>NC_089824.1:109969996-111219996 GCF_035046505.1 Tiliqua scincoides
CTCCAGGAAAGTAAAATTCCCAGGGTTTCCTGAGATAATTGCTAGTAAATCAATTTAAATCTGTCCTCTAGAAATTCCCTTAGACGATTGATTGCTGTTGGGATGTTGTTGTCTTTTGATGGTCCTCATTTTCTAGGTGATGATCAGCACGAGCAGAGGGGCTTTGGTGATCAGCCGTGTTTTCGATGATGGCTACCCATGGGACATGGTGTTCTTAACTCGCTTCATGAACGTTGTCCGAAATTCCCTCCCAGGACGCATGGCAGGGTGGCTGGTTGAACACAGAGTGAACCAGTGGTTTAAACACACAAACTACGGGCTGAATCCAGAGGACAGGTACTTGGGTTAAACTGGGAGTTCTGAAAAGAAAAGAAAACCTTAAGAGAAGGAATAAAAACATATGAAAGATGGAAGTTATAAAGAATTTCAAAAATGGAAAACTGAAGTACAAATTGGGGGGGTGACTGGAAAAACTGGATGAAAGGGTTTTCCTGATTTCTGTGAGGTAGAGGCAAAGCCCACTTGTGCTTTCAGCATAAAATTCAAGTTCCATGCATTTCTCATCCCAAATCCTTCCTCTTGTGCAACTCTCAATTGTTTGAATAAGCTTGCAAAGGAGAACACTCTGGTGGGCTGTGTGCCATTATTCATTGTGCCTGCCTTCAAGCCTGTGCTCCAAATCCACCACCTGAGCCCGCTACCTCCTGGAAGGCTCACTTCTGCCCTTGTGTTTTGGGCTGGGCTCTCATACAGGGCAAAGTTGCAAGCTGCCTGACTTGTCAATATTTTTTGTGTTAGCCAGTCAACAAATATTCTAAATTTCAGTTACAGAAAGGCGTTTTTCCTCACCAAATCCTTTTGGATTGTTTCTTGAAATGTGGTAGACCATGCTAAGACCCTGGGGCCCAATCCTATCCAACTTTCCAGCACTGATGCAATCATGAAAACAGGATGCATGTTGCATCTTGTGGTGGAAGGGCAGTCAAGGAGTCTTCCTCAAGGTAAGGGAACAAATGTTTCCTTACCTCAGGGTTGCACTTCCGCTGCAGTAGTGCCAGAAAGTTGGATAGGATTGGCCCCTGGGAACCTACTGCTCTTATCATGCTGGCTTTACAAACGAGACACAACTTCCTAACTATATCCATTGTGACCAATATAGTAATCTAATGATTTTTGTTCTTTTTCCTCACCAGATCTAAGCTAAGGGAGCCAGTGTTAAATGATGAGCTCCCTGGGCACATCCTCACTGGGAAGGTCTCTATTAGGTCTGGTGTGAAGGAGTTCAAGGAAAACTCTGTTGTGTTTAAAAACACTCCTGGTGAAGAGGAAGTGGATATTGTCGTCTTTGCCACTGGCTACAAAGCTTCTTTCCCTTTCCTTGAAGAGTCCATCATCAAAGTTGAAAATAAGCATGCTTCCTTATATAAATACATCTTCCCCCCTCAACTGGAAAAGCCAACACTTGCTTTGATAGGGTACATTAAGCCTTTGGGGGCTGTCATGCCGGTTGTGGAAATCCAGGCACGCTTGGTCACACGTGTCTTTAAAGGTAGGTGGGAGGAGTTTCAAGCACCCTGCAAGGCCAAGAGTATATTTTATAATTTGCATAAAATATGGGAAGTCTTGAACAGGGACCAGTGGCAGTTGATCCATGCATCTTATTCTGTGTCAGCATGATGATCTGCCAGAAGAGGGAGCTGCTGGCTTACTTTCTGCTACAATTCAGCACCACCAGTGCAGAAGGTTGGAGGACAGGATGGCCATTAACAGCAAGCTTTGGGTGATACAAGGAGCCATTGTTATTAATTATATTATATATATCACATTTCTCTATGATGGAGTCTTGTACATGAGTTCCCAGACATCTGTGCAATGACCAGGGCTAGATCCACTAAGCTTCAGCAAAGGTCTTATGTGCCTTACTAATATATGACTTTCAGACATGCCATGTTGCACTCCTGTGATCACATCATCAGGGGTGTGAAAAAGGTTCTTCAAGGTTTTTTTGTTGAAAAGCTACTCCTGTCTTCTAGGCTTGTGCAAGTTGCCTTCAGTGAACACAATGATGGAGGAAGTAAAAGAAAAGATGACAAACAAAATCAGATGGTAAGTCCTTTTACATAACTAAAATAATCCTCAGTTATATCCTCATTGTTTAAAGAAGATCCTCTGAGCTGAAAGACAGTCAGTTTGGTTTACTCTTGTGCCTTTAAAAGCACCTTGATCTGCAAAATCAACCAGTCAAGTTTTTCACAGTACTGAAAATAAACATCACCTGCTAGTGTCTGCATTAATAGTTCATATACAAAGGTCATTATCAGACCCATCTCCCAAGCTGTTGCAGGGAGGGTAAGTAAGGCAAAGGCAAGTAAAGCCAGCTGCAGTTTTCTGCACTTACTCGGGAGTAAGTGTCCAAGGGAACACAAAGTTGCATGAGGAAGTTGCACTAATCATTTGTTGCTCCTTTGAGACAGGCAGCAGGCCACACGTGCCCCTTTTTCCCAGGCCCCTCTCCGCATTTGTCTCTCTCCTCCTGCTCCTCACCCCTTCTCATGAGTGCACACCCTCTCCTATATGTGCCCAGAGCCGCAAGGTCAGCCATGCAGGGGAGAGGCACAGGGCTGCCAAGCTATCTGGAGAGGGACCAGGCTCCTGCTCAAGCAGCAGGAGGGTGAGCAAGGCAGCCTGCACAGTATTTCTTCCCCTGCTGGGCTCTGCCTCCACCTGCTGCCTGCGGTTTGATGGGCAGCCGGGAGATCTGGAAGCTACTCCAGAGACATTCCCACCACTTGGGAAGCCAAAAGATGAACTTTTGGCCTGATCCAGCGGGGGTGGGAGCAGACTGGAGCCAGCTCCCACCTGCCTACAAAGTGTCACTGGCCAGCAGTTCCCAATAGCCACAGCCAGCCACAGCATGCTTGCTGGAAGAGCTGGTTTCCCTCCCCTGGCACCCTTTTTTTGTTTTGTTTTGCTGGTAAAAGAAACAGGCAGGTCAGCACAGTGTCCCTGATGAAGTGCCACCTAGCAACACAGCATCCTCCTGGCCCTATGGTAGCTATGCAGCTGCATGAATGGGCCATTTCCTGAAATGTAGCAACTTCCTGAAAATCATCAAACCACAGAGCAGGTCATTTGTGATCCAACTTCCTCTATTGCTTATCTAATAAATTCATTTTGTCTGGAGACTACAGGATGGGCCTTGACTTGTTTTTGCGTACCATTGCTCATAATAAAGTCAACACTCAAAGAAAGTCAGGGCCCAGTCCTATCCAACTTTCTAGAGCTGATGCATCCCTGAGGTCAAGGAACAAACATTATCTTACCTTGAGGAGGCCTCAGTGAACCTTACATGGCATGGTTGCATTGGCACGAGAAAGTTGGATAGAATGGGGTCCTTAAAGTAATAACTTTTTGGTTTTTTCTAACTCCTAACAATAAACCAGCAAACTTGAAACTGAATTTCCCTCCAAAAGGGACACCCAAATGCAATAGTTACCATCTGTCCACAATGCATTCTGCTAATGAGACAAAGAGGCACCTGGTGATTCTCATATTTAGCAGGGGGAGAGCTGTTGTACCTATTCACCCCAGCATATTTCCAACGGCTACTGTTGGTATCTCCCATCTCTCTCTTTTTTGTGACTAGTATAATGTTTTCACTTATTTAATATGTAATCCACTTAGGGTGCAATCCTGAGAATGGGTTGGGCTGGCGCAAGTCCCTTGTACCAGCCCAGGAGGGTCACAAACATGCCATAAAGCACGTTTGCACCTCCTCGGGATTAAGCCGCGTCGGCGCATGGAGGTGCACCAACACACGGAGGCTGAATCCAGCTTCCGTGCTGGCTTACTCCGTGAGGGTAAGATGGGGGAAAGGCAGGGGGAGGGGAGAAGGAGGTGGGGTAGGATCCAGCAGTTATGCCAGATCCCAACCCCCATTCCCAGGGAGATCGGAGCGGCTTCAATCCATTCTGCTCTCCTCGGACTTGTACCACCTCTCTCACCTCCATCATTACCCTCCTCCCCTTTTTGCCTCCTCCCCTTCCATCACATGAATCCTTCTCGTACTCCCAGCCCTGTTCTTCCATTGTTTTACCCATGGAAAAATCCTCTTTTTGTTATATAAGGCAGTTGTGTTTTCCTTTTCTGGTTTACCTTTTCTGTTTTTCCTTTTCTGATTATTTGGCCATAAAATTTGATAGAATACAGATATATAAACATGGTTTGTTTCATTGCATTCTGCATGAAATTCCACATCGAATAATATATAACCTGATGGTGGGCCCAATCCATCCAATTTTCCAGTGCTGGTGCAGCTGTACCAATGGGTGTGCACTGCATCCTGTAGTGAGGAGGCACTCACAGAGACCTCCTCAAGGTATGGGAACATTTGTCCCCTTACCTTGGGGCTGCACTGTAGCTGCACCGGTACTGGAAAGTTGAATAGAATTGGGTCCAGTATTATTTGAAAATACCTAGATTTTCACAATTTTGGCTAGTAGTGGTATCACACACCCTCCCCCAAGTGCATCATCACCCAGTGTGGTCTGCACCCTCACACCCTCCTAGCAATGCCACTAAGACCATGATTTCTCACTCCTGGTGATACCAACCTGTGATGTCTCTGTTGCCCACCCTTCGTTATGTGCTTTCTTTCCTTTTGAAGTCCCCATCCTGCCTTTAGCACCTGAATCACACTGAGTCAGACCAGCTGCATGGCTGGCCTGCTCTTGCAATATCTCACCACCCAGCAATGCCATAATTGTCAGGTAAGATATCTGAAAGCCTCTGATTGTTGCTGTCTCTTGCAGCACACTGGGGGACTGTAGCTCACAAGCGTATTTTCTATTTCACTTACTGACTGGATATCTTTCTGTCTTTCCTCCCCCTCCCTTCAATTTTCCTCTTTGTTGTTTGAATAAGGTTTGGTTTGTCCTATGATGAGGTTCTGAAAACAGATTGCATTGGATATGTTGACGAGATTGCCTCCTTAATTGGGATAAAACCCTCTGTGCCAGCTCTACTTCTCCAAGATCCTGAATTGGCTTTTAAGATCTTCTTTGGACCCTGTACTGCCTACCAGTACCGCCTGACCGGACCAGGGAAGTGGGATGGAGCCAGAAGTGCCATCATGAGCCAGTGGGAGCGGACTGTGAAGCCCACAAGAACCCGTGTGGTAGATGACTCTTCAGATTTCTTTGCATACTTGCTGAAATATCTTGCCATATTTGCTGTCCTTGTCGGAATTTATCTTAGTTTCAATTAGTTCTGAAAGATTTACGGCAGTTTTTCTTGTATCTTTCTGGGTACATATTTTCCACCTGTTTGATACACCACCTTAAAGTGGAAAAGAAGGAGCCTTTAGATGAATGCACCATTTCACATACTTGGCCAAAATGTACACAATTTGAAGTTTTTATATTTTAGTTTCAAGGGCACCACAATCGTAAGCTGCACTGGCACAGCCAGAACACATAGCCTGTGCTGTGTGCAGCGCAGCTTAGGAGGGTCTGGAGGTCCTCTCAGGGTAAGAGAATATTTTCCCCCTTACGTTGGGTAAAACCTCAGCCACCTGATGGAACTTCTTAGATCTGCACAAGCTAAATAGCAGGCACAAATCCGGGAAGCCTATGTAGGGCTGCAGGGGTTAAGATGCAGCGTGCACCCCTGCCATTTCCACCCCCTCCCAGCCCGATCCTCCCCCGTTTTCTGCCCTTCCCCACCCAGAAACACCCTGACTGCAAATTGCCCTCCCTCCACTCAGCCCCCTGCACCGCCCAGCGCAGTACCTGTGCTGGCCTGCACAAGGTCAGGATCTAGCCTAGCTGAGCCAACACAGTCCTCCACACCAGCCCCATTGGCTCTTAAGTAGGTGCAAATATTTTTTAAGTCCTGACCACTGTGCAGTCCTGGGGCAAGCCTGGAAGTGACCCCCCCACAGGTCCCGTGACTTCTTGAGGTCTTCTGAGGCCTCCAGAAAGGCCTAAATTTTACTTCTTGTTAAAACTACACTTCCTGTTTCCCCCTGAAAAAACTGAAGTGATGTTTTAAGGCTCTTAGAAGACAATCTGAATGTCAAGGAGGCCACGCACTGCCTCTCTGGCCTTCAGAATGCCTCCAGACACAGAAGCAGCAGGTGCCATGGGGCAGCATAGCTGGGAGAGGTGCCCCTACAGATGTGCTACTTGGGAGCACTTGCACCCACTGACCCCCCCAGGTATGCCACTGCCTTATGGCATGTTTGCAACATTCTGAGCCGGCACAAGGGTGGCTGCGCTGGCTCAATGCGCACTTTAGATTGTGCTATAAATTGTCTTTACGATGAAAGAACAAACCTTTGATACTAATACATGACATGCAAACACACTGATGATGCAGTCCTATACTGGGCTGGCATTGGATGCAGGGCCACCAATACCACATTTGCTGCATCACATGTACCAGCAGCGGACTACACTGGCCAGGACAAGTAAATAAACAAAAATTTTACTTATCTCCCCAACCACTGCCTGGAGTCCTATAGGACTCCTCAGAGCTACACCAGCTCTTTTGTTGATGTGGCTCTGAGGAGCTGTCTGGGGGCATGTCAGGTCTGGGTGTGTCAGGCTGGTGCCACCATGATTGGCCCTGTCCCACCCGCAGTCTGCCCCTGATGTGCCCCATACCAGCTTCTCAACCAGCAGAGCCAAGACACCAGCTAGTCTGCCTGGCACTGCTGGCACCACTAGCCTTTTATGAAGTCTCCAGCTGACCCGTAGCGAGAGCAGGTGCTGTGTCAAGCAGCTGCATGCTCCGGGCTGGCATAGGAAAGGTTTGGGCCATAAGTGGGTGTTTTCCCTATCTTAAGTACAGTGGTACCTTGTATAACGAATGCCCCGCGCAGCAAAAAACTCGCAGAACAAAAGCGTTTTGCGAAGTTTGGTAACTCGCACAACGAATTTTTATGACCCGTGCTTCACAAGACGAATTTTTTTGTTTTGTTTTGGTTTGACTTTAGGGGGGATCTTCATGCCAGTTTATGATCCCGTTCACCCTAGTAAGGGGCGGATCTTCATGTCAGTTCATGATCCCGTTCACCCTAGTAAGGGATGGATCTTCATGCCAGTTTATGATCCCGTTCACCCTAGTAAGGGGCGGATCTTCATGCCAGTTTATGATCCCGTTCACCCTAGTAAGGGGCAGATCTTCATGTCAGTTCATGATCCCGTTCACCCAATAAGGGGCGGATCTTCATGTCAGTTTATGATCCCGTTCACCCTAGTAAGGGACGGATCTTTATGTAAGTAAGTCCCATTGTGCTTGCTCCCAGGAAAGTTTGCACAGGATTACAGCCTTCAAACTCCCCACTCAGCATCCCCCCCATCGCTCATTCACCCTCTCACTGCCCCATTTCCTTCACGTTCCCCCCCATGATCACGGCAAAAGCAAGCAATTGAGTGCAGCTGCTCTGTCCTCCCCAGCTTAGAGCACAATCCTGTGCGTGTCTCCTCAGAAGTAAGTCCCATTGTGCTTACTCCCAGGAAAGTGTGCACAGGATTACAGCCTTCAAGCTCCCCACTCAGCATCCCCCCCCCGTTTTTGAAATCCTCTGTACAGTATGTATGCCTTTAAAGAGCACTTAATAAACACTTTGTAAACCAAATTTGACTTTGTTCTGACTTTTCTTGCCCATAGGAACGCATTAATTAAATTTCAATGCATTCCTATGGGAAAACGCACTTTGCAAAACGAAAAACTCGCATAACGAAAGGACTCGCGGAACGGATTAATTTCGTTATGTGAGGCACCACTGTATTTTTGTTAGTCTGGAAACATAGTCCTTACAAACAGCCAGGCAGGCAGGAAGGCAATCTCCATTGTTATATCCAACACACTGGATGAGCTACTCTGGCAAATGTGCAAAGGGAGGTAAATGATCCCACTTTTTATAACCTATCATCTTAGATATTGAAGGGGATGACCTGAGCTCTTGACTTTCACACTCTTGGAAATCGGGTGAGCTTCCCCATGCTTAAAAGCCAAGTTCTTTCTTTACCTATACAAAGGTCAGCAGTGACAAGTGTGAGTAGTTCCTGATGCGCTGCAGGAGCTTCCAAAGGTGATAGAAAGGTCAAGTTCTGGTGAAAATATATAAAATTGGAGAAAGTAAAGATGTTCACCTTGCCTACAGTGATCCAATGCATGTCTATTCAGAAATGGCTTACTGATTTTAATGGGACTTACTTCCTAGTAAGTGTGCTTAAGAATGCAGCCTTAGTTACAGTTGCAAAGGTCTGAGAGAGCAATTATAGTGATTCTGGCACCTAGCCTAGTCTCTGATGTTTTCCTGCTTGTTCCCTGTTGCAGATTCCCATACCATAGTAGGAGCAACTGCTTCCAGATCTTGTTTTACCCTGTCCTGAACATAAGTTGGAAAGAGAGAGGGTCACACAGAAAGTTTGGGGTCTAGAGAGTTAAGGAGGCGGGCTGAGTTCTTATTTGCAAGCTACCTTGCAGTATAGAAAGCGATCCAGAAAGTCAGCCTTTCTGAGAAGTTTGTCTGAATGTCTCCTTAGTCCCAACCCCCATGAGTTTAGCTACTGGTTTACAGATCCCTTTGGGGGAGAACTGTGTGTGAAGGAAGTGAGATGAAGCTGACAATGTTCTAGTTGAGCACATTTAAGGTACTTGTTATACTTACCCAAATAAATATATCTCATGTGATTAGAATTCACAGCTTCTTGATTTTACAACTTTGAATGTGCTAAACAAGGATTATGCTATAAACTATAAATCATTCAATAAACTAAGTATTATGCATGTGTGCTTTAAATTCAAGAACAGATCAACAGTGTTGAATGTCCTTATCATACAGTATACATTTTTTCTCTTTTTTTTCAAAATAACAGCTACAGGGCACAATCCTAAGCAGGTCTACTTAGAAGTAAGTCCTAGTGTGTTCAATGGGACTTACTCCCAGGAAAATGAGGTTAGGATTGCTGCCACAGTCATATAAATTAAGGTGACTTAAATGGCAACACAGGAAATACTGATGTTGGAACACTTTATGGTATATCCAAAGCAAATACACTTCTTAAAAATTCACTGACCTTTCCATAAATAAATAGTTACCAAAATGATTCAATGGTTTGTGTTTTCCTTATTTCCTCCCTGAACAATCTTGGTGAGTTTTTCCAGTTCAGCAAATGTCTGCATTTTGAAGTTATTCTTTAGCAGGGCTAAAGAACAGGGCTGGCCCATCCTAAATGCAGATTGCTAGGGCTGTGGTTTTCAAACTCTTAAGCACTGGGACCCACTTTTTATAATGACAGTCTGCTGGAACTCACCAGAAGTGATGTCATTAACCTGGAAGTGATGTCATAGCTGGAAGTGACATCATCAAGCAGGGAAATTTTTAATTTTAACCCCCATAGGACAAAATCAGATCAATGAAGGGTGCAATCCTGTCCTTTACTTGAGCCAGTGCAAGTCCTTTGTGCTGGCCCAAGAGGGTGGTAAATGTGCCGTAAGATCGCAACGTGCAGGAGGGCACCTCTTCAGGAGTGTGCACCTCTTCAGGAGTCAACTAGGCTGGCACACAGTGGCACGCTGCCCTGCAGAGGCTAGAACAAGCCTCGGCACCAATGGAGGCACTGAGCCTTGCATCGGTCCAGCTGGGCTGACGCAAGGCTCTGAAGTAGGCAGGGAAGGGGTGGGAGGGAGGTGTACCTGAGCAAAGGGAGGGCAGGCAGTGGGTGGCCCTGGGGTGGGCGGGGGGAGAAGGAGGTGGGCTGGGATCCAGCACTTATGCTGGATCCCAACCCTCATTCCCAGGGAATTTAGAGCAGCATGAAGCCACTCTGCTCTCTTCAGACTTGTACCACATCAGGAGGTAGCACAAGTCCAAGGAGGTCTTAGAGACAAGGGCGCTTTGCCCAGAGGTAGGGGGAAAAGTTTCCCTTGCCTTTGGCTTGGCCCCTATCCTGCGCTGGATACAGCGCAAGCCTCCTGGCTTGCCTGTTCCAGTGCAGGGTAGGATTGCACTCTAAGTAAGTTAGAAGTTTACAATAAGTATAAGTTGAAAAATTTATTTAAAATAAAGAAGAACCTTCCTAACCTTCCCAAGCAATTGTTGATCTGTTTAAAAAAAAAATTCCCCAAACATCCCAAAGGCTGCAATCCTATTGCAAAGCCCCATTGTTGTTATATACATAGTTGCCTGTTCAAAGTACAGATTTGTAACATTTCCCCAAATGCAGTCACATACCATGGTAGCATCAAGTTCAACGTATTAAAAATAAAATGCACATTGAAATGAATGGGGACCCATCTGAAATTGGCGACCCACCTAGTGGGTCCCAACCCACAGTTTGAGAAACACTGTGTTAGGGGACACACACCTGCATCTTCCCACATGCCTCCACTGCTCCTCCTCTTCCTCCTCCCGCCCACCCTTGTTGCCAGGTGGCTCTACCCCAGAAATTAAGTTAGTTATGCTTCAGCAGGCCCACTGAAAACAGGAAGCTAGTGTGTCTCTTTCAACACAAGAATTGCTTCAGCGAGTGCTCTGATGTGGTTTTCTGTCTGCTTATGTTAAAAATGATGAAATAGGAAAACACTTGCCAAATAGAAAAGTTAACCAATGAGTGAGAAGCAAAGTAAAACCACAACTATGCTATATAACAGGTTTTCAAACTGTGGGTCATGACCCACTTGGTGGGTTGTGACCCATTTTGAGTAGGTTGCAAAAAGCTGGGCGATGGCATCTTGGATATTGGCAAAATGAGTTGGGCGGCACCATCTTGGAATCTTGCAGTGGGCTCCGCCATTTTCCAAGCCTGCATCAGTCCTGCAGAGAGAAAGAAGCTTCTCTCCTCGGGGTCTAAAAGAGCAGCTTGCGCAGGTGCAAAAGAGCAAGGCAGCACCTGTTCCATTTCTCCAGTGAGCACTGCTGTGTTGGCAGACCAGAGCTGAACCTGTCCCTTGAATTTCAGGTGGGGGTGTCTTGCCTCAGATGGGTTCCTTTGAAAAGCTTCTTGCACAAAGTTTGGGAGGGAGATTCAGGGCTCAGAAAAGGATCTTCCTCCCATGAAGGATTCACTTGGGGAAAGTTTTGATGTGCAACAAATACAGAAACTAAAGCACTGAGACACCCAGGAGAGGGAGGGCTGGGGGAACTGGACTGAGCATGTGTGTGATCTGGGGGCTAGGAGAGGTGGGGTGAGTGGACTGAGCATGAGACTGATCTGGGGGCTATGAGAGATGGGGTGGGGGGAACTGGGGTGAGTGGACTGAGCATGTGGATGATCTGTAGGGCTAGGCGAGATGGAAGACTCCTGTCTTATAGGTGTGCAGATGTCTGGTTTTGCTCTATCTGGTTTTGCAGGAGGCTTCCGGTTAGTTAGTTAGTGCCATGAACACTGATGGGCATATTCAAAATATATCAGTGCCATGTGCAACACTAGCCAGAAGCAAGCACACCCTTCACACACACACACACACACACACACACACACACACACACACACACACACACCTCATTACAAGAAGCATATTGAATTTTACAGGTGGAATGCTTAGTAGCAAGGGACAGAGAATTTGAAAAGCTTCTGTGCTGGCATGTTTTCTCTTGTCATTTGAAGTTTATGAGTTCCTAGGTAAGAACTCCTGCTCCCTTCCTGCTTAATGACATCACTTCTGGCACTGGCATCACAGTGATGTCACTTCCTGCTTGATGATGTCACTTCCAGGCATGACATCACTTCCAGAGGGTCCCGGACAGATTGTCATCATGAAAAGTGGGTCCCGGTCTAAAATGCCCGAGAACCACTGTCCTGAACTGTTTACTAGTTTATGTGGCACAGACAAAACAACCTCCACAAAACAATTTTAAAAAATCCAGAAGTAACAATGATTCATATTTCCTCTCCACAGTATTAAATAAAAATAAAAAGCCCATTCACATAAAAAAAAAATTGAAGAGGAGGGAAGTATATAGTTGGGAGTGGGACTAAGTTTCAATTAATGGACATGAAATTTAATCAGAATCATTTTCTGAGCTGTAAGTATCAGTTTCAGTCTCTGCTTCTGCAGCTACTCTGTTGTGTCTGTCATTATCGCAGTTATTATGGACTTCTAAAAACTGGAGGTTTGCCCGGATTGAAACAAGCTTCTCTACCCTTTCACATGTCAGTTTATTTCTTGATTTAGTGTGAGTGTTTCCAATCATAGACCAGATTCTTTCACATGCTGCAGAAGATGGAGGAATCTGAAGAAGGCAAGAAGCAAGAGGAATCAGAGGCTGTGTTGTGCAAAGACCTTGCCACCATGCTGCAGGAGGAATATGTTTGTCAGAATCCCAGATTGCAGTCCTGGACCAAATCCTTGAAGATGTTCTATATTCTGCAACATTTGAAAGTACCTTCCCAACATTAAGTCTTGCTTGTGATGCTTGTTTTGTAATCCAGTCAAATGCAGTAACAGTGCTATCATCACTTCTATTTCCACCTTTGTATCTTGGATCCAGCAGCTTTGCAGCAGCATGAATTGGATGGCAACAAAATTCTTCCCTTTTTTAAATAAAATCTTTCACTTTACTTTCTTCTATAGTTGTAAGTAGAGATATACTGAGATTTTCAAAAACAGTTTTTATCTTGGTCGTTAGATAAGGAATTTCTGACAAAAGTGCACTATCGGATTCAGATGCAGTGATTGCTGCAGCAATTGGCTTTAGAATCTTCAGGGAATTTTGCAGCTGAATCCAGAAGACATCCTGATCAAGAATAGTGTTTCTTATATTCCTGGGTACTTTAAGATCTTCAACTATGACTGTTTCTTGAAGAGCTTCTTTGTTTTTTAGTAAACTTTCAAAGGAGATCACCACTCCAGCCCACTGAGTTTTACTACAGAGCTTCAGTGTCACTATTTTACTCTTTGCATTTTTTTCTACTTGCTTTTTCTTGAAAACTGCAGCTACAATATGAGTACCTTTTACATGTTCTATAACTTATTTTGCTCATCTATAGATCATTTGAAGGGTGTCCAGTTTCATAATATCATTAAGAAGCAAGTTTAGCCCATGAGATGCACATCCTATTGCAGTAATATGTGAATGTAATCCATTATGCTCTCCCATTCTGCTTTCATATTGCTGGCATTATCAGTCAGCAAAGCAAATACCACTCCCAATTTTCTGTAGGAATTCACATATTTTACAGCTGATCTACTCTGCTGTCTGTTCTCTCCTGTTTCAATGCTTTTGTAAAAAATTGGTTGAGGTGTTGTTATAACAAAATTTATAATTCCTTCTTCTCTCACATTTGTCCATCCATCTGTAAGTAGCGCAAGACACAGTGCTTCATTAATTTTTCCTTGCACAGATTCCATTACACATTCATATTCCAACTCCAAAAGAGGCTTGCTCAAAGAATGTCAGCTGGGCAAATGGTATGATGGTCTTAGTAATTTCAAAGCTTCCTGCCAGTATGTATTTTCAGTTATTGAAAATGGTGTTCCAGAAGAATATATTGCTCTTGCAAGAGCTTGATCAATTTTTTCCTGATCTTCAGGTGTCATCTTGTCTACAAATGAAGTTATTGAATAATTTTTGGATGCAGCTGTCTTCAGTATCTGTTTACTTAAAGATGCTACTGATGGGACAACAACACTTTGTGTTGCTGCTGATGCTACAGATGGAGTAGAAAGAGTACTTCTTGAACGAGAACATTGAGAAAAACTGTGCATTTTCATCATTGTAGGCCTCTTCACTTAGATCCATGAAGGAGTTTTTAATAACTACAGGACACTTGTTACATACAAGAATGTGTTTTGTCATCCTGGTAGCATTTGGAAATGCATATTTCATGTGACAATATTTGCAAATCACATTTTTCTTCTCAGAAGAACTTGTAATGTGAAAATGCCTCCATATGCTAGATGTTGGTCTCACCATTTTCCTGAGGGGAGTAGGAAAGAAAAATAATTTAATAGCTAGTTTGCAAGAAGACACTAATCTATGGTTGTGGGTGGGGGAAGTAAAGAACCAGATTAGTAGTAATTAAATTATTATTTACTGTAATGGAAGATCAGAAGATCATCAGGTGGATGCTGTGGTGTTGACAGCAATTCCATGTTTTGACAGCTGGTTGACAGCTCTGGGAACGGAAGGGCTGGCTCCACAGCTGTAATCAATCAAGGCCAATGGGACTCTGATGGACACCTGAGCTTCATTTGACCTTGATGGGACTTTGAATGGACTTGGACTGAAGAGAAGGCTCAGCTGAGCCTAATCCAAATTAGGCTTAACAAGGGGCTAGCAAGGTAGCTCACAGCTGAGCTGCATTTTGGATGATGAGACATCCAAAGGATAAAAGGCAGCTTCAGAAAGACCAAAGGCTACCCTGACCCAGAGGGAGATGCTACCTGATCCAGAGGAGACCTGACTGGAGCTTGACCTTGGACTGGTACTGGTACTGGACTCTGACTTTTGCCTGCTGCACTTGTGAATTTAACAAGGGAAGCTAATTAGCCTTAAGCGGGCACAAGGCCCAGTAGATTGGGATTTGGCAGAACAATTGGTACCAGGAGTGGGGTTTGAACCCAGGGCATATAGTTTCCTGCAGCAAGCATAGTGTAAAACCAGGGAAACAGGCTGAATGGATACCTGGTGGGTGTGGAATACAATGGACCTTATGGTGAGAGAAATGAATGTCCCTGATGCCTTCTGGAAGGCATGGATGGTCTTCAGTATAGGATGGGCTCTGGGCAAGATGGTTTGGTGTACAGAAGGAGCCGTCAAACGTGGCATTCTTGCTGTAAGGAAGTTGAGCTTATTGTCTGCTGAAAATGCGGAGATACGCTCTTTAAGAACAGAAAATAGCAAATTGAAAAAATTGATCCTAATGGAGCGAGAGAAGAACTCAGCCTATAGAGAGGCCTTAGCCCGGGCCCACCAAGCAACTAGGATAGCAGAAAGCCTGGGAGAAGTATTGACAGAACACTTGATGACACTAAGGGCTAAACCTCAACCAGAGGCGAAGGAATGGGAAGGTAGTGAGGGCCCTGTGGTTCCCTCCTCAGAGGGAGAGATGCCCAGAGCCTCGGTAGGCCTGGATGTGGGTAGCGCAACCTGTGCTACAGGCACGCCCTTTAATTACCAACAAGGCAAAGGGTCCCATAAGCGCTCCGGCAAATACAGTGAGGACCGTACGCGATTATACTGCGCAAGAACTAGTGGAGATAGCACGGGATACGAGGCAACGCCCCACTGAGCAGCTGAGTACCTGGTTACTCCGCTCAGGGCTTTTTTTCTAATGGAACGCGGGGGGACAGAGTTCCAGCACCTTTTTGCAGGGGCCCCTCCCCTTCGGAGGCATTCCAGGAGGGGGGGAGCAAAACAGAGGCATTAGTTGGGTGGGTGCTGGGGGGTGCAGGGTGGGAGGGCACCTGGCCCCTGCCTGACCGCACAACAACCCCCTCCTGCCCCATCTTCAGGCTCTTGCCTGAGCCCAGCCCGCCTCCCCTCCCCCTGCACTCTGCTTCCCCGCGTAGCTTCCAAGGGCCGGCAGAGGAGGGTGGAGGGCGTGGGGGACACGCGCCGACGCTGAGGAGGACAACAGACAGCCAGCCAGGGAGATGGTCTGTGGCACCCACGGAACGCCCAGGTACCGGCTTGGTGGAGGAGGAGGGGAAGGAAGCTGGCTGGTGCAGCCCCGGTGCCAATCTGCAGCATGAGCCTAGGCGTGTCTACTCAGAAGTAAGTCTCATTGTGCTCAATGGGGCTTGCTCCTGGGAAAGGGTGCATAGCCTTGCAGCCTGAGAGCCCAAGCCTATGCATGTCTACTCAGAAGTAAGTTCCATTGTGTTCAATGGGGCTTACTCCCGGGAAAGTGTCATAGCCTTTAGACATAGAAAGTGTCCTCTGAGTAGACAGGCAGAGGAGGGGCTCTGAGGCTGCAGTCCTCTCCACAACTTCCTGGGAGTGAGCCCCACTGCCTCTAGTGGGACTGACTTCTGAGTAGACAGGCACAGGATTGGACTCTAAGGCTGCCATCCTATCCACAGTAAGCCCCATTCACTAAAGTGGACTTCTGAGTAGACATGCATAGGATTGGGCTCTTAGGCTGCAACCCTAGGCACTTTCCTGGGAGTAAGCTCCATTGACTAGAATGAGACTTACTTCAGAGTAGACATACCTAGGATTGGGCTCTTAATCCTGGCAGAGATATATATCTGCACCCGTTTTCACCTGCTAAGGGCCGGTGAAAAGGGATTCTACGTGTGTACAAACGTGCTGTCCAGCCTTGCCAGAGATCCTCCTCATCCTTCCCCCACAAGCATGCCCTCCGCCAGCCAGCGTTTGTAGCTCCTCTCCAGCAATGCACAGCAGCTGCTCAGGGCAGCAGAGAACATACAATTGTATGCCAAGCGCCTTCCCAAAGACACAGAGTATTCTGATACCTGAATTAAACCATATTTAATCGCTTGTTTGCAAAGGTAGCTGTTTCTATGAGCACCTAAGGACCCCTTTCGTGTAAGAATTCCTTTTTTGTTCTTACTCCCACAGTTGCTTAGAGTAATTTTACTACATGGAACTCATGTAAGCCATTTTTCGGAATCCATTCACTGCTTCCTCTCCTCGAAGTAGTGCCAGACTACATACTACATGTGCACCTGTACAGTATTTTTCCCCATGTGTAGAAAAAGTAGCTAGGGGGAAGGGGATGTGGAGATTGACAGCCCAATCCTATGCATGTCTACTAAGAAGTAAGTTCATCTTTAGGGGGGAAGTACATAAAAAATATTTTATTTCTCCAATAAAAATGGTTTAAAAATAAATAAATAAATAAATAAATAAATAAAAGATTAACAAGTTGTGAGTTCCTGCACCTTTTATTTTACAAAAAAAGCACTGACTCCGCTTATATGACCAAGGGGCAGGTACCATCCAGTTAAGCCCAGAAGAGTTAAAAGCCTTAGGGGCCCTTTCACAGGATATCATGATTAATAGCTATCTATGTGGGGCTCACGGTCCACCTACCTCATTGATCGCCTGGGTCGGGTTGGCAATACAGGCGAAATATCCCTTACCCTTGGATTGGGAAGAGAACCTGCCAGGGTGGCGCACCATAGAAGAGGCAATGGGACAGCTGCGCACCATGGCTATGCAAATAGGCCTGTACGTGCCTGGCTTCGCAGGGCCTGATTCTCTGCCCTTCTCACCTGGGATGAGGGCCCGACTGGTAAGGGGGGCCCCGCCACACCTAAAAGGCGCTATAGTGGCCATACTAGGGCCCGCGCAAGGTCGTGACGTGGGGGAGGTTGTGCTCCTATTAGGACAGCTGCAAGACATGCCTGATGAGGGTACCCCCCCCCCGCCTAAAACCCGGCAGGTGTCTGAGGAACCGACCCCTCCCAAATCCAAATGGAGGATTCCCACAGGGAAATATCAAAAGGGGAAAGCCTCACCTCAGGATAAAGTGGAGGTTCCCCGATGGAAGATGTGGGCTTACTTACTGACCCGGGGGGTCCCTAAGGACAAAATAGATGGCCTGCCCACTTCCCAACTGTATAAACTCTGGGAGAAGGAATGGGCCGCTAAAGGAACCCCAACCAGGGTAAGACAGACTACCGGTTCCTCAACAGAGCCCCCTGAAACAAGTAGAATATCCCCCACTACATCTGAGGAGGACCTTCTCACATTGGGATGGGGTGTATCCCAGCCACAGGAATAGAGGGGAGGCAGGGCTCCAGTGGTGAGGCCAATGAAGACGGCCATCCCTGGAGACCCGCGTCCTCATATCCCTTTAACGATTTACTGGGCAAGAGGAAACACCCAAATGGTCCTGGCTTTAATGGACACAGGGTCTGAAGCGACCTTATTGCATGGGGACATGAATAAACATGCAGGCACCATTAGATATGTTAATGTATATGGCGATGGAGAAGAGAGGACAATTGAAACGCAGGTGCGTTTAGCTATAGGAAGGTCTGCACCCTTTATAGCTACAGTCCTCATTTCGCGGGTCCCAGAATATATTATAGGCATAGACCTATTACAGGGCAAAGAATTTCAAACCCTTAGAGGGCAGTATGCCTTTGGACTCCGGGCAGTTCTGGTAGGGAGGGCCAAGTGGACTCCCCTGCATATACCCCCACCAGATAGGCCAGTATACGTAAAGCAGTACTGCCTGCCCAGTGGTCATAAAGAAATAACCGAGACCATGAAGGGACTGCTAGAAGTAGGAATTATAAGGCCAGCAGTCTCGCCATTCAATTCCCTGGTCTGGCCTCTTAAGAAACCAGATGGCAGTTGGCGGATGACCGTGGATTACCGGCAGCTTAACAAGGTGGCACCCCCATTGGCTGCAGTTGTACCTGATATGGTAACATTACTGGAGAGCATAGAGAAAAATGCTGGAGCTTGGCATGCAGTGATTGATCTTGCTAATGCATTTTTCAGCATCCCAATTAGTGAGGAGTCACAGGACCAGTTCGCGTTTAGCTGGGAGGGGGCACAGTATACCTTTCAGGTCCTGCCCCAAGGGTACCTACACAGCCCCACTCTGTGCCATGGGCTAGTGGCACGGGACCTGGGGCGGTTAACTCTGAGTCCTGCCTTCATAGATGATGTCATGATTTCAGGCCCTACAGAACAGGATGTACAGGAGGGACTGATTGCCATAGTCGCCCACATGAAGGCTCGGGGGTGGGAAGTCAACCCAGCCAAGATATAGGGGCCAGCGCAACAGGTCCAGTTCCTAGGGGTGGTATGGTCTGGGCCTGTAAGGCATATCCCGGAAAAGGTGCTAAATGTAATAGCAGCCTTGCCTCCCCCTTCCTCAAAGGAAGAAGCCCAGAGAATAATAGGGCTAATGGGGTTTTGGAGGCAGCATATCCCCCATCTCTCGCAAATATTATGGCCAATCTACCAGGTTACCCGGAAAAAGGCCTAATTTGAATGGGGGGAATGCAGCATTAGCAGCAGCTAAGGCTGCTGTGGCAGCCGCTATGCCATTGGGCCCATTTATGAAAGGGGTCCCATTTGAGCTACAGGTTTCTGCCAACCAGGAGGTAGCCATGTGGAGCCTATGGCAGAAGGGGCAGGAGGGGAGAAAGGTGCCGCTGGGCTTCTGGTCCAGGAAACTACCCGGGGCAGCCGAAAACTACTCCGCCTTTGAGCGCCAGTTGCTGGCATGTTACTGGGCTCTAGTCGAGACTGAGAGACTTACGGGAGGGGACCCAGTGGTGATGCGGCCCAGCATCCCTATTATACACTGGATTATGGATGACTCAGCTAGTTCACGAGTAGGCAGAGCCCAAGAGTCATCCATAGTAAAATGGAAATGGTATATTTCAGAAAGGGCACGCCCGGTCCTCAGGGGGTAAGTGCACTCCAGGAACAAGTGTTGGCTCTAACACCAGTAGGGGAAGAGATCGAGGCAGTGAAAGTAGAGCCATTGGGGGAGTCCCCGATAAAGGAGGCCCCACCGTATGATCAAGTGGAGGAAGACACCACATGGTTTAAAGATGGCTCTGCAAAATATAGTGGGGGAAATTGGGTATGGCAGGCCGCAGCACTCAACCCCAGGCGTCAGACCACTTTGACCCGGGATGGGACGGGCAGGTCTAGTCAATATGGTACTCATGGTAATAGAGCACGCCATAGAACAGCAGGACCCAACAGTATACATTTATACAGATTCCTGGGCTGTATATAAAGGTTTGACCACGTGGTTCCCTAAATGGAAGAAGGACAGCTTTACTTTATACAACCGTCCATTGTGGGGGCAGGAACTATGGGAAAAAATTGACCAATGTTTGCAACACCTGGCTGTGTATGCACGCCATGTGGATGGGTACACCACAGGAACGAAGGAGGCAAGTTACAACCAGGCAGTTGATCAGTTGGCCCGCATTAGAACCACCACACCAGCCCAAAACCCAGATGATGAGCTATTGATTATAGCTCAATGGGCCCATGAAAAGTCTGGTCATCTAGGGGAAAAGGGTACCAGGGAATGGGCGCTTCAGCGAGGCATCCCATGCTCATCTGATGCCGCCCACACAGTAACAGCAGCCTGCGGGGTCTGCTCGAGGGTAAAGGTCATTCCTCTCTCTAGGACACCCCTGGGCCACCTACACAGGGGAGAGAGACCTGGGCAAGTCTGGCAGGTGGACTATGTAGGCCCCCTACCACGGGCAGGGAGATGGCAGTATCTCCTCACAATGGTTGACACTTATTCCGGATATTTATTAGTGTACCCAGGAGCCAGAGCAAACCAGCAGACCACGATTAAGGGCATGGAGGCACTAATACACAGGTATGGGATGCCTGCTCAGGTACAGAGTGACAATGGGAGCCACTTTGCGGGAGCAGCAGTGCAGGACTGGGCCAATGAATGGGGGATCAAGTGGGTGCTCCACATCCCTCACCATCCACAGGCAGCTGGCCTAATAGAGAGGATGAATGGGCTACTTAAGCAAAAAATCAAACAGCTAACGCCTGATCACACACTAAAAAAGTGGAATGCGGTATTAGAGCAGGCAGAGTTTGAACTGAATAATAGACCTATTGGAGGGGGTCAAACCCCCTTACAACGCATGGTGGGGTTAGTAGTCCCCAAACCTATCCCATATTTAAAGGTTTGGAAGACCCATGCACATGGGGTCCTACCCATACGTGCCACACCTGACAGCGCTGGGGTGGACTTAATAACACCTGAGGAAATAACTGTTCCTACCAGGGAGCAGATCACTGTCCCCCTAGGAATTGGGGTGACGGTACCTACAGGGACATATGGAAGGATTGCACCGGTCTGGCCTGGCTCTTAAGGGAATACAAGTGTTAGGAGGGGTGGTAGACGCTGACTACCAGGGAGAGCTAAAAGTTATCCTCCATAATGGAGGTAAGCAGGACCTCACCTGTCAGGCCGGACAGCGGATCGCACAACTAATCTGCGAGAAGTGCAGTGTGCCAGCCATCCAAGGGGTGGATGGACCAGGGAAGCCCACAGCCAGAGGAGACAGGGGATTTGGCTCCACTGATCAGGAATTATGTAGTGGGCAAAAGGTTTGGGTCATATACCCCACCAACCAAACAGGGCTGGTTTTGTTGCTTTGTTTTATTGCTTTGAATTTTCTTCCAATGCTTTGAGGCCTAGTGGAGAGGACAGAACAGAACCAAACATATCCACCCACATGCAAAAACAAAACGGAAACCTTTTTCTTTTCTTGTGACAATGGCAGCACCTCCTAAAGGAAGAAATGCATCTTGTTCTTGCATTGGAGAGTTCGGTTTGTAACCTAGGACTTGCTTGTCCTCAGTGCACAGAAATTAGAATCATCTGATACCATACATATTTTTTAGAAACAATTTGGAAACTATTTGAACACCTTGTCTTAAAATATTTTATTCATCAAATAACTTTTTTTTTTTTTTTGCTCTTTTTCTTTTATGGTTCTTAGAAGCAACTTTAATTTTAATTTTAGATAACACAACAGTTTCCTTACAAATAGATACATTTAACTTTAAAAAACATAGACTCTTACATATGAACTTGTATAGAAGAGGAAATCTAAACTTGACTTTTTAATACTAGATTCTACCACAATATTGTTTTTCTTTATTGACTCATCATTTATAAATTAAAAACACTATTTGTCTTAGAATTTACTTTTTGGAAATGGCCTGACATTCAAACTTCAAGAAGGCAGTTTATTGTTCTAGACTCTTATACAGATACTGAAATTGAGATTTTTCTTTTATAGAGAACATTATGCAAACTTTTATTGTTTATAGAACACTCAAAATAACCATTTTGTTAATACACTCTAATTTTTGAACTTTCTGAACACGTTTTCTGACTTTTTAAAAGCAAGGATTCAACACATATTTAGTTCTTGTTTGTAGTGTGTCCCTTTAGAAGCATAGTTTTAAAACTTTACAAGTAGAATGTAAAATTTAAATCTTCATTAGTAGGAGGATGAACACAGAATGCACTTGAAACAGCCTGAGCAAATATAAAATACATCTTAATCCTGGGACCCTTGAGACACACTGGACTCTTTGTTCTTACGGGAAAGGGAGAAAACAGATTTTTTTTTCTAAACAAGAGCACTAAATAATTTAGTAATACTCATGAATCATTTGTCAGACACTAACTTTACTGTTCTTTACTGGATTCAGTTTATTTATTGTGTTTTATACATAATTAGACATGTACTTAATATAACAGTTTCGTTTTGCTTTCTGGAGTTTGTACTCACATTCACAACACAAGCTAATTTTTAACTGATGTGGACTTCGAAGTCAGGACTTGTTTTTCTCCTTTTTAACTACAGTCTTTGAAGAGATGGACAGTCTGATAAGGAAAAAACCTCAAACACATCTTGACCACAGTAAAACAGGTTATATTTTATTTTGTTCATAATATACTTAAAACAACTAATCATAGAATACATACTTGTTACTGAGGCTCTGAAACACATTGGACACTTTAGACAGATAATTATTGTTTTGCCTTAAAGGACCTTTTGGATCTAACTTCAGTTGGGACCTTATTCTAACTTTCTTGGTACACCTTTTAGGTCTACAAATACCTCTTCTTATGGTTGGTGATTCTTGGCGTCAGCCTGTTGTCTAGAATCTACCCTTGCTAACAGTTTCTCTAGTTCTGCTTCGTTGTCTAGACTCAATCATCTGTTCAGCCTGTTCCTGGTCTTGTTGTCTCTGCTTATTCTTGAAACAAGCCTCCCAGCAAACGCTAGCAACTTTAAAGACTTGCTTGCTTCCTTTTTCTCTTTGACTCTCTCGGGTTTCCTAGCAAGCGCTAGCCACTCAACCTTTGAGAATTTAAAAACCCTACTCAATCTCAGAGACTCAACCACTCAATTCACATGTCTGAGACGTAATGTACCTTCAATGCATCTCACACACACCTTAGTCACACAGGCTTATTCAACTCCTAAACCAGGGGTCGGCAACCTTAAACATTCAAAGAGCCATTTGGACCCGTTTTCCAGAGAAAAGAAAACCTCGGGAGCCACAAAACCCTTTTGACATCTAAAATGAAGATAACACTGCATATATAGTTTTTTTGCCTTTATGCTCTTATAGGTCCCATTTTTATAATGTAGCCCCCTCTTGTAGCTTTTAGTTAGTTTTGTCATACATTCTTGTCCTGTGTTTTCAGACGCCTGGTCAAGGGGGGGGGATTTCTCTCTTCTTCCTTGCCACAATCATTTGCAAACAGTCTCTCTCTCTCTCTCTCTCTCTCTCTCTCTCTCTCTCATCCCTACTTTAATAGAATAGGGAAAGAGAGAGATTGCTAGGATGGATGCAGAAGTTTTTATAGCCTCTTCCCCCTTCCTCCCATCCCCCCTTCCTCTTCCCCAGACCCCCCTCAACCAGATTCTGCGGGATCCTCTTTCTCCCTTCCCAGGCATCATCAGCACATCATTCCAATCATGCACACGCGTGTCCACATTCGCAGTGTGTACACCCACCCCATCCTCCCCCCCACACACACTCCCCAAATTTGATCCTTAAGCATACGGTCTCTGGTGGGAGGCTCTGTGTGCCCAGAAAATGCCCCACGTTTGCATCAACCTCCCCTCCCTCCCTCGCTCCCCCTCGTCTTTTCACACACGATCCTAACAGAGCTCCCTTCAGTCTTCCACCACCACCCCACTTCCCGGCTCTGCACATCTCTACCAAGAGAGCAATGCTGAATAGCACATTTCTGAGCCAGCCACTGACATCCCTCCTCTTTTCGCCGATTCACAGCGTCTGATTTCAGAAACTGGCTGTGGTAGTGATTCTGCTGCTGCTGCCATCAGACATGTCAATGGTGGTGGTGGGGGGGGGGGGGAAACACACCAGTTCAGTTGGAAAGGGGAGCATCGCAAAAGCCTCCCCAGCCATGAAGCAGTTAAAGATTGGCTGCATTGCATGATGGGACTTGTAGTCTTCAGGGAGATGTGATTGTTCTTTCCATCCTGGACTCTGGAGCCGCCCTAAGGTCCCAAGGGGGGAGGAGGAGGGGGAGAAAAGGGGCTTTGTGGGCACTGAGTAGTGAGCCCAACTGAAAAGGACAGGGCTCCCCTCATGCCCAGGGAGGCCCAAGACATCAGGCAGCCAGCCAGTAGGACCGTCCCTACAAACCTGGGCTGCGACTCTCACCTGTGCCGGCTCTAACTGAGGAGGGGCGACAACGCTTGGCAGCGCCCTCCCTCAGCAGCCCGGGCAACGCCCGTCCACTGGAGCCCTTCCTTTGATGCCCTTCCCCACTGAGCCCATGCGTGGCCGCGCCAGCGCCGCCAGCTCTCCCTGCCCGGCCACAGGGGTCCTTGCAAAGCGCCCCCCAAGCGCACAGCAGCTCCTTCCTCGGCAGACAGGGGCAATGGCACTCTCCTGGACCTGCTCTCCGCGCCCCACTGCAAGCAGGCACTCGCAGGCGGCGCCCCACTGCGAGCAGGCGCGGGGGGCAGCTGGGCACCTCTTCCCTATGCCCTTCCTTCCTTCCTTCCTTCGCCCTGCCCGCATTCAGCCCCCTGCCCGCTGCAGGGCGAAGGAAGGGAGGGCGCAGGGAAGAGGTGCCCGGCTGCCCCCCGCACCTGCTCGCAGTGGGGCGCCGCCTGCGGGTGCCTGCTCGCAGTGGAGCGTGGAGAGAGCGCCGCTGCCCCTGCCTGCTGAGGAAGGAGCTGCTGTGGGCGATGGCGGCGCCCCGGCCCTGCACTCACCAGCAGCCAGCGCCAGCAGCACATCACACCGGAGAGAGGCGCCCTCGGGGCTTGGCTGGCTGGGCAGCGGCCACGGGAAAGGCGCCCCGCTTCTAGCCCCCACTGGGGAGCCGCATCAGATGGCTGAAAGAGCCGCATGCAGCTCCAAAAACACAGGTTGCCGACCCCAGTCCTAAACCATATCACTTCTTGCCAAGTCACACTTTACGGACCCCCCCTTTGCATATGGGGGGTGCAATGTCATCCTCAATCTGTTCTTGGAGGATTGGCTTTATGGTCCTTTTGCTTTCCTTATTTTATCAAGCTTTTGAACCTGTTGATTTGTATAGATAAAACAGACAGGCAAAAACCACATACTTTTTTAAAAAAAACAGGAAATAGTGCAGAGGGAGAGAGAGACAGGGAAAAATCTTTTGAAGTTTTCATAAGTCTTTCTCTACACACATACATGCATAGTCACATACTCACTTACTCACACGACGTCAGCCACAAAATTGTTCCATTGACCACAGGTCTTCTACGGCAAAGACTTAATGCTACTCTGTTACCTGCAATTGGTACTCACACATGGAATGTACAGTCAGAAAACATACACAAAATCTGGTCTTCTGATGAGATAGTATGATGATCTAAACATACTGATCTAATTGACAGAACAAAAGTCTTATGAGGAAATGAGGAAATCCCTTCATCTTAAGACTATAAAATACTTCAACACACATCTTTATGAGAACCCAGGGGGCACATCCTTCCCCTGACCATGTCCTCTCGTTTCGGGGTACTACTTTTGGCCTGGTCAGACCACCTTGACCCCCATGGACAAATCTACATCTCACACAGTTACAGAAATACTTCCCTCAATTTTTCCCAATTCCTAGGGGTTACACTGCTTCACTGTGGCCACTTGTCCAGGGCTACTAGAGGTCCCCACGGTGTGATCAAGCCGCTCTTCTCCCTCAGTTAGGAGGGAGGTCTACATCCACTATCCCCAGACTCTCACCTGCCTGCAGACTTCTTGGGGGGTTTTCTTGGGGAACTTGGTCCCTACTGAACTTGGTCCTTGCCTCCTTCTTTGGTTCAGGGTGCAACAGTGATGACTGGCCACAGGAAGTATGACCAGGGCATTGTCCCCACGGACAAAGGGTCTGTTGGCGACGGGGCAGAATGCTCAGGCCTCCCCTCCAGGTGCAGCCTCACTGGACCACGCGGTGAGAAATTCAATGTCTCACCTTAATCTCGGTGGAACCTCCAGAAATGTTGCAGGCCGAGCAACGATAAATGTGGACACCAGGAGGTTTCAAGGAAGACAAGCTTTATTCTCAGCCGGCTGCTGGTCACAGAGGAATCATTTTCCAAAGTCTGTGACCCCGATTTCTCGGGGCTTTGGGTTGATATACAAAACAAATCCTCATTGTAAAGCATCAGTCACATTTCTGATTGGCTAAATGCAAATTTCAAAGCTTTAGATACATTCTTAATTGGCAAACAGCATACCACGTGAAGCTTTGTCCCTGCCCACATCTCTTACTACTCAATTTCTGCGCTGCATGCTCTACTATATATGGCACTTTAAAATATGTAAATATTTCTAAGCTGCAAAGGTCCCATCTCCTCCTCCCTGCATTGGCTAACAGCAGGCTTGCAAAAATCCTGGGGAAGTGCAGAGAGGAAGGTTGAATTCATGAGGGCATCAAGATTCATCAGCTAGTATTCCCAGAATTCAACCTTCCTCTCTGCACTTCCCCAAGATAGTTTGGGATGAATTAGGGCCAGCTAATATAGTGTAGTGATTATATAGGGAAAGCTGCTATATTAATCAGTCAAGCTAGCAGGCATTGCAATGGTGTCTTATTTTATTAACTTGTGATTAGCTCCTCAAATAGGGTACTGCAGTGGCATCACTAGGATTCGTGTCATCCACTGCAGGAGGCCTGCATATCACCCCAGGTGGTGGGCGTGGTGATGTACCATCGCCCTACCCCCACTGGTTTTTTGGCTGTACCTTTTGCCAACACACTTTTGATAGAACACAGATGTTTCAACGTGGTTTGTTTCATTGCATTCTGCATGAAATTACGCACTGATTGATATATAACATGATTGTATTATTCCTCCAAACTCTGATTTTAGTGATTTTGAAAACTTATAGAATCACACACACACCCAAGCATTTCTAGAAGGTACTATTTTGTAAAAGCAGGTTGAAAATACCCTATTTTGGGCCTTTTTACAAAAATCATCAACTTTACACTTAATTTGTAAACTAATGGAAAGAGCTAGGAGGCTGAAATTACACATTTCAAAACAAAGCTATATTGGGATAATATGCACTAAATTTCACAATTATTACTTAATTACTGCTGGAGTTATTCAACACTAAACTTTGGATATTTTTGGAGCACTGATTTTTTCAACTAACTTTGCTGCAATTTTAACCACTTTGGACATGCTCAACAAAAATTGTTATTAGTTTCATTAAACAGAGCGCAAAAAGTTGTATAAAGTAGCTAAGTTTCATTTGTTTTGAAAACAAAACATGATGGTCGCGCGGGGCACTTTTCAAAAACTTGACATGGAATGACCCCATACCTTGAGGAAGTTCCAGTGACTGTCCCTCCACTGCAGGATGTAGTGCACACCCCACAGGCATCAGCACTGAAAAATTGGATAGGATTGGGCCCTCAGTTGGTATTTCCAGGTACTTATTAAGTTGCTGTGAATCTTGGCCATCTGCCAAGAAAGACTTGGATAAAACTTCAGCTGACTCCTGGCCTGGCCCCATGCCCTAGAAATTCTGACCTTGTATCCGAGATAATGGGCTGCATTTGCCTTTGTTTCTGAGCTGCTGGGAAGAGTGGCTTTGGATGATGATCTTTAAAAACTGTTCTTGCATAAATGCTAAATGATCCCAGGAATTTCTTCATTTTAAATAGCATCAGAGGTATAGTTGGGCTAAAGAATTCCAGAAGCAACTTCCTCTTAAATCTAGCGCTTGGCAGCCAATCGATCTGTCTAAGATCTATTTGTCTTGTCCCAGTTCTCAAAAGACTGCTTAACAAAAATACTGCACTCTTGTCTTGAGTCCCACCTCTTTCTGTTGAATACATTCTCATACATGATTATTGGGCATCATACATGATTACTGGTGTAGTATTTACATGCACAAGCACTAAGTTTTGAGAAGCCTTGGCAAATGTGGCAATAGCAGAACACATTCTGCGCCTATGCGTGCAAGAGCAAACTCTTGGCCTTGGTGATGACTCTGAACCCAGTGCTGTGAACAACAGAATCATATCTTAGGAAGGTGTTTGTGGTTAAGCTAGAACTAGCTAGTAAGCAGCCAGTATAATCTTATTAACCTTTAATAACCCTTAATGTTGTAATAGCATTGTGTCATGTTTTTGAGATTCAATAAAGGCTGAGCGGGCTAGCCAGGAGCAGGGCATTTTCTCTTGATCTCCCAGCGTTCAGCTTCGAGCTCTCCTGCCAGCATTATACCCTTTGAATCTATGACTGCTGCCTCATCCTTGCTCTGATTCCTTGCTATTTCAGTTCCTACTAACCCTTCAGTGCATCTGCTTTTTGTACTCCCAGCAAGCCACAAGGCCCTAGGCCTTGTGGGCTTCCCAAGCAGCATTCAAACTGCAACATCTTTCAGTGCTCTGCACTCTCACCAAACAACAAGGCCCCAGAAGCCTTGGTTGTTTCCCAAAGCAGCATCTTGCGCTGCTACATACTGGGCATTACTGGAATGTTGAATACATTCATACATATATGATTACTGGGCTGGGGCACCTTCCTCATGAGAAAAGGCTATGGCGTTTGGGCCTCTTCAGCCTAGAAAAGAGATGCCTGAGGGGGGACATGTTTGAGACATACAAAATTATGCATGGGAAGGATAAAGTGGATAGAGAGATGCTCTTTACACTCTCACATAACACCAGAACCAGGGGACATCCACTAAAATTGAGTGTTGGGAGAGTTAGGACAGACAAAATAAAATATTTCTTTACTCAGCGTGTGGTTGGTCTGTGGAACTCCTTGCCACAGGATGTGGTGACAGCACCTGGCCTTTAAAAGGGGATTGGACAAGTTTCTGGAGGAAAAATCCATTACAGGTTACAACCCATGATGTGTATGTGGAACCTCCTGATTTTAGAAATGGGTTATGTCAGAATGCCAGATGCAAGGGAGGGCACCAGGATGAGGTCTCTTGTTATCTGGTGTGCTCCCTGGGGCATTTGGTGGGCTGCTGTGAGATACAGGAAGCTGGACTAGATGGGCCTATGGCCTGATCCAGTGGGGCTGTTCTTATGTTCTTATTCTCGATGATGTCCAGCTGTATTTGATTAGTTTGCAGTTGTCTGATAACAACATTGGTTTCATCACTATCTTGCCCAGTAAGTGTTTTAAAGGACACAACAGGACTCAGGACTCATACAAAATATGAGAAGGAGAATATCCAAAAGAATGTCTTGATGGAATGTCCACATAAGGCCCCCGGGCCTTATGTTTGACACCCCTATGCTAGGTAGTTAGAACTAATACCGATTACATTATAAACTACATTTAGTACCTTTAGTCAAGAAGAATGGATTCGTATTCTTTCAGTGTCATTTTCTGAATACTTATTGCAGAAGCAAAAAATTTTGCAACATTATATGTAAATGCTGGGTTAGAGCCAGATAGAAACAGGCAAGTATATTGTTGACCCATACAACCTGGAAATTTGCTCAACAGTGAAGAGATAAGAGAGGCTCGATATCTCTATAGAATGTACACCATAGCAACACATGTTCCGTTGTTTCAATTTGTTCCAGGCCACAAGGGCAGAGACTCTCCGAGAAGGGGATCTTTTTACAACATCTCTCAGACACTACTCAGGGAGTGCACTCTTGTGAGCCAAAGTAAATGCCCTTCTGTACTTATGTATCTCCAGTTGGGTGAGTTAGGGTGCAGTGGCTACCATATATCTGTGGTCTTCCCTCATGTAAAATTCCGAGATACTGTTGAGATCATTCTGTTTTTCAATATCTGTGATATGCTGTTTAATGGAAGTTCTTGCCTGTTCCATTTCCTTAGGGCACAATCCTAACCCACTATCCAGCACTGACATAAGGGCAATGCAGTTCCAAGGTAAGGGAACAAACATTCCTTTACTCTGAGGAGACCTCCATGAGTGCCACCCAACTGCAGGACACATCCCATTGGCACAGCTATGCCAGTGCTGGAAAATTGGTTAGGATTTGGGCCATAGTTAGTAAAATCAAGACGGAAAGACCCAGTGAGGCTATTTTCAGCTTAATTGTATGAGTCTAGCTGGATTTGTAATTGTCTTGCAAAGTTAGCAGAGCAAGACCTGCTGGCAAGTACAACAGCCTAAGCCAGTACATAAGAATGGCAAACCATGCCCTGGCCTCAATTTTGATCTGACCAGTCTCCAGTCATAACTTTGCATTAGGGACATCTCTAGGAACTCCCAGTGCTGCCCTCAGAAATTTTGATTGTACACACTCTAATGTGTTAATGTTTGGGAAAGGCTCCAGTTGGAACCATATTGTAATTGGGCTCTTGCCTTTGCTTGGAATGAGCACTGCGGGGAAATAGTGGCCTCCTTTTGTTCTCATAAATTGTATAAGAGCTTCTCTGGGCATTTAGAGCCATATATTCACCATGGGCTTTTCTCAAGCTGCTGGAGTGAAAGACCACATCCAGATATTTAAAATGGGACACTTGCTCAATCTTATGTTGATTAATCATCCAAGACCCAATCTGTCATCTCTTACCAAAGGCCATAATGTTTGTTTTGGTGTGGTTAATTACCGTGGTTCTCCTCACAGTGCAGTGTCAACTTTCAGAAAGCTCTTCTAAGTCTGACGGGGGTACTTGAAAGTATGGTTGCCTCATCAGCGTACAATAGAGACGCTACATGTCTCCTTGCAATTGTTGGAGGGTGGAAATCAGTGTTATTTAGATGACCCAACAATGAATTAAAATAGAAGTTAAATAAAAGCAAGGCCAAAACTAGCATCTGAAATCTGGATTTTTTTATTTGCCTATTTTATGATTACATTTTTTAAAATTTTACATATTTGCCATACTGCAAATTCTTATGAATGTACCATTGTACAGCACTATGTCTTACAGACAGTCTTATGTTGTGCAGTAGTTCATTCCCATGCAGTGGCGTCACTAGGATTTGCGTCACCCGGTGCGGGAGGCCTGAGTGTCACCCAATGCAGTGAGTGGGGCAACGCCCCAGGTGGGCGAGGTGATGTACCATCACCCCGCCCCCACTGGTTTTTTGGTTGTACCTTTTGTTAGAACACGGATATTTAAATGTGGTTTGTTTCATTGCATTCTGCATGAAATTACACATTGAATGACATATAACATGATGGTATTATTCCTCCAAATTCTGATTTTAGTGATTTTGAAAACTTGTAGAGTCTCACACACACGCGCACACACACACATGCACGCACACGTAAACTTACTAACACCTTATTGCAGCAGTTCTCAAACTTTTAGCACTGGGACCCACTTTTTAGAATGACAATCTGTCCAGGACCCATTGGAAGTGATGTCATGGCCAGAAGTGACATCATCAAGCAAATTAAAATAAATAATTATAAATAATTAAATTAAAAGAAAAGAAATGATTAAATAAGGGGGAGCCAGTCCTATTCCACCAAGTGAATCTACTCTGAAGTAAGTCCTATTGTGGTCAATGGGGCTTACTCTCAGGAAAGTGTGGGTAAGATTGCAGCCTGTGAGCCCAAGCCTATGCATGTCTACTCTAAAGTAAGTCCCATAGTGGTCAATGAGGCTTACTCTCAGGAAAGTGTGGGTAGGATTGCAGCCTGTAAGCTCAAGCCTATGCATGTCTGCTCAGAAGTAAGTCCCATAGTGGTCAATGGGGTTTACTCTTTAGTCTGCCTGCAATAACACCGCCCCAAAAAGAATCAGTGATATTTCCAGTCCTCCCCAGTGCCCAGTTTAAAGTTCTTCTATTTCAGGCACATCAAGATAAAGACCCACCTGGCTTTGCAAGTGCAAAATAGAAAACTTTCCCCTTACCATTCAAGTCTCTTTTTTGTTCTTTTTTAGGGGGGGGGGGAGGCTGCCTTCTGGAGCAGCTCCAGCAGATCAGGACCCTTCTGGTGTCCTCACATTTCCCTATGCCTGGCCTGACCACGAGCCAAGGCACGCCTGCCTACTCGCAAGTAAATGCGACTGTGAGACTGCTTTGCTCCATAGACTGGGTGAGAGGCAGCTGGGAGGGAGGAACCTCCTTTTCCTGTGTTTTTGGGGGCTGCATTCATTGGATGAGGACCATTCTGACCTCCTTGGAGCCTCTCAGCCTGCCTCCACTTAGGCAAGTCTGCCTACTTGTGAGTAAACGCAGCCATGTGGCTTCGTTTTGGGCTCAGACTCGCAGTTGGGAGGGGGGAGTTTCTCGGGTGTTTTTTGGGAGCTGCATACATTGGATCGGGACCACTCTGGTGTCGTTGGATTCCTCTCAGCTCGCCTTTCTAACTGACTAAGGCAGGTAGTACGCCTACTCAAGAGTGAACGCGGGATCCGGCTTACTTTCACTTTCCATAGGGCTCCATGCATTTTTTCTTCCAGTTTTTTGGCCATAACTTTTGAACGAAAGGGGCGATTTCGATTCTGTTTTTTGCACTGCACTCCGCTGGCCATTCCGCATCCAACGGTGTATGGCATGACGCGGTAGCTCCTAATCCCGTGATGTTACCACGTCCTCCCCAGGGCCCCCCCCTCTCTCTCTCTCTCTCTCTCTCTCTCTCACACACACACACACACCCGCACCCCTCTAGCGATGCCAGTGTTCCCATGTTCTTTGGGCGGATGTTACTCAATCACAGTGATTGCTCAGTTTCATCTAGGCATTTGATTTATTACAGAAGTACAGTTCTTGGAATGGAAACTACCAGCTTGTGCAACACCCTGGGGAGTTTTCAGAAGCAGTGCAAGTTATATTGCACGGTGATGACCTTTGCATTTCATTCGTGCAGATGGAGCAGACTGTACTGCTTTCTGAATAATCTCTTAGAGGTTCATGCGCTAACAGGGAACTTCCCAGGCACTACAGACCATGGTACGAAGAGTGGCAATCATTGGAGCAGGTGTGAGCGGACTAGCCTCCATCAAATGCTGCCTGGACGAAGGACTGGAGCCCACTTGCTTTGAGAAGAATGAAAGCATTGGGGGAGTTTGGCAATTCACGGTGAGTAACATCAATTCAACTTAAAACATTACAGTAAATGATTGGACACTTTATTGACTTCACTTATGCCCAATGATCTCACTTTAAAGTGCCAGAGGCTGTGTTCAGACGTACATAAGAGTACTGAACCTACTGTGGATCCACATTTCAAAAAGGGCTCATGCCCTTTTAGATATTTAATATGTGTAGACTGTGGGGAGCATTCCCAACATAGGCAGATTCATTTGAAGGTTGCAATACAACCTACATATATAACTGATATGCACATAGGGCTCTCCATCTGATCAGGAAATATGAAAAGCAGGATTCTTAACTGTATGGAGAGAACCATATGTGTATACAGTTGTGCAATTCCAACCTTCAAGTAAATGCACATAGAACTGAACAAACTTCCCTCTCCCCCTGCATGCACTTTGACCACAGAAGCTTGAATGCCTGAAAGGAGTATACTATCTTCTTTACTGGAAACTGGGGAAACACCCTGTGCACAGTGCATATTGGCTGAAACCAGTGATTTCGTGTTTCCCTGAAAATAAGTCACTGTCTTGTTTTCTTTTTGGCTCAAAAAAAACACACTCGGTCTTATTTTCAGAGTAGGTCTTTTTTATTATGTACAACAATCCACAGTCATTCATGTACAAAAATATACCTTACAAAAATATCCCCTCGGCACCCGGGAGGTTGCCTGCCTGCCTGTCTACTCAGAAGTCTGTTCCTTTATAGTTAATGGGACTTACTCCCTGGAAGGTGTAGCGAACCTCTGAGCCTGGGGTTGCCTTGCTTGCTGCTTCCCGCCTCAGCTCCTCCTCAGCGTCCTCAAGGCAGCATAGCAGGCGCTTTCTAGGTGGCGCACATGGGAATGCAGCATTCCGGTCACTGTTGTCCACCCGCCCCACCCGAGAACCCCTCCTGCCTTCTCCCCCCCCCCCCCCCCCCGCGGCCCTGATCACAACTAGGTCTTATTTTTGGGGTAGGTCTTATATTTGGCAGGTCTTATATTGGGCAGGAGGTCTGGTCTAGAGGGTAGAGCCTCTGTCTGCCTGAAGATAACATCCACAAGGTCACCAGTTCGAGGCCACCAGCACCTGACAAGCTGAAGCCGAGCTATTCCATCTGCTCTGAGTGTGGGAGGATGGAGGCCAGAATGTAAAGCCAGATCGGAATGAAACACCTGAATGTAGTGGTTCTTGAAAGAAAGAAAGAACCTTCTTTCAAATTGTAAAAATCCCTATTTAATAAGGGATTTAAATGAAGCCTGCCTATGTAAACCGCCTTGAATAAAGTCTTGAATAAAGACCAAGAAAGGCGGTATATAAATACCTGTTGTTGTTGTTGTTGTTGTTTCAGCAATTCTCAAAAAACACACTACGTCTTATTTTTGGGGAAACATGGTATCACTAATGCACCTCCCTCCTTGAAATAATCTTTTAACATGTTAAAAACTGATTCTGCTATTTCTTAATATAGAAAGAGGGGTGACAAATGTACACACAGTTTCCCCAAAGCGCAGGGGAAGGGGCAAGCCAGACTACTAAATCCATGTTCAATTCACCGTGTGATAGTTCACCATGAATAACTACCTATAACCAGGGCTTTTTTTCTGTAATGGAATGCACCAGAACGGTGTTCCTGCACCTTTTTGATGGGCTTCCCCGCAACAATCAGCTCAGTTCCTCGCTCAGTTCCACCTCCCAGCCTGCCTGCTTCCCTCCCCTCAAAAGCGCAGCCACTGAACAAGGGTCCCCCCAGCACAACCCCCCATAGGGCTCCTCTTCTCCACCCACCCCATCCTTTCCTAGGCAGGCTTCCTCCTGCACCAGGCAACACTGGCTGACAAGTGGGAGGGCGCAGTGAGCCCCGTTGACTCTAATGGAACTGACTTCTGAGGAGACAGGCAGAGGAGGGGCTCTGAGGCTGCAGTCCTGTCCACACTTTCCTGGGAGGAAGCCCCACTGCCTCTAATGGGACTGACTTCTGAGGAGACAGGCAGAGGAGGGGCTCTGGGGCTGCAGTCCTGTCCACACTTTCCAGGGAGGAAGCCCCACTGCCTCTAATGGGACTGACTTCTGAGTAGACAGCCATAGGCTTTGGCTCTGAGGCTGCAGTCCTCTCCATACTTTCCTGGGAGGAAGCCCCATTGACTCTAATGGGACTGACTTCTGAGTAGACAGGCACAGGATTGGACTCTAAGGCTGCCAAACTATCCACAGTAAGCCCCATTCACTAAAGTGGATTTCTGAGTAGACATGCATAGGATTGGGCTCTTAGGCTGCAATCCTAGGCACTTTCCTGGGAGTAAGCTCCATTGACTAGAACGAGACTTACTTCAGAGTAGACATACCTAGGATTGGGCTCTTAATCCTGGCAGAGATATATATCTGCACCCGTTTTCACCTGCTAAGGGCAGGTGAAAAGGGATTCTACATGTGTACAACATGCTGTCCAGTCTTGCCAGAGATCCTCCTCATCCTTCCCCCACAAGCATGCCCTCCGCCAGCCAGCGTTTGTAGCTCCTCTCCAGCAATGCACAGCAGCTGCTCAGGGCAGCAGAGAACATACAATTGCATGCCAAGCGCCTTCCCAAAGACACAGAGTATTCTGATACCTGAATTAAACCATATTTAATTGCTTGTTTGCAAAGGTAGCTGTTTCTATGAGCACCTAAGGAACCCCTCTCATGTAAGAATTCCTTTTTTGTTCTTACTCCCACAGTTGCTTAGAGTAATTTTACTACATGGAATTCATGTAAGCCATTTTCCAGAATCCATTCACTGCTTCCTCTCCTCGAAGTAGTGCCACACTACATACTACATGTACACCTGTACAGTATTTTTCCCCATGTGTAGAAAAAGTAGGGAAGGGGATGTGGAGATTGACAGCCCAATCCTATGCATGTCTACTCAGAAGTTCATCTTTAGGGGGGAAGCACATAAAAAATATTTTATTTCTCCAATAAAAAATGGCTTAAAATAAATAAATTAACTAAATAAAAGATTAACAAGTAGTGAGTTCCTACCACCCCTGCATTTACAAAAAATGCACTGCCTATAACTATCTATAAAATACTTATAAAAGTTAGGGTGGAAGGTTAGGGAGAAGCTGGGCATGACCTGCAAGAAAAAAAACAAAACAGAAAGTCCACTTGTACTTTGTACATACTTTGCCTTCCATATATGAACCTCATCAGTGGCATCACTAGGATTTGCGTCACCCAGTGCGGGAGGCCTGTGCATCACCCCATGCAATGGGTGGGGCAACGCCCCAGGTGGTGGGCATGGTGATGTACCATGGCCCTGCCCCCACTAGTATTTTGGCTGTACCTTTTGTTAGAACACAGATATTTCAATGTGGTTTGTTTCATTGCATTCTGCATGAAATTAGGCTTTGATTGATATATAACATGATGGGATTATTCCTCCAAACTCTGACTTTAGTGATTTTGAAAACTTGTAGAGTCTCACACACAAACTTGTAGAGTTGACACACACGTGTCAACTTACTAAGAACTTATTGCAGCAGTTCTCAAACTTTTAGCACTGGGACCCACTTTTTAGAATGACAATCTGTCCAGGACCCATTGGAAGTGATGTCATGCCCAGAAGTGACACCATCAAGCAAATTAAAACAAATAATTATAAATAATTAAATTAAAAGAAAAGAAATGATTAAATAAGGGGGAGCCAGTCCTGTTCCACCAAGTGAATCTACTCTGAAGTAAGTCCTATTGTGGTCAATGGGGCTTATTCTCAGGAAAGTGTGGGTAGGATTGCAGCCTGTAAGCTCAAGCCTATGCATGTCTACTCTGAAGTAAGTCCCATAGTGGTCAATGGGGCTTACTCTCAGGAAAGTGTGGGTAGGATTGCAGCCTGTGAGCTCAAGCCTGTGCATGTCTGCTCAGAAGTAAGTCCCATAGTGGTCAATGGAGCTTACTCTGTAGTCTGCCTGCAATAACACCCCCCAAAAAAGAATCAGTGAGATTTCCAGCCCTCCCAGTGCCCAGTTTAAAGTTCTTCTATTTCAGGCACATCAAGATAAAGACCCACCTGGCTTTGCAAGTGCAAAATAGAAAACTTTTCCCTTACCAGCTCAAGCCTCTTTTTTGTCCTTTTTAGTGGGGGGGGGGAGCGGCGGGGGGGGGGGGAAGGCTGCCTTCTGAAGCATCTCCAGCTCCATTGGATCAGGACCTTTCTGGTGTCCTCACATTCCCCTTTGCCTGGCCTGACCACCAGCCAAGGCATGTCTACCTACTCATGAGGAAACATGATGTGAGGCTGCTTGGCTTTCCATAGGGCTCCATAGACTGCAGCTGGGAGGGAGGGAGGGAGCTCTTTCTCCCTTTTATGTAGTTGGGGGCTGCATTCATTGGATAAGGACCATTCTGACCTCCTTTTAGTCCTCTCAGCTGCCCTTTCCGATGGACTACTTGTGAGTAAATGCAGCCACATGGCTTCCTTTGGGCTCAGACTCAGACTGGCCGCTAGGAGGGATGGAACCTTCTCAGGTGTTTTTTGGAGGCTGCATTGATTGGATCGGGACCATTCGGGTGTCGTTGGATTCCTCGCGGCCTGCCCTTTCCAACAGACTATGGCAAATACGCCTAATCGCGAGTAAACACGCGATCCGGCTCACTTTCACTTTCCATAAGGCTCCATGCATTTTTTCCTTTTTGTTTTTTGGCCATAACCTTTGAACGAAAGGAGCTATTTCGATTCTGTTTCTTGCATTGCACTCCGCTGGCCATTCTGCATCCAACGTTGTATGGCATGACGTGGTAGCTCCTAAAGTCATGAAGTTAGCACATCACCCCCCCAGGACGCGTCACCTGGTGCGGCCCGCACCCCCCGCACCGCCCTAGCGACACCAGTGGTCACCTCATCTCTGAACACCCATCCTGTTGTTTCTCTCAGCCTCAAATCTCTCAGGCTCTCAGTCTCAAGGAAGGACATGACTCAAAACATGAACTTTGACATAGATGGGATACAGTTTGGCTTTGTAGCCTTTGCCAGTTTTATGTCTATATACAAGTCCTTGCTTGCCCACCTTTCCTCCCACCCATTGTCTGTCTTATAATAGTTCCTCCATTTCTCAGGATGCCACTTTCCCTTTTACCTCTGCTGTTGAACGTTTTGGCCTTTTGTAAAAATATATGCAGTCACTCTTACTTAGACACACTCTCCATTGCAGTGTTTGCTCAATTTGCATTTTTAGCATTTTTGTGGCTACAGACGATTACATACACTGATACATTGATGGTCCATTTTCATTGGCAATCTTTCCAATGTGGCCCACACTCGCTCCATGTTTTTTGATCTAGTGCGACTGTTGTACAGTGCTGCAGTCCCTCTTGTTTAAATGACCTGAAAAAGGTATCTGACCAGCGAGTAGCCGGGGGTTCTTTTGACATGGTACAGGATCCAGTGCGTGATTCTGGTGTTCCATTGGTCGTCTGGTGTTCCATTGACATGTTCTGCCCATCTGTGCTTTGCGGAAGCCATGTACTTGAGCGGATCGTGGATCTTAAATTCTTGCTGGAGGTCTTGATTTCTGAGACCATGTTGGCTTTGCTTTCAGTGGTTTGTCCCAAGGAGACATTTTTCAAGTGCCTGGTGGGTGGTTCACATGGCTGTAACTATGGTCTTGTTATCTGCCCATGTTTCCGTGGCATAGCAAAAAGCCAGAAGTACTATAGAGTCGAACAGGTGGGCTCTCAGCTGTGAATCCTGGATATGGCTGGTGACTTCGCAGATTGATCCCATGGCAGCCCACGCAGCTTTCCTTTGTCTCTTGATCTTAATCGTTAGGTCATTGGTCATGTTCACTTCACGTCCCAAGTAGATATAGCTGTTAACTTTATCCAGGGTGGTACCACAGAGTTGCACATTGCCGTTGTTGCACCGTTGGTTGGTCATCATCTGGGTTTTCTTCATATTCATCTCCAAGTCGATAGCTTTGCCTACTTTATTCAGCTCGCTCAGCATCTCGTTCATCGCTGTTGTATTGTTGCTGATAAGCACGATGTCATCTGTGAACCATAGGTTTGAGAGCTTCTTTCCATTGATCAGCAGACCCTTATGGTCCCAATCAAGTTGGCTCATGGCATACTAAAGGGTTGAGTTGAAGAGCTTTGGGGAGATGGTGTTGCCCTGTCGGACTCCTTTTTCAATGGGGATGTGCAGATTGCGGTCAAACAATTGGATGGTTGTTGATGTCCTGGTGTTGCATTGTTCTATGATGTTAATGTATGACGGGTCAATTCCGGCTGTTCCCTTCTTCAACAACTGAATGGCTTTCTCGACTTCACAGGTGAGGATGGACGGTGACTTCTCGTCCGTTGGAGGGGGACACCTTGGGACAGGTGTAGTGGATCAGTATAGTTCTGTGTAGAAGTACGCCGCGATGCATTCTATGTCTGCTCTTGCATTTCTCAGCCTTCTGGTGCTGTCCTTCAGGCAGGTGGTAACGAGTCGTTGGTCGGTAAGATCTCTTTGACAGCGTTTCAGACTACCTTACTGAGAGTTGAGAGGAGTTTCTTCTTTCGATACTCAGCAATGGATTCTTTAACAGCAGCATGACAGGCCTTGTTGATGATGGTCTTCTGCAAGTGTGTGACTGCTGGATCTCTTCTGGTTTCTCCTCAACGCTTCAGAAGTTCCTTGGCTTTTGCATTCAGCCATCCTTCTTCTAATTCTAAGTTCTTCATGACTTTCTCTGCACAGTGGGTGAGTCCCTTGGCCAGCTTGGGTAGTAGTATCTTGTGGAGTCCTTGATCATCTTCCATGGATAGTTGTTGATTGCCAGTTCTAAAACTGTCTAGCTGTATTGAGGGTGGCAGATTGGAGCTTGACGGTGTCAAGTTTGAAGAAGCAGACATTGAGGCGGTTCTCGGCATGAAGGAGCCGGTGATCGGATCCACAGTCAAAGGAAGGCAGAATGGTAGTATTCAGGAGACTCCATCTGCAGTTGGTCAGGATCTGGTCTAGCTCCGAATGGGTAGATCCAGTAGGGCTTTCCCAGGTCCATATTCGATGTTCTGGCTTTTCAAAAAGCGAGTTACTGTGGAACAGGTTGCATGAGGCCATCAGGACTAACAAACAGAAGCCGTTGTCATTCCTTGTTCCATTTCCTTGTCGGCCCAGTCTCCAGTTGCCATGGGTTCCATTGCCTATGATGGCATTGAAGTCTCCACAGATGTACTTGTAATAGAACTTCTTCTTGATGGTTTCTTGCAGGCAAACAACATTGTATTTTATTCTTCTAGCCCAGGGGTGTCCAAACATTTTGGCAGGAGGGCCACACCATCTCTCTGACGCTGTGTTGGGGGCTAGGAAAAGAAGAATTAATTTACATTTAAAATTTGAATAAATTTACATAAGAATTTATTAGAGATGGAACTTATATGAATGAATGAAGGTCTTGCAGTAGCTCAAGGCATATAAAAGGGCTTGCACAAAGCAAGGTCAGCCTTTCCTTCACTGCCACTGCTGCATTACAGACGTGAAACAAGTAGTGGAGGGAGCCCTAGTCCCACAGCTCAGGTGAGAGGTTGAACAGTCATCTTCATGCTGAGAGCAGTTGTGTCGGGCCAGCATGGGCTCCAGCAAGTCTCTGGAGGGCCAGAGGCTCATTGGAGACTGGGGGCTCCCCGAGGGCCTGATTGGGAGCCACCGAGGGCCACAAGTGGTCCCCGGGCCGGGGTTTGGGCACCCCGTTCTAGCCTGGTGGAGAAGCGTCTGAAACCAGTGTTTGGCAGTTGTACGTACAGATGTGTAGGCATTTGTCCATGTTGGTTGTGTGGGGGTCCAGTGGTGCCTGTAGATCCTTTTCCTCCTCCTCAGTTAGGATGGCTCTGGGCACAGTGGAAGTGGCCTGCCAGGTAAGGGACTGCCGCATTATCTTCTTCTTTGTGAGTGTTCAAGCAGATTGGGATGGCCTGGTTACTCCTGGAGTGCCTTGTTGGGGCTATCCAGAAGCTGCCCGTTCACACACTAGCAAGCTAGTGCAATACTGAACTGCGTAGCCGTTTGTGTTGTTAGCCGCTTCAAGGGATGAGTCCTTGTCTACATTGCCACCCCTACACCACATTGAGGTGACACATGACAGACTATTAGCAAGGCAAAATCACTCTTTCTAACACAATATATAACCTGGGCTAGACATTATTAGTGCCAATGGTACTAGCTAAAGTTCCTGGTAGGCTTCAGGTCTAATAGGAGAATCCAGCACAGCCCGCTAGACATGGGAAGAGCGGCTGGGCTGATCCAGGCAGGTTCTTGTTCGAGCACACAGAAGCATTTCCCTGAAAGGATTTTTCCCACTAGCAAACGTAAGAACAGCCCCACTGGATCAGGCCATAAGCCCATCCCACCCAACTTTCCAGCACTGATGCAGCTGTGCCCATGGGGCATTCACTGCATTCTGTGGTGGTGGTGGGCAGTCATGGAAGCCTCCTTAAGTTAAGGGAACATTTGTTCCCTTACCTTGGGGCTTCACTGCATTGGTGCAGGAAAGAGAGAGGATTGGGCCCTTAATGTCCTTTGAGAGGTGCTTTGAAATTTGATCCAATGTAGCAGTGGCATTGCTAGGAGGTGCAGGGGGTTAGGACTTGGTACTTTCAAATAGTACCATCATGTTATATATCATCTGATGCAGAATTTCATGCAGAATGCAATGAAACAACCCACGGTGAAACATCTATATTCTGTCAAAAGTTATGGACAAATAACCAGAAAAGGAAAACACAACTGCCTTATGTAACAAAAAGTGAATTTTCTTGACTCAGAACTAACCAATGAGACTGATTGTTCTGTGAGCCAATGAGGTGTTGTCATGACACAGCATGGAACCACTAAGGTGTTGTTATAAGTAAACTCTTATTTCCCTCAATCAGAGCTAATACTAGAATTTTACTCAGTTATGCCAGTGACATCAAGTTGGCCACAGGTTTTTTGTTGGTTACTAATGTGTTCAGTGACCTGTACCGTTATATATTTAAATAGGTAAATAAATAAATGGGGTTACACTACAAGGATATCTGCTGAAACTGGCAGCAATTGGATCCTTTGCCAGAAGCTTCTTACAAGGGCCCAGGGAGCAATGGAGATGCAACACCCTCTAGGGGCAGGCATGGGACACACCACCATTGTAGAGGGGAATGCATCTCCAGCACACAACAATTGCAAACATCGGCTTCAGGGAGAAAAAACGGAAAAGAAACTGTTTTTTTCTGAATTTTTCTGGTTTTTTTCAGGGCCTTCACATCTCTAGGTTACACCAACCCTAGTGATGCTACTGCATTTAGGTTGTGTGTATGATATTGTAATTTATTCTGTATGGTCTGGTATGGGAGGAGGTCCATCATGAGGGTGGCAGAATGCACTGGGTGATGTAAACCCTAGTGATACCTCTTGCAGTGTAGCATAGATGTTGCAGTGTTAATGCACCTGCTCTCAGAATCTAGGGTCCTACTTGCTCATCTGCTACCACTGCACAGGAAACTCCTGAAGAAGGAAGGGCCACCGTTTACAGGTCTGTGATAAGCAACACCTCAAAGGAAATGAGCTGCTTCAGTGACTTCCCATTCCCAGCGGATTTCCCCAACTACCTGCGCCATTCAAAACTCCTGGACTACCTCAGGATGTATGCTGAAAAATTCCACCTTCTAGACTACATACGCTTTAAGGTGAGGGGAAAATGTTTTAATTATTAGTGTTTAAACAATTAATGTTTTAAAATTAAATTAAGGTAAATATTTTGCAAGAAACAGGACAGGGAAATGCTCCACAGTAGAATTTGCACACAGCAAAATGTATTGCTTCCTGTTTTCCGTTCTGATGTTAGGCACTTACAGTACAAGTCTATGCATGCTGACTTAGAAGTAAGCCCCATTGTGTTCAGTGGGCTTGCTCCCAAAAACGTGTGTGCATAGGATTTCAGCCTTAAAGTACTATACCAGTGTTGGCGAACCTATGGCACGTGTACCTGATGGGGCACGCAGCGCCATCTCTGTGGGCACACAGCGCTGAGCCAGGCAGCCTGGGGAGGGACGTTGAAGCTGCATGTCACTTAAAGAAAACGGAGGCTTTTTCAGAGCCTCATTGGGACAGGCTGTGTTGGGAGGGAGGGCGGGCTGCTTCCCTCCACCCCCTGAGCTCACTGCCCTCCTCTCCCTTCACCCCCACCTGCCCCGCATTGGTTTCCCTTTTCAATTTTGCCCGCTCTGCAGGCTTAAGGTCCCTGTTTTTCCCTTCCCCACTCTCCAGCAGGCTCAGCCAATCAGCATCCAGCAGGCTCCTGGCTTTTTCAGTTGGAATGGCTCAGGGCCCTTCACTGGCAGATCGCCAGCCAATCCTGAGCCTCCCTCCGCCTCAGCCATTGTCTTGCAGCCCGCCTTTCCCTGAGCAGCTCCCCACTCAGTGCCAGGAGAGGCTTTTCCTCCACAGCAGAGGAGACATCCTGCATGTCTTCCTGGAAGTAAGCCCCATTACAGTGGATGAGGCTTACTCCCAGGAAAGAGTGCCTGGGATTGCAGCCTTGGAGCTACTCCTGTGCATGTCTACTCAGTAGTAAACCCCATTACAGTGGATGAGGTTTATTCCCAGGAAAGGGTGCCTGGGATTGCAGCCTTGGAGTCTGCTCTGTGCATGTCTACTCAGAAGTAAGTCCCATTAGAGTCAATGAGGCTTACTCCTAGGAAAGAGTGACTGAGATTGCAGGCTTAGAGCTCACTTGTGTGGGTGGGGCTTTTAAAAAAAAATATTTTCTTGTTTGAGAAAATGAGCAGTGGCAAGGTCTTGCAGCCACCCCCTCCCTGACAATAGTTCTTTACCCAGAATGTAATTAGTCTGTGGAACTCTTTGCCACAGGAAGCAGTGATGACAACTTGCCTAAATGCCTTTAAGAAGGGGTTGGACAAATTTCTAGAGGAAAAGTTCATTAAGGGTTACAAGTAATAGTGGGTAAAAGATGTTAATGTATGAGTTGTTTTTTTCTATACTAAAACTTCAATATTCAGGTTAAATTGCCGTGTTGGCACTTTGTGATAAATTAGTGGGTTTTGGGTTGCAGTTTGGGCACTCGGTCTCTAAAGGTTGTCACTGTACTATACACTTCAATGCTAAACATATATGAAAGAGTCTTGCTGGATCAGACCTGGGATCCATCTAGGCCAGCATCCTGTTTTCAGTAGTGGCCACTGAGATGTCACTAAGCATTAGCAAGGTGTGAAGGCACCTGTCTCTAGTACCGCTTCCTGTCTCTAGTACTCAGACACATAGTGGAGGTTTCATATTTGTCGTGGCTAATCACAGTTGATAGGTCTATCTTTGATGGAGGTTTACTCCCAGCTATGTTAGCCAGCAAACATCCTGCAGTGAATCCCACATGAATAGCACATTGCTTGAAGGACTATATTCATTTCCATTCTCACAAATGACACTAAAAACCAACATTTCCACTATTTGTTTACTTGTATAATGTTATTGTGGGAGAGGTCAGCTCTAGGACTGCCAGTTCAGCCCTACAATGAGTAGTAGTAGTGATTGGGGTAGACAAGGGACAACAGCAGTTATTTTGCCCAGAGGCCACAAAACATGAAAGTTAAACATTGCCAGGCAGTATTCTCCTGAATGCCATTTATTATTTTGTTCAACTATATTCACACTGTTTGGCAGGGTTGACTGGGGAACTCCAAACTTCTAATACAGTTTAAACAACTGGCTATGTAATCATGCAAGAAGGAATATACACACACAAGTCTCCCCTGCATATGCTCCTGTGAGGAGCACAACATGCAAACCACCAGCCCATGATTGAATAGAATGATAGAATAATGTGCTGGTAGTAGGGAAATAATAATAATAATAATGTGCTGGTAGCTGGTAGCAGCCCCCTGGGGGCTGGGGGATAAGAATAGGCCCTTAGTTTGGCTGTACTTGTCGTAAGAGGCAACTAATCAACAACCGGGTAGATGGGACTCGTCAGCCTGGGAAGGCAGCTCATCTGAGAGAAGGAAAACTCTGATCCCAAACCTCCACTGCCTTGTGGCTGCATCCAGTTATGGAAAAAGCTTCAGGAGTCAACCTCGAGGCAAAATCCGGAGCTGGAGTCCCTGAGGCAGTTCATGGCTGAACACAGTCACATTCTGGCAACTTCTGCGACGCCGCTGGAACCAACCGTATTGGCTTCTGCCTTTCCATTGGACCATTTCAGCGATGTGGAGAGGGGGGATTTGCTGCATGGGAAACAGTCTATCCTCCATATCTACTTTACCCAGGCTTCGCGCACTGGAGAGGACACTGTTCCAGAACCACCATTCAGAGCGTGATACCATAGTCTTCCGAGACTGAAGGATGCCAATGATGGTGCAGGGAAAAGGGCATATGTGTGCTTCCTTGATTTTAAGCAGAATGGATAAGTTGGTCAGGCAATATCATCCGAACTGACTCCTATTGTTTAAGCCTTGCATATCCCAACAACAGAATACCACAGCAAGATGCTGGGATATAATATGATGTTTGACTCTATAATCATGTGGCTTGCATTGTATTCTTTTCTTTTATACTAGACCACAGTATGCAGTGTCAGAAAACAACCAGATTTCACAGCCACTGGACAATGGCTGGTTGTAACTGAGACTAATGGACAGCGGACATCAGTTGCCTTTGATGCTATTATGGTTTGCAGTGGCCATTATGCTGAGCTCAATTTACCACTAGATTATTTTCCTGGTAAGTTCAGAACTCGTTATACGAAACCATACAGAGCTTAGGCTGATTGTCCTCCACTTCAGAGAATGTGTGGAAGAAACATGTACTAAAACATTATGGAAAATCCAGGTCCTTCATCTGATGCGATGTGCTGTACTATTTTTAGCTTAAACCAGCAGTCATAACTTGTAGTGTCCCCAATGATTGCGTCTGCGCGCACTATGGCAGTGCCAGAGCCTTATTGTTTCAGTGCGAAGCGACCCATTTTCACATCATGACTTTGCAGAGCTTTGTGCCAGGAAGCCTCTTCCACTGCCAATTGTCCTGGGAGTTCCACTTCCCAGTTTCCTGGAAGAAATGACTGCCCAGTACAAAGCTCTGCAAGGTCCCGGTTGCTTTGCACTGGTATGGTAAGGCTCCAACACTGCTGCACTGCACCTGAACACAATCTTCAGGCACACTGGATCTGGTCCACTGGATCTGGCCAGAGTTTGGAGGCTCCAGCTTAAACACTGGCAGATAGGTTGCCACTGTTGTGCCTGTTGACACCAGAGGCAAGGTGAAGTGCTTCCTTAGAGGACTGATACTGAGCATCATTCAGGCCCAGAGCTGGCCCTCCTGGCACCTGAGGCGGCATTCCATACACATTCTAATGTGCCAGCTCCTTGAATGGTTGTAAGTAAGTAAACCCTGTAAGTCAGCGGTTCCCAAAGTCCTACTCGGATGCTGGGACCGCTGTGAGTACTTGCAGGGGTGGGGTGGGAAAAGGGGTGTAGTCCCAACAGCACCACAGGAATCGTGGCACTGTGGGGACCTTCAGACATCCCTACATACCTGGGGGTGTCCTGCAGCCTCCCAGGACTGGGTCCCCTGGAGGTTTGCAGCTGCCTCCACAACCAACCACGAGGCTGCAACAAAGCTCCATTCTGATCTCGGAGCTCACTTCCAGTTTGCACAAAGTGAGCTCCGATATCAAAATGGAGCAACCGCGTGGAGAGCTATGAAGGATGCTGCAAGTCTCCAGGACCGCCTGGGAGGCTGCAGGACACCCCCTTAAGGGGGAATGGCCCAGGTTTTATTCCCAATGGTGGGTTGTGACCCACATTTTTGGAACCTCTGCTGTAAGTCTTTGAATGGGTGGGGGGGAGCAAAACTATCACCACGATCACACTGTTGCCAGGCAGGGAAATTACCTGGGGGTTGCTATGGCTCTGTGGAACATAAGAACAGCCCCACTGGATCAGGCCATAGGCCCATCTAGTCCAACTGTCTGTATCTCACAGTGGCCCACCAAATGCCCAGGGAGCACCCAAGACAACAAGAGACCTGCAGCCTGGTGCCCTCCCTTGCATCTGGCGGGGAGTGTCTGGGGAGTGTGCAGCCCCCTCTGCAGTCCTCCCCAAGGCTTGAAAATGTTGGAAAAAGAAAAAAAAACCACTTCCTGTTTTGGAATGAAAACCGGGAGTGAGATTTTTTTCCTTTTTACATAATTTCCAAACCTCAGGGAGGGCTGCAGGTTCCCCAGACCTTCCAGACAGCCATAACAACCCCAGATAAGTTTTTTTTTAAAAAATACTTCCCTGCCTGGCAGCAGTGTGATGGTGAAAGCACTGCTGCTGATTTCTGGTTCTGCGGATTCCAGTTCCCCTGGCGGGTTGTGATCCACCAGTTTGGGGGACCTCTGCTCTATCCCACTCTTGCACGGTCAGTTCGGTGTTCTGTCCCAGGTACTAAAATGTGATACCTGCCATGAACATCCACAAAATGGTGAACCATGTTCCAATTTATAACTGAGTAGATTTAGGGCGCAATACTAACCCACTTTCAAGCACTGACATAAGGGCAATGCAGCTCCTAAGTAAGGAAACAAGTATTATCTTACTTCGAGGAGGTCTCCATGAGTGCCCCCCAACTGCAGGATGCAGCACACATCCTATCAACACACGTTAACAAGACTGTATGGTTCTTACGAGTATGCAACCTTTACACAGTTCATTTGTACTGTGTAGGGAATCGCACACAGAGGCGTAACAAAGGTGGAGCATGATGGGCACCTGCCCCAGGCACTATGCCAAGGGGGGACAGATGACTACCCTCAGGCTCCACCTTCATTTCGGAGGAGGTGCTGGCAGCTTTGCGCCCCCCATTCTTCTCCTTCAAAAGGGGAACCTCCACAGGAGAAGGAACAGGGGTGCAAAGCTGCTGCAGTGAACACTTCCTCCTCCAGGGAGAACCCAGAAGTGACATCACAATGTCACGTGAGACAATGTCACAATGTAACGTGTGTTACACCTCTGATTCCACAGACAGCTTAGTGAGCACATGTAGGTCAAAGACAAAGTTTGCTGTGGCACTCCTTGTCCTCCCCCCACTTGTGCTTGCTGTACCCTTGTTTGAATGTGTGATAAAACGAAGGGCGCAATTCTAACCAGGTCTACTCAGAAGTAAGTTCTATTTTGTTCAATGGGGCTTACTCTCAGGAAAGTGGTTAGGATTGCAGCCTAAGTATATGAACATAAGTGGGAATAATTTAGTACTGGGACCCAGTGAGCAAGTTCTGTTAAACAGATAGTAGGAATAAGGAGAAGAAATTTGTTATTGTCTCATGGGAAATGTCTTGTGTCTTGTAAAGCATCCCCTTCTTTTTCTTCAGGAATTGAGAACTTTCAAGGTCGCTACTTGCACACTTGGGAATACAGAGATCCAAAACCATTTGAAGGGGGAAAGGTCCTTGTGGTGGGTGCTGGGAATTCTGGAGGAGACATTGCTGTAGAGATTGGTCGTACAGGTGCTCAGGTACAAATGGCTGCATTGCTGATTTGCATCTTGACCCTGAGATGCAAAACTGTGATTTGGAGTAATAATACACTCCTGTGGGGCTTCACATCCATGATCTTGCTGTAATCCTACAACCACACCTGTCGGTTGTTGTAAATATTATTATCCAAACAACTAGCACTATTTTGAATATGAGGGGCTGATGCTGAGCCCTGATACTTGCAGGGGCAAGATTCCTGTGTCATAGCTTTGTCTCTTAGCCACCTTAGGGCCCAATCCTATCCAGCTTTCCAGCACCGGGACAACCACAATGAAGCACAAATGTTCCCATACCTTGAGGAGGCTTCCAAGACTGCCTCCCCAACACAGAAAGCAGCACATACCCCATAAGCACAGCAGCATCAGCATTGGAAAATTGGTTAGGATTGGGCCCTTAAGCAGCTCCTGCAGTCAAGGCAGATAGTGGATTGTGCTGATTATGGACTTGAAGGTGAACGGTAGGGTTTTTTCCAGAGGTGGTATGATACCAGCATTGTTGTCCATGAACTCTATTTTCTTTTGTCATTCTATTGCCTCAAGTCCAATCAGTTTTTGAAGTACTATCAAAAGTTGTAAGATCAGTTTGGCCAGAGAACAGAGCCAACTGCATGTGCTGACAACAGGCAACAATGCCCCTATTGTACACTTTCAACATTCTGGAAAGTGCTATCCTCTGTCTCTAGTCAACACTTCTTCTAGTCAGCCATGATTCATGCACATATACATGATCTGACATTAGTGTAAAGCACTAGCATAATATGAGTGCAATGGCTCTTTTACATGCAGTAGTTACCATCTGAAGCTGCACTTCTCAAGGGTTGAACATGCATGTCTGAACTAATGAAACCCTCCCCAATGTGGTGGTCCATGGAAAAGATGGTTTCATCCTCTTTCCTTCATCCGTACCTTCTTCCACTAATGAATAAAGCAGCTGCTTCTATGGGTTGGCATCCTTACCATCAGCAAGCCTCTGAGTTCATCTGCAGCTCTGTCTATCACCTTGCTCTGGAGAGAAAAATCTGAAACCTGGACTATGACAGCAACTGCCAGGAACCAGAGCAGAGTGCCAGAACATGTCCCTGGTTATCCAAACTATGAACATGTTATGCTGTATTTGTGTTTGGTTTAATAATTGCAATCTGAATGAGAACCAATTCCAGCTGAAGAGTAGGCATCATTCTAATTTCTAAAGCACTTTTAGAGCATTCAGGTCCTTAGACACATTGTTTCAATTATCCTTACAGCTCTGTAAAGCAGTATTATCCCCATATTGCAGACAGGGGAGGTTAGGCTGGGTGATTAGGCTGGGAGAGAATGGCTTGACTGTCCATGAACTGTCTGTCCATGTCTGTCCATGAACTTGACTGTCCATGAACATGAGAGTCCATGGCAGAGGGGAGATTGGAAAGTAATTTGAATCTTAATTTATAGGCTTCTTAATATATACCTCAACTTGCATTCCTACGCACACTTACATGGAAGCAAACCCCACTGAAAACAGTGGAACTTGCATGCGTAGGATTGCACTGTCTGCATGTCTACTGAGAAGTAAGTCTTATTGAATTCAGTGAAACTTTCTCCCAGGAAAGTGTGTATAGGGTTGCAACCTTACCAACTATGCTAGTTCAGCTGTCATGGGTGCTCAAAGCAGCTGCTGAACAACTGGCTATCCTTCAGAATATTCTCCTTGGCCTTGAATTCTCTTTAGGTCTTTCTCAGTACCAGAACTGGAACGTGGGTTCTGAGCCGCATTTCGGATGCAGGCTGGCCTTTGGACATGATCTTTACGACTCGCTTTTCGAGGTTCATTGAAAGGATTCTTCCAGCATGCTTCATAAATAGGATACTGGCAAAGAAGTTTCGTCAGTGGTTTAACCATGAAAACTATGGCTTAATTCCTGTTCAAAGGTATTTTTCTTCTTAAAAATGTTACATTTGTTGGGGCAGGGAAGCCTGACAATGGTTGGACAAAGAGAATTTTCTCTCAGTAAACAGAATGTATCATTAGCAACTAACAAAAAAGAGAGGTTCTCATACATCCTGAGAAAGTATTATGGGTAAATAAGGAGCCTGTACCAGGAGTCCTTCAACCCACCCTATTTCTCCCTTTTTGAAATGTCATCCTCCTGCTATGTGCCTCTTCCGTGGAGGAGACAGTGGTGGCTGCAATGCTAAACCTCAGCTAATATGAAGGAAGGTTTATGGGGAAAGTGTGGTATAGTGTTTAAGGGTGCAATCCTATCCTGCGCTGGAACAGACAAGCCAAGAGGCTTGTGCTGTATCCAGTGCAGGATTGTGCCATAAGCAGCTCAGCCAGAGGCAAGGGGAAACATTTCCCCTTACCTCTAGGTAAGGGCCACTGGCGCCTATGGGTCTCCTCGAACTTGCACAGCCTGCCTTCAGCTCCCCCCGCCTACCTTTTGTCCTTGCGTCGGCACATCCAAACCGACGCAAGGGACTGGAAGCCGGCGTGGAGGCTTCCATCAGCCTCTGTAGGCCGGTGCTTCTTGGAGCACCAGCCCAGCTTCCTCCTGATGAGGCGCAAGGCCCAAGTCAAGGGCAGAACTGCACCCTAAAGCAGTGAAGTAGGGCTAAGGAGAGGGGCAGCCTAATCCTAACCAGTGCCAATGCAACATGCAGCCCACACTGTATCCAGCTCTGACAAGTAGTAGGATGGAGGTCTCCCCCAGCTAAGGGAAAAGCCCCAGCTGCAGCAACAGGTCTACTACAATCCATGCCAGCTAAACTGCTGGTGCAAGTCTCAGAAGTCTCATGTCGGTAGAAAAGGCCCAGAGAATAGGATACAGCATGTGCCTGCGCCACCAATCCCACCCATCTTCTCGCCATTACACACCTCCCCGCCCCTTCACTGCCTGCTGTTTCTCTCAGCTTAACCTACCACACAGACTTGTTGTGTAGGTAAATGTGTGGGAACAGATGAGTGCTAATATCATTTTCCTTTTTGCTCTATTTAATAGTTCATGGAAACCTTTCATTGTGAACGATGAGCTACCCAGCTACATCCTCTGTGGCGATGTTGTGGTAAAGCCAAATGTGAAGGCATTTACTGAGACCTCTGTCATCTTTGAAGATGAAACAGTAGAAGAGAATGTAGACGTGGTCATCTTTGCTACAGGCTACAAGACCTCATTTCCCTTTTTGGATGAATCTCTCCATAGCGTCTGCAAAAGCCACATGAACCTTTATAAGCAGGTTTTCCCTCCGCACTTGGAGAAGCCCACACTAGCTATCATTGGAACTATAGCTATAGCTGGATCAACTCTACCAGCAGTGGAACTTCAGGCTCGCTGGGTTACAAGAGTATTTAATGGTAAGAAGGCAAACTTGGAAACAGAAGTTTATTTTGCATTTCTGACCCTTGGTTTTGATTTCCAATTTTGATATTTTACAAACACATTTTCCTAAACTTTTCATATACTATTAATGCTTTTTGAAAAACTTTATGCGGATATAATAGGCCTAGACTTATCATTGCATATTCTATGCATATATATGGGGAGGAGACCCTTTTCCCTGATCCTCACGTGTTCATCAATGATGTTGTATCCATGGAAGACTTTGTCTATGTGATCAGGAACATTGCCTTTGGAGAACAGAAATCAAAGTGGTAGTTGTATTAAGATGATGTTGGTTGAAGTACAGCAGTTCATATTTTTTTCTTTCTTCTCAGGGTCAAGTAAACTCCCTCCAGTGAACAAACAGATAAGTGATATTGCTAAAAGGAAGAAGGATCTTCTCAAACAGTATGAAATGCTACCTATTTTCTTATGTTAAAGACTATAATGAGTCACTCCAGGGAGTGGGACCTGAAAATGGAGGGAGTGGAAGTCAAGCTGGAAACTTGTTTGGTCAGAAGCCATAGCCCAGACTGAAAATTTTATGGAACTTAGGGCGCAATCCTAACCAACTTTCCAGCACTGGCATAGCTGTGCCAGTGGGGCATGTGCTGCATCCTGCAGTTGGGGGGCAGTCACAGAGACCTCCTCAAGGTAAGGCAATGTTTGTTCCCTTACTTAGGAGTTGCATTGCCCTTATGTCAGTGCTGGAAAATTGGTTAGGATTGTGGCCTCTGACTGGTAGAGACTATGCCAAGCGTATGAGGACTTTGTGTGAGGTGAGGACTCTCTTGGAGGAATTTCTTGTGTTACCAGATGGAAACTCTGGAAATACTGAAGAGGCTCAGGTAGTAAGAGAAGATGCTTTGTGGTATTTGTGAAAGATTAGCTAGTTCTTTTTGTCATCTGAGTTAACGGTTTGTTCTCGTCTTTGCAGATGACTGCCCTGGAGACCAGAATCATGGGGACATATACTAAGGGGTTTTCAGCAGGTTCATGAGCTCTTTACGAAGATTGTAAACTTTCTTAGCCAGATCACCTAGAGCTTAAGAGACCAGACAGTTGTTCTCCTCATGCATCAAAGGCCTGTTCAAATGAAACAATATATTCTGGGGCATTAGCCTTAGGATATACCTTTCTAACCTCATGGGGCCTAGAACTCTTGCCCAGATTCTTGGGTACCTGATCTCACAGCCAGCCTGTCTGTGTGGCTGAGGCATTGCCTGAGGTGGCAGGTTGATGTGTCTGCCTTTGTCTGTCCCTTCTTTCCACTCCCTGGATTTGAAAAAAGAATAAGGAAATAGAGTGGAAGCAATGGCATTGCTAAGGGGAGGGGCGGAGGCAATTGCCTCAGGCTCCACTCTTTCAGAGGGGCAGCCTGGCACACCCTGTGCCACCCTGCCGCGCATGATCACCATGGAGATTGAAGGAGGAAGCAGAGGTGAAATTGGTCTGTGGTCACTCACCGCCATCTTGCTCCTCAGCTTGGGGGTGGCGGCCACAGACGAATTTCGCTGCCACCGCTGCCTCCAATCTCTAGAGCAGGGGGTCTCCAGACTCTGGCCCAGGGGCCAGATGCGGCCCACAGCAAGCCTCTATCCAGCCCACAGCCAGGCTCTTGCCCCCTGAAAGCCTCTGGTCCACTCAACTGAACATGACCAGAGTTGTGCTCTGTTTGTGTCTGGAGAGTGTTTTGAGGGCCAGAGAGCTTGAATGAATGAGCCAATTCATTCATTTATTCACTCTTCTAAGTCCCATCTCTTATTTATTTAAATTTTATATTTAAATTTTTTTCCAGCCCTCAACACCATGCCAGATATTTGATGCGGCCCTCTGGCCAAAAAGTTTGGAGACCCCTGCTTTAGAGGAAAAAAGCGGCCAAAAGTGCAGCTTTTTTTCTCTGGAGACAGGAGACAGGTAGGCAAAATTGAACTGTGGCCACCTCCTTGCACCTTGGCTGGCACCGGGGGACTGGGCAGTGACGGATTGCGGTCAGTGGCCTTCTGCTGCTCTTTCTATTTTTTAAAAAATGTGTGGGGTGGGGGTAGATACACCCAGAAATGATGTCACTTCCGGGTGTGATGTCAGGGGGGCATCATTGTGAACTTTGCCCCAGGCTCCAGAGTGGCTAGCTATGCCACTGAGTGGAAGAGGAAGCAGAAAGAAGAGTGGTAGGCTAGAGACACTATGGGAGACACTATGCATTTCCTCTTCCCTTTCATTTTCCTCTTGCTTTTTGAACTAGGAAGTAGAAGGAGGAGGAGGTACAGAAAATGAGGAGGTTGATGCGTATGGGGTAAAGGGAGGAGATGACAGTCTGAATGCTACTTCAGGGGCCAGGAGGTCTCAGGCTGGCTCTCCCTGATCTAGTTTGGGTCCATTAAGAACTTTGAATTGAAAGGCAGGGAAGTTCTCTACAGGTAACAATGTGGAAGTGGGGGAATGAGTGGCTTCTCTGGCTTTTGAGTGACTTTTGTGTGGTTTCTCTCTGCCATAAGTTCCTGCCATAACTTGCTTGTTTCAGATTGGCTGGGAATGGATCCAGGGTCTTACGTTCAGCATCTTCAGAAGAGTGTACATGGCAGGAGGGGATTGAGTTCTGTGGTATTGTTGAGATTGCCCACTCTTGCATCTCTGCATGGCAGCAATCTCTGGGCTTGAGGTAGAAAAGATGGGGAGGGTGAAGATTCTCATCTGAAGTTATCCTTTCCCCTTATTAAAACGGATTAAAACTATTAAAACTAAAGCTAATAAAACTATTAAACTAAAACAGTTTAAACCAGTGGTTCTCACACTTTTAGCACTGGGACCCACTTTTTAGAATGAGAATCTGTCAGAACCCACCAGAAGTGATGTCATCAGCAGAAATTACATCATCAAACCAGAAAATTTTTAACAATCCTAGGCTGCAATCCTACCCAGACTTACCTAGGAGTAAGTCCCATTTACTATCATTGTTAAAAGCATATCCATAGTAGCCAGTTAAAAGTACAGATCTGTAACTTTTCCCCAAATGCAGTTGCATGCCATGGTAGCATCAAGTCTAATATATTAAAAATAAAATATTTAAATGAATGGAGACCCACCTGAAATTGGCTTATGACCCACCTAGTGGGTCCCAACCCACAGTTTGAGAAACACTGCTTTAAACTATTAAAACTATTAAAACTAAATCTTATTAAAACTATGGTCCTTGCTGAAGTCCCTTACTACTACCGTCCAAATCTATTGATAAGTTGAATTTCACTTCATGATCAGCAGTGATCTGGGGTGCAGAGCTTGTGATAGTAATATGAGACTTCATGGTAGGCAGTTTCATCCACTGCTAATTAGCACTTTGGCTCTCGTTTATGTTTTTGGAGACCTGCAAGGTGGGGTGAAACTAGCCCAGTTGGTGTACTTGTACATGTTAAGCCCTTCTTCTGAGTCTCTCCTTCAAATGCTCTCCTGTGCATTAGTACTACAAGAGAAAAACAGGGTTGAGAATTCTAAGTTTCTGAGTGACTCATTTGACCTTTAGTCCTGAGCCACAGGAAAGTAACACAGGCCCGAAAACCAAAAACGTGCCCTTCTAGGACCTCCGGAGCACATTTTGAGGCCCGTGGAGGCTGCACACAGCCTCCACGGGCCTCAGAACAGCTCTGGACACAACCAGAGGAAGGCTCCGGTTGTGTTTGGAGCTGGGTGAAGCCCAAATTTCGTGTGACTTGGTTCCACACGAAAATTGGCATTCGTGTGGGTTCCAGAAACGGAACCTTCGCAAGTAATGATGCTCCACTTGTATTTAAACCAGTTCAGTGTGATTTGGGACAAAATCGGTTTTAAATCCTGCATGTTTTTTGTTTGGACTTGACTGAGAATCAAATGGTTTCAACGTTGGAGCACCAGCCTGAAAAATCTGCTCCCTGTCCTCAGTCTTCCTGGGAATCAGCCTTGCGCTCAAATCGAGGTGTGCTTTGTATGGCTTATATAATTAATGCATGTATACTTATCTTGACCTTTAGGGGCTCACTCCTGCATTCTTATTTTCCTATAAAAAGTTGAACCCATTCCCCTGTCTTTTGGGAAAGAAAACATTTTCAAAAAAGTTTCACCTTGCCAGCTCAAGCCTGTTAATATCCTTTTTACTGTACTATGGTGGGGGAAGTGGGGGGACTGCCTTCTGGAGCTTTTGAGGAGCTTCATGTTCATCAGATCAAGACCATTCTTGTGGTCTTTGTCTGGCCTTCAATAGGAGCCAATGTACATTTGCTTACTTGTGAGTACACATGATGTGTAGCTTAGAGCGCAATCCTAAGGTTGTGCTGGGCTGGTGCAAGTGTATTGCGCCAGCTGGGGAGGGTCACAAATGTGTTGCATGCCCTACCTCCTCCGGGGCTCCTCCAGCTCCAGGCACGATGGGGCAGGTGCAGGCAGGAGGCGCAGCAGCCAGGAATCCCACATGAGGCCTGGAGGAGGTGCTACTGCCTGCCCTCCTGCAGAGGGTCTACTTCTGAGTAAATCGGATTGCAGCTACGTGCAGCTGTACTTTGTGAGTAATTCCTTGTTGCTTGTCTCTCTGCTGTGAATTGAATTGCACATTCTCAGTCATGTGTTATACGTTGTGTGTTGTATGCAGAGCCCCTGGCTTAACACACCAGGCACCTTAAATGAGGATTGGTATGCTGTTTATAGTGCACTTAGAGCCCTAGCCTAGGATTTTCTACTCAGAAGTAAGTCCCTTTAAAGTCAGTGGTGCTTACTTCCAGGAAAGTGTGGATGGGATTGTGGCCTTACTCTGATACAAAAAGATTTATAAAAAGATTGTGTTTACAAAAAGATTGTGAAGAATACAATTTTAAAAGTTAGTGAATAAAAATGTAGCTTATGATCTAAGATAGATCATTGTTTTTAAAAAATTAGAGACTGTTTTTAATACTGTTTTTGCTATGCTATGTATACATGTATGTACATGTATACATACTATGTATGTATACTGTGTTTTTAATACTTACTATGTTTTTAATAAATTAGAGACTGTACAGTTCTTAGGTAACAATTACTGTTAGGTTATTTTTCAGGATCTGGCCTCGGGTAAAATTGGACAAAATTAGTCAGACACCCCTTTAAGTTTAACCCCCGACTTGTCTGAGGGTCATAGAAAATCCCATTATTTTTTGGTTCAAACCTGCTCTTGACATCTTCTTCGGTAGTTTGAGCTTTGTGCTTGATAAATGGGGCTTTAAAATACTGCCACAGAAACTACTCATCTGTACATAGTTACCTCCAGTCAGTGGCTGGCAAAAGTCAATCTAATTAAGTTGTTTACTCAGATACTCCCAGCCCAAATTTAACATTCAACAAGCAGAAGCCTTGCATCTCATTTGACCGGTATATAGTTATATTGCTCTTTCAAATGTTTACAACATCAGATAGTTGATTGACTAGATTGCATTGTAGCATCATCACATCCATATACAATCCCTGATTGGCTAGAATGATTCCATAAGGCATGAAACACCAGGAACAATTGCCAGTGGAATGACGTCATATATAGAGAGAGTGACTGTTCACAGCCATAAAAAAGGTAGATCACTACTTTTGAGACAACAATCAATCTTGAAGAACAGGATTGAGGCTGGATGAGAAACAGGTTCAGATCACCACTCAGCCATGAAATTCATTGCATGGCTATGGGCAAATTGCTACCCCTCAGTCAGAGAGAAAGATTACAATTGAAGTTCTTGGGTACAGAATTACTATATGCTACAGTAAGTCCCTTACATATGTAATAGTTCAGTTTCAGAGATCTGTATGGAAGTTGAAATATACCTAGCTTATGACATCTGGCTCTTGCCCACCCAGCACTACCTGTGCCAAAGCACCACTACACAGGAATAGTGTACCTGTGCAAAACCACCATGCAGCCATCTATAACTTGGGGTACCATCATCATTGTGCTTCAGATTCTGGATTTGTGGAACACACTGATCTGTTTCAGATGACACTCTTAATGTGTGCGGGTGCAAACCTATCCCTAACCTCAATTGGTGATCCATATTCCCATGCCTAATAGTAGAGGGTCCTCAACATGCTGTTTAAATACTACAGTAGTATTAAATCACACACCAAGGGGCAGTTCACACACGCACACATATAATTAGGCAATGGTGCAGAAGTGGAGTGGAGATGTGTGCTCCCTAGCCATGCCTGTTCGCCAGGCATTTAAGAGGGAAAGAGTAGCATCTGTATCTACCTGTTGTCATCTAGGCGGAACTGCAAAACAAGCAATTGTATTCATTGGATTTGCTTGGAATATTGACACTCTTCTCATTTCTTTTCTGCTGAAGGGGTATTCCCATTGAGAATGACAGAGCAAGGACAAGTTTTGTTTCCTACATGGATGAAATTGCTGCTTGTATTGGAGTTAAGCCCAACATACCATTGCTCTTCCTGTCAGACACCAAGTTAGCCTTAGAAGTTGTCTTTGGCCCCTGCACTTCTTACCAGTACCGCCTGAATGGACCTGGAAAGTGGAAGAAAGCCAGAAGTGCAATCCTGACCCAATGGGACCGAGCTCTGAAGCCCTTGAGGACTCGAGTTATAGATGGCTCCACCAAATGCACCACGGCTTCCTGCTTGTTTAAAATCCTTGCCCTAATAACATTCCTTGGTGCTGCCTCGCTTGTTTTCAGATACTGAAGCCCTTCATGGTTACCCAGACTATGGTGAAGGGGCAGACGCTCTTTACATGTGGAAACAAATGTAACATATAGTGCTTTAAACCAGTGTTGTAGCTAGGTCATTTGACACCCAGGCCCATAAATTTTTGTCACCCCGTATGACACCATTCATTCATTCGTTCATTCATTCACATTTTTTTACCACCATTCCTCTGCTCAGAGTAGTGTACATGGTTCCTCCCCTTATTTTGTCCTCACAACAACCTTGTGAGGTAGGTGAGACTGAGAGATAGTAATAGTCATGACATGAAATTAATAATAATGGCCAGAAAATAAATGCAGTGAATATTTTCCCACAAGCAACAGATGAAATTCTGCATCAAATGGTATATAACATGATGGCATTATTCCTAAAAGCAATGATTTCCAGAATTTTGGTCACTAGGGTGTCACCCCGTCACCCCCCCAGGATGTCTCATTGGCCTGTTTTGAGTTAAGGCAGTGGTTCTCAAACTTTTAACACTGGGACCCACTTTTTAGAATGACAATCTGTCAGGGACCCACTGGAAGTGATGTAATGGCTGGAAGTGACAACATCAAGCAAACTAAAATACATAATTAAAAATAATTAAAGGAAGCCAGCCCTGTTCCACCACGTGAATTTTCTCTGTAGCCTGCCTGCTGTAACATCCCCCCTCCCTCCACAAAAATATCAGTGAGATTTTCAGCCTTCTCCAGTGCCTAGTTCAGTGCAAGTTCTTATATTTCAAGCATATCGCTGTCAGGACTCACCTAGCTTTGCAAGTCTAAAAACAAATAAAATGGACCTTACCAGCTGAAGCCTCTGTTTTATTCTTTGGGGGGGGGGGCTGCCTTCTGGAGCATTTGTTGAGCTCCACTTTTACCAGATTGGGACCATGCAGTTAGCCTTGCGTTCCGCTTTGCCTGACTTGACCAGGAGCCAAGACACGTTTGCTCACTCACAAGTAAACGCGACCATGTGGCTTACTTTTGCTTTCATGGGGCTCAATACATTCGTCTGCTTGGAAGGAGGGACCTCCTTCTTGGGTGTTTTTTTGGGGCTGCTTTCATTGGATAGGAAATATTTTGGTGTTGTTGAATTCCTCTCAGCTTGCCCTTTCCGACGGACTAAGGCAAGTTCATCTGCTTGCAAGTAAACGTGCAATATGGCTCTGTTTCACTTTCCATAGGGCTCCATGCATTTTTTGGCTTCTGGTTTTATCGCCATAACTTTTGATTGAAAGGAGATATTTCACTCCGGTTTATTCCATTGCGTTCTGCTGGAAATTCCACATCCAACGGTATATAGCAGGGGTGTCCAAACTTTTTGGCAGGAGGGCCACATAATCTCTCTGACACTGTGTCAGGGGCCAGAAAAAAAGAATTAATTTACATTTCAAATTTTGAATAAATTTACATAAATGAATATATTAGAGGTAGAACTTATTTGAATGAGTGAAGGTCTTGCAATAGCTCAAGGTCTGTAAAAGGCCTTGTACAAAGCAAGGCTGGCCTTTCCTTTGCTGCCGCTGCTGCATCACAGATACGAAACAGTAAGCAGCGGACAGAGCCCTCGTTCCACAGTTCATGGGAGAGGTCAAACAGTTGGCCTTCACACTGAGAGCACTTGTGCTCCAGCATGGGCTCCAGCAAGTCTCTGGAGGGCCAGAGGCTCATTGGAGACCCACAGGCCAGATTGGGAGTCCTTGAGGGCTGCAAATGTCCCCAGAGCCAGGGTTTGGGTACCCCTGGTATATAGCATGATGGGGTTATTCATAACCTCCATGTTGTTAGTGATATTGGGTCATTTGTGGTGCCACCCCCCCCAGGGTGTCCCCCCCAGGTGTCCCTCGCTAGCTATGCCACTGTCTTGAACAAACTATTCCCCCCACCCCCAAAATAAGGCAGGAGGTCTGGTCTAGAGGGTAGAGCCTCCTTTTGCCTGAAGATAACATCCACAAGGTCGCCAGTTCAAGGCCACCGGCACCGTGCGACCTTGAAGCAGCTGATAAGCTGAAGCCGAGCTATTCCATCTGCTCTGAGCGTGGGAGGATGGAGGCCAGAATGTGAAACCAGATCAGAGTGAAACATCTGGACTGTTGTGGTTCTTGAAAGATAGAACCTTCTTTCAATTGTAAAAATCCCTACGGGGATTTAATCAGCCTGCCTATGTAAACCGCCTTGAATAAAGACCAAGAAAGGCGGTATATAAATACCTGTATTATTATTATTATTATTATTATTATTATTATTATTTTATTTTAAAAAAATAACTCACCTCTTCTTCCCCCACTCAACGCTAGGGTGAGCTTAGCACAGGTTCCCTGAAGCAACTAAAAAGCTGAGTAGTTACAGAGTTACAGAGCAGTCGTTTGTACAGGCTCCCTGCTTTTTTCATTATTTTTTTTTAACATAAGAGAAAAAACTCTTCCCACTGCCTCCCCAAGTGCAGGTGTCCTGCTATTTTTGATTGGAAGACAGCTGCCCTGCTTTTTATTTTTTTTATAGGAAGACACCCATGACTACAGCCTAACCTGCTGGAGGCAACTCTTCCTGATGCCTCCCCAGAGACTGATTACACAAGCACTTCTTTTTTCTTTTCTTTTTTTAATTATTGAGCAAACAGAGGTAGATCTCCCTGGTGGTTTTAATTGCACAGGTGTCCCTACCTGTTTTGTCCCTTGCAAGCCACCATAGCTACTGAGCTGATTGGTAGCTGTACTTATTCCCTCCATTTGTGTGTGTGTTAGACTGCTATAGCACAAAGGAGTAGCTTAGAAAAGGCAAAAGGGTGTTTTTTAAAAACTTTTTGGGTCTTTTATTATTAGCTGGGTCAGTTGAGACTCTGCCTCCCCTGATTGCCTGTAACTGGTTTCAGTTACAATGCCACCACTCTGGATCAGAGTGAATTAGAATTAATTGGGCAGAGGTGAAGGCATTTTTTTCAGTGATCAAAAGCTTTTTGTGTCTTCCTTGCTGGTTTTTTAGAAGGTTACACTTATGTGTGCCTTTGTGTGGGAAAGGTGAGGATTACAAAGGCTCTATGGCTGCAACCCTAACCACACTTTCCTGAGAGTAAGTTCCACTGAACAAAATAGGACTTACTTCTGAGTAGACCTGGTTAGGCTTGTACCTGGGTTCTAACTTTGATTTCTCACTACTTTTTTTGTTTTGGCCTCCACTATTATTGTTGCTGAGCAGCATCCAGAAGACAAGTTCTGCTTCATAATGATCTATTCAAAAAAAATTTTTGTTGACTGAACTTGAATTGTCATCTCTACCATAGTACTGTAGTGCTTTTTTCTGTTGAGTTACCAAGGTTGATCTGTGTGAGCTTGCTGTTGTATCTCCTATTGTTGGTTTTCCTAGTGTATCCTTCCCAGCTAAAAAGCTGTACACTCCTTCATGCAGATAATTCTGTGCTATAAGGATTTGACTCCTCCTGGCAAGTGTATGCCTCAGACATCATTTCTGCCAAGTGAACAAAGTGGATGTTGTGGTGAGAATGACATACTTTCTCTGCTGTGTGTCTTCCTGTCAAAAGAGTGGCTCCCTTTGAGGCAAGTATTATGAGCCCCTTTTTTGGGGCCTGAGCTCAGTGTCTCTGCTGAAGAAGATGTCTTCTGTGGACTCTGCCTCTGGATGCATGGGCACCACTATCACTAGGCCCTGCCTCTTGACTTCACTAGGTTCTCTCTTGTGTCTCTTGAACAAGTCTCTGACCTTTTGGGATTTTTTGGTACCAAAATGAGGTATTTCAAGAGCTGGCAACAAGCGAGTGAACATGAATAGCATTGGGCTGTATAGAATTCTATTGGAACTACTGTTAGTGTGCATTATCCTTTGATTTGCCACAGAATTGTTGTCCATCTCTTTTTACTGGGTGGCCCTGTGTGAACTTTTTCCTCACAGGGAGAGTAAGCCATTGACACCTTTTAGAATTTAAGGCAAACCAAACCATCACAAAATAGTGTGCAAACTTTAAAGTTTACCAGAATTCTTCTTACAGTACTTCTTTCATTCTGTCTAGTGGTACCTTTTTTTCTGATTCCCACTCTTCTTATTCATTTGCTTAGCTTAACATGCAGTAACCAGAAAAATGTGAAGAAAGGCAAAACTTTAGTGATGGTGTGTGTGCGTGTACACCCTAGGTGTTGATTATCCCTGTTGGATAATGTTTCTAATGGTCCTTCTGCTAACTTTTTATGCAACACTCATGATGATCATCTTGTGCACTGGCATGGACAGCTAGTTGACAGAAAATGCCCTGAAGTTCATGCAAGTTCCCTGTAGATGGTGCAAGTGCCATAATCTTTTCACTGTTCATTTCTAGCTTAGAGGGAGGTTTTGGCACCCTATTTGAGGGAGGCACAGAGAAAAGGGGAAAAAAAACTATAATCCATACTATCTATACCAGGGGCATCATGCCTGATGCAGCCTCTGGAAGCTCTTTATCTGGCCCTTGGACTCTCCCAGCACCACCATCAGCAGCTCTCAGCGGCTGAGCTGTACTGAGGTGTCACTGCTGAAAGGGCAGCCCACATGATAATTAATCTCCTGTATCTTGGAAATATCAAGATTTGCATATTTTCTCTTCTGCCATTTGCAGCTAATGTTCCTAAGTGATAGAGGGCGCAATCCGAACCCACATTCCAGCACCAACATAAGGGCAATGCAGCTCCTAGATAAGGGAATAAACATTCCCCTACTCTGAGGAGGTCTCCCTGAGTGCCACCCAACTGCAGGATGCAGCACGTGCCCCACTGTGTCACTGCTGGAAAGTCGGTAAGGATTTGGGCCCAAAAGTGCTTATTTCTGTTCATGACCTGCTTAATTACATCACTTTCTACTTAACAATGTCACTTCTGGCCCTCAGCAGGCGCCATGAATGCTGTTTGGCCTGCTGTATGAAATGAGTTTGACACCCCTGGTCTATACAATAAAGGAAAAATCCAGCTTTGCATTATAAGCCACATTTTAGTCACTCATACAGTGAAAGTGACAGAGAACCCGAGGCACTAGTTGTGTACAGAAGAGCGACAAAAAGGAGCAGTCAAGTCACGAATTCTTGCTTTTTTGGACTCACAGCCCAATCCTATGCATGTCTACTCAGAAGTCAGTCTCATTAGAGGCAGTGGGGCTTCCTCCCAGGAAAGTGTGGCCAGGACTGCAGCCTCAGAGCCCCTCCTCTGCCTGTCTACTCAGAAGTCACTCCCATTAGAGGCAGTGGGGCTTCCTCCCAGGAAAGTGTGGACAGGACTGCAGCTTCAGAGCTCCTCCTCTGCCTGTCTGCTCAGAAGTCACTCCCATTAGAGGCAGTGGGGCTTCCTCCCAGGAAAGTGTGGACAGGACTGCAGCCTCAGAGCCCCTCCACTGCCTGTCTGCTCAGAAGTCACTCCCATTAGAGGCAGTGGGGCTTCCTCCCAGGAAAGTGTGGACAGGACTGCAGCCTCAGAGCTCCTCCTCTGCCTGTCTGCTCAGAAGTCACTCCCATTAGAGGCAGTGGGGCTTCCTCCCAGGAAAGTGTGGACAGGACTGCAGCCTCAGAGCCCCTCCTCTGCCTGTCTGCTCAGAAGTCACTCCCATTAGAGGCAGTGGGGCTTCCTCCCAGGAAAGTGTGGACAGGACTGCAGCCTCAGAGCCCCTCCACTGCCTGTCTCCTCAGAAGTCACTCCCATTAGAGGCAGTGGGGCTTCCTCCCAGGAAAGTGTGGACAGGACTGCAGCCTCAGAGCCCCTCCACTGCCTGTCTCCTCAGAAGTCACTCCCATTAGAGGCAGTGGGGCTTCCTCCCAGGAAAGTGTGGACAGGACTGCAGCCTCAGAGCCCCTCCACTGCCTGTCTGCTCAGAAGTCACTCCCATTAGAGGCAGTGGGGCTTCCTCCCTGGAAAGTGTGGACAGGACTGCAGCCTCAGAGCTCCTCCTCTGCCTGTCTGCTCAGAAGTCACTCCCATTAGAGGCAGTGGGGCTTCCTCCCAGGAAAGTGTGGACAGGACTGCAGCCTCAGAGCCCCTCCACTGCCTGTCTGCTCAGAAGTCACTCCCATTAGAGGCAGTGGGGCTTCCTCCCAGGAAAGTGTGGACAGGACTGCAGCCTCAGAGCTCCTCCTCTGCCTGTCTCCTCAGAAGTCACTCCCATTAGAGGCAGTGGGGCTTCCTCCCTGGAAAGTGTGGACAGGACTGCAGCCTCAGAGCCCCTCCACTGCCTGTCTCCTCAGAAGTCAGTCCCAGTAGAGGCAGTGGGGCTTCCTCCCAGGAAAGTGTGGACAGGACTGCAGCCTCAGAGCTCCTCCTCTGCCTGTCTGCTCAGAAGTCACTCCCATTAGAGGCAGTGGGGCTTCCTCCCTGGAAAGTGTGGACAGGACTGCAGCCTCAGAGCTCCTCCTCTGCCTGTCTGCTCAGAAGTCACTCCCATTAGAGGCAGTGGGGCTTCCTCCCAGGAAAGTGTGGACAGGACTGCAGCCTCAGAGCCCCTCCACTGCCTGTCTGCTCAGAAGTCACTCCCATTAGAGGCAGTGGGGCTTCCTCCCAGGAAAGTGTGGACAGGACTGCAGCCTCAGAGCTCCTCCTCTGCCTGTCTCCTCAGAAGTCACTCCCATTAGAGGCAGTGGGGCTTCCTCCCTGGAAAGTGTGGACAGGACTGCAGCCTCAGAGCCCCTCCACTGCCTGTCTGCTCAGAAGTCACTCCCATTAGAGGCAGTGGGGCTTCCTCCCAGGAAAGTGTGGACAGGACTGCAGCCTCAGAGCTCCTCCTCTGCCTGTCTGCTCAGAAGTCACTCCCATTAGAGGCAGTGGGGCTTCCTCCCAGGAAAGTGTGGACAGGACTGCAGCCTCAGAGCCCCTCCACTGCCTGTCTGCTCAGAAGTCACTCCCATTAGAGGCAGTGGGGCTTCCTCCCAGGAAAGTGTGGACAGGACTGCAGCCTCAGAGCTCCTCCTCTGCCTGTCTGCTCAGAAGTCACTCCCATTAGAGGCAGTGGGGCTTCCTCCCAGGAAAGTGTGGACAGGACTGCAGCCTCAGAGCCCCTCCTCTGCCTGTCTGCTCAGAAGTCACTCCCATTAGAGGCAGTGGGGCTTCCTCCCAGGAAAGTGTGGACAGGACTGCAGCCTCAGAGCCCCTCCACTGCCTGTCTCCTCAGAAGTCACTCCCATTAGAGGCAGTGGGGCTTCCTCCCAGGAAAGTGTGGACAGGACTGCAGCCTCAGAGCCCCTCCACTGCCTGTCTCCTCAGAAGTCACTCCCATTAGAGGCAGTGGGGCTTCCTCCCTGGAAAGTGTGGACAGGACTGCAGCCTCAGAGCCCCTCCACTGCCTGTCTCCTCAGAAGTCAGTCCCAGTAGAGGCAGTGGGGCTTCCTCCCAGGAAAGTGTGGCCAGGACTGCAGCCTCAGAGCTCCTCCTCTGCCTGTTTGCTCAGAAGTCAGTCCCAGTAGAGGCAGTGGGGCTTCCTCCCAGGAAAGTGTGGACAGGACTGCAGCCTCAGAGCCCCTCCTCTGCCTGTCTCCTCAGAAGTCAGTCCCAGTAGAGGCAGTGGGGCTTCCTCCCAGGAAAGTGTGGACAGGACTGCAGCCTCAGAGCTCCTCCACTGCCTGTCTCCTCAGAAGTCAGCCCCTTAGAGGCAGTGGGGCTCACTCCCAGGAAAGTGCACAGGGCGTGGGGTTGAGTGTGCTTGGGTGCCTCATACGGTGGCTTCTTTCCTAAGGACTACGGTAGGGAGGCTCATGCTCAGCCGTGGCGCTGCTTTTCGCAGGTCTACGGTAGGGAGGCTCTACCTCCCTGCTGAGCCGAACTCCTGCGTTCATTCCCCACTAGCAGCCACCCCTGAGCGGAGCCTCCTGTGCAACTCTAGGCATTCACTCTATGGAAGGAGGAGGAGGAAGCCGTGCGATGTCATGTGGCTCGCCGCGGCGCGTGCGCGGTGACGTCAGACGCTGTGAGGCGCCGCCGGCTTGGCTGCCCGCCCGCCATCTTGGCCCGTTGAGTGTGGAAGCGGCTTGTGGGTGGACTGCTCCGGAGTCGGCCTCGGTGAGCGCGCGGCTGGGGCGGGAGGGGGAGGCTTTCTGTGAGGGCGGCGTTGTGGTGGAGGAGCCGGGGGCGAGGGCGGCGGCCCCGGAGAGCGCCTGCCGGGGAAGGGTGAGAGGCGAGGAAGAGCCCGTTCTCTCCCGCTTCGGGGCGGGCTGGGAAGAGGCGCAGCCGCTGCTGTGCTGGGAGGAAGCGGTCGCGGGGGGGGGGGAGCGAAGGGACGGGGCCCCCTTTCCTCGCCTCGGTGGCTCCTGCGAGCGTTTCCCTCCCTCCAGCCCCTTCTCTGCCCCCCCCCCGGCGTGCCTCGCTTTTTTCCCCCGACGCCCTTCCTTTCTTCCCGCGGAGCTTCCGGCGGTCCTTTCCTCCCTCCCTCGGGGGGAAAATGAGTAACCTCTGTGACTAAACGGGACCTGGAGGGCTGATCGAGGCAGCGGTCCCGCCTTGCCCTGAAGTTAGGAGTCAGCCCCGTTGGGCCCCTGCTTTAGGTGTCCTGTGCCTCCGAAGGAACGTGGAGGCGATGAAATGCGAAGCGCTCTCACTGTGGGGCCGATGCTCTCCAATTCTCCTGCGCTGGTGCTGCTGCAGTGCAGCCCGAGGCAAGGGAGCAAATGCTCCACACCTTGTTGAGGCCTTTGACTGCCTTCCCACCGCAGGATGCAGAGTACACCCCATTGGCACGGCTGCACTGGAAAACTGGATGGGATTGGAACCTGTGCCCCCTTCGCTACTGTGGGTTTACTTCCATGTGAACTCAAGGGGGAAAAGCGTCTACTGGCATACTTAAGGCTTAACGGTTTTATTGTGGTTCACCATCAATTTTCTCTCAGTACTGATGAAGAAAGTTGGGTTGTATGTGTGAGGTTCAGCTCTGGCAGCACTTTAAAGTAGCCCATACTGAAATGACTTTTAAAAGGCTTAAAAAAAACAATGGCCCAATCCTCCATAGCCACAGCATCAGACTAGAGCACATTGCCATGGGAACAGCTGCTGTGAAAATGCCAGGAAGCATAAAAGGGGAGCATTAAAGGTGACTCTTAGAAAGAGAATTGAATATTTGAACTGTAAAGCAAACAGGACCCAATCCTATCCAACTTTCCAGCGCTGATGCAGTCACCATGCAGCCCCAAGGTAAGGGATCAAATGTTCACTTACCTTGAGGAGGCCTCTGTAACTGTCCCTCCACCACAGGTTGTGGCACATGCCCTGCTGAAACACTGAGTAGGTTTGGGCCCTGAACGTCTCATACCTAATACAGAAAATGTAAAGTTTGTCAATGAAAAACAGTAATGTGCCGATTTATTCTTTGTGAAGTAATCTTATGACTTCTAACTCTGTGAAAATTATGCTCTTCTTGTGACTTTGTGTTCTGCATCATCTAGTTAGTAGTTCTTGCACAATCCATTAGTGCAGTGGTTCGCAAACTTTGAGGGAGCTTTACTCCCACAGTAAGTTCTTGTGGGGGAGGGGCTAGGGCTTTGTGTCCTGGGTATCATGTCGTTAAGGGGGGGCGAGGGGGGTGCTTGTGTCTTGCTTGTGCTTGTGAAGGTAGGGCTGCAGGAGGTGCAGGCAGCCCTGCGCAGCCTCTGCAGCGCTCCCCAAGGATTGGAACTTTCACTGAAAGCGGGCGCAAAGCACCTCCTGCAAAAGTGCTTTGCGCCCACTTTCAGGGAAAGTTGCAAACCTCGGGAAGGGCTGCGCAGGGCTACCTGCAGCCTGCTGCAGCCCTGCCTTCACAAGCACAAGTAAATCACAAGCACCCGCCCTCGCCCCCCCATATAGACGTGATCCTGGGGATAGCTTTCCTGCCTCTCCCCTTCCCCCACCCCTTAAAGTGATGGGGAACCTTTACACAAACTAGTGGGTTGCGACCCACCAGTTTGAGGACCACTGCATTAGTGGGTACTAAGTGACAAGTGCCCCATAATCACCTATCATGAAAGAAACTATGATAAGGATATCTTTCTTTGGCTTGTGCAAAGGAGCAAGCTAAAAATTTCCGTCTTAACTGTAAAAGTGGAGATTCCCACTTGATTTATGATATTTGTATCAAGATTACAGCCATAATCCTGTTCCTGATTTTCTTGACCATAGTCTGATTCTGTGGATGCTTTTGGATATCAAATACAGCCAGAATGCAACTTTTATAAATTAGCCTTGCTACTTTTCTCAGGTAATTCTAGTTTATTAAGCAGTGTTTGGTTTAATTTGCAATAAGCACCCAAATCATAGTTCAGTGGTTCTCAAACTCTGGGGCATTACGATGCCCCAGTGAGAGAGCCCTGGCCTCTACCTCCTTAAGGGGCATGGTGGGGGGGATGGCAGCAACTTGATCCCCTAGATTGCGCTGCTTTGCAGAGGTGCAGGGGCTCGCTGCCACTTACCAGAGCCTGCAACAGCCTCCCAGGGGTGCGGTGTGCGGGGAGGCCCCGCATAGCCACTGCAGGGCTCCCCATTCTGCAGAATCAGTAAAAATTGCGAACACGAGTCTACTTCTGGTTTCGTGAACGCAAAACAGAAATGGTCGCGATTGCAATTTTGAGGGTCTCCCCATTCTGCAAAATCAGTAAAAATTGCGAACACGAGTCTACTTCTGGTTTCGTGAACGCAAAACAGAAATGGTCGCGATTGCAATTTTGAGGGTCTCCGCAGTGTGGGGGGCCCTGTGGAGGGTGGCATGGGGGCTGCTGCAGGTTCTGGTAAGTGGAGGCAAGCCCCTGTGCCCCTCCTTCATCTCATTTGAACATTGGCATGGTGTGTTCCTTTGAATGTGTTGTCCACCGTCCCACTTGCATCTGGTGCAATTCAGGGAAAACAAAGCACAATTAAGCGGTGTTCCTAATGTATAGAACCATGAAACTTTGCTGTTCTTGCTGTTGTACGTACAGCCTCTTATTACACTTTATTCTTTGGGCATCTGGGTTCTGCTGAAACAAAAGTAATGAAGGTTTCTCTTCTCATGGTTTTACTCCACTGAATGGAACTATTCAAAAAACGGTAACCTCTGAAGTCCCTGGTGTATTGGAAGAGAAGACAGGCCAGGCCTATGCAGGAGTAAATCCCATTGTGTTCACTGGGGCCTACTCCCAAGAACATCCTTCAGTCTTGAAAAGTAGTTTTGGGACAGCGTCTGGTGTGGCTGAAAAGGCCAATTAACTGGTAAACTGCTGCTTCCTGTGTTGTACCGACACTGTATGGTAAAGTTGGAGTGTCCTCTCCAGTGCGCAAAGCCTGGGTAGAGAATATATGCAGCAAATCTCCCCTTTCCACATCACTGAAATGGCCCAATGGAAAGGCAAAAGCCAATATGGTTGGTTCTAGCATTGTTGCAGGAGTTGCCAGAGCATGACTGTATACAGCCGTGAACTACCTCAGGGACTCTGGCTTGAGGTTTTGCCTCGAGGTTGACTCCTGAAGCCTTTTCCATAACTGGTTATAGCCACAAGGCAGTGGAGGTTTGGGATCAGAGTTTTCCTCCTCTTAGATGAGCTGCCTTCCCAGGCTAATGAGTCCCATCTACCCGGTGGCTGTTTAGTCACCTCTTATGACAAGTACAGTCGAACTGAGGGCCTGTTCTTATCCCCCAGCCCCCAGGGGACACCCAAGAACATGGGCATAGGATTGCAGCACATCTCTACAATCCTACGTGCTTTCCTGGGAGTGTGCTCTATCGCAGCATTTCTCAGACTTTTAATAGGCTACTATGTATATGCTTTTAACAGTGAGAGTCAATGGGGCTTACTCCCAGGTAAGTATAGGTAGGATTGCAGCCTTTGGGATGTTTGGGGAATTGTTTTTAAGCAGATCAGCAACTGTTTGGGAATGTTAGGAAGGTATCTTTGTTTTAAATAATTTTTTTAAACTTACTGTAAACTTTTAATTTACTAACTTACTAGATTTTTGTCATATGGGGTTTTTTCTGCTTGATAATGTCACTTCTGTCCATGGCATCACTTCCAGGTCAATGATATCACCTCTGGTGGGACCTGACAGATTGTCATTCTAAAAAGTGTGTCCTGGTGCCAAAAAGTTTGAGAACCACTACTTTATTGAGTACATTGATTACTTATTCCAGGCATTAAGTTTTCGTGGGTGCTAATTTTTTTTGTTACACTGTGGCAGTGAGGTTAGTTTTGATGCAGGCTGCTGGTAGTCCATCAAGAACAGGGATGCCCAAACCCTGGCCCTGGGGCTACTTGCGGCCCTCAAGGACTCTCAATCTGGCCCGCAGGGAGTCCCAAGGCTCCAGTGAGCCTCTGGCCCTCCAGAGACTTGCTGGAGCCTGATGCAACCGCTCTCAGCGTGAAGGCCAACCATTCGACCTCTTGCGTGATCTGTTGGATGAGGGCTCCCTCCGCTGCTTGCTGTTTCATGTCTGTGATGCAGCAGTGGCAGCAAACAGAAGGCCGGCTTTGCTTTGTGCAAGGCCTTAAGCCAGGGGTGCCCAAACCCCAGTCTGGGGGCCACTTGCGGCCCTCGGGGGCTCCCAATCTGGCCCTTGAGGAGCTCCCAGTTTCCAATGAGCCTCTGGCCCTCCGGAGATTTGCTGGAGCCCATGTTGGCCCAACGCAACTTTTCTCAGCATTATGACGACTGTTCGACCTCTCACCTGAGCTGTGGGACAAGGGCTCCCTCCACTGCTTGCTGTTTCATGCCTGTGATGCACAGCGGCAGCGAAGGAAAGGCTAGCCTTGCTTTGTGCAAGGCCTTTTATAGGCCTTGAGCTACTGCAAGACCTTCATTCATTCATATAAGTTCCATCTCTAATAAATTCATTTATGTAAATTTATTCAAATTTGAAATGTAAATTTATTCATTTTTTTTTCCTGGCCCCCGACTCAGTGTCAGAGACATTATGTGGCCCTCTTGTCAAAATGTTTGGGCACCCCTGCCTTAAGCTATTGCAAGACCTTCATTCATTCATACAAGTTCCATCTCTAATATATTCATTAATGTAAATTTATTCAAATTTGAAATGTAAATTAATTCTTTTTTTTCCTGGCCCCTGACACAGTGTCAGAGAGATGATGTGGCCCTCCTGCCAAAAAGAGTTTGGACACCCCTGATCAAGAAGGATACTGTTAGTCACATGATGATTAAAATAACTTAATAGAAAGGCACAGAATTGTAATATAATTGCATAAGCTCACAGACAAATTTTGTAAATTATTTCTCATTCAAGCAGTGAGTGCTCTGTGTAAAGATTTGCGCAAACTGTGCTCTTAATGTTCAATTAATTGCAGTGTATTGCAGGTATTACTGATTAAATGTTTTGTTATGAATCTGGTATTTCAGTTTGCATAGAAACTTATACTACATATAAGTTATACTACATATAGTGTTAAATATCTCTGCATGTAGTTAGAGGCTCCAGTTTATTCATGAGGAACAACTGTGCAGGACCATGATTCAGAGTGGAACTGCAGCATGATCAGGGTATTTAATCATTCCTGTCTGTGCTGTTTTCCTACTGAAAATCCTCCCTCCACAGCTGTTTAGCCTTAAAATATCTAAATTGCAGCCCTACATGTCTGGTACTTAAGCTTATAAGAGAATTTAATGTCACATGTGCCTTGGCTCTAATTTTTTGGCAAGATGAGATAAGAAATAAAATGAGGGTGGCTACAGTGGGGAACGTTACCTGAAACAGAAAATTTCCTGAGGCCATGAAGGAGAGACCATATGTAAAGCTCGGAAAATGCTATATTTTGAATGTTAGAACTTGCTGGCAATCACCCATGTTTTCAGACATTTTAATTATGAGAAACTTACTTTTGAAAAGGAGAAAATAAGACTCTTTAAGTTATTAACTTATTAATTTATAGATCACTTAAGGCACATCTGTCTCAACAACTGCAGCCTTACAGAAGGAATACCATTTCCTTCTGTAAGACTCAAGTGTGCACAGAGTTCCAGGCAATTATTGCAGCAGTAAAATATTGCCTTCTCTGCCTGAGTTTTTTTGAGGAATGAATGGGTCTACCTTTATGTGATAGTATCGGCACTGGATGGTCCAGAAAGATATAATACTGCGGTTTTCAAACTCTCCTGGAGTTTGAAACCCACAGTAAGTCCTTGCGGGGGCAAGGAGGATGCAGCGACGCGATCCCCAGGATCATGCTGCTCAGGGGAGCTGCAGGGACTGGGGTGCATTCACCAGTCCCTGCCGCAGCTGTCCCTGGGTGCAGGGAGCCCTGCACAAGCGTCTGCAGGACTCCCGTGTCAGCAGCAGTGAAAGTGAGTGATTGCGCTCTGGCTCCCCAAAACCACTCCACTTTCACTGCTGCTGACCTGGGAAGCCCTGCAGAGGCTCGCTGTACCCCCAGGAGGCTGTGGTAAGTGCAACCAAGCTCCTTGCTTCCTGGCTCCTTGCTTCCTGGCTGCCCCTGCCCCTTAAGGGCAAAGAGGCCAGGGCTCTCAGGCTGGGGCGTAGCGACCCTCCAGTCTGAAAAACTCTGATCTAATGGTTGATAATATCAAATTATTAAGAAGTCCAAGAGAATCAACAGTTCACACTCTGTCTTTGGGTGCAAATTGTCATCCAGTGTGACCAAGGCAGTTTTGATTTAAGTTGAAAACCAGCCTGAAACAGATCCATATAATTGGTCTCAAATTTAGAGTCAAAGGACTGCTTCAGCTGAATATACAGGTTTGTCTTCCTTATCCATGGATTTGGGATCAGCAGATTTAACTCACCTGTGCTCTTGGACATGACTGCAGGTGTTCTCCAGTCAAATATAGAAGGCTTTCTGCTGGCCTCAGAAAGGCCTCCAGAGGTGCTGGATCTCAGAGCACTTCCAGACACAACCAGAGAACATCGCTGGTTGTGCCCAGCAGTTATATTGGACTGACCCATGGATTCGCTTATCTATGGGTGTGACAGCCAGTTCAAGTTCTGGGAACTGTCTGCTTTTCCACTGACCTGTTTCCATGAGAAGAAGACCTTAGCAGCTGTACCTGCCCAATATTATGAGAGTGGGGCAATAAGATGTTTGTCTACTCCAAAACCACAGGCTATGTTTTGTCTTCATGTGTATCAACTTAGATGTATGTGCTTGATAGCCCTTCTTCCAAATGATGGGAACAACTCTTGCTTGTATCAGCCTGGCCAATTATCTGCTGCACATGTCTTATAAGATGTCGCCTAATAATGAGAACCCAGACAATAGTTCATATTTACAGTAACATATATTACTTATTTAGTTAGTCCATTTCTTGCTAATTAGTACTGATTTCCTGATACATCAATACATTAAATCAGTGCGGTGCAGTAAACTCCTAAGTCTCTGTTAGGGCCTGTATTCAGACATTGCCTTGCTCCCAGCCTCGCTGGCCCTGTGAATCGTCTGGGGACACTGTAGGTCTTACGGAGATGCCTTTATACAGTATGTCTTATGCCTAGAAACATGGTAAGTTTTGTGCCTGGAAATGCCTCTGGATGCCTGTAGGTGCTCCTCTGAGTTGTTTCTCTTAGATTTTAGACCAGCAGTCTCCACTTCGGAGACGCTGGTCTAAAATCTAGGAGCACCTCCAGGCATCCAGAGGCATCTCCAAAGTGGTGACTGCTGCACACCCGGTAAAGCCATTACCAGCATGGATGAAACCATTCCACCTGGGGGCCTTCCTCTCGAACTGCAGTCACCCCCAACCTTTGTGCTGACCAGCTGTGCATACCCAGAAATCTAAGTAAGAAGCCAGCCAGTGTGAAAGACCCCAGAAGTGGCTGGCAAGCACAAAGGTCAGGGGTGATCTGCTGTGTGAACGGGAGGCTCCCTCATGGAACGGTAAGCACCGTTCATGCGGGGGAGGGATTAGGTAGATGTTGGATCTAGCCCACAGGCTGAAGTCTGGAGAGCCCTGTTTTAGATGAATAAAGTTCTTTTATGACAACCTTGGACTAGACTTGCTTCTACCTTGGATCCCAGAAGAACCCCTAGCCCTGGTCAGAAAGCCCCAGGCAAAACAGCAGGTTTCAGTATCATGGGGGGAGGGGGGGTCCAAGAATGGATCCCCTGCAGATACTGAGATTCGACTGTATTGCCTTCAGGCCCTGGCTAGAAGGTTGAATTCAGCTTGCAAGAGATCTAAAGGTTTTGAAATTATCATCCTAACTAATTAGTTAAGATTTTTAATATTCCAGACTTTAAAACATTTATTCTGCTTCTTATTTTTATTTCATAGTCAAAATTAATATATATGATTATACAAAATAAATATACATATGTATGTAAATTATATAAATATACACAAGGATCATACCCTAATTAAATATCCACTACATGTCAAACTAGTATGTTAGCACATGTGAGGATATTTCGAGTGGGTGGAGGTGAGACTGCTGGTTGACCTAATGCTTGCTGCTGAACAACTGCTGGAAGAATCTACTTGGGTGTTTAAGATAGAAGCCCCCCCTCCCGTTCCACCAATAGCTGAAACTGTTTTTAAGTAGTCATTGGCGATATATACACTTTGTAAATAAGAAATCTATGTTACAAAACACACATCCTCTCTAAAGAGAATATGAATTGAAAGCCCCCTCAAGAAGTAGATGGTGCTTGGGTCCATAAGATTATTTGATTTTGGCCCAGAGACTTACTATCAAGGAAGCCTGTTCATGAATGTCTAGGAGGGACCTTTCAGGTTAAAATAAATTGTGGATCAGATATTTATTGGGATAATAAGTCCTTGGCACTTAATCAGTTTAGCAAGTGAATATGGTACTCTGAGACTCCCCCTCCCCCCAATCACTGAAAAGAGTCATCGGCTGGGACAGAGTATTCAGGCTCTGAAAGTAACACCAGTGCATCATCAGCATGTATCATGAGTTTATAATGTTGGCATGTCCTGTTGGCAAGTTATAAATATTAAAGGTACTATACCAGTGGTTCGCAAACTTTTTAGCATCAGGATCGATCTAAAAAAAGTTTACCAGCCACTCAAGCCTCTGTAACTATAACAGTGATTGGGCAGCAGTGCTCCCTCCCTTTGTAGCAGGTTGTTTAACCCTTGCTGTCCCTAGCCTAATCTACCCTGTCAGTTTCTCAGACCACCAAATGACTCCCTGATGGTCCATTGACACACAGTTTGAGAACTACTGCACTATACTATGGGACCCTTTCTGTACCTTTCATCATAGCACATGCTAAAGCCAGACCAATTAATATGGGTGAGAAAGGGCACTCCAGCCTGTTCCTTCAACATATGAAAGCTGTCTGATCGCAGATCATTGGTAACTAATCCCAATTGAACTTTTTAAAATAAAGAACCTTTGTGTGCGTTTAAAAAAAATGAGTGATTACTAAAGAACAGAGAGAGACTGGCTTGAGGGTTCTTTAGCACATCAGGGGCCTTTTCTGCATTCAGTGACAAAACCAATAAGGAGCTATAGTTATGTCTCATAGTTGGGGCAGTCTAAAATGATAATTGTGAAACACCACAATTTAACATGGAATTGGGCTTTTAAAGACACAAAACACAAAATCTTGCTAAATCCACAAATTAACCAGAAATTTACTTTTTAAACTGCCTACTCATTCATTGTCTGCTGACCATTTTGAGAGCTTGCAGACAGTTTCCAAGCCCTTAAGTACACTCCTGGCTGAGCTGCATTCTCCATGTCTTTGTTTATATACCACGAGCGGCTACTACTATTTCTAAAACATCTGTAGAGTCTTCTGAGCATGCTCGTCAATGCTGAACCCAGAAGTGCCTCCTTGAAGCCTCAGATCAGTGAATGTCAGTATAAAGGCTTGTCTGGCAGCAGGGTCTGTTGAGGTGAGCTGGTTTACATTGCTTCTGCATTTTATTTTGTCTTTATGTTCACTTCTATTGCGTTAAGTGACTATTCTCAAGAGTTTAAAATGTTTCCAGAAGTTGCTATGTTGTTGTGCTTCCTTTGTGTTTGACAGCATTAGGTTCATTGTTGTTGGGTATATAGTTGTGCAGCAGCGTGCACTCCCTAAATAGTCTCTGTTTTGCATTTCAAGGAACCTCTGCAATTCCATCTTTTGCCCATGTAATTGTACTAAAGCTGTACTGTACGGTCTGCTGACAATATACACCCTATATTGCAGCAATTAGAATTGATAAAAATGGTTAAAATTGATTAAAACCTAATTTTTGAATTAAAACACATAACACAGCTTTCAGCAATTTTATTTTGGGATAATACCGAAATTCTCCCCAAAATAAAACCCAAAATAAATTCTCTGGAATTTTAGACTGTCTCTACTCATAGTATGCAAATAAAGAACCATGTGTGATTGGCATATTGTGATTTGCATTAACATGTTGATTTGAACAACATGGATTAGATCTGTTTAAGACATGCGGTTGGTGCTGTAGCAAAGTTTTTTTCTGTCAGTTTATCAAGGGTATTGGTCTGTAGCTAGAACAGAGAAATAGAACTTGGTCTGGTTTAGGAAGTATGAAGAGGGGTGCCTTCTGTTGATTCTTATCTGTCATCTGTGTGTTTGTTTTTTGTTCTCTGATGTTTAGGAGGGCTAACAGTGTATTTTTGGGACTTGATACTATTCACTGGGATACCCATCTAGATGCAAAGCCTTACAGCTTTTCATTGTTTTTGTTGCTGATTCCATTTTACACACAGTCTCTAGGCACAGATTCTGTGGCAGTTTCAGTTTGTTCAAAAAAGTTGAGACCGCCACTTTAGAAGGCACAATGAATAGAACAAAAGTTCTTGATCCCCTGAAGGGCAGGTGACTCTCTGGAACAGCATGGGATGGTAGACTGTAGAACAGAGTTTTCTCAACCTGTAGATTGGGACTAGGTGGGTTGCAAGTCAATTTCAGGTGGGTCCCCATGCATTTCAATATTTTTAATATATTAGGCTTGATGCTACTATGGTATGTGACTGCATTTGGGGAAATGTTACAGACCTGTACTTTTAACAAGCTACTATGTATATTCTTCCAACAATGATAGTAAATGGGACTTACTCCTGGGTAAGTTTGGTAGGATTGCAGCCTAGGATTGTTAAAACTCTTCCTGCTTGATGATGTCACTTCCAGTGGATCTTGACAGATTCTCATTCTAAAAAGTGGATCCTGCTGCTAAATGTGTGAGAACTGCTGCTGTAGAGGGAAGAAGGGAATCAGTGAAACTTGGGCAGCACCTTGCATGAGCTTTCTTTCAGTCAGACATTGAATACAATTGTTGTGACTGATCTTTAATTGCTTTCTGAGTAACCTGAACCTGTTCCCCCATTTGTTTCATTGCCACAGTATAACTATATCTGCATATCTATTGATGTTCCATGGGAGGGAAGGCATGAAGCTTTTCTAGTTGGTCATTGCTTACCTAGTCATGATGACCAGGTGCTAATGAAGTAGTAAAGGTTTACTGATTTGGCTATTTGCATATGAGTGACCAAACCATTCTAGGTCTTCTGGGATGGTGCAGAGATCAGTTGACAAACACTGGTCTTAAATAGAAAGAAAGTCTTTTTAATGATTTCCTCAAAATAAACTGGATCTTTGCAGAAAGATTCCAGTGTGTTAAGGCAGGGGTCTCCAAAATTTTCTGCCTGAGGACTGCATTGTATATTTGACATGGTGTGGAGGGCTGGAAATAAATACATGGTGAAGCAATTTGCTGACAGTTTTATTAAAAACATTGTGGGAATAGGAGGAAAGGAACAGAGGACAAAATTGTCTTGCACAGGAAAGGGAGGAAATGGATTTGGAAAAAGGATTGGGGGAAGCAGAGGGCAAAATTGACTTGCCCAGAAAGGGGAGGGAATGGATTTTGAAAAAAAACAAAACACTGAAAAAGCATGGGTATATATTGCATTCACCCATTAGAATGTAATGAAATGAAATTATTCCATTGCGTTGCATTACATTCAGCACCTGTAGTGGCTGAATGTGGTATATACCCATGCAGAGAGATCTGGAAGTGCATCTTTTGAGCTATTTCTAGCCCTGAGAGGCTGGGGAACCTCTTGGGCTGGATAAAATCCTCTGAAGGGCTGGATGTGGCCTGCCGACCAATGTTTGGAGACCTCTGTGCTACTTGCCTGGGAGAAGAACATTGACATTTTTTAACACACACCGACATACAAACATATAACATACATTTAGAAGTGCTAAATGCCATATACCGTTACTAATTAATCATACTATATCTCCTAATCTACTTACTCATCTATTTCTACCTCTTATTGATTTATCCATTTGTTTATATAATATACAATGAATTTTTCCTAATGCCCTATACTATATTTTCTAAATATTCACTTTCTACCAAGCGTAAACTAACTTCAATTGCTCATTAATATTAAAACAAAATAATCTAATTACCAAAATTATCACCTCAGCTATTTCAACTCCAATCTAATTCTCCAAACTAATTACACTTTTTTCTTTGACATAACCAAATATAAAACAATTCTTCTGCTCATTTACATTTCCAGCTATATTTTTTTAATACATTCTAATTCATATTTATCTATTTCAAACGTTTTCTTTTTTTTTCTTCAAATAAATTTGGGCCATTGTTATGAGCTGAATAAATCCTCCAATTTTCTTTAACCCTCAGATTACCCCTCAGGGTTCTTTTTCTTTCTTACTTTCAATTTTTTCCTCCTGTAATATCTTTAATAATTTATGTCTATAACAGAATCTGATAAATCCACATTTTCTTATATAGGGTTTTGTTCATTCTTCCAGTTAACTGGGATAGATTTTCTCCTTGTTCCAACAAATTTTGTGATTTGTGCACTCCTGTTACTCTGTCTGTCTTATCTTTCTTGATCTCCATCAGCGCCTCTTCTTCGTCCTGTTGATCATCCTGTTGATTTTCCTCCTTGTCCGCTTTTTTGCTCCCTTGTTTACCCTCTGCTTGTTTCTTCACAAATTCCAATTGTTCCTTACAGACATCTATCTGTTGGGAAAGAGTCTCCAGACTGGCTTGAATCTGCGAGAACCAATCGGCTGTTCTCGCTCCATAACAAGCAATCTCTCCGTATTAATCAAGATTTTCTGTATCCAAGTTTCTGGAACAGTGTCCATTTTGCAATTTCTCTCTAGTCCACTAGATGTCCACAACATATTATTCTCCTCGCTTCCACCATGTCATTACTACTCTGGCATCTGCATTCCTTACATACCTCTTGCAGATAACAGTTCAGTGTGGTTAACGGAGAGAAAAACAAAATGAAAGAAAACAGTCTCACCGCCTCTGGTGCAGAGAAAACAAAGCTCTTTCAGATCTAATGAGAATTATAGTTATATCCAATTATGTCCAAGAATAATTCTGGATATTAGTTCACACCCAACTTATAGTTGTAATTGTAATCCACCACCAATTTATTCCGCGACAGAGAAAAAGAGCACTTTCAACCTCCTTAAAAAGGTCTCTCATTAACGCCTCCAGTATATCCAGGGCTTTTAGCCAAATCAGTCAATCAGAGCCAGGGACAATATTAACACTTGCTTATCTTAAATTTCCAGCTTAAACTTTACACTTCACGCTTTTTTTTTCTCCATATGGTATCTCAGCACGGAGCCAGCAGCTTGATTGCAGCTCACTGCACCTCCCCCAATACTGTCACAAATGGTTAGATTTCTCTGAGAAGAAAGCCCCGCCCCCAGGCTTTCAGTTTCCCAGATACCTGCACTGATGAAGATCTTGTCTCTCCTAACGAAGATCTTCAGGTCCTCTTCAGACCTGCAGTATTTGGGGGAAAGCAAACTATCTCCTAGGAGCTCCTCGGGACATGTCTGTTCGTCCACTGTTGGCTCCTCCTCCTCCTCCTGGAACCATGGTGTAGGCTTTCTCATGAGGAAGCTGCTTACTATACGAAACTATACTGCTGGCTATACTGTATCTCCAAAACTAGATGTGATAGGGCAAAACGCATGCCATTTTTGGAATTGGCACCCCAAATTCATATCAAACCACCATAAAGTTTGGGAAAAACTTTTGTGACCCTCAATTTTGTAGGCCTGTGTAATCAGATCTTTAGATTGTGGCAACTAGATTCTCCAGTTGTGACAGGAGCTCTGCTCCGGTTGTATTCGGAGCCCTTCTGAGAACCGGGGAGACAGTACGCAGCCTCCCCCACCCTTAGGATGCCTTCTGAGGCCTCTGGAAGACCAAAAATTAGCACTTACAGGCTTCAGAAGGACTTCTGAGGATCGGGGAGGCCACCCACAGCCTCACCGATCCTAACAAAGGTCTCTGAAGCGTTGAGAGCATTACAGGTGGGCAGATCTGCAGGTTTGGGACCCCCAGTGAGGTGAAACCATGTTTACTTGCTAACTTGGTACATCAGCGTTTTGGCTACGTTCTTTCAGTTTGGCTGAAGTGTTGCAACTGGAATGGGTCTGCCTTGTGCTTTGGCAGTGGCTAGAGCAGTGGTTTCCAACCGGTGTGCTGTGTCAGACCATTGTGCAAAAAATGTACCTCAAGCAATGGCATCTAGGAGGGTGTGGTGGATTCAGGCCGCACTGGTGATGCGCAAAGGGGAGGTGATGCGCACTGGGGGGTGCCACGCTAAAATTGTGGTGGTTTGGAGTAATACTGTCATGTTATATACCATTGGATACAGAATGCAATGCAAAAAACCAGAGTGAAATATCTCCTTTCTGGCAAACGTTATGGCCAAAAAAACCGGAGAACCAAAAATGCATGGAGCCCTTTGGAAAGTGAAACTGAGCCGTATCACATGTTTACTCTCAAGTAGGCGAACCTGCCTTAGTCCGTCGGAAAGGGCAGGCTGAGAGGAATCCAACGACACCAGAATGGTCTTGATCCCCAAAAACACCTGAAAAGGAAGTCCCTCCCTCCAAGCAGATGAATGTATTGAGCCCTATGGAAAGTGAAACTAAGCCTCACAGTCGAGTTTACTTGTGAGTAAGCAAACGTGCCTTGGCTGGTGGTCAGGCCAGGCAAAGGGGAATGTGAAGCCACCAGAATGGTCCTGATCTGTTGGAACTGGAGCTCAACAAATGTTCCAGAAAGCAGCTCCCCCCCACACTATAAAGGATCAAAACAGAGGCTTCAGCTGATAAGGTGAACTTTTTTAAGACTTGCAAAGCCAGGTGGATCCTGACAGTGATCTGGTTTAAACAGAAGTTCTTAAATTGAACTGGGCACTGGGTAGAGCTGAAAACCTTACTGATTTTGGAGGGGGGGGGGTGTTATTGCAGGTAGGCAACAGAGGAAATTCACTTGGTGGAACAGGGCTGGCTTCGGCTTATTTAATTATTTGTTTTACTTTAGTTATTTATACTTATTTATTTTAATTTGCCTGATGATGTCACTTCCACCATGACATCACTTCTGGTGGGTCTTGGGCAGATTGTCATTCTAAAAAGTGGGTCCCAGTGCTAAAAGTTTGAGAACTGCTGCAATAAGATGTTAGTAAGCTGACACCCGGGGGTGTATGCGACATCACTAGTGATCAAAATCACAGTTTGGAGGAATAATACCTGTTGTTGGCATCCTTCAGTCTCAGAAGACTATGGTGTCGCGCTCTGAATGGTGGTTCTGGAACAGAGTGTCCTCTCCAGTGCGCGAAGCCTGGGTAAAGTAGGTATGGAGGATAGGCTGTTACCCATGCAGCAAATCCCCCCTCTCCACGTCGCTGGAATGGTCCAATGGAAAGGCAGAGGCCAATACGGTTGGTTCCAGCGGCGTCGCAGGAGTTGCCAGAACGTGACTGTGTTCAGCCATGAACTGCCTCAGGGACTCCGGCTCCTGATTTTGCCTCGAGGTTGACTCCTGAAGCCTTTTCCATAACTGGATGTAGCCACAAGGCAGTGGAGGTTTGGGATCAGAGTTTTCCTTCTCTCAGATGAGCTGCCTTCCCAGGCTGACGAGTCCCATCTACCCGGTGGCTGTTTAGTCGCCTCTTACGACAAGTACAGCCAAACAGAGGGCCTATTCTTATCCCCAGCCCCCAGGAATAATACCATCATGTTATATATCAATTAATGCGTAATTTCATGCAGAATGTGTTCTATCTATGTTCTATCAAAAGGTACAGCCAAAAAACCAGTGGGGGCAGAGTGATGGTATGTCACCATGCCCACCACCTGGGGTGTTGCCCCACTGCATGGGGGGTGATGCGCTTTCATCCCACACTGGGTGACATGAACCCTAGTGACACCACTGGTCTCAAGTATGCCATTCGACCAGAGGAGCCTTGCGCAGCTGCACAAGTAGAACAAGCAGTTTGAAACAGCTGCATTGAGTCACATGTTGGGCTTAGTGATGTACTTGGCACATTCCTGCTTCCCATTCCTACTTTCCTCACGAGAAGCATTGCAGTTCTTGTAACAACCTCTTGGAGAGCAGGGTGTTCTGTATGCACAGTATGTGTGAGTGAATCACATCCCTGAGGGGACCCCTGAACTTACTAGACATGGATGGGTTTGTAATTTAAAAACAGAAATTAGATAATAAGGAATCATTTAGTGTAATTTAATTCTATTAATTAAATTAATTTGATTATATTTATTAGTTGTAATGTAATAAAAAAGTGGTGGCGTGCTTGACAAATTTAGCACCTTGTCATTGTGCTGTGAGTTCAGAAAGCTTGAAAATCACTGGGCTAGAGCAAAGCAAACATATAGTCAATCCTCGGCATATGTGAATTTGCTAGTTGTGAATTCACGTATCCTGGAGGAGCAAGATTGAGACCAACATTCATGAGGTGGGCCTTCTTTTCCACCATCCCTGCTGCTTTCAGAAAGTCTCTGCTGGCGAACAGAGACCTTCCAGATGCAGCAGGGACATCAGAATGCTGCCTGCGACCAGTGCACAGTGCTTTTGGAATGGCCAGGGAAAGCTCAGGTTTTCCCTGGCCAATTCAAAGCGCTCTGCACTGGTCGTGGGCACCATTTTGAATGTCCTTACTGCATTCAGGAAGTTCCTGTGTATAGCAGGGACACTCCAAATGGCATCTTGACTAGCAGAAAGTGCTTTTAATAGCTGGGAAACTTCAGGAGGCAGCAGGTAAGACATCCTTGACCCCCTAAACTCCTAGTATGGAATCCTATTGATGCCATAGGATTAGTGGTTCTGTACCCACAAATTTGAGACCCATAGGGGTTTGCAGGAACCTAACCCTCATGATAGTGGTGAATGACTATATGTTTTGGGAGAAGAGTGCTTTCAATTACATTAATAAATCATAATATGGAACTGCAGCAAGACTTCCATGGGACAGTTGCAGTTGTACCTTTTTCTGGATGCCCTAATTCTCATAGCAGCTGTGCCTTTTAAAAAAATTAGTGTATTAGAAGAACTTATCAAAAGAGATTATTTTCATTGTAGAGATTTTTTGTCTAATTTTTTTTCACCATTTTGTTTTGAGGGGTGAGCAAAGAGGTTCCGGACTTGATGAATTGAAATGTCGGAGAAGTCAGGCCAGAGCACAAAAGCAAAGGATGGAAAAACCAAATATACAACCCTTAGCCTATTTAATACTTACAAGGGAAAGACTCTGGAAACACAGAAGACTACAGGTATGTAAACTGTGAGCTGCTATTGCGCTTGTGAAATATCCTTATTACCGATATGCTTGTTTGAGGTGAAACACTTTAGAATTCATGTTGTTTCATATTAGCTACCATTATGCGCACGAACACCACAGCTAAAAAGTTTTTAGTTTAATCTGAAGCTACTGTGTGCTTGTAAATAGTTGCATTTCATGTGTCGTGTCAAGACTGGATGATCTATTTGCACATTAGATTTCTAAGAACAAGTGTAGGCATTTCAGAATGGGAAATTCAGAAACCTATTTGGTCTTCTCTTAAGGAGTCATATTACTTAATATTTTAAGTAGATAATTTATGTTGGGTCAGGATATTGAGAAAATAGATGTGTGGCTGTTCAATGTATGTTATTATCAAGCAATTTAACAGTGTTGGTTTTTTAAATATTATAGTCCTATCTTTATGTTAGCTTAGAAACAGAGGTTGATTTTTCCTCATATTCATCTTGTGGGGTATGGAGGGTGTACACACACAGAAAGTAACTGCGTATTGGTGAGTGTTGCTTGGAATAATAATTAGTTGAAATAAAGGTATACATTTATCGATGTGCATGTATATTACCTGCTTAAACTGTTGACTTATGGTACAGTTACAGCACGCCATGGATTGCAGAGTCTTGGAAAAGTTGCAGTTTCACGGAGGATGCCTCCACCTGCTAACCTCCCCAGTCTCAAAGCAGAAAACAAAGGCAATGATCCTAACATAAACATTGTGCCGAAGGATGGCACCGGATGGGCTTCTAAGCAAGAGCAACATGAGGAAGAAAAGTGAGTTAAAGTTTATGTGATAGGATATGCTACAGGAGAATTAGGATAGAGAGTAAAATAGTGTTTGGAGCACTGGAACAGATGTGTGCTCTTGGAGCTTGTGAAAATATGGATCTCCCCTTTATTGGGGGGAAAATAGGGACACTCTTGCTAAGAAGATAGATATGTTTGCATTGGGGCACCTTTCAGGAATAAGAACATAAGAGCCCTGCAGGATCAGGCCATAGGCCCATCTAGTCCAGCTTCCTGTATCTTACAGTGGCCCACCATGGAGCAGGGAGCACACAAGACGACAAGACACTACCTGCGTCCTGGTGCCCTCCCCTGTATCTGGCATTCTAGGGTAGCTTACTTCTAAAATCAGGAGCTTGCACATACCTATCATGACTTGTAACCTGTGATGGACTTTTCCTCTAGAAATTTGTCCAATCCCTTCTTAAAGGCATCCAAGCGAGATGCCATCACTACTTCCTGTGGCAAGGAGTTCTACAGACTAATTACACAAAGGGTAAATAAATACTTTCCTTTGTCCTAACTCTCCTAACTCTCAATTTTAGTGGATGTCCCTGGTTCTGGTATCTCTACCAGAGCATCTCTCTATCCACTCTGTCCATTCCTTGCATAATCTCTGGTTGGTTCAAGAGTGTCATGTTCATGAAAGTCAGTAAATCAATAAATTTTATGTGAAGATTGTTTACTGAAATTTGGGAGAGAGTAGCCCCTCTAAAACATGGAGAACCTTAAAGAATAGTCCATCTTGAACTGTCCTTTTTCCCTTGATTGCCATGACAACTGTGGCTTATGTACAAATAAGAAATGTATCAGTGGCTGTATCAGTTCATCCATTTCCTCACTTGCCCTCACCATTTGCTTTCTAATTAAAGCAGTTTTGGATTGGTTCATTCACTGCCACCACCACACCAAAAAAAATTTACCCCAATTGTTAACAGGCTAATTCATTCTGTCTGCTCTGAAAAGCAGATGTAGAAATGATAGTGCTGTGACTTTAAATACATCATGTTCACACAAACTCCCATTATGTGTTCTCCTGCAGTTCTTTCTGCCTGTTCTGCATCATGGCTTTAGAGAGAAAATTGTTGGCTAAGGCAGTGGTTCTAAAACTCCCAGGAAGTTTGAGAACCACAGAAGGTTGTTGCAGGGGAGTGGCGACAACAGTGACATGATCCCCAGGATTAAACTTCCCTAAAGTCATCACCGGCCTCCGGAGAGTCCCATGAAGCCCTCTGCAGGGCCCCTCCAACCTCCAAAACAGTAAAAATAGCAATTGGAAACTTCCAGTTTCATAATCGAAAGCCGGAGGTGGCTTCCGAGCACTGTTTTTAGTGTTTTGGAGACTTAGGGAGACCTGCAGAGGGCTCCTTGGGACTCCCTGCACCCCCCTGAGGTCGGAGCTGCCTTTAAGTAAATTTAAACCCTGCCACTTGTCTTTGGCAGTGGCCCAGTCCTGGGGATCATGTTGCTGCCTTAGCATCATTCCTGCCCCTTAAGGGGTTAGAAACAGTCATTCCCAGTCTGGTGGGTCGCAGTCCACCAGTTTGATAACCCCTGGACGGAGGACTCCACTTCCGAAAGCTGATTATGGGAAAATGAAGAGAAGTATTGAGAACAAACCGAAGAGGAGAGCCAGGATGGTGCAGTGGTTTGGGAGTTAGACTTCAGTCTGGAAGATCCAGATTCAAATCCCCACTCAACCATGTAACTTCCTGGGTGACTGGTCAGTCACCATCTCTCAACCTCACCTACCTCACATGGGGGATAAAAGGAGGAAAGGGAGGAACTATGCACACCATCCTGAGCTCCTTGGAGGAAAGGCAGTCTGAAAAATGAAAAATAATAAAAAATAAGTGAAAAATAAAATTTGCTTTTATCTTGTCCTGCAATACCACAAATTGTAGAGTTGTATATACCTTGTCCCAACTGCAAACATTTGCTTTAATGACTAAGGGCCCAATGCTATCCAACTTTCCAGTGTCAATACAGTCACAATGCAGCCATTAGGTAATGGCACAAACATTCCTGTACATTGCGGAGGCCTCTGAGACTACTCCTCCTCCACAGGATGCAGCACACATGCTGTTAGCATGGCTGCAGTAATGCTAGAAAGTTGGATAGGATTGGTCCCTAGAGTTAGGCAGCCTATTTGAACTCTCATTTTGCTATTGCAACTTGCTTTTTCAGTCAGTGCTTTCTTCAACATTTTTATTGTAAGATTTATTTCTTCACATATCATTTCTCTTGTCATTCAGACAGCCAGAAGTGCCACAGCCCCAGCCCAAACCTACAGTTCCTGCTCCTCCAGAAGTAGCTCCTGTTGCCAAATCATGGGCCAATACCAAGCAAGGTGGGCAGGGTGATGGTAAGTGGAGAAGGGGAGGGCTAGTCTAGTGGAGTAGTACTTCTGCTTAAAAGCTTACATAGGAGAAAATTGTACTTGGCAAAAAAAAAAACAGTCTTTTACTTGGAGGCTTGTATGTCCATTCAACTAATCTTAAAATAGTCTTATGCATCTCTATATGGTAGCTTGGTAACAAATTAGTAGCAGTGAAGGTTGAATACATTTTCTGAAAAGCAGTTGGATGGTGGTTTCATACAATGGGGGAGGGGGAGACTAATGTGCTCTTTACATGAATGAACCTGCTTATCCATTGCGGGTAACAGGTCCAAGCTGCCCAGATGTAGGTGGATGTACAGTTACTTGTAGCTGCGCTTTGAAGGCTTTGGGTCTTTGTTTTGCTTCTGGTCAGAAGAGGATGCATGACTTCTATATCTGTTGCGTATGCTCCATAAGAGTATAATCCAATGCCTAAATTCTCTAGCAATGCAGTAGCATTTCACCAATATTTAATACATCGGATATCTGGGAAAGAAATTAAAATTTGTCTTTGTATGGACTTGGATTCAGTTCAGTTCAGTTTTATTACGGTCACCGACCAGCTTAAAAACAATACATTCATAGTATACAACTGAACATACATACGACCCATCACAGCATCCTAACATAGGCTCTTGACAACATAATATACTAAAAATTAATAGATCTAAGTGTAGATAGGACTAAGTTTGGTCTTATTATTGTGGATTGAACTGAGTACAGTAACTGAGAAAGGTACTTCTGAGAGTCTTCTAGTCCGTATTGAATTAAAAACTTATTTAGACTATAAATACTCCTCTATGGATTAAATTTGTCATGTTTCATTTTTACACTCAAAAGAAAATGTATAATCTTTTAATCAGTTTCCAAACCAGTGGACAGGGATCTTCTTTGCAACTGGAGCTAGCCCAGTTGATTTTGCCACTTGCGGTCCCACCTTTGCCTAATCAGTCAGAATTTGGGATTGGAACCTACTTTGGGACAGTAGGGATGCTTCTGACCCTCTCATGTGTTTGTCAGCTGTACCTGCAACTCCATCAGAGAATCTCAGTGTACCTTCAGAATCATGTTACTACTATTTGGGGAATGAACAGTACTGTACAGTGCTTTCCTGCTCTAAGCACAGTAAGGTATATTAATCCATTGTAGTATCTTCATCTTTCTAGGCCCATTTAATCTTGGCACACAACACACAGTTTGGGAATTCCTGTGTTGAAAAGCTGTTTCTTTCTGAACAGCTTTGCCATTGCAATTCAGTTGCTACAGTTTCTTCCTTGCAAAACTAGTCTTCTGAACAGTTGTCTTCTCACATTATGTTCAGTAACAGCTGAACTGAGCTTGTGTTTAAAACTTAACACTTGGATGCATATCTTCTTGCATAACATTGTTGTTTTGTGGGGCAAATAGTGTTGACATGGCATTGACTGGTTTTACCCCATCTATCATTGCATTTTTCCCTTGGTTTTGAAAAAAAAACACTGCCATCAAGAGCAATCTAAAAAATTTGTTTTTGTTCATTGAGAGAAAAGTGCAGTAAGAATGTTTAATAGTTGTGTCACTTGGCCCCAAAGTCATCTTGAGAGCTGAAGTTTTTTTCTTTTCAAATAAGTCAGCAGTTATTTCAAGACTAGTTAGAATGAACTTTATGAAAGTGATCAAATTCTGGGACTTCAATGAAAATCCATATCGTGTTAATATCCATAATTGTTCTGCCAAGCTCTTGTTCTTTGTGTAAAGGACTTATGCCCACTTTATACTAATTAGTTCCCCCAGCTTAACCACAGCTAGATCTAGCAGACTGCAAAAACTACCACTGTACCCCAGCACCAGCAGGAAGGAGACTAGTAGGTGGCTGGCTTGCCTGTAAATCTGGAGGGTCCCTCCTTCAAGCAGCAGTCCTTTCGGGTACAGCAGCACCACCTCAGCTCTCCACCACTCAGCAGTCTGTTGGATTACTCCGTTAGTCGGTTAGTCAGTGCTCTAGTGTGCAGTTCGTCAGTCAGGGTGCCAGTTTTTTGTTTGCCAGTCTGTGAATTAGTGCGTCAGAAAGTCAGTTAGTCAGAGAGTCAGTCCAAGTGACTGCTTGCCTTTTTTTTTTTACACCTGACACAGGTCCTGGAGTTCAAATAAATAGCTATTTCCAGCAAGAGTTTCCTAGTTTGCAGGCAGCAGGTGATCAAGAAAAGACAGGTAAAGAGAAGGATGCAGTAGAAGAGCCTTATGGTCCTGGTCCCAGTTTACGACCTCAAAGTAAGTAAATGTAAACTGTAGGAATATCTTTGTGTTCATCTTAGACCAAAATGACAGCTGTATTCCATGTTGAGATGCTTCAATTAATATGTGAATTAAATGCTTATTTGTTCTTTGAAAGACTGTAACATATCTAGGATTTTGTTTAATCGATTTGTTTCCATTCAACCCAGTGTGGCGTCTTTTCCATGGCTGTCGATGGTGTCTTCCATCTCTTTATACTGTGAATCCTTTAAGGACAGGAAACCATTTATTGAAAAGAGTTATTATATTAATAAATATTTATATACAGGTTCAGCCTTGTTATACATATCCATTGTTATACGCAGATTTGACTCAACATGAATGGCCACTGCAAATGAGAAGGAATGTGCTGATCCCTGGAGAAGGGGAAAAATGCATCCCTTTAAAATCATTTTAAAAAACTGAACAGTCCTTTAACAATAGCCTACTTTTAATGAGAGAGAGAGAGACAGGGCAGCTGGCTGACAGTCCATCAAACCTCTCTCCAAGTGACCCCTCCCTTCCCCCTGAGCATGTGAAAGAAAGATGATCACTTTGCATTGGTGAAGGGAGGGACTGAGTGAAGCGCCTTTGTAAGCGCCTGGAGGATGACTGATGGATTGTCTTCTTAATGACACTTATCTTACATCACAAAGGTCAGCAAGGCTGTTTTTAAATCACCGGAGCAAAGAAACTTTGTTTTTTAAGTTGATTTGCTATAGTGCATTTTTTTTGCCATTCACGTGAGCGCTTGGAAAGGAACCCAGGCGAATAATGAGGCTCAACCTGTAATTAGCATTTTAATTGCAAATTGAAATATGTTTCTTATTGCCTTCATTGATTATTTTGGAAGTGCATAGACAAAGACTTTAATTTTTAGGGCTTTGGAAGGTGTTCTTTTCTGCACTAGACCTAATGTTATTTAAAAACAGAAAAAATTCCTTCCAGTTTCCTGTACAGGTCTCTTTACCCATTGGTTCAGAACCCGTGTATTTTACTCACCCGTGAGTTCAGAACCCCACAGTGGAGGGCCTTGTTTGATCTCTCAGAAGTGATGAGAGTGATTCGCTGGTCACATCTGGGAGGTGTTTCTGAGGCCCGCAGAGGCCACGTGCAGCCTTTGTGGGCCTCAGAAACTCCTCCAGAAGTGCCAAAAAGACACTTCCAGAGGCCTCCAGAGTTGCAGCACCTTCAACTCTCAGAACATCTCCAAATGTGACAAGAGAATATCCCTGGTCATGTTGGGTAGTTCTTCGACTCAACTTGCAGATGTGCTTCTCCATGGGTTCCAGTATCCGTAGTGGGGGGTCTGGGAACAGATCTCTTATAGACACAGTTTGTTTGTAGTTTGTCTTCCTTTTATCACCACAGGCAACTAAAAACTGCCAGTGCTCTTTTGTCACTGTTGTCATGTCCTAAACTTCCCCAGCTTAGATGGAACTTAATGCTTAAAATCATTAGAAATCTTTTATCAGTTGACTGTTCAGGATGTTGCTACTTAGCTCCCTTCAGGCACTGTGCTGAACCATGCTGTGAATGCAGCATAATTCAACTTTAGATGAAACTCAAACCTACATAGTTGAGAGCTGCTTCTTGTCTTTCATTTTCTAGTATGCTGAACTTACTCATTTTTTGGAGCAGTGGTCTCTGGAATCAGGGTTATAAATCCACTTCGAACTATAGATTCTGATTCTGGTTTGCCAACCAGTCACAAAACATGGGTATTTGTTTCAAACATCAGTTGAACCATAGTTCAGTTTCTTTAATCATGATGTGATGATATCTGTACTTTGAGCTAGTCCCCGTCCCCCCCCCCAAAAAATTTAAAGTTCTAGATTTCAGGGGGCTTAGTTTGGTCAGCTCAAACAGTGGCCACAGTGCGCTATCCATTTAACAGCTCAGTGCTGCTAAGGTAAGCACTTTATTCAAGTTCACACACTATTATTCCTTGTAGGGGAAAGCCTGGTTACTTCTCTTATAGCACACACATTAGCATGGCAAGCATCCATCCTTCCGTTCATAGCTATGCTCTGTAGAAGAAGGGAGTCACATTCAAGGGTACAGCCAGTGGTGTCACTAGGATTCGTGTCACCCGATGTGGGAGGCCTGCGCATCACCTCGTGCAGTGGGCGGGGCAATGCCCCAGGTGGTGGGCGTAGTGATGTACCATCGCCCCGCCCCCACTGGTTTTTTGGCTGTACCTTTTGTTAGGACACAGATATTTCAATGTGGTTTGTTTTATTGCATTCTGCACGAAATTACGCATTGATTGATATATAACATGATGGGATTATTCCTCCAAATTCTGATTTTAATGATTTTGAAAACTTGTAGATTCACACACACACACACCCCTATGTCAACTTAGTAACAACTTATTGCAGCAGTTCTTAGACTTTTAGCACTGGGACCCACTTTTTAGAATGACAGTCTGTCCAGGACCCACCAGAAGTGATGTCATGGCCAGAAGTGATATCATCAAGGAAATTAAAATAAATAATTATAAATAATTAAATTAAAATGAAAGAAATAATTAAATAAGGGGGAGCCAGTCCTGTTTCACCAAGTGAATCTACTCTGAAGTAAGTCCTATTGTGGTCAATGGAGCTTACTCTCAGGAAAGTGTAGGTAGGATTGCAGCCTGTGAGCTCAAGCCTATGCATGTCTACTCAGAAGTAAGTCCCATAGTTGTCAATAACACCCCCCCTCCAAAAGAATCTGAGTTTTCCAGCCCTCCCCAGTGCCCAGTTTAAAGTTCTTCTATTTTAAGCATATCAAGACCCACCTGGCTTTACAAGTGCAAAATAGAAACTTTCCCCTTACCAGTTGAAGCCTCTTTTTTGTCCTTTTTAGTAGGGGGGAGGCTGCCCTCTGGAGCATTTGTGCTCCAGCTCCATTGGATTAAGACCGTTCTGGTGTCCTCACATTCCCCTTTGCCTGGCCTGACCACCAGCCAAGGCACGTCTGCCTACTCGTGAGTAAACGCGACTGTGAAGCTGCTTTGGTTTCCATAGGGCTCAGTAGACTGCAGCTGGGAGGGAGGCAGGGGCCTCCTTCTCCCTTTTGTGTTTTGGCGGGCTGCATTCATTGGCTCTTGACCATTCAGATGTCGTTGGATTTCTCTCAGCCTGTCCTTTCCGATGAACTATGGCAAGTACGCCTACTCACGAGTAAACGCATGATATGCCTCACTTTCCATAGGGCTCTGTGCATTTTTTTATTTCTGGTTTTTTGGCCATAAGTTTTGAAGGAAAGGCGATACTTCAATTCCGTTTTTTGCATTGCATTCTGCTGGGAATTCCGCATCCAACGGTGTATGGCATGATGGGGGTAGCTCCTAAAGCCCCAATTTTAGCACGTCACCCCCAGGGCGTGTCACCCGGTGCAGTCCACACACCCCTAGCGACGCCACTGAGTACAGTCCTGTGTCTCTTAGAATGTCTCTTTCCACCCTTAACTGCAGCCAAGTTGTTGCAGCAATGTAATTGGCTCTCAGGAGTGATTCTGATTTGTTCTTTTTGTATAGCTACAAGTTGCAGTTTCTCTTCAGCTGCTAGTTTTCTGTAATTGGAAGGGTGTTTTTTTTTTTTAATGGAGAGATAAACCAAGCCATTAGATTGTCCTTTATAAAAATCCACTTCTCTGCACAACACAAAACAAATGTGATTCAAAACTTGGTCTCCCCTTTTCCAACACAGATGTTGCTAGCTGGAGAGAAGGTGGAGGCAGGAATATGAACTCTCCAAATTCACCAACTGATCAAGAAGCAAAACCTCTTGGTTCAGAAGATGGTATTGTGCCTGGACCAGTAGAACAGAATGATAGCCTGAAAGCAACAGAGAAGAGAGATATTAGAATAGCACAGCCTTTACCACCCAAGTTGAATGGTCAACAGCAGCCTGGGATCCTTCCTCAATACAGAGCAATGATCCCACCGTATGTAAGTAATGTGCATCAAAATCTTGTATGGCATCTTGCATGGTTCTTGAGTTGCAAGGAAAGTGGACTATAGAGGATGTGTTTGTCGATGGAACCAGAGACAAAGTGAGGTGTTTCCTCAAGTTATGCATCCACCATCTCTGCTTCTATTGTCTTTTTGGTTGTGAAAGCCAGCACCCTTAAATAACTGGCCACTGTGCATGTGTAAATGTTCTGTAGCCTTTGAAGCTGTCTGTAGTCTTTGTTGAATTTGAGTAAGCTTCAATTCTGGATGCAAAATCTTTTACTTTCATAAGCTATTGTTTCTGTGGTACTTGTGAACAGAACATGCTTCTGTTGTTGCAGCTGTTATCTGATTTCTTTTCCTAGATGTTCAGTCAGTACCCTAAATTGGCATATCCTCCAGTGTCCGGACCTAGCAGGTTCCCTTCTCCATCCGAGGCCAGTAGGTAAGAATGCCCATGGCTCAACTTCCATTGAATAATAATTCATCATCCGGTTATGTCTGAGGTATTCAATCTGTGCATCGGACTCCCTAGGGAGATGTGGCTAGCCCCTGGGGCGTTGTTAGGCATCTTGGGGAGAGAGGAGGCCATAGCTGCTCTGCTCAGCTACACATGCTGCCTCCCTACTTGCTGGGCTGGGGCAGTGTGAGGTGGGGAGGGTGTGTGAAACATGGTGGGGGGAGGTGGTGGAGAGAAGGCTGGCTGGGCAGCTGCGGAGGTGCTGCATCTCATCAGCACAGGGCGCGCTCCTGGCAGGCTTCAAACTAGGAGAGAAGCCTGACCTAGAGAGAGCTCCACCAGTAAATACAGGCAACGCAGCACTTTCCTCCACTTGGGAAGGAGGGAGCCCAGCCTGCTCTTAGTGGGGGGGGGGTCCAAATGCCACAGCCTGCATTCTTCCGTCTTGCCTGGGGGGAATAGGGGTGGCATCTGCAAGTTGGGGTGTATATGTGTGAGCATGCCCCCATCTACTTTGGGGGTGAGTTGTAATCTTGCTCTGTGTGGCTGCAATCCTATCCACACCTTCATGGGAGTAAGCCCATTGACTCAAATGGGACTTACTTCTGAGTAGACCCACATAGCCTTGGGGTCTGTGTCAGCTTAACCAAGGATCTTCACCTTTCTCTTTTTCTTCCCCCTTCAAAAAAAGAAAAAAAAGCCGCTCTTGATCAGTCAAGCTGTCTCCAAAAATTGATTATAAAATAAAAATACCCATTCCTTTTCAGCCCTCCCCCTTTTTTCTCCTGCCTTCTTTTCTTGGGGGGGGGGGGTACTTTTCATGTTGGTGCTATTATAAGACAAAAGCCACAATCCTAGCTAGGTCTACTCGGAAGTAAGTCCTGTTGTGTTCAATGGGACTTAATCCCAGGAAAGTAAGGTTAGGATTGCAGCCAAACAGTCTCTGGGTCTCAGTTTCACATCAGTCTGCAATTAACAGACACACACAAAACAAAGTTTTCCCCTCCCCCAGCAAATTCATCACTTTCCCCCCCTTACAAGAAAGAAAAAACATCCCTTTTCAAAACTCTCCAGGTGTGCTGATAACAAACTCAGGGCACATTCCTAACCAGGTCTACTCAGAAGTAAGTTCTATTTTGTTCAGTAGGGCTTACTGTCAGGTAAGTGTGGTCAGGATTGCAGCCTCAGAGTGCTGGCAGCTGTTTTTTTGTTTCTAGTGTATAATTATAACACCTTCATCCCCATTTTGGGAGTAACTGACGAGAGGTGATGTAATAGGGAGCCGTGGCCAATGACCACATGGATCAGAGGAGCCGTGGGCCGGGAAAGTTTGATAACCACTGGGTTATGTGATAGTAGAGCCAGACTGACCTTATCCCCTAGGAGTGGGGGTGTCCAAACTTTTCGGCAGGAGGGCTATATCATGTAACTGACTCAGTTCTGAGGGCCAGAAATAAATAATAAATACATGGAGAACTGATGATTGAATACAATAATTGAGTGGGGGTGGGAGGAAGGGAACAAAAGGCAAAATTGAGTTGCACAGGATGAGGAGGGAATGAATTTTGAAAGAGCATCAAGCATCCTACAACGCAAATCTTAAACTTTTTGTTTTGATTTCTGCTCCGTTTTAAGTTTAACAAACATTGTATTTATATTTATAGCCCTGGTGTCTCAGCATTGTCATGTAACTCATTCAGCCACTAGAGGTGCTGAATGTAATTTCGTTACATTCAGCACTTCTAGTGGCTGAATGTGATATATACCTGAAAGTGCGTCTGAGTTATTTTTAGCCCTGAGAGACTGGGGGTGCAATCCTAACCAACTTTCTAGCACTGGCCTAGCCGCAGTGCAGCCCCAAAGTAAGGCAACAGGCATGCCCTTACCTTGAGGTTGCCCCCTTGACTGCCTCCCCACTGCAGGATATAGTGCACGCCACATTTGCACAGCTATGTCAGTGCTGGAAAGTTGGTTAGGATTGCGCCCTGGGGAACTTTGGGGACTTAATAAAATCCTCCAGAGGGCCAAATTTGGCCTCCGGGCCAGGATTTGGACACTCTTCCCTACAGTAACATGTATAAACATTAATTATAATTTGTGCTATATGTTGTTGATGAATATGCTTTGTGTATTCTATTATGATTGATATTGTGTCTCTGTCATGCTCTTTCAGCAGAACTGGGGGAATCCCAGACACCTATGTGTTAGCAAGAACTTCAGTGTTTTTCTTGTCCAGTACCAAAGTGGCTTTTAAAAATTTTGATTTCTGACATTTAGCAATAGTAAATAATTCTATTTGTGAAACTTGTGCTTTTCTGAAATATCTTGAGCTAAAACTATTTGATTAAATCTCTCCAGTTATTAACTTAAATATTGGTGTTTTAATCCAAACTGATTCATTGTATTCCTTTATCCTAGAGGACTAAGGGGAAGAGGACCCTCTTCACGGAGCTCAGAAACTGTAGAACGCCCATCCATCCTAAGTGCTAGTGAACTCAAAGAACTTGATAAATTTGATAATTTGGATGCTGAGGCTGATGAGGGCTGGGCTGGTAAGAATATTAATCTCTCAAAATATTTAGCTCATCATTTTTGAAACTAGGTCGGGACCCACTTGGTGTGTCATGACCCACTTTCTGGTGGATCCCAAAGAACCGCCAATAAAAACACGGGTGATGGAGAGATCTGATAATTGCCTCAAGTCCTGAGGCTCTTCAAAAATCAGATAACTAACTGCCCTGCAAAGACTTGAACCCCAGCAGTTTGCAAGGTTGTGTAAATTTAGGGAGATAAATGTTTGAGCATCGTCTTTACTGATGTGTTTTTTTCCAGTCCATCAATGACAGGTTGTGGTGGGGGGTGAAGGCTGGGTCACATAACTAAACCCCTCAAGTTCTGTAGCTGTTCATTTGGGCTGCCTCATTATGAGAAATGGGTAGAGTTTTTTGCAAATACATAAATAAAATATTACTTGTAAATAAAAATATTATTTCTTTCTAGATCACCTCTTTTAAAGTCTTATAAAGCAAAGTGGGTCCCAGGATAGTGTTGTTTTTAAAAAAAGTGGGTCCTTATGCTGAAATGTTTGAGAACCACTGCTTTAGCTCATTGGGTGTAGAAAGTGTTTGCATTGCTAACTTCTCATTCTTTTTCACTCTAGGAGCCCAAAGTGAAGTAGATTATACGGAACAGTTGAACTTCAGTGATGATGATGAGCAAGGAAGTAGCCAGAAAGAACAGGACAGCAGGTGACTTATTGAAATATGCACATTTATAAAATTAATATGTTTTGGGAACATTAACAGTGAGCAAGTTATATGTCAGTGTGAGATATAGCAACAAATATCCAGAAATCCAAGCTGATGTAGTGGGTGGAGGTGTTCATATATGCTGTGCTATAAAGCTCTGGTCTACCCTGCTTCACAGCACTGTTCTTGCATTACCATCATCCATAGTACAGTGTGACCTCAGTATCCATGGGTCCAGCATCCGTGGATATCTGCAGATACTGGGGTCCACTTTAAAAGCATTGTTTAAAGGAGCACCAAAATTGCTTTTTCTATCTTTGCGTGGTCACACCATTTCCAACCCACCAGCATGATTTTTAGGCTTGAAAGATCCACTTCCAGGTCTCACAGAGATTCCTGGCTCCTCCCACAGTCGCCCCAGAATGCATCATGATGCATTCTGCAGTGATCCTGGGAGGAGCCAGGAACCCATATGACCCGGAAGTGGGTTTTCAAGCCTAAAGATACCAAGATTGCATTGTATTTTGAGAGCTGTACATGCTATTATTTCTTCTTCAGTTTGTGATTATTTATAGCTTGTTATCAGCTGTAGTTACAAAGCAGATATCTGCCAGTCAACCAGCTGGCTAACACAAGGTTCTTTAACACAAGGATTAAAAAATAGATGTGATTAAACAGGCTAGCACATAGAACATGTCTTTTTTTCTGAATGACCTTTCTCCAGTAATGAACCTACAAAAAAATTGGAGAAGAAAGATACAGAAGAACATGTATCACCCCCCACTCCTCTACAGTCAGTCAGCTCCAGAGGACCCTATAGCAAAAGCAGTCCGTTTGACCAGGTATGTTTTTATTATTATTGCCAAGTATATTGTCTGCACATTTCCTGAGGGAATAAGTCATCATTTTGTGGTCTCTCAGGAGAACTTGGGAAGTTTTGTAGAACAAACTGCAAATAAGAGAAAACTCTATTCATAGTGGGCCATTTGGTGGGCCACTGTGAGATACAGGAAGTTGGACTAGATGGGCCTATGGCCTGATCCAGTGGGGCTGTTCTTGTGTTCTTATAGTGCAAACCAAACCTCCAGATCAACCTTTAGAACCTTTCCAAGTTGATTTTCATACCTCTTGTGCTTGGTTGCCCAAATCTAGCTGTCTACTTAATCAACTTCTGTTCCTTCTTGCCCCTGTCCTCTGTCATAACTTGTCTATTTCTTTAACTACTTGGATCCCTTACCATGGCTGCATTGCAGCTGCATCAGCACTGGAAACTTGGATTGGATTGGGACCTAAGACTTTACTTACACATGCACCTATTCACTAAAATTCATTTTAGGTGGCATTAGCATGGCAAATGTGTCCTTGGTTTGTGACTGTAATGTGCAGTTAAATGCCCTTGGAAAAGAAAAATACAGCTTCTCCCCTGTGATGATATGGGAGTTGATCATGGAGAACATGCATTCTACAGTGGTTTTACAGTCCCATGTTAGCCAGGAGGGGGACCTACCACTCGGGATCATTGCAACTGGAATCCTTCTGCATATATGAACTCCAGGGATTAAAGTCAGTGGAATGGGAAACGAGTTCATTACAATAATTGCTGTGTAGATAAGCCTCCCACAAGACTAAGGATGTATTGATCCTAATATTGTCAGTTTCAGAAAGGCTTCAGAAGAACAGCACCTGGAAATTCATCTCTTTGATACTGTCTTTCCAAGCTAAGATGTTTCAGCTTCCAGATTTCCCCTCTTTTACTTTTTTCTTATTGATTGTTAGATGTGAGCCTGCTGACAGGGTTTGTTTCTTTTAAAAAGAAGCAGTATTTTGAAAATTGACTTAAAACTCTAAAAACAGGCTTTCTAAGATCTATGTCTAATACCTAAGACATAGGTACTGAGGATGAATGACATGAGCCATATATTAGATTGTTTCTATACTTTTAAAGTTTGGAGTATGTTAAGACAAAGTTTACTTCTCTACAATGTACTTTTGTCCCTATGTAAAATCAGTTTCACCTAGTTTAAAATAGTTAACACTATGATGTTTTGGTTTTCATAAATATTTATAATATGGTTTATTTGAACTAACAGGAGCGGGGTCTGTCACCAGCACAGTCTTCAGTGCTTGAGAGGGGTAGTTCTGGGATCCATTCAAAATCTGTTCATCAGGTATGAGCTAAACAACTTGCGAGTAGAAATCCTACCTTTTAGGTATAACCGTCGAATGTGTACATTCCTTTGTCTCTGTTAGTTGATTGTGCTTGGTAGGAATAATATGATAAACATGCAGTGGCAGTGATATATATTGCATGTAATATATTGAGCAGCTTAATTTTTCATTGGTTCCCCTTTCCCTTGTTTGAATTCATAGGTCAGAATACAAAGAGTCCTGTGAGTGTGTAGGAAGTGATTCTTAAGTATTCTTTTAACTATAGAAAGAACTTCACTGTGGTTGATTTTTCTTTCCCAAATGCAGCCCCTCATGAGGTTCTGAAGGCTTCAGGAGTGCTGGGGCTGCACTATTAGAACCTCTGATGGAACACCTTTGATTCCCTGCCACAGTGCAGTAAATCAGTGTTTCTTAAATTGTGGACCCCCTAGGTGGGTCACGAGACCATTTCTGGTAGGTTTTAATGTGTTTTTATTTTTACTATTTTTATTTATTTTTACTATATTAGACTTGATGCTACCATGGTATGTAACTGCATTTGGGAAAATGTTACAGATCTGTACTTTCAATAGGCTACTATGTACAGGCATGACCAAAAGGCTTCCCTGGGCCTCCCAATGCTTCATAAGGCATTAAAAACGTCACTTCCAGTTTCTCCATGAAACTGGAAGTTGCATTTTTTTCACTGTAGGGCTCAGAGGACCTTTCAAAGATGAGGTGAGCAGAGCTCCCTTTACCTCTGGAGGGGGCGCGGAGGGAGCAGACCCGATCTGTGGATAAGTGAATCTGCAGCTACAGGGAGGGCCCCTGTAATTTAAAATCCCCTTTAGAGCTATCGAGCATGCTGTAGTACTTTTTAAGTGTAAACATATTCCTAGTTAAAATATAGTCCTTTTCATTATTTGAAGAAACTCAAGGTTCTATTTTTTCTTTTTTATTTAAAAAAATCTGTAGCATCCACTTCCAGATCGCCTGGCAGGACCAGGAAGACAAGGACCCTTTCCTCCTAGGATAGTACCTGATGAAGATGAGATTTGGAAGCAGAGGCGAAGACAGCAAGCTGAAATATCTGCAGCAGTAGAGCGAGCCCGTAAAAGACGAGAGGAAGAAGAGCGAAGAATGGAAGAGCAAAGAAAAGCAGCATGTGCTGAGAAGCTCAAACGGTTAAATGAAAAATTTGGCTGTGTACCAAAACCATCCCGGGAAGACCCACTGAAAGAAAAAGAGAGAGTCGACAGAGACACTGAAAAGGAGAGGGAAAAAGCAAACGAGAAAGAGAAAGAAGTGGAACAGGAAGGAGAAGAAAAAGAAATCCAAGAAAGCAAAAAAGAACAGGAGAAAGAGCAGGAAAAGGAGGTGAAAGAAGTGGAATTGAAATCTGAACCTGAAGTGGCTGACCCACAAGAACCAGTTGCTACCCCTGTGATAGTAGAGATATCCCAAGAAAATGAAAGTAGCAATAAGGAGGAAAGAGGTCTGTACATTTTTTTTAAAGCAAGTAACATTTTGTGACCCCAAAACAGAATTTTACATGTATTCCTTTCTAAGTTGTGCCACATAATTCTTTGGACATTTTAGATACCTAACATTGGCAAAAACAGACATAATTGCCCTGTTTATAGAAAGAGTGACTATTCTCCAAAAAGTATCTGCAAACACAGTTTTAATCTGCAGGTGTATGTTGCTGTTCCATATCCTGACCATGGATTACTGCTTTATGGAGAAGCTACACCTACAGAATGTGCTATTTAAAATGAAATTTCTTACACAATTGTACTGTGTAAGTTAATGGCCAGTGTGCCCTATGAGGCCCACTGAATCCTATTCCACACGTGCCCAGTTTGCATGCCAAATGTGATACAAGGGTAACATTTTTCTTTTCAGTACTATTTGTACAGTTTTCTCCAGTCTCTTTTTATTACTGCCCAACAGGGCTAAAACTATCCACCTGTATTGGTATTTAAAGTTCTTGGTTCTTATTTCAATTTGTAAAATTGGTGTCAGGGATTTTCTTTGACTTGCATTGTATGTGATGATAATCTTACCTCTTCCTCTTCTCTTGGGCAGAATGTCAGGCTGTTTCCACCACGCAAGAAAGCAATCATAATGAAAAAGAAACCTCTCATGAAAGTGAGCCTGATTCAGGTGCTCAGCCTCGCCCTGCTATTTCCTCTGGGTATTCAAAACAGTTCCAAAAGTCATTGCCTCCAAGATTTCAGAGGCAACAGGTAAAGTGCTGCCATCTGAAGGCTCAAGTATATGTTTAATAAGAGTGTGTGGGGTAGTATCCATCTGAGCTAGCTACTTTGATTTAAAAAAACATTTCCAATTACTCCTGAAAAGGAAAAGACAGGAATTTGCCATGGTTCAATGGAGGATACTTTTAGTGGTGGTAATTCATAATGATAGCAAATTATTTGGGGCTATTGTTTTGCGATCTCTCAGAGATAATACTATGAGTCCATCTGTAATCCTTCCACAGATGTGGCAGCAACATTTTTCAAACCTATTTTATCAGGGTGAAGAACTTAGCACGAGAACTTCTGATACAGGTTTGAAGGATGTCCCAAATTGGCCCCCTGTAAATATAGAAGAAGTCAAAGAGCTGATTTCTTCTCTTAAACCTGGGAGGGCCCCTGGACTGCACGTTATTCCAGCAGAGGTATTAAAATTTGATATGGAATGGTGGGCTCCCTTATTTGCCTCCTTGTTTACAATAATTGATAAGACAGACCTAATCCTGGAAGATTGGAAAAATGCATTGGTGGTGCTAATACATAAAAAAGGAGACCAGTCAAGCACGGCGAATTATCGACCAATAAGTCTTCTCTCAATACCAGGTAAACTACACGAAACCTCTTCTGTCCAAACTTACTGTTTGGATGGAGGAACAGAGGATTCTAGGACCAGAACAAAATGGTTTCCGCCAGGGAGCTTCTATCATAGATCACTGTTTAATGTTAGTTCACATGATTAAGAAATATACTACCAAGCCAAATCGGAAATTCTGTACAGCAGTCTTGGACCTCAAAGGGGTTTTTGACTCCATCAATAGGAATCTACTTTGGAACAAATTAATTAAAATGAACTTTGATACAAGGCTTTTATGCCTAATAAGGAATTTGTATACTGGGATGAACTGCCAAATTAGATGTACGTCATCTGATGAATTGACTCCCAAAATAACAACCAATATAGGTGTTAAGCAAGGATGTATCCTGGTCCCATCTTTGTTTACTCTCTTCTTAAACGATCTTGCTCCTTTTTTAAGCCAAGTTGAGGGACATTACCCCAAATTGGGTTCTTTATGTATACCAATAAATTTGTATGCAGATGATGCAGTACTGCTTTCTCACTCCTGTTTTGGGCTAAGACAAGCACTGAATAGAATTCTTGAGTATTTGGCTATTAATAAATTGAAAATGAATTTTGAAAAATCAAAAATTTTAGTGTTCTCTAAAACATGGAAGCCTCAAAATTGGATAATTAAGGGGGAAATAATAGAACAAGTTGAGTTTCAAGTATTTGGGCGTCCATCTCCAGCATAGCACCGCATGGACTACTCAACGCAATAGAGCAATCAATTTAGCCAACTTTACTGCTCATTCTGTTACACACTTTTATTATAACCAGGGCAACTGTTTTGTCCCTGTGACAGTAAGGATGTTTAATGCCAAGGTGGTTTCCCAACTATTATTTGGTGTTCCGATTTGGATCGGAGCTGTTAATCATTTATTGGAGAGAGTACAGGCTAAATTCCTCAGAAAAATATTGGGTCCTCCCTGCTGTGTGCCATAACGCTGCTATCTGTCTGGAAACTGGACAAATGTTAATTGGAACAAAAGCATGGCTGAGGACAGTTAAGTATTGGCTCTGAGTACATTATTGTTCTCTCCATCAAATGCTCCTAGAAAGCAGTGTCCCAAATTGGCTGACTATTGTGGAACATAAGATCAGAACCATGGGCATAGATTTAATTTCCTTGTGCTTACTATCTCAAATAGAAGCATTCTGGAAGATCAAGCGAAGATTTTTAGATATAGAAAATCAGAATCTATATTCTATGGCAAATGAGGTTTGCTCCCTCTTGAATCTGATAGTGGGTGTGAAACCCAGAAAGATGGCTGCATATTTCTCGTTCTTAAGTAGTTCTAAGGAACGTTGTGTTTTTTCACTCGCTAGATTTAATGTTTTACCATCAGAAGTCCTGTTTGGTAGATTTAGCGGGAGACCTTATTCCACTAGATGCTGCTTCTGTAATCAGGGCTGCATTGAAACTCTCCAACATATGCTACTGCAATGCCCTATATATGGTGATATCAGAGCCAAATACTTAAACCCGATTTTAATAGACAAAAAGGAATATCCTGATCATGTTAAAATACAGTATTTGTTGAATGATGTTTCCAGCAATGTAACTGAGAGGGTGGTGGTTTATTTACAGCAAGTGGTGGTAAAAAGGATTAAGAGATAACATCTAACTGACAGTATATCTTTATGAGGTAATTACCCTGAACCTCCTTGATCATCATGTAGCTGTTTGTAGTAATCTTAATTATCTTAGGTCTGTATCTGCTGTTTTTATTATTATATATGTGCCATTATATGGCATCATATTATATGCCAATATATATTATATTGCCAATATTATATTATAACATTATATGCCAATAAAGATTATATGCCAACATTATATGCTAATAAAGGTCTGTTTGAGTTTGAATAAGAGTGTGGATGTGGAATCTTAAAGAGTGTGGTAAGTTTTAGGCTAAATATTTCATTAAATTTTTGATTGCAGACCCAAGTTACTCAACTTTATTGTAAGGTAGACAGGGACAACATCCGGTTGCTGACAGGTGGCAACCTTCCTGATTCATAAGTCTAAGTAGTAGTGCTTTGTAAGCTTGGTTTAACAATCTGTCTGTTATTAGTTTGCCACCTGTCATGTTTATAAAGGTATGCAAATATTTACACAGTGTAACTAAAGCATGCATATTTTCCAAGTTCACTGACTTAGTGGAAGGGAAACTCCTGTAGGGGACTCCTGTAGGAGAAAGAAAATCTGCACAAACAAATTTTTACCTGACCCCCCTCCTTCCCACAGCAGGCACTTCAGGAACAGGTTAGGGAACTGTAAGGGGGAAGACAGGATTTTGAAAAAGCAAGCACTCTCAGTGCTCAAGGACAGCGGTTGCCAAACTCGTGCCCATTGTGTAACGAAAATGCAGTCGCCATTCAGACCACAGCTTACTGTTCTGCCAGGTTGCTGCATGACTTCTACTGAGAGCAGGGGACAGGGAAGTTCTGGGCAGACACACCTTCCGCCCAGCATCACAGCAGGCTGTGCAACAGGCATCCGGGCAGTCATAACTGCCCAGAGTGTCCCTGTCCCCTGATCTCAGTAGAAGATTGAGGTTCTGTTTCTATAGAAATAAAGCTACATTAAATTAAATACTCCCAAGGCCCAATTCCAGGCTGTTCCTGATTGTTGGCCAATTCCTAAGAGCAGCTTTGTGAGAAAGAGATGCAGAGAAGTTTGCTTGTGCAAGTTAGGATATAGCCCAATATTTTTCTATTGTGACTCTTAATGCTAAAAAAGATTTCTAATTTCACCATCTGCTTTTCTGCTGACATCTTTAACTGTGTCTAAGGTATGGATCTGCATTCCCTTCACCATGGTGAATATTGACTAAGGTTTCCATTATAATCACAATTCAAAGTTTTGTTATTGAGAGCATTATGTGTGCAGTGAATTTTGGGGTGTATCTTCCTTGAAGTGAACATAAGTAACATGAGTGTGACTGAAAAGGCTCTGAAACCTGTTCCAGAAATCAGTCTTGCCTCAAATGTTATTTCAAGTGATTTCTTAGTGTATCAAAACTCATCATATTGATTTTTTTTTTTGAAGGAGCAGATGAAACAGCAGCAATGGCAGCAGCAGCAGCAGGGGGTCATACCACAATCTACACCATCACAGCCTTCTGGCGGTCCTGTCCCCCCACCATCACATCGACCACTGTACCAACCCATGCAGCCACACCCCCCACATTTGGCTTCTATGGGCTTTGATCCACGGTGGCTCATGATGCAGTCTTATGTGGATCCACGAATGATGTCAGGGAGACCTGCTATGGATATGCCACCCATCCATCCAGGTACATCTCACTGTATATTATCAGTATTAAAATAGAAACCGCTGATCAGGAACCATGTGGCAGTTGCTTAAAAACTTGGTGTGTGAGTAGGCATATTTCACCTATATTCATTGACTTCATTGAAATAATGCAAAAAATGCTGCTTTTGATCTTTAAAGCCTTTGTGGTCTTTGTGCCTCCTCCTTCATGAACTTGGCTGGCAGTTAAGATAGTTTTGGAGGCTGCCTCACCTGTGTACATTCGGTTTCTAGAGGGACCTTTTCAGTGGTTGTGCCCTGACTAAAAATTCTCTCCTAAGGAAAATTACCCAGACCATTACTATTCTTTTAAGCATTAGGCAATGCCTATCCATTATGGGATCTTGTGATTTTATTTAACTTATTGTAGTGTTTGTTTTCTTCACTATATTGGTGTACACAGTTTGATCAGTAGGTAACTGACTTTTTCTGAATTAGTTTAATTAGTGCTTCTAAAATGACAAATTTTTGTTTGCTGTTTTCTTATGATGGCTGTTCTTATGGGATGTTAATGCCTTTTGGCAGAAAGACTAGTTTTTAAATTAAATTGTTTTAAATATGGCAGTTATATGGCAGTCTTTGTGGAGAGATGATTGCCTTGAGCCTTCATTCACAGCATAAACTGAGTTTTGCTTGTTTCCTGCTTCTTAGAATTCTTAATGTAGGAACAGTGGTGCCACTGGGCTTGTCAACATTCTCAGTGGCTACAGATAAGCACACCTACATAGTTAAGGTTACACATGGTAAGACATCGTGATTGCTCTATGGTTTCTTTGTTGATCTCTATTCCTAGTGAAAGCTGTTGGAGGCCTTTCAACCTCAGAACAGAAAGTCCAGCTGTTACTGACCTTTTAATCTAAATTCACATCTTAGAAAATCCCTGTTGTAGAAATGGCATTGTCTGCAGGCACAGTCTATCAGTAATATTTTATCAGAAGTCTTATTGCAAGAGGAAATTCTGCTCTCTTCTTTTTAGGAAGAAGAAAAAAAAACCATGGAAATTCACAATATTGAGGCAGTTTTATTTGCCTTTGGACACAATCCTAACCTGCGCTGGAACAGGCAAACCAGGAGGCTTGCACTGTATACAGCGCAGGACTGTGGCCAGAAGTGGCTCAGCCAGACGTAAGGGGAAATGTCTCCCCTTACTCCTGGGTAAGGGCTGCTGGCCACAATGGGTCTCCTTGGACTTGCACCACCTCTGGAGGTGGCGCAAGTCCGAGAAGAGCGGAGCAGCTTGAAGCAGCTCCGTTCTCCCCGGGAACAGGGGTTGGGATCGGCATAACTGCCAGATCCCAGTCCCACCTCCCGCTCCCTGCCCGCCTGCCCCCAGGGCCGCCCATCGTCCTCCCTTCCCCCACTCAGGAACGCCTCCCTCCCTCCTCCTCCCCACCCCCGCCTACCTTTTCTGCTTGTGTTGGCGCAGGCAGGCTGACGCAAGCGGCTGAGGGGAAGCTGGTGTGGAGGCTTATGTCAGCCTCCACAGGCCGGCACTTCTCGGAGCGCTGGTCTGGCTTCCCCTCGAGGATGCGCAAATGTGCTTTACAGCACGTTTGCGACCCTCCAGTTTGGATGACACTCTTAGTATCTTTTCTTTTCAACTCTGTTGTCAATATAACATTCCTTTACACCACTGGTGGTCCACGAGATCCTGAGAAGTGATCCATAACCTCTCAGGGAAGAAATTGCCTTTGATCACTAGTGTCTCACTGAGCAAGAAATCTCTTTTATAGGCCTTGCGCTATTGTGAAACCTTCTTTCAGTCATATAAGTTCCATCTCTAATATATTCATTTATGTAAATTTATTCAAATTTGGAATGTAAATTAATTCTTTTTTCCCAGTTACCAACACAGTGTCAGAGTGATGATGTGGCCTTCCTGCTAAAAAGTTTGGATAACCCTGTTCTAGAATAAAATTGTGGTTCTTGCTATCACCACAAAGGCTAAAACTGGATGGGGGGGGATACCTTGGAGCATTTTCATCCTAGTGTGTGGCACCCATTCTGCTACTGTCTTCTCTGCTACTTCTAGGTGCTTGGAGGCAAGGCCACATCAACAAAATGCAGACAAACTAGGGTTGAAAGACCATAGCAAAATGGAAATACCTGGGGCTTGCTAATACACTACATGTCAATGTCTATCCCCAAACCTACCTCCTTAAATACCTGTTTGACAAATTTGGTTCACTTCTTAATCCACATATCTTCTTCACAGGAATTATACCACCTAAGCCGCTTCTAAGGCGGGACCAGATAGAAGGGGCAGGAACTGGTTCAGAGTCTTTTGATCACATGCCTCGATCAGCAAGGGAGCATGCTGTGCCATTGTCAGAACAACGCATGATGTGGGGGTCAGATCCGTATCCTCATACGGATTCTCAGCAAGCTAGTACATCTCCCAAAATCCTAGAAGAAACTGAAGATTTAAGGTAAGCTTCAGGAATATCTTGCCATACAGTGTTTGATTTATTTTTACCCAACCCTATCATATCCTATGCATTTCACGCAAAAATTGTTGTAGATCCCTTACTGTCAGAAGTATCAGATATTGTCAGATCCCTTCTTTATAACAGGTATTTATAGCTTTAGGAAGACGTACATTCTGTTGGGTATGTTTGTGTTGGTTAGTCAGCTAATAAATACATACTCAAAGGGAAATGACATTCCAACTCAATCTGCTATAGTTCAGCTAATAAGATGGTTAGCAGCATCATGTGTTTGATGACAAGACGTCTCAAAAGAGACCTTCCTGGAGTCATGGAATTTTTTCTAATCTTCTACTAGTTGAGTGGTAGGCCTGCGAAACCTATAACCCAGGGGTTCTCAAACTTCCCCCCACCGCAATCCACTGTGGCGGAGGACACTGCAATTCACCGCCTTCTCCCGCACCTTGATAGGCCTCAGAAGGCTTGTGGCCTTTTGAAAGCAACTAGAAGTCACTTTCATGAATCTGGAAGTAAACCGGAATTGACTTTCTGGCTGCTTCTGAAGGCCTGTGGAAGCCCAGTGTGACCTCCATCTGCATCTGGAGAGCTCCAATTTGGAGCCAGCCAGATGCAAAGGTGGGTGGAAGGACCTAACCCAGGACCCATTGGTACAGGCAGTCTAAAACAGTTTTATTTTTTCATGGGTGGTGGTGTACTCCTAAAATAGGGGGAGGCTGAAAGTGGTGTTATGCCTGTGGCTGTCAGACATAGCCACAGGAATAAAACAGGCATAAAATACCTCTCTCGCTCACACCACACCCACACCCAAAGAATTTAACTACATAGCTATTTGAATTAAACGTACAGAAGCCACTTAAGATTTGCATGCTACTTGTTTGCACTACAGTGAACCTAATGCTGCCAAACACAAACAAATTAAAACATTGAGAAAATAGCAACTAGAACCCATGGAATTGAACATAGCATTGAATTGCTATGGAAACAAATCTCTTGGCCTGCCCTTTCCAATAAATCGAGGCACAGTTGCCTACTCATGAGTAAACACGCACTGGCTGTTTCACTTTCCATAGGGCTCCATGCATTTTCCTTAGCAGCTTCTGAGCATGCTCAGAAGACTCTACAGCCAGCTAAAGCAACAGAGCTCTAAGGGAGTTAGGAGCATAGAAACACAGTCAGAAGCGCTTGGTACGATCCACAGACTCTTTAATAGGTACATGTTGGTGTTATTTCATTAATTGAACAGGATGTTGCAATTTATTTTATAAGATCACTTTTGTGTTATAGTGGTGTTAATTTCATTTTTACCATTTTAGACATGGGTAGGGGGACCCATTGGACATTGGGTCATGACCCACAGTTTGCTATAACCTATACTAGACATTACATAGGAAATGCATAAACAGCCTCCCAAAAAAACATTTTGAAACTGAAAAGCAGCTACAGGAAACTGTAAGACAAATAGAGGGCAGAGGGAGCTGTTAACCTTTCCCATCCTATTTGTTCAAAATATTTCTCTTCCAAGTTGCTTTTTACCATGTTGGGGTGGGAAGAGATAGCTCTCTGTATCTTTTCCTCTTTGGGAGAAGGGTTAAGCAGAGAAGCATAAATGTCCCTTCCTGCAACTTCACTCTTCTGTTCTTAATTTTCAGAGTTTCTGTGCATTTGAATCTATTACTAAGTGGTCCGTCTCCTTGTGTGTCTTTGTGAAATGTCTAGTTTGGCTTTGAATCTTTGCTAAGCAGTATATTTGCAGATGGGCTGTTGTCTATAAAGAAGTACTCCCTATCAGAGAGGAATTAAAAACTTTTTTTAAAGCCTTGCACATTAAAATTGTTGGATCTGTGATTATTTTCGGAGGCATTTCAATTCTTTCTGAAGGTCAATCAAACTACTAATTAGATTTGCGATTGTAAAAAAAAATCTTTTTAAAATATTCAGTATTTAATTTCATAGTTTGTACTTTTGCACTTATGACTTAATGACCAGATTAAACTTCTTGGTTAAAAAGGTGTTCATAATGCTTTCGTTGCCTAATGCTTTCATCACTTATTTCTGGTTGTGTTTATAATCTATTAGTGTGCAAAGTTTTGGAAGGCCTGGCCCTACAATTTTTGTAGCTTTTTAGTCTGTTTCTATAGAAATGGTCTCTTAACTGAATAGATGTGATCAGAAACTACAGCAGGCAAACAAAATTTCATTTTAACATGTTACAACGAATAGATACTGATAATGTTTCAGATGAAAATGTGGCTTTATTTTTCATTTAGACCTGAAGCCCTTTTGGATGAAGAACAAATGACTGTTCAGGCAGTTTACTCTGCAGAACACAATCAGTTGGACTCGCATACAAAGACAGATTTCTTCAAAGACTCCAGTGAAGTGAGCGCACAGAAATCTTCAGGGCAAACTTTGGAAGATGCACAGCCCCACCAGACTGACACACCTTCTCCTGTAGTCAACTTTGAAGTAACTGTGGAAAATGTCACGCAGCTCTCCCAAGAAGAACAGGTACTTGTAGAAGAGTGTAGCTCTTCTCTGAAGAGGAATGTTACTCATGGGTCAAGCCATTCTCTGAAAGCAGAAGAACAAGGGAATGATACACAAGGAATTGCTTCCAAAATAAACAACAGACGCGTTGAGGCGAAAGAACCAGTACTGGAAAGATTGGATAGCAAACCAAAAAAAGAAGGGTTCACAAGTAATAGACTATCAGAAGGACCAAAACCAGAAAAACCTTTCAAGCCAAAATCTGAAACTAGGTGGGGACCAAGACCAGGTTATGGCAGAAGAGAAGAAGGTAGTGACAGGCCAGTGAGAAGGTCTGGTCCTATTAAAAAACCTATCCTTCGAGATATGAAGGAAGAGCGTGAACAAAGAGAAGAGCGTGAGCAGAAGAAGGAGAGGGAGGGAGAAAAACTCACAAGTGAAAGAGTTAGCAAGACTGAGAAAAGGGAACAACCTCAGGTGCCACCACCTAGGCTAGAAACAGAGAAGACCATTACAAACAGCAAAAATGTGGTGCAAAGCACACTACAAATGTCAGAGTGTGCAGACAGTCCTGCACAGACTACAGTTACACCCACAACTCAGCAGCTTCATGTTGTCCAGCAGGCAACAGTAGTACCTCCTGTATCTCAACAGCCCCCTGCAGTCCACACACCCCCACCTACTGTACCCCAACCACCAAGTCCACAAACTGAAATTGAACTTCCATCCCTTACTGTTCAGCAGCCACCAGTCCTGCAACCTGTCAGCACAATAAAAGAAGAAAAACAGCCAGATAAAGTGATCAGCAAGGAACAAACTGTAGAGAAACCTCGTATAGAAACCAGACCTGTAAGGAGAGAACCTGGTTTGCCTCCCAGAACCTACTGGAAAGAAGCTAGGGATAGGGACTGGTTCCCAGACCAAGGATACAGAGGTAGAGGTCGTGGAGAGTATTATTCTAGGGGGCGCAGTTATAGAGGCTCTTATGGAGGCAGAGGCCGGGGAGGGAGAGGTCACAATAGAGACTATCCACATTACAGAGACACTAAGCCAAGAGTGGAGCATGTACCTTCTGGTCCTCTTAGGCAGCGAGAAGAGAGCGAAACCCGTAGTGAGAGCTCTGATTTTGAAGTTGTTCCCAAACGGCGACGGCAGAGAGGCTCAGAAACTGACTCTGACAGTGAAGTACATGAAAGTGCAAGTGACACCCTCCTTTCAGACAAGGACAGCTTAAATAAGGGCAAACACCCCAAAAGAGAAGAAAAGACAGATGTCAAAAAGCCTACAAAAGCCCTTTTGTCTTTCAAACCTGAAAATAGTATTCGAGGTGACAGTAGAATGCTAGACAAAACATATGGAAGAGATGATGAGAATAAGCCTAAACCAGGTTTTCTTCCTAAAGGAGAACCTTCTAGACGTGGCAGAGGGGGGATGTTTAGACGTGGGGGTAGAGATCCAGTTGGTCGTCCACCTCGGCCATCTACAATTAGGAGACCAGGATACAGAGAGAATCAGTGGAACCCAAGGCAGATAGAAGCCTCCAAAGTTGAAGACGGGGAGCCCCCTCGACGGCATGAGCCTTATGGTTCCATACCATTGGATAAAATACCACCTGCAAAGTTTGAAAGGAAGTTTGATCCTACTAGAGAGAGACCTCGAAGGCAAAGGCCTGCTCGACCTCCCCGGCAAGACAAGCCTCCTCGTTTTAGACGTCTTAAAGAAAGAGAGGCAGCAAAAATAAATGAAACTACACCCAGTTCCTCAGCAAATGCTGGAGTGAGCAATGCTGTTAATGAGCAATCAAGCACTACTTTGGATGTTTCAGGAAGTAAGACTCCAGACTTGTCCAATCAGAACTCCTCAGACCAAGCAAATGAAGAATGGGAAACAGCGTCAGAAAGTAGTGACTTCAATGAGCGACGTGAGAGAGATGAGAAAAAACTAGCAGATGTGACTGCACAGGTAGCTGTTAAGATGGGAGAAACCACATTGGTCCCCAAAAGGGAAATAGCCAAGAGAAGTTTTTCCAGCCAGCGACCTGGAATTGATCGACAGAATCGCCGTGGTAACAGTGGACCACCAAAATCTGGACGGAATTTCTCGGGGCCAAGAAATGAAAGAAGAAGTGGCCCTCCAACAAGAAGTGGGAAAAGGGGGTAAGTTAGTGCAGTTCTGCCAAATTCTTAGTCCATTATGAGCTTTAAAATTAGAATGGATTGTATTAGATTGAAGAGACATGACCTTTATTCAACAGGTTGTAATTGTTTGAAATAGATATGCTAAGTACATTGTTCCCATTGGAAAAGAAAAGGATAAGTTACAATTATGGTGCATTAGGCTATGGAGGAGACAGGAAGCTATGTAAAATGAAAGTCTCAACAATGATTTCCTGTCCCCCAAAAAGCAAATGTCTCTAGCTTAGCATTTCAACCTTTTTTTTCTTGTGGCACACTGCCAAGGCACTAAAATTGTCAGGGCATGCCATCAGTTTTTTGACAATTGATAAGGCACACTGCACTACTGGTAGGGGGCTCATATACCACAATGGCCCTACTAATAAATGACCTTCTCCCAAACTCCCGAGGCACAAGTGCAGACCATTCATGGGACAACAATGTGCTACAGCACACTAGTTGAAAATAACTGCTCTAGTTGGAAAAAATCCTGTAACTCCAGTTTTTTTTACCTTTTTGAGCTTATATCCTTGGTTATGAGTTAACAAGATTTTTGCATTTGGGTCGTTTCATTGCTGAAAATTGGTGTGCTTAGGAATCTGATAGCTATAGTGCATTCACAGGCATGTAGTAAATTTTAGTCTCCAACCATAAATATTGAAATAACTGTTCATTTTCCAGCATTTGAACTCATAATCACCAGGTTTTTGACTGTTTCGACAAGCTGCGGATGGTTTAGTAATGGGTCATCTCTATGTTACAGCATGCTGTGAAATAAAGCTCTTTTGCACTTATTTCAAAATTTAGCAAACTCAAAAAGTTTGATTCCCCCCCCCCATTTGAAATAAATGTAATTGCTCTCCAGAAAGCCTATTAATAATAGCAGGAGGATTTTTTGAAAGCATAAGAATTTGCTAATGAAACATTAGCATTCTATATGTGTTGTCCTGTATATAGCTGGCATATTTTCAGTATCTCTTTTAATCGAAACACATTCAGGCATGTTTTGGTAAGTCACTATGTATAAATATCAGTATACCACTACCAGGAGAGCATTGATGGAAGAACAGTGCTATGGTAGCTGCCCTTCCTCAGTGTGGACTTAGAATTCTAGAAAAAATGTGTGCTCCTTGGAGTTGATAAACCATGGTGGTATTGTCATCTTTTCCAACTACTTAGGACAGGAAATCTCTTGCCCTCTTACAAGGAGCAGACATGGGATACTAGAGGGTAACTGCTTATAATCCTTCAGAAATGTACTTCAAGGACTTCACATCTAAAGTATGTTTCCCTTTAGTGAGAGAAGAGCAGAGTCAGTTCTGAGAGCAGTGAAAAAGAATGGATAAGCTTCAGAACAAGAGATATCATTTTTAGAATAACTCCCATTGGCCTTTTTGTTGAACTAAAATTAAATCTGCTAGCATCGCCTGTCCTCCTGGATAAAGTGATCAATTTTATTTATTTGGAAAAGTCAGTATATGCTTCCACCTTAATCTTGGTACCTCTGGTGTGGTACATAACTCTGTCCGTTTTCTCCCTGTGATGTTGTTAGAGACCTTTTGCCATTTTCATAAATCTTCTGAGCCATTTCACATTTGTCAGCGTCCTCTTAGTATTTTGGTCATATAGTGACGCTCATTATTTTAACTACTGCCTTGTTCAGTAAAGTGCTTCATAGAACTATTTTTCCCCCACACATCTTGTCTGTGATGCTTCTAATGATTTCCTGTCTGGGTTGTGTGTTTTTCCTGCTACAGACCATTTGAAGAACAAGCACCAGTTGTGATCAGTGCAGAGCCAGTTAGCAGCAGTTTACACCTAGAAGAAAGTGGGAACAGCACTACTGCACTGAAGGGCTCCAAGGATGCCAACAATAAGAAGCGAGAAGAGCCTAAAACTGGTCCCAAGAAACCCAAGGAAAAAGTAGACGCAATCTCTCAGTTCGACCTCAACAACTATGCAAGTATGTATTGATGGTTCTTTTTGAAGGTCTGGTTGTATTCTTTTGAAAGAAGCATCCTTGGTAGTCTAAAGTAGAATAAGCAATACTAAGTTTTGTAATTTTTTTCCTTGCAGTTACACCAACCGATTGGTTGATAGTGATGATTTCAATTAGAGTTGTGTGCATTTCCAACTAAAATGTGTATCTTGTACAGGTGTTGTTATTATTGATGACCACCCAGAAGTAACTGTAGTTGAAGATTCCCAGTCCAATTTAAACAATGATGGCTTTACTGAAGTGGTGTCAAAAAAGCAACAAAAACGCTTGCAGGACGAAGAACGCAGGAAGAAGGAAGAACAAACAGTGCAGGTAAAAGATCAAACAGGCTATCACTTTTTTTGAATAGGTATTTTTACACATTCTAAAACTTTGTACATACGTTGAGCATTCCTGCCCTTGTGTTTGTGTGGGTCATTCTCATTGACCTAAGTGAAAATCAGTGACACAATTTTTCTTCAGAATAAGCACTGACTTTAGTAGCATTTGGAATCGTATAGAATAAGCAGAGTTGATGCATTCATGATTTTATTGTTGGAAGCTTCCTTTGAGTGGAAATGTTGGGCAGTAGGAACAGGGATTAAAAAACTGAATTACAAAACCCTTAAATTTACAAAACATTAGGCATTACTGACATAGTGAATACTCCATTAAAACACATTTCTGTCATGTTCCCTGACAATATTTGTTGTTCTCTTTAAAAAAAAAAAAAGTTAAAGGGCATGTTTAGACTTATTATAATTCTCCAAAAGACAGTCATTTTGAGGTTTGTCATTTCACCTACAAACAGAATCTGCTGCTTGGCTTTATAGCAGATTTTCCAGTGTTCTGTTTGCAAGTCATAACCATTGCCGCACTGTGTTAAATATATGGCCTGCCTAGCATACTGTTAACTGGAAGTGTTCACCCAATGCCTCAGGGAAGTTTACAGCCAGAATCTGTTGAAGATAACCCCCAGCATCTGGTGGTAGTTGGTATAATGGCTCTGGAAAAGTAAGTTGTGGCTACTTTGTGGCAAGTTGTAACAGGTAATCGATATGCCTTGCCCCTTTGTTCATCTAATCCTTTCTCTTTACTTTTAAGTGATTTTTTGTTAGTGGACATCCTCCTTCAATGGAAATGGGTTTTTAAAATGTACTTGATAGTTTTGGTCTTGCACTGCCTCCAGTCAATCTTAGTGGATGGCTTTTTTTATATTGTGTCTATGTACGTTTTCACTCTTTCCTACATATACCATCTGATTTTATAAATCTCTTGTCAGCCATTTTAGTTGCTATTAAGCTAAAAATTCAAGAAATTTGTTAAGAGCATATACTTATTAACAAGTAAAAAAAATCAGTATTTAGCATTCCAACTTTCCTTGACAGTCTTCAAGCTCTTAAAAATCTGTTTTATTTTTAGGTCTGGACCAAAAAGAGTTCAAATGAAAAAGGAAGGGGCCCAAATTCCAAACTACCACCAAGATTTGCTAAAAAGCAACAACAGGCTACTGCTGCAGCTGCCGTTGCTCAACAAGTTCAAGCTCAGTCTCAACCACAAGTTCAGGCTCAGCTCCCACCACAGTGTGTCCCTCAGATTCCAAGTCCTCAGGCTGCAGTTCAGCCACAAACACAGGCAACTTGTACAACAAACAGCAGCACAGAGTATTCAGCAACAAGCAAAGCTCTTCAAAACGCATCTTCTCATAATGCTGTAGGAACTGAATTGTGGGATAATAAAGTGCAACCTACGGCGGTCCTCAGTGACGTCTCTAAAAAATGTAAGCAGAATTCTTCATTTTTTTCCAGCTCGTTAGACATGCAAGAATATGTATATACTTGAAATCTTTGCCTACCTGACTTACCTTTCCATGTTCTGGAAGTTTAATTTGAAACTTTGGGTTTTCACCTTGTAGAATGATACATGTCATTTGTCTATCCCCCCCCCCCCCCTTATTTTGTTTAACACCCAGTCTGGAGAACTCAAAAGCATGCTGACTATTTTAGGTCCAAATCCTAACCAACTTTCCAGCACTGGCATAGCGGTGCCAATGGGACGTGTGCTGCATCCTGCAGTTGGGTGGCACTCATGGAGGCCTCCTCAAAGGGAATGTTTGTTCCCTTACCTTGAAGTTGCATTACTCTTCTGTCAGTGCTGGAAAGTGGGTTTGGATTGCACTCATAGTTGGTCTAATTAAGGTAGTAACCTATTTTAGGATCACCATGCAAAGCAGTTTCTGAGATGAAAGTGTTCTGAGGTTTGTGTACACAGGCAAAAAAAGCATCATTTGCCAGTCCTTATTTTTGAATATTCCTCAGTATTGTATGACTGCTTGAGCAGTTGAAGGTTGGTGAGTTTTCAGCCCACCACTTGTCCTTTGTCTGCATATGTAGACTATTGTCAAATTATAATTTTTCTTGGGTATATTTTGTTAACCACTTTGAGCTGTGGTTAACCACTTTGATCAGTGAGGAAAAGGTGACATAAAAATATTGTAGATAGACTAAATAATTGGAGCTATGATTGCCTTTGCTCTCCTGGCATATCATTGTTCCATTCTCTCCTAAATTAATCCCAGGCAGCATTTGGTTCTTGTTACTACTACCAACTGTGTAGTGTTACCCTTAGCTTTATTTATATCATGTTATAGTGTTTATAGAGCTACTTTAATGTAGGAGAAACTGGATATAAATATTTCAAATTTTCACAATGGGGGTTTGGCTGTGAACTACACAGAAAAACTTTTTTGCTTTGCCCCAAATGCTAATTGTTTGAGCCTTTTGGCTTATTTCTATTGGCTCCTGCGTATATGAGAGGAGGCTGTAGATAACTTGGAAATCTATCTGGGAATAGCATACCCTTCATTAATATATTCTCTAAATAGAAAACTAGTTTACTTCAACTTTCTCTTGCTTTTTCATGCCAAAGTATTAGGTATGTTGCTAATATCATGCAGTATTTGACTAATTTATATATGAGTGGATTAGTCACTTTGCAGCCAGCACCTTTACTGTCAAATATTCTGATTCTCTTGTCTGGGCTTTCAGTGGGACCCATTAGTCCTCCACAGCCTCCCTCAGTCAGTGCATGGAAAAAGCCTTTGACATCATTTGGGTCATCTACATCTCCAGAGGTAAGAAACAACCATAAAGAATACAACCAGTGGAAAAGACTCTTACTTGTAATTTGCCAGTTAGTGAAATTCAAGCATGCAATATGTGTATCCTTTCACTGGTAGGGTTTCAAACTGCTAACCTGTTTTATTTCACAAGTGAAACAACCAGTACCATAATCACCTGTTGTTGTGCTTATGGCTGTTAAAAACTTTGGTTGTAAGCTGCATCTTGCAATCAGAGTGAAATATAACCTGATTCATGTGAAATTTCGCCTTTCATGTTAATAATTTATATTTGTTTATAGCATTAATTCAAGCATTTAATATGCAGCATTATAGTAAAAAGTTTGCTTATGTTTAAAAGTAAAATGCCTGGAATTTTCCTAGGGAACAACACCTGGGCAAGAAGGTGGAATTGAAATGGGAATAGAAACTATTCAGTTTGGCGCACCAGTGTCTAGTGGGAGTGACAATGAAATTGGCCCAGTTTCAGAGAAGCCATCAGAAAAGCTTCTTGAACCAAAAGAGCAAAGGCAAAAACAGCCTCGGGCAGGACCTATAAAAGCACAAAAAGTAAGTGAAATGTTCCTACTCCGTAATTTATTTTAAAAAGAGAGAGAATGCAATGGTCACAGAGGCTAAGCTCTGTATGCAGTTTATATGATGAGAGGGGGAGGTTTGCCTAAATCCGCCTATGAGAATTCATGGCAGGGGTGAACTTCAAGCCAGGGAAGTCCCAATCTGCAGGTCAGTCTTAGCCAGTATGCTTCATCAGCCCCCACCACCATAAGTTAAGAAAGTAGAATCAGCACTCAAATGCAATCTAGGTCTCAAGCTGTATAACAAAGAATCCATTCCAGTGTTATTCAAACTGTGAGGCATGGCTCTTGTCCTCTCAAAGAGATACAGTCACAGCCCTGGGCAGAAAACTGCCCATCCTCTGCTTTTTTTTTAAAGCAGAAGAAACAGGAGTTGCTCAGCTGCTCCCTCTGAGAGTTGACTGCGAGAGTGGCTGCTGCCACCCCGCCCTCTTCTCCCTCCACTTCGAGGCTGCCGCCTTCTGTGTTCACTGCATGTTATTTCCAAAGCTCTTCGACTCCAACCCCCATCTGGCAATTACCGAGCAGGCTCAGCTTGCAGTCCTCAACCCTTGCTGATCCTTGTCTGGTTGGTTCCTAGTTCCCAGCCTGGGATCTCTTCTCATCAAAGTGAAATCTCTCTTTTCAACCCCCTCCCTCTTCCACTCCCCCCTTTCAGTCTCCAGACTGTCCCACTTTCCTCCCCCTCCCCAAATAAAACGCTTCCTATTTTACCAGTATCAAGACTCTTAAAGTTGCTTCCATGCAGTTGGCAATGGGGGAGGGGAGAGACAAGCACACACTTTACTTGGCCAGAAGCAGAAAAAGGGCACTGTTTTTAAAGTGATTTATTAATCTTGTTGTTTGACTGAAGAGGCTGTATTTTTAAAGTGATGAATCTTGCTATTTGAAGGGAATACTTATCAGCCATTGATGAAGTGATTGCCAGCCCAATCCTATCCACACTTTCCTGGGAGTAAGCCCCATTGACTGTAATGGGACTTACTTCTGAGTAGACATGCATAGGCTTGAGCTGTGCATCTCCTAGTATAGGAGACAAATCAGCTTCCTAACCAAACCCTTATCAGCTCTGATATATTTTTCATGGTCTATTTTTGTTTTCCCTGCCAGCTGCTGGAAAAATTTAATTTCATTAAATTAATAAAGGGTTCAATCCTGTCCAACGAGAATGGGAGAAATGACTAGTTGGATTGGGGTCCACAGGGGTGTGTGTTTGTAATGTTGGTCAGATTGGTTGTTCACAAAGTTCATTTGATAAAACAATTCTATTGGTATACTTACAAAGTTTAAAAAAATGAGTCCTGTTGGACCAGACAAAATCTACCTACTCCAGCATCCTGTCTCCAACAGTGATCGGCAGCTGATCATTTATAGAGCTTGTATATTGCTATGTATTAATAATATATTTTTAATATCTGCATTTAATTAATGATATGATTAATATAGTTAATATATATATTTAATATTATATTATAATAAATATAATATAATATAGTTAATATTTCTGTCCACTTCCTGTTTAATGATGTCACTTCCAGCCCTCAGGAACATGATAGGGAGTCATGGCCAACAGCCTCGGGGGTCAAGGGAGCCACTGGCCGGAAAAGTTTGAATACCACTGCATTAGGCATTTATGAAATGGCAATTAATATATGTGAAGTGCGCTTCTCTAAAACTCCCCTTTTTAAAATCCTGTGTCCCTAAAAGTCCCTTGCACTTGATTACCTTGATGCTGTCCCTGACTCCAGGTCATTTATGAACAAATTGAAAAGTACTGGTCCCAGGCCAGATCCCTGGGGCACACTGCTTTTCATCTCTTCCCATTGTGAAAATTGGCCATTGATATCCACTCTCTGTTTCCTCATCCTCAACCATCCTCATCTATAAGAGGACCTGCCCTCTTATTCCCGTACTGTGGAGTTTTCTCAGCAGCCTTTGGTGAGGGACCATGTTAAACACCTTCTGAAAGTCCAGATATACAATATTCATGGGTTTGTCTGCATCCTCATGCTTGTTGACCTTTTCAAAGAATTTTAAAAGGTTCATAAGGCAAGACTTACCCTTACAGAAGGGTTTACCCTTGACACTGGGTACATCGTTAAACTGCCTCTTTGTGCTGTTTCTTCTTGTTAACATTTTTAAAAATTATTTTATACTATTTTATACTAATTTTTTGTTTTGTTTTTATGGGAAGATTATAGGTGCTTGCAGAAAACACAAAAAATTAGATCAAAAGTTTAACTTTGTTAAGGACCAATTAACAAAATAGGACCACTTAAAAAGACCAATTAACTGTTAAGCAAAGTTAAATGTAATATGTAATTAAAATATTAAAAAGAAATAATATGAGTAGGGGTGTAAAAGTACTTTGTATATTTCTGTATTTTGACTAGAAAAAAAATTAGCCCCACACCCCTCCCAGGTCAATTTTTTTTTAAACACCTTATTTTTGTTTAATATAGCTAAAATAATCTAACTTAAAGGTTGAGTTAAAATTAAGACAAGCTAAAAATTTAACTAAAAGAGTGCAATGAAAAGATTGGGGGGGGGGCTTTGATCTTAAGCCATTTCTGCCCAATGTATATACGCAACAGGGGTCAAATGTGTACACCTGTGGGCTGAGCAGAAATGGGTTAACTGGCTTAGTGGTAGGGTTTTTTAATTATTCTTTTGAGTGCCCTTTTTGTTCCTATAGTTTTTATGAGATCCCTATTTTGGTCCCTTTTTTATCTGAAAGTACCCTAAAGTCCCTAAAACAGACCTGAATATAGAGTATGAGCCCTGTTAAAAGACAATAGCATGTCTGCATAGTTTTTCCATACCTACTTCTCATATTCAACATGAATACATTTTCATTAAGATTTCTCAATATGTTTAGCTTCCAGATTTGAGTCCAGTAGAAAGCAAACAATATAAACCTGGTCCAATTGGAAAAGAGCGATCACTGAAGAACAAAAAAGTAAAAGAGGCTCAGCAATGTGACTCAGAAGGGCAAGAAAAATCCAGTCCTACTGTGGTCAGAAGCCCAGACCCTGTCACCTCCAAAGAAGCCAAGGCAGCTGCTGAACTTGGTACTGAAATAGGAACAATGATATCTGTGTCTACTTCAGAGTTTGGAACAACCCAAAAGGTAGGGAACAAAGTGGAAGGAAAAGGCAAACCTGTCACACCAAATATTTGGAATTTCAGTATAGCAGAATATGTCTTAAAGGAATTGAACTGGCAAAGGGGTGGGAATTTGTCTGATAGTGTTCATAAAAAAACATGTCGGGGTATTTCATGGAGAAGTTGTATTTTCAGTTTTACAACTTCTGTAGTTTTGCTCTCAGAAGCTTATGGTACTTGCTTTTGAAAGTGAATATGAATAAGAGAACACACTTGAGTATTGTACAGCCTACCCCTACCCAGATTTTCCCTGTTGTACATCTTGGTTGAGGTAAGAAAATAACAATACCTTGCAAGTCCCTGACAGCAGTTCAGGCAATGCAAAATTTGCTCACTGTGATTGCAGACGTTAGTGGTGGATAAGAACATCTGCAGAAGACAAAAACATATCGGCTACTATTATGACTGTTTCTGATTTCATGGGGGTGGGAGTATTTCAAACAAATTGCGCTTGTTTGAAAATGTGACTTTAGCTCAATTTCCTTACATCCTTAAACTATGACTTCTTGAGAGCTCTTTAGGACAGGGGTGTCAAACTCGTTTCATACAGAGGGCCGAAGTTAGCATTCAGGGCTCCAGCTGAGGGCCAGAAGTGATGTCATTAAGCAGAAAGTGACATCATTAAGCAGCTAATGGCCAGAAATCAGACCCTGTTCTCATATAGAAACTCATTATCTACAAATGACAGAAGAGAAAGTAAGCAAATCTTGATCATATTTCAAGATTTGGGAAAGCCCAATTTTCATGTGAGCTGCCATTTCTGCTGTAACACCTCAGCAACTGAGAGCCTGAGGGCCAGATAAAAAGCTTCCAGGGGCCGCATCCGGCCCCCGGGCCTTATGTTTGACACCCCTGCTTTAGGAAATATGGTTTCAATACATAACATTATGGTTGCATGCCTGCCCCCATGTGGTCAGTCTAAGGCAGTGATTGTCAACTTTCATCTTTTCATATGCTGATAAGATGTTAAAATTGTCAAGGCACACCCATCAGTTTTTGGACAATTGACATTGGACCACACTCCAATGGGGAGCTCACATCCCACAGTGACCCTACTAATAAATGACTATCCCTAAGTTCCCACACATCAGTGTGCCATGATGTAGTGGTTGAAAATCACTGGTCTAAGGCGGGGTGTCAAACATAAGGTCTGTGACCTGATTGCAGCCTCCAGAAGCAATTTATCTGGCCCCTGTTATAATTGGGTTCTCCTAGGATGATAATTGGAATCTCTCATATCTTGAAAATATGAACAGATTTGCACATTTTCTCTTCTGTCATTTGCAATTAATGGATTTCTATGTAGGGACAAAGTGCTTATTTCTGGCCATCATCAGCTTAATGATGTCACTTTCTGCTTAATTATGTCACTTCTTGCCCTCAGCAGGCATCATGAATGCTAACTTCAGCCCTCTGTATGAAACACGTTTGACACCCCTGGTCTAAGCAGTGAATAGAAGGACCTTATTACAGCCTTCCAAGCCAGTTAGTTTTTTACCTATGCAATGTTTGATAACAAAAGCAAATCATAAAATTATTCAGCTTTTTTGAAAGTAGCTCAGTTCACTTCCCAATTTCTTATGTCAGAAGATAGGAAAGAAGTCATGTGTTCTTAACAGAGAAGAAGATTGCAAGTTGGACGTATATGATAGAACTTCTGTAGAAATTTAAATGATTCAACTTTTTCAGATTTTTCACCATGTGACTGAAGCAGTTGGAGACTCTGATGCAAAGTTCTTGCTTCAATGTAAACTTTAGAATGTCTGGGACCATCTAGAGAGAAATCTGTTCACTGTGTTCTCTGAGGACGCAGTTGACAGGATTCCTTCAGGCTTCAGCTCACCTCCCTTTCTGGCAGAAGTGGTAGTTGTTGTGTACCTAATATTTTTCTGCATTGTTTTGAATTGATGGAAGTGTATTGTTTCCTACGTTTGTTTAACTTATGAAAAAGCTCTATGGAACTTTTTAAAGCACTGGTTCCCAACCTATGGTCTGGGGACCACAGGTTGTCCGTGAGACCCTGGCAAGTGATCCTGAAGTCTCAGGAAAAAAAGATTGCCTTTGATCACTTCCAGCATGCTCCCCTATGAACCACCAGAGAGAATGAATTGCCCACAGTCAGCAATAAAAGCAGCAACCCACAAATCTTTACTATACAAAAATAAATCTCTAAGAAATCTTCTCTAATATTACAAATTTAATTGTATTTTTTGTGTGAAAGGGTGATGGTTGCATGCAGGTCCCATTAGAGTGGGTACAAGGGGTAATTTGTAGCTGGGTCCAGGATCAAAAAGGGGGCCTAAGAACCAAAGTTTTTGCTGCTCTTGTGGGATGTTAGGTGCACAGTGGCTGCGGCTGCCACAAAGCCATATGTCCTGGGCCAAGGAATGTATACATGACTCTCCTGCACACTGTCAAAACTAGGAGGAAACTGGCCTGCTACAGTAGCTCTTTAGCTTGTGGATCTGCTTACCATGAAAGAGTATCAAGTTCACAGCTGTGGGACTACAGCTACTGCAAAAGTATGTTTTGGTACACCCGGGACACTTTCCATTCTAGTGCGAGTCTAAATATGATGATCTAATTTTCTGCAATGATTTTTGATATTTAAAACAAATTTTTAGATACTTTGAGTGTTTGGTTTTATTGTATCTAATTGCTAACACTTGTGTGGGAAGGTAGACCTGGGTTGCACATTGGGAAACAAGGTACACCTGGGCTCCAAAAATTATCCTTCTGTTGCCACCCTCCCACTGCCCTGTTTTGCCCCCTCTCCACCCCTGTTGCCACTCCTACTTTGTTTCACCCCTCCCCTCCCCCCCCCTTGGGAAGGGCCCCAAAGAAACATTGTATGCCCTGATGAAATTGCTCTTGGAAGCACTGATTGCATGTGGTCCACGCCAATTCCAGTTTGTCTCCCAGTGGTCCTCAGGCTCCTAAAGGTTGAGGACCACTGTTTTAAGCATTCTTATGCATTTCTAAAGATTTGTAGTAGGTTTCCACATTGTCTTATTCAGAGCTCTGCAAAAAAAGATTCTTCATTGACCTACTTAAATTATTTACTCATTTGGCAAGTCAATATGCCTTTATGAAGTGTCAAACTTGTTTCATGCAGCAGGCTGAATAGCATTCCTTATGCCTGCTGGGGTCTGAAAGTGATATCATTAAGCAGATATCATGATCAGAAATAAGCACTCTTTCTCACTTAGGAACTCATTAGCTGCAAAAGGCAGAAGAGAAAATATACAAATCTTGATCATATTTTCAAAATATGGGAGAGCCGAATTATCGTGCATCAGCAGTGACACCGCAACATAGTTCAGAAGCTGAGAGCAGCTGAGAGTGCCCAAAGGCCACATAAGGAGCTTCTGGGGGCCACATCCAACTCACGGGCCTTACGTTTGACCTTAGTCTAAATCAGGGGTCTCCAAACCCCAGCCCAGGGGCCAGATGCAGCCTGCAGCAAGCCTCTTTCTGACCCAGGGCCATCCTTTTGTCCCCTGAAAGCCTCTGGCTCACTCAACTGAATATGACCAGAGCTGTGCTCTGGTTGTGTCTGGAGGGTGTTCTGAGGGCCAGAGAGGTTGAATGAATGAGCCCATTCATTCATTTATTCACTCATCTAAGTTCCATCTCTATTTATTTATTTAAAAAAATTTTCCGGCCCTCCTCACCACGCCAGATATTTGACGCGGCCCTCCGGCCAAAAGGTTTGGAGACCCCGGTCTAAATGGTGAATAATACTGCTTTTGTAAAAAAAGGTTGTTTGTATAAAATTAGATGTGGAGTTATACAAAAAGCTTTATTCATTTAATATAATAATTCCTTATATAGAGGCGTGAAATAAAACATTGGTTAGCTTTTTGTGTGTTCAAATCCCTCTCTTTCAGGAGAGAATGATCTTATGAATATCTAAATTAACTTCTTCAACTCCTTTTCTTTGCAGGAGTCTGTAACAGACTATACAACACCTTCTTCTCATTCCAGCACAGTGGCTACAAGCAGTGCAAAGATGGAAGAAGCTTTAGTGACAAATGTAAGCTTATTTGTGTCTTCAGAGCATAATTTATAAACTTTTTATTGTATTGGAATTTGTTTCAGTATTTTAGGTTTCCATTCCAGCCTAACTTATGACCGTACAGCCCCTGTTTCTACATATTCACTGGGGTAGGTTGAAACTTTGTATAAACTTTGTCATAAGACATATTGTGAGGTAACAGCAACACTGAAAATCTGTTTTTGGAATCCTGATAAATTAAGGTTGGCGGGGAGGTGGCTATTCCATGTGACCAGAATTCGGAAAACATTTTGAGGGTTGTTTGAGAATAGAAATCAAGTTTGAGGTCTGCAAGCTAGGCCAAGAATGATTTACATTACATATTATTTAATGTTATACTAATTTGTGCAATACCATGCGGTAAGGAAGTGCACATTGTATTTACAGAACGCTTAATTCTGCATTTGTTAGGGATTTGGCTACACATTTAGTGGAAAGACTTTGTACATCCCTCTTCAGCCTGTACCTCTTCAGAATGCAAGTGGAAGATTGCATAGAATTGTTCCCCATGTTGAGACACACACATTCTTACTTTGTAGAAAACTAACACACTAGAAAAAAATTTGGCCTAGGCTTTCTCTCTGATATGCCTCATTTTCATGAGTAGGGAGCCATCCTTAAATAGGGAACATATGGAGATGTGATGTAATCCCCAGCAGCTCAGGAGCGATGTACCATAATTTTTGATATTATCTTCACGCTGTTATAGCCTGATTCTGTACTATCAATTATCACTCTGCCATGTAGCTGATTAAATGTTTTTTTTAATTAATGAAAAATCTTCTTACCCTCTCACACTATGCCTGTGTGTGCTACTCACCTACTAGCAGTTTCCCCAAGTTGAATATGTCAGTGGTTCCCAAACATTTTAGCACTGGAACCCACTTTTTGAAATGACACTCTATTGCAACCCACCTAGGTTTTTGAGACTTAAAAAAAAACAAAACCTGGAAAGAAGTAACTTATTTATTTATAAGTTATATTTTTATTTACAAAATAGTTGATCCATTTCTCCTGATGAGGCAGCCCTGATGAACTTTCATGAATGCTTTCTTTACTTTCCCATTTTTCCACAGAAAAATAAAAAATATATAATCTTCTGGTTCTTCAAAAAATTTTAATCGGCGACATTGGCTAAGGCACATTTATCTCTGTGTTTATACTTGCTTGCAGACGGCAGAAGCTCAGCTCCTTGCAAAATGCAGAAGCTCAGCTCTTTGCAGGGCAATTTGCTCCTGGAGTTTGCAAGGTACATTCAGATCTTGTTATCCGCTACTTTAGGTTCCAGGAAAACCTAGTGTATACCGAATTAGCGGATACAGAATAATTGAGCCTATGGGGAAAATGTGGTTAGATTCCAGGTGACCCGCTTCACCATATGAACTTCATGAGCCTGAATCTTACCTTGAAGTCAGTGGAGCTGGGTGATAGCTAACTATCATCAACATCTCCAACATCTGATGCTTCCTCTGCTGGCTATTGCTTGACTCATTGAAGGTTGCTGGCCCAACAACTAGACCTTAGAGTTCAGCAGTAGGGAGGGGGTTGCTTCACCTTTCCTCCTTCTCCACCTGTCTCTTGGGTCCTTCCCTGGACTCCCCCTAGCTCCAGAGCAGCCCTCAGGTAGCCTTCCAGAGATCTCTCATCATTGCTAGGGTTGTGAAGGTTCCGCTGGAGTACCCAAGATGGTGGGGCAAGTGTGGAAGTGGACACAAATATGCCCAACAATTCTCCACAGGCCAATACCTGTTTGATGCAGAAAATTGACCCAATCCAAACTTTGTAATAAACAAAGAGTGTAATTGACTGGACATGATTACAGCAACCCCCTCCCCTGTCAGCTGTTTATTATACAAGTGTTTCTTCCTATCCCCACTGCATGGTGCTACCTTCTGTTCACAAGGAGCCCACTGTCTCTCTCCTCCTCCTCCTTCCTCAGACCCTCACGCACCTGCCTCACAGCTGCAGGAAGCACCCCCACCCTGAGTGCACCAGCACAATATTAGCTGATAATGAGAAAAGATTCAGCAGATAATGAGAGGTGGATGCCAATTCTGCCCCTCCCAAAATTCACTTATAAGGTGAAAGGACTACCTGCTAATTGCTCTGAAAAGACCTCTCCTCCTGCAGTTTGCAAAATAGCTGTTGTGCTCTTTTGCAGGGCAATTAGTAGCTATGTTGCAAACTCCAGGGACTGAGCAGTTTACATGGTAATTAGCAGCTATCTGATTTTTGAATATCCTCAGGGCTTGAGGCAATTAGTTACCTGATCTTGCCCATCAGTGTTTACATTAGAGCAGTGTTTCTCAAATTGTGGGTCGGGACCCACTAGGTGGTTCACGAGCCAATTTCAGGTGGGTCCCCATTCATTTCAATATTTTATTTTTAATATATTAGACTTGATGCTGCCATGGTATGTGACTGCATTTGGGGTAATGTTACAGATCTGTATTTTGAACAGGCTACTATGTATATGCTTTTAACAATAGTAGTAAATGGGACTTACTCCTGGGTAAGTGTGGGTAGGATTACAGCCAAGGATTCTTTAAAATTTCCCTGCTTTCGATCATGACATTACTTCTGGTGGGTCCTGACAGATTCTCATTCTTTAAAAGTGGGTCCTGGTGTTAAAAGTGTGAGAACCAATGCATTAGAGGCTCTGCTCAGCACTTCAGGACCCACCAAAAATTGGGTCAAGACTCAGCAGTGGGGTGCAATCTGTAGTTTGGGAAATAATGGAGTATACAAATGGCAGAGTGCATGTTTTTCATGCTTGCATTTGCAGGAGTAGCACTCTTACTCTCAACGAATGCAGGCAGACTCCACAGTGTAATACTGTTAATGCAGATGCATGGTTGCAACACACATGATTAAACTTGGAGGTCATGTGACCTGTAAGGAATATCCCTGGACACTCCTCTCCGTCACTCCTTCCCCCTCCTGTGCATAGAACTGAGATGTCTATAGTTTGTGGCAATATCTGGATTTGGCAAATTATGGTTAGTGGGAAAATTATGGTTATGTCATAGGTTGCTTTCAACTCAGAAATTGAAACCAAAGTTTGAAGTAGGATTTAGGCCTTCAAGGGAATATTTGCCTAATTCAGACATCATGGGAAGAGAGTTAGCCCAAACCATAGAGAGGAGGAAAAGTGTGCCTTAAGGTTGAGAAGTGCATGAGGAAATGATGTTCCTGATCCTGGTGAGCAGCTGCACAATATCTGAATTGAACTATTATTTCTCACTTTAAACCTTAAATGCCTATCAGTGATTTATGATCAGAGAGAATTCAAAGCTGTATGTGTATAGCTTTCTGTTCCTCTAAGTGTTAGAAGAAGCAGGAGCATCAGAAGCAAGTTGGTTAGCAGTTGGGTGATTACCTCTAAGGCCCCAATCCTATCCAGCTTTCCTGTGCTGATGCAACTGCAATGCAGCCCCGAGGTAGGGGAAACACATTCCCTGATCTTGAGGAGGCTTCTGTGACTGCCTCTCCACCACAGGTTGCAGTACATGCTCCTTTGGCAGTGCTGCATCAGCACTGGAAAGTTGGATAGGATTATGCCCTAAGTCGCCTTGCAATGTTGGCATAAGATTATGCTAGAGAAGTGCTTCCCAAACTCCTACAGGGGATGGGAGCACAGTATGTTAATGCAGAGGAGAGGGGAAGGCCGTTTTGGGGGTCTAGGTGATGCAGGGAACCCTCTGCAGGGCTCCCCATGCCTGCAAAAGTGTAAAAAGCGGGGGGGGGGGAAGCAGGCACTTCTGGTTTCATGATGGCTCCCTGCACCCCCCAGACCCACTAGGACTGCAACACTGGCTGTAGGTAGGTTAAAAAAAACCCACCTGTGCCTAGCAGCAGTGTAATCCTGGGGATTAAAGGGGCAAGGACAAGTACTTCCCTGGCTGGTGGGTCGTGACCCACCAGTTTGGGAACCACTGTGTAGAGATGAAAGTAATAGCCATTCTAGAAGCACTATGTTTAATTAACCACACCTTCCTGACAGAGGCGCAGATCCTCTACAGATGTCTCCTTGCCACCAAGTATTTTGCTTCCTGCTGTAATATGTGAACATCTAAAAAAGCTGTGAATAGCTTTTGAAGCTAATTGTAGCTACCAAATAGGATTTACAGTATATGGAACTTTGAAAAACAGAATGTTAATTACAGCAGTAATTCACAATGTTTTTACATGGTGTCTGTTTTTTAACAATCTGCAGAGGCTTTATGGATTTGCCTGCTAGGTTACTATCTGCTGCTACTGGTGTAAGTTGGCATATGATGTCTGGCAACAGAAAGTGTCTCCTTGACATGCAAGCTTTATGACTATAATTATTTTGGTTTGAGGTTACATCTCTGATTTTAATTACAGTGTGTGTTTTGAGTAGAGCAAGATTGTAACATCTCTAAGAGGCTTTCCAGTTGATGAATTGTTGCCATTTTATTGGATTTAGTGATTTTAAATATACCTTATTCTGTTTTATGGCTCTGTGTGTAGCTTTCTGTGTCATCCCTTCTGTTCATAATGGTTTGAAAGGTTTTCTAAACTTTTTTGAAAGGACATATTACATCCACAGTAGATCACTCTGTAATTCCTGGGTGCTAGCAACCTTGGCTTATTGCTTTTTTGGAGTTAGAGTTACCTATGGATGGGGTTTGAACATTTTATCTACCCTCATTCTTTAAATTAGCTTCATCCTGTTCTGTGGCAGAATCGTGTAAGGAAGGATGATTGTAAGAGCACAGACAAGTAATTTTAACATCAGCGTTTTGTCTTAACATTTAAGTCTTCAGGAAAATCCATTGAGAATAATCTTATTGAAAGCATCTAGTAAAGTTCAGATTGTTTCTCTTAAACTTGAATTTATGAAGCCAGTCAGGGAAATGTCAGGTAAAATAGTACTTTTCCTGCAGTAGCTGATAGGCTTGGTTTTGGATTCTCTGAGGATCAGACTAGAAAAAAGTCTCATGAATTTTTTATTTTTTGGAATTAATTCCAAAAGGTAATTGGTGCTTTCCAAGATCACAAACCAAATTGCCTTTCCCCCCACCTGTCAGGTTTTTCCATCCTCTTCTGTCAAAGCATCCTTGCCAAATGCTCAAGCCTAGAAAACAATCTAGTTCAGCAGAATTGCTTGAGCTCTTGCTTTTTGTTTGGGGCTTTTATCATAGTTAGCTAGAATGTGATGTGTGTTGCCTGCCTTTCAGGTGCCCCTGCCCCACACCCTTCCCCTCCCTAGGAGGGAGACTCTACAACAGAGCTCCAGCCTAACTCCAGTTTCTCCCGCTACCGTCGACCTCACCCTCAAGGTATGTACTGCATCCCTCTAAGAGTCATTTTCTTGCATGCAGGGGAAAGAGTTAATTGAGATCTTGCTGGTTGATTACAGAACCACAGAAGCAACTTTAAAAGCAGCTTTTTGGTTTTTAGAGCAAGCATATTTAAAGGAGTGCATTAAATTAACCTCACCTTGTAACTAACACCAAGTAGGATTTTCAGGCAGGATTTACCATGATTAAAGTATGCTTCCTCCCCCCCCCCCATAACAAACATCTGGAAAACAGTCTGCTTATAGATAGGCACTTACAAACATTTCTGTGAAGTAGCTTGTGTGTTGATTTCAGCAAGTAGTGTTGAATCTAGCAATATGTAATACATATTGGCTGGCTGATGTAGGAAACATTGAATAGGAGATTGACTGGTGATGGTTGCTGATATGTTAACAGCTTTTGTGTGTATCAGTAGCTTATATCTTCTCAGTGACAGTGGAAGCAGGTTGTCTTATTGAGTTTGTTTTTTTTTGGACTGGATTGTTTATCTTCTGTTAAAGATGGCATTATTTGCAGTTATTCTTGGTGTTTATAAATGAATGAAAAGGTAGAACATTGCATTTCTGTCCCAGTGTGATCTCAGATGCTGAAATGGGAAGGTTTGTCACTTTGGTTCAAAAGGCAAAACATTGTCATGGTAGCCACCATTTCTCTAAATGCAGCTGTTCCCAGTCTGTGGAGTCACGACACCCCAGCCAGTGGAAATGGGTGACGATGGCACTTCTGCTATCGCGCTGCTGCCATGAAAAAGGGGTTTTTCCCACATACCTAACCACATTGGAGAAACGGTTAATCCTGTGTGGAGAAATCATTAACAGTCGACCATACCTTGTACTGGCACGAGGAGCTTTCCCAGAACATTCGGAATGCCCTTCCTCTGACAGGGAAAATGGGAATTTTACTTACCAGGTGAATTCCTGTTCCTGGTAGAGAAAGAGTATTCCACTCACCACTTCCTCTGTAAGTGCTATTGAAGGATGGTGTTTGCAGCATAGTAGGTGGGTAGTACGATTTGCTTAGAGTTGAAGCTATGAGGTTGAATGAGATTTTTTGAGAGAGAGAGAGAGAGAAAAGGAAAAAAAGATGCACAATCACATGTCAACGGTGGACATGTAAGGTGTCCTTCTGGTTGGAGGCTTGATTGCTTTTTCAGCTTGGTAATATAGTCTGGTCCAGCAAGAAGCTGACGGAACATACCAAGATCCTGGTCTACAGAGCTTGTATCCTGAGTACACTTCTGTACTGCAGCGAGTCATGGACTCTTCGCTCACAACAGGAGAGGAAACTGAATGCTTTCCACATGCGCTGCCTCCGACGCATTCTCGGCATCACCTGGCAGGACAAAGTTCCAAACAACACAGTCCTGGAACGTGCTGGAATCCCTAGCATGTATGCACTACTGAAACAGAGACGCCTGCGTTGGCTTGGTCATGTTGTGAGAATGGATGATGGCCGGTTCCCAAAGGATCTCCTCTATGGAGAACTCATGCAAGGAAAGCGCCCTACAGGTAGACCACAGCTGCGATACAAGGACATCTGCAAGAGGTATCTGAAGGTATATGCAAGAGGGATCTGAAGGAGTGGACCTCAACAAGTGGGAAACCCTGGCCTCTGAGCAGCCTGCTTGGAGGCAGGCTGTGCAGCATGGCCTTTCCCAGTTTGAAGAGACACTTGGCCAACAGTCTGAGGCAAAGAAGGAATGCCCATAGTCAGGGAGACAGACCAGGGACAGACTGCACTTGTTCCCAGTGTGGAAGGGATTGTCACTCCCAAATTGGCCTTTTCAGCCACAGTAGACGCTGTTCCAGAATCACCATTCAGAGCGCGATACCATAGTCTTTCGAGACTGAAGGTTGCCAAAAATATAGTCTGGAAAAATGGTCAGCCCTGTGAGAAAGAAAATCGTTAACAGTTGACCCTCCCTCGTGCTGGCGTGAGGGGTTTTCCCAGAAAGTTTGGAATGCGCTTCCTCTACCAGGAACAGGAATTCACCTGGCAAGTAAAATTCCTGTTTTCCCCCCGCATACCTGGAGGTTACAAACCGGAAGTGGGTCTCAATTGCATCAGCTCTTTTGAGGAGCAGGGAAGCCTATATAAGGGGTTGTGGGCTCCCCACACCCTCCAGAGGGCCAAAGTGACCCTTAGGTATGTGGAAAGCCACTTTTTTGTGGCGGCGCAATCACAGAAGTACCATCACCACTGTCACCCCCACCCTGCAAATACTTACAGTGGTCTCAGCTTCCATGCAAAGTTTGGGAACTGCTGCTATAAGGGCTCTGTACGAGTGGTATCACGACTCATTGCGGCATCATGACTCATTGCAGTGCCACCTCTGGATGTTTGGCAATGATGTTGTCATGTCATGGCTGAACTTCCAGGTTGCCAAGCTCTGTGCTGTGCAGAGCTTGACTGGGAGGTGCATGGGTTGCACCACTACACATCTTTGTGGGAATATTCATTGTGGCAGCCACCTGTACATTCAGTCAGATACATGAGAAAGGAGCACTCAGATACAGTATTTGCAGGCAACTCTTTGCAGGCTTGTAGATCATGAAAATGACTTTATGGTATACCGAAAATCTTTCCCACTTTTCTCTTGGCTATTAGCTTATTTGAAGGGGGGCAGCAAGAGAAACTCAACATTTCTGATGTTACTAAATATGGCAAATGTTTGAGCACATATTGGATAGTTGTCCAGAACCATATTGACAAATAAATAGTTTTTAGTATGAGGCTATAACTTTTAGAGTTAATTTTATTCCACTTACACATTTTATCCTGGTATAGTTGATTATACATGTTATATTCCCAGGATCATGTATATTTGCATAAAAAACTTGTTTCCGCAGAGTTTTTGTGGGAGAGATTTCAGTGTGCATTCTGCCTTTTGAAAAATAATGGCAGGGTTTGAGGTATTTATTTCCTTTGGCATACATCAATAACGTTTAGATACATATACAGTTAGGCCTCTTATGAAGTGAAATTAAGTACATGCATTTCAAAGTACTTCTGAAAAATACCTTTACTGACATTGCACTGGACTGAAATCTATTTTTAAAGTACTGGCAGGCCCCAGTATCTGCGGTTTCAGTTATCTGCAAATCCAGAGATTACTGGGGACAGCCTTTATAAAGATAGGGAAAGTAAAGAAAAATGCCAGAAATAGCTGTGCTTATCTTTGGATAGTGAAACAGCTGCATTTTGAGGGCTGCAAGCAACCTTCTGAGCTGCCTGCAGCCCCTGGTTACTCTGAGGCTTCCCCCTTCTCCCAGTGTCACCTCAGAATGCATTGCAACCAGGAAGAGAGTGTATTGCTCTGTATTTTGGGGCAACATTGGGGGAAGGAAGGAGACTTGGAGAGACCAGGGGCTGCAGGCAGCTCAGAAGGCTGCCTGTAGCCCTCGAAACGCAGTGTTCTCACTGCGCTAAGGTAAGCACAGCTGTTTTTAATGTTTTTCTGTACTTTCCCTAGCTTTCTAAAGGGCATCCCTGGTATCTGCGGATTCATGGTATCCATGGGAGGGGTGTGTGTTTGGAACAGAACCCCCGCAGATAATGGGGCATACCTATAAATGTAAGTAACTTAAGCAAAACATCCACTTTCTTGTGGTAGATTGACATGGCTGTGATGCCTTTTTCTGTCAGACCTCTCTAAACTGCATTCCAGGTTAATACAGTACAATTTAAGTATCACTCTTGTGCTTCTGAATTAGCAAATTATGTTGCTGCCTAATTAGCTGAAATTGTGACTGTGATAATTTTTTTTTCCCTTCTGAAAAAAGTGTGTGGTGATCTCAGGGACAGTATGAACATTTAACACATAATATTAAGAAATGTATATTTAATTGGTTATTGTGAATATAATGTTGCCCTGGCTCTGTTTAGATTTAAAGGCCAGCATGCACATTAGAAAGATAAAAGTGTTGTACATCTGTTATTTTTCAATTGTGGTATGATCAGGGTCTGAAATTCTTTGATATTGGTCCCTGTTCCCCCACAATGTCAGTTAATGTTGTATGCTTGAAACTTTGTTCTGCAATTCAGATGTTGTGCCTTTTGTGTGGTTATTGAATATTTAATATAGAAAAATGTTATGTTCAGATTTACAGAGTAAAAAGAGCTTTGAAAGGTTAATTGTCAGTTCCATGATCTTAAAACAATATGATTATGGCTGGCTCCAATTCCAACAGGAAGCTAAGTTGTAGCATACATTGTAGGTAAAAGCTATTACCTTAGAACAGGGGTGTCCAAACATTTTGGCAGGAGGGCCACATCATCTGTCTGACACTGTTTCGGGGCGTGGGAAAAGAATAATTAGTTTACATTTAAAATTTGAATAAATTTACATAAATGAATTTATTAGAGGTGGAACTTAGATGAATGAATGACGGTCTTACAGACCGTCCAGAACCACCATTCAGAGTGATACCATAGTCTTCAGAGACTGAAGGTTGCCAACTCAAACACATGTTGGCACAATAAGATCATGCTAGCCCTTGTGCTTCCTTTGCAACCAAGGCAGCTGTTAGTAGATAAATCTTACTCATGTTTACTCAGAAGTAAACTTCCCAATGTTCAATGGGACTTACTCCCAAGTAAGTATGCAGAGGATTGTGCTGTAAAATACTGATCAATGTCTCCACAACTTGCAATGCTTTGCTGGTGTAGAACAGGGGTGTCCAAACTTTTTGGCAGAAGGGCCACATCATCTCTCTGACACTGTGTCGAGGGCCGATAAAAAAGAATTTACATTTCAAATTTAAATAAATTTACATAAACAAATATATTAGAGTTGGAACTTATATGAATGAATGAAGGTCTTGCAATAGCTCAGGGCCTATAAAATGCCTTGCACAAAACCTGGCCAGTCTTTCCTTCGCTGCCATTGCTGCATCACAGATGTTAAACAGCAAGTAGTGGAGGGAGCCCTCGTCCCACAGCTCAGGTGAGAGGTCGAACAGTCGTCCTCATGCTGAGATCAGTTGCGTTGGGCCAGCATGGGCTCCAGGAAGTCTCCGGAGGGCCAGAGGCTCATTGGAGACTGGGGGCTCCCCATGGGCAGGATTGGGAGCCCCAGAGGGCTGCAAGTAGCCCCCGGGGCCAGGGTTTGGGCACCCCTGCCTTAGAACATTGAGGGTTTGTGTTAAACCTATAGAGGTAAAGTATAGTATTACTGATCAAATGTTGAATATCCACTAAAAACATTTAGTACAGGCAACTTGTGACATTGTAATGGGTAACAAACTTTTTAATGCTTTTCTAGAATCTGTAGGATGGAGTTTCTGCTTCAGACGTGATGAGGGCCTTACCTATGGTTGTTAAACTGTATTTAGGGCATGGATGGTATTCATATAATGACTTATGCAAAGCTTAAACAGTTAACTGGGTAAGAGGCACTTTTTCAAGTGGGTGCTCCTCTTTTATTTAGCAGGGGGCCCTGCTCACCCCACCCCACCTGGTGGGCCCACCTCACCCCAGCACTGTCTGTTCTAGTGGCTGTCTGCTGGTATTCCTTTGCATCTTTTTAGACTGTGAGCCCTTTTGGGACAGGGAGCCATTAGATATTTGATTTTCTCTGTAAACCGCTTTGTGAACTTTTTGTTGAAAAGCGGTATATAAATACTGTTGTTGTTGTTAAACACTGCACTGCAAGATATTGGTCAGAAAGGCCTAGAAAGTAAATTTAGTACAGATTCTTGAAGAGTTGGCACACCTCAATACTTAAAACAGGCATCATTTGTCACTGTTTTATCTATGCAAATTACATGCAGTTACAGATCTGACCCTCAGTTTGGCTCTTCCTGTTATAGTACAATATATTTAAGAACACAAGCCTATTTAATATTTTGTTTGCTGTTATACAAACTAAAAGCAGCAAATGTGGTATAAAAAGCAAAAGTTTGACTGACTTGTTCTTATCTATTGTGGTCAGTATGCAGGATTATCCTGCATTTGGTTCAGTTCACATTCTTTTCTTAAAGGTAGAGACCTTTCAAGTCTGGAGCTACAAATTGCAGGGGGAGAATTGGCAGTCACTAACATCTGTTAACATGCAGGTGGAATAGCTGAGGTATATACTTTCATCAGGTGTTCTTAACAAACATTAAGAGATTTTTTTTAATGAAAGATACTGAGAATCTGTTTTAAAAATCTGAAATTCCAAATGAATATTTCACAACAGTTCACATTTCCTGGCAGCTCCTTAGAGGAATTTAGATACGTTCTAGAGTGATTTGATGTGAAAATAAAACTGTGTGAAAACAAGACCTACTAAATAGCTCTCTTAAAGTAAAGCCATTCTTTTTTCTGAACAGATGGAATCTGCTCGGAAAGCGTGGGAGAATTCACCAAATGTGGGGGAGAAGAATTCACCAGTTACCTCAACAGCATCTCCAATTACTGCTGGTAGTAGTGCTGGCAGTGCAAGTGGGAGCAGCAGTAGCAGTAGTGGACCAACCAGTGGTACATACAGCTCTTTCTCAAGTGCACCAATGCCTCCCATTCCAGTGGCTTCAGTTACACCTACAACTTCATTGTCGGGTATAATCCTTTTGACTACATCCTGATGGTTACTTGGTACCCTCACGTCATCTTGTTCAGCTTGCTGTTTACCCTCAATTAAGCATCAGACTCTACTCATGTCTGTTCTAGAAAGAAATATGTAACTAGTCTATGCTGGTTTGGTTTATTTAAGCCTAGGGTCTTAACTAAACCATAGTAATAGAAGACTTCTAATCTTTCCCCTTCCACCCAAAACAATAATAATTATTGTTGTTGTTATTCTTTATTCAATTATTCTTTAAATGCTGTTAGGAACGCACATTAATTTTTTTTTAAGTCAGATTAAACTTTTATACAACCAGATGTTAGAAAGAAAATCAGTCTTAGGTTCAAGCTGTAATCGATAGATCATGTCACTGCAATTGCACAACTAGCATTTTATCAAATATTGGAGCAATGAAACAAATTGTAATTTAGGGCACAATGCTAACCAGTTCTATTCAGTAAGTCCTGTTTTGTTCAATGGGACTTACTCTCAGGAAAATGTGGTTAGGATTGCAACCTTAAGCAAAGAAAACCATTGGTGTATCCCGAAGGAGGTGTTCTGTAGGCACAAAAAGCTATGTTTATGTCCATACCAATACTTTTAGAGAACATTGCAAGAATTCTTCAGTGTCCTTTATAATTTCAGGATGATACTGAAATATTTTGACTACTAGAGAGGCCTCCCACTCAAAGTGGCATAGAGTGGAAAATGTGATAACTTAATTTGTCAATGGCATTCTTCAACCCCAGCATGCAGTTTGGGTATCCCTGATGTACAGAATTTAATGTTTTTGAAAGAAAAAAAATTGGGCTGTGATTCAGAGGAATTTTCTAATTATTTACGTGTCAGGGGATCATGCATACAACCAACACATACTTTGTGTTTAATGGTGTACCTCCCACAGCTGATGAAGCAAGTTATTACTCATTTGAAAAAGCAACCTGCTGCTTCAGCTGTTGGAGATGCTATAGTGAAAACTACTAAAGAAACTGGCTATGGTTGGCCCTCCACATCAGCAAGGGTTCCATTTCTGGAACCCCCACATAAGCCAAAACCCACTGATAAGCAAATTCATGGGTCTGGGCCCTTACTGGCAACCACGCGTGGCCTCTCCAGGCCTCAGAATGCCCTCTGGACACAACCGGCAGGCACTTCCTGTCATGTCTGGGAGGTCAGGTGGGGCCCTCTAACATGGGTTTGGGGACCCACAGTGAGTCAAATCTGCATGTTCCAACCCTGAGGGTAAAAAGGGCCCATCTGTATTTGTATGGTTTTTTTGCATGTGTTCCAAATATTCCTTGGCCCTGTGCTCATTTAACATTATGTTCTAAATCAATGATTTTCTACCAGTGTGCCATGGCACATTGGTGTACTGCAGGAGTTATAGTAGGGCCATTAGGAGATGTAAGCCCCCACCAGCAGTGTGGTATGCCTTGTCAATTGTTAAAAAATGAATGGTGTACCTTGATAATTTTAGCATCTTGTGAGCATGCCATGAGATGAAAAAGACTGAAAATGGCTGTTCTAGATCTATCCAGTTCTGATTTAATGCTGGCACATGGTTAATCCAAGTAAAGGGACCTTACAGGACTTCAAAAAATGCTTGTTTTTTGGCAAAACTGTCATAAATACCAATATTTATGCCTCTGTAAGAGGGACTTGGGACGTGTAAGGTGATCTTTTCAATCTCTGGAAAGTGGAACTGGAAATGTTTTTATCAAAGCACTGCTACAATAGCAGTTGGTATTTCTAGGGTGCACTGAACATTTGGCTGCTTTATTTTAACAACCTGGGGAAATCTTATTTCTGCTTCTAGAAGGAGCTGCTAATTGAGCAGCTGCAGGTAGTTACCAGCGCATATGAGAGATTTGAATACAGTTACGTATTCCCCAGGCGCCCTTTATTAATCACCGTTGGTCAGTTAAAAAGTTATTTTGCAAAACAGTGTAGAAGGTCCCTTGAGCTCATGTTATTGTAGAAAAACAGGATATAAATTATATAAACTAATACTCTGGCTTTCAGTAACCATTGAAACATTACATTTCTGATTGTTGTTGTAGGAGCTGGAACATACACTACCTCTTCACTGAGTACAAAAACAACCACCACCTCTGACCCACCCAACATCTGTAAAGTGAAGCCTCAGCAGTTACAGACCAGTAATTTGGCATCTGCTGGCCACTTTTCCCAGCTAAGCTGTATGCCATCCCTTATTGCCCAGCAGCAGCAGAGTCCACAAGTCTATGTGTCTCAGTCAGCAGCAGGTAAATAGTGTGGAATAATCATTGCATTGTTTCTGAGCTTAGTATCCTTATCTTAAATGTAAAATTGACTTATATGCAAGGTCAGTGTTGCTTAAAATTGCTCGTTTGTTGGTTCTAAATCTGAGAAACCAAACATTATTTTGTATGCATCCTTGCAGTCTATTTGTTCTTGCAGCCGAATTTATTTAAATATTTTGATGTTCAGTAAGAATGTATACACTTTTTAAAATGATCATAGACTTCTGAAAATTGGTACCAGTCTTTTTTCTTCCTTTGAAATTGTGTCTCATGTATTCATCAGCTAGGTGAATCCATGTACCTTATATTATTTTAAAATATAATGGGCACCAGTTGACTGATTATCTTTTGTTATGGTTCTGTAGCTCAGATTCCAGCTTTCTATATGGATACAAGTCATCTATTCAACACTCAGCACGCGCGCCTGGCTCCCCCTTCCCTGGCCCAACAGCAAGGCTTTCAACCAGGACTCTCACAGGTATTTAGAGGGCTGATGGGGTAGCAAATGCAAAACTTGGTTCTTGTATTCATCCATTCTCTATTTTGAATATCCCTCTGTCCAGACCAGTGAGTTGCAACCACAGCTTGTGCTTCATATGGGAACATTTTTAGTAGGCATAGTATTGCCTGCTAAAATGGAAGGCATAGTATTGAGCAAGATTATGCTGCTTGGTTACAACTACTGGTGTACCTGCTTCAGCTTTCAGTTTGCATCAGCCATAACACAAGCGCCATTAGTACTTTCTGCTCCTTTAACCTTCTTAGCTAGGGGTGAAATACACACACAAATTGTTGCCTTGAAGGGCCATATAGGTCAATGGTAGAGCACTAGTTTTGCATACAAAAGATCTCCCCAAGTCTTCCAGCAATGGAAGAGGATGTCTTTGTGCAGGTTAACTCCATAGGATCACCACTCAGGAACCACTGGGGACAACTCCACACAGTCACCACCACCACCACCACCACGATCTTTCCACCACTCACAGACAATCAGATCAACCATTCTTTCCACCACTCAGTGACAATCTGATCCTGTCTCGCCACAACTCACTCCATCTCTCGCTCTCTGTAAGCGTACCAGAGACAGCAGGGGAGGCACCAAAGGGAAAAGTGGTCCCAAAGATCTGTGCTTTCCCCAGCACACTAGATAGTGCATGGGCTATTCCTAACTCTAGTCATGCTTTTTCATTGAGATAAGATGCAACCACCAGAGTCTCTAACATTCGCTTTTGTACTGGACTAATAACAAGTCACAATGCAACAGTCCAGCAGGTGACAGAAGTCCCAGCAACTCATTCAGGGCTAAGGCAGCAGGCATAAGCAAACAATCTTAAGAATTTGACCAGTGACACTGGAACAACCGAAGGAACCACCACCCCTCATTGTGGAGGCTGAGCCAATGCTGGATTAAGTAACGTGGTGGTGGTGGTGGTGGTAGTAGTAGTAATAATACAGGTATTTCTATACTGCCTTTCTTGGTCCTCAGATTTCTCCTCGGACTTTATGCAAGGCGGTTTACATAGGCAGGGTAATTAAATCCCCATAGGGATTTTTACAATTTGAAAGAAGGTTTCTATCTTTCAAGAAACCACAACATTCAGATGTTTCTTTCTGATCTGGTTTCACATTCTGGCCTCCATCCCCCCACGCTCAGAGCAGATGGAATAACTCAGCTCAGCTTGTCAGCTGCTTCAAGGTCGCATGGTGCCGGTGGCCTCAAACTGGCGACCTGCGGATGTTATCTTCAGGCAAATGGAGGCTCTACCCTCTAGATCAGACCTCCTGCCCAAGAGGTAACAGTTAGAATTGCAAAAAAAAAATACATCCCACCCCCACCCCCATCAAGATTCAGATTAAGGCCATAAGTCACCTTTCAGACATACGGGCAATCAAGCAGATTCGGGGACAAGAATGCATACCAGGATCTATTCAATTTTCTTTGTCATAGCAAAAAAAAAACAGCAGTTGGTATGTCATTCTGAATCTCAAGAGACTCCACAGTTTTATTTTTAAAAGAAAAGGGACACTCTGCACGAAAATGCTCAAATCCATCTTGGGCATCCTACAACACAGGAAATTTTCATCTTCCATAATGGAATGGAAGCCTGCCACCACCTCCCTGTGCACCCAGCCTTCAGAAATTTTTTCTGATTCACAGATGATAGTTAGTGCTTCCAGTTCAGGGCTCCTATTTGATCTTTCTTCTGTGCCATAAGTGTTCACTAACGTCATGGTGGCACACTTGCAGTACCAGGGGATTCATCTATATCCTTATCTCAATAACATTCTTTTGTGATCCTCCTTACTTCTGTAAGCAAGCCATTACTGAGAAAAGCAGCTTCATCAACTTTCAGAAGAGCTCTCTGTAGCCTTCCCAGATGCTGCAGCTTCTGGGGGCAGTCATCAGCAATTGAAGCAGAAGATCACTCCCAGCAGAAATCTCAAAGGATTCAAGATCAGGACGAATATGTCCTGAAGGATCCCAGGACTTTGCAATGGAGACTCGCATTTCTCCAGGGCTCAATATCTGCCTTCATTGATTTGAATCCTGAACCACTTTCCACTCCAACCTTCCACAATGGATTCTCCTTCTAGGTGCATAGAATGATGCAGCTTCACCTTCAAGTTCTTGTCCTGTAACTGGTGTGGAATTCTTTCAAAAGGTGTCAAATCTTCTCTGGAAGTCTTTGCACCATTCTCATTGCGAGTTCCAATGCTACTTCTCTTGATACCAGATGGACCAAGTAGAAAACACAAATGTATGGTGGGAATGCACAGTGGCACTATGGCCAAGAGACCTCTTGTACACCTTCCTACCAACAGCAGCCATAGCCTGAGGACTTCAGAAGACCAGACTAGAAAAGACTGAAACTATACTATCACACCCAGTGGACCTAGGAAAGCATGATTTTTTTTACCACTAATCCAGATGTTGGTAGGAACATTTTGACCTCTTTCTCTTCTTGCTGCAAATCTACCCAACCCAGTTTCCATCCTTCACCCAGAGCTTTCTTGGCTTTATCTGACCTTGCAAGGACTGAGCATTGCCAGCTAAGAGTTACAGCTCTGTGATTATCCACATCATTTTGACTTCTTGTAGAAGTTCTGCTGGACAGAATTTCTATTGTCAGTTAGCAGGCACAATCTCACTGGTAGAGAAAGGAGTAATTCACTAACTATAAAGCTGCGATCAAAACCATCATAACCTTCCTTCAAGATGGTCTAGATCAGGGGTGCCCGAACCCCAGCCCTGGGGCCACTTGTGGCCCTCAAGAATTCCCGGTCTGGCCCTCAGGGAGGCCCCAGTCTCCAATGAGCCTCTGGCCTTCCGGAGACTTGCTGGAGCCCATGCTGGCCTGATGCAACTACTCTCTGCATGATGGCCAACTGTTTGACCTCTCGCATGAGTTGTGGGACAAGGGCTCCCTCCACTGCTTGCTGTTTCACATCCATGATGCTGCAGCAGCAAAGGAAGGCTGGCCTTGCTTTGTGCAAGGCCTTTTATAGGCCTTGAGCTATTGCAAAACCTTAATTCATATAAGATTAATCTCTGATATATTCATTTATGTAAATTTATTCAAATTTGAGATGTAAATTAATTCTTTTTTTCCAACGGCCCCCGACAAAGTGTCTGAGAGATGATGTGACCCTCCTGCCAAAAAGTTTGGACACCCCTGATCTATAGCAGTGGTTTTAGCACTGGGACCCACTTTTTAAAAATGACACTATCGAAATCCACCTACCTTTCCAAGACAGAAAAAAGTTTCATCCTACCAGCTCAAGCCTCTGTTTTTATCATTTCTCCTATGGTGGAGAAGGGACCTTCTGGAGTGTGGTTATGAGCTCCACATTATCATCGAATTGGGACCATTCTTGGTGGCCTAGCATTCCCCTTTGCCTGGCCTTCAATAGGAGCTACAGCATGACTGCTTACTCATGAGTAAACATGCACATATGTCTGTTTTGGGGTTAAATACATTTGTCAGCTTGAGGGGGGACTTCCTTCTTGAGTGATTTGGGGGGCCTGCATTCATCATATTGGGACTATTCTGGTGGTGTTGCATTCCTCCCTGCCTCCCCTTTAAAACAGATTGAAGCACAGTCAGCTACTTGCAAGTAAACACACAGTGTGGCTCAATTTCTGCCTAGTTTGCAAGATCCTTACCTGGGTGTTGAACATAGTGTTCATGTTGCTCTCACCAGATTACCTTGTGAGCCACTCTACTCCATCCCACTTAGTTATACTGGAAAATCCTGACAATCTCTTTTGCTCACAGGATATCAGACCGTGGTTCTCACTTTGTGCAACATGATCTCTGCATCTTCCTTAAGGACTGTGTGTTCTCAGACCCATCTCAGGTTATATCCCCCTTTGGAATTAATTCTCCCCTCCTTCTACCACTGTCCAGTCCACAAAAAGACAGTGTAGCATACTCTAGACATTCACGGGGCAGTTGAGGTTTTGCCACATGGGCAGGCAGACTTCAGGCTCTTGAAGGCCTTGTTAATCTCTTTTTACCCAGTATCCCTAAGGAGGAAAATCTGTCTACCTTGTCAAAAATGAATACAAGCCTATGTATCCCCAGCCTATAAGAATGTTTACCTCTGTGCACCCAAGAGAATCATTCTACCCAAAGTTTATTCCTGTGTGCCCTACTTTTGGACATTTACAGGGCTACAGTGCAGTCCTTAGTTCTGACTTTAAACATAACAAATTAAGTATGCCTTAACAGATGGTGAATGATTCTATGCCCAAATGTTGCATGTCATTCATGTGCAATAAATCAATCCGCATTGCATAATTCACTGCTGTTGGACATACTATGTAGAGAGACTTGATATGTTCCTTCTCAGCAGTGAATGGGCATTATACTCTCCCCATATTTTCCATTGAGATGGGCTGCATGTGGAACAAAAGAGTAAGAAACAGTATGCCAGTCTCTCTTTCTAGGTTTCCAGGCATAAGAGAAAGGGTCTCCTCCTTTTCAGCTTTTCACACCTCCTCTGCTTTCCTTTACTAGGCTCTCCCTAGCTATGGAAAGGTTTCCTTTTTCTATCTGTCCATCTCTGTTTGCCTCTGGCTATTATTCCTCCCTACTCTCATTGATTCTTCCCTTCAAGCAATTGTCTGTGGCTGGAGACTTCACTTGGCAGCCTAAACTGGGGAGGGGCATACCCCAAGGCGATAGGAGGAAGAATTTGTTGCATGGCCCTGTCTCTAGAAGGGACAATCTGTACAATGTAAGTTCAATGTTAGTTCTCCCAATTAAAGGATCTCAGTAGGACTGGAAAATACTCCTTTCTGCCCAAAACCTTTGAGATCCACCCTAGGACAGAGTAAACTGAGACAGACTCTCTGAGAAGAGAGCAACTAAGGGCACATTCCTAACCCACTTTCCAGCACCGGCATAAGGGCAATGCAGCTCCGAGGCAAGGGAACAAACATTCCCTTACTTTGAGGAGGGCTCCATGAGTACCACCGAACTGCAGGATGAAGTACACGTCCCACTGGCACAGCTACGCCAGTGCTGGAAAATTGGTTAGGATTTGGCCCTAAGATGATTATTGGGCTGGGGCACCTTCCATTTGGGCCTTTTCAGCCTAGAAAAGAGGTGCCTGAGGGGAGACATGATTGAGACATGCAAAATTATGCATGGGAAGGATAGAGTGGATAGAGAGATGCTCTTTACACTCTCACATAACACCAGAACCAGGGGACATCCACTAAAATTGAGTGTCGGGAGAGTTAGGACAGACAAAAGACAATATTTCTTTACTCAGCGTGTGGTTGGTCTGTGGAACTCCTTGCCACAGGAGGTGGTGATGGCATCTGACCTAGATGCCTTTAAAAAGGGATTGGACCAATTTCTGGCAGAAAAACCCATTATGGGTTACAAACCATGATGTGTATGTCCAACCTCCTGATTTTCAAAATGGGCTATGCCAGATGCAGGGGAGGTCACAAGGATGCAGGTCTCTTGTTATCTGTTGTGCTCCCTGGGGCATTTGATGGGCCACTGTAAGATACAGGAAACTGGACGAGATGGGCCTATGGCCTGATCCAGCGGGGCTGTTCTTATGACCAGATGGACTAGTGGTTGAGTTACTTGTTAGGCAGCTTCATAAATAAATCTTGTAATCGGTCTTTCTTCCTTACAGCCTACTTCAGTTCAGCAGATTCCAATCCCCATATATGCACCTCTGCAAGGGCAGCATCAAGCCCAATTGAGTTTAGGAGCAGCACCTGCCGTGTCCCAAGCTCAAGAATTGTTTAACTCTTCATTGCAGCCCTATAGGTAAGTATTTAATGGGGGCGAAAAAGCAAAATCTGAAACCAATCCTTTACATAAAACTTTTTCTCTAGTGTAGTGGTTCTCACACATTTAGCACCGGGACCCACTTTTTAGAATGAGAATCTGTCAGGACCCACCGGAAGTGATGTCATCAAGCAGGAAAATTTTTTACAATCCTAGGCTGTAATCCTACCCACATTTACCTAGGAGTAAGTCCCATTTATTATCATTGTTAAAAAAACATACATTATAGCTTGTTAAAAGTACAGGTCTGTAACATTTCCCCAAATGCAGGCACGTACCATGGTAGCATCAAGTCTAATGATTAAAAATAAAATATTGAAATGAATGGGGACCAACTAAAATTGGCTCACGACCTACCGTATTTTTCGCACCATAAGACGCACCTGACCATAAGACGCACCTAGTTTTTAGAGGAGGAAAACAGGAAAAAAAATATTCTGAACCAAATAGTGTAATAAATATTTAATAAATTATAACAGAATAACATTTGAACCATGTAAAGTGAACAGCAGTCAATGGTGGCATTAAGAACCATTATCACTGTCATTAACAAATGGAGAGAGTAGTCTAGGTCTAAGTACTCTAGTTTTCTGGAAACCCCAAGAACTCATCATCGCTAGAGTCAGAATTTATGAAGCTCATTTGCTCACAATCACTGACATCACTTTCTTCGCTGTCTTCATATAAGATACAGTCTTCACTTCCATTTAAGGCATTGCTAATGCCACATTTTTTGAATGACTGTACAACGATCTCCTCCTTTACTGATTCCCATGATGTTTTCACCCATTCACAAACTTGAGTGATGGTGGGCCTCTTCATTCGTCCAGTAGATGTCAGATCATGATTACCAGCAGCCATCCATTTGTTCCACTCTTCTCTCATTAAGACCTTAAATGGCTTGTTGATGGAAATATCAAGAGGTTGCAACTGGCTGGTAAGACCTCCGGGAATTACAGCTAAATGAGTCTTCACTTCTTTGAAGCATTTTTTTGTTGGTTCGCTAATATGTGCTCTAAACTGGTCAAGCACTAATAAGGCACGTTTTTTCAGAAGTCCTCCAGGACGTTTGGACCACACCTTTTCAACCCATATTCTCATTCCATTTTCATCCATCCATCCTTTCTCATGTACATGTACAACCACTCCTTGCGGAATCACTTCTTTTGGAAATGTTTTCCTTTTGAAAATCAACATGGGTGGCAATTTGGTGCCATCGGCACAGCAGTGTAATGGGTCTTCTCATGCCCTGAAGTTTTCACAGTGATGGTTTTGGCACCCTTCAGATCTACAGTCGTATTAGATGGCACATCAAAGGTTAGCGGGACTTCATCCATATTCCCAATCTGGCCAATTTCAAAGCCATTTTTCTTCCTAGCATCAATAACAAATTTATGAAAGGACAGAATCTTAGATTCATATTCTTTTGCCATTTTTTGCGCAATTCTAGTTTTGGTCCGCATAGCAAGACCACATCGCCTCATAAATCTGTAGCACCATGATGGTGATCCTGTAAAATCCTGAATGCCTTTCTCTATAGAAATGCGTTTCGCTTCAAATATGATCATTTTTGTCGAGACAGAGAAGCCATTATTCCGGTGATGTATGATCCATTCTTTCATGTCCACCTCCAACTGTGGCCACTTTGCAGCATGCCCACGGAAAGTGTGCTTACTGGTACTTTTATCTGCTTTTTGCAGCTGATCCTCCTGTTTCCTCCATTCTCTAATCATTTTTTCAGTTGGAGGAGGCCCAAAATGTCTCTCCGCTGCTCTATTTCCATGCTCCTTAGCATATTTTACTACCTCTAGTTTAAAAGGAATTTTATATGCTAGCCTTTTCTGCTTTATCATCCTTGCACTGATAGAATGAGGTACTGTAGTATTTTTCTGCAAGAAATGAAGGAACTGTCAGTATCATTTCTTCAGTGTTTACCGTTGAGCACTAACCATTTGCTTTAACTTTTTTGCTGCAGTCCTATACACAACTTTCCTAGGAGTAAAGCCCATTAAACATAATGGGGCTTACTTCTGAGTAGACATTCCAGTGGACTCTTCCCCTTTCTCCCGAGTAGGCTTTTTTCACAATTTCCTTCTGCTTCGGCTCTCAGTCGGATCCCAAGCAGTGTCTACTCGCAAGTCAGTTCCCCAGAGATCCCTGAAGCCTTTGAGCACAATCCTCTGCTTGTCAGAAGCCCAACTTCAATGGGGCTTACTCTCAGGAAAGCGTGCAAAGGATTGCAGCCTTGCCAACCAGCTCCTGTGCTTAGAATGACACCGTTGGTTGGCCTGTGGATCGGGACCATTGAACAACAGAGAAGGCTCCAGATCTCCGGCTCTACAGTTGTTATTATTATTATTAAAGTCTGTGTGATCCACAGAGTTTATGCCACACCAAGAAATGCAGTGTCACACTGTTTATCCCCTCCACCTAGTTTATCCCCCCCAACAGTGTCACACTGTTTATCCCCTCCCCCCCCCCCCCACAGTTTAGGAATGTCACTGTCACCACTGCTAGGGTCCAGCTACACAACACCTAACGGATTCAGCCCAATATTATGCCTATCAACTCAGGCATAGGTCCCATTATAGTCAATGGGACTTACTCCCAGGTCAGCGTGGATAGGATTCCAACCTCTTTCAAGTTCATCTCAAAGATTCGTGAGCTGTTCGCATGCACACTTTCCTGGGAGCAAGCCCCACTGAACATAATGGGACTTCCTTTTTAGTAGACCTGCTGAGGATTGGGCTGTCAGGCTGCAATCCTACACCAGGGAGTAGGTCCCGTTTCACACAAGGGAACTTACTTCTGAATAGCTGTGCACAGGCTCGAGCTTTTAGGCCATGGCCCCCGAATGCCAGAAGGGCTCTGCATGGGAGAACGAGGGATCCCAGGACAGTCGGGGAGGGGGCGGCCAACCCCCCAGAGGCTGCTGCCGTCCACCCCTCCCCCCCCACACACATGGGTCGCAAACTGGGTGTGCGGAGAGCGCGTGGGAGGGCGCAAGCGAGGGAAATTTGAACCAGAAAGCGCGCAGGCAATGAGCGGCCTGCCTGTTCTGATGCCAGCGGAGGCGGACCTTCTGCTGGGTCGGCTGGTTCTGGAAGCGGCTTTCCACCCCACCAGCCGCGGCCGGAGCAGGGCAGGAAGTTCGCGGCTTGCCCGCCAGCTCCACGCAGCTCCCAGGGAAGGAAGCGCTTTCCTCGTGCTCTGCAACAAGCCGGGCCGGAGAGGCGCCCGAGCGAGCGGAACGGGGCAGCCACGGAGGCAGCATCGCCTCCTCATGCTCCCGCAGCTCGACGCCTCGCAAGCCACAAACAGGAGCCTGGTTGGGGGACCGGCCAGTGCCCAACTGAGAGCCCAGTCCGCACCTCCGCTGGTCTCCTCAGACGAAAGGTGCTCTCGGGACAGTGTGGGCAGGCATGCAGCTGGAGGCGCTGGAGAGGCCATGATCCCAGCCACGCTTACCCGGGAGTAAGCCCCGCTGACGAGAACGGGGCTTACTTCCGAGTAGACGTGCCCAGGACGCGGCTCTGTCCCCGCCGAGACATGCGAGCTGCCACCCCTGGGGGACTGGCCGGTGCCCGACTGAGAGCGCAGTCTGCACTTTGGCGGGTCTCCTCGGAAGAAAGGTGCTCCTGGGACAGTGTGGGCAGGGCTGCAGCTGGAGGCGCTGGAGAGGACCCTGAGCACCGCCTGGAGCCGCTTCCCTTCCTCCCCAGTGGCAGCTGAGGGAGGCGCACTCCGCTCCCGGAGGCCACGATCCCAGCTGCGCTTACCCGGGAGTAAGCCCCACTGACGAGAATGGGGCTTACTTCTGAGTAGACGTGCCCAGGACGCGGCTCTGTCCCTGCCGAAGTGCGCCCAGGCGCCTACCTGGCCAGCAGCTCCTCCACCCACCCGGCTTCCTACCGTCTCTGGTCTCCTCGCTGGGCCACGCACCGCAGTATTCGCTCCATAAGACGCACACACTTTTCCCGCCACTTTTGGGGGGGGGGAAAGTGCGTCTTATGGAGCGAAAAATACGGTACCTAGTGGGTCCTGACCCACAGTTTGAGAAACACTGCTCTAGCGTTTCTAAATTTGTCTACACAATTACTTATTCCACTTACGTTGTGCAAGACAGGTGCCCTAAAATTTCTACTATATTATAATAAGAAATGCAAGTTTTGAAATTTTGTTTAATTTGTTTGATATTCAAATCAGCTGAAGATGCATGCAAAATACAGTGGTTTGGGCTGGATTTTTGTGTTAGGTTTCAGTCTTCAAACTTTGTAAAAGGTTTGGGACACCTGGGGATTGGGGTAAGATGGGGTTCTCTGTAGTAGATATGGTTTTGCAGTATTACCCCTCTTACTGTTAAGAACCTTACTGCTTGTTTTTGTCTACAGTATCAGGTTCCCCTTCAACTTTGAGAAGAAGCACTTGAAATAATGTAAATGAGTGGGGGGTGTTACAAATTCTGTGTTGCATCTTTTTGCAGGAAAGTTGGAATAGTTGGTTGGCCTCGACTTTTAGCAAGTATATGTGTTAAATGATTGGTCAAGAATTGCTATGTTGTAGACCTTTAATCCATGTGTTATAAAATAGTCAAGGTTTTAGAAAGATCAATTTCTTAAAAAATTAAATAATAGTCAGTTTGGAGATTTGCATGACTTTCACCCAGGGGGTGTGTGTGTATGTGTGTCTAATATAATGGGTGCCCAGTGCAAGCACTGTCAAATCTTTATCTCAAAGATACTTTTTTACTAATTTAACCATACTTACATCAATGACTAATTCATACCAAATTTGTGTTTTTAGATCCCAACAGGCATTTATGCAAAGTGGTCTGTCTCAGCCATCACCTGTGGTTCTTTCTGGCACAGCCTTACACAACTTCCCAGCAGTGCAGCATCAAGAGCTTGCCAAGGCGCAGTCAAGCCTTGCATTTCAGCAGACATCTAACACTCAGCCCATTCCTATCCTATATGAGCATCAGCTGAGTCAGGCTTCTGGGCTAGGAGGCTCCCAACTTATTGATACACATCTACTCCAGGTCAGAGAGCCAGAACTCCCCAGAGACTTTACTGAGGAGTTAGAATTACGTGGTGTTTTAATGCAATAAAATGAAATGTGCTGGAGCTGTGTTGTTCCTGAGGCTACTTCTAAGTGTATATAAAATGGAAAGTCATCCACATCGTGAGTCATCAGATCCCTACTATGGATAGAAAAGAACTTGATTTGAGACATGTATCCACTGCTGGGGTTATTCTACCTCAAAAATTGATGGAAGAGTTGTGGCTTTCTGTCCATATTATATCAGGGTACCCACTGCCCAGTAACTCAGACAGCATTCTGTGTTTGTGTGGGCCTTTATTTGTATCTGTTTTATCATTGATAAGTATTCTTTTACATTTATGTTGTTTGAGACACTGTTGATGGGGCAGGATTCGCATAACTTTCAGATCCTTCATAGAAGAATGTTAATGTTTGGCTGCATAGCCTGGTGCAGTTTTAATTCACACATTAAATCCTTCACATATTTATAAAATTGTTTGCTCTCATATTTTACAGAGCTCATATTTGACATATTTCTGGGGTTTGAAATACAGCAGCATATGAGTTTAAAATCTGGAATATCTTTCATCATACTTGCTGCTGCTGCTGCTTCAGATAAAATATACTTAGTAAGGAGAATGATTAAATCCAAAGTAAAATGCCCATAAATCTGTTCTGTTCTTCAGATTAAAAATTTTGTCTAGTCAGTCACCTAGAAAATGTCAACCTCTCTCTTCTCAGGCCAGAGCTTCTCTTACCCAGGCCTCAAATTTGTATTCTGGACAGGTTCAGCAACCAGGCCAGACAAGCTTCTATAACACTGCACAGTCTCCCAGTGCTCTGCAGCAGGTAAACTATGGCACGGTAAATTGCCTTCAATTGTATTTAATGTTTGTGTGTGCATTGTGTGTAGTACCATGCTCTCTTGACAAGAGAATATCCTTTTGAAAGCTCATGTTAGCTTTTGATGAAGTTGCTCTGGGTGACAGCAGTTTAGAACTGTTGTAAGCAAAGAATATTTAAAATATATCCAGAGTTGTCTGACTGCTGGCATTCTTTGAAATGGACCTCAGTATGTTATCAGAAGTGTCCTGAATGCTTCTTTAATCAAGCATTCTCTTGCCCAGTGATCATCCCAGTGTTAATGTGGCAGTTGTCTACTCCCATTACTTTTATTACTATCTAGATCAGAGGTGTCAAACATAAGGACGGGTTGAATGTAGCCCCCAGAAGCAATTTATCTCCTCCCTGTTATAACTGGGCTCTCCCAGCTTGATAATTTGGCTCTCTCATATTTTGAAAATACGATCAAGGTTTGCACATTTTCTCTTCTTTGAGAATAAAGAGCTTATCTCTGACCATCATCTGCTTAATAATGTCACCTTCTACTTCATGATGGCACTTCTGGCCCTCAGCAAGCACTATGAATGCAAACTTTGGCCCTCTGTATGAAATGAGTTTGATATCCCTGATCTAGATGGAACCGTTAGCTAGCAGTGAGAACTTCCATTTACGTAAGAACATGGTGCAAAGTAATTTTGAGTTTTAACAGTTTTCCTCAAAGCCAGAACTGGGGACTGTGGCTTCCACAGGAAGTCCCAATAACATAAATGCCTTGCTTCCTGTTGATGGCACACAGTTCCACTTTAGTATAGTGGTGCACATCTGTACACATTGAGCATAATCCACCAGGAACTCCTCCTGGATAGGATCCATTGAAATGAGCTCTGGTTTATTGTAACACAATTTGCTTTCAGTGAAACAAGAATTATGTAAGCATCCTTGTTATGAATATGGTCACCCATATAGTATATTACATTAGACCTTGGTGAAATATTTCTGGGGGTGAAGATATACAAAACATTGAGGTTTTTCCAAGATGTATTTTCCTAAAGAGAAATTTTGTAACATTTTCCTGTCTAGACCATTTCTTGCCTTTAGAATTTCTCAAACATGTCTGTCCCAAAGAAAGACAAGAACTCTGCTTCTGGAATTTGAATTTTCATAAGAGTGATGGCAGAGATGAATACAGAGCATGGAGATATGGACAGGGGAAAGAAGCAATAAATCATTCAGCTTTCTGAAAACCCTGCCCAACCTCAGCTTGCATTCTGAATAATTACAAAATACTGAGAAGCTTGGGGATTTCAAAGGAACTTGGATATTGTTTCAGATGCTTAAAAGAAAAGACACAATATTAGCAATGTGTAGGGAGCAAAATGTATATGTTCTAAATTTGATTTGCTGCACTTAAGCAGTTGAAGCACTTAAGGATTCTAATAATTACCTTGTCTTTTTGTCCAGGTGACAGTACCTATACCAGGATCACAGCTTTCTTTGCCCAATTTTGGATCAGCAGGCCAACCTTTAATTGCTCTTCCACAATCTCTCCAACCTCCACTACAGCATCCACCACCACAGCCTCAGGCTCAGAGTCTGAGTCGGCCAGCACAAGTAGGTCAGCCTTTCAGAGGACTAATTCCAGCTGGAACTCAGCACAGCATTATAGCTGGCAAGGTAAGTGTGCTTGTAAATGTTGCTGTATGGCTATAGAAAGAAGTGTGGGCTAATTCTCATTCTAGTCAAGGGTATCTACAATATAGTTGTAGGGGTAAAAAAAAATTAATTTACATTTCAAATTTAAATAAATTTACATAAATGAATATACAGGTGGAGCCTGTTTATCAGCGTTAGTTCCGTTCTGTGACTCCTCGCAATTGCGACCCTCCAGGAGCACCTCTGGACCCTTGCCCCTGCCCCCCCAGGAGTAACGCCCAGGAGAGCTGCGGAGAGGCATGGACTGAGCCGTCCCCTCCCCTCCTCCTTTATAGGAGGATAGGAGACAGGCGCCCTAGAGAGGCATTGACACTCTAGGGTGCCCATCTTGTCTCCTCCTATAAAGGAGGGGGGCGGCCCAGTTGGCGCAGAGACGCTGACTGAGAGGCAGCGGCGCGCGCCTCCTCCGACTTTGGAGGATGTGCGTGCCGCTTCCTGGCCCAGGGCACGCCTCTTTCACCTCTGAGGATGTCCTGGAGGATGTTGCTGGACGCAGCCCCAGACTGCTACCATGGAGACCCCTGCAGCGCGGAAGGCTCTGTGGAGGCCTCGGCTGCCTCCTCCCTTCCCCCTTGTTTTCAAAGGAGGCATGGAGGAGGTAGCTGCACGGAAGTAATTGCGGTGATGATGACGTCACCGCAATTACTTCCAGGTCAGGTGCGCGGGGTTGGGGTGGAGAAGGGGGCGAAACGGGGTATGGGGTGGAATATTGGGACTTGGGAACCCCTAGGAACGCCACTGATGGGGGGACCTCCTGGGGGCCAGATGGGGGCCCTGCTTTATATCAACGTTTCCCAAACATTTTGGCACTCATCTTCCCCGTCAGGTTGCAATGCAGTGTTCTGTCTTGTGAAACCCCAGAGGCCTCTTCCAGGTTGGTAACCAACTCTATCAGCCTCTGCGGGCTGCAGAAGTCTCAGAAAGTCACTTTTGGTTTCTGGAAGTAATTTCTGGAGACTTCTGTGGGCTATTCTGAAGGCTGATAGGGTGGGTTGCTGGCCTGGAAGAGGCCTCTGGGCCTCCTAATGGTTCCAGAATGGCTCTGATTTGGAGCCATCCAGAAGCAAGGGTAGGCGAGAGACCCCAGGTCGCAACCCACAATTTGGGAAGCGCTGCTCTATAAGACTTTTGGAAGAGAGAGATTTTATCTTGGGAGGCTTGTGTATGCTTGACCTTCAAAAGGCTGCAGGCAGATATTGAAACTCCAGAACAGTGTGTGTGTGTGTGTGTGTGTGTGTGTGTGTTGACTTTGGGCATAATCCAGCCAGACATGAGCACCTCCTGAAATTCCTTAAAGTGGAAATCAAAGGAGCTCAACTTGGATTGATTGTGTCCAGTGTGTTTAGACCAGTGATACGCTGTTTCAGAATGTAAATGCAAGGGGCTTATGACATCCAAATAATATTTATGGTTACATCTGTCCAAAGAATGAACATGGATCTCAGAAAAGGGACCTTCGTACTACTTATACTCAAAGGGAGTTCTGTATGTTTGCTGTGTGGACACCAGGAGGCTTGGCCAATATCTTGAGCACACGTTCTTCCATTCCCGCCTGCCTCCAATTGCATGCACTGACCTACCAGTTCCATCAGGCATCCCTGATCCACTGGTGTGCAAACCTGGCCACTTACTGCTTGCAGTGGTGGTCAGGCCATGCTGAATGGCTTATCACCTTTTGCAACATCCGTAAAGGGCCTTATGCCACTGGAATGAGCATTCTGGCACTACTAGGCCTGATTAGGATTAGGCAGTAAGAAAATGAACAGCTGCTTTATTCAAACATTTCAGAAAAGGTGTGATGTTTGTCAGTTAGCCTTTATTGTCATTGTACAAAAGGCCTTATAGAGATGGCTTCTGTGATTAAATGAGTGCAGTGGGATCCCTGTTGAGCTTCTCTATGTTTAATGTATTATTCTTTGGAGTTAATGTGGGTAATGTTTTTCTTCAGATGTCAGAAATGGACCTGAAGGCCTTTGGAAGCGGCATTGATGTTAAACCAGGCACACCCCCAGTTACTGGAAGAAGCACCACTCCAACTTCTAGTCCCTTCCGGTAAACAAATCTTTCTAAAACAAGTCAGCATTATACTAGGTTTTCCTGGAAAACCTAGTGGATACCAAATTAGCAAATAGTCTGTGGGGAAAATGGGGTTAGGTTCCAGGAGACTCTTTTCACCATACATTCAATGAACTTTATGAACCTAAATCTTAACTTGAAATATATGGGAATTGGTGATAGTGAGGGCTCATCTGCATCAACATTTGTCAGATGGAACAGTCTTGCAGGGCGAGAGGGGAGCTCAAGGCAAGGAGGAGACAGGCTCCAAGGCCAGCAGCAGGTGGCGTACTGGTCTGGAGAGGGAGGAGGGGGAGGAACACCAGGCTCCAGCCATTTGGCTACCACAAGCAGTGAAGGCAGGGGCTGGGAGAGGCCAGTCAGCCTTTTAACCCTCCCATGGAGGAAGGGGCGGGGCCTGGAGGGGCTGGTCATTGGCATAAAGCCCAGCTGGGCCAAGGATGAAGTCAGTCTGGAGCATGCAGCTGGAGGGAGCATAACCCAGCCTGCCCATGAACCAAAGACTGGCTAGGAGCCAGAAAGCCCTAGCAGCTGGGGGAGTAGGGCCCGGGTGACGCAACCCCCTTCCCCCCACACTCTGCTGAGGCCATGGTGGCTGGGCCTTTTTTCTGGGGGAGAGAACCTCCAGTGCCCCGCCGCTGCCTCGTACAAATATGAGGGTCCCCCTCAAGCCAGGACCCCACAGGTCCAATCCCTTTTTAAAGGCATCTAGGTCAGATGCCATCACCACCTCCTGTGGCAAGGAGTTCCACAGACCAACCACACACTGAGTAAAGAAATATTGTCTTTTGTCTGTCCTAACTCTCCCGACACTCAATTTTAGTGGATGTCCCCTGGTTCTGGTGTTATGTGAGAGTGTAAAGAGCATCTCTCTATCCACTCTATCCTTCCCATGCATAATTTTGCATGTCTCAATCATGTCTCCCCTCAGGCACCTCTTTTCTAGGCTGAAAAGGCCCAAATGGAAGGTGCCCCAGCCCAATAATCATCTTAGGGCCAAATCCTAACCAATTTTCCAGCACTGGCGTAGCTGTGCCAGTGGGACGTGTACTTCATCCTGCAGTTCGGTGGTACTCATGGAGCCCTCCTCAAAGTAAGGGAATGTTTGTTCCCTTGCCTCGGAGCTGCATTGCCCTTATGCCGGTGCTGGAAAGTGGGTTAGGAATGTGCCCTTAGTTGCTCTCTTCTCAGAGAGTCTGTCTCAGTTTACTCTGTCCTAGGGTGGATCTCAAAGGTTTTGGGCAGAAAGGAGTATTTTCCAGTCCTACTGAGATCCTTTAATTGGGAGAACTAACATTGAACTTACATTGTACAGATTGTCCCTTCTAGAGACAGGGCCATGCAACAAATTCTTCCTCCTATCGCCTTGGGGTATGCCCCTCCCCAGTTTAGGCTGCCAAGTGAAGTCTCCAGCCACAGACAATTGCTTGAAGGGAAGAATCAATGAGAGCAGGGAGGAATAATAGCCAGAGGCAAACAGAGATGGACAGATAGAAAAAGGAAACCTTTCCATAGCTAGGGAAAGGTTTCCTTTACTTTCCTAGTAAAGGGAAAGGTTTCCTTTACTTTCCTAGTAAAGGAAAGCAGAGGAGGTATGAAAAGTTGAAAAGAAAAGGAGACCCTTTCTCTTATGCCTGGAAACCTAGAAACCTAGCGGATGTCCCCTGGTCCTGGTGTTATGTGAGAGTGTAAAGAGCATCTCTCTATCCACTCTATCCTTCCCATGCATAATTTGTATGTCTCAATCATGTCCCCCCTCAGGTGCCTCTTTTCTAGGCTGAAGAGGCCCAAACGCCATAGCCTTTCCTCATAAGGAAGGTGCCGCAGCCCAGTAATCATCTTAGTCACTCTCTTTTCCATTTCCACTATGTCTTTTTTGATATGTGGCAACCAGAACTGGACGCAATACTCAGGTGTGGCCTTACCATAGATTTGTACAACCGCATTATAATATTAGCTGTTTTGTTCTCAATACCTTTTCTAATTATCCCAAGCATAGAATTGGTCTTTTTCACTGCCACTGCACACTGAGTCGACACTTACATCGATCTGTCCACCATCACCCCAAGATCTCTCTCCTGATCTGTCACAGACAGCTCAGAACCCATTAGCCTATATGTGAAGTTTTGATTTTTTGCCCCAGTGTGCATGACTTTACACTTACTGACATTGAAGCGCATCTGCCATTTTGCTGCCCATTCTGCCAGTTTGGAGAGATCCTTCTGGAGGTCCTCACAATCGCTTCTGGTCTTCACCACTCGGAAAAGTTTGGAGTTGTCTGCAAACTTAGCCACCTCACTGCTCACCCATGTCTCCAAGTCATTTATGAAGAGGTTGAAAAGTTCCCGTCCCAGAACAGATCCTTGGGGCACACCGTTTTTACCTCTCTCCATTGTGAAAATTGCCCATTGACACCCACTCTCTGTTTCCTGGTCTTCAACCAGGTCTCAGTCCAGGAGAGGACCTGCCCTCTAATTCCCTGACTGTGGAGTTTTTTCAGTAGGTGTACAGGTCCAACCTTGTTATACACGGATTTGACTCAACCTGAATGACCACTGCAAATGGAAAGGAATGTGCTGATCTCTGGAGAAGGGGAAAAATGTATCCCTTTAAAATCACAGTTTAAAAAACTGCTTTCTACTGTTGTAGAGAGACAGTCATGTGAGTGATCACAGGTATAACCTAATTATCCACAGATTTTTCTATCTCAACATAAGTACCCTTAAAGCAAAACAGTCTTTTAGCAATGGCCTCATTAATTCGAGAGAGGACTGACAATCCAGGCTTCAGTCCAGGCTTCACTCCTCCCCTCCCCCGAGCACGTGAAAGAAGGCTAAATGGCAGTGATTATAATGGGCTCCTGGTGAAGGGAGGGTTTGCTGCCTCCTAGTGAAGCCTAAGTGCCTGGAGAGAGACTGATTGCCTCTGTGTGCATTTCAAAAGGTCAGCAAGATTGTTTTTAAATTGGAGCAAAGGGACTTTGTTCTTTAAATGGATTTGCTTTAGTGGTTGTTTTTAATGAAACTCAACCTGTATTTTGAAATGGAGGACAGTACATTTTGCAGGAAACATGGATTGCTGCACATGTGAACAGTTGTCTTTCCATAGAATTATACCCCAAATATTTGAGAATGGTAATTTGACTGTACAGTCCACCCTTGGCATCTGTGGTGGTTCTGTTCCATAATTAATCTGAAAAAATGGGGGTCCCTTTTAAATCACAGTTTCAGAACTGTGATTCTTACCTTTACAGAGCCACAGACAGTCTCCAGAGATTAGAATGGCCACTTTCAGTTTGTGTTGAGGCAAGCAACCCCCCTCTCTTGGCCCTGGCACACTGAAGAGAACAACACAGAAGTGATTCTCATTCTGGTATGGCCAAGAAAGGGGGTCATGCCAACCTTGGCATGACTCAAAAATAGATGTTCTTATCACTGGAGACAGCCTGCCTGAAGCACTATAACGGTAAGAAACTGCTTTTAAAAACAATTTAAAGGGACCACTTCGGGAGAGTGCAGTATGTTCAGAACCCGCAGTGAGTCAAATCTGGGGGTTCCGAACCTGTGAATAAAGAGAACCAACCAATAGTTTGCTGCTGCTACTGAAAACCTTGCACTATTTGGGTGAAATGTTCTATGAGGAGGATGTTGCTTAGATCAACTTGTTTTCACTTCCCTTTAAATTTTTCTACAAGGTGCATTACAGAGTCCTGGTTGAACTCCTAGTATTGCACAATTGAACATTTGAAGATTGGATGAGTCACAGAGCACGAGAGAAAACCTCATATTAGGATAGTCTAGTGCTTGGTCTTAGGATAGAGGAAGGAGGGCTTGCTGATTTACAGCCATGCCCTATACCAGAATTTCAGTGTCCCCTAAGACAAAGTGAAAATATAGAAGCAGCTCCCTTTTAAAATGCAAGCAGTAAGTTTTCTCTGTTTTGAAATTCACTACTTCCTAAGACAACATTACGATGGCTATATGTGCAAATTTTTGTTCAGGACCTAGACTGTTTTTGTTTGAACTGCTGCTCTCATGCCATATTGCCAGCTGCTTTTGAAATTCCTCTCACTTGTAAAAGTTTCTTGCTACGTAGCACTGGGAGGAGTCAGGGGCCCTCAACCTCCCCTTGGGCTCACATAAGAAGCTTCACCATTTGGGGGATTCTAACTGTTAATCAAAACTGGAGATTATTTTTATACAGGAAGCATTATCATCTAGTGATGAACAATTGAAAATTGCCTAGTGATTCAGGATAATTTATCACAGCTTGTTGAAACATATACTTATAAAAGCCATTTCTCTGTTCCCGGTAAGAAGCAGGTCTTCCTACATGAAAAAGAGAATTTCTGGAGGAGTTGGGACTACAGTCAGTTGAAAATCTGTTACGGCTATAGTAGAATATTATCAAATGTTGCACAAACACTTGATTATATTTAGCCATAGCCTTTCTGTTGGTTCTGGTCATTATCATGTTGTCATGATTATTTCACCTATTTCCACCCCCATCCCTGCCTCTGTTAAACCTGTGGGTTCCACTCTATACTGAGGGTGAATGCAAAGCCACTTTATAGAAAAGCTTCCATGCAGGCTTGTCCAGAGAGGAAAAGGGATCTCAAAAATCAAAACCCAACACAAGCATTTGTGTCACAGGTGTCCAGTAATCAGGATTGCCACCAGGCCCATTGCACAGAGTAGCTGCAATAAGAGGTCCCAGTGTGGTCTTGGGAGTGTATGGCTTGGATCCTAGGGTGTTGGCACGAAGAGGAACCTGCAGTCTTCACATATTCTTCCCTCGCTCCAGAACCCTGCACCACATGACATCCTGTTGGTGGTGTTGGGGAGGTCTGAACCCTTAGAAGTAAATTTTTATGGGACTGCAGAGAAAAAGGGTGGGTGGGAACACTTCATTGTGTTTACAGAAGGAAAGTTAGACTTCAAGCTGTTGAGATTGGCATGTCTTTCTTTGTAGAAATTCAAATTAATGCCACATTTAGCCAGATGTTCTTCAGTTGATTAAATGCCCGGTCCTAAATTGCTGTTCAGAAATTATGTTGTCACATTATGCTGCTTTCTTTTCTCTGAATTTGTATACCCTTGTACACAAGATGTACTATGAGCAAAATTTGTGTTGCAGAATTGCCTGCATGTAGGAGATATGCGTGCATATTCATTTACATGGAGAAGAAATTACCAAAATGCACATGACTAATCCTCATATTGTTTGTGGGGCCTTTGTGTGTGGTGGTGGAGAATTTGTCTCATTGTAGTGATATACCATGAATGGCTAACTAGTCATATTGGTTGCAAATAGCATTTATTAAGAAATATCAAGTGTTCTTTCTGAATTTAGGTAGCATATGAAAATTGTAACAAAAGGTACCACCAAAGAGATTTCCAGAATGTTAACTGACTTGAAATGTTTTCTCTTTAAGGGCTGCTTCTACAAGTCCCAACAGTCAGTCCAATAAAATGAATACCATTGTCTACCAGAAGCAGTTTCAGTCGGCAGCTGTGAGAATGACGCAGCCATTTCCTCCTCAGTTTGCACCCCAGGTGGGCAGCAAGTGGCTTTCTGCCAGTGGGCTGGGATTTCCTGTGTGTGACTGATTGTGCAGCTTGACCTAGTGTTTCAAATGAAGAGCCCCTAAAAGCAGATTTATCAGTCAAATATTCAATTAATTGCACTTCCCATAATTTTGAATCTAAATGATGTAAGCATCCTAATATCCAGGTAAAAGTGTCTTTCAATAACGTCTGTTTTCCTGAAGTAAAGGAATTGGACAGCTCTGGCACATGCAGGTAACCACAGGTTTCTCTGCACAGCTCTCACTACAACTGAGTATTAAACATTTGAAGGGAGAGGGGGAAAATATAGTGCCTGAGAGAAGGGTCCCAGTGCGCACCTTAAGATTATTGCAGGCTTTCTGGGCACAATCCACCTGGAATATCTACAGTGCAGGTTCCACTGTGAATAAGAGGAATGGCGCAAGAGTGGAGCTGTCCTCTTGCCCAGCCTCTACCTTTGGGGCTTGCACAGAAATTCCCAGTGACTTGTGTGCCTTAGCCACTCTCTTGAAATGCAGCTGTGAAGCAGTCACCCAAAATTCTAAAAGCAAATCTTTAAAATTGAGTACCTTTTAAAGGGGATGGTACATCCACAGTGCAGTTGAAGTAAAGAAGCTGTAAGGAAGAGGTGAGGTGTGTTCTTTGGACTTCTACTATCTGGGATGTTGCTCTTCCAACTGGAGAGCACTGAATTTTGTTTGAAAGAATAAACGAGCTTTTTGCCAGTTTCAGTGTTCTGAAATATATTGGAGTGTGCTTGTCCTTATTTGGTCCTGCCTCACCTCCTTTTGGTCTGTGTGCTGACACAGTTTTTAAGCACAACCTCCTCCTTTAGGATTTTTCCTCCTAGAGATCCCTAAACATGATCAGTCTTTACAGACAAAATACACCCATTGCTTGGCACTGGTGCATAGCAGAGGCATGCTGCCCCAGAGAAGCCACCGTGTTATCAGGTTGGCAGTTTTCTAACAGCTAAATGTCTGTCTTTTGTTGTTGTTTTTTTCCCCAACTTAGATTCTCTCTCAGCCTAACCTGGTCCCTCCATTGGTCAGAGCCCCACATACTAACACCTTCCCAGCGCCTGTTCAGAGGCCGCCAATGGCACTGGCTAGTCAGATGCCACCTCAGATGACCACAGGCCTTATGAGCCACCCTCGTTTGCCACATGTGGCCAGGGGTCCTTGTGGATCACTCTCTGGAATCAGAGGCAATCAGGCCCAGGCTGCGATGAAGGCTGAACAAGACATGAAGGTTAGTATTTTTGGATGGCCATGCTGTGTTAACCACAGTTCAGTCTTAACAGCTTGCAGGGCAAGATACTATTTTTGACATAGGTTGCCTCTGGGTCCTTTAAACATTCCTTTGTGCAATGGCCAAGTAGAAACTTAGACTCAATTATTGCATTATAGATCGCATCTGTAATTGTAGTTAAGTCTTAGAAGAAAGCAGGAGCTGAGTGAAGTACGGTGTATCCATAGGTCTGGCATCCATGGATTTAACTCACTGCAGATGCCATCAGATTCCAAGGTCCAAATTTAAAGGGTTTCTTTTTTTAAAAAAATTGTGCCAAAATTGTGTTTCCTACTTTCATGTGGCCAAACTATGCCATTTCCTAGCCTCTGCAGCTATTTTAGGCTTGAAAGACTGACTTCTGGGTAACATGGGGGTTCCTTTCCCCTCCCAACCAGAACCTGGGAGGAGCAAAGAACCTCCACATAAGACCCAAAAGTGGGTCTTTCAAGCCTAAAAATAGCTGTAAACAACTTGGTTTGGCCATGCAAAGACAGGAAACTCAATTTCGGCATGCTTTAAAAACAAAACCCTTTTAATTTGGCCCTCAGGATTAGTGGATTTTGGTATCTTGAGTGGGTTCCTGAAAGGAACCCCTGCAGATCCCAAGGTCCCACCTGTTACCAGCAGTTTGAAGGTGTTTGGCTTCCTACATTTTAGATTCACCCACCCAGAGCTGCATTTCACTGCATTACGCTGTTCTTGAAAAGCACTTGGAGACCCTTCTGGATGAATCAAAAGACACTCTTTCCCTTAGATGTGAGCTGTGATACAGAGTCTGTGTGAGGTTGCCACAGGATCAAATGAAATCAGAAATCAAAAAGCCCAATCAATTTACTAGCAAATGTGGGACTTCCTGAACATATCCTCCATTTTACACACTTACAGAAGAAACTGCTTTTCTGAGATGACAGAGAACTGTCTTTATATGATTGGTAAATATTTACATTAGCACAATAGCCATAATTTCTAATCAGTTCTGCTCCTTGTCCAATCATAGTTGATGGTGATTGGGGTGGGGGGGGACGTATACAGTATATATATGCAGATGACTTCAGAGCTTGGTCCTTGACAAAGCATACACCTGTTACTTGCAGTACAATTCTTTGCCTGCATAAAGGCAAGAAGCAGCATACTCAGCTGTTGCATTTGGGGAGTCCCAGGCCATGTTTGTGTTTTCGCTGTTTTAACTCGAAGAAGGTTCGCAGTAGCCAAGGGTGTGGACATCTTCAAGGAGGCTTTTGCCATATGTGATAAATGCTTATTCAATAAAAGCAATATGTTTATACCTCCTGGAAAGTTCATATAGGATTAAAATACCATAGATACTGGCCTATAGTACCTAAAATCTTTACCAAGTAATCAAGCTCCAATTCTCACTTCGCCTTATCTCCGGGTCAGAGGGCAGAGCCTTTCAACTCTGAAAAGTTTCATTTCTTGCAAAAGAAGACTCATTAGAAGCAATGCAGAGATTATTTGTTTCTATAGTAACTTTCCTGGGAAATTCCAGCTAAAGAACCTTTTATTCTCCTCCATTCCCTTTTGCAAATGCTGCTGCAACCTGGTTCCTTTTTGCAAATGTGGGCATTTGGTAGAGGTTTTTTTCTTTTCTTTCAACACCAGGATGGGATCCTCCTTTCCATTTGAAATAAAGTCCCAGTCTACAATTCAGTGCACCCTTACCTAAGAATAACTCCCATGGAAAGCAGTGGGTCTACTTCTGAGTAAAAAGGGTTGCAAATATATGCAGCTCCATCTCTCTGTTGTGAATTGAATTGCACACTCCCAGTTATGTGTTATGGGTTGTATCTTGTATGTACAGCTTCTGGCTTAACACACCAGACCCCTTAAAGGTGGATTTGATTCATGGATCTCCTGCAGTGGTTCCCAACCTTTTTCACTTGCATATCCCTTGGCAGCCCGTTTCCATAAATTGTACCCTTCATATTAGCAAAATGTTTGTAATAATACAAGCCCTCATCTCCTCTCTATGAATACCCAGACTTCATGTATTACTTATTTTCTCTTTTCATCTGTTTGAAGATCAGAAGACTTTGCCTTTGCACCAGCTTTTTTACTGTGCTGGTTTTCAATCACTGGTTCATACATGAATTGATGACCAAACACTAGCTATTGGTGGGGCTTTCACAGCCTTGCTGGCCCTTGCAAGGCATTCTAGAGCACGACCTGCCTTTTTCTGCCATTATTCCATTCTTTTTCAAGTACCCCTAAAGGTCCTGTTGAGTGTCCCTGGGAGTACATGAATACAAGGTTTTTCCAGTCTTCAAAATTTGCCCACTTCCTGTCTCACAGGAACAGAATCCCATGTCTTCATATTTTCTAAGGTCATTTTAAAGTAAGCCTTTCTTAGATAGAGTTGTTTAGAGCAGGGCTGTCCAAACCCCAGCCCGTGGGTTGGATATGGGGTTTGGAAAAAGTCCTCCCCCCATGAATGGCACTTACTCTTCCGTCATGGCACTGCTTATTTTCTCTGCACAGGGATGCTCCAGGTAGTCATGTCTGCCTGCGCGTCCTGCTGCACAGCCTACTGGAGCACTGGGCAATAGATGTGACTGCCCAAAGTGTCCCTATGCAGAGATTGGGTTGAGAAATAAGCAGTGTTACGGAATGCTAAGTGCCAGTCAGGAGGGCTTTCTCCGGACATAGCGATCTCAGTCTGTTGATGTTTGTTACATTTCAAGCTACATTCAGCACAAATTGTTATATAGGCAGGCCTCCAAATCTGCAGATCAGCCCCCACCTCCCACCCCCCCACATACTCCTTATCATTGTTATAAAGCTTACTGGACCAAGGTTTTCTTGTTCTCTATAGGAGGGAAGAGGGGGCATTTGTCACAACATGGGTTGCCCCTCCACTGCTCAAGGCTGGGCTGGACTAGTTTTGGATTCTACCACTAAAGGGGGCATCCCATTCTTCCCACTCCAGCTCTGCCTTGAAACTAATTCTAACACTAAACAGGAAGCAGAAGTTGACCTGCTCACTATGTCTCCCAGAATTCCTCTGCACAATTCAGAAACCTTTCACATCATATGAAGGAATCTTCTTTGTGCACTGCCCTTTGCAGTTAAGCACCCAAATAGGCAGGAGTCCAAGGATATGCCTAGCTAGCACATTGACACGGGAGCCTGGATAGCTAGCATTCTGCGATTTGCCCTCATCACATGTTGACCATATTTGGCAGGTTAATGAGTTTATAGGCATTGGTAGCAGTTACTTAATCTGATGTAATCCAGTTTAAGGATATGCAAGAGGCCTTCCTTGATACCCCATGGTATCATAAAATTTTTCTGATACCATTATTTGCTTATAATTTTCATTTTCTTCCTTTAGAGTCAGGAGCTGCCTTTAAATTAGTGCCAATATGAGCGTTTCTAAACTTAAGATTTCTAACAATAGGGATGCAGATATAACTTCCAATTTCATCCTTAAGACCATATTAAGCCTTGGCCAGAATTTCCAACAAGTCCAGCCGCATCCAGGATGGAGAGTGTGCCACACATAGTTTGACAGTTGATTGTTTTGCAGGTGCCTTTATGCTCATGACATGTTGTGGAGTACACTGAGCTGGGTAGGGAGGGGGAGTGGATGGTCTTGGTTTATGTTGTTGGTCTGAATAGCCACATTGTCCCTTCCAATCCCCGTGCTACTGTTACTAATAGGATCTAAAGCCACAAGAATTCTGAATACTTAGCGTTGCAACAAGCAATTTTTTCTTGCCTTCAATAGCTATAGTACTAGAAAATCTCCAAGATGCATACTGTAATTGGTGACACAAGGTTCTGTTTTTGAGAATCTTTAAATGAGACTCTCTTAAAACCTGAAAACACAGAATAAGTAGCTTTATTTCTGGCCTGTGCTCTGTTTTAACACCTCTTTCTTGTTTGTTAAGGCAAAGCAGAGAGCAGAAGTTCTTCAGTCCACACAGAGATTCTTCTCTGAGCAGCAGCAGAACAAACCAGCTGGAGGCAAAATACAGAAAGTGGGTGACAGTGGGAATAAAGCCCCTGAGGTAATGGCAGACTCCTCTGGAGCGTGTCAGGACAAAGTGGAGGAGAAGCCGAACCCTGCACCTACAACAGCCCCCAAGCCTGTTAGAACTGGACCAATCAAACCTCAGGCCATCAAGACAGAAGAAACGAAATCATAAATGCTGTGTCCACCTATGCCAACAAGGGGAATGAAATGACAGTAGCACAAACCTGTAGCCCAAAGGGCAAGACGTGTCCCTTCAAAGCTCAGAGTGGCATAAAGGGATGTGGATGCTAATTAGCCTTGGCAAACATATATGGCTATAGGCTCTAAAGGTCTGGAGATCTTGGGGCTTGCAGCTTCCATGCCACTGCATGAATGAGTGTGACCTATTAGACAGGTCCAGCCTTCAAGAGATGCAAAATGAGAAATAATGCTGCTGAGGCATGTTAGCTGATGGTAAACACTCCTATTCTTGTTCGTTTGTTTGCTGCTGTTTCATTTTGGGAAGAGAGGCAGAGAGGAGAATGCCATAATGGGCGGAACTGGGTTTAGTTTTACATTGCTTAGTGTCCTGAGTGGACACTGGCCCTTAATAATGAACCAAGAGAATTTAATGCAATTGGCAAGTCACACAGAGCTGCTTAATTGCCCCCTCCGAAACACACACACCTGCACTCCTCACACTTCATTTTGTTGATGTTCTGTGTCACACTTCCCTATAGGCCAAGTGTGGCTGCTGCTGCGGTTTGATATGGTGCTGAATTCAGCTGAAAAACAATGCTCCTTGATCCCCCTTTTACCCTTAAACTGAAAGCGTAGAGTTTAGGAGTCATATTGCCAGGCGCATTTGAGCTGTCTCAGTAATACTTGGGGAAGGAAGACCTTTGCCTCAGAACGGTTTTCAGCTTCTTCTGTATAGAGCAGCAAGCACTTGACTTGGTGCCACAAGAGAGCAGCACGTTCTTCTGTCAGAGCTGCATCGCACCTCCTTCCTGCTCACTGTGTGCTGAGAAATAGAATCAAGTCAGATAATGCCTTTTTAATGTAATGTATCTTCTAGTATTCTAGCTGTAGGAGAGTACTGTATGATAACTTCTGTGAATGTAAAATATCCTGTACCTGCTTATGATACGTAGTTGTGACTGTGCTATTAGTAGAGCTGTTTTAATGATGTTAAATCTAGCCCTTTTTTTTCAGGCAGTGATTGGGAAGTCAATAAGAGGGCACCAGACACCACACCAGTAACAGAATTGGCTGTTTTCTCTGAAAATTTCCTTTTCCTCCTCTTCTTCCCCTCCCTAACACTTTTTTGGAACAAAGAGCAAGTTAAAAGTCGAATGTGTATAATTTGTTCGGATAATGGCAGAAGCTGGAAAAGTCTGTTGCTGCTATTGATGCCTAGTGAAATGCTATTGTTTATCTTTTTATATAAATATTATAATTTGGATTTTTGGAAACTTAGCTGTGATGTCAGCTTTGGGAAGAAGATATCCACTTGTACTGTGAGTTTGCATTGTACAGAAATTAACAGCCATATTGGTCTAGAAATGTTTAAACTTTTTTTTTTCATTTGTACAGGGGTAACGCACTGTATTAAATATGTAAGGTCTTATTTACATGGGTTTGATTACAGAAACTAATAAATATTCTCTAAATAAAATGCCTGTGATTGTCCTGCTTAGTTACCCATATTCAAATCCCACTGTAATAATGGGCTATGGTGGCCTTAAGGCACCAGTTCCCAAATTATCAGGGAGAGTTTGGGAACCGGTGTTTGCAGGGGAGGGGGCAGCAGTGCAAAATACTTGCTAGGATTAGAGACTGAATGCCTATAAGAGACTTAAGTTCCATGCCCCTCAATTTTTATTGCAAAAATCAATATGGTCTGCAATAGAAATTATCTAGGCAGTGTTTCAAGAATCCATCTTTGCAGTGAATGCTGCTAAAGTACATGAAGAACCTGCCCAATGGAGGAAGCCATCTTCATTTGACCACAGGAAGCATTAAATGATGGAACCAAGCATAAGATCTGCTGCAACAACTGACTCATTGATTTGTGACTCTCAAGAGCATCCCATCCCTACACTTGACAAGTATTATAATCCCTGGAGAAGGCTGAACAGCTGGAAGAGATGCAAGGTGTGGGGCTCCGGTCAATTTGGGCTAGTTTTTCCATGCGAGGGGGGGAACCTTTCTCACCAGGGTACACTGCAAGAAGAACTGGTGGCACATTATTAGAGAATCTGTGACCAGTTGATGAACAGCTCAAGGAAACTGGTGATGAATAAATGGCATAATGCATTGGAGCAGAAGGGGCACAGTAACCATGTTGTCCCGTAGGATCCATGTCTCTTGTGTCAAGGGAGTAAATGGTGCACTTTGCAGGTATAGCTTCATGTTCAGCCAGATCAGTTGCCTCTTGCATGTGGTCTCTTGAGAATGCAGCCCAGCTGGCTATAACAGGTGGAGTTCCTCTCCGATCTACATGAGCTGCAGACCTCTGTGGGTTAAAATGGACACATCTATCAGGATAGACAGCACACTGACTTTTTTGAATGTGACCTGAAGGGCTGCTGTTAATGAAGCACAGGTATGGGTTCTGATCATTAGTGGCAAATGCTGAAATCCCTGATGGAGGCTTCTTGCAGTTGTGACTGAGATGGCTCCACAGCCCTTGGTGAAATCCTACAGAGTGGCATGCGCATCTGCAGGGCTGCCAAGGCCCTGAACTCTGCCCTCCTGGATCAGAAGGTGAGCTGTGAGCACCACAGTGGAAAGCAGGAGAGATGTCTGACAAGGCACAGCTCACATCCATCCCTCTGTACCTCTGGATAGCTGGTCATAGTCCCTTGGTGCCTGACCTGTGGGGAAAACGGGAGTAATTCAAATGGGTGGAAGCCAGGCTTACCTGTTATGCCCAAACGCAAAGATTTATTTGGTTTCAGCTAATGCTCAGATTAGCATGCCGCGAAAAGATGCAGGCCAACTTTTAGTAGTAGATTCTATAGTTTTGTTTTAGTGTGCAACATGCTCTTATATAGCAATTATGTCAACCACCCTTGCAATAATTGTTCCAATTTCACAGACTGAGCTAAGATTTGTCTGTGCTAACCCAATATTTGAATCTGTTTCATCAGCCCAAGTCCAGTACAGTGTCCTCTTGTGGGTCTGCAAAATTATTTACTGCACAACATCCTGCACTGGATGTGGTTGGACATTTATTTGTCCAGCTACACTATTGGTTAGCTTCCATACTTTTGGTGGTGCTCACACAGGGGCACTTCTGTGGGATCAGTATCTATTGCACTGTGCCACTTTTTTTAACAGCACCACAAATCTGCCTCAAGGTAACTACCAAATGTTCCTCACAATAGGTGCATCTCTGCCTGTAAAAAAAAGAGTCTGCATATGTTCTGTCTTTAATTGCAAGCACCTGTTTAAAAGGTGTGCCTAACTGCTAGAACTGTGGCAACACCATCAACAACAAAGCCATGCTGGTCTCCAGTCAGTTGAAGAAACTTGAAGAGATCTTGACTATCCAAAGACAGTACAAATGCCTTATCCCTTCTTTCAAAGCCTGCCATAACTGCTGCCTGTCATCTCTCTTGTATCCAGATAAATTCAGGTGACCACTCTACCACCCTCAGTATCTTGAAGCCTTAATGATTCTGCCCTTTATGGCTGCCCCTTTTACCTAGAACTCCCTAACACCACACTCTGAATCCCTTCAACAGCCGCCCCGCTCCCCCCTTCCATGAGGCCTCCAGCTTAGTTTCAGTAGAGGAGGAGAACTACTGTTGTGTCAAAGTATGTGCAACTGAGTGTATTTTTCCCCATCCCTAAGTCTAGCCCATTTCCCTGTCCTGTATCCGTAATAAACATTAAAAAAAATAGAGTCTTTGACAAGAGAGCAAGTCAACCTAGAATGCTTTTGTACCCCATCTATGGGGAGGAATTTGTCACCTTGGGGAGAATTTGAACAAAATACTCCTAGGCATTTCTGCTGCCACCTTGTATCCTACAGCGCAAGGTTTCCATGTCAGCACTTGGTAGAAGCTTCAACAATTCTGTGACTGCCCTGGCAGGCTGTGTGTAAAAGATGAGGTAACAACCTTGCATGGATGATAGTTGAAATATGTGTACTTCATAAGGGCATCTCAGCTGTATGAGGAAGTCTGATCCAAAGAAGCAGGCAGAGCATTGATGCTGTTTCCAATACTAGAATGTGTTGGTATTCCTTGAGATGCTATTGTTTGGATGGCCTGTTTGTGAGCATCCCAGAGGCAACTGTGGGTCACTGTGGTGGGGGGGGGGAGGACTGGATCAGTGCGATGTCATGCAACTGGCCTTCTCATGTCCTTAAGATGTTTTTCATGTACATGTAAAAACATCAAGTGTGAACATAACAAATATGTTTGCTAAACGGTACCTTTGTCAGGCTGTGTAGATTAGTTTCAGCTCCTTGGCAAGAGATACACCTGGTAATGTTTGAAATGGCCTTCAGCAAAGCCAGAAGCAATTGCTACATTTGTATATTGTTCTTCCATCAAATTCATAGGTTGATTTAAAGCCATTTCCAAAGACAACAGTGCCATATTAACAAAAGCTTTGAAGGAGACTCACAGCAGCACGTCCAAACTCTGATCCTGATGGAACTGTGAATTATCTGCTTGCTTCTTTGCATTCCAAACTGCTGCTTAGATGGGACTCCCTAGATGGCTTTATTCCCACACTCCAGGAGCTTCTGAGATTGGCAAAGAATGGTAAGATATCCCTTGGGTTCCACTTGATCGCATCACTTTAGTCTGGTGGTTAAACTTCACTAATCTCATCAGAGGTGTCTCAAAGCAGCATCTAACCTGGTGCCCACCCTGGTCACTGAGGTGTGAATTTGTCACCTGTGGTTCATTCTGATTGGCTAGCTAGGAGTCTTTAATGATGTCACACTTGTGTACCATGTCCCCCACAGTTTTTATGGAAAAATTGTCATGTTTATCTTCAGAGTAAGAGTAAATTGGCACACTCTGCTGTGGCCAAGCCAATACCGATAAGGTATAAGAGGTAGGGTTGCCAAGTCTTCTGAGCAACTTAGAAACTGTGAGCCAAGACATAATGTCTGGCAAATCAGGGGTAGAAGATGGCAACTGAAGGGAGTGAGCTTGGTGGTGTGTAATACTTCAGGAAGGGGTGGAGTGAGCAGCAAAAAATCAAGCCAAGGAGACAATAGCCTCTCCTCACATTTTATTCCTTCCCATGAACTCTGAGAAAATGAAGGCTGAAACCCTGACACTGGGCCTACTCCAGGACCTGGTATTGAGAACACCACTCACCTCTTTTGATGGAGTATTTCAAGTTAAGTGAAACAGTACCTGATGTAAGGAACTAGGCTTGCTGCGTCTTCAAAAAAGACCACTGCTCATTTGCAGAGCTAATTACGAACTGTAAACCTCTCAGTTTACCTTCATCACTGCCAATCCAAGAGCACATACATTGATAAAGCTATTTGAGCTGCAGCAGTAAAATACAACCTGCTCCACTGTGAGGTTAATGGTCTTAAAACAGTTGTCAGTTTTAAAAAAAGAAAGTATGGTCTATTTCCTCACACAGATGGCAGGGCAGGCTATTTCAGAGTAAACTAATACAGCTTCCAACAAGCAGATAAGACCCTTTAGTGATGTGTAATGGAGCATGCTAAAATGACAAGAGCCCAGCCCTTGAAATGCCTTGATACCTTCCAAATGGAATACACCAAATTTCTGATCACTGGCCATTTGGAAGAAATCAAGGGCCTTTTCTTAATTCCTTGATCCAGAAATCAAGAGCCTTATCCATGTCGAGGGCATTTCTCTGTCATTCATTTTAGTACTGTATGTGCAAAAAAAGCGTGGGTCTCCTTGATGCAACAGTGCTCCTGAGGACAGAGTGTTATAATGACCCATAAGTGTTGGCCGCTTTCATCTGGGAAATGTGAAGAGAGTAGGCAGTTGATAATCCTGTTTTTCAGCTTTTCTATGCATCCTTATTTGGACATAAGTCCAATCAAAACAAATGGGACTTGCTCCCCTCCCTCTTTACAATCACAGCCCCAGGTATCTTCAGTTCCAATGAATTAATGCAGCTATACTAAGAAGGCCAGTTTAGGAAATTACTTTTCCTCCTGAAACTCTGCATTTGTGGAGCAGTGTAAGGACAGGAACAGTTGATGATTTTGGATGTCCTGCTAATTATTATTAGTAGAAATGTACAATAATGCTTTTCAACAGAAATGTTCACAAAGCAGTTTATACTGCAGAATGAATGAATGGAGTAAATACTGAAGAAAAAATACTTTGACACCCTCTGAAGCCCAGGGAAAACTGGGAAGGAAGGAGCAAGGAAAGGTCCAAATTAGAGATTCAGATAGCCCTAAGAAAAAGAAGGAAGTTAAGTAACCAAAGGCACTTAGCTGGAAATTCTCTGTGTCCCTCTAGTGGTAACAGCTGAATAGCTGTAAGGTGGAAATATTCTGCTCAATAAGGTCCAATAATACATAACACCTGCCTCTCAACCTGTCTGGACTCCCCAAACACAACTGGGGATGCGCATCCTGTTTTCCTACAAACCCCATTGCAACCACCTGATTTTCTGCTCCCCAAGTTTTTAAACATCTTCAGAAATGTGGCTGCTACTTCTCTTTCCTTCCATTGGCACACAGTGATGTCTTTTCCTGCAAGAAATAGTGCCAAAAAGAAAAGAAAAAAAGAAAAAGAGATCACCACACCAAGACCGGTTAAGGATTTATTGTTTATTAACTTCCATACAGGTAGCTCCATATCATGCCAAATGTGAGTAAGCCTGCAAAAAACATCAGTGCTGCATGGAAGTTATTCTGGACTCAGACTAGCTATGCAGATCAAACAATTGTGTATATAATACTTAGCAATTTTCAGTGGTTGAAGCACTTCATAGTCACTGTGATTCTTCCAACACCCCTGCAAGGTAAGACAGTATTATTTTGGTTGGGGTGCTGAGAGGTAGTAGCTTGCCTAAGTCCGTGGCAGAGGTGAGACTTCATCATGGGACTTGCAAGCTTATAGCCCACCAGCTTAGCCATTATGCTTCACCCACTCTTTGTTTAGAAATAAGTGATCTCATAAAGCTGGGGCACTTGGAGTGAAAGCCATCTGTTAATATACAGTGCATTGATGTTCTGGGAGAACGTACTCCAGAAGGCACAGGAGACCCCTTAAAATAAAACTCAGCAATTGAGCCTTCATGTAATGAGGAGGTGTGTGGAAAAGCAACTGGCTCCAGAGAGCACGGTTCTTTTGCCATCCCTTTCAGCTACACTCTGGTCTTCTAAACATTACACACGTCTCAGGTTTGTTTATTGACATCAAGGTGTTGTTGTCATGAGCTCTGTTGACTGGCTGTTAATTATTGCGTAACTAAGAAGGGAGATGGAGGATGCTGCTTTCCAAGCTGGGACTCAGCACAGAATTCTGACTTGTCAGTGTTTGCATTTGTGAAGCCGAACTAGACTTACTGTCAACTGGATGTCAGACACAATTCCAGCCTGCTTCCACATAAATGGATGGTTAAGGATACCTCTCTGGTTAAGGGCAGAGAGGAGGAAGAGGAAGCAGAGTAGAAGCACGGGAAGGGGGGGTGAACACCAATTTCTTCTTTGAAGAAGGTTATTTGTTTTGGATAACATTGCATTGTCTATATGTGGCAGCTTGCAATCAACTATTTTCATTTCTCTCTTTTCTATGCCTGTGGCAAAGAAAGCTCTTGGTCTGCCCCCTTAATATGCTTTTGGAAGTATGTGCAGAATTCCAGTTATAAGACTGCAGGCATAGTCTGATCTGAATTATTATTTACTGCAAACTGTATAGCATAAGGTAAAGAACTATAGCCAGTGATTAACGTGCATTCCTGATAAACGTTGCTTGTTCGCCCCTCTACTTTTGGAATAAGCATCGGTATGTTTTACCTCCTCATTGGAGAATATGATGGGGTCTTTTTCTCCCAACAATGGAAGAGTAAATGGCACCTTAGCCATGAGCTCTCTCTGCTCCCCTCTATATTTCCTCTTTTGCTCCAGCTTCCTCATCCTTACCCTAGCCCAGCAGTCTCCATAGTGGAGACTGCTGGGACCCAGTCAAAGCACCTCCAGTACAGATGGAGCTTACCATTCTGCCCAGGGGATTCTGGTGCAGATCACCTTGACCTTCATGGCAGCCAGCCACTTCTGCCGTTTGTTGACTCTGAAGGCTTTGCACCCAGATTTCCGGGCATGCACGGTTGGTCGCTGCAAAGGTCAGGGGCAAACTGCGCCATAATGAAGAAGGCCCCAGCTGGAATGGTTAACTCTGTTCACTCAAGGGAAGGATTGCAGCAGGTGCCAGCTCTGACTCACAGACTGGGCTTTGGCACTCGCTACCCCAGCTTACCACTCTGCTTCCCTCCACATCTCCTCTTTTGTTCCAACTTCCTCTTCCTTCTTCAATCCAGCGAGAGCAGGAGAAACAGCAATGGAGGCAGGTGGGTGGTAAGCCCTCCCCCCCCACCAACCCGCTGTGTGAGGTGATGGCCTCACTGATGGACAGGATCTGGTCTTGATTTTTTTTTTTTTAATTCTCTGTGTCACCCTGAGCTTCACAATACTCTTAACACATTGGCAGAGCTAGTTTAGAGGAGTTGTGGCTCCTCTTTGTCATTGTATTTCAGGCTCCCACCAATTTCTGATTTGCACAAAGGTCACATGGCAAAAGCAAGTAGTTGACTTGTTTCTTCAATCCCCAATCACACTCTACAAACTTATCCTCGTATAGGGAATGTGATCTTCATACTCAGGGTGAACTATTTGCCAGCATTCCATATGAATCCTTTATAAGACCCACATTTGGTACTGGCTGCAGCATTTATCCCTTTGGAAAATCTCAGAGTATTTTCTCTCTCTCAGCTGATCCAGATGTGCAGTCTGTCCTGCTGGTTTTATTTGAATACTATTTTTTTAAAATTTTCTGTATGTCATCCTGAGCTGACATCTGGATAGGAATGCAAAGATATAAAAGTAAAATAAACAATTCTAAAAGAGAGGGGCTACGGAGCTCTGTACAAGCTCCTTGTCCTTTTCCATGACAACCATAAGCAGAATAATAGTATCAAATAAAATTAATCTGTTTATAAAATTAAAGAATCTGACTTTTCTTGGAACAAAATTTTTATATATTCATTTTTCTGTTAGCTTGCACAGGGCCCTAGGTATATTAGAAAAGCCATTAGTACATTACATATAGTCAGTTCTCATTATCTGCTGGGGTTAGGTTCCTGGAAAAACCTAGTGGATACCAAATTAGCAGATGCTGAATCACTGACCCTGTGAGAAAAATGGGGTTAGGTTCCAGCAAATCCTATTCACCATATACTCTATGAACTTTATGAATCTGAATCTTAACTTGACATCTAAGGGGTTGGGTGATAGTGAGGGCTCATCAACATCTCCAACCAGTGGCATAGCTAATGATTGTGTAGCCCGGTGCCAAGCTCAAAATGTTGCCCCAGAAATGATGTCACAACTGGAAGTGACATCCTGCCTGGGCTTTTTCAAAAGTGAAAAGGCCTCTATCTGCTACCTGGGGTCAAAGAAGATTTATAGCCCCCCCCCCCCTCGACAAAATCAAATTAATTAAGTAAATAAATAAAAAGTGTGCCCCTGGTAGGTTTGAGACACTGTGTTGGGGTGAAGAGGGATGGTTATTCCTCTCTTGCTAAATATAAGAGGGGCACCTCTTAAACAACAGTCATTCTCATAGGCCAGTTCTGAGTTAAGAAAATCCACTTTTTGTTCTATAAGGCAATGGTGTTTTCATTTTCTGGTTAATTGGCCATAATGTTTGATAGATTACAGCTATTTTCAATGGGGTTTGTTTCATTGCATTCTACATTAAATTACCTTTCCAATGATATATAACATGATGGTATTAATCATATATATCAAGATTTTCACAATTTTGGTCACTAGTGTCAAGCTCAGCTTGTTCCCCCCCCTAAAGCTTGATGCCCGGTGCAACTGCTACCCCCTGCACCCCATTAGCTTCGCCACTGTCTCCAACATCTGATGCTTCCTTTTACATGCTAGCTATCCCTTGACTCATTGAAGGTTGCTGGTCCAACAAAAAGGCCTCAGAATTCAGTAGTTGGGATGGGGTTGCTTCACCCATCCTCCTCTTTACCTGTCTCTTGGATCCTTCTGTGAGCTTGCTCCAGTCCCAAAGCAGCCCTCAGGTAGCCTACCAGAGACTGCTTATCATCGACCTCTCATCACTACCAGGGTTGCAAAGGTTCAGCTGGAATCCTTGATATAGTGAAGCAAGTCTGGAAGTGGACACAAATGTGTCCGACAATTTTCCACGGGCCAACACCAATGCCCATTTGATGCAGAAATTGACCCAATCCAGACAACTTTCTAAAAAGGGAGGCGTATAATTGGCTGAACATGATGATCAAAACTCCCTTCCCAATAGGCCTTATACTGTATACTGTCTCTTCCTCCTCGCAGCCCACCCCCCTGCTAGGTGCTGGTGCTGCCTTCTGCTCATGAGGAAGCTACTGTCTCTCCTCCTCCCCCCGCAACCTCTTTCACCCCTGCTTGCCTGCCTGTTCATAGCTGCACTGAGCCCCCCCCACCCCAAATGTACCAACACAGTATTCACAGGTAATGGAACAGAGTTGCAGATAAGGAGAAGTAGGTGGCAATTCTGCCCCTCCTGGATCACTAATTCGTATATAAAGAGAAGTGACTGCATAGAGTTGCAATGTTAAGTTTCTGCTGTGTGTAACAAAGGACCAGCAGCCTCTATTCCACTGCCCAGAGAAAAAGACAATTTGCAACAAAGAAGAGCTTAAGCTTCACCCTGCCAGCTGCATTGCTTCCAGAAGTTTTTACTTCCTCCAGTGTCCTGGACCTGTTTATTTCATAAGCATGAGTCTAGAATTATGTGGAGTTACAGGTGTTTCAGGGGAAAATCAACTGGTGGGAAGGATTAAGTATTCCCATTTTCACTCAATTTGTGCTCTCCTCAGGGTACTTTCCACTGATGAAGGAGCTATCAGCCTATTGACTGCAGCAAAACAGGTAGTTTGCCTTCATGATAATGATCAGTGCACAAATATTATGTGATGAATGCACCATTTTCAGGTGCAAGTAACAGGGGTGCAGGCATATATACAGGGGGACTTCTGTATAGGATAGAACTGTGTCCCAGAGATGGGACGCAATATAGCCAGAAGAGTATGTTGGATCCTAACAGCTGCAGTCCCTTCCCAGTTTGTTTTTCATAAATTTGCCCCTAGAAGGTCCTAATAGAATGGTAGAGGAGGGGGAGAGGCAAAATGGAGGGAAGACAGAAAGGGGGCAAAATGCTGTAATATTGTCTGTCAATAAACACTTGCTGGTGTTGAAGCCTTTCTTGCTGCATCCTTACCTGGAACAAGCCACAAAACAACATCCTTGCCTTCATTTTAATTCTGCCCTGATTATCACCAACGTACCCAACCTGAATTCTCTGCTCTGCATGATGGATGTCCTATTTGGTACCCCACCTGTTAGTTCTAGTTAGCAAAGACACTGAGATGCAGAGTCACCCTACCACACTGAAGCAGATGGCACTGGTTGTCATGAGGGGCAGCAAGGTGGAAGATGGATAGATCTGACCAATGGGATGCACTCCACTGGGAAGGCCTCCTCCACAAGCTCCACTGAAATGAATTGCACAGAAGCAGAGTTCATCTGAGTTAGTCTTCTTGTGCTGCTTCCTGTTTCAAGAGGGCCTGTGGAGGAGAATTTGCCACTAGTTTGTGCCTATATTAATGGGGGAGGGGAAATGAACCATATGGATTTTCTGCCTTCAGCCAGTCAGATCTTCCTTTTTCCAGCCTCTCTAAGCTCATCACATTTTGGAAAGCTTGACATCATAGGCAACCATGTTGAAGTTGTCCCAAGCCAAGAGTTTTATCTCTGCAGGGTTGTAATCTATCATGCTGCTGTATCTGTAGCGGTTCTCAAAACGGATGTTCATTGGTTCACTGGTTCCTGTGCTGGTGCGATAAATGAAATTCACAGTGGCCTCAGGGGATGAGTAGCTGCTGATGGTGTACAAGGAGCCGCAGATCATGAAGGAGTTGGCCACAGACTGCTTGCGGATATTGGTCTCCCAGGTCTGTTCGATCTCCAGTGTCTCTGGATCCAGCTTGGACAGCACAATGGCCCCCTTGGCATTTTCAGTGCTATAAATCACCCATAGCCCCATCTCATCCACTGCTAGATCAATGTCTGTATATCCACCCCATGAATAGGGGAACTGTCCATGGTAGCCAGCATTGGGTAGTTCCTTTTGGACTGTAATTACTTCAGTCTTCAGGTCATACTTGGCTAATACTCTGGACTTGCGCATCTGAAAATAGAGGAAGCCCCGATAAACAACAGCTCCAGTGCTTTCCATGGATCTGGGCAAAACATATACTTTAGAAGGGTAGCCTTTCATGAACTGCTCTGTGTCATCATACTCAAAGACTTGGCGGACGTCTGTGCCAACGGTGTCAACTCTCCAAGTTGTCTCATGGGTGTATGGAGACACAGGTTCTGGGTCCCTCATCCACACACCGTACTTCCCAGCAATGTTCTCTGCCCTACGGAAGGTCACTGGTTCACCAATCCACACCAGCGTTCCACAACCTGCTTAAGAAAATAAGCAAGCTAGTTATACAGTCCCATTACAGAGTATACTCTTGTGAGAGATGGTACTTCCTTAAAATGACAGTCTTACAGGTGAGTGGGAGTCAAAAGCCCTTTTCTCACCTCTACCTGTGCAAATGTAATGCATGAGAAGGTGGTATCCCTAACTTGGCAGACCAGGTGAATTGTCACAATTAGTTAGAGATCCAATGAACAGGGAACAAATATGAAGCTGCCTTACTAAGTCAGACCTGTCTACATTATCTGTCTAATAATCTGTCTACATTACTATTATTTCCTCTGACTAGCAGCAGCCATTGCAGAGATGATAGCAGCTTTGCTACCTGAAGTTTTTCATTAGAGAGAGAGAGAGAGAGAGAGATCAACATTCAACCTTAGACCTGCTGCAAGCAAAGCAACTGCTACCACCACCATTGATGTGGACTGTGGAGGCCAAGCAGACTCCATTTTGGAAGTGTGCAAACAAAATAGCTAGGCCAGAATATGTTCTTGGAGGTGTCTGCTTCAGCAGAGCAGAAACTTTGCCTCTCTGAAAATGCACCAAAGAGAGCTTTATGTAACTGCCTTATTTCAGCCCAGAGAAGGGAAGAGTCCAGCAGACAATGGGTCTTTCTCATCAGATCCAATCAGGCAGGTTGCTACCTTAGAAAATTCAGTTAATAGAACCTGGAAGCTAAAAGAACAAAGCAGCAATGCCTTCTCCACCCAGCATCCTGCCAGCCTTTTCTGTTGTATAGGCACATTACATATTTCCCCAGCCACCCACATTTTTGCTTCATCATGTGCCTTGATTGAGTCTTTTGTTCTAACAAGGTGTTTCCCAAACTGGGGGTCAAGTCCCATCAGGGGGTTGTGAGTCGATTTTTGGTGGGTTGAAATATTAAACAAACAAACAAAAAAGCTTTGCAAGCACCCTTGTCCTGTTTGCAGAAGAAAATCATTAGCTGGAATGCTAACCTGTGATATGAGGCAATCTTCAAACTCCCAAAATAAAATGTCACTTTTTCTAATTTTCTCTAGTAATTGGTGTGCCATAGATCATGTGTGAAACCAGTTTCAGCTTTTGGTCGGGCCTGGAAATCCCGAACTGTATACCTTGCTCTTCAGTTCAGCCTTCTAGTTACCCTGGAATGACTGTAAAGGTTTGGAATTCATTTCTAGGGAGAGTCTAGCAAATGCCTCTACACACACATACAAGTATCCTGAGTGATTGTTTGGACAGGGGTCTAGACCCTTCGAACCTATTCTCTGGCTGAGACTCCCAATGAATTTGGCCTAATGCCAGTCCTCTTTCACCTGGAAGCTTTCTCCTAGATCAGAAGAACCTAGATCAGTGGTGACGAACTTATGGCACGCGTGCCAGAGAGGGCACGCAGAACCCTCTCTGTGGGCACGCGCGCTGTCGCCCCAGCAGTCCCCCACCTGCCCCGCCTTACCGCAGGAGAGTGAGGAGGCATCGGGGGAGCCTTGCCTGGCCAGGGCAGGGGGGGAAAACAAGGTGAGGCCAGCAACCCACTGAGGGGGCGCTCCTCCACCCCAAAAAGGCGTAAGCCTCTAGGCTGTGTGCCTGGCGTGGAAGGCTGAGGAGCCCGCGCAGCTGCAAAGCCAGCCTCCTCCTGCTTGGCAGCAGCCGGGGCAAAGGAGGGAGGGTTGAGGCCAAGGGGGCGAAAGGAACAGACAGCAGGGGGAACAGGGAGATCCAGGCTTGCTCCCAAGGCGCCCCATCCAGCCAGGCCACGGGGAGGAGGAAGGCTGAGAGACTCTGTGAGGGGACATTTCTCATATCACTCCCCCTCTGCCCAGCAGCCCAATGGGAGCGCTTCCTCCCTCCCCTCCAATGAGGGTGCGGCGAGTGGGCGGGCACAGTGAAGTGGCTGCTGTGGGCTTTGGGGCGCCAGCCCTGCATGTGGTGCTGGTCCTGCCTTACTAAGAAGTAAGTCTCATTAAAGTCTATGGGCTTACTCCCAGGAAAGTGTGGCTAGGATTGGACTGCCAGACCCCAATCCTAGGCATGTCTACTCAGGAGTCAGTTCCATTACAGTCAATAGGGCTTGCTCCCAGGAAAGAGTGGCTGGCATTGCAGCCTTGGAGCCCACTCCTGTGTGTGTCTGCTCAGAAGTAAGCCCCATTAGAGTCAATGAGGCTTACTCCTAGGAAAGAGTGGCTGGGATTGCAGCCTTAGAGCCCACTTCTGTGGGTGGGGCTTTTTTAAAAAAAAAATTTGAGAAAATGAGCAGTGGCAAGGCCTTGCAGCCACCCCCTCCCTGCCAATATTTCTTTACCCAGCATGTAATCACTCTGTGGAACTCTTTGCCACACGAAGCAGTGATGACGACTTGCCTAGATGCCTTTAAGAAGGGATTGGACAAATTCCTAGAGGAAAAGTTCATTACAGGTTACAAGTAATAATAGGTAAAAGATGTTAATGTATGAGTTGTTTTTTCTAAACTAAAACCTCAGTATTCAGGTTAAATTGCTGTGTTGGCACTTTGCGATAAATAAGTGGGTTTGGGGTTGTAGTTTTGGGGTTCCAACTGTATTGGCTTCTGCCTTTCCATTGGACCATTTCAGCGACATGGAGAGGGGGGATTTGCTGCATGGGTAACAGTCTATTCTTCATATCTACTTCACCCAGGCTTCATACACTGGAGAGGACACTCTGTTCCAGAACCACTATTCAGAGCGCGATACCATAGTCTTCCGAGACTGAAGGATGCCAACATTGGGGTTGCAGTTTGGGCACTTGGTCTCTCAAAGGTTCGCCATCACTGACCTAGATCCTCGGCTACGTAGCCTTTGCGCTCTGGCTCTTCCTCATCCTGTCTTCCCCTTCTCACATGCAAGATCCTCTTTCTTCCATCTTTTCTTTTTCAGCCTCTGTTGTTTAGAGCAGGAACCCAGTAATCTACCTACAAGGTCCCTTGGAGCAGTTTGTTCAGGTTCTGAATTTGTATGTGAAAGCCATGTCTCAGAATCCAAACATTTGAATGTCTTAATTCCTGAGTAAATTTGTGTTGGAGTCTTTTGGGGTGTATTTATATGTGGACGCTCCTAGTTTGGTGGCTAGATTTCAATTTTGGTCAGAAAAGCAGGTTTCAGAAATCATATATCACTATTTTTGTTTTCAAATGGCAGATTTTTTCCGCAAATCCATACATGTAATATGGTATTTCAAGTTCTCTTGTTAATGAGGAATAGATTTAAGTTAATGAGCATGGTCTGATTTTTCTAGAGATGGTCCAACATCTCAAATAGACCCAAAAGAACGACTCACTCCAACTTTGAATTTTCATATGGAATTCCAAATCTGAAACAGATGTCAAATGCTGACTGGGAAATAGGGCTATTATGGAACTGCTGCTCCATAAGAAGTGAGCTAAATAAGAGGAAGAAAAAGCAAAGAGTCTCTTGAGAACAGAAGAAGCAGACTGGGGCTTTTTGTAAGACAAGAAGGAAATAAGGAATGTGTGGGAGTCTGCTGGTTGATCAAGCACCTATGTAATATCTTTGATGAGACCCGTGTGTGTATGTGTGTGTGCAACCTCACCTGAGTATATTGGACTTAAGACACGTTGTCTTGTTAACGCCTGATGCAGGTGTAAAAAGGACAATGTTTAGCACAAATTCAATTTCTGCTCTAATTAAGCTTACTGTTGCCTTTTGTTCTGCCCTTTTCCAGTGTTAAAAAGCATGTCTCAAGACTCCACCTTTTCTGCAAAAAAGCCACCATTCCCTTTATGTGAACTTGGCATGTAACGATACCCCTGAAAGATACCCCCTGAGAAACGGGAAGTGTTATTTTACACCTGCCCTTGGAATGTGGCGGCGCTTATCAGAGAACCCTTGGTGCCAAAAGTTTCTTCCTGATGCTTCCAGCCCTGTTAAAAGTGTTTCATTTTATTGGATACAAGAAAAACTATTTTGGAGCCATGTCCCATTTGCTTGTATTATTATGATTGATTGTCTGCTTTCCCTTTTGCTATTTATTTGTTTCCTGGTGCTATAAAAAGTCTTTTAATTCTAAAATCTTGGTCAGATGCATTAGAGTCTCACCCAGTCCTGAAAAACCTAGAATAATTGTGGAGGTCTCCTCTGGGTAAGGGAATGATTGTTCCCTTATCCAAGGGTAACCATCTACAGTGCAGGGGTGGTCTACTCAGGCTTGCATTAGCTAAATGTCTGGTGGAAGTGGAAGTAGACCCGCACAGTGGGGTCATGTCCAGGAAGGGGGTTAGGATTCAGTGGCTGCTGCCACCACCAAACCTGCCCTCTTCCTTAGACCCAATCCACCTGTCCTCTGCCCCCAGCTGCAGCCTGTTCCTAAGCATAAACCCAAACAAAATCAAACACTAAGCTCATTCAGTGTGAACTTAGCAAGTGACACAATATGAGAGAACGCCATTGAGCTAGAAGGAAATATCAAGGATGACAAAAGAAGGCTGGAAGGGAAATAAACAGGAAAATACAGGAGATATTGTAGTCTTCATACCTGATTCTGCAGCTTCTGCAACAGAGTGGCTGGGTGAGGGGCTTTCTTGGAAGAGATGGGATGCAGCAACCTCCACCAGTTCTGACTTCAGCTCTTGATAGTCCAAACGTCCTGTGTCCCACTTAGATACTGCAGGGAGGGAGGAGGAAAACAAACAAAATGGCCACAATTCAGGTGTAGACAGAGATCTCACGTAACAGCAAGCAATGCACAGAGTAGGCAAAAAAATAAATGAAATCTGCCAAAGCTGTACAATTCACCTACTCAAGTCACACCCTTGTGCTTCTGCTGCCAGGATGCGACAAAAAGATAGCAAACCTGTTACTTTGAGATGTGTGAAGGCTGAGTGTGGTTATTGATTGTTGGGGAAAATGTAAGTACAGGTGGAACCTGTTTATCCACAGATTTTCTGTCCACAAATCTGGCTCAGCACTGGTTCCCCGGACACTGTTGAGTCATGACTTGGCCCCACCTGAACCCTCCAAAGGCAACCGGTCACTCTGGTTGGCTTTCTGAAGCCTGCAGAGGTCACTTGCGTCCACTGTGGGCTTCAGAATGATCGAAACGGTCATAAAAAACTACTGGTTTCCCAAGGGAAACTGGAAGTGACATTTTTAATGCCTTATAAGGCATTAGGAGGCCCTCTGACTTTTTGGCTTTTTTGGCCATTCTGAAGCCCTCAGAGGCTGCAGGAGACTGTGTGTGACTCTGCAGGCTTCAGAAAGCCCTCTGGAGGCAACTTTAAAGGGGTCAAAACCACAGATTTCGGTATCTGCAGTTTTCAGTATTCACAGAGGGTCCAAGAACATATTCCTTGCAGATACCAAGGTCCCACTTGTAAGCAAATAAAGGAGTGTTTGAGTTGCTGTTAGCTTGGACTGGATCTACAGGTGTAGCAGAATGGACTGTGGCACTTCAAACTGCAAATGGAGGCTACCAACTTGACTGCTCCCCTATTCACAAAAACTCCTTGCACATAGAAAGCCAACATGTCAGGGAGGAATGTTCCCGTAAGTTCTTTGTCTCTTGTGCTTGTTTTCTACTTGCATGGACTTTTTAATGAAAGGGGGCACTGAGAAATGTGGCATTTGCCTGCCCTCCATTCTACCATGCTGCTCAGGGAAAGGGATCATCACTCCGTAGTACATCATCTGCTTTGCATGTTTAAGATCTGAGGTTCAATCCCTGGCATCCCCAGATCAGACTGGGAAGCAGCCCTGTCTGAAACCCTGGAGAGCTGCCAGAAAGCAGCACAGACAACACTGAGCAAGCTGGCCCTACATAGTGTAAAGCAATGTACCTCCTATGCTCCAGGCACAGACTAGACCTTAGATGGATTTTTTAAGGGGTTAAATATATATCCATGGAGGCTAGACTTCTTTCCAGATATAATCAGGATAGTTAAATGGAACCTCCATGTTCAAGAGCAATATACTCTGAGTACCAGATACTAGGAGTAAACGGGGGGGGGGGGTGTTACCAAAAAGGGCTGTTTTTAAGGGGAATTATTATATTACCCTTTTGGAAACCTCAGGATCACAGGCTAAATAACAAAACAGTGTAATGCAGAGATAATCCCTTGTAGCTTAAAGAGGAGACTGGGAGAAAGATAACTTTCAATCAACGATTATATTTTTATTACAAAAACACATAGGTAAACATAATGCACATGGAGAATTGATAAGTATAGGTTTCTAGTACTTGTGTCTAGTGTACCTGTCTTTATGGTGGTTGCATGTGCCGTGTATTTGGTGCATCTGAGAAGGAATCAGAAAAGGATAGGTTGTAGGGAAGGATTTTAGGGGTCCCTGGTCTGCATAACCCAGTTGCTAACTAAGATGGGGGAGAATGGGAGAAATAGGTAGGATAGAAGGGAAAAGATTCCAGACGCAAGATATAGTTACCTGTCCTGGGAAGCGGTTGGGGGGAGAGGGTGGAAGAGTCCTATGGAGGACCTGTGCCTTGGGGGGCAGCCAGAGAGAGAGAGACCATGTGACTGGAGCTTCCTCTTAAAGGGTTATGGCTGACCTAGAATGACCCGGATGTGACCTAGAGCTGTGCGCATGCTCAGTATACACACAGTGGTACATGTGGAGTATGTAAAACAGTGGAAGGGTCCAGAGATCAGCTATCAGCAAAGGTTGATCCTGGGGGAGGGGGGGTAGCTTGCTTCCTGTTGGTACTGGACTTTGGAGTCAGGATGTAGCTTAATGGCTGTGATTTAGTTAACAATAGGTGGAGGCTAGGTATTTAGACTTTGCTGCTAAAGTCTTCCTCCCTTAAGGTGTTTGCATATTCAGTGATTGACTTAAACAATAAAGACATTTCCAGTGTCCCTAGAGAAAATGAGTCTTTCCAGACTGAAGGTGGCCAACAACATGAGAAATGAGTGAGCTTATGATTTGACTCCTTTTGTGGCCTGTAAGAGAAGTTTTAGGCCTGCATTTTAGTCCAAAATACATAACCAGATATAAAAACACAACTTTGAAGGGAAAAGGGGATTTTCATGTAACAGGGGAGGGTGCTGACCTGAGCATTTTCAGGCTGACCTGTGGGTATCCCCGAAGTATCTGGTTGAAAAGGAAGCAGGTGATGGACTACTAGATTAAGCATCTTGGTGCAGTTTTATGTTATGGGTAGAGGTGTTTAAAAATGGTGTTCTTTACCTTAGTCAAAAGTAAGCCCATTGTGTTCAGTAAGACTTTAGGCTGTAATCCTATCTTACTCACCAGAAACAAACACTTCTGGTTATGGAGCTTTAACCACAGCCTGAAATGTAGAAATTAAACAAGTTTTCCTGGCACAAATTTTAGGGAAAAATCTGTATCTATTCAATTGCTGAGAGCTATGCAGCAAAAAGTTGGCAACCCTCCTCCTTTGATGGACCCTAATTACTTGATATGTTTCCAGAACAAAGTCCTGGCACTGAACAAGAGTTCCACTGCTGAGCCCTCAACTTAATGTGTCTGTCCATGACTAAGTTGATGGGAGTGAGACGATATTTCTTAATTTCACTGTGAACTGGCAGAGATGAACAGATGCAAAAGAGGGGAGCAGGGTTGCTATTCTCTGACTAGTTAATGTAGAAGAGGACCTTGGGAAGGCACACCTTTTCTCCCTCCTGCACTTGTCCAAATTCCCACTCCTGCATAATTATTAACAGCACCGGAGCTGCCTCTTCCTTCTTTGCATCTGTTCTCCCCAAGTCTGTTACCCTTTTACGGTCATCACATTTTGAAATAAAATAATGTTGGTATCTGGGTGGGGCCTGGAATTGGAGCTCTCTGAGTACAAGGGAGCAGCACAGATAGCTGTCACTTTGTAAAAAGTGTTAAAAATAAGCTGAGGAGAAAAACTATGGCCTGACTTTTCTGGCAACTGGTTGAAAATGCATAAACCTAGCCAAGCTATTCTTCCTGGTCTGTTGGCAACCATCCTTGCCTTTCTAATTTTTTGGCGCAATTTTACCCTAGACTTAATCAGAACACAGAAGCTGCTTGGCCTGGAAATGCTACACTGATCGAAGCTGTTATGGAAGAGCAGAATGGTTATCCTGCAACTTTGCTGCTGGTGTGTCCTGGACTGATGATGCTTTTGCACTACAGCCAAGGCATCCCATTCCAAAAATACTCCCTGATGGACACCAGCTCCAGCATTCCATCACTCCTATTCCTGCTGTACGGTGATGATGCAATGGCTTTAAAAAGGCCTGCTCCGGAGTCAGAGGGTCTGTGTTGAAACAAACCTCATAAGAGGCATTCAGGTAACATTTAGCCTCCTCTTGAGGTCAGCCATCTACATCCCCAGTGTTGGGGCACTTAATGAGGCTGACTTTTTCACAAGCACCATAGGTGGTGTCTGGGCTCATTCACAACACTGCACAAATAGAACACAAGCTGTGCTCACTAGCAGTTTCTTAATGACTTCTGCTGGGTCTGTTCCTGCTCCATTTATGAGGCAGGAACAAGGTTCACTGTATTTGGCTTGCTGAATGGAGTCACGACAAAGGAGAAGGGAAAGGCTCAACGCTTGGGAATAGCAGAGAAGCATCTCTCTTGGGGAGTCTTTTCTCCAGCCATACTTGGCCAAACACCCATCATTGCAATAGATTTACTCCAGGACTAGCTCAGGAGGTCTGAGACAAAAAATCTTATGAATCTTTCTACAAATAAAACAGTACTCTGTATGTGTATTCTCTTAAGAGATATATTTCATTTGCAAAAATGGGTAGATAGACAGCTATATCCTAGTGTCCATTCTTAGGATCCTCATCTTTCACACACACACACACACACAAACTATGGCAGGGGTCCTATTGAGACTGTCCAGGTCTGTTGGGTTGCCCATCTCATCCCCTGAAAAATGTCACTGTACAGCTGGTAAAAGGAGGAAGGAGCCTGTTAAAATGCTCAAAAGTTTAAGCATCTTCCTTATGAAGAATGACTAAAGCATTTGAAGCTTTATAGATTTGAAAGCAAATGAGAGTAAGAGCAAAAGTGAGAGAGAGCCATTTTATAACCCTCTGGCTTTTATCACATGCTGAACAATGTGGAGAGAAAGAGACAATTTTTTCTCCCTTCTTCCTATCACCAGAACTCAGAGTCATCCAATAAAACAGACTGGTAGTAAGATCATAGCAGGGAAAAAAGCAAACTTCTTCACATGATGCAAATTGGGATGTATGATGGGCCAGGTGTGACTTAGGTTGCTTTTAATTTAAAAAAAGAATTAGGCAAATTATTGCAGAAAGTATTGTTTCAGCAACTGTTTGGCATGATAGCCAAAACAGGGAGTAGGAAGGTGGTCTACTTCTGACTACTTTCAAGCTGATCTGTCTAGACCTGAGGGCAAAAATAGAGAATGCCGATACTGTCATTCTTTGACCCAATTGCATGCTTGCCTGGTACAGTCATAACATTGTGAATACACACAGCCTTGTCTGCTACAGTCTCCCCTTTGGCTCTTCTTCTCCCTCCAAATAGAGGACAGAACCATATCCTCTAGTCTAAGTGACACTGGATACACACTGTAAAATAACCTAATAAATGATCTACAGCTCAGGCAATCCCTGCCAGCAGATTTCTAAGAAAGGCATTTGCTAGCTGAATGAATGGCCTCCAGCATTACCTTCTTTAGAACCTTGGAAGGAGTCCACGTTGGGTGCTTCTCCAGCCTGAGGACACTGATTAGCTCTCAGCTGAGCTATGTCCTGGATGCTGGTCTCCAGCTGCCTTTCCAGCTTCTCCTTTTCTTCCTGCAACTGCTTCTTGTCCTCTTCTAAGAGAGACTTGTCTAGGAGAAGATTGCTGATGGTAGACTCCAGCCTGCTGACTTGGGCATCCCTCTGGGCTTGCTCCCTCTTCAAGCTCTCCACTTCTTTTTGAAGCAACCCCACCACGGAGAGAGAACCACCTCTTCCAGTTTGGCTCCCATGTAGCTGGTTCACCAGGTTCTCCAGGAGTCCAAGTCTCGCCTTGGCAGACTCCAGTTCCAGCTGCTGGGCACTGCTCTCCTGCCGGAGAGCCTGGATAGCTGTCATGGCTTCACCTGGGTCAGCACAGCTGGCTTCATTGGCACTGGGCACTGTGAAGGAATAGATGCATCTGCCAGCCTGGTCATTCATCTTGTGGAGATGGACAGTGCTTCCAAAGGCCCCCCACACCACCCAGACAGAGAGCAGGCAAGTCACCAGCACTTCCATTGCTGCACCACTGCCCCTTGAAAGCCACTGCTCTAGGAGCACAAGCAGCATTCACCAGCTCCTTGTGAAATTGAACTCCTGGAGTCCTCCTTTTTATACAGCTGGGAGGCAGGGAGGTGCAGGAGAGGGCTGCTTTGCAGCCAGCAGTAGCAGCAGCAGCAGCACAGAATAACAAGAACTTCCCTGAGCTTTTTGGATTCTCTTAAAGGGATAGATTTCATTTGCAAAGCTGGGCAGCTATATCCTAGTATCCATTCTTGGGGTCCTTATCCTGGACACACACACACAAACTATAAATACATAGAGCCCGATCTGCAGCTAATGCGTGTCTGCAAAGTGCATGGCTTGATGGCTGTGAGTGCCAGGCTCTTTGACACTGGACACTTGGGCTGGAAAGCTGAAGTTCCACTAGTTTCTCACTATCTTGGGTAGTACTACCATTGTTCCCAACCAGCTCTGCTCCACCATTTTCAGTTTGTATCACATGGTTTCTTCAGACCTGATTTTTCTTTTATTCCTTAAAGTGTCTGTCCAGTGCAGATTGCCAAAGCACCAAGGGGATTTTTCTGAACCACTTTTTTCATCAGTAGCTTCCCCCTCACCCCTTTCTCTTAAAGCACCTAATAAATTGTATCTGGCTCACCACTTTTCGTGGCTACAGCGTTCCAGAACAGACTACAAAAAGGAGTTTGGGGAGGAGGTTCATTATTATCTGACTTTATAAAAAAATAAAAATCTAATAATGAAAAATTGTCTGGGCTGCAGAGAAGAAACAAGGAATTAAATCCAAATAAGCCCCTTTCCTTTGAAGAGGAACTCATTAATTAAGGGCTTAACTCAGGAATACAGCTGCCTCTGCAAGGGACCAGGATGGTGCAGAAACCCTGTTCAGATCTCACACTCCCTCACAAGGGGAGAGGCTAAGAGTGCATCTGTAAGCCCCCCCACCACACAAACAGCATTTGTCTGCCCCAGCAAATCCTGCATCTGCAGAGACTTTTTCGATATAATCAAGAATAGTGGACAATCAGCATTCTTGTTTGTAGGAAGAAGCCCCTCTAGTAGAAGTACCCCCAGTGCTTGGAGTGGTGCTTTAAGATAACTTTGTTGTGGGGGCAGGGCTCACTGGTGCAGTTTCAGGGGGGCTCCAATAGCACAGATTAGTGTTTCTCAACCAGTTGTATGGGTATTACCAGTGGTACGTGAGGTGGTATCTGGTGGTACTCATGGGACCCCTGGCTACCTGCCATCCGGCAGGACCAGGAATGTGATACAACAAACAGCAGTAGGAGGCTCCAAAGCATGATTTTCCACTAAGTCCTCCCGCCTACCCCGAGCCTCTTACTGCTGTTGGTCACTTCACATCTGGCCTCCCAACCCAGACATACCTAGCAATGATATCATTGCCATTTACTTCCAGTGGTACTTCAAACAGGTGGACCATGCAAAGTGGAACAGCAGAAGACAAACATCGAGAAACACTGGCATAGACAGCATCCGTGCAAGGTCAATAGCCATGAGGCCAACTGAAGTTGTCACCTCAGGCAGCAATTGGTGGGGGGTGCCCACCTTCTTGACTCCACTGCTCCTCCCTCCCTTTCTCTGGATTGGAAATGAAAGGGGACAGAGAGGAAATGCAGAGAGGAGAGTACTGAGCGGTGACATTGGAGAACAGGGGTGGCATATCATTGGGTAAGGGAGGCAGCTTTGGGGATACTGCCTCAGGAGGTCTCTGGTTGGCCCTGTGTCCGTGTCATTAAGTTCAAAGAGGGCTTAAGTAGCTGCTTTAAAAGATAAGGGAGGGAAGGAAGAAGTTACTAATTAAAACATCTGCACGGAGTAGCACCATTACTGAAAAAGACTTACCTCTGAAAACACATATAAGTGGGATCTTACCCAGGAGGATGGGCATTGGTTTTTTTGTTTTTTTTGCAAGGGGAACAGCATATAGTGTGAGCATTATATTATGTTCCAGGCGGAATTGGTGTGTATTGCCTCTTTAAAAGGGTAGCCAAGAAGGCCTCAGGATGAGATGGCCATGTGAGAGAGCTGGAGAACTGCTTCAGTTCTGCAGATGTATGTGAAAGGTTGGGCATGTTGAACCTGAACAGTTCCAGTTCTAGATGGACTAGCAATTAGAAACTATTGCAGATATCATGTGTGTCATTGTCCTCACATCTGTGAGGAAACATCTGTCCTCACATCACAAAAGCACTGAGCTTTTCCAGTGATTTGTAAGAAGTCAAGAAATGAGTTATTAGCAGAGGGCTGGTGCATGCTGCTGGTTTTATATTTATCCAACTTTCTACAGTCATTTCCTGCGAATTGTGGTAAGCAAAGCTTTAGCAGCATTACTTGATCTGTCTATGTATGAAATTAACTAAGGTGGCACTAGTTGCACCTTAAGATGAACAAGAAAAGCACAAGAAAAGGCAACACATAATTGATACAAAAATTCAGAGTACATATGCTTAAAACCATCTATATCAGTGGTTCTCACGCATTTAGCATCAGGATCCACTTTTTAGAATGAGAATCTGTCAGGACCCACCAGAAGTGATGTCATGATCGGAAGTGACATCATCAAGCAGGAACAATTTTAACAATCCTAGGATGCAATCCTACCCACTCTTACCCAGGAGTAAATCTCATTTACTATCATTGCTAAAAGAATAAAAGTACAGGTCTGTAACATTTCCCCAAATGCAGCCACATACCATGGTAGCATCAAGTCTAATATGTTAAAAATAAAATATTGAAATGAATGGGAACCCACCAGAAATTGGCTTGTGACCCTACTAGTGATCCCAACCCGCAGTTGAGAAACACTGATCTATAGCTTATTTCTGTGTAACCATGCAAAGGATTGCTATGTCAACAACTAGTTCCATAGCAATAGTAATATTTTCAGCAATCAAAACACATAGAATGCAGTGTGGTTGTCCGCTAGCATTGCAAGTGTGTGGATACCAGGCTGCTGCTGAAAGTCTCCAGCTCAGGCTGCCATTGAAAGCAGCCAGCCCGGCGCGAATTCACCGCAGACACTCACCTATAAGTCGATCCCACAGATAAGTTGAGGGCAGGTTTTGAGTCAACCATCATGGAATTTTCTATGACCCTCGGATAAGTCAGGGGTTGAACTTAGGGGCGTGTCTGACTATAGTTTTGTCTGATTTTACCCGAGGCCAGATCCTGAATAATACGTAACCCACATTGTTACCTAAGAACTGTAGTCTCTAATTTATTAAAAACATAGTAAAAGATCCTAAGATACATTTTTATTCTTTTTAAATTCTGGTCTTCATCACCTTTTTGTAAGCACTATCAGAGTAAGTGCACTGTAAACAACATAAAACAGTGGTTCCCAACCTGGTATTCATGTACTCCCAGGGACACTCAACAGGACCTTTAGGGGTACTTGAAAAAGAATGGAATAATGGCAACAAAAGGCAGGTCGTGCTCCAGAATGCCTTGCAAGGCAGGAAGGGAGGTAGCTAGTTGGCTGTGAAAGCCCCACCAATAGCTAGTGTTTGGTCATCAATTCATGTATGAACCAGTGATTGAAAACCAGCACAGTAAAAAAGCTGAAACATAATATGGAAAGTGATCAAACAGCCAGAATTTCTCAGCACACTTCTGGTGCAAAACAGTGCATAGGCAGAGTCTTCTGTTCTTCAAAAGGATAAAAAGAGAAAACACTGTGATACATGAAGTCTGGACTTTCATATAGAGGAGATGAGGGCTTGTATTATTAATTACAAACATTTTGCTAATATGAAGGATACAATTTATGGAAATGGGCTGCCAAGGGATATGCAAGTGAAAAAGGTTGGGAACCACTGCAGGAGATCCATGAATCAAATCCACCTTTAAGGTGTCTGGTATGTTAAGCCAGAAGCTCTACATACAACATACAACCCATAACACATAACTGGGAGTGTGCAATTCAATTCACAGCAGAGAGATGCAGCTGCATATATTTGCAACCCTTTTTACTCAGAAGTAAACCCACTGCTTTCCATGGGTGTTGTTCTTAGGTAAGGGTGCATTGAACTGTAGCCTGCTTCAAATGGAAAGGAGGATTCCCATCCTGGTGTTTCAAAAAACAGAACTGCTTTGCAAGAATTTGCAAAAGGGAAAGAAGGAAGGAGAACAAAAGGTTAACAAATTGCTTCTAAGGAGCTGTGCCTGCCTGCTGCTTGAGAAAGAAACTTCAGAGTTGAAAGTCTCTACCCTCTGATTGACCCAGAGATCAGGCGAAGTGAGAATTGGAGCTTGATTACTTGGCAAAAATTTCACATACTATAGGCGAGTAACTACCGTAGGTATTGTGCTATTTCAGTTAAAAGGCTAGGAGAGTTCAGCTCAGCCATGCATTCACTAGGTAGCCTCGGGCAAATTGTCTGCAATATGCAGACTATAATACTGCCATGCAACTAATAGGAAATTGTCCATCTCTGGAAAAGCCTGGGCTCAATGCTTCGGGACTTTCCCACTGAGTGATATCCTCTACAGAATGGCAGCCATTCAGGAAAGTTAAATGCAAAGCCTAACTTACCTGCTTAAGCAACTTGGAGTGTCGGATAGTTCCTTGGAAATCACATCTCTCCTAAAACTGGACAGCAAGGGGAATGTTCATCTGTCACACTAGCCTAGAAAAATAGTCCTGCCCTGCTCTACAGGCTGCTGGGGGTAGTGGGGAAAAAATCCCTGCACTGGGCCCCCCTGGCATCTCCTATCACTCCCATAAGTACCAGGAGTTTGAGCTCTCAGGCAACACCCCATTTGGCCAATCCAAGTAGCACCCCTGATTCTTCTGGATGGTTTCCTAGCTGATTATTGTTCATTATGTATGTATGTATATAATTACATTCAGGGGAATAATAAAAGCTTCTTCAAATATGTTAGAAGCAGGAAAGCCGCCAGAGAAGCAGTTGGCCCTCTGGATGTTGAGGGAGGGAAAGGGGAAATAAAAGGAGACTTAGAGATGCCAGAGAAATTAAATGAGTCCTTTGCATCTGTCTTCACAGCAGAAGACCTCAGGCAGATACCGCTGCCCGAACGGCCCCTCCTGACCAAAGAATTATGTCAGATAGAGGTTAAGAGAAGATGTTTCAGACCTCATTGATAAATTAAAGATCAATAAGTCACCTGATGGCCCTGATGGCATCCACCCAAGAGTTATTAAGGTATTAAGAATGAAGTTGCTGATCTCTTGACTAAAATATGCAACTTGTCCCTCAAAACGACCACGGTGCCAGAGGATTGGAGGATAGCAACTATCACACCGACCTTTAAAAAGGGAAGGAGGGGGGACCCGGGAAACTTTAGGGAGGTCAGCCTAACATCTATACCGGGTAAGATGGTGGAATGCCTCATCAAAGATAGGATCTCAAAACACAGACGAACAGGCCTTGCTGAAGGAGAATCAGCATGGCTTCTGTAAGGGTAAGTCTTGCCTCACGAACCTTATAGAATTCTTTGAAAAGGTCAACAGGCATGTGGATGCAGGAGAACGTGTAGACATTATATATCTGGACTTTCAGAAGGCGTTTGACACAGTCCCTCACCAAAGGCTACTGAGAAAACTCCACAATCAGGGAATTAGAGGGCAGGTCCTCTCATGGATTGGGAACTGGTTGAAGACAATAGGACAATGCAGAAGAAGGAGGCAGCACTGAGCTTGAGGTAAGAGATGCGGATCATCTCACCTTCCTTGTCTCGGGTTCAGACCCTCTGGTAGGCAACACTGCAATAGAGGGACCAGTGGACTGCCTGGAAGGTAGCTTTATACAGGTGAAAAAGCAGCACGAAGAGGGTGTTCTTATGTTCTTACTACATAATACTCTGCATATGGAGTTGTGTATGACATACGGAATGGATGTTTTTAGAGGATTATCCACAAGCATTCCATGATCCTGCCTCATTTAAGCAAAGAATTGACTATATGTTAATTATTAAGTTACAGCCACCATTTACAGCCTCATTTACTTAAGTGGGATGAGTGAGGAAGGCTGCAATCCTAACCACATTTTCCTGAGAGTAAGGCCCATTGAACAAAATAGAACTTACTTCTGAACAGACCTGGTTAGGATTGTGCTTTAGTTATGCCTTATGCCTTAGTTATGCCACTGCTCAATGGAACTTACTTCTGAGTAGACACACATAGGATTTTGCTGCATATGAGACCTGAGATGCTTATAAAATTATGAATGGTGCAGAGACTAGACAGCTCACAGCTGTAGCCACTCTATGGCAGTTCTCCATTCAGTCTGATAGAATAGAGCAGTTCAGCTAAACTTCGTCAGATACCTTGCAAACACAAGAAAGGGAAAGGCAGGACTGCATATTAGCATGCCTGTTATCTGCCTTTCCCTGTCTTTTACACATAAGCATAAAGTTTGAAAAGGATGTCTGAGTACAGCTGCACACATGAAGGCTTTCCACCCTTGAGATGGGATGCACGTTCCAGCTTCTCCCACAACACATTTGGTAGACCTGTAGAGGGCATTACTTTGAACAGCACTTTTAACTCCAGAACAAGGTGCTAAAACCTAGAGATAAAAAAGCCCTAAGTAATGCAATTAAGTTTGTTCAGTTAATGGGCTAAGAGGCACTTTTCAGAAATAGTGGTTCTCTTATATTTAGCAGAGAGATCACCCTTGTTCCTATTCACCCCAGCACAGGATCTCTTCTGGTGGCTGTTTTCTTTTTAGATTATGAACCTTTTGGGGACAAGGACCACTTTAAAAAAAATTGTTACCTGAAATACTTTGTGAACTTTGATGTTAGAAAGCAATATAAATTAATAAGCAAATAAAAAAAATCAGCAGTTTCCTGGAATTCCTTCAGATGCTAAGCAAAATGTGGGGATAAGAGTCCCCACCCATCTCAACCTCTGGCAAGATTTGTGCAGGGAAAGTACAGGAAGTTATTTCTCTTACAAAAATCCACAAGCCAGCTCTTTGGGTTAGTATCTGATTTCTATACTTTTTCATAATTATGGCTTTTCTGCACTTAGAAAAACAGGCACTCTTCAAGTTTACAAACTGTTCTTTATTTCCTATGGATTAGCCATTATTTTGTTTAAAGAACATTCCAATCACATTTATTGCTTCCTGTTAAGAGAACAGCTAAGAGGCCCTAAGGAAATTATTAGCACTTGCTTTCCTTTCGAATTCACTCCAATGAAAAAAGCACTGAAGTGGCCTGAGATGCCCAGGCTACAACCCTCCTGAAACAAGAAATATTGACACAACATGGAATATTAGATGCCTACCAATGACGGCATGGATTTGGCTTCTTCAGTTAACTCACACTTACCTCTATCAAGAACTAAGAATTGCAGGGGGAGGTGGAAAAAAATGTAGGGTCTCCCCCTTGGTACCTGATCTGCTAGGGTTGTCAGGTGTGTTGGGAGGGGAACAAGATGGCTCTCTTTGTAGCAGCAACCCCCTTTTGGCAGTCTCTCCCCCAGAAGATGTTTAAGGACCCTTCCTACAGTTTAAGAACTTTGTTTTGTCAAACCTGACTGTTGCATATCTTAGTGGGCACTCTGATTTGTCTGTTTTTATCTTTTATTGACTGATTTTATGGGCTGCTATGCATTTTTAATTTATGAACTTGTTTTTATTGCATAGACCCTGGGGTGGTCTATTTTCTGGACCAGGAAGGCGGATTATAACATAAATCTGCTTTATGTGGTTAGTTTTGTGTGGCTGGCTGCCACAAGAAGAACCTGAATCCAATTCTGCTGTGCTCTGGCAATATGCATAAGAGGTTTACAAAGGCCCCACTAGGTGGGCAACGAGCAGCTAAAAGTAGACTGTGCAGAAGAGGGATTGCTGGTAGCAGGACAGGGCAACAGATGAGGCAAGCCAAAACATTCACTCAGATGTGTGAAGTGGAGAAATCTACCACTGAGTTAATGCTGCTTGACCTCCTCACTGCTGCCAGCCTAGCTGCTTGCAGAACAATGAAACAGTCCTGCCACTGCTGCAGCCGGAAGCTCTGTACAAGTCTGAAACTCACCTGATGACAGCAGCAGCCTTGCATTCAGGCCTCCTTGGCATTGTTCTTCCTTTCTCTCTCAATGGATGGCAGGCAGGCTATGGCCTCCACATATTCCCAGACTGGTTCTAGTCCCAACCTAAATAAGAAGTCATCCTCCTGCCACTAAGGTTACTTTGATTTTCCAAAGTGAGTAAGGAGGTGGATGGGAACATGGCTCTCCATCTCTTCTCCCCCCTTTTCCTATCTTCTCAGCCCTATTCCCTCTCAATGTTGCCTTCCAACTCCCTTCTCCCCACAGTTTGCTCCAGCAGTGCCCATTCTCTCCTTCAGCCCCCTGCTTTGCTCCAAGTTTGCCTTCTCCCCATTCCGAATTGCTCCAGTTTTTCTTCCCCACTCCCCATAATCTCTGCATTGGAAAGAACCCGTGGATTTCAAGACTGAACTGGATCCTAAACTGTCAGTACAATCCTGACAGTGGACAGTGCATGTCTACTCAGAAATAAGCCTCACTGAATTCAGTAGTACTTACTCCCAGGTAACAGGGTTGCAGCCAGAGTTAACTTGCAGGCCTTATATTTCCAGACTGGGCAGGAGGAGGGCTTAACCATTTCTGGCTTCTCTTCTTTATCTAAACCACACTGTGTACATACAGTATTAATGTCATCTCATATTTTTCAGGACTGATCCAAATGTGCTAGCGCTATAGTGAGATCAATCCACTAGCTATGCTATTTTTATTTTTTAAATAAACGAGGCCTTGAATATTCTTATATAGGTCCAAATATGGACATCCAGAACACCTTTTTATATAAATATAGAATAGTACATTGCTTGCTGTTATTTGACATTAGAAACCCTACCATTGTGGATGCAGAGGCCAAAAGTGCCATTTTTATTTCATCCAGAACTGGCAGTGGATTGTCTTTAACAAATGAGAGGTTTCCTTTGCTTCAATAATCTACAACCTGCTTACAGTCAAAAATAGGTTTTTACTGGAATGCTTTTAGGTCACATTCATAAGCAATAATATCAAGAACATGGAGCTTCTAGATACCTTATCAAGTACAGAAAATTTGCTTGCAAATCCCATGTTTTTAAACCATGAGAAAGTGACATCTTTGCAGTTATTCATTCAACCAGACAGGGTTTTAAAAAACACAAAAACAATGATATAGACTTTAAATGCTTCCTTCCCCACAACCCCACTCTTCCTCCATTGACCTCTGCCAGCAGTAATAAGAAATTGTTAAATTATAAATAACATCATTACCAGTAAGCAATAAATACAACCTTAAAAAAAAGAAATACTGACAAGCTTCTGGCTCCAAACTGGACTTCCTTCAGAGGAACAATGAGATTTGGATGCTAAATTGAGACTAGAGTTCTTGGCTGAAAAAGAATGGTTTGCCAGGTCTTCCAAATGCCTTTGTTAGAACTAGGCACTTGTCTCCAAGGAAAAAAACATTTCAAAGCTATGTACAGATTATGGTCCACTGAAATCACGCAGCTGCTTGCTTTGCCATCTCTCCAAAGTCATGCCCACCATGATCTCCATCAGCAAGTCAAGTGTGGTATTTGAGGATGATGGGAACTGCACAAGACAGAAAAAGAAGCATCTTTGAGGAATGTGCAAATGAGTCAGCCAGTCAATCAATTTCAGCCCTCTGTTAGCCTGCAATCCAACACTCACTTATTAGAAAGCAAATCCTACACTGAAGACTTCTGATTAAGCATGTTTAGGATTTCACTGCCTAAAGTCTTGCCTCCTTGAACATCTGAACATTCCCTCCAAGATCAATTTAGAGTACCCTTTAATGCATACCACATGTGTACCAAGATTAAGCAACAACAGCACATCATTAGTTGTGCTCCTCAGTTTTGCAACACCTATTCTCTTGTGGTGTGGCACAGTCAGCCATCCCGCAAAAGCTCCTCTAAATGGACATACATTTAGTAGCCAGGGATATATAAGGGTTTTGTGGGGAGCTTTATAGTTGTATTCTTTAAAGTTTACAGTAAGGTGGATCACACATTTGAAGACAATTAAACTGACCCTTTCAGCCAAAAATCAAGAGGATGGAAAGGGGAGTATTTCCTAGTCCAAATAGCTTTAGTGAACATTCTGTTTCCTCCACCTCTGTTCAGTTCTCAACTCAAAGCAGATGGGATTTTTCATGAACATCTCGCCAGTCAACCCCATTCCAAGAATAGTTAGCTTCTCTTCCAACTCATGCCTTAAACAGCATGTGAACAAGGTGGCAGTGCAGTATCATTGGTAAAAGCTATGCCTGTAACACACACTTCCGTAATGGATTTGGCTACTTTGATGCCATGACTGGGAAAGATCCCTCCCCACATATCACTGTGGCATGCCATTATTTCCAGTGCCACTTGGCTCAAAGTTATGAGCTTTTGCAGACATAGCTCTGTCCAGAAATATTCTGAAGACAGGTTGACTACTCCTGGAAGAAAATCCAGTGATCCCAATTGAGCCTATGGATTCATTCCTATCAGAAAACATACCTGGGGGGAAGGGCCAGACAGCAGCTGAGCAGGTGTGCCTTCTCAAGCTCTTGAAAGGCACTCTGTTTTTTCCCAAAAAACTGCGGATCCAAGGAGACCCAGGGATGTTTGCCAGGAGAGACAAATTCCTCCATGTGATGGCACAATTCCTGAGGAGATAAGCCCCGCCAGGGGGGCTTTCCCAGGAGATTTCGCCGTCTTGGCAGTACTGGTGAAGAATTTGTGTTGAATCAAGCTGAAGGCCCCAGCAGGGAAAGACTTTGAAAGACTTAAGTAAGTGTTAATCTGTTTGTGTATGCCTGGCATGGATTGAGTAACTGATTGCCTGATTTGGCTCTTTTTGCCGTGAGAAGAAGAGGAGGGAGGAGGTCCCCCCCTCAGCTGTTTATCGGTGTGAGGAGAAATCGTAGAAGAGATTTACCAAGCTTGTTATGGTTATCTGAAAATATAATTACAACTTTACAACTTTGAATTTCGGTGGATTACAAATTAACTGTCCTTGGATAAAGTTTGTGTATTGGAGTGTCTATTTCCTTGGTTTGATACTATTGTTTGGGATTGCCTGAAAACAGCTGGATGTTTTGAGATTCTTGCAGACCAAGGAATGTGGTTGCCAAGACTACAAGTATAAATAAGATAAGAGAACAGGAACAAAACAGTGCACCAGTGACATCTAGTGGATTTAAAAAGACATTGCAAGAACTGGATTTGTGTTTATAAGTGGAGCAAGGAAGATAATACACTGAAGACATCTAGTGGTCTTAAAGAGCAGTGCAGGCAAAAAATTTGAGTTCCACAGGAAGGAAGAACGAAGATGGCCAGTAAGAAAGTCCGAAGTTTGCCAGTGCTGGAGACGGGATTTGGAAAATTAATACAAAAGGAAGCAAAAGGGAAAGACTGGAAACAGACTACGCAAGACAACATGGAAAACAGTTGGTAATGGTACAGCAACAAATAAATCAATCTGCACAGACCCAAGACAGTGTGGATGCTTTAACTAAATGATTAGATGAACTCAGTGGACACTTGATAAATGTGAAAATTACATCCGAAGACAAACAAGAGATTGAGAGATTGGGAAAAAAGATAAGAAAAGACCAAGTTAAAATATCGAAGGTGGAAGAAAATCAGCACGACGCAGAGACAACGTTAATGGAAATCCAGATGGATAGTGCAGCTCAAGTGGTGAGGATACAAAATATACCAGAAGAGAAAGGAGAAGATATGTCGCAAAAGACTCTCAGATTAATATCAGAATGGATGGACAGAATGATTTTATATGTTAGATATTGGAAGATTTTAAAATACCAATGAGATGAATTAATAGAGAAAATGAATGTGGTGGAAATGGAAAGGTTTTCAGAAAATTTGGATCAACAACGAAAACCAACACAAATTGAGTAATGGAAACCATTTTATGCTTGGTTGAAAATGAAGTTTTAGAAATATTTGATAGGGCATTTAGATGATTGTATTACATATATATTATATTTGATATGATATAATAGAAAAAGGAGGAATGAAAAATGATATTAAGAGGTAAATTTAGAAGAGGAAATTGATTAAGATATGTAATGATTTATTAGTTTTAGTGATATATGATAATGACATATGATTTCCTGCACCCTTTTTTGTGTGTGTAGTGAATGTTTTTTGTGTTATTTGTTATGTGTGTTTGTTTATATTTGTTTTTGGGGGGGAAAAAGAAAAAAAAGAAAACAGACCTAGGGCCAAAATCTAACCAATGTTCCAGTGCTGGTGCAGCCATGCCAACAGAGCCTGTGCTGCATCCTATAGTAGGGGGGTAGTTACGGAAGCCTCCTCCAGGTAAGGGAATGTGTATTCCCTTTCATCGGAGCTGCACTGTGGCGACACCAGCATTAGAAAGTTGAATAGGATTGGGCCCCTAGTCACTAATCCCAATCTCAAATTGATAAACATTCAATCTCAAATGGATAAATATTATATTATAGAAGGAAGGGAGAGCCAGGAGACTCACAGCCTAAGACAAATCTTAAACTCACTGGGCGCTGCCATATTGTCGTCGTTCCCCCATAGTATTCACTAATGTTCCTTTCACACACACACTTATCCTGACCTTCATTATCCATTCCTTTTTATTGGTTGCCATATAATGTCTTTTTAGATGTTAAACAGAGTGACATTTGATACAGAAAAGGAAAAGTCCCAGGTGAAGGCCTCAGAGAAATAACAGAGACCTATATTTCCAGAACTCTCTGTACTCCATATTAAAAAACACAAAATAGCAGTTCTGTGATTTCTACATGCAAGTTAAGCTTGAACCTTGAACACATTATGTAGAAAATCGCACTGAACTCAGTGCAACTTGCTGTACAAAAATGCGTAGAATTATACTGGAAATAGATATGCCTAATTTATTTGACTGTTGCTAACTGTAGGAACACAAGAGCTATGAAAGGCACTAAAATGCTACGAGAGCTATGAAAGGCATATTTAAGGTCGCTGAAGGTTGCTCTATAGCAGGGGTGCCCAAACCCCGGCCCTGGGGCCACATGTGGCCCTCGAGGCCTCTCAATGTGGCCCTCAGGGAGCCCCCAGTCTCCAATGAGCCTCTGGCCCTCCGGAGATTTGTTGGAACCTGCACTGGCCCAACGCAACTGCTCTCAGTGTGAGGGTGACTGTTTGACCTCTCGCGTGAGCTGTGGGATGAGGGCTTCCCCCACTGCTTGCTGTTTCATGTCTGTGATATAGTAGCGGCAGCAAAGGAAAGGCCAGCCTTGCTATGTGCAAGGCCTTTTATAGGCCTTGAGCTATTGCAAGACCTGCATCCATTCATGTAAGTTCATCTTTAATATATTCATTTATGTAAACTTATGTAAATTTATTTAAATTTGAAATGTAAATTAATTCTTTTTTCCTCAGCCCCTGACACAGTGTCAGAGAGATGATGTGGCCCTCCTGACAAGATCTTTGGACACCCCTGCTCTATAGTACGATATCCTACTCTCATGTTGGGCTCTGAGTGGTCTCTCAGCAAGATTAAGGGCATGCTCTTTATCAGTATAGTTCAGTATCTCGAGATGATGATCTCATTTTCCCATATCATACACTGGAAAATACTACTCTGCTTTCATACATTTCTTCACATACTGGCTGCATACTTGTTAAACCTACCTCTGCTACTACAAGAGCTAGAAATTTATTCTCTCTCACACACTCCTCAAGACGTCAAATTTTGAAACCAATACTGCATTCTGTGCTATAAATCCACATAGCCCCACCTATCTTGAGTCCTAATCCAAATTTTCACCCACCTTCCAAGCGTATGCACCATGCTTGAGATTATATCCAAGAACACCAAACTACCCATGCTTGCTTTTTATGCATTCTTTCCCAATCCTGTGCCAAGATGGGAAAGAATATCCTTCTGCTTTCATGACACCCTCCCACTATCCTACTTATCTCCCTTCCACCATCCATCCTATTTATCTCTATTGAAGTAGTAGCTGGTTCTCAATATTCATTATATGGGTACCATTTTAAACCGTTTTACAGTTGTGCAGTTGGTTGCTGTCCCTGCCTATCATGATGAAGGAACTGCAAACACACTCTGAGCTGTGAGAAGTTTGAGTTAAGCACATAAGAACATAACATAAGAACATAAGAACAGCCCCACTGGATCAGGCCATAGGCCCATCTAGTCCAGCTTCCTGTATCTCACAGCGGCCCACCAAATGCCCCAGGGAGCACACCAGATAACAAGAGACCTCATCCTGGTGCTCTCCCCTACATCTGGCATTCTGACTTAACCCATTCCTAAAATCAGGAGGTTGCGCATACACATCATGGCTTGTACCCCATAATGGAGTTTTCCTCCAGAAACTCGTCCAATCCCCTTTTAAAGGCGTCTAGGCTAGACGCCAGCACCACATCCTGTGGCAAGGAGTTCCACAGACCGACCACGCGCTGAGTAAAGAAATATTTTCTTTTGTCTGTCCTAACCCGCCCAACACACAATTTTAGTGGATGTCCCCTGGTTCTGGTATTATGTGAGAGTGTAAAGAGCATCTCCCTATCCACTCTGTCCATCCCCTGCATAATTTTGTATGTCTCAATCATGTCCCCCCTCAAGCGTCTCTTTTCTAGGCTGAAGAGGCCCAAACGCCGTAGCCTTTCCTCATAAGGAAGGTGCCCCAGCCCCGTAATCATCTTAGTCGCTCTCTTTTGCACCTTTTCCATTTCCACTATGTCTTTTTTGAGATGCGGCGACCAGAACTGGACACAATACTCCAGGTGTGGCCTTACCATCGATTTGTACAACGGCATTATAATACTAACCGTTTTGTTCTCAATACCCTTCCTAATGATCCCAAGCATAGAATTGGCCTTCTTCACTGCCACCGCACATTGGGTCGACACATACATTCTGTACTTCTCTCCCACTGACATCAAAGGGTTTTAAAGTTTAACAATGGTTGGATAATATCTATCTATTCTTAAAAGGACACAATTCATATCAAAAAGCTATTGAACACCCACATTCCAAATGCTAATGAATTGTACCACCAGCAAAAGGGAATTCTTATTGACAAATCCTAAGCTCACAGCTCAGCAGTATGCAGCAGGACCTGAAGGAATGTGTGGTTTTCTTTCAGAAGAGCAGATCCAGAACATCAACTTGGATTGACCAAGTTTGTTCTAAAGAGAATTTCCAGCACAGAAGTGCAGGAAGAAACCCCCTGTGCATCATTACTCACCAATAATCACTAGCAGGACAGCAACAGCAACCAGAGCCACAATTGCCTTCATCTGCAGAAGGAAGCACAAGATGAAAAAAGCAATTATTTCCCAGCTGCCTACAAATGTGTTAGCTTAATCCATGTTCAACAGCATGACTCATTTCATAATAACCTGCAGATTCAAGCAGCTAAATAAATGACCCCATCTATGTCAATCTATTCATATTTTCAGAACAAGGACATAACTGAGAACACTGTAGCACAGCAAGCAAAACATTAGAAGGACAAAATACAAGTCCTTAATCAGCTGCAAAGAATGCTAGAAATTTTCCACATACACACACACAAGCAAGCTGGTACCTGACTACAGAACCAGTTCTCAGCCTACAGAGAACAAGAGGAATTCAGGGACCTGCATGGATCCAACTGCATTGCAAAGAGCAAGATCTAGCCATCTGAGAAGAACTCAATCCATTCTCATTGCAGAGTGTAAGGAGGGACATGGGCACATAGTTTCAAACATCCAGTATATGTTTATCGCTACTGCAACATAAATTCATTTAATGTTTAAGGAAACACAGAAAGAACCCCAGGACCTTACCTTGCAGCCTCGCCACCACATTTGTCTTCGGAGCTGTTTAGATCGGTTGCTAAAAGCTGTTGCATTGTCTGATAAGCTCTCTGCACCAACAAGAAAGAGAAAACACACACTTACTGAATACAGGTGAGGAAATGGATGAACTTTCTTCTGTGTTCTGAAAGTTGTAAAAGCAAGAGTAAATTACCAAGTGTGTCTGCAAAGCAACACTGAATTCCACATGATTTGTTTCCTCAAGGAGAAACATTAGTTAAGTCTTGCTGTCTGCGCACTCATCAATGACACCAATTTATTAGTTCTGCAATTATGTTCGGGAAGTCTAAGGCACATATCAAGGTGGCAGAAACATTAACAGGTAAAGAAACAAGTTCTTTAATCGACAGTACTTTACTAAAAACAATCCATCCAGCTGTTTCTCAAACACGGGAATGACTCCCAGAAATGAATCCTAATTCAAGCCATATGCACAACTGCCATGATGCAGCAAATTCAGTGCACACCTGGGAGGTGCCAACACACTCACAAAGCACTGCTGTGCATATGAAGCAGCAGCCCCTTTAACTTCTGCGCAGGATACCGGGATCATTCCAGGATTATCATGCCATGGGGAAGCTCCCCAGACAAGAATAAGCAAAGGATTGAAAGTGGGGGAAGATTTCAGATGTTTCAGGAGAAAAACAGCAGCGGGCTGCAGAGCACCATGGAAGTTCCATAGTATAAGCGTGCTCAAGAATTCCATCTCCTGAGACTAGGCTTAGAATGGCACTCCCTTCCAGACTGATTATAACCAAATAAAAATCAAATATAGTAGCTGACTGGAGGGCAAGTCTGAACCAGTCAACAGTCAGCTTGCTTATTAACATTTAAACTACAGATAGCATTTATAAGAAAAGTATATATAAATAGGGTTACTTCGCTCCCCCAACATTGCCTGGCAAGCAGCCTGTGGCTTACCAGGTCCCAAAGAGGGGAGCAACAGTAACCCACCTTCCTTGGTCCCAAGGCCATTTTAAGATTCCTGAATACAACATTGAGGGCCAGAGCATCCAGAAAATTTTGAAATGATGCTGCTCAAGGAAAATAGATTGGTGCTGCTGCTATCTCCAATGCTCACTTGGCATTACACAGATTATTGATGTATTCACTGATTTTGTATAGCCTATTTTTCTATCAGGAAGAAAGAATTTGAAGTAATTTTGGCAACAAAGATTATGCATGCAAGACTGAAAAAAGTTTGAAATTCTTAGGTGACATAATAAAATTTCAAGTTTAAATTCCAACCCAGTGCATAGACAGGGGAGGGAGAAGCCATCATTCAAAGGCAACCATATGCCTGGGATTTTCCCTGCTCTGTGCACAGAACTCATCCCACATTGAATGTTCTGCTGCTCAGGCCTCTTGGAGGCCACAAGGGAAAAGAGAAAACCAGCTCAAACACCACTAAGCATCTTACCTGACTTATCCTGCAAGTCATCCAATCGCTCTCCCCTTTCTATCACCTTGGTGATGTTTTCTTGCATAACATCAATAACTTCATCAACCTGGTTTTGAACACTACATGAAGCAAGAATCATTATAAATCGCAGTACCCAAGAATTTGTCGTTTATGACAGTATAGCACAACAACTGCTACTGGCAATATCATTTCAGTGTCATGCAATAACAATATATATAACAAACAACAAGATGCAGATCTACCCTCCAGAATCTCACAGTACACATCAACCTCCAAAGGAGAAATCATTCCCTTATTTAAATACAATGGTAGTTTGCTGCATCATACTGGAGCCTTTTCCCTGTTGCAACTTATGTTAGCAAGTTTACCTTAATCGTTTTAGCATAAAAAGACCTTTACGTATTGTGAAGAACATAAAGTGAAGAAGGTAACTCCACTTAGTTCTCTCTCAGCTCAGTTGAAAAACTATTTGCCTGAAGTCACCCAGTGAGCCCATGGTTTAGAATAACTTGATAGTATGCCCCTACTGAACCCACTGGGAAACTTTCAAGCAAATATTCAGAGAGAGAATGTCTCTTATTGGTCCAAACACCAAAACTACATCACCACTATTTTTAACAGTTTCTGTATTGCGTATTGGAAGGTTTCCAAGGTGGCTGTGGACCATTACCATAGATACTCAAGTATAAGTCAATCTCAACAATAAGTCAATGACAGGTTTTGAGTCAAATAATGGAATTTATATTACCCTCAGATAAGTCAGGAGAAAGGGGTAAAACCTGGGGGGGGGTGAAATTCTTTGAAAACTTACTAGGAATTGTTCTGAAGCAAAAGCAAACAAAAAAAAAAGCCATTTTACATTCTTCTCCAAACAGGAAGGGAGATGAAGGTACTTATGGGAGTTGTAAGCTTTGCATGGGGTATACTGCTGCATTTCCATAGCAGCAACCCTCATACAGATTACCAACCCTCATACAGATTACCATTCTCATACCATTCTCATTACGCCTTCTCTTCCTGTTTGGAGAAGCAGCTAAGGTAGCTTTTTTTTTTTTAACCTAGAAGCGCTAAAGAGGTGTTTTTTTTAAACTTCCAGTGCGCTCGGGTTGTGTTTTTTTAGGTTTCAGTGTGCTAGCCAAGCTAAAATTGCTCCAAGAGGGTTCAGAGCTAGAAAAGATGGCCACCTCTATGCTTATGTCACTTCCTCCTATTTTCCAATCTAAAGAACAGAGAAACCTATCAAAAACATGGTGGCCCACATAATGTATGGAGTGTTTGGAAACATGGCACAATTGATCTCAACAAGGAGACATTTTGCCGTTTTTAAACTCACCACACTGGAAGCATTATAGTAGCATGCTGGAAATATCATTTCAGAGAATGCAGCCTAAAATGGCTACCATTTTTTGTTTGCTTTCTGTTGCTACTTCAGAACAATTACTGGTAAGTAAAACTGCTCCTTTTTTCCCCACCCCCCTTCGCCCTGCTTCTCAACCCAATTCCACCCCCACATCACCAAGCAGCTGCACATAAAAGCTTTATTTACTGTATTGACCCATGTTATAAGTTGACCCATGTTTTCAGGGTCACTTTTAAGGCTTTTTTACTTATACATGAGTATATTTGGTAAGTCTCAAGGATTATGGCTTTCTGGGAGCTCTGCTTCCCTAAAGAATTCTAGGTGCCTGTTCTTTCAAACTTTAGAACTTTCTTTAAAACTTCTCAGGAAGTTGTGGCAATTAGATCTTCCCTTTATGTGTGCATATCACCACTGTGGAGCATGGAAACTTGGAGGGCGTCCCATGAATCTGAGGCATCATGGAAGAACACAAGAGAACATATTCGAGGCCATGTCAAAGAACCATCTCTATAGCTTGAGGCAGCATTGTAAATAAGTCTATAAAAGATAGTCACCTACAAAGGTATACGAAAGCAGGAAAAAAACTTCATCAGGCAGCTGAAACTCCTCTACTGAAGCCCCCTGCCCACTTATACAAGGGCATTCCCTCAGACACTGCACAGTCAAACTGTTGAGCCTTCCAAGGTAACCTGCTATTAAATATTTAGCATATTGTGACCTAAAAAGTCATCATGCTAATTCGACTTTGACTATTACTGTTCTTTCTTTACAATGGGAAGACAATGGCCATAATACATTGTTAGGAATGCCCAGCAATGCCCAGCTTTTCCACTTTTTTTAAAAAACCAACAATCCTCCAGATATACAATTTAGCCAACATATGTAAGTAGAAAGAGTACTTGGTTGTTACCTCGCAACTGTGGAGACTCAGATACCCTCCAAGAGCATTTGGGTAGCAAAAGTTAAGCCAGCAAAGTCGGCTTATAGCACGCTTTTAAAGTCATTTCTGCCCATATACGCAACAGGGACAAAATCTGTACACCTGGCAAAAATGGGTTAATCCCATTTCAAATGGATACACTGTGGGTTTTTCTTTAATTACTGCTAATACACTGAGCCAGGTTAAACATTTCAACAAGCAACATTTGCAAGATTGGATGAAACTGTGAGGAGGCTTCTGGTTCAAATCTCACCTCAACCATGAATCTCAGTGGGTTGTCACAAGTAAACTACCATCTCTCAACCTGCCCCACACCCTCAATCTGCAATACAGTAACAACACTACATTAGAGAGCCATTGTAGAGCTTACTGAAATTTTGTACTTAAATTGTTCTGAATAAAGTACTACATAAATGCTAAGCATCATTCTTAATAGATGCTCTCTTAGGTATCCTAATTCTCAGTGATCAGCCACTGCCTGGATTCTACAACTTCAGATTGTTAAGTGTGGGCTCACATTACTGAATACTCCCTCACACAATAAAAATGTTCTTCTTATAGAAAGTACATTCAGGAGGCCGACTCTAGCTTAACCTTTTCCCATATATGTTTCCTACATGCAGGGAATTAAAAAAATTAAGTGATATAGCCACCAGACACAAGTTTACTACCTTGGTGGTAACTACACAAAAAGTTATTTAGGCCCCACTTCAAACTAGCATTCTTGTGACTTAATTTCAGTGGAAGCCAACCTCCAGATTGAAACACCCCACTTCCTATGTACCAGTTTATCCTCTTTTATTATTAGTCATGCTGAGAGAAAGGAAGTGGCTGCACACTTATCAATTAACTGCATAACTGCATAATGCAATCCATTTCCAGTGTTCTAATGACAGGAAGTTGTGACATTTAGGGTGCCTTCTTCCTGCTGCTGTGTGTTTTGGAAAAGGTCACATATTGCTGACATCCCTACCCCCTGATCTTAGTTATTAATGATGTATCTGAGCCTTCTTTTGAAGGCTTACATATGGTTTCCAGGTGGTCTTCCATCTAAGCTGCTAACAAAACAAACTTGCTTAGTTTCAGCAGTAGAACTTGATCGAGTGTTTCAGACCATTCACTGGGTATGCCTCATATGGCAGTATGGCAACTGCTGTTGCTACTATTCGTGGGCTCCCAAGTCCAAAGGAGTATCTCCCTGTGTTGGGTGTCCAGTTGAGGGAGGGTGTTGAGGCCAGAGATCAACCTCGGCTGCCTCTCCATCTGAACTTATGGACTAAGGAAAGTTGTGGCAGTGACAGACAGGTGAGTACAGGAAAAAGGGGCAGAAACTGAACAAACACTCCCCCAGTCCGAGTAATTAGATGGATCCTGTGAAGTTAGCCTTCATCAATATCCTTTCTTCTGCAAGTTTTGCACCCTTGCCTTTTAATCACAGTGAAGTAAGGAGAACTGCTTCCCCAAAGTTGCAAACAGCTTTTCTCTGCATCTACATGTGCCCCATTTGTCAGCACTCTCAACCTAAGTTTCAAAATCGCATCATTTCAAAAGAAAATCATTAAAATTTGCTTTGCTGTCCAAAAAAAATGTGTGTTTACTGGGAGTCAGCGACCGTCTTCTGTTCCATTTCAGTCTTGGCTCTGCTTGCTGTCAGTTTTCCAAATCAATTTCAGAAAGGAATGCAAGTAAAAACAAAAATAAAGCCCAGTAGAGACTCTTGTGACCATTGACGCCACCCTGATCCCATCCCTTGAAATCCTTGCTTCCAGAATAGCTTGTTTTTATTAAGGGCATTAGCCCCAACAAGCAAACACTTGCAGAGAGGTCACTGGCCACTTAACTAGATTTAATAAATGATTTTGGTGTTGCTCTCTCATGAGGCACCAGATTCCATCCCAAACAGAAGGTGAAAGACACCTGAAAAATCCCTTTCTGAAGGGCTAAACACAATGCTTCCAGATTAAAATCTGGCAAAGCAAGTCACCTTATTATGCCATCTGAGTGCTCTTTACAAAGGAGTAAGAATGCAAACAAGTACCTAGCTCTTCAATGCTCAATTGCAAAACTGTTTTACACCTCTCCATCCCTCAATCTTACCCCAACACAGTCCTACAAACATTCTACCCTGTGACCCCATGGTTTACATCACTGCCTTCTTGCCCTCAATATATGAAAAAAGTGCGCTTAGTGTACAAAGGGGTGTCTTCTTAAGTATGCCACAAACTGCTCAGGATCCACAATATACCATCCACTGTACAAAAAGGCACAGATATCCAGGAACTAGTGAACAACAGTAGCTGTAACTCCCATTTGTAAGCTTTTCACATGGGTGTCATCACACCAAAATTCAAGTTAGTACTGTAGAATAAAGATAAAGCACCACAATACACAATCAAATTCACTACCACAAGCAGTATTAAAAGCCACTAGCTTAGATCATTAAAAGTTAGAAAAATTCATGGAGTAGTAACAACTGGTATTAACCAGGATAGCCAGATGGAAACTCCACGCTAAGATGCAATATTGGATGCTACGAACAAACCAGTAGATGGCTTCTACATTGTCCCCTGCTTGTGAGCTTCCGCAGGCACCTGGCTATCTGCAAATACAGTGATGGACTAGATCAGAGGTTTTCAAACTGGGGCATCACAACACCCCAGCCTGAGGGTCCTGGCCTGTTTCCCCAGGGGCAGCCAGGAGGCAGGGAGAAGGCAGCAGCACAATCTCCAGGATCGCGCCACTCAGGAGGCTGCAGGAGCTTGGCTGCACTTACCACAGCCTCCTGCAGCCTCCCAGGGGTGTAGGGAGCCCTGCGTGGCTGTCCATAGGGCTTCCCAAGGCTTCCAAAGTGAAAGTGGGGCGAACGCACCCCGCTTCTGCTAAACTAGAAGCAGAGCGTGATCGCTCCACTTTCACGTCTGACAGGCTGCAGGGACTGGGGTGCACTCACCAGTTCCTACAGCAGCATCCTAGGGGTGCGGGGAGCCCTGCGCGAGCCTCTGCAGGGCTCCCCAAGTCAGCAACAGTGAAAGTGAGTGATCGCGCTCCACTTCTGGTTTTGCAGAGGCAGAGCGCAATCACTCACTTTCATGGCTGCTGACCTGGGGAGCCCTGCGGACAGCCGGACAGGGCTCCCCGCACCCCCAGGACACTGCTGCAGGGACTGGTGAGTGCACCCCAGCCCCTGCAGCCCCCCTGAGTGGCGCGATCCTGGGGTTGCGTTACTGCCTTCCCCCTGCCCCCAAAAGGACTTACTGCGGGTTTCAAACTCCCAGAGAGTTTGAAAACCGCAGGACTGGATGGTTACCAGTTGTTCCAGAAACATACTTCTTACTGAGAATAGCAGCCCTGGACCCAGTTGTGAAACACATTGATATATTAATTGTGCATCATAAAGCCAAGCATGAGAGGTAAAAGTACCATACACTTTGCATTCCAACAGTTTTCGAGGATGGTAGAAAAGGGACAATGACAAGTGGAGAGAAGAGTTGCAAATCCCAGAACACGATTTGACAGACAGCTATTATGACTTGAACCTATTGCTGATAAAGCCTAGGGAAGCTCAATATTTCCTCATCCACTGCCATGGCTTCGCAGACAATTCAAATGAGCATGTGGGCTTTAAAGCAGTGATCTCCAAACTGGAGAACTGCACACTTGGAAAGGTTTCCCCAGTGCAAACGATGTTTACTGTTCCACCAGGGAGCTGCTGTTCTGTGTCATCGCTCTCCTGAAACTGCACCCCAGCCAGCTCCATCTGCTCAGAAATCCAGGCACAATAGCTGCTGGTGTGACAGAACCCGGTAGCTGCTAGTCAGGGCGCAGTTTCAGGGAGATTGGTAGACTGGAGATCAGAACAGTGGCTCCCTGGAGGAATGGTAAGCACCGATCCAGCTGTGCACAGGATTGGGCCAGGGTATGGAGAATGGGTATGGGCCAGGGCATGGAGAACACTGCTTTAAAGCATACCAAAAGCCAAGTTAGATGGAAACCCTTTCACTAAATTCAGGAACTTGAAATATTCTGGTATCAGAAGAACCACCTTCCACTTTCTGCCACCTGCTTTTCTACATTTTGTTTTAGCCAAAGGCAAGTCAGTGAGTCTGCTTCACTGGTAAAGAAAAAACTCTGATGGTCCTTTCCTCAACCAATAGTCAGCTGCTACCAATCAATTCCAAGGACTGCCAAAGAGAGAAGTGGGTCGTTTGCCACATCAAAAGCATAATCACCACTTATGTTGCTCATTTATACTGCAAGATGCATGTAGCTATTATACACCTATGGTGCAAGACCAAGGTGCCTTCTCCTCAAAATGCTTCAATTTGGGGCAATATCACATGGTATTAGCATTCAAAATGTAGTTTCTGGGAAAATTACTTTTAAGCTTCTGAGGATAACACTATCTGGAATAATGGCTGGAAAGGAATTGCGCCGACACTGTGGGCTTCTGATGCAGAAACTACTATTGACAAGCAACAGAATCCCCCCATATTGTTACCATAAAAGAGGGAACTTGCACTAGCAATGAACTCAATTATGAGCAGAGTTTGGAGATGCTGCTTGCCTGTTTCGCTGATACATGTAACTTACAGTCTTTGCCTAGAGATTTTAGTTTAGTCAGTTGCCAAAACTGAACTTATCTCTATCTAGCCGCCCTGGGTCCCTTTGGGGAGAAGGGCGGGATAGAAATAAAGTTTTATTATTATTATTTATTATTCTCTAGATTTCATCATTAGTCACAAACTGCTTTGTCCAAATTCTCCTGTGCAGCCAAATATTTCATTCTCTAGCCCACAGGAGCACACATCATTCACCCTTTAGGAAGAAGGGGGAACAACAAAGAAGGTCAGCTATTTCCTCTATCCATCTCTATCCAGTCCATACCCAATATACTATTGCCTTTAAATGGAGACCTACCCCACAAATGCTGACATATGCTAAAGGTATGCTCTGAACTGATCCTCCATGCAAAACAGCTTGCAAACAACAAAAGGCATTGACATGTAATACTTTGGAACAGCACGTGCACAAGCTCATGGTTTGCATTTTGGTGAAATAATGAGAAAGAAGGTGAACATGTGCACATGGAGTAAATATTTCAGCAGGACTGACAGAGACCCAGTTCTGATGGGCAGAAGCATCCCCCTATCTCAATAAAATCTGAGAACACCAGATTCAAGTCTTCACAGCCAATTGCTGTGAACTCTGTCTCCAAGAAAGCAACACACACAGAAGTAGCATCACCTCACATGAGTGATCAGCTTTTTTAGAACCTACGGTCTAGAACCTTTAGAACTGGAATATTGTTACAGATGTGACTGCTGTTGGTTTTAAGCAACACTAAACTAAGAGCCCAATCGTAAACCTCCAGTGCACGCTGCCACAAACATGCCATAAAGCACATTTATGAGCTCTTAGTACCAGTCCAGCACCGGTGGAAAGCCGGTGCTTCATCACTCAGTGGCTGCCCAAACTGCCAGGCAGCGGTAGGTGGGGGCGTGAGCGGAGGCAGGAGGAAGTGTTCTGGGGCAGGGAGGTGGGGGAGGAGGCATGCCAGAGAGAAGATGGGACCAGTGGAGCTGAGCTCCACTGTATCCTGAGTTCCGTATCAGGCCTAGTGGCCCAACATGAAGGCTCTTGATTCTGCCCCAGCTCAAGGGCTGACACAGGATCAAGTAGCCTCATTGCGGGGCTACTTTCATTACCTGAGGGAAGGGGACAAATGCCCCCTTCTCTTGCAAAGCTGCCAGTGGCTGCCCGGTGCGTTTAGGATACCGCAGTAGCAATTTTCAGTGCTGCAGCAGCCCCGCATGCCGGGCAGGTTATGAGTGGGCTGTAAGCTGGCACTCCACTGGTGGGGGGCTGTTTTCCCCTCTTCCATGAGGGATGTGTTGGCTAAGAAATAAAATTGTAAGCCTGTTAGCACAAATTATTCCCAGAGAAGACTTTTGAGTGCTTTTTACTTTTCCCCCCTATTGTCTTTGTACAGCTAGCCATTACCATTAAGTTTTAATTGCAGATATGTTCAGCTATTTGAACCTATTGAATTTCTGCTCTCCAGAAGGCCTCAGAACTTGTAAGGTACCAAGGTCCTATGCACAAAGATGGGAGACAGAGCATTTATCCTACAGAAATAATAGGCCTTTAAGTATTAGTCCAGAGCATCAATTTCTACTGTTCTCTATGGCACAGTGCTTATCTTATAAAAAAGAGCATCAACTCTATCAAGCCCTGGAAACTGTCAATCTAGATTCAGCACAGATGCTATGAAAACTTCAATTGGAAGCCTACAGCAATTTTACACGTACTGGAAATATGTAGTGAAGGAAAGTAGACAAGAAAAGTAGTGTTTCAAGTGCCTCAAAATACTTACTGTCTGATCTTATCATTCTTGGGTCCAAATCTTGGACCTGACGGTCCTCTCCTGCAAAAAGACAGCACAAGTTATGGAACTGGTCATTCAATCACATTTGGAAGTAGTTGCTATTCACCTAATCAAGTAGACAAGTGCAAACATATGGCTCATTTATAGATAGCCATTTGAACCCTAAAAGCATTACACAACAATTTGATGGCACATAGAGGTCCACAAGGAACAGCACATACCTTGCCAACCCTCCTCCTGTAGCTTTAAGGCGGGTCCTTGGCCTTAAATTGAAATGTTTACAATGGCTGCTGTTGGCAATTGTGCAAGCTGTACGTAGATTTGAGGAGGAGCTCCCAATCATGTGTCATGTGTGCAAACCCAAAGCTAAACACAGAGGTGCTTGAAAACAGTCTTATTTATCTTACTCAGAGGTACACCTATTATATTCAGTAAGACTTAGGCTGTAATCCTATCAAACTCACTGGAAATAAACACCTCTAGCTATATATAATCCACAAGAAGTTTAGGACTTGGTACTAGGGCTTGGTGGGTTCAGTAATAGTGACCCACCCCACTTGTCTTTCTTGGCTATTTAGTCATCCCTTCATTAGTCTTGGAATACATACAAGAAAAAGTCCTCCTCTTCATCTGAATCTTCCTCCAGGAGATTTCTCTGTGAACATAAAACAAAAAAGATTTCAACAAATAAATTCCCTCCTTGCCCATTTTCAAAATCCTAGGAAGAGGACCCACAACTCTGTAAAATACTTATGTCTGTTTACAACCAGCACACAAGTTCTACCTTAAGCTCTCAAGATTGAGGAACTTTTCTTAGACCTTGAAGAAGCTAAGCCCAAAGCCCCTGCCCCAGTGCCAGAACCAAACACTACAACTATTCCCTTCTGTTTCTGCATATTATAAGCAGAAAAGCATTTTAGAAATAACCCAGAAACAGAGCTAACATCCTAAACCCGAAGCTTTCATCAGCTTGAACTGAGGATCCTCATTTCTCTAACCAATATTTTATAAAAATTAAATCCCAAATAGTCTATGTGCATTGCATATAAACACTTCCATAAAGTGATTTGGGAACTAGTGAAATATCACATAACCTTTTTAGCAATTAGCGGTATAAAATGAAATATTGTTTATAACAGCAAATGATGACAGATAGACCATGCTGCTGGGGGTCCTGGGCCAAGGCTCTGCACTGGGTGCCCCCCCCCCCACAGCACTCCCTGCTGGTGCACTGGGGACAATTTGCAACCACCAGCTTGTGCACCACCTGACTGACCCCCAAAAGCCAGTTGACATGGCAATCTCCCCTCATTTCAGAACACTGATTACCAGGAGTTCATTTATTTTTGTTTAGAGCTCATTCCATAATAAGACTGTAAGTGAAGCTACATTGCTTCTGGTATATCTGTTTACATTTCTGGCCTATAGCAAGGTCCCTGTAAATGAACACAGGATAATACCATACATGCATATTATATTAAGTTTATTTAGCTTCCTTCAGTTGAAGCTGTATTGTCCAGTAGATCAGTTCCTAATATTGCTTGGAAAACAAGCAACTTGACCAAATTTCACCAGAAGCTCCTTCCTTACTTTGGGAAAGTCTCAATTTTACATCTGTACAACTAATGTAGTGATGATCAAAGACTTGTCATGAAGATTAATGGAAGAAAAAACTTAGGGCCCAATCCTATCCAATTTTCCAGTGCCAGTGCAGCTGTGCCAATGCGGCGTGCACTGCATCCTGTGGTGGGGTGGCAGTCAAAGAGGCCTCCTCAAGGTATGGCAACAGTTGTTCCCTTAGGGCTGTATTATGGTTGCACTGGTGCTGGAAGGTTGAATAGAATTGGGCCCTTATTCCCCACTCCAAGTCTTAGAGAAGAGAAAAGTCAGAAACACCCCCATGCTCCATATATCAGTTGTTCTTCCCTAAACAGCATCTACGATTCTACTCTTCCCTAAACAGCACTCAAGATTGGGAAGATTCTACTTTTTGAGGCATAATAATTGTTTCAGAGGATCACTTTAGAATCGATGACTACAAGTTGTCAAAGGCAATAACAATTAACCAACATGCAGTTCACCTGACTTCCTGCAATTTATTTCGAAAGCAGGGAATTCAGACAAAACTGGAAATAAGCTGCTTAATGTGCTTATTTTTTAAAGAATAGATTGGTTTAAAAATTATGTTGAGAAGTCAGGAGGCTGCCATCCCAAGCAGTCTTATAATGAGGATTAATGAGGTGATTTACTAGTAAACCCACAATAAGACCATTCCCTAAAATAGGATTTAAGGACACAAAATCCTGGCTTTATCACCTACTTTGTGATCCTTCTGTGCAAGCATAGAACCTAAAAATTAAGTCAATTTTTAGACTTGTTAAGGTTTCTAGTAAATTCTGAGAAAGTTTTTCTTCCATTCTTCTGCCATGCTTTTAAAAAGCATGCCTGGCAATAACTTTTTCATAATAGCCATTGGTTGTCAACATTCCCTCAAGATACACAATATTATCTTACTAACAGTGCACATTGTATGACTTACAGATCATATTTGTATTTTGGTTATAAAAAGGTAGTCCAGTATTTTGGCAATTTTGTCTTGATGGATAGGCATTGCTATGTAATGATTTCCAGACAAAGCCTGACTGTAGTAGCGCAACTGGTCATTTGCATCAGACAAAAAGCAACTGAACAAGTAAGCAAATGACTTCATCACAACCTCCCTCCCATTGATGACAATGCCCTTTCCTCAAACAAAAAGCATGATATGGTGCTACTGCATTTGCCTTTCTGGTCCCAGTGAAGAAAATAAAGGCTGGGGAATGTCGCTGCAATACTTCTGCAATGACATTCCTTCCAGCCTGGGAAAACTCATGGTTGTCCTATTGCAACTATGGATATTCTCTTCTACATCATCATCAGATGTAGACCAAAAAAGACCAAAAGTTTATTCTGGTGTGTGTACCTGCCTGCTCTTGATCAGAACAGGTCAGTTCCATAACTCATAGATAAGACCTGCTTTAACTTACAGAGCTGTTATAAGGATATTAGGAGATAAAGTATATGAAGTACACGAAGTATGTGAAGCAAATACTATTACTGAATTACATATTCTTAAATATGTTTATAAACCAAGTCAGACAAGATAGAAACTCTCCGGTCATCACTAGCAGTTACGTGATGGAGCCATCACCACATCCTGCTTAGAGTGTTTCCAAAGTGTGTTGTGTAGGCTCTGTTGGATCAGCTAGTCAAACCAATATGTTTCATATATATTGCTTTTCCCTTAGGAGACTAATTATTAGAAGACTACCATGAAGCTTTCCATCCATATACTAACTAGGCCAAGACCTGCATAGATTTAATATTATAACAGCAACCACTGACTGGGTCTTAGGGCAGCTATCTTCTGATTAAAGTAGATGACTCACAGGCCATAACTCTACAACCAAACCCACTAACAAGTCGGCAAAGGTAAAGCACAGAGAAAACCATTACTCTTACTCACCCTCTCGCTTTTTACAGACCCAGTAACGTCGTCATCATTGAGGTGACGCTTAAATTTTGGAGGCATATTTTCACACGTCTTGCTTTTACTGCCCAATATAAGGAAGAAGGGAGAAAGCCAGTGCCTAGAAGAAGAAAGACTGCTTATAAGATAGTAATCATTTAACCTGGCTTTCAGTTCTAAGTCACTTAAAGATTCCTTTTTTTATATTTTATACTGCCCTTCCTCCAAAGAGCTTAGGGTGGTGTACATAGTTCCTTTCCTCCTTTTTTCCTTTCCACAACCCTGCAAGATAGATGACGCTGAGAGATAGTGACTGGTCCAAGGTCACCTGGGAAGCTTTGTAGCTGGGGAGGGGGTCTAAGTCCAATTCCCAGACCACTACACCATCCTGGCTCTCATCATTGGTGATGCCTGTTCAAAATGTTCATAAATGTAAAAAGTAGAACAGAAATGTTTCAATACAACCTAAATTCTGCTATACTGTATTCCCAAGAGTTTAGTATTTTTGGGCACACAGTAAGAAAAAGTCCACTGGATCAAACCAAAGGATTCCACTAACCCAGGGGTGCCCAAACCCCAGCCCTGGGGCCGCTTGCGGCCCTCAAGGCCTCTCAATGCGGCCCTCAGGGAGCCCCCAGTCTCCAATGAGCCTCTGGCCCTCTGGAGACTTGTTGGAGCCCGCACTGGCCCGACGCAACTGCTCTCAGCGTGAGGGGGACTGTTTGACCTCTCACGTTACCTGGGGGATGAGGGCTCGCTCCAAGGCTTGTTGTTTCATATCTATGATGCAGTAGCGGCAGCAAAGGAAGGCCAGCCTTGCTTTGTGCAAGGCCTTTTATAGGCCTTGAGCTATTTCAAGATCTTCGTTCATATGTTCATCTTTAATATATTCATTTATGTAAACTTGTGTAAATTTATTCAAATTTTAAATGTAAATTAATTCTTTTTTCCCCCTGGCCCCTGACTCAGTGTCAGAGAGATGATGTGGCCCTCCTGCTGAAAACTCTGGACACCCCTGCTCTAACCCAGCAATGATCAGCCAGGGATCTCCAGGAAACCTAGAAGCAAGGCACAAAAACAAGAGCCTTCTCCCGCCCTCTCCCTTCTGTGCCAACAACTCATATTAACAGTAACTCTCTCCAAAAGTCATCTGATGCACTGGCAAGTAAATAAGCATCAAGAAGGAAAAAAATCAAGAATCCCTATAGTGAACACATTATATCCAGGGCAATATTACTCTGTACAGATCCAGTGACTTTACAGAACAGGATCAGTGAGCAGGAATCAATGGATTGTGTTTATTATTTTAAAAAACATGTTTTAAAGGCCTCAGTGTTTCTGAAAACAAAAACAGTAAAATTTACAATCTACAAGTCTATCTTTGCTGAATTAAAGAGATCTGAAAACTGACCATCAAATAACCCTCTGACCTACATCCACCTACTAACCTCCAGAGCAGGGGTGCCCAAACCCCTGCCCTGGGGCCACTTGCGGCCCTTGAGGCCTCTCAATGATGCCCACAGGGAGCCCCCAGTCTCCAATGAGCCTCTGGCCCTCTGGAGATTTGTTAGAGCCCACACTGGCCCAATGCAACTGCTCTCAGCATGAGGGTGACTGTTTGACCTCTCACGGGAGTTGTGGGATGAGGGCTCCCTCCACTGCTTGCTGTTTCACGTCTGTGAGGCAGCAGTGGCAACAAAGGAAAGGCCAGCCTTGCTTTGTGCAAGGCCTTTTATAGGCATTGAGCTATTGCAAGACCTTCAGTCATTCATATAAGTTTATCTTTGCTATATTCATTTATGTAAACTTATGTAAATTTATTCAATTTTAAAATGTAAATTAATTCTTTTTTGCCCTGCCCCTGATACAGTGTCAGAGAGATGATGTGGCCCTCCTGCCAAAAACTTTGGACACCCTGCTCCAGAGTGACTGGAGGCCAAATCCAATAGTTGACTTGCAGCTTAAATAATTAACACCTATTATTCCCAATAGAGGAAATGCAGTCCTACAGGTTTAACATGCACTTCACAAGTACAGTTCTAGCATCCCTCAAGATTAAAGTACGAACTCACATGACAACAACAAAAGATTTTGAACTCATGAAACCCACATTCTGTGCAAAAAACAGTCAAAGTCAGTACTTTAAACATTCAGATTTACTTGCTCACCATAACTTGCTTCATTTTCACACTTTTTTTTGCTGAACCAATAGTTAGAGAACACAGAGTTATTATACAGGGAGTTTATACACACTGCCTCTTTTGCATCTTTCAAATCCTGCCTCACCACCTTCCTCCCTCATTGGGCAGGCCACTTAGAATTCCTTTCTCCCAACCTACTTTTCTGAGCCACTCTCCACAGATTCCAGCTTTGGTTCTCTCTCACCTGCCTTTGTTCCCAGAGCAACTCCCCTCCTTCCTCCCTGACTTCAACCCACTGCTGCAGCCTCCCAACATCCTTCTCCAGGGGCTACTGACACATTTCCCTTCCCTCCATGGGGAGCCTTCCTCCTCCAGTTATCCCTTCCCCTTGAGCAGCTTATTAAAAATAATTAGTGCTGCACCTTCAAGATTAACTTAAATTATTTTCTCAGTAGAGCACTGAGCTCTTTTGAAGGCAGTGACTGACTCCATCAGGTGCTGAAGAGGAAGGGGTCCTGGAGGGGGATCCTCTCCTACCTGAGGACCTTTTAGTATTTTCCCACCCAGACAGAGCTTCCCAGCCCCCTTCCTTCCAGCTTCTCTCCATCCTTCCTTCCACAAAGGCCCCCAGTCACCTTCCAGGCAGCTTCGTCCTCTCCCCACTCTGTGGCCCAGAAGCATCCTTCTCCTCAGGGTCTTAAGGGTCCCCCTTCCCAAGCAACCGCTCCTTCCCCATCCAAGGGCGCCCCAGCCTCCCCCTCCAGAGGCCTCCCCCCTCTCTCACACCCCAGCCCCACTCATTCCAGGCTCTCCCGGGGCCTACACCCCCTTCCCCACAAACCACCAATCCTACCCCCCTCCCATAATGCCCCCCTCTCTCACCTACTTCTCTTTCAGGCCCAGCGCGGAAATGGCCGGTGCTCAGGAGGAGGCACTGGAGTCAGCTGCTGATCCATCGATCATTCGACGCTCCTCACAGGGGAGGGGCCGAGTGCCCAGAACATCGATGAACACAGCTGCCGGCCGGGCTGCGAACGCTTGGAGCAAAAGGGGCGGAGCCAAGGGGTTGGGCTTCACTCGCAGGAAAAATGAGGCGTGCACTTCCAGACAAGGGGGCGTGGCCTGTTTTGATTGGCTGCGCGTAGTTCTGTGGAATTGAAAAGCTGGCATCTATGCAGGTCTAAGAGAATCGCGTGTGGATATGCAGGGCGGTCTCTGCCGTGAGCTGCAGGATGCAGCCTACAGCCTGCTCAGCTCAGCTAGCAGATGGGGAGCATGTCTAGTCCACTGCTGTCCTCACCGCTGGAGGGGGGCAAACACTCAGAGCCCAATCCTAGGCATGTCTACTCAGAAGTAAGTCCCATTATAGTCAATGGGGCTTACTCCCAGGAGTAAGTGCACATAGACTTGCAGCCTCAGCACCTGGCCACTGGTGTACAGCGGCCCTCGTTCATGGTCAGAGCCAGTCACAACTGGGCTGCAAAAGTGTAGAGGGGCCGCTTTACACCTGGTGGAATTTTTTCCTTGTCTCCATCTGCTTTAGTCTTTGCATTTGTTACAACTGGTTTTAATTATTTATTGTATGGGACCTGGGGTTTGTGTGCGTGGTTGAGTTTTGTCTTGGAGAGCCAGAGGTGGGGTAAAAATCATTAAAAGAAAAAAGAACCAAACTGGCAGTTTTCTGGCCATAAGGTTTCATGTGGCCTATGCATGTTAATGTTATTCACTTTAACAAGTCCCAGGTCCTCTTTTTGACCTTGGACAACCATCCAAGTGCAGTTATACAATTCATGGTCAGGAACTTGCCAACGCCACCCCAATTTTATGCTTGCAGAGATTGCAAAATGGCTTGGGCAAGCTCAGATGCTATATTTTCTGCTTGTTTAATGGGAAATGCCAACAATAACTTAAACCTGTCATCACAGTTAATGCTCTTGTTTTATAGAAAAACCAAACTCCCCTACTTCCTGCCAGGATCAACAAAATCTGGTATTCAGCTAATACTGTACTCAAAGTTTGGTGGCTTGATTTTTCTTGTCTCCTATGCAAAGGGACTATGGAGAACATAACTAAAAACTATTAAAGACCTTTCAACCAATGTTGTCAACAAGATACTTTCAGAATCTTTATTTTTCAGTAAAGGGCAATATGATTTTCTTTCTTTATAACACATACTTAATCCAATCAGATGTTTTCTCTTTGACAGAATTTTCCCCTCCTTCTACTTTTCAGTCTTGACTTTGGTGATGTGATTTCCATTTTGAAAAGGAAAGGGCTTCATCTGCACCTTCACACGGAGCAGTAAGAGTCACATCCGAGATCTGTTATCTGCCACAGTACTTGGTCTTGGACCAGTCACTTAGGGTGCAATACTAACCAACTTTCTAACACTGACCTAGCCAGAATGTAGCCCCAAGGTAAGGTAACACTCATGCCCTTATCTTGAGGAGGCTCCCTTAACTGCCTCCCACTGCAGGATGTAGTGCATGCCACATTGGCACAGCTCTGTCAGTGCTGGAAAGTTAGTTAGGATTGTGCCCTTAATTGCTCTCTGTCCTCACTTTTTCTGCATTTGTAAAATGGTGATAATCATGTAAAATTCTGTGTTGAGTAGCGCATGCATGTTAATTAAAAAATAATTCAGAGGGGATTCCCTCTAAGGATTAGGATTGTTAAAAGCCAAGGGAATGGCTGGGCCGTAGTTAGAACCCATGGAATATTTTGTAAGTATGCTAATACTCCATGGGTACTATTGCTATTCTAACTCTTTTCTTATAAGAGACAGAAGCTATATTCATTTGATTTTACTATTACAAGTCCACTCACATTTCTTAACTCTAAACTTTGGCCATGAAACATTTCCTCCTTCTCATCGATGTTGTAGAGCACATGCTTTGTATGCAGGTGGCCTCAGCTTCAATCCATGTCATTTCTGGTTTTAAAAACAGTAGCAGGGCAGGGAACGTCCAGTCATCCCATTCTCTCCCCCCCCCCCCCGTATCCAATATCTGCAGATACTGAGCCGAATCCCAATTGCTGCAGCATGTTTGGACACCCCTGGTCTAGACATTAAAGCTGGTCATAGATTTGAAATATGAAGAGGCTTGATATACACAAGCAGAAACATGTGACAATTGCACACCCCTTACAATATTTCTCAACAGCAATCGATCAATTGACTGATGTGCATGTGTGTGGAACATGCACTGCTCCCTTCATCAAGCAGTAAATGCACTGCTCCCCACACCAAGAGCAGTAAATTGCAGTTTGAATGATAAGTGTGAATTCCCTGAAACCAAACTGCTAATTGGGAGCAGAGAGCATAAGATGTTTGGATTCTCTGCAAAGACTGCACATTCCCTACTCAGTAAAACATTTCAGTTTGTTTTAAAGTTGTGTCATAAACCACCTTGCACAAATGAAATACTAGGGCATATTGGTTTAAAATAAATATTTGGTTTAATACCTCAAAGGTTATTGAACTCTATTTTCCCAAGGCAAGATGGCTTCAAATCAGCTATTATCTACATGCTTCCCTGAGTTAAACACTTCCCTGAGCACTTAAAGTCAATGTTTATTTTCCTGGTGCATAAACAGAAGTGGCTTTTCTTGCATCCTCATTCTTTTCCATGTGTTCATTTATCTTGAATACCAATGGTGCCTCCTAGTGTAGCCTTCTAGCCTTCTCCAATACACATCTGTCATACTGCATTTTACAGGAACAGCAAGGTTAAACACACAGTACACCTTTAAAGAAAGTAGCTTTATTCAACATGATTTGAGCAGACAGATAAATGCTGGTCTCATGTTTCACTTATAATTTTCTGTACAAAATCCACAACATCCCATAGACCTTGCCATGCTAACTGATACCAGATGTGGTTTCTGTCGAGTTCTGTTCAATAAAATGGGCAGACAGCTCTTTTAGAGCTTTGTAGCGATGAGAGATTGAGTTCTTCACAGACTTTGGCAATTCCGCATATCTAAGAAAGTAGTAAGTGCAACAACATGAATAGGGATTCTCTCAGAGGCCAAAAACTCTGGAACAGCTATTACTATTCTATTAAATTTGCACCTAACTTCTTGACCTAAACCTAAGACTCCCTGGGTGGAAAAAATTCTGCAATGCATCCTGCACTTTTATTAGGATAATAAAAGTTTCAGGATAAGATACATGAACCAGGATTGCATTACAGCCTTACTGCTACCAAAATATTTAATTACCACTGGACTCCATCCATTCAGTTAAAGGACTGACACTGAAAACTTTTCCATAAAATAAACATATTTGCAAACAATTATGGGCAGAACTGGCATTTTCCTGAGACTGAACTGTAGTCTTCCCTGGGGCTGCAGCAAATAAACTGGACTGGGCATTCCTTCGAAGCAACTGCAGATATTTAAAGCAACGAAAAGGCAAGCAGTCACTTACGTCTGATCATAACCTTCTGGCTGAAAGCACGGGTCCCATCCAAAGTCTCTGGGCCCTCTTGGGTCAACTATGTGCCCCTGCAAGAGAAATTTTTTCAATGTCTGCTGAATTTACATTCAAAGTCAGGCTGCAATATTTATCACATCTCCAGAAGTCACATTTTACCCAGACTCCACTGGTTGAGAATTTTAAAGCTACTCCAGAGACAGGCAGAGAGAGCTGGAGGGATCATAGGCAAACACACAGGGAAGCAGCGCCCATTGGGCACCTTTCTCTGCCTGCATATTATTAATTTGCTTAAATTCTCTGTCTTTCAGTGAACAATTTCTCCTCCTCCCTTGCTGAACCACTAGGGAAAATTAGCTGCAAAACGAGAGATAGAATGAGAAGGAAAATCATTGGATGCTGCTTCCCTAGGTGATGGCAGACAGTCCTCTCCAATTTTTACTGCCTTTTCAGAATTATCACTAGTCAGCCTGGTAATCTCAGTAAAAGATGTGAAATGCAGCATGTAACCAGATTCACAGGTAGAATATATGTCTGGGCAAGACCAGAAGCTTTTGCAATACATAGAAAAATCTACAATACTTCATGTACAACGTACCCCTACAGATTAATATAACCAGAGTATGCCATAAGCAAGTACAGGGGGACAAATAAGGTACAGGCAAAGAAAATATCACTAAATTACTCAGGTAAATGAGCCAAGCAACATATTGTAGAAAGGAATGGAACAACAGGTATACAGAATGAGGAGGAATGCAGATTACAAGGCATAATACAGGTAGGAACTACGTACCCATAGGGGATGTGTTCCCAGACCTTCCATGGATAACAAACCCATGAATACTGAGATCCACCCGGGGGGGGGGGGGAAGAGGCTCACAGAGAACCTGGAGTTGTCCTGAGGCATCTGGAGTTGTTCTGAGGCACAGAGAGGCCGCACATGGTTTCCCTGCATCTCGGAAGCCTCTGAGAGGCACTTCCAGTTTCTCATGCTTAGTGATTTGAGCACATTCCCACTAAAGCCCAAGTCTTGTTGAGTACAGCCTTCATGACTAGTCAAATCTCAATTTCTTGACAAAATTTTGGAGTCCAATCCCTTAAGTCTCAAGATTCTGAGACAAATTTCACAGAAAAAAGGGAGGAAATGGGTGGGTGTTGGTGGATGGAAGTTGTCATTTAACACTGCCCTGATGTTCCCATCCCAACTGCACTCCAGTTAGCTATGTGATGAAGTACAGATATGAGCCACAGAACCTACAATGTCATGATGTGCAGAAGAAAAAACAGCCCTTGGACCAAATAATAAAGTGAGGACCCTACTCCCAGAGTTCTCTTCTTGGAGCCTGCTAGCTTTAATAATAACTGCCTGCTAATAAATAATAAGCTGACCTTAGTGCAGATAAATCACACAGCACCTGATGGTGTGCACTGTGCAGCAGAAGGGAAAAAAAAACAGCCTTCCATGGCCTCAACTCAATAAACCACCTGCAGCTTGCTCCAAGAGAAATTCCTGCATAGCTCACCCCCCCCCCCGACTGCAGATATATGAACTAAAGCATCTTGGAAACTCATGGCCTTAAGCTATGAAGCTGAACTGCACAGATGTTTACACAGCAAACAAAGTCTTATAGGTGATGCAGGGTACTTCCCACTATTATAGGCTTGCCACCACCAGTTATGTATTTAAGTTGGTGGTTGCTTGTTCCCCCTGGCCTGGAAGCAAAGAACACACAGGAGAACCGAGGCAAGAGGAACTCACTTTGCACTGAATGCAAAGTGTGCCAGAAGAGCTAAAGCTCTTCCTATATCACTAAAAATCCCTTACCCTTAAGCTGAGCCGAGTTATTCCATCTGCTCTGAGCATGGGAGAATGGAGGCCAGAATGTGAAACCAGATCAGAAAGAAACATCTGAATGTTGTGGTTCTTGGAAGAGAGAACCTTCTTTCAATTGTAAAAATCCCTACAGGGATTTAATATAGCCTGCCTATGTAAACTGCCTTGAATAAAGTCTTGAATAAAGATTAAGAAAGGCGGTATATAAATACCTTTATTATTATTATCATCCCATCTTTTGCCCGCCTCCTTCTGTACCTCCCTCCTTGTGCAAAAAGATCTTCCACTGTTCTTTTTCCTTTATCATGGTAAAAAAAAAATCCTGTCCCTGCCTTCCTGTCCCTCCCACAGCTTCATGCAGTTAAAAATCCTCCTCCCCTCATTGCGCAACCCCCTCCCAGCCTGCTCCCACTTTCTGGAACTTACCCACCCACCAAGACTGCTGCCATCCTTCTGGATGCCTGCTTCCTGATCAGCCAGGAATCTTGCCATGTGATGCGGAAGCAGCAAAGAAAAAAAGTAACTTGCTGCAAGTTGCATGCACATCTTTGACAGAAGTGACTTAAAGTGTGGCTTACAGAAGAGTTGCTCAAGTCGAGTGCCCTTCCCTGCCTCTGGAAGACTTTGGGAGGAGCAAGGAGGCCGCACGCAGCCTCCCTGTGCCTCAGAACACCTCTGGATGTGACCGGAAAGCATTTTCAGTCACGTCCAGAGGTTCTCTGTGGGCCCTCCAGACACGGGAGGGTCCACTGTAATACTCAGCATTTTCAAGCATGCAAGGGGTTTTGCTTGTACTATTTTGATGTAGCCCTTATAAAATCCAGTAAAGTAAGTAACAGTGCAATCCTATATATTTTTATTCAAAAAATAAGTTCCAGAAAGTTTAATATATAGATATAGACAAGTTACTAAACCTCAGTCTGCACTCCTCATTATCTACAATATAGATGAAGATGGCCTAACTTATAATGAAAAAATGTCACAAGTGCAATCCTATGCACACTTACTTAGGCCTATGCACACTTACTTCAATAGAAATTTCTTCTGAGTAGACACACCTAGGATTGCACTGTAAGACAGTGTTTGTGAAGCACTTTAGAGAGTGTTCAAAATGCTATTACTACTGTTATGCTGGGAATAGGCAGCACCATGAGCATGGCAGACCAGGAACTGACTTTTCAATGCCTCCTGCAAGGTAAGCACCTGAAGCAAAAAAACAGAACAAAACTGCCTAGTATCTCCAGAGTGTGAGCCTGCCTTGCTCCATCATTCAGATATGCCAAAACAAAAAATCTCCAATACTGTACTCACATGAGTCTGGCCTTTGAACAGCTTCACTGGGTCCCCTGGGTTTCCAGTACTGAAGGCAAAGGTGCAGAGAGCATAAGCAGACTTGTCTTCAAATCCTGCTAGCAGTTTGTATAGACCTAAGCCACAGGAAGAGGAATGTCAGATTTCTCCTAGAGAAAGGTTTGCTCAATAGGTTGATATTTATGCAGAAGCCAGTAAGAAGGAAATATACAGTTTAGAACTCGAGTAGTCTCTCACATACCCAAGTCATAGGAATCAAGTTATTATTCAAGACAATCTGTACTGCCTATGACTGTAGAACATAATGCTTTTTGCAACAAAAATTCTAACTTCATCTCAGTATGCACTGCACCCTGCTTTAAGGGCAGTGGGATGGTTTCTGACCAAAACTATTATTATTAAGAATTAATAATTATTAATTATACTTATGTACTGCTTGTTATTATATTTATATACTGCATTCCAAAAAGCATTCACAAAACATGGCCTTCACCCAATGCATGGTTAGATCAGGGCTAAGAGGGAGAGAAAAGAGTCACTCTGATCAGCAGAATGACTACAGATTGATTGGCACAGGAGAAAGAGAAGAGGGGTTTGTTTCCAGTGAGTAACAGCCCAATTCTATCCACACTTTAAGCCCCATTGACTGTAATGGAACTAACTTCTGAGTAGACATGCATATGATTGGGCTGTAAGATAGCTCAAGTCTCACCGAACACAATGGGCTTACTTCTGAATAAAATAAGTAACACCGTTTTCAAACACTTCTACACAAAATATCAGGATAAATATAGGAAAAGGAAAGCATGACAACTTCAAAATGGAAACAAAGGAAAATGAAAAGTGAGCTGATAACTGGGGACAGGACTGATGGCAGAGCCAAAACTGCTGGAGAACATGAGCTCGTTTGCTAGATCAGTGGTTCCCAAGCTGTTTAGTGCCAGGACCCACTTTTTAAAAATGACATTCTATTGGGACCAAACTACATTTACCAGACTGTTAAAGAAGAAGATTTAGAAAGAAATAAAATTTTATCTATTTATATAAGTAATAACCAGAAAAAGACCCTCAAACAGTTATTTACCAATGCTTGCAAACTGCAAGAACTGAGCTCTTTGCAGGGTAACTAGCAGCTACAGTATCTGATTTTGGAATAGCCTCAGGGCTTGAGGCAATTAGATATCTGATTTTTCCATCACCCTATGGCGACCTACCCAAAATCAGGTCACGACTCACCAGTGGGTCTGGACCGCAGTTTGGGAATCACTGTGCTGGAGCAAGAGCACAGTGATTACCACTGGACAGTTCACAATCAGTACAAGAAGAAAAGAGCCGCAGGGCCCAATCCCATCCAACTTTGCAGTGCCAATGAACTAGCAGTGCAACCCTGAAGTAAGGGAACTACCTTGAGGAAGCCTCCATGACTGCCCCCCCCAGCAGGATGCAGCACATGCCCTGTTGGCACAGATGCACTAGTGCTGGAAAGTAGGTTAAGATTGGGCCTTCAGTCAAGCATTATGGAAAAAATCAAAGGCTGAATTACCTTCTGGTTTTAGCTTCTCAAGAAACCATTTTCTGAAACAAAAAAAGATGATGATAATAATAATAATAATAATAATACAGGTATTTATATACCACCTTTCTTGGTCTTTATTCAAGACTTTATTCAAGGCGGTTTACATAGGCAGGCTATTTAAATCCCCGTAGGGATTTTTACAATTGAAAGAAGGTTCTATCTTTCAAGAAACACAACATTCAGATGTTTCTTTCTGATCTGATTTGATTATCTGATTTGATTATCTGATTATTTGATTTTTCTCTGTAAACCGCTTTGTGAACTTTTAGTTGAAAAGCGGTATATAAATACTGTTAATAATAATAATAATAATCTGGTTTCACATTCTGGCCTCCATTCTCCCATGCTCAGAGCAGATGGAATAACTCGGCTCAGCTTGTCAGCTGCTTCAAGGCTGGTGGCCTCGAACTGGCAACCTTGTGGATGTTATCTTCAGGCAAATGGATGCTCTACCCTCTAGACCAGACCTCCTGCCCTCCTAAAGATGTTCTTTAAATTATCTCCAATACAATAGAAATCATTCAAATCTCTTGCCAACTGTGTTTTATTAACTTTAATAAACTTTAGTAACTTTGAGCTACAGTTCTACACACACTTGCGTGCAAGCTCCATTTTACTACCTCAGTAAGAAGAAAGGGCCCCCCCCTCATTTTTCTTCTTTTTACAAAAAAATAAAGAGGCAAATGGTATGTAATGCAAAACAGGCTGCAGCCACTTCAGCCTGGAAATTGTTCTTAACTTTCTTTTTATATTTAACAGCAGCTACACGTTTCTCTTGTACAGTAACAACTGCCAGTAGTAAACAAACCTTACTTTTCTTCTCTCCTGCCCAGCCTACCCCCAATCTTACATTAATTAGTGCAAAAATATTCAAAATGCACCCACAAAATTCAAAGAACCCCATTAGATGCACTGGCCTTGACCAATGCTATAGTTAAGGTGCCCTTCATTAAATCCACAAGTCTCTTCTAACACCCCCCCCCCCAAGTCTGAACCAAATCATATCTTGCCTTCCAAAAACAGTAGCAAAGACAGCCATAACAGAAGATAAAGGGAGCATGCCTTTGACTTACATATATGGACCTGGGAGTCCTCCAAGGGCTTTGAAACACAGACAAGTATCTTCTACTATAACAGGTCCTTGGATCTGGTAAATAAAATATAGCAAAGATGACATAGTATTAGAGAGGCAAATCAAGATGATAGAGAGTTCTGTGTCTTACAAGTTTCCCTAGGTGATGTAATGGGGCTTTGTCCAAAATACCATGGCTTGTAAGAACCAGCTGCTCACCCTATATGATTTTTACTGAAAAAGTCACAGCTGGGAAATGGGGACTCATTAATGAGAACAGCATATTCTCTGGAGAACAGGAAGCTTTCATTCATTTCTTGAAGGCACAGGTTCTAGTTATCTAATGTTGCCTAGGCATACTTTTGAAGATGGAAGCAAAAGAAAAAAAAGGAACCTGTTTAGCTGCTTCCTGGCACTTCTGGATAGAAATGTCATCAGGCTCTCCTTGGTACTCAGGCACTGCAACATGAAAAAGTTGATGTTAGCATGTTACAGCAACAGCCAGCTTAAAATGAAAGACAATGCAGGAACTCACAGTCTATTTTCTTTGCAACCAGTCGATATGGAAAGGAGTCGCCTAGGATCTGAATCACCTATGAGAGAAAGTACTGATCATAATTGCACAATTATTAAGCCAAACAGACATAGAGTTCAGTTGGCCACATCCTTTCCAAAAGTGGGGGGGGGGGGGACCAGTACCAATTACTACCAGCTCTCAAAATTTAGGGTGACACTGCAACATTTATCTCTGGCCCAAGTGCCACAAGACTTTATTTTCCAGATGGATAGAGTAACGTGTGGAGGATCTGAGGGAGCATTACCAATGCTGCTCATCCACACTTACTCAGTGAGGAGGGGTCTGTTGGGCCTGGGGGGGTGCAGGTGGCAGGTGCGCCTGGAGGGGGAGCAGGTGGCTGTTGGGCCTGGGGGAGAGAAGGGGGTGCAGGGATGTGGGGTGGGTGGGGAGGCAGGTGAGGCAGAGTCTCCCCACCGTGGTCCTTGGAAAAGCAGCACTACCGCCCTGTGAGACACCATGTGAGGATAAACTAACGTGTGGAGGATCTGAGGGAGCCTTACCAATGCTGCTCATCCACATGCACACGTGTCTATTCCTACACGTGTACATGCACAGAAGGCAGAAAGCTCTACTGTGCCTGCTGATTCCTGCCTTACACCAGCTAGGATGGGACAACCAAGCTCGCAAGTAGGAGGAATTACGTTGCAACCCTAACCACACCTTCCTGGGAGGAAGCCCCATTGACTCTAGTGGGACTGACTTCCAAGTAGACACGCCCACACCTGGGCTCTCAGAGACCGGCTCTGCGGCCCGCACAGAGAACCTTCTCACCTCCTCCAGCTTCTTGGCGTTGCCGGTGACGAACACGACGCTCCTACCTGCTGCCGGTATCGCCGCCATCGCTCCGCGCAACACCCCACGCGCACCCACCCTCAATGGCCAATGACAGCGAGGGAGCCCTGCAGGGGGCGTGGCAGGGGAAACGGACCCGCCCCTTAGAGCCGCGTGCTGACGTCCGTTGAGAGTCGCGGGGGAAAGACGAGCGTGTTCACTGTCCACTGAACTTCGAGGACGGGGGAGGGGTTGCAAGAAGGCGGGACTTGCGGGCGCTTCACCCTCCCGCGTGCCGCTGCCAGTGGCCGCAGCCATGGCGGAGCTGCGGTTGCTTCCGAAGTGTGCTGAGGAGTTCGCCTCGGCCGCCTACTGGGAGCGCTTCTTCCGGGGCCGAGGCGAGCGCGCCTTCGAGTGGTACGGAGAGTGGGAGGAGCTGCGCCCGACGCTGGGGCGGTACCTGCGGCTGCGGGACTCGGTGAGGAGGGCCTGGTGGGGGTGCAGGTGGCCGTTGGGCCTGGTGGGGGGGATGCAGGTGGCCGTTGGGCCGGGGGGGGTGCCGTTGGGCGGAGGGGAGGTGGGGAGGATGAGGGGGGCCTAAAGGGATCAGCGGGGTGCAGGGACGTAGGGTAGGTGGGGAGGCAGGTGAGGCAGAGCCTCCCCGCTGTAGTCCTTGGAAAAGCGCCGTCGCGGTGTGAGGCACCCATGCACTTGGGTGCCTCACGCAGTGGCGGTGCTGCTTTTCCAAGGACTACAGCGGGGAGGCTCTGCCTCACCTGCCTCCCCACCCATCCCGGGTCAGTGGGGCTCTCAGCCCTGCCACAGACCTTCAGTCCAAAAGTGCTTGCCCACAATGCTACCTTTGTGTTTCTCCCCCAGATCCTTGTTGTTGGCTGCGGCAACTCAGAGCTGAGCGAGCAACTCTATGATGTGGGCTACCAAGATATCGCCAACGTGGACATCAGCGAGGCGGTCATCACGCAGATGCGGGAACGCAGCGCTCGCATAAGACCCAAGATGAGCTACCTCGTCATGGATGTGCTGCAGATGGACTTCCCTGATGAGCGATTCCAGGTGGTGCTGGACAAAGGCACCCTTGACGCCCTCCTGACGGACCAAGAAGAGGCTGCTTTGAGCAGGGCGCGAAGAATGTTTTCTGAAGTTGGCCGCGTCTTGCAGTTTGGGGGGCGTTACGTGTGCGTGTCTTTGGCCCAAGCACATGTATTGAAGGCGGCTGTGGACTATTTCTTCCAGGAAGGCTGGATGATCCGAATACATCAACTCTCCAGCAACAGAGGAGATGCTTCAAAGGGAAAATTTGCCCTGCCTATCTTTGTGTATGTTATGACAAGAATTAGGCATGTGCCAGGCTCTGCTTTACACATCCTGGAGCTGTGTGCTGAAAAGCAGGACAAACCTGTCCGGTTCAATAGCATTGAGCACCTGATTGAGGCAGTGAAAGAAAGGCAACAGTATGCTTTGTTGCGCAGCCAGCTTAATAAAACCTCTAGCTCAGGGAGCATCTCCTTGGATCTCTGCAATAAGGACACTGGCCAAGCCCGCTATTTGTTGCATGTGGTGCATAACCTTGCTGTGAAAGTGTCTCGTGACAATCAATTTGCCATCTTTATCAGTGAGTGTCTTTCTTTCCATGTTGGCTGGCTTAGGTGGAGGGGTTAAATTCAAATAACTGAAAAGACACACACCCACACACATCCCTTCTTGGAAATTGAGATTTTAACTTTGTCAGAAGCTTGCTGCAGTATTTGCAAAGCAGCATCAGGATTGAGACCATTATTTCTGCTTAAAAGTTAGGGTAAATTTGCAAATTGTTTTTCTTCTCATAGTATGCATTCAACAGCTATCCTCTAGAACAGGGGTGCTCAATAGGTGGATCGCGATCTACCGGTAGATTGCGAAGCAAAATGAGTAGATCGCGGAGTGCCGAGCCCCCCCCTTTCAGGTGCCTCTGGGAGGAAACGCCGGGAGTAAGGCCCATTGTACTCAATGGGGCTTACTCCCAGGTAAGTGTGGCTAGGATTGCAGCCTCACAGCCTAATCCTAGGCATGTCTACTCAGGAGTAAGTCCTATTATACTCAGTGGGGCTCAAGGTACACCAACGTACATTGTACACATAAATGTTATATGATATGATGGCGCGAACATTGTAAAAAAAACTCTGGTAGATCTCCGGGCCTTGCTGGGTTTCAAAGTAGCTCTCGAGCCAAAAACGTGTGAGCACCCCTGCTCTAGAAGAAAATTGCAGGCCTGAACTTTTTCTTCTTACCAGATTGAAAATAAATTTGAACTTTTTGATACCGTGTTTCCCCGATAATAAGACCTATCCCGAAAATAAGCCCTCCCCTTACTGTGTAAGATTCCTCTAAAATAAGCCCTCCCCCGAAAATAAGCCCTATTGAGATTGCTACTGTAGTGAAGGTGATCCCCTGCGCTACACGCTACATTACGGTACCCTCTGTATGCACCGTCCCCCCCCGGGTGAAACGCACGCTGCGCTCCGAGCTGCATCCAATCAGAGCTGCAGCAGTGAGCACGTCATCCTGTTCTTCCCCAGTGATTTGCTTGCTGGCGCCATTGAGAGCAGTGCCGTGGAGGAGAGCTGAGGCAAGACAACATAAAAACCCGGTATGTAAGCGGGAGTGAGGGGGCATGATGGAGGATAAAAGAAGAACTCAGGAGGCATGATGGAGGATAAAAGGGGCATGATGGAGGATAAAAGAAGAACTCAGGAGGCATGATGGAGGATAAAATAAGCACTCAGGGGGCATGATGGAGGATAAAAGAAGAACTCAGGGGGCATGATGGAGGGTAAAAGAAGAACTCGGGGCATGATGGAGGATAAAAGAAGAACTCAGGGGGCATGATGGAGGATAAAAGAAGAACTCGGGGGGCATGATGGAGGATAAAATAAGCACTCAGGGGGCATGATGGAGGATAAAAGAAGAACTCAGGGGGCATGATTTGTTCACATTTACCTGTTTATTAAAATTGCTGTCAATGTTCATTAAAATAAGCCCTCCCCTGAAAATAAGCCTTCTGGTGTTTTTCTGTCCAAAAAAAATAATAAGACAGTGTCTTATTATCGGGGAAACACGGTATAACTTTGCTTTCAAATTTCAGTTCCTTGTTTACTCTCGAATTTACTGGGTAAAGAGCAGCTATAAAAATACTAAATAATGCAATTTTTCTCTACAAGTAATGATTCTGGATACTTTGCCTACATTTGGCAAGATGAAGGAAAAGTCTTAGATTCCTGTCGCATGGATCTGCTGCCAGGTCACTTGGGTTGACCTAAGGCAGTGGTTCTCAGACTTCTTCAGCTGGTGGCTCCCTTGACCTACTAGGCCATTGGCTGCTGCTCCCCATTAGGGCTACAATACTGTACATTAATGGTTCCCAAGGTTTTTATCACTTGCATACCCTTTAGCAGCCAATCTCCATGAATGGTTCTCCTCATATTAGCAAAATGTTTTTTTATTTTATATATAATTAGTCTTATTTCAAATTTATATTTTTTCAGTTGTTGATCCATAGCTGATAACAGGAATTGATGACTAGAAACTAGAGGTTGCTGGGGCTTTCACAACCAGCTAGCTGCTTTCTGCCTTGCCAGCCCCACAAGGCATTATAATACAGACTCATAATATATAGTATATTATAATATTCAATTCTTTTTCAAGTACCCCTCCTGGCAAGAACTCCTAGGGATACACATACCCCAGGTTGGGAACAATTTCTGTACATTGTATAGGGTGGTGGATTTTTCATGATTCTTTGGCTCCCCTGGCTGGTTTCTGTTACTTACCAGGGAGCCACAGCTCACAGTTTGGGAACCACTGTCCAAAGGGATAGCCTAGCATAGTGTTTCTCAACGTTTGTCCTCTGCCATACCACTTTTCATGATCCATCTATTGAAAGTGCCACCAGAAGTAACTGGCAATGTCACTGCCAGTTACTTCTGGATTGAGAAGACAGATATAACACAACAAACACTGGTAAGAGGCCTAGGGCAGATGGGAGGATTTTTTCGATCATGCGAAAGGCGTGTGCTTGAACTCTACTTGTCTAGCTAAGCCTCCTACCATTCCTTGTCATGTTGCGTTACTGGTCTCGCTGCCAGGTGATGGGGGTCTGGGGTTCCTGCGGGTACCACTGGACACCACCTCAAGTACCACTGATTGAAAAATTCTGGTCTAACATACCATCTGTTCTATTTAACATGCCAGATTGTAGGAAACCCAGTCTGGTTTTCTTCATCTTAGCCCTCAGAAAATGTCACTTGGTTGCCCTTGTTCAGCTACATAAGCAAAATAGTTTCTGCACTGCCCGTTATCTGCCATTTTGTGTCTCCCCAGTACCACAGGGCAGAGAAACTGAGTGGCTCTTTGGGACCGAGGAGGGACGGAAACAGTTGGCTGCAAGTGCAGGATTCCGGCGCCTAGTAACCGTGGCCTTGCACAGGGATCAGCATTATGAAGGCATGGAAGCTATCCAAGCAGAGCTGTCTGAAAAGGTGATGGAGCTTGCTCCACCTGATCTCTCAGCCCATCAGCAGGTAAACTGTTCTCACATTATGTACTTTTGTTCTGCCCTAGGGAGCAAGATGCTGTAGCTGTTCCTTCTGTGATCTACTTCAGTCCTAAGTGCTGTGTTAATTATTTTGGTAATTTTTTTTTTCAAACAAGGCAAGGGTTCAGATGTAGAGTCTGTGCTCTGTTGGAGTATCCTTACTTGTTTTGTATAATGCTGCTGTGTGATGACTGGAAGATTTTCCAGTTTTAAAACTGCATTAATTACTAAAATTACTTAGTAACATGATGGAAGGATACAATGCCAGTCAAATGGGACAGTTTCTAACTAGTAATTATGTTTGTTCAGGTATTTATTTCTAAGTAGCATTCGCGCATGCTAATTTTATAAATGGATGTGCTAAAATTAGTATGCTAACTGTTCAGTGCTTTCATTTTTTAACCCATTTTTCTCCAACCCACAGATGTACACATTTGGTCCCTATTATGTATATGCAACATTGGGCAGACATGGCTTAATGTGAGGAAGCTTCATAGCCTTACTGTTTCACTGTGTTTTGCTTGTTTTGTCTGTGGGATAGTGACAATCTCAGATTTTTTATCTCCTGCAGGTGCCTTTTCTGTCAGTGGGTGGAGACATTGGGATCCGCACCATTCAGCATCGTGACACTAGCACCCTCAGTGGAGAGTATGTTGTTGAGGATGTGAAAGGAGATGATGCTCACTACTTCCGCCGGCTCATCTTCCTCAGCAACAGGAACGTGGTACAATCAGAAGCAAGGCTTGCACCCAGGACACCCCACAAAGGTGAAATGAAAGGTACGACAGGGATATCTTTTGACAGATTGTTTCTATTTTTCATTATTTTGCTGAGAACAGTGAGCAATTTGTGTGAGCAAGTTTGGGAAATCAAAGGCAGTCTAACACTGCAATCCTGTACACACTTACCTGGAAGTAAGTCCCATTGAACTTGTTGGGAGTTACTTCTGAGTAGACATGCATACGATTGTACTGTGACTAGTGCTTTTTCTGTCTAGAGCAGTGGTTCTCAAACTTTTTAGAGGTCCTAGAGGTTACTGTCCGATTATAAATGCCAAGGGGTGTGCTATAATGGTGATTGGGCAGCAGTGCTCCTCTCCCCCAAGTAGCAAGCTGTTTAACCCTTGATCCACATAGCCTAATCTGAACTGTCAGTTTTGTGAACCGCCAAAAATTGTGTCACGACCCACTGGTGGGTCCTGGACTCACAGTGAGAGCCACTGATCTAGAGTACATGTGGATCCCTTCCCTTTTAACCAGCATCATTACTGTATCTCAAGATGCCATTCATCCTATCCTCTTTTTTTTTCCTCCACGTAGTCCCTTGCTGTCAATTCCTTAAGTTGCATTGGCTCTCCTGTTTGTGAGTGCTAAGACAATGAATAAGACTGGGAAGATAAAGACTCTGACTCAAATTGTCCTGAAAAAGCACAGTTGTTATCTGCAAGTTTGTCATTCCTGAAAATCATCTGCTACCTCTAAAGTCCAAACTTCTGAATTCTAAAAGATACTTATACTCTTAAATCATAGGAAGGTTATTCTGCTTGCTTGTGTTTTACTAGTACAGTAAACAGAAATTGCTTCCTCAGTTGTGCAAATAGGAAAGGAGGGTTGTAGCAGCCAAAGCAAATCGGCTCCATCTGGAAAGGGGGGAGTGATAGAAAGGATCTAGGGCCAGAAAAGCCTTGAACCCAATGTTTGAGCCCAATGAAAACTTGGACATTTAAAGCAGTTTTTTTGCACCCCTATTAATTTCAGAGGTCACACTCCTTCACTTCTGCAAGGTATTGCTTGCCCATCTCAGTTGTGTTTTACTTGCCATTGGTCAGGGAATAAGAAGCACAAAAAGAAGAAAAAAGAAAAAGCAGCTTCTGGTGACCCTGTCAAACTCACTACTCTGCCAGACAATCAGTCCATTGACAAGAGCTATCTGTGTTGTGCTCACCACAGAGTCATGGTTGCAGGACTGTGCTTGCTGAAAAATCCTGAATGCCTCCCAGGTAAGTAGTAAGACCAATTTCATTTCTGTGCTATCTGACATTTCATACCTGGCAGCTAGCTTTTTGAAGGCCTTTATATTTTCAGGTCTTTACCAAAAACACATACTAGGAGCCTGTTGGCAGAGCTGGCAGGTTCCAACCAGCACTTCCTGGTGCCTGTATACGCCTGTCATTCAGCAGAAGAGCATTTTTCAAATACTAGGTTTTAGACTAGGGAGCACAAGAGTTGGTTTCCAGGCTGTGTGATGACTTCCCAGAAAGGCTACCTCAGCGATGCCTGTTATTGGGCAAATTAGAGAGAGAGGGAGCTAGTACAGCTGGGAGAACATCCTCCTCCTTCCCTTTCTCCATCATGGAAATACAATTGCCAGAGAACTAGCAGTTCTAATATATAACCCTAGAACATAAGTTCCTAAACTCGAAGAGAATTTGGGAGCTGAGGTAAGTGCTTCTGGGGGAGGGGGTAAGGCAGCGACACCGCTGCCAGAGGTATAAGGATTTTTTGAACTTACCTGAGACAGTGTTGTCCTCTGGGGGGGGGGTCCGGGGAGCCTGCAGGACTCCCCATAGCTAAAAATATTTAAAAAACAGACACTTCCAGATGCACAATGAAAACAGGAAATGCTAATTTTCTTATTATTTTTAGCTATTTGGAGGCATAGGGATCTTCCCTCCAGGAAGCCAGCACTGCCTCAGGTAGGTAAAAATATTCCACTGTTACCCCCAGCAGTAGTGCAATTGCATTGCTGCCTTCCACTGCTCCTTAAGGGGGCAGAGGGAGGACTTCCCTGACTGGGGTGTCATGACAGCCCAGTTTGGGAAACCTAGCCCTAAGAGATTCACAGCATGCAATGAATTGCAGTATGGTGGGTTATGATTTGCACTGAGAAGGGTAGTGTGGAATCCTAGTACAATATAGCTCTCATAGGCATGCACATCCTGCCAGTTATGATTCATATGATGGTTGACTACTCTGTGTGCTGATTGCAGAGGCCCTGATCCGTGTGCTGGTGATTGGCCTTGGTGGCGGCAGCCTGCCCCTCTTCATCCATGACTACTTCTTGCAGAGCTGCATTGATGTGGTAGAGATTGACCCAGCCGTACTGGATGTGGCCACCTGCTGGTTTGGTTTCTCTCCAGGAGACAGGCTCAAAGTTCACATTGCAGATGGCTTAGTATACATCTCCAGCCTGGCAGCAAAAGGTAAACTCCTTAAAGACCCCTTTGTGCTAAAAGCAAGCCTTAGTGGGGGCAGAATGCAACCTGGTGTTGCAAAATTTTATTTGAATACCTTTGTAGACCTGTGTCTTCTGGTCTTTTCTCTGAAGGGGAAGCATATCTGGATTCTTACATGAATCTTTGCTATACTTTTTCTTGCTCAGAATAAGGGAAGAGGAATAGAAAGATACTTGGAGGGAGGCTGTGCAGCCTCTCCTCTCCTAATGATAATTCGCTCTGCTTATTACGTGCTAAGCACAGCAAGCTGTCTAAACATACAGTTTGTGTCGTTATTATGTCTAGTTACTTTGGGCCCAGCTAGATGTGATGGTTGCAGCCATGTTTGCTCATAGCTTTGCCCCATTCACACACAAGTGTCTAATTTTAACTTCAGGAGGCTTTAGAAGTATCTCATTTCTCTGTGGTCCACCTCAGGCGCTTCTCACAGGCTAGCTCACTTCTGATATGCAGGTATGTTTGGGCAAAAAAAAAAAGCTTGGATGACTCTCCCTGGAGAGGTACAGAAGGTTCAACTCTCTTCACCCATGTACCTTCTAATGGTTACATTAAACCAACCCATCCCTGGAACAGCACATTGGGCATGTAGAATGTGACTGTCATTGTCATACCTAGTTTGGTCTTAGTCTAGCGTGAAATTAAAACAGGTTGCCACTAGAGGGTGTGTTGGGTTAGAACAGTGTTTCCCAAATGTTTCTGATTCCTGGCTCATTGGCTGCAGCTCCCAGTGACGTTTTGTTACGTGACAGGCAGAAATTTCTTAGGTGATGTCTTCTCCCCAATTTCACCTTTTCTGTGAATAAAAGCTGCCTCAGTTGAGGCTCTGACTTTGTCACACAGATACAGAAGTCTGAGGGTGAGGAAGGGGGGAATCCCAAGGGGAAAAGTGCAAACTGAACAGCTGCAGGAAGGAGAGTTCCATGTGGGGAGTGGCCAGGTCTTCTCTAGAGAACCCCTTGCACTGAGGCAAGCCTGAGCATTTAGGAGAGAGCTTAGGCATGTGCTTTCCAACTAAGTGGTGTCAGTCCATTTGAGAATCTGCCAGGTGCTCAGCTCCCTGCAGCAGCTGACACGAGTGGGAGGATGATCTGGTCATGTGCACTTTCATGCCTTTTCCTCCTCTCACATAACTACGCAATATTTTCAGTTCTATTAGTTGCAGCTCTGCCCTGCTACCCTCCATGTAGCAGGCCCTCAAGCACGCACCCAGCCAGTGCTCAAATAAGTGCAGATGCCTTTTGCTCCAATGCATGCAAGTAGGCGCACACCCCCTCAGCCCTTGAACAGAAGGGCAGTGATAGTAACAAATCGGGGAGGTGGATGCATGCATCTTGCTATCTCCTAGCTGCAGAGCACCTTGGAGGGGAGAAAAGGTGCCCATAGTGGACGCACAAATGAGCAGGCGAAAAATGTGGTCTGGGGGATTTTTCAAAGCAAATTTTCTGCTTCCACCTACAAGAACCGTTTCTATCAAAGAAATAAGGGAAAGGGTGCCATTTAATAGACTCAACCACATTAAGTCCAGTGGAAAGGTGGGTTTTTCTTCCTAAGGGCCAGGAAAGTAACATAGTAATCCAGATCTCAGGAGCCAAATATTGCCTGTTTTCGCAAGGGTGAGAAAGAAAAATGAATTGCTCCCCTGGACCAGAACAGGATGGCTGATGGCAACTCAAAATGGTATTGACACCCACAATTAAATCACTATTTAAAATAAAAGAAACCTGGGAGAAGCAAAATCTAAATCTCAAGATCAGAAATGCTGTTTTCGGAGATTATTCTTTGACTTTCTGCTAAGTCCCTGATTGGCTCCAATGCCCCCCCCCCCCGAGACCTGTAGTGCACGGTTTGGAAACTCTGAGTTAGAAGATCACCTGTTTCCAGTGAATTAAGAATCTGCAGCCTCAATTATTTAAAAATTCCCAACAGTCAGCCTTGTTTTGAGTTCATGCTTTTACTCGGTTCGAAATGGCAACCTTTGCTTTATGGAAACCTTCTTTTTTGCAGGATTGTGTGTTAATAGTTGCAACTGATTCTACTTTCTTTTCTTTTTATTAATAAATTAAAAAGGAAAAAGAAAAAGACGTAACTAGAAAATGTTAATAAGCAATCTACGCATAAATGTTTAAAAAAAGGCTTCCAAATGTCCAAAAGTGTATCCATATGTAGTTGTTGTCTATAAGTTAGTCTGATGTTGATTTGAACAGTGTTGATTAAGAGATCCTTAATCCATTGAGTAACGGTAGGGTGGCACTTATCCCAACTGACTTTCTACTTAGATGAAAGTTTGCTTCAGCTAATGGGGAAAAAAAGGGATATTGTAAATATAGGCTCTATGAAGTTATCAGCTGCTGCATATTGCCAGTCCAGACAAAGGGGAAATAAGAACAGCTGGGCTTCTATAAGATGCATTTCTCTGCTGCTTTTGGTTAGATATCTTAGGTTTGTCTAGTACACCTATTTTCAACCTTTTTCACCTTTCATCACACCGACAAGGTGCTAAAATTGTCATGCACACCACCAGTTTTTTGACAATTGACAAGGCACACCCTGCTGCCTATAGGAGGCTCACATTATCCTATGGACCCACTAATAACCCTCCCCCAAACTCCTGTGGCACACCTGTGGACCGCTTGTGGCACGCCAGTGTTCCAGGGCACCCTGGTTGAAAATCGCTGGTCTAGTAGAGTGGCACTGCAGCAAACCGTTGTGGTGGGGAATAACTTCTTAGTTCCTCTGGAACTGTCTAGAGCAGGAGTACATTATGCTTAATGACTTGCTAGACCCAATTGGAATTGTGATTTCCCCCCTTTTTTGCTCTTTGGCACCTTTTGTATATAAGAAATAAAGTCAATACAGTGCTGTTTAACTGCACAAACTGTCAGGTCATTCACATCACTGCTGCTTTCTGTTTGTTTAATCTCACAGGAACTCACTGCTGTTTGTTCTCTCCCTCTTCTCCAACAGCCCCAAACACTTATGATGCCATCATGTTTGATGTGGATAGCAAGGACACTGCCTTGGGAATGAGCTGCCCACCTGCAGCCTTTGTGGAGGAAACCTTCCTTCAGAAAGTGAGAACCCTTCTGAAAACAGAAGGTGAGGGTTCTTTTGCATGTCAGTACTGCAGTATAAAGAGCTGCTCTCACTGTGTCTTCCCTTATATTATCACTGACTGTTTTGGTCTGTCGTATCTGAATGGCTCCAGATATATAAGAACCATTTGAACTGCAAAGCAGGTTGTTTTCTAGCCCTCTCAGTAGCAGCAACAAGTATTAGAGAGCTTGCAGGAGGCAGTCTGTTGCAGCCAAAAAAGTCATGTAGCACTTCAAGGAGCCAGTTGGTTTTTTTAGCATAAACATTTGATGAAGTGGACTAGTCTGTGAAAACTCATGCTGAAATAAATTGGTTAGTCTTTAAGAAGCTGAGAGGCAACAGCATTTTGGCAAAGGTTCCTGAGATTTCATTAGTCTACAGTAGTCAGGTGAGGAAAATGGTTACCTCCCCCACTGACTACTAATTGTAATAAAACTGCTTATCTTTCTTGTCTGTAGGCATCTTTATCCTCAATTTGGTATGTCGGGACTCCATTCTCCGAGATGAGGTCATGGCTATCATTAGAAAGACTTTTCCTTTGCTTTATGCCCGGAGGATTGAAGGGGAAGTGAATGAGATCCTCTTCTGCCAGCAGCAGACCAGGCAAAAACCGACTTCTGTAGATCTCCGAGGGACAGCTAAGATTTTGGAGAAAGCATTACGGCAACCTGGTCGAGCATGGGACAGCACTTATGTTTTGTCAGACATACTGGAAGCAGTAAAATTAGTATGAGGCAGGAATCCTATGGTTCCAGACAGCTTTTAGCCTTACAAAGAGCACAGTATGCTCTGGTTTGAGAATGAAACTGCCCATCAGTTGTGCTTTCAAAACTCCTGCACTGTGGAGTGATAACCCTTCTAATCAAGGTGTTGGAGGGATGGGGCCTTTCTAAACTGTTGCTTTTGGTTGTCAGGAAGCCTGTGGCTGGTGACTGAGATGTTTGGAGGAGGCTAGCAGCAAAGCATGCCATGAAGCCCTTCTCAGGATCTCCTCTTCGGTTGCCTGGGAGTTTACTGAATTTCCCAGTTCTTGTACTGTATATTCGATGATGGGGATTGGAATCTAGCAGTGCCTGCAGGGAAAGAGCTTTTTTTTTTAAAAAAAATGTTTTTAAAATAAATGACTTTATCTCTCTGTGTACTGTAATGCAATATGAAACAGCCTTTATTCATTATTTCTTCTCTAACAATTAATGTGCAAGGTGTCTCATGTTGCTTATCTCTAAAATGAAAGCAATTACCTATGAAGTGGGTTTGGGACTTTATTTTGTAGATGTATATCATGGACCAGAGATTACTTTCAAAAATACATAAAAGGAGCTCTTTCACCATGTTGCAAACTACTTTTGATGCTTGCCTTGGCTAATGTTGAGGAGCCATCAGAGTAGAGTTCAAGTAAGCTATATCAGTGCTTCTCACACATCTAGCACTGGGACCAACTTTTTAGAATGAGAAACTATCAGGACCCACCAGAAGTGATGTCATAACCAGAAGTGACATTGTCAAGCAGGAAAATTTTTAACAATCCTAGGCTGTAATGCTACCCACACTTACCCAGGAGTAAGTCCCATTGACTATCATTGTTAAAAGCATATACCTAGTAGCTTATTAAAAGTACAGGTCTGTAACATTTCCCCAAGTGCACTCACGTACCATGGTAGTTTCAAGTCTAATACATTAAAAATAAATTATTAAAAGAAATGGGGACCCACCTGAAATTGGCTCACAACCCACAGTTGAACCCAGCTTGAAAGTGGGTCCCAACCCACAGTCTGAGAAATACTGACTATATATTTCAGTACTGTCTTGGTCTGAGTCATCACTGTCTAGACTGGAGGTGCCCCTGGATTGTTTCCACATCTGTGTCATGACCGCTTGCATAATATCTAGTGTAAAGCTTGACAAGTTGCAAAATCTAGAAGAGGGGGGGAAAAACTCAAGTTTGCAAAAAAAAAAAAAAGTAAAGAAGAAACAAAGTAATGCAAAGCATGGAAGGTTTTTGTGTATGTGATACTCTGTCAATTAGCAACAAAGCAAAAACAAGACTACAGGTCCAGCCTATTTATACACGGAATTTTTATATACTGATTTGACTCAACACGAATGGCCACTGCAAATGAGAAGGAATGTGCTGATCCCTGGAGAAGGGGAAAATGCATCCCTTTTAAGTCAGTTTAAAAAACTGAGCAGTCCTTTAGCAATAGCCTTCTTAATGGGTGGGGCAGCTGGCTGACAATCCGTCAATCCTTCTCTCTCCAGTGGACCCCTCCCTTCCCCCTGAGCACCTGAAAAAAAGGTGATCATTTTGCATTGGTGAAGGGAGGGGTTGAGTGAAGCACCTTTGTAAGCTCTTGGAGGAGGACTGATTGATAGGTTGTCTTCTTAATGACTTTTCTTACAAAGGTCAGCAAGGCTGTTTTTAAATCACAGCCTTGAAGAGCAAAGAAAGTCTGTTTTTTAAATTGAATTGCTATAGTGTGTTTTTTTGCCATCCATGTGAGTGCTTGGAATGGAACCCATGCAAATAATTAGTCTCAACCTGTACTAAAGTTTTAATCCAAGTGTTTTAGGCTGTGCCATTTGAATTCATAGTATGAACAAAAGGTAGCATAAGCTGTTTTATACTCTGTTCAGTGATTAGGCTGACTGCCTTGCAGCAGCTGTCCAAAATTTTGGGCAGAGTCTTTCAGCCTTGTTATCTGAGATCCTTTTCAAGTGGAGCTGGCAGAGGGTTAAACCTGGGATTTTTCAAGCAAATTGTATGATTTACCATAGGACCATGTACCCTAATGTGGGTACAGCTTTAGTAATTCTTTTTCATTGATTGTGCTTTTTTTTTTCCAGTAAGACCTTTATTGGCCTAAAATACAGAGAAAGAACAGAACAGAACAGGAATATACAAAGACAACACAACATAAGCATAAACATCAGTCACTGCCCAGAGTCCCAGGGCTCTGCCTGGCTATTACCCCAGATAAAAAGGAAGCAACATTATCCAGAGTCTCAGGATCAGGAGTGGAAAGGAGAGACTGAAGCATGGTTGAATCCTCCCAGCCCTGCATCCTAGCTAGCAATGGACCTAGAAATTTCTTGCGTGACACAACATGTAGCGGGCAGTAAAAAAAGGTATGCATTCAAGTCTCAACGCAATCCCTACCACACTTGCATTTCCTCTCTAAGTAGGGGATATCGCTGAACCTGCCCATTAACAAGGCTGATGGAAGAGCGTTACACCTTGCCAGTGTGAAAGCTCTCCGGGCCTGTGGGCACACCAGGTGGTAAAAGAAGGAGGCCGGTTTCCCAAAACTGACTGGAATATGAAGATGGAGTGGAGAACATGTGGTTCTGGCGGCACTAAACAGCTCTTGTTGTTCAATACCCAGAATTCTTCCTTTGACAATTCTGTAAGCTGCATCACAACCAATCATACCTAACTCTGCAGTGTCCAGCCCTATTGACTTAATTTTAGTTAGAAGATCAGTGATCTCTATAGGCAGGACTGGATCCGATAATAATTGTTGCATTAGATCAGAAGAGGTGGGGTTAAATAAAATCCTAAACCAAAATTTCAGAAGTCTTAACCATACAGTAGTCCTTAGTCAAATTAACCCCACCTCGAGACACAGGACCAAGTAGGGAACGCACCTGGGTAAACCCAAAGTCTTCCGTAAAAAGGAGGCTTGGATGCATTCTAGTGGTTGGTTAATAACCTTATACCAGACAGGAGAGCCATAAAGAACCTGGGAAAGAACCTTTCCCTTAAACGCCTCCAGAGCGGCCGGAACATAACCATTGCCGCAGGTGAAAAAGAAACGGGAAATGGCTGAGGAAGCTAGTTTGGATGCGTTCTGCACTGCCTTGCGATGAAAAGCCCAAGTGAGTCTGTAATGGAAGTTGATACCCAGGTACTTGAAATGCTTAACCTGTTCCATTTTGTTGCCATTACAAGACCACTTAAAAGCTTTCCATCTGTTAGCAAATATCATTATCTTAGATTTAGCATAATTGATCTGCAATTTGTTGGTCAAAAAATACTCTGTGGCACGACTGAGCAGACGTTTCAGGCCAATCCTAGTACGAGATATCAGTACTGCATCATCCGTGTACAGAAGTAGCGGCACTTGGCTTGCACCAAGCTTTGGACAATGGCCATCTACTTCCTTCAGGGAAGGGGCAAGATCATTTAGAAATAGATTGAAAAGCATGGGGGCCAAGGCACAGCCCTGTTTGACCCCTTTGTTAGTGATGATGGAGTGAGTTAGATTCCCCCTCCAGGAGCATCTAACCCTGCACGAGGTATTTAGATGGAGGGACCTAATCAGCAGCAGTAATCTTTTATCAATCCCCATGTCTTCCAACTTGGCCCAAAGAAGCTCCCTATCCACAGAATCAAAGGCACCTTTCAAATCAAGGAAGGCTACATAAAGACGAGCCTTACATATCCTGACCTGCTTATAGGCCAAATGAGACAGGATCAGGCAATTATCCAAAGCTGATTTGCCCCGACAGAAGCCAGATTGCTCGGGGCCTAAGATGCCTTGCGAAGTAACCCAGAGAGTGAGTTTATTGCAAAGATATTTAGCATAGATCTTACCTAGTACAGAAAGCAAACTAACAGGCCGAAAGTTTCCTGGTATGGTAGGGTCACCCTTTTTATGAATAGGCATGACTGTTGCTGTAAGCCAGGCATTGGGTAATAGGCCAGAGCTGTTGATCATTGTAAAAAAGTGGGCAAGTAACTGGGCCCACCATTCTGGGTCACCTTTTAAAAGCTCGGGTGGTATTTCATCTGGCCCTGCGGCCTTCCCTGGCTTCAATTGCATAATTAGCTCTTTAATTTCATCAGGGGTCACAGGAGGCCAGATAGGCAGATTCACAGAGGTAAAGTCTGGGTAGGTGTCCGGGGATTTGCTCTTATCATAAAAATGATCTGTAAAGTGTTGAACCCATGTGGACGAAAGGATAATAGCAGGGTCGTATGTTTCTGATCTACATGAACCCGCTACAACTGCCCAAAATTGTTTATTATTTTTGTGTTGAATCGCTTGATGCAGCTTGTTCCATTGAGTTAAAACAAACTTTTTCTTTTTCTCTGTCAATAAAACTCTGAGTTGTTTTTTGAGAATGGAGTGTTTAACTAAACAACTGGGGTCATTGTACTTTCTAAAATCTAAATAAGAAGCCCTGATACACATCTTAAGATCCCTACATTCACTGTCAAACCAATCCTTTTTGTCAAAAGCACTGCATGTCTTAACCGACATGGGCCTGGTACTCAGGGCCTTAAAAATGTTTCCAATAAAACCTTCAAAGGATTTGATTTGAACAAAGGGATCAGAGTCCTGTCGAATGGCCAATAAAAAATCTCTGCTTGCTGGTTCCGTACAAAAACGATGGAAGTTTGAAGAAAGAGCACTGTTAGCCACAATTTTATACCTACACTCTAGATTTGGCTCTACCTCAGCTTGTGATGGAACACTCCCAGAATGGAGGTCAAGGACCAAGATTAAAGGTAAATGGTCACTATAGGTTACATCCCCAATGGTAAAATCCTTCACATGGTGCTTCATTTTAGTGGATACCAAAATGTAATCCACAACGCTGACGCCACGAGAGGATACAAAAGTAAATTCATCAGCATTGGGGAATTCTTTTAGACCATTAAGCCAACTCATGTTAGTGGTAATGGAAAACTTAGCAAGGGCCATACCATTGGCATTATAGTGTGCATCTTTGGACCACCTGCTTAGTGCACAAATGGGGAGGGAGCTGTCATCATCCACATCCCAGGCTTTAATGATTGTGCTTTAATTAGAATAGGGGCCAATATCTTCAATTTTTGCAGAGAATCAGGGCCCAATCCTATTCAATTTTCCAGCACTGGTGCAGCCATGGCAATGGGGCGTGCACATGCCAATGGGGCAGTCACAGAGGCTTCCTCAAGGTATTGTTCTGCAACCTTGGGGCTGCATTGTGACTGCACCGGTGCTGGAAAGTTGGATAGGATTGGGCCCTCAGTTGCTAATAATAAAGTTCCTTCTTCTGCTTCCCCATTGCAAATAGGAAAGGATAAGCATGGGGTAATAAGGTATGAAGTGTGAAGGAATGTTCTTTACTTTTTTTGGCAGTTCCATACATCATCCCCATGAGAGAAATGTAGCATTTGAGTCCCCTTCACCTGTTTTCAAATCCAAAAGAGGATATTAGAGTTCCAGTGTAAAACATGTTAAAAGAACAAATGACTATTAGAATCTGACTTACTGCTTTACCATCACCCACTCTTTCAGAGAGGGTTTGTCCCTGGGCAATAGCAACGCCACCTATATCTTAAAAAGTGAGAGTACCTTGCTTACTATGACAAGAGGCGTAATGCAATCAGGGAAGAATAGTTGACATCAGTGAAGGTAAGATACTGACGCTTTGGAAAGAGCTTGCTCATATCCTTGCACAAGTTAAGAGGAAGTTAGTGTGCAGTGGCTCCTCTCTGAGAAGGGGGGAAGTCAGATCTACTGGTGAGTAGCGCTCCTCAGCATAATTCTAATCTTTATGGCACATTGGGATATTGATGCAGATATTGGTCAAACAACTGAATAGAATGGAGAATTTTATGACTGGAGAAATACAAATAATAATTCACTGGAATTGGATCATTCCTTATTTAAAATGTTTATTTCACTACTGTAATTTTTCCTCTAGAGAAAATGGGTGTTGTACTGCCCTACCCATGCCTGTATGATCACTGCTTTAGGTCATTCATGGATAAAGGATAACACTCGTATCTCTCCTACACACTTTGTAAAAACACAGCATGTTCCATTAGTATGATGTTAGAGTTTGGTGTGCCTAAAGCAGATGCATGCAGAAACTTTAGAACTGCTGTCTGATACAAATAAGACCATAACCAGTTGTGTGTCTTTAGTGTATGAAGAAGTGTGTATGAAGTTGTCTTCAGTGTATGAAGAATTCTGTTTAGTGGGTGCAGAGTTTGCATTCGTAAGAACTTCAGCTTTTGTATTTAGATAACTTGTTTTTAGCCTTCACAGTGGTTGTCTGAAAACTTGCACTAATTACTTAGAAAATTGTCTGGGTGTAGGTTTTCAGACACTGCAATGGATTCTTATCATTCCCTCCATCACTTTCAGGCATGTTCATCCATGATACACCCCCTGTATTCTTATGTTTTTATTCCCTCATAACCTTTCCAGAAGATGCAAAGTACTGTAAAAGCTGGAGAGCAGGACAAAAAACATGCATTGACAGTGCAAACTTGTGCATATCTTCTCAGAAGGAAACCCCATTGAGTTCTATGGACTTACTCCCAGGAAAACATGTATGATTGTAGCTGAAGTTATTAATGAAAATTGCATTTACATATGTTTGTACCTGTGTATATGTAGTTTCTATACACATACTTGTGCTCTTTTTAAAAAAGAGACCAGCAGCTACAGGACTTTTGTGCGGTGCTTAATTTATAATATGTGGTATTTCTCTAAGATCAGGTTACTTATTTTCTTCTTCCTGTTTGTTTAACTCTTAATGTTTCAGTTTCATCTACTTCACATGATAGGAATTTGGGTGTGATTGTTCATGTTACTTGGCTTTCTCATTACAAGTTTGGGCCTTTTTCAATCCATGTTATCAGCATTTTTAAAATATTCTATTTTTCGGGGGGGGGGGGGAACAGCCATTAGTTCACTCTTTTATTCTGTCTAGGCTGGATTATTATACTAATGTGCAATAGTTTGTGTTTTTTTTTCTTCAAAGTGGTACGCTCAATATTTCAGGAATAGTTGAAGATGCAGATTATTGCTGTGAGAATGTCATAAAACTTGTGGAAGTCTGTGGTGCACAGCCATGGATAGGTAACATGTTTTCACAGACTTCACAGAAGACTAATTACCATATTTAGCTCTCCATATCCAGCCTAGAATTATCAAAAGTTATTGTGGGCTCCGGGATAGCACAGCACCAGGAACTCTAAGCAATGAGACAAGATAAGCAGGATGGTCTCAACAAAATGTAGTTTATTGTGTAGCCACATACAGACTGCTTTCTTTCTTTCTTCTTCTCTGCCTTGAAGCCAAATAAATGTCCTGCAATGGACCTGATAGCCTGTGACCAACTCAAGGCACTCCAAATACTGGCCTGCACCAAGGAATGGCTCAATCAAAATCAGAATATCTGGGCCCCATGCTGATTCATTATATAAAATGATTGATGGCAGCCAGTTTGCATCCTCTGTGGACCTCTGGAAAAAAGTTGTGGAATTTTCCATCATTGCATTCCATTTGCCATCTGTTGTTGTGGCTGATAAAACCTGAAGTAATCTGGCTCCTTTGGTGTATAAAGTATATTCCAGAGTGCAGAATTTCAAACCAAAGGATTTCAGGAGAAATGGGGAGTGAGTAGGTGCAGGGTGGACAAGGATGTAGCAAGGTATGGGCCTGCATACTTCATAACCACAGGTAGGCAGCAATTCAATCAATAGCAGAAGGCGGCAGAGTCCAAAGCAAGAAGCTGAGGAGTCTAGTATGTTCAGAAAGTGAATTGGGTTGTTGTAGTGTAGGGCAGAACGTTTGTCAGTGGTGGATGGGGCATGAATGTTTTGAAAGTACTTGGGCTGAAGGGACCAAGTAAAACAAACAATGGAGCTCCAGTCTGCCTGTTCACTACCAAATATTTTGAAAACTGGGTGTGGTTGTAGGCAGAAGTTACTATGCACATGATGAAATTCAGCTTTTAAATTAGTATTGCTTCACATATTCCAGGGCTGAGCCCTGCTGTTTGTCATTTTGTGGAAAGTCATCAAGTCAATGTACCCAAACCCTTCAGGAAACTCTCCAGCATTCAGTGGTGCAATCCTTCCTCTGAATAAGTGGAAAGCCCCAAATCCACGCAAAAAAAGAGGAGCTTGCTTTAATTAGTAGCCAAGCTAATGTAGCTCGTTTTGTGGTATCCAAAACAAAAGAAAACCCTTTTTAGATTATGAGCACTTGGGGGAAATAGAACTTTTTTTTAAGCTTTGCTATGTAAACTGTTTTGTAAGCTTTTGTTGAATATACATATAAACGCCATTGAACATAGTGAGACTTAGCTCTGACTAGATATAAGTTAGATTGTGCTGTGTGTCTCCATGAAACCTCCTACACAAATGGTAGAATGTGGGGGTTGCCCCCCCTCACTCCACAAACATGCTTTCTGGCACATTTGTGACACCCAGTGCTGGAGGTACACTTGTGGAACAAAGCACTGAAACCGATAGGATTGGGCTTTTAGAGCCCAATGCTATGGGTTCTGACTGTAAAGTGCTTTTTGACACCCAGCAAGTGATACCCGTGAGAAGTCCTGTGCCATCCCGCAGGTGCCACATATCATCCACAGACTGCCAGGGCAGGTAAGGTTTGTGCCAAGTGGTGGGGAGGTGGTGTTTCTGAGTGCAATGGTAGAGAATGGGAGGCAGACTGGGTGCAGGGGGGGGCAAGGACTGCAGAACTGGGCCTCCGCTACACACAAACCCCTGTCCTGGGCCTGCTGGTGTCACATGGGCTACTCATTATGCATTGCCTAGATAGCTGGTGCAGATCCAAGTAGCCCCTTGAGCAGGCTGGGGCACTACACAGGGTAAGAGACAAATGTTCCCTTACCCCAAGGAGTTCCTTACTCCCACCTACCCAGATCCAATGCTGGATATAGTGTGGGCCCCTTGGTCCCACTGTGCCAGAGTTGGATAGTATTGGGCTGCCCATTTAAGCAAACAGGATTGGAGGCTTAAAGGTATTTTATTCAGTTCTATTTTTGCACAGATGCCTGAAAAGGAATGCCATGTAACTAAAAACCTCCCACCCTTCTTTCCAGCATCCTGAACACAACACCTGAGAGGCGATGTGAGATTTTGTGGTGGTTGTTCATGGTGATTAATAGTGATTTCAAGAGGATTTTAAGTTGTCCCTCCCACATGTGGCTAGAAATGCACACATCTGGCCTGCCTCTGTGGTGGGAGGATGGAGACCTTTAATGCCACAATCCTCAGCATGTCTACTCAGAAGGAAGCCCCACTGAGTTCAATGTCTTGCTGTCAGCTGCACAGGACAGCAGCTTAGGCTGCAATCCTATTCACACTTTCCTGGGAGTAAGCACCATTGACTCTAATGGGACTGACTTCTGAGTAGACAGGCACAGGATGGGGCTCTGAGGCTGCAGTCCTGTCCACAGTTTCCTGGGAGTAAGCCCCATTGACTCTAGTGGGACTGACTTCTGAGTAGACATGAATAGGATGGGGCTCTGATGCTGCAATCCTATTCACACTTACCTGGGAGTAAGATCCATTAACTCTAATGGGACTGACTTCTGAGGAGACATGCAGAGGAGGGGCTCTGAGGCTGCAGTCCTCTCCACACTTTCCAGGGAGGAAGCCCCACTGCCTCTAATGGGACTGACTTCTGAGGAGACATGCGTAGGTGGGGCTCTTAGCGTACAGTGGCAACCAAGGTCTCAACCAAGCCTAACCCGCTTCAAGGAACAGAGACCCAAAGGACGGGCAGCTGAGATACTCGCAGCATCATCTCTGACGAGAGCAGCTACGACTGGTCCAGACGCCACTGCCTGGCCCCTTGGGTGCCAATGACGCAAGCACCGTTACCACAGCAACACCCACCGGATCTTGGCGCGCGCGCAGGTTGTTGTCCGAGCCCCGCCCCCTGCCACGTGCTTTGCCCTGCCCGCGACCTTTCTCCAACTCCGGCTGTCGTCGCGTCAATAGCTTGACGTGGCTGATTCGCTTGCGTGTGACGTCAGAGCCTTCCGGCGCCGCCCCTCCCCTTGACATTCTCGCGCGCTCTCCTACCCACTAATGAGCCTAGCCCCGCCCGCCTTGCAGCGATTGGACGAGGCGTGCCGGGGGCGGGGCTTGCCAGTGAGGGTCTAGATGGGCTGGTGGGGCGAAGGAAGTAGAAGGGCGCGAGTGTGCGGCCTGGCGGGGAGCGGACCCGTGTGGCAGTTCTGGTGCCTGAGGTGACGAGGGGAGTGAGTGCCTGAGGTATGGGGGCTCTGGTTCTCCCCCTCCCGGCTGAGGGAGGAGGAGTTTAGGTTTGAGGCGTTCACTGGCGTGTCTTTGGAATGGTGTCTACCACAGGGAGGAGCGGTGGGTGGGGAGGCAGGTGAGGCAGAGCCTCCCTACCGTAGTCCTTGGAAAAGCAGGACCTCCGCCGTGTGAGGCGCCCAAGCGCGCGTGGGTTGAGTGGGCTTGGTTGCCTTGCACGGCGGCAGCCCTGCATTTCCAAGGACTAGGGTAGGGAGGCTCTGCCTCACCTGCTGCCCCACCCACTGCCCCTCCTTGCTCAGGTGTGTGGGCCACATCTGGTGTAGGGTCCCTCATGCTTTTGAACCCCTTCAAGAATGTCATGAAACTGTGTTGTAGTTAATTCCTGAGAGTGAGTGGATGAAAAAAATGTAATATGCTTCAAGAGGCAGAGTTCCTCACTGAGCCTTCTTAACCTGTTTCTCCCCTTCCACAGGCCATGGACAGAGACGATATGCAAGTGCTTCAGTATCGCGTGGCTGAGGCAGGGCAGAGTCACCTACTTCGTTTCTGGGAGGAATTGGATGTGGCAGAGCAGCAGGAGCTCTATACAGACCTGAAGGGCATGGACCTGGAAGAGGTGGGACAGGCCTTCCAGCGGGCCATGACGGGCAGTGGACATCTGCCAGGGCAGGAGAATGTGGATGCCAGAATGGAACCTGTCCCCCGAGAGATACTGGGGAGTACAACCCGGGACCAAGCTCATCTGCCAGCATGGGAGGAGGAAGGTACCAAAGGGACTCTACTTAACACAGAGGGTGTCTCTAGAGCAGGGGTGCCCAAACCCCACCCCTGGGACCACTTGGACTCCCAATCCAGTCCTCAGGAAGTCCCCAGTCTCAAATGAGCCTCTGGCCGTCTGGAGACTTGCTGGAGCCCACACTGGCCTGATGTAACTGCTCTCAGCATGATGGCCAACTGTTTGACCTTTTGCATGAGCTGTGGGATGAGGGCTCCCTCCTCTGCTTGCTGTTTCACATCTGTGATGCAGCAGTGGCAGCAAAGGAAAGGCCAGCCTTGCTTTGTGCAAGGCCTTTTATAGGCCTTGAGCTATTGCAAGACCTTAATTCATTCATATAAGTTCCAATTCTAATATATTCATTTATGTAAGTTTATTTAAATTTGAAATGTAAATTACTTCTTTTTTTCCTGGCCCACCACACAGTGTCAGAGAGATGATGTGGCCCTTCTGCCAAAAAGTTTGGACGCCCCTGTTCTAGACCAGCAAAAGCATTGCAAGTTGTGGAGACATTGATCAGAATTTTACGGCACAATCCTCTGCATACTTACTTGGGAGTAAGTCCCATTGAACATTGTGAAGTTTACTTCTGAGTAAACATGTGTAAGATTTTTCTACTAATTTTTCCTTTTTGCCTTGGTTGCAAAGGAAGCACAAGGGCTAGCATGATCTTATTGTGCCAACATGTGTTTGAGTTGGCAACCTTCAGTCTCTGAAGACTATGGTATCGTGCTCTGAATGGTGGTTCTGGAACATCTAGTGTGTCTGAATAGGCTGATTCTGGAGTGACAATCCCTTCCACACTGGGAGCAAGTGCAGTCTGTCCCTGGTCTGTCTCCCTGGCTATGGGCCTTCCTTCTTTGCCTCTTTGCCTCAGTCTGTTGGCCAAGTGTCTCTTCAAACTGGGAGAGGCCATGCTGCACAGCCTGCCTCCAATCGGGACGCTTGGAAGCCAAGGTTTCCCATCTGTTGAGGTCCTTTCCTAAGGCCTTCAGATCCCTCTTACAGATATCCTTGTAACGCAGCTGTGGTCCACCTGTAGGGCACTTTCCCTGCACTAGTTCTCCATAGGGGAGATCCTTTGGGATCTGACCATCGCCCATTCATGACCAAGCCAATGGAGGTGTCTCTGTTTCAGCAATGTATACATGCTAGGGATTCAAGCTTATTCCAGGACTGTGTTGTTTGGAACTTTGTCCTGCCAGGTGATACCGAGGATGCGTCGGAGGCAGCTCATGTGGAAAGCGTTCAGCTTCCTCTCCTGTTGTGTGTGAAGTCCATGACTCACTGTAGTACAGAAGTGTATTCAAGATGCAAGCTCTGTTTAAGCTGCTAGAAAGTAAACTTTTGAGTTATCTGGCTCTTCAGTATTGCAGGTACTGCAATACTGGGGGTGGAAAAAATGCTCTAAAAGGGCAGTCTTGTGCTTCCTTGCTGTTTGAGTTGTTCTTCTGTCTCTGTTCACCTGTTGGTTCACTGTCACCAGTGCTTAAATAACTTCAGGCATATTTCCAAACAGGATGTCATCCAGGAAGTGTTTGACTCTGGAGAGGCCACAAAATGTTCAGCTGCATGTTACATAAATGTTATCCAGGGAAACGCCCATATTGGAGTTTCCATGTCCCAATGGCTTAAACTTCCTTTATCATAGATCTCTTGTCTCATTTTCCACTGGCATTCTCATTGCTCTTCTAGAATTATGTCTTAGTATGTGAGAGCAATATGAGGCTGCTTGCTTGTGTGTCTCATGGATTTCTTTCCGCGGGCAGGATGTTGAAAACTAAGTGTGGGCCTCCTAAGCCTTCCAGCAATGAAGAGTAAAATCTCCCCAACACTTGGTAGTTCCTAAAAACGACTTGAAAATTAAGTGGCAGGTTTATTATTTTAAAACTGATATAGTGCAAAGTGGTGTTGTAGTCTTGTGTGTGCTCCCAGCTCTGATGGAAAGCTGGTCCAAATCTGTATCTATTCTGTTCTTGTACTCTTGCAAATCAAATATCTTTGCAATTTCCAATTAACACAAAAGTGAAAGAAAATACAAGCTGTAAAATCAGCAAAATGCCATATATAAAATAACAAGGCATAAAAGAAACGCTTGTTAAAAACCTAAGTGTGCAATCCTAACCCTTTATGTCACCGCTTTCCAACACTGTCATTGCGGTTCCAATGGGGCGTATGCTGCATCTTGCAGTTGGGTGGCACTCACAGAGGCCTCCTCAAAGTAAGGGAATGTTTGTTCCCTTACCTTAGAGATGCATTGCCCTTCTGTCAGTGCTGGAAAGCACTGACAAAAAGTTAGGATTGCACCCTAATTCAGTTAATCTCTGCAATAAAGGTTTTCAGCTGAAAGCCTATAGGGAGGATGCTATGCAAATCTACCCAGTAAGGGAGCAACTAGGGCACCATCACGGAAAAGACGCTAGAATTAATTATTGCCACCATATTTCAAACCCTGGCAGATCTCTCAGGAGACCTTCTTTGGACATGGGGAAGTATATGGTAATACTAACACATGCAAGAACAAACAAAATGGTGTGCTTGGTATAAATGGTGCAAATTGATTGGATCAAAATAAAAGGAATTGGATTATTCTCTTTTCTTAGGAACTGAGATATTAGAGAAGACAGTGGGCAAAACAAAGTGCAAAGGCACCCATCTTCCTTGCTCCTTACTTTGGTCAACTAGGAAAAGGTAGGCTGCTGCCTCCACTTTGAGCTAAAACTCGTGGGCCATTTGTGGCCCTCCGGGACCCCCAGTCTTGAATGAGCCTCTGTTCTGTCAGATACTGTTGGAGCCTGCACTGACCTGCAACTGCTAGTCGCAGCAGTCAGATGCAAGCTGTGGGCCGAGCTGGAGCAAGACCTTGTGTGTTCATGTGTTTTCTGCTTTTCCCTAGGCATTATTTTAACCCCTCCCCCATTACTTCTGAACAACTTATGTCTCCATGTGTTTCACTTGCCTTTAGTATATATGAATTTATAGAGGTGATATATATGACTTTATAGAGGTGCTAGAGGTGTGTGGCAAACAGTTCTCATGTGGTTCTGCATGCCTCTGTATTATAAATAAGTTCAGTAAAATTCATTTATTCATATAAGTTCCATCTCTAATGTATTCATTTACATAAATATATTCAAACTTGAAAAGTAAATTAATTCTTTTTTCCCCTGGTCTCAGACACAGTGTCAGAGAGATGATGTGGCTATCCTGTCAAAATTTTTGCCCGCCCTTGGGCTTGAGAGAAGAGAAAAATGAAAGTTTGCTTTAGAGAGATTGCAGTCTTGTGTTAGTTAACAAACCAGTTTCCCAAGTTTGTGCTAACTGTAGTTAAATCATGATTTGATATCCTGATTTGTTGTTACTATAAACAAACCACAGTTCCATGAGATTGTACGGAACATAGAACTATGTTTCTGCAAGGAGTGATAAGAGCAACTTTAAAAAGGATCCAGAAATTTTGGTTTCACATGTGCAGTATGTGGGAAAGGAGCAGAGATTTCCATCTAGAAGTGTCTTGCATGTCTAGACAAGAGTTGGGGGTGACTCAAAAGCATTCTTCTTGTACCCATAATGGTCCATCATGTTTATTTTGTATTCAAGCACAGATAATTCACTTTTTTTCTTCCTTGATTTAGGTCTCCTTCAGATCTCACAAAACAAAGTAGCTGTTCTTCTCCTAGCTGGTGGACAGGGATCAAGACTGGGTGTTTCATACCCAAAGGGAATGTATGATGTAGGCCTGCCATCCCACAAAACTCTCTTCCAGATCCAAGCAGAGCGCATCTTAAAACTGCAACAGCTGGCTGAAAAACAGCATGGCCGAAAATGTGTTATTCCATGGTAAGGGGTGCATTTTTGATGCTTCTGTAATTATGTCATTGTTGCAATGTCATTGCAGGTGGTCTGGAAGATGAGAATATGTGGTAGTAGATTTGTGGTTGTTTCAAAGGACTTTTTTTTTTGCTAGCCTTGTAATCAGGACCTCTGCGTGCTAAGACTTCATAAGAGTACAGGAAATGGCGCTAGTGCAGAAGCAGCTTCTTGAGAATCTGTTGGTGGTTTTTTCTTTATTTTTTGAATTGAGTTTCTAACCTTTGTGCAGATATGATTGAAAGTGCGAGGGCAGTTTCTGCTGTAATCTTAGATACTGGACATGTGGGAAAGTTTCCAGTGATCAGGGGCAGTGCTTTGGTGTCCTGGCTCATGGATAGCAAAACCCATATAAATAATGCAAACCCATAAAATATTCCAGGAGAAATTGCACAAACTTGCTCAGATGCGTACAAGTCACAGAACAGTGCCCCCAAAGGCCAGTCATTTAGAATTCTGCATCCAGGTATTCTAATTGTTGCCGGCATGAAATGCATATAGCCCTGCTCTAAACCATTTAGCCTTTATAACTGGAGGATCTGGTCACCATAGGAGAGGCAATTGAGACCGTATGGTTATCAGATTTTTTTTAATCATACAGGCATAGACATAAAAGACCTGTGAATGTGCTGGAAGTTAGACAGATGTTGTTCTTAATGTATGGCAGTGGTTCCCAAACTTACTGGGGTCATGGCACCTCCATACAGCCTCTTCTTCCTGACTCAGCTGACGCTGCCATTTTGGGTCAGTGAGATCTCATATGATCCAAGATGGTGGCCCCCAATCTCGTGAGACTTAATGTGATTCAAGATAGTGGTGCCCAGGAGAGTCAGTAGGAGGGGCCACTGAAGCCATTCACCCTAAGGCGCCATAGTGCAGAGTTCAGGAACAACTGTTGTATGGTATGAGATGTGTGCAGTGTTTCCTAACATTCTGAGACATAGGAACCTAGGCTTTGTGGTATTGTCAGCAAACGTAAGGATCTTCTTATGGGCTTTATGACTACATTCCTCAAATTCAGTTGTTCTTAATGTTTTGCCCTTAACTATGAAGGGCATTGTCAAAGGACTAAAAATGCTACCCCAAAACTGAAACTACCAGAAGCAGAGATGTATAAGATTAATTCTGAGAAATGTTTTTGTCTGACTTAAAATTGGAGGCGCCCTTTACCCTCACTTTTACAAACTCTTTTCTGTATACCAATTACTTGCCTCCATTTGTGCAGGGATGCATCAGGCATTTTTAGTGGGATGAGTAGATATTGCACCTGTCTCCCTGCATTAGGTGCCATTGGAGCACTCAGTCACACTTTATACAGAGACACAGCAGAATTCATTGTCAAAGGTCAAATAATTCTGTGGTCTACTACTTGATCCTCCTTAACCCAGGATCAAGAGGAATGCGCAGTCACTTCTGTAGACTGAAAATTCCTAATGGGAGGTTGTTTGTTTGCATTGCCGAACCTGACCACAACCAACTATTTGTATTTCTTCACTTGTTCTTTTGTTGTGACTTTGCTAGAACTTATCATGAAGTACTCTGGTGTTGACACTATTAGAAACCCATGGATAAGGAGCCATTCATTCACTTGTACAATGGCCTTTTGCAAAATCAAGCTCTTATGCATATTTAGAAGTTGAAAGGGGTTTTAGATTGTGGGTGTCCTATTATATTCCTACTTAGTGAAATGGAATTCTCTTCTGCTGGACAGGTACATCATGACAAGTGGAAGGACGATGGAAGCTACTAAGATGTTTTTCTTGAAGCACAGACACTTTGGCTTAAAGAAGGAGAATGTGATCTTTTTCCAGCAGGGGATGCTGCCTGCTATGGACTTTGATGGGAAAGTTCTCCTAGAAGGGAAGGGCAAAATTTCCATGGCACCTGGTATGTGGATTTAAGGCACTTATATGTTGTACAGGAAGACAAATGGCTTTCATTCAGACAGATTTGACAAGCTCCAAATAAGTGCTGCTTTTTGTCTGTCCCCTGTTTTTAGTTGGTGGATGAGTCTGCTTTCCAAATGAATAATCAGTTAACCAGGCACCAATTAAAAGTGAGAACACCTACTTGAATATATTTTTGTTCCATCAATCTCTTTTGTATGTTGTCAAAGGTATATTGCCACCTTTAACAATACAGATGTATTGTCAAAGAATTTATCTTGCTGGAAGTCATTACTCAGTGCCTCTGGAGTGTAACCTGTCTTTGGAGAAGGAAATGCAGGTTTCTATGGCATTGGTATGGCCTACAGCCTGTTTTGCGCTGTGTGTGGAGCATAGAAATGGAAGCTGTTTAAGGCTTCTGCTCATACTCACCATATTACCTGAGGTGATTCTCCTTATGTAAATAATGCAAAATTGGAGGTTTATTGGTAAAGGTAGAGGGATGAAGAGACTTGCTGTTGACTGGGACAGGCCCATTCACCAGTGAGCCTATCTTTTTTCCTTACTGTATGATGATGTCCTGCTGCCAAGTAAGCAACCTACAGTTTGGTTGTTGGAAGTATGGAAGGGGAGGATACTTCATAGAAGTCAGCTTCTTATTCTGCATGTTTTGCTAGTTATAATTTGTTCTGTTCAAGTGATATTTAAGGTTTCTAGTGGTACTTCTGCGACTGTATTTTGTTTGCCTTCCTGATGTTACTAGGTTTCTGATTTCAGTAAAAGTTTTATATGAGAACTTGCTTTTGCTTGAGGCAGTTCCCCCCCACCATGGGACAGAAGTAGATGTGCACATTTGACATACTGAAATGTTCCTCCTTTGCACACTTTCCTGAAGATGGCAATGGCGGTCTATACCGAGCTTTGGGCGTTCATCGTATTGTGGAGGACATGGAACAGCGAGGCATTGGCAGCATCCATGTCTACTGCGTTGACAATATTTTGGTTAAAGTGGCTGATCCTCGGTTCATTGGGTTCTGTGTACAGAAAGGAGCTGACTGTGGAGCAAAGGTAATGTTTGCAGTAGAGAGTGAGTTGTCTTCTCGCCTCCTTTGAGGTCTTAATTGTGCTTGGGAAGGTGACTGTGTGTGACTTTGAAAACTAGGTTACGTTGTCTTCCCATCTTCAGTATGTATAACAATGCCAGTCTTCCTATCAGCATTGCTGAAGTGTAACATTACTAAAATTAACAATTATGAAGGAACTTGCAGACTCTTGAGTTCTACATAACTCAGTAAAACAGAATGTAAAGAGAGGGTGACTTTGCATATCTTCTTACAGGAAAAATCACAAAGCAGTTCTGCCATTCTTCTACAGCCTCTGGTTCATAGAAATATATTCTCCACCCCAACCCACCCCCATGTAGTGAATTGTTTCTGATTGGATGTAGTACAGGCCTGGCTTATTCAATGAACCATAGGGGTTTTTTAAATTGTGAACAAGCCTGAATGTGTCCTGCCTCCCTGGCTGAACAAGCACTTATTATAGTTTATTTTTCCCTGTTCTCCTTTATTAGTGAATAAAAAACAAAACAGCAAAAAAAGAATATAACAAAATGCCTAAAGATTACAAAACGTGCATCTCTTAAGAGGTTTCTGAATGTCCCTAAACATATCCAAATGTAGTCCCCATCTATAAGCCGTGCCTCGATAAAGTTATGTTAAAGCCCTCTGGAGGGCTTTCCTGGGCCTCAGAATGCCTAATATGGCGAAAAACGTCACTTCTAGTTTCCCATGGGAAACTGGAAGTGACTTTTTTAGCCTCTCCGGGCATTCTGAAGCCTGCAGAGGCAGCGGGTGGACATGCACTGCCTCTGCGGGCTTCAGAAAGCCCTCCAGATGGGACTGGAGTGCTGCTCTGATCCCCTTTGGAAGGCTTGGGTGGAACTGAGTATGGTTCAATGTGGGTCCAGGGGACCCGTGTTGAGCCAGATCTGATGAAAAATCCTCAGGCAAGCAGGCTTCACCTGTATATTGCAGTTCTAGTAAAGCCATTTTCCAATGATTATCTTAGATAGCTGGATCACCCTCTGTATTCCATATCTCTCTGCAGCAGCTGTTCCCAAACTGGGTTCGGGGGCCAATTTTTGTGCCTCTCAGAGCAGCCTCCCTACACCTAGAAAACACAGCTTCATATACCTCTCTGTGCCTTGGAACATCCCTGAACACAACCGAAAGGTATCTCTGAACCAGAAAGCTCTCTAAGTTGTGTATGGAGTTCCTTGGTGGACCTTCCAGATGCGGGTTTGGAACCCACCTTGGGTTAGGTCCGCAGGTTTTGAATCCACAGATAAGGAGAACCCACTGTATTGCCATTCAGCTCATTAGGTAAATCATATCTTTTAAAAAAAAAGCTGGGTCTCAAGTCTTGACCAATTAATTGTTCCAAAACTTTATAGTTTTGGGTCCAAACTGAAGAACTTTGGTTTAAGCACTGCCTGCAAACCACAATACCAAATCATGACTGAACATGATTTGATATCGTGGTTTTTGGGAAGCATGTAAAGTACAGTTCTCTGGCTTAAAGGTCATGGAAAATTGTGGCTTAAGAGTCCAGGAAGCATTCAGTTCAGCTGGACACACAGGGAGGAGAGCACTCAAGGCTTATCTGCTCACTTACAGTCTAGCATATTATGGTTTCTTGGATTGTCTGAACCAGGTTACAATTTTGTTTCATTTTGCCACACAACTGTACGTTTATAGGAATATGCAATAGGTGAGAAACTACAGAGTTTTCCAAGTGATGCAGTTACCCAGTTTTAACTTTTGACTACATCACTGTTTCGCCAAGAATGGGTCAGGACCCACTAGGTGGGTTATGAGCAAATCTCTGGTGGGTCACCATTAATTTCAGTATGTATTTTGTTATAGTTGATGCTATCATGGTATGTGACCGCATTTGGGGAAACATTACTGATCTGTACTTCTACCTTGTATATGCTTTTAACAATGATAGTCAATAGGGCTCAGTCCTGGGTAGGTGTGGATAGGATTACATCCTTTGGGATGTTTGGGGAATTTTTTTAAAGCAGATCAGCAACTGCTCAGGAGGGTTAAGAGGGTTCTCCTTTATTTTAAATTTTTTAAACTTACTGTAAACTCTTAACTGAGATTTAATTTTTGTCATATTGGCGTTCAAAATTTTCCTGCTTGATGATGTGGCTTCTGGCCATGACATCACTTCCAGGTTAATTACATCATTTCCAGAGGGACCTGACTGTCATTTTAAAAAGTGGGTCCTGGTGCTAAAAGGTCTGAGAACCACTGGGTAACATGATGAGATTACGTCTTGTTCTGGCTGTTGAAAAGGTTTGTTGTAATGGAAGAGCTTGGCATGCTCTTGTACCACCCATTTTGTTCCTGCGATTCTGTTGAAGGAAGGGGATGACTTAAGTTGGCTGCACATAGCCATTTGCCACTCATTTAGAAATAAACAGGTTTGAGATATGTATCCCCATTGTAGGGTTTAGGCACTTATGGGTGAGGTGGTCCTTATTCCATCCCCCTTATAGCCACCTTGCTCTTCCTTGAAATTCCTTCTCAAAATTCACATTTTCCATAAAGACTCTAGCGCATTCCCTGGTCCCCATTCCCAGCTGTAACTGAGCCTTATTATTATTATTATTAGTAGTAGTAGTAGTAGTATTTATATACTGCTATTCAACTAAAAGTTCACAAAGCAGTTTATAGAGAAAAATCAAATGGCTCATACAAGTGAAATCATTTTATGCTCTTTCTCTTACTCTTACCTCCATTGTCTGTCCTTTCTTGTTGTCTCCTTTTATAATTGGCTAGGTTGGGAGCCCTTGGGACTTATCCTCTCATTATTTGTAAAATGCCTTGTCCATGGCTGGTACTGGGTAAATAAAAATTTTAAAATGAAGCCTACCTTTTCCTTGCTGTTCTGAAAATTGTTTTTTGACCTAAGTTGCCAAAATCACGCAGCTGTCTGTGTCTCTTGTCTGTGTCCTTATATCTATTAGGTAGTTGAAAAGACCAACCCCACCGAGCCGGTTGGTGTGGTGTGCCGCGTGGATGGCATTTACCAGGTGGTGGAGTACAGCGAGATCTCTCTGGCCACAGCACAAAAAAGAAGCCCTGATGGTCGTCTGCTGTTTAACGCTGGGAACATTGCCAACCACTACTTCACAATGGAGTTTCTGAGAGATATTGTGAAGTATGGGCATTTTTTGGTCATGAACCGGTTCATACATGTAGATATTTCTAATTTGTTTTCAGTCAACACTTTCCCTTTAACTAGTTATGGGATAGTGCAGCTCTTTCTGATGAGCTTCATACCGTTATGTACTATTTGTTTTGTTTACTGAAGAATGCTGATTGTAGGACCAATTTATACATGCAACAGAACCAAGTGGCAAATTTTTTCCTGAATGGTGCCATTTCAGGCTGCAGGGAGGAGCGGGACTACATATTTGAATGGGTCTCTGGGATGGGTTAGGGAGACAGAGAACCACCCTGTCCAAATTGAAGGCTAGTGAGGGGATCTCCAGAATAGTGCATGTGTTTGTTTATGGTATTTTTACCCTGTCTTTCTCCCTGAGAGTACCCAAGGCGGCTTAAAAAATCAAATACAAAAAATAAAATCGCAATTAGAAAAATGTTGTTTTTCACTTTTTTGTACTGCCCTTCCTCCAAGGAACTCAGGGTGGTGTACACAGCTGCTATCCTCCTTTTGTCCTCATAACAACCCTGTGAGGTAGGTGAGAGAAAGTGACTGGCCCAAGACCACCCAGGAAGCTTCATGGCTGAGGTGAGATTCAAACCTGGATCTTCCAGGTCTAAGTCCACCTCCCAAACTACTTTTAGAAAACCAATTACAGTGCTAAAAGTCAGAAAAACTGTCTTAAAACTATAAACCACAATTACAAACAGAAGAGTAGCAACAAACACTTTATAAAAAGAATAAAGATTATAATAACCAGATGTCATTAAAGGCTGTGAATTCAGAAGTCTTGTCTGGAAAGTCTTCGGTTCTTGCTGGAAAGTCTTCAAGGAGGGAGCAGTTTGTAAATTGGAAGGGCGTTCCATACAGTTGTGTCAGTACTGAGAAGGCCCCATTTCTTGCCACTACCCCTCTCACCTCTCTAGGTGATGACACTTGTAAAGGAACCTTTTCTGAGATGAGCTGGATTGTACAGAAGAAGGCGGTATTTCAAATACCCTGGCCATGAGCCATGTAAGGCTTTAAATGTCAAAACCAGCACCTTGAATTTGGTCCAGAACTAATTGGCAGCCAGTGCAGCCATCAGAGAAGTGACCTGACAGAGTCGAACCACCCACTTCCAGTGACCACATGGTATAATATGCTACTTCTTGCAGTCCATAGAGGTGTGTTATGGAGAAAATTCTAACTTGCAGCTCCTTCATTTGCTACCTGAGGTGGTGTTGTCCAGAAAAGGTTTGTCACTTGATTCTGCTGACTGGCTATGGGCGCAATCCTAACCCACTTTACAGTACCAACATAAGGGCAATGCAGCTCTTGGGTAAGGAAACAAACATTCCCTTACTTTGAGGAGGCCTCCATGAGTGCCCCCCAACTTAAGGATGCAGCACACATCCCATTAGCACAGCTATGCCCGTGCTGGAAAGTGGGTTAGGATTTGGGCTGAAGTTGCCCATCCTCTTTTAAAACCTGGTATGAAACTAAGGAGGACTGGAGCAACAGTTATTTTTGCTGGGATTTCTGAAAAGTTCAGTTGATCCACTTGTAAAATAACAAGCTTGTTCTTGGTGTTGTGTGCATAAAGTTTTTAATTTTTGTCTGAGGACAGTGACAGTAACAGTAACCAGAACAATTAATTTTTCAAATAAGCATTCTTCCCTGAATATCCTGGCTTAGCAGCGCTTGCTGAAGGTTTCTGCAAATAATTCCAGTGTACAAATAATTCCAATGTATGGGGGAGTGGGGGCAGACAAAGTGGTACATTGGTGCTCTTGAAGATGAGCATCATACTTTCTTCCCACTGTGGGGCTAGTCTCCTTATTCAGGTGCCATAGATACTCTAAATGTAGGACAGCCACTTTCCTTCCAGAATGAGTTCTTGTGTTTTCCACTTACTTATCTCACTCAGTTCGTTAGCAACCATCCACCTTCCATCTCTTTTAGTTGCTTCTGGATCCATGTCCTTGATAGATTTATATCCATTGATGAAACTTCCATGTGTTACTTTTCTGTTTCAGTGTTTATGAACCTCAGCTGAAACACCATGTCGCTCAGAAGAAGATCCCATACATAGATGTGGCCACTGGGAAGCCTGTCAAGCCAGACAAACCAAATGGAATTAAGATGGAGAAGTTTGTATTTGATATCTTCCAGTTTGCCAAGTAGGTATTTAGTCTTTCCAGATGCTTGTCTAATTTGGTTTGTGTTCTGTTGCCACATGCATTTTGGTGCTTAGGCTTTGGTTTGTTTGTCATTTTAAAGCTCATCCTTAACCCTCACAGTTGTAAAGTGGGGGTAGGTGGAAAGGAAGCTGGAAATTATAGGTGAGGCAGGCAGAGAGAGGAGCAAGATGATTTCTGACCAATCATTCAAAAAGAAACATCTTGCACGAAATGCTTTAGGACAACCATTTTCAACCTTTTTAGCTCACGGCACACTGAAAAGGCACTAAAATTGTCAAGGCACACTACCAGTTTTTTACTTACATTAAATCACTACAGTACAATTAATTTTAATTAATATAATTAATACAATTAAATCATTGCATGACAAAGACTCACAGGAAGCTTGGAGAGGAAAGTATATGTGAACCTGGAAAGGAGGAAAAATGTTGTTAAAGTGTTATGCCAGAAAGTGTTCTCAAAGAGAAGTCAGATTGAGCACATATTGGAGAGATATGGGGTGAGGGGCAATGAACAGACATTAGTGAAACAACTGCAGGATTCAGCTGGAGTGGGGGGGAGAGAGAGAGAGCGTGAGACAAGTGATTCTGGAACTTTGGAAGATGGGGACGAGTGTGGGGAGGGACAGTAAGATTGATGCTAACTGCAGTTATGAGATTTGGGGGGGATGTGCCTGTGGGAGCAAGCAGGGTGGGGGAGAAGAGGAGAGAGAAGTGCCAATCGCCTGCTCCTGTATATGAGAAAGAAGAGTGTGACCAAGCCCAATCCTAGACATGTCTACTCAGAAGTAAGCCTCATTATAGTCAATGGGGCTTACTCCCAGGTAAGTGTGGCTAGGATTGTGGCCCCATGCCCTTCCTCTAAAAGGCAAAGGCAAGGCAGGGAGGGTCGCTTTGGGGAGTTGAGGGCAAACTGTGGCAAGGAAAAGGGACTTAGACGGACCCTTTAAGCCAGCCAATTCTTCGGCTGGTGGCCTCAGCAGACTCGCTTGTTTCCTACCTCCTTGCCTGCTCCTGGCTCCCTCTTCTCACTCATTCTGCCTGGACCTCCTCCAGGCTTCTCCAGTCAGCATGCAGGGCAGGCAACAACCACCTCAATGCCCAAACCTAGGCATGTCTACTCAGAAGTAAGCCCCATAATAGTCAACAGGGCTTACTCCCAAGTAAATGAGGATTGGGTTGCAGCCGCCTTCTTGCTCAGGAGCAAGCAATGGCAGGAGGTGCAAAGCAGCTGGACCAGCACCTTAGCTAGCTGCCTGCTCCTTTTTCCTCTGCTACTGCTGAGGCTCAAAGCAGCCACTTCCCCTTCTTGCACAGCTGCTGACTACTCCTCTGGCCCTGTGGCATACCTGAGGCATCCTCAGCACAGCAATTGAAAATCGCTGCTTTAGGATGTTGGTGTTTCTGCAACTTGCATGGCACTACATCAGGGTAAGGAACACTCATTCACATGAAGCTTGCTTTTACTGAGTTCCCAAGAAAAGTAGGTGCGGTGGGAACAAGTGAGAGGACACGCTGGTGGGCATGGAGAAGAAGAAGCACTGTGAATACAGTTTCCTGTACTGAGACTTTGGTTATAGGTCAGCTATCTGAGGACTCAGCACTCATTTGCTAGAGCTAGTTCCAATCTTTAACGCATTGGCAAGGAATCGGGGGGGGGGGGGAGAACCCCAGAAAACCTACTCTCCTTTAAAACCAATAGATTCTTAAGGCAGGAATTGAGGTGGCTGGTGGAGGTTTCTTTGCCTCCTGCAGGTTCTTTGCCATCATCCTGGAACCTGAGCTTTATTGCTTGTGTCCAGTTACAGGCTTGCGCATTCAAAGGGCTTTCTCCTTACTATAGCATAGAAGTTCCAGAATCTCCAAAATGCTGATCACCTTCCTTGAGACTTGAGATAAATAAACAGGTCTGTGCCTCACTTATTCTTGCTTTATTTTACATCCAGGAAATTTGTTGTTTACGAAGTGCTGCGAGAAGATGAGTTTTCCCCTTTGAAGAATGCAGACAGCCAGAATGGCAAGGACAACCCCACCACTGCTCGACATGCTCTGATGTCGCTGCATCACTGCTGGGTTCTTAATGCTGGTGGCCACTTTGTGGATGAGAATGGAACCTGCCTCCCTGCTATTCCCCGGTAAGAGGCTTTTGTCCTTCCTCTAGTTCTCATCTTCAGTCCCTACCTTGCTATTTGAATATGCACTGTGAGCAGTGGTCCCAAATTGTGAGTCCTGGCTCTCCAGGGAGTCACCAAAACCAGCCTGGGGAGTTGCAGAATCGTCCTAAGAGGAAAAAGTAGGGAGGGAGCAGGGATCAAACAACCAAGAACAACATTGCTTGCATGCGTTTGTCTCGCAGTGCTGCAAAGCCGAGGCTGGTAGATCTGGGCCAGAGATGCTGAGCGCTGGAGCCACTTTTTCAGCCTGCCCTCTCATGTGAGCACAACTGACTGGTGGAGGAAGAGAGGCTCTGATCGGTAGCAGACACAGAGCAGCTTAGTGTTCACATGTGCTCTTTGCACATGTGCTTCCCCTCCTCACTTTTCAGTGGAACCCTGGTGTGTATTTCTTTCTCCCTCTCTCACATCAGCAACAGTTTGACTTTGCCAGCTAACCACCTCTGGGAATTTGGCCTGTTTGGTACTGAGAGCCTGACTCTTGCTGCCTTGTGTCACATTTTAGCGCAGCAAGCAAACATGACTAGCTCCCTTCAGCTCAATTATTTTCAGGGAGAAGGATGGAAGTATTACTGAGACCAGGCTTTCCCAATCCCCCCCCCAAAGGTAACATAATGGAGAGCCACAACCAATAGCCAGTAGGACAAGGGAGCTGAGGGTCAAAAAAGTTTGGGAACCACTGCCTGTGAGGTTGAATGTGACTGCCCCCTATGTGGGACAGCAGGCAAGAATGCTAGATGTTCTTGTTGGTAGAGCTCCCAGTTGTATTCTGCTGCAGGCTTCCCTGGTTCATAATATTGTGCCTCTGACTGTATTTGCATGACTGGAACAATTGCATTGTAGGAGGCAAACAAACTTGATTTTGAGAATCCGATTTGTACTTAGGACAATCTTGAAAGCTGCACAGGTCTAGAGAAGGGGTAGCAAATGAAACTCCTGCATTCCATGATTAAAATAGGATTCCAAGGATACCTAAGTCTTTAGAGAATATTTCCCTTAAGATCTACCTCCTTAAAACTACAGAATCTATTTTGCAGGTTGACATTTCAGAGCCTTGGTATGAACAATGGTTGGGAGACTGGATCATTACTTCATTATGTAGGCAAAACAAAGCACTGGGTCCTTGGTCCATGTACTGAAGTGAGTTTAAGAGAGGTGGTTCTTCTGCCTTGGAAACTTTGAGAACCAACCAGGGGAGTTGCTAGGGAAGAGTTTCTATCTTAACACTCTCTGATTCTTGATAATACTTTCTGATTCCCATGATATACAGAATATGTTTAGTTCATTTTTTTGAGCTCATGAGAATTTTAAAGGATCTGTGAATTGTTCTATAGCAGGGTCCCCTCAATGCTCCCATCCTATTTGGCCAACCAGTAGGCAAATAGGTGCCTCTACTTTGAAGGAATGTCTCCATGCCCCAAATAACCATGTTTCTGGAGACACTTGTCTAATGCAACTTCTTTAGTCACAGTGTAGATAAGAGAGCCTTCCTCCTGCTGTGCACAGGGGTCTTATCCAAGCAGGGAGAACATAAGAGCCCCACTGGAATCAGGCTAAGGCCCATCTAGTCCAGCTTCCTGTATCTCACAGTGACCTACCAGATGCCTCGGGGAGCACACAAGACAACAAGAGACCTGCAATCCAGTGCCCTCCCTTGCATCTGGCTTTCTGAGGCAGCCTATTTCTAAAATCAGGAGTTTGCATATACCCATCACAGCTTGTAACCCATGATGGACTTTGCCTCCAGAAATTTGTCCAATCCCCTTTTAAAGGCATCCAGGCCAAATGCCATCACCACATCCTGTGTGGCAAGGATTTCCACAGGCTAATTACACACTGGGTAAAGAAATATTTTCTTTTGTCTGTCCTAACTCTCCCAACACTCAATTTTAGTGGATGTCCCTGGTTTCGGTGTTGTATGAGAGGGAAAAGAACATTTCCCCCCCATCCACTTTATCCATTCCCTGCAAAATTTTATATGTCTCAATCATGTCCCCCCTCAGGTGCCTTTTTTCTAGACTGAAGAGCCCCAAACACTGTAGCCTTTCCTTGCAATCTGTGGTTTAGATTTGCATATCCTATAACTTAACTCCTTCTCTTGCTAATCCTTTTTCTTCCCATGTGACAGCTGCACAGATGGAAGGTCAGATGTGATCCAAGCTGATATCAGTCACAAGTAACTATACCATCTGCACTATTTGGGACACGTGGTGATGGAACTGTGCTTGGGTACTAACGACGTTTTTCTGCAGCATGCAGGGTCTTTTTGCTCCGCTTGGGTTTTTTCTTTTCTTTTTTTTAGTGGGTAGTCTTTGCTGTGTGTATTTGTCTCTTGGAAACTGTTGAAGGAATGATAACCAAAGTGCATGCTGGGAAAGAGATGCATGCTTGACTTGAATCCTGTAGTTGCTTATCAGAGTTGAAGCCAGAGAGCAGTTTAACCATGCTCCACTAGGGAATTTATGAAGGTCTGCAAAATTAACTGAGAGTTGCTGGGATTTGAATACGTGTGTGTACCCTTGGCTGTTTCTGGTAAAAATTTGAAAGGTTTGTTTGTTAGCTCCGAGTTCTAGGTGAGAATTAGTGCTGCACTGAATTTTTGCCAGATTTGACTTCTGTATTTAACCTGGCTAAAAGGCTTAAGGAGGTTCTGAAGATCCTGAGGCATAGTTTTGGTGCTGCTTTGTCAATTTTTGATTTTTACTGTAATTCAGTATGTACTGTGAACCAAAGTTTCATTCTTCTTAGTTCATCCCATTTTTCATAAGACTTCATGGCAACATTCCAAATATATTTAAGATGGGGGCGAGAGATGATCTTGCTGTTTGGAAGATGCCTCCATACATTTTGGTAGCTGAAAATAAAACTGTAAGAGCAACTTCAGTACAGCCTTAAGAACAGAGTCGGTTGAGAACCTGGCATAGTTCGTTACAGGCAATCATCCTGCAAGCACCTCTGGATAGAATAAATTCCAGTTGATGTGAATATATTACTTCTATTGTCTTTGAGTCACAATATTATAAGATTGTGTATTATAAGATTGTGTACTGTATCAAAAAGACTGCCTAGCATTCCCTTGAAACAAAATGTTTGTATTCTTAACTGGCTTCTGTCATTGAAACATACTGCAGTTCTGTGCTTTCACTTGCCTCCCTGTTCCCATGTTTCTTGAGTATCCATTTAAAAAAAACAAACAACTTTCAACCACATGTTCTATTGCATTGTGGACCTAGCTCCATTTCTTGGTTGAACATCTTAATTTGCATACAGTCTTCACTTTTAAAGAAAAGTTTGGCTGGTTATCCATTCTGAAGACTATGATCAAAAAAGTTTTGCTGAAGGGCCACTTTGAAAACAGAATTCAGTGGTGGGGGTGAAGGAGAATGGGCCAAAGCACAACCTGTGGTAGCTTGCTGGCAAACCCACTGACACAGCTGCTGCTTCTCTTGCCTGACTTCTTTTGGTTCTGAATTGCCAATTGGTAAAGTATCCACCCTCCAGGAGCCTCGCAGCTATTGACTCATACTTCTGAGGACATCTAAGGCAACTTCATCTTAGGCTGACAACTGAAAGTATTGCTTGAACAAAATGGAAGGCTATGTTAGACATACTCCAGAGTTTGGAAGTAGATGGCCTGGCTGTGCCATAGAATTCCTAATTTGCCTACCTTACCCCCTTTATCTGTCTCTTTCTCCTTTTCTTACCCTCCCCCTCAAAGGTTGGCATGAACACCTGGAAGTGCTGCTGTCTTGCTTTGCATTTTATTGGTGTTAACTATGAGTTGCACACATCTTCAGATGTGTTCTTTCTCGGGGGAGGAAGCAAACAGTTTTAGAAGAAAATGACCCCAGTCATCTGGTGTAAATAAGGGTGCAAAGCCTAAACCAGGCAGTCTCAAAAGTTTTTGGCAAGAGGGCTGCATCATCTCTCTGACACTGTGTTGGGGGCCAGGGAAAAAATAATGAATTTACATTTAAAATTTGAATAAATTTACATACATTTACATAAATGTATATATTAAAGATGAACTTATATGAATGAATGAAGGTCTTGCAATAGCTCAAAGCCTATAAAAGACCTTGCACAAAGCAAGATTTACCTTTCCTTTGCTGCCGCACAGAGGTGAAACAGCAAGCAGTAGAGGGAGCCCTCATCCCACAGCTCCCGTGAGAGGTCAAACAGTCACCCTCATGCTGAGAGCAGTTGTGTCAGGCCGCTGTGGGCTCCAGCAAATCTCCCGAGGGCCAGAGGATCATTGGAGACTGGGGCTCCTTGGGGGCCGCATTGAGAGTCCTCAAGAGCCGCAAGTGGCCCCAGGGCCAGGGTTTGGGCACCCCTGGCCTAGACTATGCATCTCACACAGAAGATAATCATAATAAATATGGGAACACTTGAAAGTCCAGTATATGGAGTACAATGGAAGTTAGCAAAATGTGATCAAGGGATCGTGCAGTCATAGCTAGGCTGGAGCTTTTGTATGGGAGAGTACTTAGGAAACTCTCTGCACAAAGAGAGCCTGGGGATTATTTGAGAGAGGCTGTTGTTAGAACCTCCAAAAGAACACAGTTTTGTGCTTCGTTTGTCCAGGCACGTATGGATTATTCAGGTCACAAAGCAGCTCCTGACTGCTGCAGAGTTTTGGTCTTGCGCTATGGTGGTGTGGCTAATTGGGAATGAGTTCTATTAGTCACGTCTCTTACCAGTGTACGTACATTCACATGAACGGATGTCCTGTTATAAAAAGCAATATACACAAAGGTCCTCTAATGGGCTGGTGAGTTCTGCTGGAAGGGACTGGCTGGAATAGACCCTCAAGTTATAGGTCTCTCAGGAAGCCAATCCTGTGCACCACTCATTCCTGCAAAAAACTCTATGTGAGCTTTGGGGTCCACAAATACTGGCTTGCATCAATAGTTGACCTGTTTTACCACCAACTTTTACCCTTCTCTGTCCTCTGGTACGTGTGGAGGGCTTGGAAGAGAGGCAGAGAGTGCTCTCATTTGCATTATCTCTCAGCTCCCACTGTGTGCACAACTGAGAAATCCCTACCTCTCCCAAGACTTCTGCATTTGTCAGAAGCCTTGGGAGCTAAGCAGATTCTCCTTTCATTCACTGCAATTAGGAGAGAATAAGAAGTGGCAGAAGTCTTTCCCACTACTTCTGACATTCTTCAGATCTCACTACAAATTAGATAAGACCTTGCTGCTTTTTGCAGGCCTCTTTATGTATTCCAAAGAAAGGCAAGTATTTCTCATTTATGCTAATCTAAGGTATGTAGAAGCTGTGAGAGAAACTCCTGTTGTCTGAAGAGAAACTGCAGCACAAGAGAGGGTCTCAGACAGAACCCAAGGGGATCCAACCCCAAGGAATACTGAAGAGAGAAAGTGGAAAACACTGGTAAAAACTGGCAAGCGCTAGCATTGTCTTCAGCAAAAGTTCAATCAGCATGTGAAGAATGAATACTGACCACCATATACTTGCTAGTAAACACTTGAAGCTGGTTATCTGCAACAACCTTTAAGTAGCAAAAAGAATGTTTAATATCCCATGGCATGGTGGTGTACCAAGTACTGTACATGTGTGCTATGGTATGTTCAATCACATGCTTTTGCAGACATCCCTGCCTGTTCTGGAAATCTTGTAAGAAGCAAATGAACAGTAGATTTCTCAGTGGTGTTGCTCTTGGCTTGTTGTGCTAATTCAGACGTCTTGTCTTTTGTGCTTGAGTGTTAACTTTTTGGACGTCTGCCATTTTCCTAAAGCCCAAGAGAAGCAAGTTTGTGGGAGAGTGTAGCTCAGTACATATTTTAAATTTACGGGACCCCAGGTTTAATTCCAGGCAACTTCATTTAAAGGAGAAAGGGAAGGGCTGGGAAAGGCATCTTTTAGCCAGCTGTCTAGAGATCCACTTACAGGGATGAGGGTTCCAGACCCTCTGGCAAGGTGAACTCCCTGCAGCTTCCAACAGGAACTTGATTGCAGTGCAGTTTGGAGAAGGAAAAGGATGGCAAAAATTTGTCCTGTTTCTTACACAGGTAATAGAACTTCTTCCCTGAATTCCACTTTAGGTGCCAAGGGATGGAGGAGGAGTTGATAGCAAGATTGAATAGAAGCTGCTTTGTAAGCTAAGCCAATATTTGTGAACCAAAGCTCTGACTTAGATCTTGGGGTGGGGAGGATAACAATGGACTAGATGGACCAGTGATCAGACTCGTTATAAGGCAGTTTGATTTGTTCTACACTGCTTATTTTAGTGTTGGGATATTGGACTATAGCTGGGCCGACAGTTGTGATGTTTGACTTGAAGAAAATGGCTATATGTTTGTAGGTGTGTGTTTGTTTTAGTTTTAGAGGAATCTGAGTGACTATGAGCTACTTCAAATGTTAGTACTGCAAAATTAGCGGAAAGCACTTATCTGTAGGAAAATTTTGCTGATTTTGATTGTGCGATTTTATTTTTGTTGTTCTTCCATATTTTTGGTGTAGAAAATCTTTAGGGCTGTCAACCAGTTAATCATATCCATCTTAATGGATTAATTGACTTTATGACACTTGAAATAAAGCACCAAAAACCTCAACATATATAACTCAAGATGCAGAACCATGTGCAAAAGCAAATCCTTACTCAAATCTGGGCTGATGGTGACTGGCCCACCATTCTGTGTGGTTGTGAGGATTAAAGGGGCAAGGGAGGAGAACCATACATTGCCCTGAGCTCCTTGAAGGGCAGATGGAATAAAAATAGAATAAATATGTTTTTCATTACCTGTCACACCATAACCAAAACAACCTTCTAAAAATGGAAAACTGTGCTCTTACCTTGCTGGTAAAAATTTGCCCTTGCAAATTAACCAGCAAAAGCCTTAGTAGTCTAATCCAGGGCTCTCCAAACCCTGGCCCGGGGGCTAGATGTGGCCCATGGCAAGCCTCTGTCTGACCCGCAGCCAACCTCTTGTCCCCTGAAAGCTTCTGGCCCACTCAACTGAACATGACCAGAATTGTGCTCTGATTGTGTCTTGAGGGTGTTCTGAGGGCCAGAGAGGTTGAATGAATGAGCCCATTCATTCATTTAATCATTCATCTAAGTTCCATCTCAAATTTATTTAAATTTTATTTTTATTTTTTCTGGCCCTCAAAACCATGCCAGATATTTGATGCGGCCCTCTGGTCAAAACGTTTGGAGACCCCTGGTCTAATCTACTGATCTTTCTTGCATATAGCCCCTGAAATGAATAATCTTTGAAGTAGCCCTAAAATGGAAAGTCACATGCTTCAAATAGTATGAGTGCCTTTAACTACCTGTCTGCTCAGTTTTAAATTACGCTGCAAACACATAAGCAGTTGTGTATGTGAAAGGAACACTGTTTATATCTTCTACTACATTATCTGCTTCTGGTCATATGTGTCTTTTTAACAAACTCAGACCGCACGCTTAACTAATCCTTCTAGGGTGATGGGGGGCTACTAAACGGACATGGTTTTGGTTTTTTTTGCTGATGCTGAGCCAAGTGAGCAAATCCACAAGCTGCTAAACCTTCTTTAAAGCATCTGCTACTTAACAGGGGTCTTGTAAGATCTAAAGAGTGAACTTCCAAATTGCAAATCTCCTTTGTTTAATTTTTTTTCTTCCTTAGTCTGAAAGATGCCAATGACTTGCCAATTCAGTGTGAGATTTCTCCTCTTGTCTCGTATGGAGGTGAAGTAAGTTCTCTTTTTTTTCTCTTATTTTATATTCACCCTGTCTTAATGTGTAGGACAGTTTGGCAGATGTAACAGTAAACACTGGAGAGCTGTTGCAATCGTTATAGACCAGTGCTTCTCTAGTCACGTGCACATCATTGGATACAGAAAAGCAAATGATTTGCAATGATAAACTTGAAATTTTGACATGCCTTTATTGCAGTAGTATTCAGTCTGAGGCATCGCAATGCCCCAGCGTGAGGGTCCTGGCCTCTGCCCCCTTAAGGGGCGGGGTTAGGAGGATGCAGTCCCCAGGATCATGTCGCTAACAGGGCTGCAGGGACTGGGATGTACTCACCAGTCCCTGCAGCAGCCTTCCCAGGATGTGGGGAGCCCTGCGTAAGCGCCTGCAGGGCTCCCCAGGTTAGGGAAAGTGAAAGTGGAGCGATCACGCTTCACTTCTGCAAAACTAGAAGTAGAGCGCGATTGGTCCACTTTCACTTCAAAGCGGCTGCAGGCGCTCACGCATGGCTCCCCATGCCCTGGGAAGGCTGCTGCAGGGACTGGTGAATACATCCCACTCTCTGCAGCCCCCTTGAGCGGCACAATCCTGGGGATCATGTTGCTGCCTTCCCCCCACCCATCCTGCTTCCCTCCCTCCCCCGCAAAGACTTAGTGGCTTTCAAACTCTCCTAGAGAGTTTGAGAACCACTGTTTTATTGTATACACAATTGATGATATACAGTACCAGGCACTCTTCTAGCATTTTTACCTTGTTCATCCCCATAACAATCTCTTGATGAAGCGTACTTTTTCAGATTGTGAGCACTTCTGAAAGTAGGAACCATTACTTCATTCCTTTGCTATATGAACACCGAGAATGTCTTGTTTGTAAAGCAGTGTATAATTACATCAAGGTTTCTAGGTGGGTGAGTGGGCAGGATTACTGAGGTTTGTCTAAGGCAGTATTCATTCAGGCAGTATTGTTGCCTGCTGTATCACTTCTCATAGTACTAACTGGCGATGTGATGGCCAGTTAGTTCCAGATCAGGACACCAGATGCCATGCAACAAACACTGGTAAGAGGTTCAAGGCAGTCCGGAGGGCTTTTTTGAGTGCATGAAGTACGTGCTGGAGCTCTGCTAATCAAGCCTCAAGTAGCAACAGACACCACATCAAGTACCGCCAATCATTGGCATCCTTCAGTCTCGGGAGACTATGGTATCACGCTCTGAATGGTGGTTCTGGAACAGCGTCTAGTGTGGCTGAAGAGGCCAATTCCGGAGTGACAATCCCTTCCACACTGGGAGCAAATGTAGTCTGTCCCTGGTGTGTCTCCCTGGCTGTGGGCCTTCCTTCTTTGCCTCAGTCTCTTCAAGTGCCCTCTTCAAGGGCAAGTGTCTCTTCAAAGTGGGAGAGGCCATGCTGCACAGCCTGCCTCCAAGCAGGACGCTCAGAGGCCAAGGTTTCCCACCTGTTGAGGTCCATTCCTAAGGCTTTCAGATCCCTCTTGCAGATGTCCTTGTATCGCAGCTGTGGTCTACCTGGAGGGCGCTTTCCCTGCACAAGTTCTCCATAGAGGAGATCCTTTGGGATCCGACCGTCGCCCATTCTCACGAGATGAACAAGCTAACTTAGGCATTTCTGTTTCAGCAGTGCATACATGCTAGGGATTCCAGCTCGTTCCAGGACTGTGTTTGGAACTTTGTCCTGCCAGGTGATGCCAAGGATGCATCTGAGGCAGCGCATGGGGAAAGCGTTCAGTTTCCTCTCCTGTTGTGAGCGAAGAGTCCATGACTCACTGCAGAACAGAAGAGGACACAAGCTCTGTAGACCTGGATCTTGGTGTGTTCCGTCAGCTTCTTGTTGGACAATACTCTCTTTGTGAGTCTGGAAAACGTGGTAGCTGCTTTACCGATGCGCTTGTTTAGCTCAGTATTGAGAGAAAGAGTATCAGAGATCGTTGAGCCAAGGTACATAAAGTCATGGACAACCTCCAGTTCATGCGCAGAGATTGTAATGCAAGGAGGTGACTCCACATCCTGAACCATGACCTGTGTTTTCTTCAGGCTGATTGTCAGTCCACAGTCTTGGCAGGCCTTGCTAAAATGATTCATGAGCTGCTGGAGATCTTTGGCAGAGTGGGCGGTTACAGCTGCATCGTCGGCAAAGAGGAAGTCACGCAGACATTTCAGCTGGACTTTGGACATCTCAGTCTGGAGATGTTGAAGAGCTTTCCGTCTGATCTGGTCCGGAGATAGATGCCTTCTGTTGCAGTTCCAAAGGCATGCTTCAGCAGGACAGCGAAGAAAACCCAAACAGGGTCGGCGGAAGAACACAGCCCTGCTTCACTCCGCTTTAAAAGGGTCTGATGTCAAGCCCTCAAAGACTACAGTGCCCTTCATGTCCTTGTGGAAAGACCTGATGACGCTGAGGAGCCTGGGTGGACATCCGATCTTGGAGAGAATCTTGAAGAGGCCATCCCTGCTGACCAGGTCGAAAGCCTTCATGAGATCTATGAAGGCTATAAAGAGTGGCTGTCGTTGCTCCCTGCATTTCTCCTGCATCTGTCTAAGGGAGAATACCATATCAGTGGTGGACCTGTTGGCTCGGAATCCACACTGCGATTCTCGATAGACACTCTCTGCAAGTACCTGGAGCCTCTTTAGTGCAACTTGGGCAAACAGCTTTCTTACAACACTAAGGAGAGAGATGCCACAATAGTTATTGCAGTCACCCCTGCCGCCTTTGTTCTTGTACAGCGTGATGTTTGCATCCCCATGTCCTGTGGTACTTCACCTTCTCTCCAGCAGAGACAGAGGATTTCATGCAGCTCAGTGTCAATGATCTCTTTACAGCACTTTAGGACTTCAGCAGGTTTGCTGTCTTTTCCAGGTGCCTTGACAGAGGCAAGGGAGTCCAGGGCCACATGAAGTTCTTCTAGGGTTGGTTCACTGTCAAGCTCCTCCAACACAGGCAGGCACTCAATGTTCAGCGCTTGTTCGGTAACTACATTTTCTCTGGAATACAGCTCAGAGTAGTACTGCACCCAGCGTTCCATCTGCTGCGCCCGGTCCTGGATGACCTCACCTGTGGCAGACTTCAGAGGGGCAATTCTCTTCTGTGTTGGACCTAGGGCCTGCTTGAAACCATCATACATCCTCTTGATGTTGCCTGCGTCAGCTGCTATCTGTATCTGGGAACAGAGTTGGAGCCAGTAGTCGTTAGCACGTCTCCTGGCAGTCTTCTGGACTTTACTGTGAACAGCTCAGAGGACCTGCAGGTTGCGTTCACTGGGACAGGCTTTCCTCAGTGACTGGTGTCAACTTCTCAGAGTGGGCTTCAAACCAGTCTGCTGTCTTGTTGGTCTTCTTGCCGAATACAGACAAGGCAATGCTGTAAACAGCATTCTTAAAATGTTCCCATCTGTTGGATGCATTTGCATCGGCCGGGCCTGGAAGAATTTCCTCAAGCGCTTGTGCAAATTCCTCCGCTTTTCCCTGAGCCTGGGTCTTGCTGGTGTCAGTTTGAGGTCTTCCTTCCTTTTTCGTGTGATACAGTCGCTTTGTTTGCAGTTTCACTCTGCTGCACACCAGGGAGTGGTCAGTGTTGCAGGCAGTACCCTGGTAACTGCATGTAATCTTAATGCTGGGAAGGCTGGAGTGTCTGGTGAGAATCAGGTCGAGCTGGTGCCAGTGCTTTGATCGTGGGTGTCTCCGAGAGACTCTGTGTTGGGACTTCGTGTTGAAGAATAGGTTGCTGACACAAACCGTGATGACAGCAAAACTCCAGCAGGCGTTGGCCATTTTTGTTCATCTTCCCAGTGCCGAACTGACCTAAGCAAGTGGGCCATGAACTGTTATCAGCACCAACTCTAGCACTGAAGTTGCCATGGATGAACAATGGTTCTTTCTCGGGGACTTTCTTGATAGTGGTGGCCAGGTTGTCATAGAATTTGTCTTTATCTTCTGCTGGAGATGGCAGAGTCAGTGCATAAGCACTGATGAGAGTGACAAGTCCTGCTGATGAGTGGAGCTGCAGGGACAAAATTCTTTCACTTCCCACAGTAGGTGGGATGATGAATTCCAGCAGGGTATTTCTGACTGCAAAGCCAGACTGTCTCTTCTTGACAGATCCTGAATCTGGCAGCCTCATCTCTTGAAAAGCGACAATGTCCATCTGCTCAGCTTCATGTTGATGACAGCTGTTTTGTGTGCATCGTCTATTTCTTGCAGGTTGTCAGAAAAGCCAGGTGTCGTCGTCCTAACGTTCCAGGTGCCCAGCTTTAGGGCAGGAGTTTTCTGTTGCCTGGTGCAGAGTTGTTGATCCACTTGTTGGTTTTTCACCCTAAACCCCACAAACCCCCTGAGGTTAATGGACCATGGCGAAGCAGCAACTTACTGGCTGGGGACTGCCCAGCTTAAGGCGGGTGGTAGCTGCCCAATGAGATACAATGATCTCTCCCACCCAGTAGCCCCCGGCGTCACGCTCTATGCCAATCGAGTGAAGACTTATAACCGGTAAACTGCTGCTTCCCGTGTTGTGCTGATGGCGAAGTTGGAGTGTCCTCTCCAGTGCGCAAAGCCTGGGTAAAGAAGGTATGGCAGATAGGCTGTTACCCATGCAGCAAATCCCCCCTCTCCGCATCGCTGAAATGGCCCAATGGAAAGGCAGAAGCCAATACGGTTGGTTCCAGCGGCGTTGCAGGAGTTGCCAGAACATGACTGTATACAGCTGCAAACTGCCTCAGGGACTCCAGCTCCGGATTTTGCCTCGAGGTTGACTCCTGAAACCTTTTCCATAACTGGATGTAGCTACAAGGCAGTGGAGATTTGGGATCAGAGTTTTCCTTCTCTTAGATGAGCTGCCTTCCCAGGCTAACAAGTCCCACCTACCCGTTTGCTGTTTAGTCGCCTCTTACGACAAGTACAGTCAAACTGAGGGCCTATTCTTATCCCCCAGCCCCCAGGGGATCTCCCTCCCACCACAACCAGGGCCAGAGAGGAAAACAAACCAGGCAAAAACACTCAAGGCAGGGAATCCAGAACTGCCTCCAAAACAGAGGGGAGCCATAGGCAGCCATGTGTCAAGTACCACCAGTGGTATGAGAAATGCTGCTCTAAGGTCATTCAGTAGGTTATCAAATTGAAAGGCCTGTATTTCTCATTATGCTAGGTCATCAAAAATTAATACAGTACTTCTAAATCTGTTGTCGGTTTTCTGAATATCTGCTGCATCTAATTTTTGCTAGGGTCTGGAGGAGTTTGTGAAGGACAAGGAATTCCATGCCCCTTTGATTATTGACAGGAATGGGGTCCATCAGTTGGTGAAGAATGGAATGTGAGATCTCCTTGAAGAATCATCCACCTCATCCAGAGTTATCTGTTCTTATTAGACTGTGAATATTCGGACAAAGCTTTCAGTGTCACTCAGTGGAATTTTCACTCAGGAGGAGTTCCTTCAAAATCCAGGACTTGGTTACAATAAGAAGCAAGCTTCTACTGCTGTTGGCATCTAGGGGAGTGTTCTATTTATATAATTTTTAATTTAAAAAAGTTAACACTTAAATAGCAAAGATGTTGCCTTCCATGCTGCAGTGATTCAAGACATTTGTATTGAAACACATATTGTTCCTGTAAAAGGTCTTAATGGTACGGAGTTGAGAGGCTAATCTGAAACTTTTTCTCAAATGTTTGTTACTTTTTTATTAAAAGGAGGGGGACAGTGTTCGATTTTGTTTTACTATCTAAATCACATCTGTATCTTGCAAAAATTGCACAGTTGAAAGAAGGGGGAAGAAATTAAGCTGCATTAAATTGTTTTTTCTCCTAATGATGTTTCTTAACCTTGTGCTCATCTCCCTTCCCTCTCCCCTTTCTAAACTTACTTGGCCACCAGGGAGGCCCTAACCCACTATGACCCATATTGTGATTTTTGTTTGAAAATGTTTCTGCCTTCTTTAAAAAAAAAGGGATATGCACAGGGCTTAGACCTTGAAGAATAAAACCAATAAAATACATAACAAAGTGAATCATACTCTACAGCCCTCTGCAGACCAGAGTGCAACAAATAACTAAATCTAAAACAGAAGAACACAGAATGGAACAAAACCAATAAGAAGAACTAAAGCAGGAAAAGAAAAATTTTAACAGGCAACAAAATGAGAGAAAGAAAGGGGCCAACCTCATATTTTAAACAGTGCAAACCGTATGGAAACATTAGGGGGCTGCCTAGCTTAACTACCATACATAGAGTGAAATGAGACTGAGAATAGAGCCATGAACAAAAAAATGTTGAGAAACCATGGTCTGTAGTGACCCTTCTTCTGCCTTCTCCTGCCACCCTTACTACTAGTGGGAGTACTCATTGGGCAAAAGACTTTGAACAGCTGCCATACCTGGCACCCCACTCTACAAATAAGACTTTCCCAAAGTCCTCTCAATCATTGCAGCTGGTAAGGAAGGAGGAGCTGCTTCTGTCACTGCTGAAGATACCTCCCCTTTTGTTGATGAGGATGGGAGGAAGTAGTGCTTATCCCTTCTACTACTTAGCTTAGAAGCCTGGGGGTGGGCCTACTACACTTTGGGAGCCCAGTGCAGGACCTACCACCAGCAAGCTGCCACTGGTTTTTAAAGTACTGATGAAGTTTAGCGTCAACTTTAGTTTCCTCACACCATGAGCGTAAGGCTGCAATACTATATGTGCTTACATGAGAATAAGCCCCACTGAGCATAATGGAACTTCTACATAGATATGCATAGAATCCTGTTTTTGTTGAAAATTTAAATTAAAGCCAGGATTTTAAGCTAATATCTACAGCGATTTTCAACCTTTTTCATCTTGTCGCACACTGACAAGGCCCTAAAATTGTCAAAGTACACCATCAGGTTTTTGACAGTTGACAAGGCACACCATGATGCCAGTGGGGGGCTCACATCCCCATTGGCCCTACTAACAAATGATCTTCCCCCAAATTCCTGTGGCACACCTGTGGACCACTCAAATCACACTAGTGTGCCACGGCACAGTGGTTGAAAATGGCTGATCTACAGTATCATGATAACTAATAAACTGTCAGCGATGTGTGTGCTGTTTTAGGGTTACATAAGAAAAAGGGCATGTGTTTCTGTTTGTTTTAAAATCCAAATTTTTACAGATGGAAAGATGAAGGAAGAAAAGGGGAGCAAGGGAATTTAAGTATAGTTACAGTTCAGGATGTAGGCTTCATTTTCTTTGGGGAGAGGACTGGGAACATGCAGTGAACATGGGAGGTTTGATGAGAGCTGAAAGGAAAGCAGTGGCGCTGTGGAGGTATAAGAGTACTTGATTTGGTCCCAAAATGGATTCTTTCAATAACTGGGCTTGAAGCATTTGCATGCAAACCTGCTTGTTGCTTGCAACATGTACTATGTCTAAATAATGTTACAAGTCACCTGCTACCCCATTACAGTTTCATCCTGTCTGCAACAGCAATGTGCAACGGAACAGGCAGGACCTGGTCATCCAGTAGGTAGAGACATGGTTTAACTGCAGCTAGGCTGTAGCCTGTCATAATGGAACGGTTAGAACTAGATCAAATGGGTACACATTGCAAGGGAGAAGATTCCGGCTGCATATTAGGAAGAAATTCCTGATGGTAAGAGTGTCTCGGCAGTGGAACAGATTGCCAAGAGGAGGTAGTGGATTTTCCTTCACTGGAGACTTTCAAGCAGAGGCTCGACAGGCACCTGTTGAAGATTCTATAGGAGGATTTCCTGCTACAGCCAGGGAGTTGAACTAGATGTGGGTCCTTCCAAGTCTATGAAATTGCTCCCATCCTTCTCTTATCTTTATTCTCTTTTCAACAAAGAATTACCTGAAGATCAAGGTCATTCTATCAAACTGGCATTTTTTGCTGGTTGGCTACTCTTATTCTGTTTGCCTCTCTAGCAAATCTCTCTAAAACTTCCTCACAACTTTTATTTTTTTAAAGAAATGATGCAACAGTAGCTGCAAAGCAAATGAGAAAAATCTGACAGACTGAAGGCATAAATATGAATTTCAACGCATCTCAGCAACTAAATCTGTCCCACTCCAGAGACCCTTTAAAACAAAATACACATTTTAAATCTTTTGTAAAAATAATAATAATAAAACTTTATTTCTATCCCGCCCTTCTCCCCAAAGGGACCCAGGGCGGCTAACAACATATAAAACAGATTAAAACATAATTTCACAAACAGATAAAAACACAGATAAAAACAGATAAAAGTAACAATGGAGCATGCTTGGGGCATCTGTTTGAGATGTTTCACAGTGAGGGTGTGACGAGAGAAAAGGTTTTGTTATAATTAACTTCTGACAGTGACAGTATTTGGACAAAGTCTGCTTTACATAAGTTAAGTGGAAGACCAGTGGACTTAAAATGGTGTTGTTTCACCAAGCTTTCAATTGATTTTTTTCCCCCTGCTTGCTCCATTTATCATGCTTGTTGCTTTGCTTTTGTTTCTCTTTTTATTGGAGTTTTACTGCTTTTTTTCTTCTTCCAGGTATTTATATACCGCCTTTCTTGGTCATCAGATTCCTCCTCAGACTTCAATTCAAGGCAGTTTACATAGGCAGGCTAAACTAAATCCCAATAGGAATTTTTACAATTGAAGGAGGTTCTGTCTTTCAAGAACCACATTTCAGATGGATCTTTTTATGATCTGGTAGCACATTCTGGCCTCCATTTTCCTCCCACACAGGCTGACAGCGGTCAAAGAGCAGGTGGAATAACTCAGCTAGGCTTGTTAGCTGCTTCAAGGTCTCGCCGTTCACGGTGCCGGTGGCCTCGAACTGGCAACCTTCGGATATTATCTAGCTTTATTTGATGGTATATGACATGTTATTGATGATGTAAGCTGCCTTGAACTTTCCTTCTTGGTTTGAAAAGGCAGCTTAAATTGCTTTTAAATGAAAATAAAATACAGGAAGGAACTTTGGTTCGAACAATCCTGCCTGACCAACCCACTCCTGCACTTGACGTGCATGTGTGTATCTTTCCCTCGACTAATGTACTGTCAACCTCATAATTATGGCACATAGTGGAACATCTGAACTGACCCTCATTATGTGATTTAAATACTTATTCAGCATAATATTTAAATTGTGCAACAGGAGGGGGTGGGAAAAGTAGGGCAGAGCATGTATTAGGGGAGGAGGATCCCACTAAGGGATCTACTAAGGAAAGTGTTCTTGCAGCTACAAGCAGGCAGCAATATCCAGAGGAGTCTTATTGAGAAGAGCCAGGATGATGTTAATGATTCTGGTGTTGGACTCTGACCTGGAAATTCCACTTAACATCTGCTTAACTCTGAAGATTCCTGCTTAACCTTGAAGATTCCTAGGTGACCTTGGGTCAATCACCATCTCTCAGTCTGCCCTACCTCACAGAGTTGTCATGTGGACAAAATAAAGGAAGGAACTATGTACACCACCCTGAGCTTCTTGGAGGAAAAGTAGTATAAAAATGTGGAAAATAAAATTTAACCTCTGGGTAGCTGCCTTACATGACTCAGTAGAAGTTCAGTTGAAAACTGGTGGAGTTAAAAGGTGTTTTTCCACCAAGCTTTCAATTGATTTTTTTTCTTGGTTCTGCTGGCTCCATTTATCATAATTGCTGCTTTTCTTTTCTTTCTTTTTCTATTGCAATCTTTCTGTTTTCCTGCTTTATTTGATTGTATATTGATGATGTAAGGTGGCTGCCTTACCTAACTGCTAGTCTTCATTTCACTTGCTCAGCCAGGCCAGCCCTGTTCCAATTGGTTTCTTTCTGCTTCTGTTTGAATATTTATCCAATTGATGTTCTAGCTGTTTCAGTCTTGTCCTATTGCTCTCTTTCCTTTTGTTGTGCTCTTTCTTGGAGCCACAGGATGCTTTTAGAGCTAAATGTGGGCTGTATTCTGTGGACAATACATGGTCAGGGCAAGGTAAACAATCAAAACCTGACTCCTGCTTGGCTACCTCATCACAGCACACACAGACAGCTGAAGCTAGGTTACTCCCCAAAAACTTTCCACTATGAATGTTGCTGTCTGGTCACTTGTCCAGTATTTACCAAGTATTTCTGAATATTCAGTGGCTGACTTACCATGTTATTTCACATTTGTCTGTCTAGTATTTGATAGGCATTCAATACAGTTTACTATGTGACAGTCTTTGTATCAGAAACTGCCAGGACAAGAATGTGGATGCTTACATTTGGATGCGCTGCTCCATGTGGTGAGCTAACAGACTTGCAAGTCAGAGGCTCCTCTAGGGCTGTGATGTGTCCCAAGGTCCTCCCCTATTAGGGAACTATAAAAGACTGCAGGGCAGGCTGGGATTTCTGCCTGGGCAACAACGGTCACATTTTACTCCTTGCTTGGTGAATACCCAAAACCCAGCACTGATACTTGGGTAGCCCATATACAATTATGTTTAGTTCTTGACCAATTGACAGTTAATGGTTTATAAAATTTCATATTTGAAGCCTGCCAGCCTCCAAACAAGAGATGCCAACAAGTCTAAAAGATTGGTTGGTTGGTTGGCAACCTTCAGTCTCGAAAGACTATGGTATAAGCCTACAGCACCCGGTATTCCCAGGCAGTCTCCCATCCAAGTACTAACCAGGCCTGACCCTGCTTAGCTTCCAAGACCAGACAAGATTGGGCATGTGCAGGGTAACAGTTGCTGCTAAAAGATTCAAGGCTTGAATTTGAAGGTAAAATATTTTCAATATTTGGGGGGGGGGGAACTTTGGAAAATGTTGAACGCTTATCAAAATTCATTTTAACTCCACTGATCGCTCAATGGACCTCTAAGATCCAACTAAGATTTCAATCTAAACATCCTCCAGCATGGTGCCAAGTTCTGCCATCTGAACCATCAACATTAAACCGCTTGAGCTGGCAGTTTTTATCTTAAAGCAGATGGTTCAGATTTCTCTCCTCCCTCCTATAAACGACAGGGGAAAGTCACCCAGCCAGATGCAAATAAAGTATATTTTAAAAACCACATACAACTCAGCGATAGCCCATTCTGTTCTCCCTCCACTTCCAGGAAGTAAAGTCAAACCAAACCCTGTTACCCAGCAAAGTTAAAAATAAAATAAAGGGGTTCGATTTTAATTTAGAAAAGAAAATGACACGTGTATGTGCTGGGAGTGGCAGAAAAATAACTGTTATGCCCCCCCCCCCAAAAAAAAAATCAGTAGAAACTCTGTCACCAGGAGGGACAGTTTGCAACCCCAGGCCTAGGGGAAGTTTTTGCTCCCATCTTCACCCCATCTCCCAACTCAGGTAAGCTCAAAAGATCAGGATTCTCTTTGGGTACCTGGGCAGACAACTTCCCTGCACCCACACTTGCCCTTGGTGATGGCCATCAGAGATGAGGGGGGGGGAAAGCTGTGTGTTCTGAACATGCAACTTGGGCAAGCAGTGTTTGAAAATAAAATAAGAGTTTGTTTTAAAAGAGTTAAAAACAAAAAAAGGATATTGGTGGAAACAGAAAAAAACAATTAAGGCGAAATGAAAAAAATAAAAGCCTGCAGTAGATATGGCGTTGCCAAGGTTAACACTGTACTTTGTTGTAGTTGTGTCAACATTTCCCCCTCCCCCCTTGAAGATGATTGAATCTCACAATACAGGCTAATCCTGTGAGTGTCAGAATGAACAGCAACCTGGAACAACTAGGTTCTCTGCTTTTAGTAACTTCAGTTTAGGGGGAGCTCCTCTACCTCCTCATTGAAGAGGAGCCTACCTACCTTCAACCTGGTCAGGTGGCCTGGAGCGCCTAACGCAGTGGTTCCCAACCTGGGGTACGTGTACCTCCAGGGGTACTTTCAAGTACCCCAAAGGTCCTGGTAAAAGAATAATGGCAGAAAAAGACAGGTCTGCATTAGAATGCCTTGCAGGTCTGGTAAGGCAGGCAGGAAGGAAGCTGGCTGGCTATGAAAGCCCCAGCAACTGCTAGTTTCTGGCCATCAGTTTATGTATTATCAGATATTTCAAACATATAAATTTGAAATAACAGCAGCTATATTAATTACAAACATTTTGCTAATATGAGGGGTACAGTTTATGGAAGAGGTACGCAAGCGAAAAAATGTTGGGAACCACTGTCCTAACGGATTGGCACATGCCAGTCTCAGCAAATGGGCTGCTGAGGAACTGTTGTTTCTCTTCTGCCAGATGAAGGACAATACACGAAATAGTTGACAAAGACAGTACATGTAGTCAGCCTTAATGAGGCCCAGCCCAGAATGATTCATATGAGCCCCTCTTTATGTTAAACCTGCCTAGGAGCTCCCTTGAGGGGAAGGGGGAAAAGGGAACAAAAGGGGTTCCCCACAGCCTGTTTGCTATAAATTTTTGTTGTCCCTCGCAATGAATGGGTTTTGCTGTAAATTATAGTTCAGCACAAATTCCCTTGAGTGAAGGAAAAGAGCCTCCAAGGAGACGTCCGCTGCAGTTGGTTCCTTGCTTCCCCCTTTTCATTCCCTAATTGAAACCAAATGTGAAATATGTTGGATTGTGGGATTTCTGGCCAGGTCCCAGGAATCCTCAGAATGCTAAATCGCTCGCAAAGGCATCTTGCATCAGCCTGCAGAAGTTTCTTTCCAGTCCGGCTTCTCCATCTAGGGCAAGAGAAAGCGGGATCTGTCCATTTTCTCTCAACACCGTGGATTAAACTTCTGAAAACATCCTGCTTTCTTCCCTCAGAAGTTCATCTTAGCATCCAGGTATGGACTTTAGATGCTTTTCTTTTCTTTTTTTTAATAGCGAGGTCTCTCACATTTCATCCCATAGAAGGAACGGGGAGAAAATGTTTGTCATCTTCCCCCAAACAATAACCAGTTTTGGGATGGTAGAAGGGAAGGGATTATAAAATAAGATTATAAAGGAAGGAGAGAAACGTATACATTTTCCTGGCAGGCCCACCATAAAGGAAATGAAGAATCATTTTTAAAAAAATTGTTTGCATGGCAGGCCTGGCTGGTTGATTACAGATTCCATTGATGGTTATGAGAGCTGAGAGGTGCGTCCAAAAAGCCGCGGGTTTGGAGCTAGAGAAAAACTGAGATGGAAGGCTTTGTTATTGTTACTATGTGTATTTGGTCTTTAAAAGCTGTTGTTTTAAGAGTTGAGATGCAGCTTGGAGGAAGATGTTTCCGTTGGGAGATTATGAAATACCCCTTCATTGGGTGCGTGCGAGTGCCTCGTGACAACTCTGTGTTCGTGACTGTTTTCTCCTATTGTTGGTGGTGTCTGCTGCTTCTATTGGTGCCAGAGCTGATCAGGCGCCTGAAAGGCCCCAATCGCAGAGGTGTATAAAGCACGTTTTTAAAGTGCTACATAAATTATTAATATTATAGAATATATACATGTTTAGTAAACAGGCATATGTGATACCCTTCCAAGATTACATTTTCATGCATCTTTACACTCAGGTACATAGTACATTTGCGTCTTTTAAAAGTGTTACGTTTTAAACTGACTTGATTTTAATACTTCTGCACCTGTGCAAATCAACAAGGGCTTGGTCTTCCATTTCCCCCTGCAGAAGCAGTTACACTCTCCACTGTTAATTTACTGCCCCGAGGTAAATTTTGTTGAATGCTTTTCTTCAGTGCTGAGTATTTTTAAAGGGGTTCATAATATTATAGCCCAATTTTCTGCAATTGTGAATCGGGTAGGGTAGGTTTTGCCCAGTTACAAGCCAAGTTTATAGCTTGTTAGTCACTACTGTCCAGGCCTTGCTATTATATTTGCTTAAAATGGAACAGATTTCTTGCCGCCTAATCTTAATTATGGTACACCCAAGGGAGACTACAATTCCCAGTGTTGTATTTTTTCAAGTCCATAAGACTTCAGACCAATCCTGGGGGGTTGGCAACCCTGACCTGTGTAGAGAACAGCTTTCTGTTCAGAAGAAAACAAACACCAGCTGGCAGTGGGCTTGCCAGTGGTGTACAAAGCAGGGATCCACTGGTGCAAATGCTCCTGGGCAGCACAGCTGGGGGCGGCAGGGGCGGATCCAAGGGGGGACCATGGGTGTGTGGCCCCCCCAACTGTCTGCCAGCAGGGAAGGGCCCCACTGAGCTGGGAAGCAAAATCAGGTGGAAGGAACACCCACTGGGTGGGGTGCCAATGACACTGGCTGGAATGGGAGCCCAGGTCTACCTGCCAGGTAGACCTGGGCTCCAAGTCCAGGTGGGAGCCAAGATCTACTAGCTGGGTAGACCTGGGCTCCCGCCTGGACTTGGAGCACAGGTCTACTGGCAGGTAGACCTGTGCTCCAAGTCCAGGCGGGAGCCCAGGTCTGGCAGGTAGACCTGGCAGGTAGACCTGGGCTCCTGATTTAACATGGTCTTGGTGGACAAGTAGACCTGGACTCCCACCTGGACTTGGAGCCCAGTTCTGCCAGCTGGGTAGACCAGAGCTCCCACCCAGATCTACCAGCTGGGTAGACCTGGGTTCCCATTCCAGCCAATAGCTCCAAGACAAGGTGGAAGCTCAGGTCTAAAAACCCATCGAAGCTTGGCCATGGAGTCCCATAAGTTAAATCAAGAGCCCATGTCTACACGGCAGGTACACTGGGCACCAAGTCCAGGTGGGAGAGCATGTCTACCCATCTAGTCAACCTTGGCCATGGAGGTGATCAAGTTCAACCTGGAGACCAGGTATACCCGCCTAGTTGACCTGGGCTCTGGAGTTGATTGCGATCATGGCTCCGCTCCAAACACAAACACTGGATCCGCCCTTGTGAGGGGGGCACCACTGTCCCCCCAGTCGTGCTGCCCCAAGGGCTGCCCACACCTGCTGCCACTCTGTCTGGAGGCCATCTAAAGGTTGAAGAGGCCGTGCAGCTTCCCAAACCCTCAGATGGCCTTCTGAGGGCCTTAAAATGTCTTTTTCTTAAAAAAAACAAAAACAAAAAAACAACAACCTAGAAGTAACATTTGAAGGCCTTGTGGGACAGCCCTTCCAGGCTTGCCCTGGGCAGTACAGTGGCCAAGATTACCACTGGGTCTTGCAACACTAGAACAGTTTTGCTACATGATCTAATTAGTGAAGTGAAATATTCAGAAGGAACACAGCCCTCCCAAGACCCAAACCAGTAACCAAACAACAAGAACTGACAACACCACTATATGCAGGAGGGCAGGAGGTCTGGTCTAGAGGGTAGAGCCTCCATTGCCTGAAGATTAACATCCACAAGGTTGCCAGTTCGAGGCCACCGGCACCGTGCGACCTTGAAGCAGCTGGCAAGCTGCAGCTGAGCTGTTCCATCTGCTCGGAGCGTGGGAGGATGGAGGCCAGAATGTTAAACCAGATCGGAGTGTAACACCTTGAATGTGGTGGTTCTTGAAAGAGAGAACCTTCTTTCAATTTGTAAAAATCCCTGCGTGGATTTAATAAGCCTGCCTATGTAAACCGCCTTGAATAAAGTCTTGAATAAAGACCAAGAAAGGCGGTATATAAATACTGTATTATTATTATTATTATTATTATTATTATTATTATGCAACATTGTGGTTGGCAACCTTCAGTCTCGAAAGACTATGGTATAGGCTTACAGCACCCGGTATTCCCAAGCGGTCTCCCATCCAAGTACTAACCAGGCCTGGCCCTGCTTAGCTTCCGAGATCAGACGAGATCGGGCACGTGCAGGGTAACAGACAAGTCAGCAAAATGTGTGACCCACTAAACAAGATGTAGCCCACTAGCTACATACTGGCATCCCCTGCTATCCTCAGGGGTTCCATTCAGGAATCCCCCATAATTACATGAAACCATGGATACCAGGGACACCCCCTGCTGAGAACTCCTTGCCACTGTAGGGCCTTCTGAGCCCCACAGAGGTCGTGTATATGCCCACGGCCTCTGTGGGCCTCAGAATGGCCATTTTGGCCAAAAAAAGTCACTTCTTTTTCCCCCTAAAAATGGAAATGACATCTTAAGCCCTGAAGGGCTTCCCTGGCGCTTCAAATGCCTTTTAAAGGTATAAAAATGTCACTTCTGTGTTTTTTTTTGTAAAACCAGAAGTGACTTTTTGGGCCAAAATGGCCATTCTGAGGCCTGCAGAGGCCACAGGCAAATGTGCACAGCCTCTGCAGGGCTCAGAAAACCCTCTGGTGGTGAGGGGAGCTGTGCGGGGCGGTTCCCCACATCTGCGGTTAAGTGAAAAAAGATATAATGTTCAGATATAATGTTAAAGCATGGTTTAGTGGTATGAGAATTAGCCTTAGAAATCTTTCAACTCACATGTTCTCCCCTCCTCCTTTTTGTATGAGGAGACTGAAAGGACTTATTTTTATTTTTGAATTAACTGCTGTTTCCTTGTTATTTTCTAACTTGGAGAACTGTGGTTTGTTTTAAATGTGGTTAGTTCACCAACCAGAATATTAAACCATGGTCTTATCATAGTTTGTTTTAAGAAGCCACACTTAGGATAAGTCACAGTTCTCTGAGTTAGAATATTTTGTCTGAACTTCCCAAAGTTCAGACAAAATGGGAAACCAAAGCAAAAACTTGCAGTCTCTCCCCTTGCATGCAAAGGAAGAGGAGAAGAGAGAGGCTCATACAACTCTGAAGCTGGAAATAGCTCATTCTCATAATGCTAATCTATGGTTTAATATTATGTCTGAACTGGAACCTCCTGTCTTGCTGCCTTCCTTGCCAGGTTGCACATGACTGGCAGGATATGTTTGAGTTGCTGGATTGCAAATTGCACATGTCTGCTCTAGGAGCTTCAGGGCTTTCTGTGCTGCTGTTATGGAGGATCCATAGTGGATCGCCAAAATGGCAACTGCTGCATCCTATGGTGGAGGAGCAGTAAAGGAGACCCCCTCTAGGTAAGGAGGGAAGCTTACCTGAAGGTAAGCCTCCACTGTGCATGGGGGCCTACTCTGACCTACAACAGCTATTTTGCCAGCATAGGTCTGTGCTGATCCATACTGCAGAATCAGGCCCAGGAAGGGATTAGGATATCAGCGGCACTGATGGCGCCAATACAGGTCCCTCCCAGGACCCAGTCTGCCCACCCCCCACCCATCCTTGCCCTGTTTCACCCCCTCCCCACTTCTGTTCAACTCTCCTGTCACCTCCTCCCACCTCTTCCATTAACTTGCCTGCACCAGCAAGTGGGAAAACCTCTGATGACAGCATGAGAAATCACAGGCCTTCCTGCCAGTGCTCCCAGCAGTGTACTAAATTGCGCACTGTCAGGGTGCCTTTTGCAACAGGTGGTGGCCGTTCTATGGCTGTGATAAATATAAGATTTGGGTTGAAAGTCACCCATCCTCCATACATTTCAGTTGAGTGAGTAGTGAAACCCAGCAATATCACTTGAATGCAACTTTATTCCTCTATTCTTCAGTATTTCTCAAACTGTGGGGCGGGACCCACTTAATATATTAGACGATGCTATCACAGTATGTGACTGTATTTGGTGAAATGTTACAGATCTGTATTTTTAACAAGGTTTCTATGTATGTGTTTTTAACAAAGATAGTCAGTGGGGCTTAGGATAGGATTGCAGCCTTTGGGATGTTTGGGAATTAAAAGAAAAGATTAGAAACTGCTTGGGAGGGTTAGGAGGATTTTATTTATTTAAAATACATTTTTGAATTTATACTTTTAATTTACTTAATTTGATTTTGTTGTATGGGGTGTTAAAAATTTTCCTGCTTGATGATGTCACTTCCGGCCATGACATCACTTCCAGGGGGTCTTGACAGACTGTAATTCTAAAAAGTGGGTCCTGATGCTGAAAAGTTTGAGAACTATTGTTCTATAGCCATCTCTACAGAATCAGCCCAAATTCTGTGCTATACCTTTGGAATATTCATGTTATTACTAATTTAATTGTAGCTAATATAAGCACAAACATGAGGGACACAACATATAATACAAAGCATATATCAGTATAATAAATAAATATCAATCAATCAAATCTTAATTACGGTCACAGACTGGCATAAAACAAAATCAGTGCTGTACTACATAATCAGCTGCATGAACTACATAAACTCCAAATAATTAAAGCTATAGCTTATTCTAAAATTGGAATAAAATCAAAGTTAGAAGTGCACTTAAAAGTAAAAACAAGCTATCATAAATCAAATAGGCTAAAATAGGCTAAAACTACATTTTGTATTCCAAAGTTGGGATAAAGTCAGAGCTAAAAATAAACATATTAATAAGCAGTGAAAATAAGTATAAAACATTAAAATACTGTAAACCCCCTTTCAAAGAAGTTACTCCTTTATGATGTTAATCTCCACTTTAGTCTCTAATTTAAGGTGTAAGTTAGTCAGAGCCATTCTAGCTGTTCATCCAGTGTATCGCCTCTCACAGTCCATGTAGAGGAGGATGGTCACAGTCTATCATCCTTTTCCAGACGTTCATCGCAGCTGACAAAAACTTGACCACACTGAGGTAATAACAGGATTGCAATCTGCTAGGAGCAAAAAAATGAGAAATTGTCTTGTGTGCCCTAGGAACCTGTTCAGTAGGGGAGAAATATAAATAAGTAAAAGTAAAATTAAATTAGTCCTGGTTGAGATTGAAGACTCAGTACATAACTCACAATCAAACTTCAAACACTGGAATTATACAGCGGAAGAGTTTTCTAGGTTCTGATGTTGCTTCCTGATGCTTTGCATATAATTTTTCTTTTTGGTTTAATCCTCAGATTCTTGGGGTTGGCATCTGGATTCACACAGCAGCACAAAAAGGTCATTCTCTTCTTTCTAATCAAACAGTTAATTGGTTCTGAGGGTGGAGTCCCAAAAGGAAGAGCTGCTTTTGAGCAAAAATATAATTAAAATAAAATTAGCCTGTGTGCGCGCGCGTGTAATATTTGCATAAATAAACAGGAATGGAAAATAAAAGTTTGGGCTTTCTCATTTTCAACCTATGGCAACACTTTCTCTGGGAAAACATCTCATGGCCCTGGATACATACATTGTATATCCCAGTGGTTTATTATCCTGTTTAGCCTGCTGTTGGTCTTCTAGTGTCTTTAGCTAAAAGAACAAACTTCTGCACTGTTTTGTTTTTTTTAAATCATGGAATTAGATGCTCAAGTATATTTGGTGTGAAAATTAGTTGTGTTAGAAGCACACAAGAAGATTCTTATTTTCTGTCTGTGAAATGTGAACAAATTAATGTAAAAGGGAAAAGCTCCTGAAAAAAAAGAGCCTCTTTCTTAATGTTCATTGTTATTTTTGACTAGACTAGACCAAGAAGAGAGTATAGCAGCGATTCCCAAACTATGGTTCTGGGACACACCAGTGGGTTGCAATCCAATTTTTGATGGGTTGCAAAACTGACAGGGCAGATTAGGCTATGTGACAAGCTGCTGCTTAGGGGGAGCACAGCTGCCCAGCCACCATTATAGCCACACCCCTTTGGCATTCATAAATAAAGCAGTCTTTAGGGCTGCTGCAGGTGGTCCAGAAGGCAGACCCCACCATAGTCAAAAGCAGGGGTCTCCAAACCCCAGCCCGCAGCAAGCCTCTTTCCAGCCTGCGGCCAACCTCTTGTCCCCTGAAAGCCTCTGGCCCACTCAGCTGAACATGACCAGAACTGCTCTGATTGTGTCTGGAGGGTGTTCTGAGGGCCAGAGAGGTTGAATGAATGAGCCCATTCATTCATTTATTCACTCATCTAAGTTCCATCTCAAATTTATTTATTTAAATTTTATGTTTACATTTTTTTTCCAGCCCTCCACACCATGCCAGATATTTGATGTGGCACTCTGGCCAAAAAGTTTGGAGACCCCTGGTCAAAAGGATAAAAACAGAGCCTTTGTAAAGTGAAACACTTTTTTTAGACTTATAAAGCCAGGTGGAGCCCAATAGCGTGTCATTTTAAAAAGTGGGTCCTGATTCTAAAAAGTTTGGGAACCACTGGAGAGTACCTCTGAGTACAGGTTGAGTCTTGGTATCAATGAGGGTTCCGTTCCCAGAGCTCATGTGGATGGTAAAAATCGCATTAAAGCAAATCCATTTAAAAAATGGATTTAAAAACATCCTTGCTGACTTTTGTACTGTATCAGGCAGACAATCAGTTTCTGTCCATGGGCTTAGAAAGGCTTCACTCAGAGGCAGCAATCCCTCCTGCAGCGAAGGGTAAGAATGGAGGAGGTGATAATCACTTCCACTTAGCATTCTTTTACATGCTTAGGGGGAAGGGAGGGGTTGTTTGCCTCAGAGTGAAGCTGTTCTAAGTGCCTGGAGAGAGAATAACTGATGAATTGTCTGCCAGCTGCCCTCTCATCAACAAGGCTATTGTTAAACAATATATTTTCCTTTAGTTGAAAGGGATAATAAGATTATACCTGTATTCCTTAAGAAATAATGAGGCAGCTCCCAAGGCATCTGCATGAGAAGCCAGGGTTTCTTTCAGGTCAATGAAAGGAACACAAAGCAAGATTCATCCCCAATCCGCTCTGTAAAGAAGGCAAGGGGATGCTAGTTGGGCTTAATTGTTTTTGTTATTTATATGCATGTACTTGGCACTTTAGCAAGTAACATCAGCAAAAAAGATAGCTCCCTGTCCTAATGAGCTTACAAAACAAATTCTGACATTAGGGTAAGGCAGGAGCAATGAGTAATAGAGAGCAGGTGGGACAGGCAACACTAATTCAGGTTGAATCTGAATAAAATTAATTGGAGCCAAACTCACTATGGTGCCAATGAAAATTTCCTTCAGGAGTTAAAACAGTAGTGGCTTTAGGGCAATTATTTTTGTTGGGATGGTGACTTGGCTAGAGAGGCTTAAATGCCCTCTGCCACTGCCTCAGTCCTGATTGGCCCTCCCCTAGAACTGATATTTAACCTTTCTTGTTTGTTTGTTTTTTTAATGCAGGGCTGAACTACATGTTTAACATAACATGTAGTTTGGCCCATAGCTGTAAAGTCTCAGCTTAGCCTTGGAGTATCTAATAAAATCATTATAAAGAGACTAACCGTGGGATATGCAGAAGCGTTTGCTTTGTCACTGGGTTAGCACAACTACTTTCAATCTTTCTCATCTCATGGCACACTGACAAGGCACTAAAATGGTCAAGGCACACTATCAGTTTTTTGACAATTAACAAGGCACACCATGCTGCTGGTGGGGGGCTCAGATCCCCAATGGCCATACTAATAAATGGCTCTCCTCTAAACCCCCTCAGCACACCTGTGGACCATTTGTGGTACACCAGTGTGCCGTGGCACAGTGGTTGAAAATCACTGGTCATTGGTACTAGCCCTCATACATGAGATGAAGGGGACAAAATAGGAACTAATAGCCATATGCAGCTCATTGACCTATGATGTGCGGCTCATGGAAATATGCTGTCCATTTTGTATCACAATTAATATAAAAGGTAAAAAAAATGTTTCAAGCTTTATAATTATTTACCAGATATAAACTGAGAGTCCACTGGATTCTCATAAATTGGGAGTCCACTGGTAAACTTAAAATGTAAGTTTAATGTTCATGTGAGTAAATATATTTAAGAATTTAAATGCTTCTTAAATATTGCGACACTCAAACATCTGAAGTTTATCGTATGTGGCTTTTATGTCTAAGGTTTTGGCCTCCCCTCATGTATAGGATTGCAGCCTAAGATTTTCTTCAGTAAAATAAACATAAAATGTATTCAAAACAGACAGTAGAAAAAATATATCACAGCCCAATCCTAACCTGCCCTGGAACAGGCAGGTCAGCAGGAACAGGCAGGCTGGCCAACTAAAGAGCCACCGGGCTGCTCAGATCTGTGCCAAGCCAGGCTTCTGGGTTAGGATCCAGCCTGCCAGATCCTGGCACCAACCCCTACCCGGGGCCCGGCCCATGCACAGGTATGCCCACCACCTGCCCTCCCCCCACCAGGAATGCCCCAGTTCCACCCTCCCCAGACCCCTGCATGGGCAGCCTGCTGCCGGTGTGAACTCATCTGCCCTGGGGCTTGCACCAGCTTCCCTGACTCTGGAGTTTTTTCTTTTGCCACATTTGCAAAACTCCTGGGCTGGCGTAAGGAACTTACACCAGCCCATTGCAATCTCTGGAACGCACTTTAAATCACACAAATAATTGGTATAAATATACAGCAGACACCTAGAAATAAGTCTTCACCTAGAAACACCTAGAAATAAGTTTTTCAAACACTCCATTTGGACAATATAAATACAGAACAAATTATTCTCTTGAGTATATTTAACATACGATGTAAATCACCATAGAGCTGTGAATGTGCATTTAAAGAGATAAATATGTTATAGCCAAGCCAGATACATTTTGACACAGTGGTCATCATCTGTGGTTACAGTGTGGAAGTTTATAGCGTGCCTCTTCCAAAGTTCAACTGAAATTCAGTCTTACATGTTGCTTCATGATTCTTCCTTTGGGAAAAAACACCTTTAAATTCATCCACGATGAGGTTATAGCTAAGGATAGACACTCAAGTTACACATTATAAGACGTGTAATTAGTGTTTTCCGAACTTTGATTTTTAGCAGCAAGTAGCAACCTGACTGGCCATCTCTGGCTGTTGGCAATTAAAATGAAATGATGGCCATGAGTTGTGGTTGTTGTTATCAACAACAACAACAACGGTATTTATATACCATCTTTCTAAGTCATTGGAGTACTCCTTTGACTTTACTCAAGGTGGTTTACATGGGCAGGCTTTCTCTAAACCCCCAAGGGGTTTTTTACAATAAACAAAGTTCTGTCTTTCCAGAACACACTACATTTCAGATGGGGGCAGGGGGGCCATTTCCAGACTTGTCATGTAAATATGGTTGAATATCCTCCAATTTAGCTCCTGTTCCTTGAGAGCTCAGCCCCTCCCTGCAGGCAGCCTCCTCCCATCAGCTCCGGCTGCTGTGGCTCAGTAACTCACCTTAGGGGATAACCATACCAATCTGCTGATAGTCATAGGACACCAGAGAGGCTGGCACGAAGAAGCCTGGAGGGAATGTGCTCAGTGCTGAGGTTGCTACTGAGTCTGGAGTCATTTGGGGGTGAGCAGGCAGGAGATTTTGGATGCACCATTTCTGCTGTTTGGGCTGGTAGGGCCTTTCGGGACAGGGACCATGGAGGGGCTCTGGGGCTTCCTAGGACTCTGAGATTTTGGATAGATTCCTTGTGTTGTGTGGGGCCTGGGAAGGGCCCTTCCCTGGACTGGGGAGGGAACCACGGAGGGCCTCTGGGGCTTCCTGGGGCTCTGGGGCTTCCTTGGCCTCTGAGATTTTGGATAGATTCTTTCAGGCCTTTGGCATCTCAGGCCCTGAATTGTTGTAAGCCAGGATGTGGCAGGAGGGACCTTGATGTCCAGCCCTGGCATGACATATAAATTAAAGGAACAGCAGCTGCACTGTCTATGTTGCTGATTAGCAATCAGCTGCACCTGTTACAGGTGGGAGTCACATGATTTGGGGAGAGATGTGTGCAGGCTATGGTGGAGTAGTGCAATGCACAACTGGACAGCCAATCAGAGTGGGTCACAAGACTGTCTTGTGACTATGAGGTCGCCCTACTCTGATTGGCTGGCCCTGGTATATATGGGGCAAGCACAGACACCAAGGTGTGGGTTGTTGTGGAGGAGTTTCTGCATGCTGCGCTGCTGGTTTGTGGCCTGATTTGGACTGCCTTCTCGTGACTATGACCTGCTGTATCCCTGACTTCTGTACCATTTGACTGACTACTCTTCTGCCTGCTGCTTTTACCAATACCTGCTTCTGCAACAAACAAGCCTGTGTCTGCTCCTTTGGCTCTGCTTGGGATCGCCTGCTTCTTGTACTGTCTTCCTATGCTCCTGTGCCACTTTGCAAGGAAAGCAAGGGCTATCCTGCCCTGCTGACCTGACAGATTCCTTGTGTTGTGTGGGGCCTGGGAAGGGCAGTTCCCTGGGGAGGGAACCATGGAGGGGCTCTGGGGCTTCCTTGGCCTCTGATATTTTGGATGGATTATTTCTGCATGTAGCACAGCAGTTTGTGAATCAACCTTCTCAGTGCTTATTTGAATTAACAGACCTCAAAGACTATCAATGTCTAACTCAAGAATGGCTAATTTAGTATACCTAGCATTTGAGCTAAAGAGAACAAGAAATTAAATGTGGAAAAGGTTCTAAAAAATTCAGTTCTTAGAAAGATAGGAGAATTCAGCTCTTTTAGGTAGATTCAAATCTTCTGCACCTTGCTTTTTAAAAGTAATGAATGATGTAAAAAACTAATGCTACAGTGGTGTTACTGTGCTTTAAATATCTGTCCTCTTGCTTTTATGTAAAGTAAATAAATTTACTAGTTTCATCAGCAAATGAAAACTTTCAGTACAAGAAAATATTACCTGTACCATAGTGATATGTCTTACTTTTGCAGGGTTTCAAGCCTGTGTATTGCACTGATGTCCAAAATGAAAGGGATAAATTACATGTTATTTCTATGTAGACTTTCTATGTAGACTTTCTATTTCTATGTAGATTTTACATTGCATCTGTAGCCTTTCCTGTAGCCTAGATGCATTTATTCTATGCAGATCATTGTTAGATTAGACGAACACATAGACGAACAGGCCTTGCTGAGGGAGAGTCAGCATGGCTTCTGTAAGGGTAAGTCTTGCCTCACAAACCTTTTAGAATTCTTTGAAAAGGTCAACAGACCTGTGGATGCAGGAGAACCCGTGGACATTATATATCTGGATTTTCAGAAGGCGCTCGACATGGTCGCTCACCAAAGGCTACTGAAAAAACTCCATAGTCAGGGAATTAGAGGACAGGTCCTCTCATGGATTGAGAACTGGTTGGAGGCCAGGAAGCAGAGAGTGGGTGTCAATGGGCAATTTTCACAATGGAGAGAGGTGTAAAGCGGTGTGCCCCAAGGATCTGTCCTGGGACTGGTGCTTTTCAACCTCTTCATAAATGACCTGGAGACAGGGGTAAGCAGTGAGGTTGCAAAGTTTGCAGACGACACCAAACTTTTCCGAGTGGTGAAGACCAGAAGTGATTGTGAGGAGCTCCAGAAGGATCTCTCTAGACTGGCAGAATGGGCAGCAAAATGGCAGATGCGTTTCAATGTAAGTAAGTGTAAGGTCATGCACATTGGGGCAAAAAATCAAAACTTTACATATAGGCTGATGGGTTCTGAGCTGTCTGTGACAGATCAGGAGAGAGATCATGGGGTAGTGATAGGCAAGTCGATGAAAGTGTCGACCCAATGTGCGGCGGCAGTGAAGAAGGCCAATTCTATGCTTGGGATCATTAGAAAAGGTATTGAGAACAAAATGGCTAATATTATAATACCATTGTACAAATCTATGGTAAGCCACACCTGGTGTATTGTGTCCTGGTTGCCGCATCTCAAAAAAGACATAGTGGAAATGGAAAAGGTGCAAAAGAGGGCAACTAAGATGATTACGGGGCTGGGGCACCTTCCTTATGAGGAAAGGCTACGGTGTTTGGGCCTCTTCAGCCTAGAAAAGAGGCGCCTGAGGGGGGACATGATTTAGACATACAAAATTATGCACAAGAATGATGGAGTAGATAGAGAGATGCTCTTTACACTCTCACATAACACCAGGACCAGGGGACATCCACTAAAATTGAGTGTTGGGAGGGTTAGGACAGACAAAAGAAAATATTTCTTTACTCAGCGTGTGGTCGGTCTGTGGAACTCCTTGCCACAGGATTTGGTGATGGCATCTGGCCTGGATGCCTTTAAAAGGGGATTGGACAAGTTTCTGGAGGAAAAATCCATTATGGGTTACAAGCCATGATGTGTATGTGCAAGATCTGATTTTAGAAATGGGATGTGTCAGAAAGGGCACCAGGATGCAGGTCTCTTGTTATCTGGTGTGCTTCCTGGGGCATTTGGTGGGCCACTGTGAGATACAGGGAGCTGGACTAGATGGGCCTATGGCCTGATCCAGTGGGGCTGTTCTTATGTTCTTAGATTGCTTTACAGATAATGAATGCATCTTTCAAAAAAAAAAAAAAAAAACCCAATTTTTCTTCCTAATGACATTTGGGTTAGTTATAGGTGCCGGGTAGACGGGACTCGTCAGCCTGGGAAGGCAGCTCATCTGAGAGAAGGAAAACTCTTATCCCAAACCTCCACTGCCTTGTGGCTACATCCAGTTATGGAAAAGGCTTCAGGAGTCAACCTCGAGGCAAAATCCGGAGCCGGAGTCCCTGAGGCAGTTCATGGCTGAACACAGTCACGTTCTGGCAACTCCTGCAACGCCGCTGGAACCAACCGTACTGGCTTCTGCCTTTCCATTGGACCATTTCAGCGACATGGAGAGGGGGGATTTGCTGCATGGGTAACAGCCTATCCTCCATACCTGCTTCACCCAGGCTTCGCGCACTGGAGAGGACACTCTGTTCCAGAACCACCATTCAGAGCGTGACACCATAGTCTTCCGAGACTGAAGGATGCCAACAAAATGAATGATAGTTATAGGTCTTTGATGTTTCTCCATACTTATCCTTCATTTTGCACACCAGTATAGATGCCTGACATAATTGCCCCCCCTGAAAAAATAGTAACCCCCCCATCTCTAGAATCCTGGCTATGGGCCTGCAATGAATAGAGACAGTTTGCTCTCCTCTGCTTAAATACCACTTAGGGTGCCTGAGTCCAATTACCAGGGATTATTGGTGTAATAGGGAGTTCTTAGGGAGTTTTGTCGAAACTAAATAGTTATTACTGTGTTTTTAGATTTTATGTTATTTACAGCCCAATTCTATTTGGATATTGTGCCATAGTGCACGACCACCAGCATGGCATTCATCATATCCTAAACCCATCCTGGCAGCACCAATGCCAGCACAACAAAGGCCAAATGCCAAGCCTGTCCTGGCAAAGCAACACTGGCTCAGCCTTTCTCAGTAACCTCCCCAGTGTCCATGGAAATACACAGCACATCATCCATTATCCATTCATGTACTATTCTTTGCTTAGCTGCATACTGTATAATGAAGTCGGGTGACTGGGATTTGAATTCTCTTTGGGCAGTAAACAAAACAAACAAACAAAAAACATTGGGGCCAACGCTGTTTATTAGGGAAGTCTAACTTACATATTTTGTTCCTATTTCCCCTTTTGGCTGTTGTAGGTGCAGGGATCGTCAGAAAGTTCAATGATGCCCGCTGCTTCTCAAGCACTGATAATTCTGCTAATGCTGCTGAATATCCTTAATGCTGTGAACACTCAGGTCAATTCAGGTAAGGGATAATCATCTTTCTGGGGTTGGTATCAGATCCACTGGATGGAAGATGTAGCATACATCATGATTTTACAGAGTGGAGCAGCTGATGTCACCGGGAATTAGAATAAACCAAGAGAAGGAAGAAAAGTGATTTGCAGCCCAATCCCTGGAGCAGGCAGGCTGGTGGTCTTGTGCAGCATCCAAGGCAAGATTTTGGGCTGAAAGTGGCTCAGCCCGGGTAAAGTGGCATGGGGCTACTTGTATCTGCGCCACCTCAAGATCTGCCCCGGGCTGCTGGGAATGGCCCCGCCTCCCACTCCCCACCCACCTGCCCCTGGAAATGCCTGCCACCTGCCCTCCCCCATCCCAAAATGCTTCCCTCCCTCCCACCTGCTCCCCACTCCCCTCCCCCCCTGACCTCTGCATGCTGGGCCTGGATCTGGAGTGTGGAGGCCAGCACAATTCTTTGCGCTGGCCTCCCCAACTCTTAAATCAATGCAAACATGCCTTATGGCATGTTTGCGACACCCCCAGGTCGGCACAAGTAACTTGCACCAGCCTAACCTGGGGGTTAGGATTGCGCCCTAATTTACACAACTAGCGCAGGTTGCTTTTCTTGTTTCAGATAGCTGATTGCAGATGTTTTATCCTCCACAAAGGACACATACTGTACTCCTTAAGGGGGGCTTCACTTAGCTTGAAAAAGTAAAGAGATTGATTAGGGGGCAGTAACAGTGTGTCATTTATAGTATTTGAGGGGCAATGCAAGCATTTTTTTTCTCCCATTGTGCATGGATGTCAAAAGTTTACACACAATGGCTTCCTCCCACCCCCTTCCCACAACTGCTGTTCAAGGTGGCAAAATCAAGCACGTCCAAGCTAATGTGTTGTGCAGTTGGCCCTGGGTCCATGTGAGAACTCCAAGCTAGACAAGACCTCAAATTCTGTTTTACAAGCACTCCTTCACTCTTGGCCAAGCAAACTATTTCTGACAAGGCACAATAATGAGTTTTTATGGAACCTCCTGTCTTCTATTTGTGGCAGTTTCCCCTCATTGTCGTCAGCAAACTCATGACTGAAAGGAAAAGTATGCTTTCTTCCTGTGAAAATTGAGGTTCTCAATGCTATCTGTTTTAAACTGATGGAGTAGTTAGTGTAAGGGTCTGTGCTGGTATTATTATGAAATCAATGCTGGACATCAAAAAGTTATTTTAGCTATTATATATATATATATATATCCTTTTGAACAGCATAGTATGGTACCTTATAGCATATCTGGGGTCTACAAATATTGGCTTCACTGCCTAAGCCAGTGTGTTACGTGAAAATCCCCTTTTCCCTTCCAAGTTGTGTTTTTATATCTAGTTATGTATTTTGGACTAAAATGCAGGCCTAAAACTTCTCTTTCAGGCCACAAAAGGAGTCAAATCTTAAGCTCACTCATTTCTCATGTTGTTTGTCAGTCTGGGAAGACTCATTTTCTCTAGAGACACTGGAAATGTCTTTATTGTTTAAGTCAATCACTGAATATGCAAACACCTTAAAGGAGGAGGACTTTGGCAGCAAAGTCTATCACCTATTGTTAACTAAATCACAGCCATTAAGCCACCTCCAGACTCCAAAATCCAGTAGCAACAGGAAGTAAGCTACTCCCCCTCCCCCAGAGTCAGGTTTTGCTGATAGCTGGTCTCTGGACCCTTCCACCTTTTGTTACTGAGCATGTGCACAGCTCTGGGATACTTCCGGTCATTTCTAGATCAACTTCAAGGTCAGACAACCCTTATAAGAGAGAACTCAGAGCACATGTCTCTCTCTCTCTGATTGCCCTCCTGCGGGAGCGGTCCTACGCGGGACTCTTCCTCCAACTGCTCCCCCCCGGACAGGTAAATATACCTTGCGTCTAAACTCCCTCCCTTCTTCCCTATCTATTCCTCCCTTCTCCCCCATCTTTAGTCAGCAACTGGGTTTAGCAGATTAAGGAACCCCTAAATACTTCCCTACACCCTATCCATTTCTGATTCCTTTTCGGATGCACCCAAATACATAGCACATGCATCCACCACTAGCTAGGTACGCTGTACACAAGTACTAGAAATCTATACTTATCAATTCTCCATGTGTATTATGTTTGTGTGTTTTTGCAATAAACACCTTTGTGTGTTTTTGCAATAAAAATATAATCCTTTGATTGAAAGTTACCTTTCTCCCAGTCTCCTCATTAAGCTAGGCAAGGGATCTCTTTGCTTTACGCTGTCTTGTTATCCAGCCTATGGTCCCAAAAAAGTTTCCAAAAGGCTAATATACTAATTCCCCTAAACAAAGCAGCCTTTTTGGTAACAAGTGGTTCTCAAACTTTTAGCACCTGGACACACAATCGTGCCACTAAGGGGGGAGCGAGGGGATGCTTTTACTCACACAGGGCTGCAGGACACTGCAGGATGTGTGGGGAGCCCTATGCAACCCTCCACAGGACTCCCTGAGGCTTAGAACATTTTAAGAAAGCGAGCGCTCTCAAACTTTTAGCATTGGGACCCACTTTTTAGAATGAGAATCTGCCAGGACCCACCAGAAGTGATGTCATGACCAGAAGTGACATCATCAAGCAGGGGAATTTTTAACAATCCTAGGCTGCAATCCTACCTAAACATACCCAGGAATAATCCCCATTGACTATCATTGTTAAAAGCATATACTTAGTAGCCTATTAAAAGTACAGATCTGTAACATGTCTCCAAATGCAGTCACCTACCATGGTAGCCTCCAGTCTGATATATTAAAAATAAAATATTGAAAGTAATGGTGACCTACCTGATATTGGCTTGCGACCCACCTAGTGGGTGCCAACCCACAGTTTGAGATACACTGGGCTAGGCAGCCTCTGTCTTTGCTACCAACTCCCCTTTCCCTGGGCACATGCAAAGAGTTTGGAGAGAGGCAAGAATTTCTCACATTTGCACTGGGGAATGAAGGAAATAAGGACTTTCTCCTGCTGTTTCTTCCTCTCCAGACCAGTGTTTCTCAAACTGTGGGTTGGGACCCACTAGGTGGGTCACAAGCCATTTTCAGATGGGTCTCCATTAATTTCAATATTTTATTTTTAATGTATTAGACTTGATGCTGCCATGTTATGTGACTGCATTTGGGGAACTGTACTTTTAACATGCTACTATGGATATGCTTGTAACAATGTTATTAAATGGGACTTGCTCCAGGGTAAGCGTGGTTAGGATTGCAGCCTAGGATTGTTAAAAGTTTTTTCCTGCTTGATGATGTCACTTCCGGTCATGACATAACTTCCGGTGGGTCTTGACAGACTCTCATTCTAAAAAGTGGGTCCTGGTGCTAAATGTGTGAGAACCACTGCTCCAGACTGTTAAACAAGCACCAGGTGACTCAGGCGCCTATCCTATACACACTATCCTATGCATACTTTCTTGGGAGTAAGTCCCACTGAAAGCAGTAAATGGAACTTCTGAGTGCACTCAGTTTCAGTTGCTCTCCTAAGGCCTCTGAGAAGTACAGATGTTTGGATGCAATGCAAATATTTGCTTTTTCTGCTCTTCTCCAAATGGCTGTTTAAGTGACAGCCCACTATTGGAGGCTGCTGAGAGACCTCCCCAGGGGTAGTTACCCCAGGAAAGCTTGCAAATCAATGTGGACACCTGACCACATCACAAACTCTTTTGGAAGGTTCCCTTAGGCCTAATTAGACATTTGCAGCAATGTGTTGTCCAAGTATGCAATGACAGTAGAAGCACACTTCTTTAAAAAAAAAATCAGCTGAGGAAGGGAAGAACACTGATCATGATTCCTGGGAGGGGAAGGTAAACTCACCTCCCTTGGGTTCACTGAAAATCTCCCCATTTTCCTACTGAAAATCTCCCCAACTCTTTTGTTTGTGTCTGCCCCTAGAGGGGCTGTTTACAGCTCTGAGGGGGCAAACAGTACTGTTGGGGGTTTATGGTGGGGAAAATGGAATGAGGGAAAAGAACTCAATTTGGCCTGCTTGTACGCCACAGGACCACTGAAGCTGGTTTTTCTTTGAAGAAAATGAGATACTGATGGTGAGGCATTTCTCTCAATACAGCATTCCCAGGTTCTGCTGTTTTGGCCCTTGGTTTCAAGAGTGGTTTCCAATTCAGTGTGGTAGGCTGCTGTTTGAGAAACCTGAGCCAAAAGTGCTCTTGGGTGTGTGGAACTAATTGTGTGGTTCTTTGGATCTTGGACAAGGTTTCCACAATTCTGGAAAGGAACACAAAATGCAAGCCAAACCCCTACAGCTATCTTTGCTCCCAGATAATTATTTCCCTGACTATACATAGAATACAGGTATTTCTCTCAAGGTTCTTTCTGAAGATGTGTGTGCAACTTGTTTCCTAGGACTGATGTTCTCACTCTGCAGCACAATTGTGTCCACTTCCAGATCAGCAGGAAACACAGCCAGTCTTGCTAGAAGGCAGCTGATTCAGGCTTCAGGCTGGGGCTATTATGCTGCCTCCAATCACCAGCTCACGCTAGATGTTTGGTGGAGATTTGTGAACTCAAATCTTCACTGAACATACGTATAAAAAGTATAGAGGAGAGAAGTGGTGGGCAGAGTGTCTAATCCTTCCCTCTCCCCCTGCATTTCTCTATACACTTTGCTCCCAACCACAGCCACAGAAATTCTTGCCTGGGATTCCCACCAGAGAAAATCAACTGGGGGTGGGCAGTGTAGTGGAGAAAAGGCAAGTGGAGAAAAGGTTAAGTAACTTTTCTCCCAAACCACTTTTCTTTTTCCTAACCACATCCTCACCTTTGAGACTTGTGATTTTCCATTTTTGTGTCTGGTGCCAAATTTCTATGCATGTACTTAGTTCTCATGGAACTCATTATTGATTCTCCAACTGTGGCTTTTCTCTTCTCCTCAGTAACATTCCTTTTAAGCAATAGTACATGAGAATTGTGGTTCCTAGTTATGCTGCCTGACCAGCCACCCACTCAGAGCTCCGCAGCTCTAGCAGCACATGACACATGCACTTCTGATTTATTTCCATTCCAATTTTCCCTTGAGGAGGGCATGCACCCTAAAGAGGCACAACACATTTGGATTGTGCCTTGTACCATTCATTTGTGGAGAGAAACCCCTGAATCAGCTGGATTCACAATTGCTCCAATGTGAATCTGAAGTTAAAAAAAAAAAAAAAGATGAGAGGAGAAGTCACAAAATATAATTATGGATTATTTGAAAGTACAAGTGGCCCTAGATTGGCAAAAATGTATGAAAATGTACCAAACAGATGTTGGAAGTGTAAAAGACAAGAAGGAACGTTCTATCACATGTGGTGGACCTGTACAAAAGCAAAAAAATATTGGACTTTGATACACCAGCAAATGCAGTTGATTTTGAAGGTAAATTTACAAATGAAACTAGAAGCTTTTTTGTTGGGAATATTGGATGAGTCGATTCAGAAAGACTATGAAACTATGTTTTTATATATGACAACTGCTGCAGGATTATTGTATGCCAAATATTAGAAAGTTCTGGAGATACCTGTATTGGAAGAGCGGTGGTTAAAGTTATTGGATTTGGCAGAAATGGACGAATTTACAATTCTTCTTAAAGACAAGTCAGTAAAATCTTTTATGGTCAATTGGAAACCATTCATGGACTTCATGAACATTGAGGAGAAAGTGGGCCAAATAATCTATGGATTTGATGAGTAGATAGGGGAGATAACTTTTATGTTTTTCTCATTTTTCTTTTTCGTGTGGAAAATGCACTGCAGACACTCGCCCATAAGTCAATCCCACAGATAAGTCAGAGGGCAGGTTTTGAGCCAACAATCATGGAATTTTCTATGACCCTCGGATAAGTCAGGGCTTAAACTTAGGGGGGTGTCTGACTATAGTTTTGTCTGATTTTACTCGAGGCCAGATCCTGAAAAATAACCCACCACTAATTGTTACCTAAGAACTGTAGTCTCTAATTTATTAAAAACATAGTAAAAGATCATAAGATACATTATTTTATTCTTTTTAAATTCTGCTCTTCATCACCTTTTTGTAAGCGCTATCAGAGTAAGTGCACTGTAAACAACATACCAGGGACACATAACAGGACCTTTAGGGGGTACTTGAAAAAGGATGGAATAATGGCAGAAAAAGGCAGGTCATGCTCCAGAATACCTTGCAAGACAGGAATGCCTTGCAAGAACCAGCAAGGCAGGAAGGGAGGTAGCTAGCTGGCTGTGAAAGCCCCACCAACAGCTAGTTTTTGGTCATCAATCCATGTATGAACCAGTGATTGAAAACCAGCACAGTAAAAAAGCTGAAACATAATATGGAAAGTGATCAATCAGCCAGAATTTCTCAGCACACTTCTGGTGCAAAACAGTGCAAAGGCAGAGTCTTCTGTTCTTCAAACAGATAAAAAGAGAAAACACTGTGATAAATACATGAAGTCTGGGCTTTCATATGGAGGAGATGAGGGCTTGTATTATTTACAAACATTTTGCTAATATGAAGGGTACAATTTATGGAAATGGGCTGCCAGGGGATATGCAAGTGAAAAAGGTTGAACCATGAATCAAATCCACCTTTAAGATGTCTGGCGTGTTAATCCAGAAGCTCTACGTACAACATACAACCCATAACTGGGAGTGTGCAGTTCAATTCACAGCAGAGAGATGCAGCTGCATATATTTGCAACCCTTTTTACTCAGAAGTAGACCCAGTGCTTTCCATGGGTGTTGTTCTTAAGTAATGGTGCATTGAACTGTAGCCTGCTTCAAATGGAAAGGAGGATTCCCATCCTGGTGTTTCAAAAAACAGACCTGCTTTGCAAGCATTTGCAAAAGGGAAAGAAGGAAGGAGAATAAAAGGTTATAAGGAGCTGTGCCTGCTTCTAAGGAGCTGTGCCTGCCTGCTGCTTGAGAAACTTGGGGACTGTCTGCCCTTAAGAAATGAAACTTTTCAGAGTTGAAAGTCTCTGCCCTCTGATTGACCCAGAGATCAGGCGAAGTGAGAATTGGAGCTTGATTACTTGGCAAAAATTTCAGTACTATAGGCGAGTATCTACTTTAAAATAAGTGTAGACTGTTTAAGATTTGATAATTAATTTTTTGTATGATTTTGTAGTAAAACCAAGAAATGTAGTTTGAGATCTCCACACTTGCCACATAACTTGCAATGTTTTTAATTTTTGGGTGTGTGTGTATTTGCTTTTAATAAAACTAAAAAGTTAAAAAAAAGAAAGTACAAGTGGCCCCCCAGTGGCATTGCTGGGGGGAGGTCCAGGAGGTGTGGGCCAAAATTGTTTAAATCTTGGTATTTTTGAATAATACCATCATGTTATACATCATTTGATGCATGATTTCATGCAGAATGCAGTGAAACTGCATTGAAATATCTCTATTGTATCAAAATTTATAGCCAAAAAACTAGCCAGGATGGGGCAATGATTCGTCACCATGCCCACTGCCTGAGGTGTTGCCCTACCCACTGCATGGGAGGAGGTCTATCATGGGGGTGAGGTACTGGCCTTCCGCATCAAGTGACACAAACCCTAGTTGCGCCACTGGGGCCCCCATATCAGCAGATCCCTTATCTCCCTTATCTAATTGGGGGCCCCCCACATGCCCATCAACATTCTTTAATTTAAATGCTTACTGCAAAGTGTTTCTGGCTTAAAACAGGTTACTGTAAACATTCATGTTTATAGCATGATGAAAGGAGGCTGTCAGACTGTATGCCTGATGAAACTAGATGGAACACTAGACAAGAAGCAGTTAACTTCCACTTCCTGTTGAGCATTCCATCCAGGCTATGTTTGTTTTTCAGGTAAAAAATAGCCGGAAGTGAAGTTGCTAGCATGCCTCTAGCACACTAGAAATGCAGTTCATTAAAAAATGGGAAGAAAATGGTGTTGAATGTACTTCAGGTTGTTTTCTCAATATTTCATCATTGCCTTATAGTTATTAAAGTTACCTTAAAGTTATTAGCTTCTGTATAATGCTTTAAAATCTTGAGAATGGATGACTCCTTTTGATCAAGTTCAAAAACCCCTCTTCTGTTGCGCCCTCTGTTTTCCATACTAGACGGCTGTGCCTAGTTGTTTAACTGGAACTGAGCAATAGGATAACATCACTCATGGAGGTGGCCATGTTTTCTAACCCTATACTCGCAGGAAAGATAGTTAGCATGATGAGCATGCTGGAAGGTGAAAAATAAACACAACCTTAGTATGCTGGAAAGAGGGGGGAACAGCTCTCTAGTTCTTCTAGCTTAACTATTTGTATTTTTTGAACATTGTCCCTATGGGATCCTATGCAGGTAAGCTGATTAGAATGTTGGATGCTGTGGTTTGTGTTCCTTTTAGACTGCTGAAGATAAGTACGGTATGAGCTATATTGAATACACTGGAGTGTGCTTTATCCATATAAGAAATTCAAATAGGCAGCATCTTCCTCACCATGCTTTGGCCCATGTGGCTCAGTTTGTTAAGAAGCTGCTTACCGGCAGGTTCTGGACAGTTTTATGGGCTGGGGCCAGCGGTCAGACAGTAAACACTGGGGAACAAGCAGCTCTTTGAGAAAGTCTCTTGGCAGTTAAGCATGAAAAAATAATGTTCAGGTAACTGTGCAGGGCCTGCCTGAACTACTTGGCCAGTCTCTTGCAAACCAAAATCAGTCACGCACCACAGGCACTGGTAGTTTTCCATTTCCAAACTGGGAAGAAGGTGGTGGGAAGTGAGTGGGCAGAAGTGCATGGTTTAGTTGTCCTGCCAGTGCTCATTTTTTCAACTTTTACCAATTTCATTTCTGAAAATGATCTTCTCTTGTGCTGTGTTTTTATTATGTTGTCATATTATGGGTTGTGTTTATCAAACTAAATTGTTATTGTGAGCCACTCTGGATATTTTTTAATATTAAAAGGGCATAAGAAGCTCACTATAAATACACCCATAAACTGTGTTTCTCTGCAATAGTGTGGTGTAACTACAAATCAAGAAAGTCCCTGGTCTCCTGCCTCTTTTCTCTGTCACAAGCTTCCTATGTGAGTTTGAGCAAGCTACTCTTCCTCTCAGCGCAATTTGAAGCGCGCTCTGAGCCAGCCTGCCAACTCAGGAGTTGGATGGGCTGATGTGGAGGCTCATGCTGGCTCGTGAAGGCCAGATCCAGCCAGTGTACCTCCTGTACTAGGTAACTAGATAGGGCCCAGATAGGGCAGGCCAGCACAGGGGGTGGGAGGGTGGAACAGAGGCAGGGAGGGGGTGTTTGGGGGCTGGGGGCAGAACAGATTGGGCCTGGGGTAGAATTGGTGGCAGCAGTGTGCACTGAATCTAAGGGCGCAATTCTAACCCCTTATGTCAGTGCTTTCCAGCACTGCATCCAGAACAAGCATTCCCTTACTTTGAGGAGACCTCCATGAGTGACACCCAATTGCAGGATGCAGCACATGTCCCATTGGCACCTCTATGCCAGTGCTGGAAAGCACTGACATAAGCGGTTAGGATTGCACCCTAAACCTCCAATCCCAGGCTTACACAGGCTGTTTGGATTTGTGCCAGTGAAATTGCTGGCACAGATCTGAGTAGCCCCATAGGGATGGCTAGGGCTTGACATGGGGTAAGGGGAAAAATATAGGGGTAATCTTCAGCCTGCACCTAACCTGTGCTGGATACAGCGCAGGCTAGTCCCCATAATTGCAGGTAGTGGAGACGGGCAACTGAATCCCAACCTGCGCTGGAACAAGAAGACTGTCCTGTGTTCCAGCACAGGTTAGGATAGAGCTGCCTATCTCCACTACCTGCAATTATGGGGATAGCACTGACCTACTTCACAATTAGATTTAGAATTAGACTGTGTTTTAAGAGATCTAAACTGAAATATCTCTCCCGTGGACACTGCTGCGTGCTCTTGGGCAAATTGTTGTCTCTTGGCCTCAGTTTCCACATGTAAACTCCAGGAATGGGCTGTGACTCGGATGACTCAAATCGCAAAAACATGAATTTTTGGCAGCTTGTATGGACTCAAGTCAAGCGTGTCAAAAACTTGGGCACTGACTTGGGACTTGGGGGTTTTACCCTAAAAATGAAAAGACTCGAATAGACTTGAATCAAGCCTTGTTTCTGTGTATGCTTGCTTGTTTTTTCCCCCTGCCACTTCCGCAACTTGAATTATTTATTGAAAAGACTCAGACTCAAGTAAAAATGACTCAAAAAATAGCTCTGAACGAGTTGCAATGGCTGTCATTATTGACTCATGGGTGACTTGTGTCCAGGGGTGGAGTCTCGGGACTTGACATTCGAGGAAGTGGCTCTGGCACACCCCTGGTAAACACTAGTCTAAATCTTACAGAATGGCAGCCTTTATGTTTATTATAGTTAAATAAATAAATATATAAATAAATAAGAATGGCAGCCTCACGACATTCTCATGAGAGAAAACAAGTAAAGCACTTCATAAACCACAAGAACTATATAAACAACAAACAGCAGTACTAGGAAAGACTATTGCAAATTATGAGCACAACAGGCTGAAAAAACTGAAAAAAAAAATTCTTATTAACCTACTGTGGAACAAGCATAATTTTAAATGGGAGTTCATAAGGTCCCTGAGTCATGGGTCCCTGACTCTTAGTAACATTGCATGGGGAACCAATCAGAACCATCCATAACTAGCATCCTATTCTGTACCTCTCACATCCCAACCCATGGTGCCATTGTTCACTGCTGTGCATGAATTCTGCTGCATTTGATGAAGATAGCATTGTCCAGTTTCCTTAGGTTCACATCCTGATGCAGTGGTGCCTGGCAGTTGAAGGGGTGGCATTTGGTGGGGGGGCAGACCGGTGTTTGGTCAGTCTGGAGAAAAAAAGTGAGCATGTTTGGAAAGTGGAGCCTGACGAATAGGGAGAGAGCAGAATAAATACTAGATTTTTTTCAAAGCAGGCAAAAAAAAAAAAAAAAAAAGCCTTCCCACCTGATCCTATACCCTCATCCTGAAATTTTACTCTGGTGATCTTGAGACAATGAAAGGGGGAAATTCTGACATTTGAGGTGAAAACCTGAGACTTCACAACACTACTAGCCAACTGTTTATATTCTGCATTCCAGCAATTGCTAGTCCGTATTTTCTGTGGTGAGCTCTTACTGAAAGTGGAAAGTCAGGATATACATTGATTAAATTAAATTAAATGTTTATTTAATCAATATTATTTCTTTATTACTTTTATCATTACTGTATTTCTATTATTCAATTATTTAATCAATGTGTATCCTGACTTTCTACTTTGATCTGGATTCATGGGGTATCAGCACTGGCCAGTTAACTATTCTAATAACTATAGGCTGCTTAGAATTCTTACTTGGTCTTCCAGTCAGATGTCCATACAGAACTTGCCACAGGGAAAATGAAATCCTGAAAATAGTAGACCATTTCAGTGGCAAAATTGGTGACCTTTGGTGATAATGGATCAGTGGTGACCATTTCAGTAGTAATATGTGAATTGCAGCAGTAGCGTCACTAGGCAGTGTGGACTGCACCAGGTGACACACTGGGAGGTGTGTGTGTGTGACACCACTACTGACCAAAACTGTGAAAATATAGGTATTTTTGAATAATACTATCATATTATATATTGTTCAATGCATAATGTAATGCAGTGAAAAAGTATCTGTATTCTATCAAAAGCTATAGCCTTTATTTAACTCAAAACCGTCCAATGAGACTAATTGTTCTGAGAGCCAATGAGGTGTTGTTATGACACAGCAGGAAACCAATGAGGTGTTAGTATGAGTCAGCTCCTATTTCCATGAAGCAGAGCTAATAGTAGTATTCAGTTGCGTGAGTTTCATTGTTGGCCACGGGTTTTTGTTGGTTACTGATTTTTGAGGTGACCTGTACTATTATATATTAAAATAAATAATGCAGGTGACACCAACCCTAGTGATGCCACTGTATTTAGGTTGTGCATTTGATATTGTGGTTTATTCTGTATTGTCTGAAGAGGTCCATCATAGGAGTGATGCAATGAGCTCCCACATTGGGTGAGGTAAAACCTAGTGACACTTCTGAGCTGCAGCTGCCTTCTTTTTCCTAAACCTGCTTCTCTACAGAAATTTTTCCTGCCACATATCTCCAGGTCTGAAATACTTTCTTACTAGTTGCATTTTTCTGTGCCAACCTGCTTTAAAGGTACAAGAGCAGGAACTATCGAAAAAGAAAAGGTTGGGAGAACCAATGTCGGTCTGGGTAGCTTTTAAGGTGACTTTCTTTCTGGGAAGATATCCTGGACATGACAGTCTGCCAACCCTTCAAACGCAAGAGAGTTGTGTCACAAGGCTGGACTTGGCTGCAGTCAGTGTTTTGGAAAGTAGCATAGGAATTATGTCCACAGTCAGCCTGGAACTTGCTGGGGCCCCTAACACTGCAAAACCAGGATCAAATTGGTATTGCCACCATTTCAGTGGCAGTCGTTGTGGGCTGAGAAACTTCTGTGAATTTGACTCACAGATCCTCTCTTTTAGATTTCTCACTGATCTGCAGAAGGTTCCTTCAGTGTTGATACTAATGCAAAGAATCCCAAAATCCTTAGACAAAACCCCAGATTTTGCAATCCTAATTATAGATGTTCACTGCAAGTGGAATGAATTATGGTTATTATGCAAAACTTGATTGTTAAATAAACAGCAGCTTACAGAATCCATGTTGGATTTTCTTGATTCTAAATTAGTGACTATATTCCAGAATTTATAGTATGATCATTCATGACTATGTATATTCCCCAGGTTGCCACAATTATCAACTTGTTTTTCCAACTTTCTCATAATTGTTCAAAGGAGCTTGCCATGACTCCCTAGTAGAAAGCATACTTTGTATACAGAATATCCCAGCAGTGGCATACTTCAGGGGGGACAAGAGTGCAAATGCCCTGGGGCCCCACACCTGTGGGGGTGGCACTTCCATCCTCGCCCCCCGCTGACCACCGGCTTCTTTCCCTTGAAAAACAGAGCTATTCTGGGCCATCCCCTACTTCTTTCCCCCTTTCACTAAAGGGACGGAAGGGGGCGGTTTTCTGATCAGTGCAGTCTGGAATTGTACTCAGGCCTAGGTTCCAAAGGGGGCCCCAGGAACCAAAGGAGGGGGCCCAAAAATTTTCTATGATGTTACATTTACTGATCTCACTATGGCCTTTGAGAGGAGGGTGCAGGGGGTGCATCTTTCCTGGACCTGGGGCAAAATAAGAGACCTGGGAGCCAAAGGAGGGGAGCCAGAAATTTCCTGAGATCTCACAAAATGTTTGCATATACATATGTGAAAATTAGGTCAGCTTAAGGAGGTGGTCAATATAGAGAGTGGTCAACTTTGGAGGTTATACTGTATTGCGTAAAGACTACCATTCACATTTCATTTTATATATTATGATTTGTTGAAATTGTAATCCAGTGGAGAAGGGAAGGGGCCCAAAAAACCCCAAAAGAAACTTTGTACCTTCTCAAAGCCCTGGTTGGTGTATGAGTTTGAGAAGGTAAGCAACAGTTAGAAATATTTTTAGAAAAAAAAAATGTTTTAATTATAGCTCATTGGTATGACCAGTTCCGAGATACAGATAGCAGCTGACACGGGCAACATCAAGGGGATGTATGATGGTATCAAGCAGGCCCTAGGTCCAACACAGAAGAAAATTGCCCCTCTGAAGTCTGCCACAGGCGAGGTCATCCAGGATCAGACGCAGCAGATGGAATGCTGGGTGCAGCACTACTCTGAGCTATATTCCAGAGAAAATGTAGTCACCGAAGAAGCGCTGAACAACATTGAGTGCCTGCCTGTGCTGGAGGAGCTTGACAGTGAACCAACCCTAGAAGAACTTCACGTGGCCCTGGACTCCCTTGCCTTTGGCAAGGCACCTGGAAAAGACAGCATCTCTGCTGAAGTCCTAAAGTGCTGCAAAGAGATCATTGTCACTTAGCTGCATGAAATCCTCTGTCTCTGCTGGAGAGAAGGTGGAGTACCTCAAGACATGAGGGATGCAAACATCATCACGCTGTACAAGAACAAGGGCGACAGGGGTGACTGCAATAACTACCATGGCATCTCTCTCCTTAGCGTTGTAGGAAAGTTGTTTGCCCGAGTTGCACTAAAGAGGCTCCAGGTACTTGCAGAGAGCGTTTATCCAGAATCACAGTGCGGATTCCGAGCCAACAGGTCCACCACTGATATGGTATTCTCCCTTAGATAACTGCAGGAGAAATGCAGGGAACAGCGACAGCCACTCTTTATAGCCTTCATAGATCTCACAAAGGCCTTCAACCTGGTCAGCAGGGATGGCCTCTTCAAGATTCTCCCCAAGATTGGATGTCCACCCAGGATCCTCAGCATCATCAGATCCTTCCACAAGGACATGAAGGGCACTGTAGTCTTCGATGGCTCCACATCAGACCCCCTTGACATCCGAAGCGGCGTGAAGCAGGGCTGTGTTCTTGCACCAACGTTGTTTGGGATTTTCTTCGCTGCCCTGCTGAAGCATGCCTTTGGAACCGCAACAGAAGGCATCTCTCTCCGGACCAGATCAGACGGAAAGCTCTTCAACCTCTCCAGACTGAGATGTCCAAAGTCCAGCTGAAATGTCTGCGTGACTTCCTCTTTGCCGACGATGCAGCTGTCACTACCCACTCTACCAAAGATCTCCAGCAGCTCATGGATTGTTTTAGCAAGGCCTGCCAAGATTTTGGACTGACAATCAGCCTGAAGAAAACACAGGTCATGGTTCAGGATGTGGACTCACCTCCCTGCATTACAATCTCTTCGCATGAACTGGAGGTTGTCCATGACTTTGTGTACCTTGGCTCAACGATCTCTGACACTCTTTCTCTCGATACCGAACTAAACAAACGCATCGGTAAAGCAGCTACCACATTTTCCAGACTCACAAAGAGAGTCTGGTCCAACAAGAAGCTGACAGAACATACCAAGCTCCAGGTCTACAGAGCTTATGTCCTGAGTACACTTCTGTACTGCAGCGAGTCGTGGACTCTTAGCTCACAACAGGAGAGGAAACTGAACGCTTTCCACATGCGCTGCCTCCGACGCATTCTCGGCATCACCTGGCAGGACAAAGTTCCAAACAACACATTCCTGGAACGTGCTGGAATCCCTAGCATGTATGCACTGCTGAAACAGAGACACCTGCATTGGCTCGGTCATGTCGTGAGAATGGATGATGGCCGGATCCCAAAGGATATAATAATAATAATAATAATAATAATAATAATAATAATAATAATAATAATAAAACTTTATTTTTATCCCGCCCTTCTCCCAAAAAGGGACCCAGGGCGGCTAACAACATATAAAACAGATTAAAATATAATTTCACAAACAGATAAAAACATATTAAAAAACACATTAGCAGAACCCATAAAAACAGTAGTCAGAAGAGTCAGAATAAAAGAGCATAAAACAGCAGTTCTTAGAGGAATCGGGCCTGTAAAAAAGCAACTAAAAGGTATATAAAAGATGTTTAAAAGGCCATAACGTCAGAAGGATTGGTTAAACAACAAGGTCTTCAGGCCTCGCCGAAAGGTCTCAAGAGAGGGAGCCATTCTCAAGTCAAGGGGAAGGGAGTTCCACAACGTTGGTGCCACTACTGAGAAGGCTCTATTTCTTGCCGCCGCCCCACGTACCTCCCTAGGCGGCGGCACTTGTAAAAAGGCCTTCTCTGATGACCTGAGAGCACGAGCCGGATTGTATGGGAGTAGGCGATCTCTAAGATAACCTGGCCCAGAGCAGTATAGGGCTTTAAAGGTCAAAACCAGCACCTTGAATTGGGCCCGGAAACGAATGGGCAGCCAATGTAGCCCCCGGAGAAGCGGGCTGACAGAGTCAAACCGCCTAGCTCCAGTGACCACACGGGCCGCCGCATTCTGCACTAATTGCAGTTTCCGAACCATCTTCAGGGGCAGCCCCACATAAAGCGCGTTACAATAATCTAACCTCGATGTCACCGTAGCATGGATCACCGTGGCCAGGTCTGCACGATCCAAGTACGGACACAGCTGGCGCACCAGCCGAAGCTGAGCAAAGGCCCCCCTAGCCACAGCCGCCACCTGGGAATCCAGGAGCAGCTGCGAGTCCAGGTGGACCCCCAAGCTGCGGACCTGCTCCTTCAGAGGGAGTGCAACCCCATTCAGAGCAAGCTGATAATCCAGCACCTGCATCGAGGATTTCCGAACCAGGAGAGCCTCTGTCTTATCCGGATTTAATTTCAGCTTGTTAGCCCCCATCCAGATCCTCACTGCTTCCAGACAGCGCTCCAGGCCCTCAACCGCCACCCTGGAGTCTGGAGGAAAGGAGAGATAAAGCTGGGTGTCATCAGCATATTGATGACATCCCACTCCAAACCCCCGGATGACCTCTCCCAGTGGTTTCATGTAGATATTAAATAGCATGGGGGACAGAATTGAGCCCTGCGGCACCCCGCACCTCAATGGCCAGGGTGTTGAACAGGCATCCCCCAGCACCACCATCTGGGACCGACCTTCCAAGTAGGAGTGGAACCACCGCAAAACAGTGCCTCCAACTCCCAACTCGGCCAATCGGCCCAGAAGGATACCATGGTTGATGGTATCGATAGCCGCTGAGAGGTCCAGCAGGACCAACAGGGACGCACTTCCCCTGTCCAGTCCCCGGCGTAGGTCATCCACCAAGGCGACCAAGGCAGTTTCCGTCCCAAAGCCCGGCCTGAAACCAGATTGAAAAGGATCCAGATAATCTGCTTCATCCGAGACCCTCTGGAGTTGGGCCGCCACCACCCGCTCAATTACCTTGCCCAGAAACGGGATGTTGGAGACTGGCCGATAGTTGTTCAACACAGTGGAATCCAGGGAGGGCTTCTTCAGGAGGGGGCGAACCACTGCCCGCTTCAAAGCAAGCGGCAATATCCCCTCCCCCAAATAAGAGTTGACCACCCTCACTGTCCACTCAGCCAGTCCACCCCGGGCAGCTCTTATCAGCCAAGCTGGGCAAGGGTCAAACAGGCAGGCAGACAGCCTCACACTCCAAAGGAGTCTGTCCACATCCTCAGGCTGCACAAGCTGAAAAGAATCCCACAACACTGGACAAGCAGTTGCCAGGGGGACATCATCAGACATTGTCAATGTGGCATCCAAGTCGTAACGAATGCGATCGATTTTATCTGCAAAATGTTGCGCAAACACGTCACAGCGGCTGACCGTGTATTCCTCCTGGTCCACTGGTGGGGCCTGATGGAGGAGGCCCCGCACCACACGGAACAGCTCTGCTGGACGGCTATCAGCAGACGCAATGGTAGCAGAGAAGAATGATTTCTTCGCTGCTACCACCGCCACGGAGTAGGCTCTATAATGAGCTCTACTCCGTGTCCGATCAGATTCATCACGAGTTTTCTGCCACCGTCACTCTAGACGCCTGCCCTGCCACTTTATCATTTGCAGCTCCTCAGTGAACCAAGGAGCCGCTCCGAGTCTGCGACGTGGCAGAGGTCGCTCCGGAGCAATCTCATCCACTGCCCTGGACATTTCCCCGTTCCAGAGGTCAACCAGGGCCTCAGATAAGGTGCCAGTCTTGGCAGTGGGAAAATCCCCCAGAGCCCTCAGGAAACCTTCAGGATCCATTAGCCTCCGGGGGCGGACCATAGAAAACAGTCCCCCGCCTCTGCGGAGGTAGGAAGTGGCAACCAGCCTAAACCTTACCAGGAAGTGATCTGTCCATGACAACGGAGTGATCTTGATCTCCTCTACATCCAGATCACCGCCCCCGTGCCCAGCTGTAAACACCAGGTCCAACATGTGTCCTGCAGTATGTGTCGGGGCCAAGATCTTCTGGGACAGGCCCATGGTTGTCATGGCAGCCATGAAATCCTGAGCTGCACCTACCGCAGGGGCCTCGGCATGAACATTGAAGTCCCCCAGCACTAACAGGTGGGGGGCCTTCAATGCCACCCCCGAGATCACCCCAGTCAGCTCAGGCAGGGAGACTGTTGGGCAGCAGGGCGGGCGGTACACCAACAGAATCCCAATCCTGTCCGGTCCTCTCAACACAACATGCAGGCACTCGAACCCAGCAGACTGCTGGACAGGGCACCTGGTGAGGGAGATGGACTCACGATAGACCATTGCAACTCCCCCTCCCTGTCCCTGCAATCTTGGCTGCTGCAACACCTGGAAGCCTGGTGGACAAAGTTCAGAGAGACTAACGCCTCCCTCCACGTCCAGCCAGGTCTCCGTAATGCATACCAGGTCGGCTTTCTCATCCAGAATCAAATCCTGGATGATACAGGTCTTATTATTCACCGACCTGGCATTCAAAAGCAGCAGCTTCAGATCCAGGGACTCACCGCCAAGACCACCAGGCATCCGAGAATTGGGGGAGGGACCAGAAGGGGAGATGATCTGCCTGTGATTAACTCTCCTTCTCCTGTAACGGCCTGTCTGACCCCCACCGCCATATCTCCCCTGGCCCGTCACTCTCTTGATAGTGGCACTCTTCCCTTCCCCTAAGCTACCTCCTGAGAGCACACACATGTGGCGAGGCCCGCCTTCTGAGACTGGCCTGCAGGCGGATCCTCTGCTGTAAAAACAATTGTTGCTGCTCTCTCCCCTGCCTCCACCGACGGGGAGGTATCCGACTGCTGCTAGTTGGTCCGCTGACGGAGAGGGCACCTGATCTTCCGGGCACAAGCCCCAAGCTAAGAGCCCTTTGGCTCTTGCCAAAGGCTCGCGCCTCTGGCAAGCCCAGCAAGCTGTAAAGTACCTGGGGAGAGAGGAGGAGAGCAATCAGGCAGGCCTGCAGACTCCACCCCCCAGCCAAACAGTCTCCCCAGCTGGGCCTGATGGTCCCTTCCAGAAACTGCCTCTGGAGAGCAGCCTCTGGCAAGCCCAGCAAGCTGTAAAGTACCTGGGATCTCCTCTATGGAGAACTCGTGCAAGGAAAGCGCCCTCCAGGTAGACCACAGCTGTGATACAAGGACATCTCAAGAGGGATCTGAAGGCCTTAGGAGTGGACTTCAACAAGTGGGAAACCCTGGCCTCTGAGCAGCCCGCTTGGAGGCAGGCTGTGCAGCATGGCCTTTCCCAGTTTGAAGAGACACTTGGCCAACAGTCTGAGGCTAAGAGGCAGGCCCCTAGCCAGGGAGACAGACCAGGGTCAGACTGCACTTGCTCCCGTTGTGGAAGGGATTGTCACTCCCGGATTGGCCTTTTCAGCCACACTAGACGATGTTCTAAAACCACCTTTCAGAGCGCGATACCATAGTCTCTCGAGACTGAAGGTTGCTAACAACAGGTATGACCAGTATAAAGCCATGTGCTTTGTTTCTTTGATTTGAAAGCTGTAATTGTAGTTATCCTGACATTGTCTTTTGATAGAAATCAAACACTTCAGTGTCTTCCTCCTCTTTCTGCAGTTGTCTGCCGCTATCCACTTGGCATGTCAGGTGGGCACATCCCTGATGAGGACATTTCCGCTTCCAGCCAGTGGTCTGAATCTACAGCAGCCAAGTATGGAAGGTGAGAACAAATTGCACCTGAGGTCTTTCAGCAAAGCAGTCACCCAGCCACAGTTGGGTAATTGGAGGCTGACATGTTTAGGCAGCTGCCAAGGCCCAAATCCATGAAGGGGCCCACTAGTGCTGCTACTTAGGATCTCTTGACACTGGGGCTAGGGCTAGGCAGCTTGGAAGTTGCACATGCTGTCTCCAACCTAAGGACAGCTGTAAGCAGAGGGTGGCGTGATCCAGAATGCTGCCCTGCCCGCTGCCACTTTGGACCCACTGTCTTTGCACAAGTAAAAAAGAAGAAGCTGCTGCTTACCATGCTCTTTGACATTTTTTTTTTCAGTTGCAGTAGTGCAGGACTTCCTGTTTGATTTAAAGGGACTGTGCGAATGAAGGAGTTCCTTTGCTCATGTGATCCCTGTAAATCAGAAGTCCTGCACTTTCACATTCAAAGAAACTGCTCTAGGAACAAGGTAAACATATGGATGATCTGCTTTCTACTTGCTTTAAGTGTGTGGAAAGCAGATCAGTGCAGGCTACATCTGTGGCAGGCTGGAGAGAGGCGGCAGCAGACTCAGGGTGAAGGGCACCCTCTCTCACATGCACACTCCCACAGTCTCCTGCTGGATGCAACCCACGTCAGCTGGACTAGATGGGCCTTTGGCCCAATCCAGCAGAGCTCTTCTTATACTTCGTCTAATGGATAGCCTATGCCTGACTGTAGCACCACCATAGTGCCCCTGGACCTAATTTTAGTGCTAAAATTCAGGCCTTGAACATTATGGGAGTAACAAAGCAGAATAAAGATGCACAGTGAGCTCCTGCAATGTTCTTCCTTTACCATGGTTGCAGCCAACAGCAGCTTCTGGAAACCACAGAGGTATACACTGCCTGAGCACTGGCAGGAAAGCAGCAGCTACAGTACACATGGTGGCAGCCCTGCCAGGATCCACTGAGGCAGGTAATTTGGTGGGGGAGGTGGAAAGGTGGAACAGGGAAACTACAGGAATGGGGGTGGGCGGGCAGATTGACTGTGGGAAGGGGGTGGGTTTGGCGGTGGTGCAGCAATCAAATTCTAGCCTCCTTCCCAGACCTGATCCCACAGCCAGGGTCCATGTGAACCATGTGCACCAACAATTTCACTAGTTCAGGTCCAAGTAGCTGCCTCTGTGCTGCTGAGGCTTACCCCTGGGTGAAGGAATGCATGTTCCCTTACCCAGAAAAGACCGCCACATCCCACCTCCACCAACCCCCCGTAGGATGCAGCAGTAGCCATTTTGGCATTGCTCCATTGGTGGGGGGGCATAGGATTGGGTTGTTAGTAATAGAAGTTGAAATCTGATTTTCACTAATAGCAAAACTGAATCCTTTTATACGTTGCAGTACAAAGACACTGGCTTTCATAAGAACATAATAACAGCCCCACTGGATCAGGCCATAGGCCCATCTAGTCCAGCTTCCTGTATCTCACAGCGGCCCACCAAATGCCCCAGGGAGCACACCAGATAACAAGAGACTTCATCCTGGTGCTCTCCCTTGCATCTGGCACTCTGACATAGCCCATTTCTAAAATCAGGAGCTTGCACATCATGGCTTGTAACCTGTAATGGATTTTTCCTCCAGAAATTGGTCCAATCCCCTTTTAAAGGCATCTAGGCAAGATGCCATCACCACATCCTGTGGCAAGGAGTTTCATAGACCAACCACATGCTGAATAAAGAAATCTTTTCTTTTGTCTGTCCTAACTCTCCCAACACTCAATTTTAGTGGATGTCCCCTGGTTTTGGTGTTATGTGAGAGTCCAAAGAGCATCTATCCACTCTTATCCTTCCAGTGCATAATTTTGTATGTCTCAATCATGTCCCCCCTCAGGCACCTCTTTTCTAGGCTGAAGAGGCCCAAACGCTATAACTTTTCCTCATAAGGAAGGTGCCCCAGCCCAGTAATCATCTTAGGGCTCAATCCTAACCCCTTATGTCAGAGCTTTCCAGCATTGGCATAGCAGTGCCAATGGGACGTGTGCTGCATCCTGCAGTTGGATGTCACTCACGGATGCCTCCTAAAAGTAAGGGAATGTTTGTTCGCTTACCTCAGAGCTGCATTGCAGTGCTAGAAAGCACTGACATAAGGAGTTAGGATTGCGCCCACTGTCACACTCTTTTGCACCTTTTCCGTTTCCACTATGTCCTTTTTGAGATGTGGCGACCAGAACTGGACGCAATACTCCAGGTGTGGCCTTACCATTGATTTGTACTGTGTTTCCCCGAAATTAAGACACTGTCTTATATATATATTTTTTTTGGCTCAAAAAAACACACCAGGTCTTATTTTCGGGATAGGTCTTTTTTTTTTTTAATGTACAAAAATCCACAATCATTCATGTACAACAGTCTACATTTATTCATGTACAAAAATATACCTTACAAAAATATCCCCTCAGCGCCCAGGAGGATGCTTGCCTGCCTGCCTACTCAGAAGTCAGTCCCTTTATAGTTAATGGGACTTACTCCCTGGAAAGTGTGGAGAGCCTCGTTTGCTGCTTCCCACCTCAGCTCCTCCTCAGCATCCTCTGCCCAAGGCAGCACAGCAGGCGCTTTCTGGGTGGCACACGCAGGAGTGCAGCTCTCCTGGTCACGTTGTCCACCCACCCCTTCCGCTCCTCTCCCCATCCTGACCCTTATCACAACTAGGTCTTATTTTCAGGGTAGGTCTTATATTTCAGCAATTCTCAAAAAACACTCTAGGTCTTATTTTCGGGGTAGGTCTTGTTTTCTGGGAAACGCAGTGCAATGGCATTATAATATTAGCTGTTTTGTTCTCAATACCTTTTCTAATGATGCCAAGCATAGAATTGGCCTTCTTCACTGCCACCGCACATTGGGTCGACACTTTCATCGACCTGTCCACCACCACCCCAAGATCTCTCTCCTGATCTGTCACAGACAGCTCAGAACCCATCAGCCTATGGATTCTGCCTCCCCTTCTCCATACAGTGCCACTGAGCAGCAGCGGTTCTCAGACCATTCAAATACAGTGGTAATAAATTAATTTTACCAACATTATTACCTGTATTTGAATGGCCTACCACTAAAAAAACTGGTATTTGGGGGGAAAAAAATCAGTTACAATATAGCTAATCATATTCAGAATAATTTGTTTAGGCAACCTTGCTGCTAAGTGCCACTGTATAGGGGAGACAAACCTGGCTTGCTTACTGGAGGATGTCATCAGATGGTGGGGGAGGTGTAATGGTCATTCAGCAGGTATGTGACTGCTGAATGGTTTGAAGTACCTTGCATGGACCATGACCCCAATCTGCACTGGCACTTTTAGCCACTCATCAGAAATGCCTTGTGACAGATGCTGGTAACCTCCAGTAAATTGTCTCAGGACCCACCATGGTGGTAACTATAGCTGTCCCACATTCCTAAGCTGTCCCAGATTCGCAAAGTCCAAGCAAAGCTTCTAAGGCAAAAAGATGCACTTCTAGGCAACTTTGCAGTCCCACACCTTTTTTTAGAAATGTGCTGATATAGGCTGATGGGTTCTGAGCTGTCTGTGACAGATCAGGAGAGAGATCTTGGGGTGGTGGTGGACAGGTCGATGAAAGTGTCGACCCAATGTGCGGCGGCAGTGAAGAAGGCCAATTCTATGCTTGGGATCATTAGGAAGGGTACTGAGAACAAAACGGCTAATATTATAATTCCATTGTACAAATTTATGGTAAGGCCACACCTGGAGTATTGTGTCCAGTTCTGGTCGCCGCATCTCAAAAAAGACATAGTGGAAATGGAAAAGGTGCAAAAGAGAGCGACTAAGATGATTACGGGGCTGGGGCACCTTCCTTATGAGGAAAGGCTACGGCGTTTGGGGCTCTTCAGCCTAGAAAAGAGATGCCTGAGGGGGGACATGATTGAGACATACAAAATTATGCAGGGGATGGACAGAGTGGATAGGGAGATGCTCTTTACACTCTCATATAATACCAGAACCAGGGGACATCCACTAAAATTGAGTGTTGGGCGGGTTAGGACAGATAAAAGGAAATATTTCTTTACTCAGCGTGTGGTCGGTCTGTGGAACTCCTTGCCACAGGATGTGGTGCTGGCGTCTAGCCTAGACGCCTTTAAAAGGGGATTGGACAAGTTTCTGGAGGAAAAATCCATTATGGGGTACAAGCCATGATGTGTATGCGCAACCTCCTGATTTTAGAAATGGGTTATGTCAGAATGCCAGATGCAAGGGAGGGCACCAGGATGAGGTCTCTTGTTATCTGGTGTGCTCCCTGGGGCATTTGGTGGGCCACTGTGAGATACAGGAAGCTGGACTAGATGGGCCTATGGCCTGATCCAGAGGGGCTGTTCTTATGTTCTTATGCTGCCATACCTTTCATCAGATCACCCCAAAGCTGCCTCAGAAAAAGCAGGAAGGTGGTTGTTAATCACTTGATTCCTTCTCCTGTCCCTTGGTTATCTCAGCCACAAACTCTCCAACAGGTCTCCAGCTAATAGCCAATTCCTCATCAATCTCCCATCCACCACCTTTCTGTGGTGCAAAGAAAGTTCAGCAAGCCCCATCACCTTCTCCTGGCTCTCACATTATATCTGGGATCTACCTAAGGCTGGTCAGCATAGCCATAGCAGCAACATTGACATCTGGACCCACATTCCTGTCTTGTGGCTTCCTGTGAAACTGAGGGTGCAATCCTAACCCCTTATGTCAGTGCTTTCCAGCACTGGCATAGCTGTGTTAGTGGGATGTCTGCTGCATCCTGCAGTTGGGTGTCACTCACGGAGGCCTCCTCAAAGTAAGGGAATGTTTGTTCCCTGACCTCAGAGCTGCATTGCCCTTATGTCAGTGCTGGAAAGCACTGACATAAGGGGTTAGAACTGCACCCTGAATGTCTACCTTCAGTACATGCCAGGGATACACTACCCCCAGATGAGAACTGCTGCGTTGTCTGCAGTCAGGTCAGGATCGGGATCCCAGACATATCGTTATAGGGCGTTTCCTAGTCTTCCGTCAAAGTTGGCCAACCAACTATGTGCTGGAACTATCTAAAGATCTATCTAGCCCAGCATCCTGCTTCCAGCAGTGTACATCCAGATTCAGCCAGTATACAGCAAGGCACGAAAGCAACAGTCCTCCTCTGTTCTATGTTGCCAGCATCTAGAATTCACTTGAACTGCTTTTGAAGCTGGCCATTCTGTTTAGCTGTCATGGTTAATAACCACCTTTAATCCTTTCTTCCATGAATGTGGCTTATCTCTGATATATTGCCATCTTCACATCATGTAGTATTGAATTCCACAATTATTTGTTGTATAAAAAAGTGCTTCATTTTGTTTGTTCTGAATCTTGTAAGTCCAATTGGTTTATAGCAGGGGTGTCCAAACTTTTTGGCAGGAGGGCCACATCATCTTTCTGACACTGTGTCGGGGCAGGGGGAAATTTACATTTCAAATTTGAATAAATTTACATAAATTAATATATTCGAGATGGAACTTATATGAATGAACTAATTTTACTGAGCTTATTTATAATACACATGAGATCCAGAAAAGGGTTTTTTTAAAAATAATTCCTGACACGTATAACACACCTCTTCCTAGGGAAAAGTACAGAACAAACTTAAGAGGAGTCCGCATGGGCTCCTTCCCCCCCCATGCAGGAGCATGTTTTTACTCTCTCTCTCCCCCCCCCCCATCCTGGCAACCAGCAGCAGCCAAGGAACACAATCAGTCAGGGATCTGGTGGGCACCTGCCCCCTCAGGGCAGGAGTTTGTTTCTCCTCATTCACACAGAGAAGGGAGCTGCCTGTCTCCCTCTCTCAGCCCCCACTACCCCAGCCTGCACCGAGCACCAAACAAACTTAGAAGCAGGCAGAGAGCTGTGTGTATTTCCCCCTTCACAAACGGACCCCCACTTTCCTCCCTCTCTGCCAGCAACCCCAACAAGCACAAGCAGTTTCCTCCCCATTCAGACATCCCGTGAGTTCTCCCCTGCAGTGCCCACCTCCAAAACCGAGCACTTACAGCCCAATCAAACCACACTTTCCTGGGAGTAAGCCCCATTGAGTCTGATGGGACTTACTGCTGAGTAGACATGCTCTCCAGCTGCATTCAAGCATCCCTGGGACTTCTCCCCTGCAGTGCCAGCCCCTGACCCCAAGCACAGTCACAGCCCAATCAGATCCACACTTTCCTGGGAGTAAACCCCACTGAGTCTGATAGGATTTACTGCTGAGTAGACATCTCTCCAGCTGCATTCAAACACCCCGCAATTTCTCCCTTGCAGCGCCACCCCCCAGCACATGCAAGCAGCACAAATAGACCCAGAGTTTCCCGTCCCTCCTCAGTGCCTACCCCCGCCCCCCCAACCCGAACAGCAGGACAAACAGACCCAGGACCTCTCACCCCCATCCAACACCTGGACTCAGCTGTAGCCTCCCCAACCTAATGGGAGAGTTGCGGATGGGCGGGGCTCCTGCTCTCCTGTGAGTGCTTAGCCTTTTCTTTGAGCTCACTGCAAAGAGCAGTAGCTTTGGGCTAGTGAGGGCTCCAGCGGGCTGAGCACCCATTGGAGATGGGGGCTCCTTGGGGGGCCAGATTTGGGCCCCCTGCTGGCCGCAAGTGGCCCGGGGGCTGGGATTTGGGCAGCCCTGGTTTTTAGGGTAATGCCACCTTCTGGCGTTGGAAGAGGAGGAGAAATTTCTCCCTCTGTCTCTTCCTCCATACCATGTATGACTATCATAGTTCCAAATTTGTCCCTTTGTCACACTTTGAATTGTCACACTGTTACTGAACATGCCACTCTAGCTACCACCATGACCATACCAAGCCATTCCTTGTGCTCACCAGGATAGAAACACCCTGGTCATGCATTAGTAAGATTGGTGCAAAAGATCCCAGGAATGAAAGTTGAAGGGGGAGGTCCTGAGTGGAGAAAAGAAGTGCTTGAGCCTGCTTCACAAAAGAATGAAGAAAAGCATCCTAGTATGTGGAATCATGGGAAGTGCCAGGCCATGAACAGAGCAGATGAAAACTCCAAGGTGATGGGGCTCCATCAGTCAAACTCACTCTTCTCTTTCTTCTGCACTGATCTAGGCTAGGTTCAGAAGAGGGGGATGGTGCATGGTGCCCTGAGGCCCCTGTGGAACCAGATGTCCTGAAGGAATTCCTGGAAATTGATTTACACGCCCTGCACTTTATCACCTTGGTTGGGACCCAAGGCCGCCATGCAGGAGGCCATGGCAATGAGTTCGCTCCCATGTACAAAATTAATTACAGCCGGGATGGTGCCCGCTGGTTCACGTGGAAGAACAGGCATGGAAAGCAGGTGAGGCAACATGAAGTGTGTTCTTCTAAAGAGACATGAGACATAAAGAGACATAATTAATATTGATATTTTTATTGTTATGGAAAATGATAGAGACTTTTAGCATCTTAACAAATAACTGTGGCATAAAGTTTTGTGAGCTATCACTACCTGCTGAATTCCTCTGAGCATTATGTTGATGAGAGCCCCCACTCACCCTTCTCAGGTACCTGGCTTCACAGGGGGGCAGATTTAATCTTGCCAGATTAAAAAGTGCTCCTACCAATGTCGAATGTCATGATGGATCTCTGGTTTGATTATGTTGTGTGAGCAACAAGGTTTCGTTTTTCACACCCAAAACATACATCTGAAAAACATGATTGGGAAAGTAAAGAATTCAGAAGTTTTGAATTTGGACAAACTTTTATCCCAGACCTTGCTCTCTGTTGTGCAATGTCCAAATATTTCATTGGAACTTGTGCAGGAGTTACCACTGAAAAAGAAGCATTTTTCTATCATCATCATCTTCAAACATGCATGTGTCCATTTCTCCCACAGGTGCTTGATGGAAATACCAACCCATATGATATTGTTGTCAAAGACTTGGCACCACCCATCATTGGTAGATTCATTCGCTTTATCCCTGTGACAGACCACTCTACAAATGTCTGCTTAAGGGTAGAGCTGTATGGCTGTGTCTGGCTGGGTAAGCACAGCAATCCATTGGCTATGACCTATCAGGGTGACTCTTGCTGAAAACAGTATAACCTGTTTTAGAGGACCTGTTCAGGAAGCATGCTTTTTCTGTTCAAGGTCAAGCTTCGTGGGAAACCCACAAAGTGGGTTGTGGTGGTGATGATGATTCTGCACACTTGAAATAGCAGTCGGCCATGGGCTGATTGACTGGCACCCTGTGATGTGTCCAAAGATGCCTACCCCCTCATCCCAGGCGTGGTTTTGCATCATAAAAGAAGTTCCGTTTTTACAGTTAAGATGAATGAATAAATTGATTAATGTTCACAAAGTGACTTCTTTTTTATTTAAAAAAAAAAGCCTGCCTGAAGAATGGGTGATTGGGGAGGGGCAAGACTGATGACTAAGGGCCCAATCCTATGCAGTGCACACTGGTTCACCACCAGTAGAGCACCAGAGCTCCACCAGTTGGCGGACACATGGACTGCAGGGCAACAGAGAGGTAGGTGGGGGGAGGCAGAGAGGAGGCATTCCGGGGCAGGAAGAGGCAGAAGGAGGGTGGTGAGAGGGTGGGGTGTGTTGGGGGAGGGAGCGGGATGGGAGGGAGGAGAGACCAGTGGAGCTTTGCTCCACCGGATCCTGAGCCTCCATGTCGGGCTCCCTCCCAACACAGAGGCTCTTAAAATTCTACACCAACTCTTGGGTGGCCATAGAATCAAGTAGCCCCATTGCAGAGCTACTTGCCTTACCCAGGGGAAGGGAATGAAAGTCCCCTTCTCTCAAGGAGGTAGTGATGGCTGCCTGGGGCACACTGGATGCAGTAGCAGCCGTTTTTGGTGCCCTTGCAGCCCTGCGTTCTGGGCAGCTCAGGACTGGGCTGCGAGCCAGTGTTTGATTCTCTGCAATGTACATCTATCATTTCAGTTGTGGACCTGCAAAGTAGTTGGACTCGCATCATAGCTGAAGGATGTGAGCCATGGTTTCTGCTTTTTGTTTGCTACATCTGTCTTCATGTTTGTAGTGAAAATATGTCTAAGAAGTTTCAATTTTGGTTTCCTTGACTAATAAGAACATTACAAGGAATTTCAGTGGGAAAAATGACATGGGGGAAAGGATTATCACCCCCTCTTCCATCACTGCCATCCTGATCCAAACTGGGCTACTTGCAATTTTCTTAAATTCTAACCAAATAAAATAATGTTGCAAGATCTGTTTGCAGTAGTTCTCCCACATTGTGTGTAGTTTGGCTCGTGACCACCATGCTATGCTAGCTCTCTTCTAGAGATAAAATAAACCAGAGATACAATAAGTATTACCTTCCCAGCCTCGTAGTATTCCTGCTTTGTCTTAATCGGATCTGTGTTTTTGCCCATGGGGAGGGGTTCCTCTTCTGTGCCTCCAAACTTGGGTTGTAGACTATGTTCCCAGATCTATGTTCCCATTAACAGCAGCTGTGGTTGTTCAGTTTGAGTATGGTGTTGTCAGCCCCACAGCAGAGCAAGAGTAACCCTTGTCTTCATCTCTTTATAGATGGGTTGGTTTCATATAACACTCCAGCAGGGCAGCAGTTAGTTCTACCTGGTGGCACTGTGGTTTACTTGAATGATTCAGTCTATGATGGTTATAGGTGAGTTTTCCAATATCATGTGGCTAGGAAAGATAGGGTGAAGAGTGGGGGTGGGGTCAGCTTAATATTTCAGAAAGCTATAACTACATTATCTGGAGGAATCGGGGACAATTACAATATTTTCAAACGAAATAATAAAAATAACTTTATTTTATAAATTTATACTCTGTCCATCAGTGTGAATATTTCAAGGCAGCTTATAGTAACAGATAAAAAAAAACCAATAAAATTTTAAAACAATTAGCACAACAGGGAGAATAAAGTAGGAAATATATTTATAGCACACACAGGGCTGTATTATTCATAAGGCTGACTAGGCTGAAGCCTAGGGGCCTGTCATTTGGTTTGTTTTTTGCTGTGATATTGTTACGTGCACTGTAGGACTCCAATGGTTAAAGGCACTTTGCACTCTGTGCCATAGCAATATCTGTACATTTTATTTATTTATTTGTTTAATCCACCCACCCACCCACCCATCCTTCCATCCATATACTCTTGTAAGTATACTATATACCCCTAAAATATGCTTTCCTGAAGAATTCTGCTCCTGCAATAAAAACAGATAAAAAATCATGAATAGGATTCATCAGGAGACCCTCAAATGGATATAGGACTATGTACTGCAGTCTAGTACCTACTGTACCAGGATCAGGCAGTCAGCTGTAGTGGGGTGAAAGATTGAAGTGCTGGAGGGGACCCGAAATACCTTGAAAGCCTAGAGGCCTGGCCATGGATTAATACGGCCCCGAGCACACAGATTTCTGGGAAAATGAAACAGTCTTTGCTTGGCGTTGAAAATATGTGAGAGTAGGTGCCAGACTCCTGCGCGCGCTCTTTCTCCCCCCACCCCCAACACACACACAGGGGGAGAGAGAGACCATATGTGCATATGTAATATGAACATAAGAACATAAGAACAGCCCCACTGGATCAGGCCATAGGCCCATCTAGTCCAGCTTCCTGTATCTCACAGCGGCCCACCAAATGCCCCAGGGAGCACACCAGATAACAAGAGACCTCATCCTGGTGCTCTCCCCTACATCTGGCATTCTGACTTAACCCATTCCTAAAATCAGGAGGTTGCGCATACACATCATGGCTTGTACCCCATAATGGATTTTTCCTCCAGAAACTCGTCCAATCCCCTTTTAAAGGCGTCTAGGCTAGACGCCAGCACCACATCCTGTGGCAAGGAGTTCCACAGACCGACCACGCGCTGAGTAAAGAAATATTTTCTTTTGTCTGTCCTAACCCGCCCAACACTCAATTTTAGTGGATGTCCCCTGGTTCTGGTATTATGTGAGAGTGTAAAGAGCATCTCCCTATCCACTCTGTCCATCCCCCGCATAATTTTGTATGTCTCAATTATGTCCCCCCTCAAGCGTCTCTTTTCTAGGCTGAAGAGGCCCAAACGCCGTAGCCTTTCCTCATAAGGAAGGTGCCCCAGCCCCGTAATCATCTTAGTCGCTCTCTTTTGCACCTTTTCCATTTCCACTATGTCTTTTTTGAGATGCGGCGACCAGAACTGGACACAATACTCCAGGTGTGGCCTTACCATCGATTTGTACAACGGCATTATAATATTAACCGTTTTGTTCTCAATACCCTTCCTAATGATCCCAAGCATAGAATTGGCCTTCTTCACTGCTGCCGCACATTGGGTCGACACTTTCATCGACCTGTCCACCACCACCCCAAGATCTCTCTCCTGATCTGTCACAGACAGCTCAGAACCCATCAGCCTATATCTAAAGTTTTGATTTTTTGCCCCAATGTGCATGACTTTACACTTACTGACATTGAAGCGCATCTGCCATTTTGCTGCCCATTCTGCCAGTCTGGAGAGATCCTTCTGGAGCTCCTCACAATCACTTCTGGTCTTCACCACTCGGAAAAGTTTGGTGTCATCTGCAAACTTAGCCACTTCACTGCTCAACCCTGTCTCCAGGTCATTTATGAAGAGGTTGAAAAGCACCGGTCCCAGGACAGATCCTTGGGGCACACCGCTTTTCACCTCTCTCCATTGTGAAAATTGCCCATTGACACCCACTCTCTGCTTCCTGGCCTCCAACCAGTTCTCAATCCACGAGAGGACCTGTCCTCTAATTCCCTGACTGTGGAGTTTTTTCAGTAGCCTTTGGTGAGGGACCGTGTCAAACGCCTTCTGAAAGTCCAGATATATAATGTCCACGGGTTCTCCCGCATCCACATGCCTGTTGACCTTTTCAAAGAATTCTATAAGGTTTGTGAGGCAAGACTTACCCTTACAGAAGCCATGCTGACTCTCCCTCAGCAAGGCCTGTTCGTCTATGTGTTTTGAGATCCTATCTTTGATGAGGCATTCCACCATCTTACCCGGTATAGATGTTAGGCTGACCGGCCTATAGTTTCCCGGGTCCCCCCTCTTTCCCTTTTTAAAAATAGGCGTGACATTTGCTATCCTCCAATCTTCTGGTACCGTGGCTGTTTTGAGGGACAAGTTGCATACCTTAGTCAAGAGATCTGCAACTTCATTCTTCAATTCCTTAATAACCCTTGGGTGTATGCCATCAGGGCCCGGTGACTTATTGATCTTTAATTTATCAATGAGGTCTGAAACATCTTCTCTTTTAACCTCTATCTGACTTAACTCCTCGGTCAGGAGGGGCCGTTCGGGCAGCGGTATCTGCCCAAGGTCTTCTGCCGTGAAGACAGATGCAAAGAACTCATTTAATTTCTCTGCCATCTCTAAGTCTCCTTTTATCTCCCCTTTCCCTCCTTTACCATCCAGAGGGCCAACCGCTTCTCTGGCGGGTTTCCTGCTTCTAACGTATTTGAAGAAGCTTTTATTATTCCCCTTAATGTTGCTGGCCATGCGTTCCTCATAGTCTCGCTTGGCCTCCCCTATCACCTTCTTACATTTCTTTTGCCACAGTTTATGTTCCTTTTTATTCTCTTCATTAGGGCAAGACTTCCATTTACGGAAGGAAGCTTCCTTGCCCTTCACAGCCTCTCTAACTTGGCTGGTTAGCCATGCGGGCACTCTCCTGGATTTAGTGGAACCCTTCTTTCTTTGCGGTATACACCTCTGCTGGGCCTCTATTACTGTTGTTTTAAGCAGCCTCCATGCACTCTGGAGAGACTGGACTCTTTTTACCCTCCCTTTCAACCTCCTTCTAACCAGCCTCCTCATTTGAGGGAAGTCCGCCCGTCGGAAGTCAAGGGTTTTTGTTAGAGATTTGCCTGGTATTCTTCCCCCAACGTGCACGTCAAAACGGATCGCAGCATGATCACTGTTCCCCAATGGCTCAGTAACGTTTACATCTCTAACCAGGTCCTGCGTACCGCACAAAATTAAATCCAGAGTCACCTGTCCTCTGGTGGGCTCTGTGACTAGCTGATCTAAGCCACAGTCATTTAGCACGTCAAGAAATCCGGTTTCCTTATCGTGACCAGAACACAAATTGACCCAGTCAATATGAGGATAATTGAAGTCCCCCATGATTACAACCCTGTCCTTCCTTGTCACCTCCCTGATCTGTTTCCTCATTTCAAGGTCCCCATCAGATTTCTGGTCTGGAGGACGATAGCACACCCCCAGTATTACATCGCTGCTCAAGCCTGGTAATTTAACCCACAGAGATTCTACGGTGGAGTCGGACCCACCTTCAATCTCTACTTTGCTGGATTCTATCCCTTCCTTAACATAAAGGGCCACCCCACCTCCAACACGCCCCTGCCTGTCCCTCCTGTAGAGTTTATAGCCCGGGATTGCGGTATCCCACTGATTCTCCGCATTCCACCAGGTTTCCGTTATGCCCACTATGTCAATATTTTCCCTTGTCACCAGACATTCCAGTTCTCCCACCTTTGCTCGTAGACTTCGGGCATTCGCATAAAAGCATTTATGCGAATATGCATACAGCAGTGGTTCTCAAACTGGTGGGTCATGACCCACCAGCCTGAGAACCCCTGCCCTTTTCTCTTTAAGGGGCTGGGGCACGGGGAAAGCAGCAACACAATCCCCAGGATTGTGCCACTGCGGGGGAAGGTGGGCAGTTTTTTTTTTAACTTTACTTACCTGCTTCTGGGGGCTGCGGGGAGCCCCACAGAGCACTCTGCAGGACTCAGTACAGCTTGTAGAATGTTAAAAAAAATGATCACAACCCACTTTTGGCTTAGCAATTGCAACCAGGAAGTGGGTTGCAATTTTTTTTTTTTAACATTCTACAAGCTATGGGGAACCCTGCAGAGTGCATGGACTTCATTATTAGTATTCAGATGGGTTCCTGTTATAGTAAGCAAACCTAAATTGTTATTATTTTCTAGAATTCTGGGGCCCTTCAACAGCCTTCTTTGTGTATATTTTATCAGTAGAGCCAGGAGTCAACGATCCAATGTAATAACCAACTCACCCCAGAATTTGTATCTAAGACAAATGGCACAAATCAGTGATACAAACCAAGGCAATTTCAGGTCAGGCAGTCTTGCTGCAGTTTAGGGGGAGGATACTGGGACTCATCATGTCCATTTGTTTCCTTCTTTCATGTCTGCCTCCAGCATGACAGAAGGGCTAGGTCAGCTGACAGATGGCGTGTCCGGCCTGGATGACTTCAGCCAGACTCATGAATATCATGTATGGCCTGGTTATGACTACGTTGGCTGGCGCAATGAGAGCATGGCAAACGGCTATGTGGAAATAATCTTTGAATTTGACCGGATTAGAAACTTCACTACAATGAAGGTTAGTTTTTAAAATCAATGCTAGCTCCTGTGTGTTAAGGTGTCAGAAGGATGGCATTTAGAGAGGCCATGTGGGCGATCTTGCCCTTCTGTGTTTCAGATTTCAGGAGTCAACTAACTGGATATATGCCTGAAGTGGCTATTATAAACAATTAAATAGGCCTGTGTACTAGGTATTATCAGTGGTGTCACCAGATGTTATTACTGGGAACATTGAACATTATATGGCAATATCTCACCAGTTCTTAAACTCTTGGGTAGAGTTCAAACAAGTGAGCATCCAAAAATCTCAGTCCCAACTTTTTTGGGCACTCAGTTGTTTGAACTCTACCCAAGAGTTTAAGAACTGGTGAGATATTGCCATATAATGTTCAATGTTCCTAGTAATGAGGCGCGTTCAACTGTTCTTGTCAGTGCCTATATTGGCCGGAGATTTCTTGGGTATTGGCCTTGAGGATTGTGCCTAGTGCACCAGAGACAAAAAGGGTGATTGTTGTTTTCTTTCCCCAAAGAAAACATTTCCATTTCCAAGTCTTTGTATTATGTGATCTTTTCCAATTGTTTTTCCTCAATTTAATGATCTCCTCTAATGACCACATCAATAAGCATCACTTGTTTCTTCTCAACCACAGTAATATCTGGTGTGTTGAGTTACAATTTTTTAAAAAATCTCTCTGGGTTTTGAAGTCCCACAAGATTTTGATCTGTTCATTTTCTATCACCTTTTCAGGCATGTGTTCCCACCATTTCTTTACTGATGTTATTCCATATTTTTTATACAAGTTCCAGTGGAGCATAGCAGTGACTTTATTGCTATGATTTTTGTAATCACTCTGTGTGATTTTGCTTCCATGTTTCAGATCTCAGGAGTACATTTCAGGCTGTCAATTCACTGGATCTATAAACAATTAATTGGGTCTGTGTACTAGATATAACAGTAATAACAATACAGGCGTGCTCTGGTATCCACAGGGTTCTGTTCCTGAACCACCACCAACCCGCAGATACTTGAAACTGTAGATAGTGGGGATGCCACCTACTAAGGGCTTCCTCAGCATTCATAATGTCTTTTAAAGGCATAAAAATGACACTTCCGGTTTTGCCAAAGAACTGGAAGTTTCTTTTTTTGGCCCGAACAACCATTCTGAGACCTACAACTCTGTTACCCTTAAAAGCACAGCAGGCCAATACTTCGTCTTGCTTTATGTTGGGGAGGAATTGACTATCATAGTAAGTCTTGTTAGGCCTTAGTTTCCACAGTGGAAAAAGAGGATAATAGAATTGAGGATAATATCTTTTCCATCAGTCAGAGTTATGTGCCACAAACATTTCCTCTTTGCTTGAGAAAAAAAAAAATAGAATTCAAATTTCTGCAGCTCATAAATAAGTAAAGCTGCCAGATATCCTGAGGGTCAGAAGCTGTGACATAAGAGAATGAATTGGAAGATAAGACATACTGTCTAGCAGGTCAGGAGGCAGAGCCTGGGAATGGTGGAGGAAAGAATGTTGGTGATGTGACAGATATTAGCTAACAGACACAGCTATAACAGACTAGCAATAGAGAAGGAAATGGCTTTTCCAGATTCAACCTCAAACCATGCTGAAGATCTGTAGAACTGGTTAAGAAGAAGAAGATGGATCAGGCAGGATCCATTTAATGTAGCATCCTGTTTCCAACAAAGTCAAGTAGGGCTGGCTCAGTCATGAAGCAAATGATGTGGAAAGTGGCAGGAGGAGCAGCAGATCTGCAATGCCTTTCACCCTGAGTTTGCTGCTGCTTTCCTTCAGCCCACCACAGACCAAGCTGTATCCCTTGCTCCTTCCTTGTGCAATCCCCTTAAACATAAAGGGATCCCACAAGGAGCGAGCAATGTAAAGGGGTGGGGAAGCAGCCCCTTCCTTGGCTCCTTCCTTCTGGGATCATTTTAGGGCTGGGATCCAGTCCAGTCACCTTTATTGGCATACATAGTAAATCCATCCACCATACAAAGTAAATTCATAAATCCAAAAAATCCATCAGCTCTGGATAGGTTAGACTTTGCTAGGACCAATTCCTAGCAAGTTACATTTTGGGCATACTTGTGAACCACCGAAAGTAAAAACATTGCGACCCTCTCCATCACTTCAGTGGCACAATTGTTAAGAAAAAATTTCAGGTTCGCTGAATCTGAGAGGCCATGTCTTTCCCAGAATCCTTGCAGATAAGGAAAACAGCAGGTATTCAAAACCTGTGGTTTTGGCCCCCCACCCAAACCTGACTGGAGCTGAGATCAGGTTGGTCTGGAGGCTCTTCTGAAATCCCCAGAAGCTGTGCACCCAAAAGTGAAAACCTTTTTTTTTTTTTTTTTTGCTGAAAACCAATAGTCGTCTTTAAGCATTCATTCTGAAGCCCGTAGAGGCCGCAGGCAGCCTCTGAAGGCTTCAGAAGAGCCTCTGGAGACTCCAGGTTGGCCTGCACCATGGGTTTGGGCACCTGCGGATGAAGAAATCTGTGGGTACCGAACCACAAATGATGCGGGCTGCCTGCAATTAGAAAAGATTTATTAGAAATTTATTCTTTATAGAGATTTGCAGAGTGCAGATCTGCAGGCAGGCTGTTCTCTACCCTCTCTGGTGGTCCATGGGGGACTGTTAGCTCAGTGAGATGCTGGAAGTGATCAATAGTGATATTTTTTCTTGAGACCTCGCAGACCACTTCTCAGGGTCTCGCGGACCTCCTGAGATCCCTGAACCATGGGTTGGGAACCAGTGAGCTAAATAAACCAAGCGGGAATTAGCATGCCGATGGCATTAAAACATTATGTGTGGGATATGCCAGGACCCACTTTTTAAAATGACACTCTATCACGACCTGCCTAGCTTTACAAGACTTTAAAAAAAAGTTCCACCTTACTAAGCTGCTCAAGCCTCTGTTTTTATCTTTTTTACTATGGGGGGAGAGTTTGTTGAGCTCCACTTTAATCAGATCAGGATCATTCTTGTGGCCTTGTGTTCCCCTTCACCTGGCCTTCAATAGACACGGTTGCCTACCCTGTGAGTAAACGTGCATGTGTGGCTCAGTTTTGCTTTCTATGTGGCTCAATGCATTTTCCTTGTCAACTTGGAGGAGGAAGACTTCCTTCTTGACAGTTTTTTGGAGCCTGGGACCATTGTGGTGGTGTTGCTTTCTTCTCAGTCTGCCATTCGATGTAGACTGAGGCACGTTTGCCTAATCATGAGTAAATGCACATAGGCAGCACAGTTTCACTTTTCATAGGTCTCAATACATTTTCCTTGTCTGCTATCAGCCTGTCAGTTTCACGGCCCACTAACAATCAAGCTGCGATTCACTGGTGGGTCACGACCCACAGTTTGAGAAACACTGCTTTAAAACAAGAGTCTCCAAACTATGGCCCACAGGCCATATCCAGCCCCCTGGGAGATTTAACCCAGCCCACGGCACAGTACTGGGGAAGCCTTAACATTCCTGCTGATGCACCAAGTAACCGCAGAGACTTCTGGAGTGATCTTCCGTGGAAACATCTCCCCACTCAGGGTCCTATTGTGACCCTGTGCACCAGCAGGTTGTTGAGGGCCAAAACGTTCAGCGCTTCCCCACCACCGTGACCACCAACCTGGCCTCCCAGCAGGGCCTCTTGGTTTTTACTCACCCTCATTCTGCTGACGTGCTGTTGTTCCCTGAGTTCCCAGAGCAGCAAAGGAGATGGTGATCAGCCTGCATTTTACCACCTCATTAAGTGAGGATAAATTCCACTTTGCCTTTCTCAAAGCCATTGAGTGATGGTGATCAGCCTGCATTTTACCACCTCATTTAGTGAGGATAAATTCCACTTTGCCTTTCTCAAAGCCATTGAGTAGCCTTTGAAAGGCAGGCTTTTGACCCTTGCACACAGCTTGGGGGGTTCCCAGAGCAAGGGCAAAGGGGTCAGGTCACAACTTATGGCAAAAAAAAAAAAAAATTAGATCAAACTGTGGGAAAATAGTCTGACATTGTCATTTTATTTATTTCCCACAACAAAAAAGGTAACGAAGCACATTGAGTAGCAAAATACCAGCAACCTGTAGATGTATCCACCTGGGAAGGTGGTAATATGTATGGGATGAGGTGGAAAGGTTGGTACTGGAAGAGAGGAGGAGAAAACGGGGAGGGCATTCAGTTAAATTTATTTGATTTTTTTGACCCCCAAACATGTGCAAAATATATGATGTGGCCCTCATACTGAAAAGTTTGGAGCCCCCTGGCTTTAAAGAAGACAGAGTGCCCAACATGACCCACTCTTCTTCCTGTTTTGACTAAAAGGATTGCATGGGAAGGAACATGGTAAGTAACTGCAGGGCTTTTTTGGTAGGGAATCTGGCATCAGGTGCCAGATCTGGTTTGGCTGCCTCTAATGTCAAGACAGATGCCTTTAGGGAGCCAGATATGAAGGCAGCTCTCATCTCCCGTTGTTTTTCCCCAGCATTTATTATTCAGAAGTATACAGGTGGGCCTGCATTATTCACGGAGGTTCCTGGAACGGAACCCCTGTGGATACTGAAACCTGCAGATGATGAAATCCATGGTCTTGGGGCCCGAACCGAGAGTGAAATAGTGTTTGTGTTTTGTGGGTGGCAAAGGCTCTATCAAATTGCCATCCTTCAGACGTGCCATGAAAAGCTGCACTTACTAAATTTCGATGTATCCGGCTATGAAATGTGCAAGAGCAGAGCCAGCAAGAAAGGTGCCACCTTTAGTTGGAGCATTTTATGGTCTCTGGGTGGGAAGATGTCATCTCATGCTTACCCATCTCCTGTCTCAACTGCACAGGTTCACTGCAACAATATGTTTGACAAGGGAGTGAAGATTTTCAGGGAGGTACAGTGCCAGTTCCGCTCTGATACAAATGAGTGGGAGCCTCATGCCATCTCCTCAGTGCCAGTACTAGATGATGTGAACCCCAGTGCGCGCTTCGTCACAGTACCCCTACTCCACCACATGGCTAGTGCTATCAGATGCCAGTTCTATTTTGCTGACACTTGGATGATGTTCAGTGAAATCACCTTCCAGTCAGGTATGCTAAGTACAGCACACAAGGTTGGATGCTGGGACTGTGGGGGTGGTGGTGAATGTGTGAGCACATGATGGTAGTTCAGATATTCATACTGGGAGGGAGCCAGGAATACTTGCTCACCTGCAGAACTGTAGAGCTCTCTGAAATTTCTGACTAAAGTGCTGCAGAAAGGCAGTCACGTCTTTTCATACAACTGGATATCAACACGACGAAATTAGCTCAACTATTCCAGGACCTCAGAAATAAGAAGACCATTAACACTTTTTTTTTGGGGGGGGGGGAACTCTCTACACCAAACCTTCATAACTTGTGATTCACTAAACCAGGGGTGGGCAAACTTTCAGGATCCTAGACCTTTAACAATTGTATAGAAGAGGGAATTTCAGCAGGTACAGCTTGTCATCTCAGATTCTCTCTCCTACACAATTGTTAAAGGTCCAGGATTCCTAAAGTTGAAAGTTTGTCCACCCCTGCACTAAACCAAAAGCAGCCCACTTGGTGAACATGTGATGCTGTCTTTTTCCGAGTCAGTCCATTGGTTCACCTAGCCTAGTATTATTTACTCCAGGGGTGTCAAACATAAGGCCTGCAGGTTGAATGCAGCCCTGGAAGCAATTTATCCAGCCCCCATCATAATTGGGTTCTTCTAGCTTGATAATTGGGCTCTTTCATACCTTGAAAGCATGAACAAGATTTGCACATTTTCTCTTCTGTCATTTGCAACTAATGAATTTCTACGTGAGAACAAAGTGCTTATTTCTGATCATCATCTGCTTAACAATGTCACTTTCTGCTTAATTATGTCACTTCCTCATTGCTTCCCTCAGCAAACATCATGAATGCTAACTTTGGCCCTCTGTATGAACCAAGTTTGATAACCCTGGTCTACTCCAATTGGAGGTGGATCTCAGGCACTTTTTCCTCTAAACTGCATGGCTATGCAGTTCAAAACTGAGCTGCTTGGAGCTTGGCGTCCTGGAAGTTGGCACTGATCTATGATATAATTGCTGAGTGTCCAGAAACACTGCGCTGCTGCCATGCAGCTATGGAACAGCTCTGGGCAGCAGTTGCAGACCTACTATTAGATCTGATGGGGTAAAAGCCCTGGGTGCAAGTCGCTAGGACCCCGTGGAAGCCTCTCTGAGGCTCCCAACAGGGGCGGAAACTATGTTTGATTTCCTGGAAGCACAGTTTATAGTGTCGGGGAACCTCAAAGAGGCTTCCCCGACGTAGACCTGGGTTGAGGTAGGCTCTGTGAGCCTCAGGTGAGGGGGGCAGATTTTTGCATGGGGGGGTGGTGATAGCCCATGGGTGCGCCATCGCATACCTTTGCCCTGGGGCTGGGGAGGTCTGCCGCTGCTGGGCAGCAGCACAAAAAGTAAGGGAAACACTTGTTGTAGCCCAGTCCTTTTACTTATGACCCTTTCTTCCAAGTGGAGGAACCACAGTTTGAACACAGGTCTTCAGCATGCAAAATGGGTGCTTTGAGCTACCACCCTTCTCTTAAGGTGCAGTCTTATCCTGAATCCAACCAATGGCCATACAGCCATTGTTTGGCAGGCAGTGGCTCTCCAAGGTCTCAGGCAAACGTCTTTTGCAGACATGCTGAAATTATTTTTTAACTGACAATGCCAAGGACTCAATCTGTGTGCAAAGCAGTGATCCCTTCTTTAACATCCCTTTGTTTTTCCATCCTAAGCAACAAAACAGGAGATTTAGTGGGCTCTGGTGGGCTGCCACCAGAGCCAGCCTAGCCATGAGGCCCCCTGAAGCAGGTGTTTTGAGCAGCAAGTTGAGAAAAGTGACAAATTGAAAAGGGGTCCCCTATTACCCAAGCCTGTCTGCTGCCCCTGCCAACCTGCTGCTCACTGAGTCACGTCGGTTCACTGAGCCACTGACCCTTTCCTCACTCGCTGAGAGTGAACGGGAAGATGATCATGGCAGTGGCAGCCCAAATCTCCTTCCAGAACTGCTAGAGGGGAAAAAAACTGCCACTGCCACCATCTCCTGCCCTTCCTCCTTATCCACTAAGCAGTCACCCTGCACATGCCAAATCTCATCTGATCTCAGAAGCTAAGCAAGGTCAGGCCTGGTTAGAACTTGGATGGGAGACCGCCTTGGAATACCGGGTGCTGTAGGCTTATACCATAGTCTTTCGAGACTGAAGGTTGCCAACCAGTCAGAGTGAGCTAAGAGATGCAGAGTTCAGCTATCTGGACTTGCCACCCTTCCTAGAGTTCTGGTGCTGCCTCCTTCCTCCATATTGTTCTGTTTGAAATAAACAGGATGAGTGGACCATGCTGAGGACTCCTTGCATGCTGTGTTCATCCTGTTTATTTCAAACAGAATGGCATGGAGGAAGGAGGCAGCATTGGAGCTGAAGGTAGGAGGATAGGTTCCAGAAGGCCACACTGCACTGTCTCCCTTCATACCCTCTCCATGCCTATTTAGCTGCTCAGGTGGTCAAGGAGAAAGTGGTAGTGGTGGTGGGATGCATGTGCTGATATGCACACAAATTTTTTGGGGGAGGGTGGAAATTGCATGCTGCTGCAGGCACCAGTTTGGCTTGGAGCAGGTCTGGCTAACATACATGCCTGCCGAGCTATTTTAGTGGGCTACAAACACCACAAGTCTTTGGTACACAGAAGGCGTGTTCTATAGATGCAGCAAAATGGGTCCAATGAATGAGATTGTGCCCTGTCTATCCTGCCTCGCATGCTCTGTGTGCATTTTTTGTAATGTCTAAATGATATTTATGTGCATATATTAAAACATTAAAAGGTGTGATAATAATGCATAATCCTTACCCATCAAACATTGGAGGGGTATTGTACCTATGTACATTGCATTGTACATGCAATTTGGATGTTACTTATCAAATGCATTGATAAGAGATGAGGTAGGTGACCTTGAAGCCGCTGGCTCATCATGCATTAAGTTAATCCACTTTGGTGTACAGTACTAAGGAATTGGAATAATTTCAGTTAGTGGCTGCAGTGCTGTACACACACACATACTGTGCTGTACTGTACTGTACACACACACAGATTGTACACATCCACACCGACACTTGTGTGTGTCAATCAGTCTTGTAGTACTTAGTGGAACTTCTGTGTAGACGTGTATAGGAGGTCCTGTTGGTGTAGGAGAGTAAGCCACTCACTCTTTCCATCTTGATTAGGAACTTGACATCTCTAATTCAATCTTGTGGCATCCTACAAAAATAAGATTAAAGTTTAGAAATGAAAAGTTTGCAATAGTTAGGGATTGTGTCTGCTTATTGTTTGTGGATAACGCTTTCCCCCCTTTTATTAGATGCAGCTATGTACAACAATTCTGGAGCCCTACCTGAGTCTTCAGTGACTCCCACTATTTACGGTATGTGTGATACCCTCTGTTATAAGAATGATGTGGCTGGAACATTCTGAAAGAGCTGCCTAGTTGTTCAGATTGCTGCTCTAATGACAATGATCAATGGATATTCTAAGAAATAATGCCAATAGGATCAGTATTGGCCTACATGCATTTTGTAAAACTGAATTTTGCATATTTCCAATAGTTTCAAATACATTTTGTGTATTTCAAATCCTCTAGTTAAGCCATCTTTTGGGGGGAGGTCTGTCTTCTTCTTGGTCTTTTTCCAGTACTTTTGGCATTTTATGCTTGCTTGACTAAATGCGAGTTGTTCATGCATAGACTATGGCCAAACCAATGCAACCTAGATTTCAAAACCCACACTTAAGTTGGTTTCTCATCTTGGGTCCATACATCTTTATTCCTCCATCATTGCCACCACCTAACTTTCATTATTTTACATAGACTGTGGGTGGCAAAACTGTCTTATTTTCTGTTGATCATGTTTCTTTAGAGTCCAGGTCTCACAGCCATATAGTACAAAATATGAGATTAAAAATTATGGATGCCCTAGAAGTGGAAATTTAGATGATCAGATAATTGCATAGGTGTAACCAGTGGGAGGGACTGGGAGGATCTTAGGAGCTTAATTCTGGCCCTCGTGTCTTTGGATCTTGTATATTCAAAGGTGCATATGCAACACACACCCAAGAGCAATTGCTGCCTCTCGGCATTACAGGAGTGCTAAGAGAAAGGTGTCCTTTGGTTCTTCTTTTTCAGTGCCCTGGCAGTGTTGAGAGGCACCCTATCAGATCACTTCTCTTCATTGCCCCAGCCAGTTCAGGAAAAGAAAGGGAAGCAGTTTTAACAGAATATGCTCCAACAATGCTGAGGGAGAGGCACCTTCCAACTAGGGGCCCAATCCTATCCAACTTTCCAGCACCAGTGTAGCCACAATGCAGCCCCGAGGTAAGGGAACAAATGTTCCCATACCCTGAGGAGGCCTCTGTGACTGCCCACCACAGACTGCATGTTGTTGGCATCCTTTAGTCTCGGAAGACTATGGTATCGCACTCTGAATGGTGGTTCTGGAACAGTGTCCTCTCCAGTACGCGAAGCCTGGGTAAAGTAGGTATGGAGGATAGGCTGTTACCCATGCAGCAAATCCCCCCTCTCCATGTCACTGAAATGGTCCAATGGAAAGGCAGAAGCCAATACGGTTGGTTCCAGTGGCGTCGCAGGAGCAATTATGTCAGGCATCTATACTGGTGTGCAAAATGAAGGATAAGTATGGAGAAACATCAAAGACCTATAACTATCATTCATTTTGTTGGCATCCTTCAGTCTCGGAAGACTATGGTGTCACGCTCTGAATGGTGGTTCTGGAACAGAGTGTCCTCTCCAGTGCGCGAAGCCTGGGTGAAGCAGGTATGGAGGATAGGCTGTTACCCATGCAGCAAATCCCCCCTCTCCATGTCACTGAAATGGTCCAATGGAAAGGCAGAAGCCAATACGGTTGGTTCCAGTGGCGTCGCAGGAGTTGCCAGAACGTGATTGTGTTCAGCCATGAACTGCCTCAGGGACTCTGGCTCCTGATTTTGCCTCGAGGTTGACTCCTGAAGCCTTTTCCTTAATTGGATGTAGCCACAAGGCAGTGGAGGTTTGGGATCAGAGTTTTCCTTCTCTCAGATGAGCTGCCTTCCCAGGCTGACAAGCCCCATCTACCCGGTGGCTGTTTAGTTGCCTCTTACGACAAGTACAGTCAGACTGAGGGCCTATTCTTATCCCCAGCCCCCAGGGGAGAACACTGGCATCATACTAACCAGCAGCATAACTAGCAGCATAACCACAGACTGCAATGCACACCCCATTGGCATGGCTACACTGGCACAGGAAAATTGGATGGGATTGGGCACTAGGTTGGGAAAACAGAGAGAAGCTGGATCAACTGAAGAAGGAGATCTGTTCCTCATTGCTCCAGCAGCAAGTTTGCTCCTCTTGGTTTGGGGAAATGAAGAGGAGCAACTGGAAGCCACCCCTTCCTCGGTGCTCTGCCAACCTAAGCAGCCTCCTCTCCCAACCTTCCCATCGACAAATGGTTCTTCAAAGTATCCTGTGTCATCAGAGTGACCCCAGCAGAAGTCCAGTTGCAAATGGGGAGGGTGGGATGAGAGAGCAGTGGTGTAGGTTGTTCCATTGAGCAAGTTGTGCCACTGCTGCCTAAGCTGGGGAGTTTCAGAGGTTGGCTGCTTGGGTCTCTTGAGCCCCTGGGGAGTCCAGGAGTCATTAACCAGTGCCCAGCCTGGCCAACTTCTGATGCCATTGTGGGTGTAACAGCAATTTCAGCATAACATTTACTCATCACAGTTTCATTTCTCCTAGTTATTAGTATCTCTAATGAGGAATAAAACCAGCATTTGATTATGTTCAGATTGTTGGCCCAGTCCTAACCAACTTTCCAGCACCAATGCAGCTGCAATGCAACTTCAAGGCAGTGATGTGCAGTGAAATCCAGACCTGGGGAGGCACAGCCACATGAATACACACTCTCCCCCCACCCCCCTTAAGTTCAGTCTCTCAGTACAGTACCATTCTTAACACACACACACACACACAGTCTCTCTCTCTCTCTCCCCCCCCCCCCGAAACAAATAAATAAAAACCTCACCTCTTCTTCCCCCACTTGGAGCTAGGGAGAGCTCAGCAACATGCCCCCTGAGGCAACACAAAAGCTGCCTCCCCTGGTGCTTTAGAGAGCTGATCTGTTGTTCAGGCTCCTTGCTTCTTTCATGGCTTTTTAAAAAAAGAATGGAGGTAACTCTTTCTGCTTCCTTCCAGGATCTGGCAGATGCAGGCATCCTGCATTTTTTTTTTTTAATTTGAAGCCAATCATCCCACTTTTTTTTTTTTAATTGGAAGCCAGCCAAGATCACAGCCTAACCTGCTGAGGCAAAACTTCCTGCTGCATCACCAGAAATTGCTGACAGGCACCCTGCCAGTTTTTTTTTTCATTGGAAACCAGCCATGGTTGCAGCAAAATGGCTACTGGCTGCTTCCCTCTGTGTGTGTGTGGGGGGGGGGGGCTTTGTTTTTTACTTGTTGGGTCTAGTGAAGCTCTGCCTCCCCTGACTGCATGTCACTGCCCCAAGGTAAGGGAACAAAAGTTATCTTACCTTGAGGAGGCTTCCATAACTGCCCCACCACACAGCAGGATGCAAGAATGCCCCATTGGCACAGCTGCATCAGTGATGGAAAGTTGGATAGGATTGGGCCCTGTGTCTGCTAAGAATGCAATCATAAGCATATTTATTAGGATGTTAGTCTCAAGAACTCTGAGCACAGGGACACTTCAAAATTAAGCCTGTTCCCTCAATGGAAAAACAGTTAAAGATGCTCATTCCATCCCTCCCTACCCTGAAACTGAAACATCCCAGAGGCCTGCACTTTGGAGAATGTCCAGTCAATCATAATCAACAATGCACTTAACAACCAATGGCAGTCTTGGTCTCTCTGCTGCCCTGGGGCGTGTCTACAAATGCCCCCCCCTCCCCAAAAGTGTAGGAGGTGGCTAGTCCTCAGAGCAGCATGGAACCACAGCCACCATTGGAGTGGTTCAGTGCTGCACTGAGGGCTGGCCACCTACTGTTTTGCTAGATTCCCTTTCCAAATTTGGCCTAGAGAACTTATGCACACTTTAAGCTAATTAGTTCCCGTCTTCAGTCAAAATATCCCTCATTCTGCAGAAAGCACTGCTGGGTACTGCCACACTACCAGAGTGGCTCGCCTGTTCAAACTACAGAGGTCCTCCTTCCTTCCCTCTCCCAATAGCAGCTTCTCTGACCAACATAGCAACAGCTTGGTCCTCAGCAGCTCTTGGGTGTGGCAACCACACACTCATCTCCAGCAGTCTTTCAGTCTCCATTTGCTCCATTAGTCAGTCAGTTAGCCTGTCCGTCCGTCTGTCCGTCCATCCATCCTCTTTCCTCCAAGCACCTTCTTCTTGCTGCTTTTATCCTTGTAGTGACCTGGCTGCCTCTAGTGGCCAAAGCTGTGCAGCACACCCAGTGCTCAAAGCCTAGGTTTTAACCCCATGTTGCCTGCCAGAGCAAGGGGCCACAGTTGACACCATACCCTATCTCCTCAAGGAATTTTACACATTTCCATTACACCTACTCTACTTTTTAAAAAAGCAACGCAAATGGCTGGCCCTCAGAGTGGTGGCACGACTGGGGGTGGTGAACACCCCAAGTATCCCCTGCCCCCAGGAGCATAAATAAGTTGTGCCAGAGCTGAAACAAAGCAGACTGTCAGCATGGGGGCAGTGGATGGCAGCGGCACCCCTTCACTGTGCTGTCCAGGAGCACTTGTACCCGTTGACTCCCCCTTAGGTACACCAGTGTTAACAACAATGCAAAACATTTGTAGCTAAATAATTCATATGATGCCAAACCTATGTGCATTAAGCATCACCGTAATGGCCCAGGGCCCAATCCTATCCAGTTTTCCAGTGCCAGTGCAGCAGTGTCAATGGGCCATGCACTGCTTCCTGTGGTGGGGAGGCAGTCATGGAGGTCTCCACAAGGTAAGGGAATGTTTGTTCCTATATCTCGGGGCTACATTGTGGTTGCACCGGTTTTGGAAAGTTGGATAGGATTGGGCCCCCAATACCTAGTCACCCCTTTCATGTGTCTATTACATTATTTATATTATTTCACTATTACACCATACACTTATTTAAATATTGTCATCTTGCTAAGCTAAACAAGGGCATAAGCCTAGATGCTTTTTTTGTGATGAAAGCGCAATCATTCACAGTCATAACAATGACCTCCCTCCACACTCCCTAACATGGTAAGCAAATTCAAAACTTAACATAGGCCTGTATTTCAACCTGTTTTCTCACACTTTGCATCCAAGCAGAGAAAGTAGCTCGGAAACAAACTGGAATAAGCAGGAGTTTGTTCACAAGAACCATACAATGTTGCTGCTGATTGACCCAGAGCTAATGTAAAAGGGGCCACTGAGCCGGGTCAGCTGGTTGTCCCAAAAAGAAAGGAGAGTGCCAGGAAGACCTTGGGGCAAAGCCTGGCTCTGGGACCTCAAACTGAGAAGAGACAGTGACAGGTGATGGCTCTCCCCATCAGCGAATGTGTAGACAAACAGCAATAGCAACTTGTCTCCCTCCTGTGAGGGTAGGGGAAGAGGAGTCAGTGCCATCCTCATTTGCCAGTGTCCCATCCTCATTTGCCAATGGAGGTGAAAATAGAAAACAGAGTATGGGAAGAGAAGGAGCTGCCACCTACTGCTGACTCCCTTTAAAAGATTCATGTGACCCACCTTCTGCAGTGGCCAATGGGAGCATCCCATTGAGTCTCCAAGATGGCACAGAGGTATCTAGAGAATGTTCCCATTTGTAGAAGGGCACTAGGCTCATTGGTGGTGTGAATCTCTGAGCTACTTTGTGCTGCCACTGCCACCAATATTGAGGAGGTTTGCTCAGCTAGATTGGGCCCTGTCTCTCTAAACCAGTGTTTCCCAAATTGTGGGTTGGGAACCACTAGTGGATCACGAGTTGATTTTTGGTGGATCACAACAGTTTTTTATCTGGTCTGGAAATCCCTAACTGAACTTCTTGCTCTCCAGTTCAGCTTTCTGCATACCCTGGAATGACTGTAAAGGTTTGGGGAAGCAGTCCTTGAAATTCATTTCTAGGGAGAGTATAGCAAGTTGCCTACACATACAAACTATATGTAAGGTCTCTAGCAGCCTCGAGAGCACAGGACCCAGCTTATTAATAATTTATTATTACAATAATATAATATAAAAAATGAAAATATTGTTTCTTTCTAGATTTTTTTTTCGTAGCGGGTCGCAAGAGATTTTTGTTCCAAAAAGTGACTTTTAGTGCTAAAAAGTTTGGGAATTACTGGGATCACTGGTGTACAGTGATTCCCAAACCTTTTAGCACTGGGGCCCACTTATTAAAAAATGATAGTCTACTGAGACCCACTAAACTTTATGAAACTAAAAGAAAAGTTTCACCTTACCAGCTCAACCCTCTGTTTTACTTTGGTGAGGTGGGGTCTTCTGAACCGTTTGAGTTCCACCTTCATTGGATCAGGGCCATTCTGGTGGTCTTGCATTCCCCTTCACTTGGCCTTCAATAGGAGCCAAGGCCCAATTGCTTACTTGCAAGTAAACATGTACTTGTAGCTGAGTTTCCTTTCCATAGGGCTCAATACATTTGTCAGCTTGGGGGGGGGGGAATGTCCTTCTCAAATGTTTTTTGGGGCCTACCTTCATCTGATTTGGACCATTCTGGTAGTGTTGCATTTCTTTTGGCCTGCCCTTTAAAATGAACTGAGGCGCATTTGCTTATTTTTGAGTAAACATGCAGTGCAACTCAGTTTCACTTTCCATAGGGCTCAGTGCATTTTCCTTGTCAGCTATCAGCTTGTCAGTTTCATTTTCATGACCCACTGGTGGGTACCGACCCACAGTTTGGGAAACACTGCTCTAAACCACTGATTTACCACCGTACACTCCTATACATAATTATTTGCAAGTAAGCCCCTTTAGTTTTTTCTTGCTTGCCTTTAGCACAAGAATTTGTAGAGCACAGTAGCCTCTGTCAGAACATACTTGAACTGAAGCTCCTCAGTTCAAGAAAAGTGTTCTTAACTTTTACTAAGATACCACTATTTTATACCAAAGTGATATTCCATACCTTCAGAAAACATGTTGTGCTTTCTTCTGCCTTATGCATTTTTCTCTCTTCCTCACCCTTTTTCTCTTAGGGCACAATCCTAACCAGGTTTACTTAGAAGTAAGTCCTATTTTGTTCAATGGGGCTTACTCTCAGGAAAGTGTGGTTAGGTTTGCAACCTTAGTCTCCCTCTATTCTTTTACTTCTCTTCATGCCGTCCATATGGTATCTGTCCACATCTGTGAGGAGACCCACCTTCCTCTGGTGAAATGCTCTTTGCCACAGCTTAGGTTTAGGTAGAGGTATTTGAAAACTGTTATTTACCTTACCGAGAAGTAAGCCCATTGTGTTCAGTAAGACTTAGAGCCCAATCCTGAGCTCTGCGTGCCAGCTTACCACTGATGCGCACTGTCACAAACGTGCCATAAGGCCAGGTGAGCGCCCGTGCCAGCCCAGCGCTGGCCAGGGCGCCCGGCCTCTGACAGCGGAGAGGAAAGCAAAGGTGTGAGGGGAGGCGGGGAGGAGGCATTCCGGGGAGGTGGATGGAGGGCTGGCAAAGGGTGGGGAGGAGGGGAGAGAGCAGGGGGAGGGAGCAGGTACTGGTGGAATGATGCTGAACTCAACCTCCTGAATCTTTTGCTCTTCTCCCTACTTCTAACAGATCCAACTCTCAAACTGGATGACAGTAATACACGCATTTTGATTGGCTGCCTAGTGGCCATCATCTTTATCCTGGTGGCTATCATCGTAATCATCCTTTGGAGACAATTTTGGCAGAAGATGTTGGAAAAGGTGAGCCTATAGGCAAGGGTATCCACTTTACAAACACAATACGAATTGGACGAATTGCCAGATATGAGTAAATTTATGTTCTTAGCCTATCTTTATTGAAACTGGGTAATAAACTGGGTTATCTACATAGCGTACAGTTTTGAAGCATGATACATGACTCTATTCATACAATGGAAATGTGCAGGAAATGTGAGCTTAGGGTCAATATTTTAAGCAACCCATTTAAGACCCTTTCAGCAGCAGAATTTCATAATCTATTTTTTCACAGCCCTTTCTCTACTGAGAGCCAAACAGGGCCAGCCCAAGACCACCTGGCACCTGAGGCAGTACACCAAATGCTGTTTCCTCTTTGCCTGGTGATGTGTCAGCACCTGCTCCTCCTAGATGGATTGCAAAAGGAGGAGGGGACAGTGCAGAAGAGGAAATTGGAGGTGAGGAGAGTGGGGGTCTAGAGCAGGGGTCTCCAAACTTTTTGGCCAGAGGGCCGCATCAAATATCTGGCGTGATGTGGAGGGCTGGAAAAAAATTTAAATATAAAATTTAAATAAATAAATTAGAGATGGAACGTAGATGAGTGAATAAATGAATGAATGGGCTCATTCATTCAACCTCTCTGGCCCTCAGAACATCCTCCAGACACAAGCAGAGCACAGTTCTGGTCATGTTCAGTTGAGTGGTCCAGAGGCTTTCAGGGGACAAGAGGTTGGCCGCGGGCCAGAAAAAGGCTTGCTGCGGGCTGCCTCTGGCCCCCGGGCTAGGGTTTGGAGACCCCTGGTCTAGAGCATGCTTTCTCTTCCACTCTGACTCTCTCTTTTGCAATCCTATGCACAGTTTCCTGGCTGTAAGCCCACTGAACACAGTGGGATTTATCTCTGAGAAGACTTGCATAGAATGTTGTTAGAGAATTTTTAAAGTCAGTTCTGGAATTGAAGCATGTAGACTTTGCTGCAGCTCTTGGTTCCTTCAGGATGTCTGATCATCTAATTTAACTTTCTTTTGGTATGTGGTGATGTTTATATGCTTCCTTCTGTTTCACAGGCTTCTCGCCGGATGCTGGATGATGAAATGACTGTCAGCCTCTCTCTGCCCAGTGAGACTAGCATGTTCAACCGCAACCGCTCCACATCATCCAGTGAGCGAGAATCCAATTCCACTTATGACCGTATATTCCCCTTGGGCCCAGACTACCAGGAGCCATCTCGACTGATCCGCAAGCTGCCTGAATTCACCCCAGGGGAGGATGAAGCAGGTCAGTACAGCCAACATTTGAAAAGGCACCCAATCGATCTCACCCCCCCCCCATTTATTTACTTACTTACTTAGGGCCCAATCCTATCCAATTTTCCAGCACTGGTGCAGCCACAATGCAACCCCAAGGAAAGGGAACAAATGTTCCCATACCTTAAGGAGGCCTCTGGGACTGCCTCCCCACCACAGGATGCAGTGCATGTCCTGTTGGCACGGCTGCACTGGCACTGGAAGATTGGATAGGATTGGGCCCTTACAGCCCAATCCTATTCACACTTTCCTGGGAGTAAGCCCCATTGACTCAAATGAGACTTACTTCTGAGTAGACAAGCATAGGATTGGGCTGTTACTTACTTACTTACTGTATTTCTGCCCCACCTTTCTCCCCCAAGGGATCCAAGGTGGCTTACAACAGTGTTGGGAAATACAAAGAACATAAAATCACTATTTAAAAAACGTTTTAATCTGCTGCATCATGAAGGTCCTTACACAGTATTAATTTTCAATGCAATATGAAAAGTGTACTTAATCTGTGTGATTTATAAAAGCCACAGAATTCAGGTTTTCATGGCACAGTATTTTTTCTCTGCATAAAACCTAATTCTGGCTATTGTCTAACATGCTCACTATTGACCCGTAGTTGGTTTGACAAGGTCCTTACACTTCTCCATTGCTCACAGGAGCTTTGTCATCCAGTTTCTGCAGTTCCCTTTTCTCCATGCTGCTTCAGGCAACATCTCTCCAAATTCACAGTGACCAGGACCTCCACATCCACTTGGCTGAGGTCTTCTTTCCCTTATTTTTTTTTCTCAGGCTGCAGTGGGGTCACCAAACCAGCTCAGCCAAGTGGAGCTGAAGGGGTCCCTCATTATGCAGAGGCAGACATTGTGAACCTGCAGGGAGTGACAGGCAGCAACACCTATTCTGTCCCTGCTGTTACCATGGACTTGCTGTCTGGCAAAGATGTGGCTGTGGCTGAGTTTCCTAGGAAGCTGCTGACTTTCAAGGAGAAACTGGGAGAAGGCCAGTTTGGAGAGGTGAGAGCTCACTGCTTGCTCCTTTCTACACATACACTTGACAGAAAGGATTGCTGTAGCCAGTGATGAAATCTATATGGTATGGACTATACAGAGACAGGGTAAGAGTGCATGGTAACTGGGCTCTTCCAAATCTTAAAAATATGAACAAAATTTATGTATTTTCTCTTCTTGTCATTTGCAGCTGAGAAGAAAGTGCTTATTTCTGGTCATCACCTGCTTAATGACATCTTAATGACATCACTTCTGGCCCTTCACAGGTGTCATGAATGCTATTTGGCTTGCTGAGTGAAATGGGTTTGACATCCCTGCTCTAGTCTTTCTCTTTCTCTATGGCAGAGGTGGGCAAACATTTTGGCAAGAGGGCCACATCATCTCTCCGACACTGTTGGGGGGCCAGGAAAAAAAGAATTAATTTACATTTCAAATTTGAATAAATTTACATAAACAAATACATTAGAGGGCATGTATTGAGGGCGTTTGTGTAGAGCAGGTGGATGAGGTTAAGTTTCTGGGGATCATCATGAAGAAGGATTTGACATGGAGTGCAAACACCGTGGCTCTGGTCAAAAAGGCCCAACAACGATTGTACTTTTTGAGACTCCTCAGCAGACAAAAACTGTCTGAGACATTGTTGGTAATTTTTTATCGCAGCTACATAGAGAGCATTCTATCTTATTGTCTCTGTGTTTGGTTTGCGAGTTGTGCAGTGGTGGAGAGAAAAGCGCTCCAGATGGTTATCAACACTGCTCAGAGGATTATTGGCTGTTCCCTCCCTTCTTTGGAGGAGCTTTACAGCACAAGGTGTATGTTGAAAAAAATTCTGAGATCCCTCGCATCCTGGTTATCAGTTTTTTGAACTATTGCCATCAGGAAGAAGATATAGGGTGATAAGAACAAGAATGAGTAGTTTAAAGAATAGTTATTATCCCAGTGCAGTGTCTAGATTAAATGCAGGGGTACAGTAATATGTTGAATACAGTTTTAGCAATGTGGTGATTGTATATGTAGTCTGCCTGACTTTGTTGTATTGTTGTTTTGTGTGGGTCTTTTCTTGTTTTACCTTGTGAAAGCGCCTAATTTCATTGTACTTGTGTATACGGGTACAATGACAAATAAATTTTATATTCTAGAGATGGAATTTATATGAATGAAGAGGTGGCGCAAGTCCAAGGAGACCCATAGGGGAAAGTGCGCCTTTCCCAGAGGTAAGGGGAAAAGTTTCCCCTTGCCTCTGGCTGAGCCGCTTTTGGCACCTATCCTGCACTGGATACAGCGCAAGCCTCCTGGCTTGCCTGTTCCAGCGCAGGATAGGATTGTGCCCTGAGACACAGTAGTCCAGGATGCAGTGGTTCTGTCACAGGCATATGTCAACTTCTCCTTGTTCCATTTATGATCCACCCACATCTCCACCTCATTTTTATCTACCCACTGGTGAGAGTTGTGTCAGTGTCCAAAGTATCATGGCATGTAGTTGTGCCAGTGGCTATGGCTTGTCCATTGGTGGGTCCGCTGCTGCGTTGGCAGAAATGCTGTTGTGCTGGCATTGTTTGCACTGCGCTTAGATTGACAAGGCTTCTGTATAGGATTGGGCTGCTAGAGCAGCAAGAGACAGAATATTCCATGGTAGCAGACTTGACTAACTCCCTAGAGTTGATGAAAAGAAGCAAGTAATCAGAATGCCATCAGAATGCAGGCAGAACACATGTGTGCCTGAAGGGCCATAATACCTCTCTCATACTATTTTCAGTGTTTTTAAAAGCTAAGTGATGTGGCAAAGGCATACTTGTACTTATTTGATGCTTAGCTTGATATTATGTCCTCTCCAACACTGAACTGGAAAAAGTTCCAGAGGCAGAGTTTAGTTTCCTTTGGCAAAGAAAACACTGAAGACTTAACATGTCTTTGTGTAAAAAAAAAAAAAAAAAATTATTTACAAATATACAACCAGGCATACTGGAATGTGATTGGCACTCCTACTGCATATCTGCCAGTTCTTTATCAGATTCTCAAAGAGGCCTCCTATGCCTCAAGGCACGTCACCTTTAGCTGATTCAGAACTCTCTCCCTCTCTCTTTGTTTTTGTCTCCTTCCCAAAACCAGTTTTTCTGCCTGTAGCTGTTGGGTATCACTTTCCCAAACTCTGATGAGTTAGACTTTCCATGGCTAAAGATTCACCATTTATCAAGTAACATCAGCATTTACAATATTAAGTCACTGACCCCCATCAGAAGTCACTATAGGTTCATGTTAGACTCATTTATGGTAATCAAGACAGCCAAACATTTTAAGTCACTGACAGTATTAAGTCACTGACCCCCATCAGAAGTCACTGTAGTTTCATTTTAGACTCATTTATGGTAATCAAGACAGCCAAACTCTCAAAACCAAGAAATCCCCCTCCCCCCAAAAAGTAAGTGACTTACTCAAGCTTACCCAAGGGGCTCAGGACCTTGAATTGATATTGGTGTGGTTCTTGGTGGTATGGACCACCCAGGTCATGAAGCTCTTTTTTGTACAGTTGGATGAAATATTGTTGTGTCTGTAAAACTTCCAGTCATGTATAAAGGGATTCTAATGGAGTGATAATGGAATTGGAAGACCTGAAAATATGTCTGAACATTACAGTCAGCCTTGACCTTGAATTGGCTGCACACTGAATGCATTCTCAGAACAGAGTAGGGAAGATGAAGTGGGAAGATGGGGGGGGGGGGGATGACATTCCAATCTTGGCTTTTCTTGTTGAATCTTTTCCTATATTGTGAACATGAAAGAGCTATCTGTCAAATCAGGACTGCCCATTGCCTCCACTTTAGGTTCACCTGTGTGAAGTGGAGGGGATGGAGAAGTTTGTGGACAAGGATTTTGTTCTCGATGTCAACACTGACCAGTCTGTGTTAGTGGCTGTGAAAATGCTGCGAGCTGATGCCAACAAGAATGCCAGGTATATGCATCATGTGAGAGAAAACAGATGTCTTTTGCACTTGTAAGAGTGGTCACAGCAAGTTTGTCCACAGTGTGAACCCTCAACCCAGCGCTTTCCAATCTTCGGCATCCCATGACCTCTGCACACTGTAAATGCAGCACATGGCTCCCAGAAGTGACTGGGCGATTACATCAGTGCCAGTCATTTCTGGGTTCAGAGACCATGACGGATGATGTAAAGGCTGGTAAGAGGTGCAGGGAGGCCCTTTTGCAGCACACAAAAACCACAAGCAGGAGCTTGACCAACTCAGCTGAGCCTCTTACCAGCTTTTGCAGCATCTCACATGGTCTTGCTGCTGGCCATGACTCCCTGGGGAGTGCCTCACAATGCCCAGAGCGTCATGATGCATACTTTGGGAACCATTGCCTCAATCTGTTTTACACATATGTTGCTAACACACATACCAGCAAGTTAAATGTGTGCTCAATCCTTGGTCTTACCCCTCCCCTCATGCTTTAGGCAAGCATATTTTTTAGCAAAGTTTTTACAATACTTTTTAAAAAGTAGCACATATGTATGTTTGAATAGTCGTGCCCATGGAAAAAATATTCACAAATACAGGTTAGCCCTTGGCATCTGCAGGGTATCTTCAGGGTTCTGTTCCCAGAATCCCTGTGGATGCTGAAAACCACAGAAAATGAAATCCTCTAAATAGTGTCCCTTTAAATCGCTGTTTAAAAACAGCTTTTCTTACCATTGTAGAGCAACAGAGCAGCAGGCAGGCAGTCTCTGGGGACTAGGGGCCAAATCCTATCCAGCTTTCCAGCCCTGGTGTAGCAGTGCCAATAGGGTATGCGCTGTAACCTGCAGTGGGAAGGGTAGTTACGGAAGCCTCCACAAGGTAAAGGAACGTTTGTTCTCTTGCTTCAGGGCTGCATTGCAGCTGCACTGGCACTGGAAAGTTGTATTGGATTAGGCCCTAGAACGGCTATTTTTGGGTCACACTGAGGCAAGCAATTCCCTTCCTTGGCCCTGGCTTGCTGAAGAATGCTATGTGGAAGTGATTAAATGCTTCTGTGTTGAATTCCTGGGTGACCAAGTGCCAAGGGAGACCTTGGTGTGACCCAGAAATAGCTGTTCTTAACTGCCTGAAACTGCCTGCCTGCATACTGCTCTACAATACAGGTTGTGTCTAATTATCCGCTAGGGTTCCATTCCAGAACCCCTAGTGCAGGGGTGCTCAATAGGTGGATCGCGATCTACCGGTAGATCGCGAGGCAAAATGAGTAGATCGCGGAGTGCCAACCTCCCCTTCAGGTGCCTCTGGGAGGAAACCCTGGGAGTAAGGCCCATTGTACTCAATGGGGCTTACTCCCAGGTAAGTGCGGCTAGGATTGCAGCCTCACAGCCTAATCCTAGGCATGTCTACTCAGGTGTAAGTCCTGTTATACTCAGTGGGGCTCAAGGTACACCAACATACATTGTACACATAAATGTTATATGTTATGATGGCGCGAACATTGTAAAAAAAACTCTGGTAGATCTCCGGGCCTTGCTGGGTTTCAAAGTAGCTCTCGAACCAAAAAAGTGTGAGCACCCCTGCCCTAGTGGATAAAAAAATGTGGATAAAAAACAGTGGAAAAATAGATTTGAAGACCCACTTCCAGGTTTCTTGCCCCTCCATTGCTCCTATTAAGGTTGTGTCTCAACATTCACAGGGGTTTGATTCTGGGACTCCCTGCTGATACCATAAAATGTGTTAAATAAAAGTAATTTTTTAAAAATTAAAAAGTGTGTCCCTTTCTATGCTTGGGATCATTAGGAAAGGTATTGAGAACAAAACGGCTAATATTATAATGCCGTTGTACAAATCGATGGTAAGGCCACACCTGGAGTATTGTATCCAGTTCTGGTCGCCGCATCTCAAAAAAGACATAGTGGAAATGGAAAAGGTGCAAAAGAGAGCGACTAAGATGATTACGGGGCTGGGGCACCTTCCTTATGAGGAAAGGCTACGGCGTTTGGGCCTCTTCAGCCTAGAAAAGAGACGCCTGAGGGGGGACATGATTGAGACATACAAAATTATGCAGGGGATGGACAGAGTGGATAGGGAGATGCTCTTTACACTCTCACATAACACCAGAACCAGGGGACATCCACTAAAATTGAGTGTTGGGAGAGTCAGAACAGACAAAAGAAAATATTTCTTTACTCAGCGTGTGGTTGGTCTGTGGAACTCTTTGCCACAGGATGTGGTGATGGCGACTGGCCTGGATGCCTTTAAAAGGGGATTGGACAAGTTTCTGGAGGAAAAATCCATTACGGGGTACAAGCCATGATGTGTATGCGCAACCTCCTGATTTTAGAAATGGGTTATGTCAGAATGCCAGATGCAAGGGAGGGCACCAGGATGCAGGTCTCTTGTTATCTGGTGTGCTCCTTGGGGCATTTGGTGGGCCGCTGTGAGATACAGGAAGCTGGACTAGATGGGCCTATGGCCTGATCCAGTGGGGCTGTTCTTATGTTCTTATGTTCTTTACAATTGTGGTTTTAAAAAGAGCTTTTCTTACTGTTTTAGAGAGGCAGTCTGCAATTACAAATGCAAAGGACCCCCAGCCTTTGTCTGACTCAGCTGTAGAATGGAATGATCACTTACATGACTGTTTCTCTATCACAGTAAGAAAAGCAGTTTTTTAAACTGCGATTTTAAAGAGTTGCATTTTCCCCTTCTCCAGGAATCAGGACATTCCTTCTCATTTGCAGGGCCCATTCGTGTTGAATCAAATCCACAGTGTAAAAACCATGGATGAGAAGGGCTAACTGTATGTTTTAAAATGGTTGCATGAGAGCAGGATATGTCCAACTAAGGTACATGTGTGGAGGATTTCGCAAGCACTAGTCAGTGGGTAACCCATACAATTTATTGTCCCCAGGTCAATAAGAAGTGGGAGCCCATGAGATGCCTTGTCTTCACAGGGTGGTGGTGTAGACATGCATTGGAAAGGCTATAACATGGGCAGCACAATCCTAACCTGTGCTGGAACAGGCAGGCTGGTGGGTCTGCACTGTATCCAGTGCAAGTTTGGGGCTGGCTATGGCTCGGCCCAAGGCACGGGGAACTAATTCCCCTAACCCCATGTTGCACTGCAGCAGCCCCAATGGTCTACTTGGATCTGTGCCACCTAAAGAGATGGCACAAATCCAAGCAGTCTGAAGTTGCCCTGGGCTGCCCAGGAACAGGGCCAGGATCCAGTATAGGTGCAAGATCCTGGCCCCGCCTCCCACTCCCTGCTCCCCTGCCCTTGGGTCCACCCCTTGCCCACCATCCCCCACCTGAAAGACCTCCCTCCCACCTCCCCATGACCCACCCCGACCCCTGCACCAGCCTGGAAAAGGTCTGGGTCCATGTCGGAGCAGGGAGGCCAGCGCGCATCCTTGTGCCAGCCTTCCCAACTCACAAGTTGGTGCAGATGAGTCTTACATGTTCGTGACAGTCCTGGGCTGGCACAAGGACTTGTACTGGCCCAAGGCTCTTTAGGATTGCACCCTAAATGTACTAGATATGTGATAAATTGACAAAGTTCTAAAATACTAACCAAAAACCTATTGCAGTACATGCAGGTATATCTGATACATACAGAGCAATGCCAATCTGCTCATCCATCCATCTCTCCCTCCTAATTTTTTTTATTCCTTCTGCTAATAGTTGCATCCAGATTTAGCAGCTGTGAAGCTTGTTTTGTCATAATACTGCAAGACTGACACTGCACCTCCTGCAAAGTTGTTTTACCTAAGAAAGCACTCAAAATTTGATTCTTCACTTCATTGTGAAGTGATGCAGTCTAGCAACTACCATGCAAACCCAATTCATTTCAGTAGCTGTTGTGTATGAGGACATTCCAGTGGATTGTCAGCTAGTCTACATGTGGGAATGGGGGTTTCCATTTGAATTTTCTGCTGTCGGTAACAGCAGATATTGAGCCAATCTTGAGCAGGGAGTTGCCTACCTAGTACAAAGAAGGAATTCACAGTAAAACAATTCAGAAGACTCAAGTACAGGTGCAACCTATTTATCCACGGATTTTTTATCTGCGGATTTGTCTCAACTGAATGGGGTGGGGGGAAACCGAAAGTCACACACACCTTTGCCCTGCACTGGCCTCTGCCAGCAGCCTTAGTTTCCTTCCATCCAGAAGTGTCAGGCTGCAGTGTATTTGCGTAACTCTATGGAATTTAGCACAACGCGTTTTTTGTTACTCGCACCATCTCTAATAATGCTTAGCATTTCTATAGCATTTTTGAGTGTTCAAAACACTTCATGTATATTATGTTATCTTGTTGTAAACGTTATAACAACGCTGTGGGATACCAAAGAGCTTGTCTAAGGCCCATTTAATGCTTCTATGACAGAGGTAGGATTTGAACCAAGGCCTTCTGGATTTGTAAATTAGTGTTTTAACCACCATACTAACCAGCTCGTCTCGTTACTGTGTATCACTGGCACCACTAATTCCACCCGATGTGACTTTTTGATTCTGGAAGGAATGACTTCCTCAAGGAGATTAAGATCATGTCCAGGCTGAAGGATCCCAATATCATCCGGTTGTTGGCTGTGTGCATCATGGATGATCCTCTCTGCATGATCACGGAGTATATGGAGAATGGTGACCTCAACCAGTTCTTATCCCGCCAGGAACCCCAGAATTCATCAGAGAGTTCCACCTCTTCTGTCAGGTAGCCAGTAAAGAATCTGTAAATGTTGGTCTCTACACATTTTTTTCTAAGTAATTTTACATGGTGACTGTGACTTTTCTATGTTCTATTGGCTTGAGGATCTGGATTGGAATTGTGTGTGTTATACGGCTCTGCACAAAAGGGCTGAAAACTGAGTGGGGGTACTTCCCCCAATCCTCATGTCAAACTACACATTGTTAATACAGGTCGTGCCTTCCATTCCGGAACCCCAGTGGATTAAAAAAAAAAAATCAGTGGATACCAAATTGGTGGAAAAATAACTTTAAAGACCCACTTCCAGGTTTCTTGCTCCTCTGTTGTCACCTCAGAATGCATTGGTATAGACACTATATTGCATTCAGCCACTAGAAGGGGTGAATAATGAAATCTCATAGATTGAAGATATAATTATTTAACAGCGCTAAGGTAGGAAATTGGATCTTGATGCTTTTTTCTGTGTTACAAGGCATTTAAAGATGGACACCAGTATCAGTGGTGAGTCAAATCAGTGGATACCGAGGTCCTACCTGTAATGTGATTGGTTCTGATGTTTGATTTTTCTTCTGTAAATAGTTGCAGGCCCAGGTTTGGATCAGGATTAGTAGTTGGCAACCTTCAGTCTCGAAAGACTATGGTATCGCGCTCTGAAAGGTGGTTCTGGAACAGCGTCTAGTGTGGCTGAAAAGGCCTATTCGGGAGTGACAATCACTTCCACACTGGGAGCAAGTGCAGTCTGTCCCTGGCCTGTCTCCCTGGCTATGGGCCTTCCTTCTTTGCCTCTTAGCCTCAGACTGTTGGCCAAGTGTCTCTTCAAACTGGGAAAGGCCATGTTGCACAGCCTGCCTCCAAGCGGGCCGCTCAGAGGCCAGGGTTTCCCACTTGTTGAGGTCCACTCCTAAGGCCTTCAGATCCCTCTTGCAGATGTCCTTGGATCGCAGCTGTGGTCTACCTGTAGGGCGCTTTCCTTGCACGAGTTCTCCATAGAGGAGATCCTTTGGGATCCGCCCATCATCCATTCTCACGACATGACCGAGCCAACGCAGGCGTCTCTGTTTCAGTAGTGCATACATGCTAGGGATTCCAGCACGTTCCAGGACTGTGTTGTTTGGAACTTTGTCCTGCCAGGTGATGCCGAGAATACGTCGGAGGCAGCGCATGTGGAAAGCATTCAGTTTCCTCTCCTGTTGTGAGTGAAGAGTCCATGACTCGCTGCAGTACAGAAGTGTACTCAGGACGCAAGCTCTGTAGACCTGGATCTTGGTATGTTCCGTCAGCTTCTTGTTGGACCAGACTCTCTTTGTGAGTCTGGAAAACGTGGTAGCTGCTTTACCGATGCGTTTGTTTAGCTCGGTATCGAGAGAAAGAGTGTCGGAGATCGTTGAGCCAAGGTACACAAAGTCATGGACAACCTCCAGTTCATGCACAGAGATTGTAATGCAGGGAGGTGAGTCCACATCCTGAACCATGACCTGTGTTTTCTTCAGGCTGATTGTCAGTCCAAAATCTTGGCAGGCCTTGCTAAAATGATCCATGAGCTGCTGGAGATCTTTGGCAGAGTGGGTAGTGATAGCTGCATCATCGGCAAAGAGGAAGTCACGCAGACATTTCAGCTGGACTTTGGACTTTGCTCTCAGTCTGGAGAGGTTGAAGAGCTTTCCATCTGATCTGGTCCGGAGATAGATGCCTTCTGTTGTAGTTCCAAAGGCCTGCTTCAGCAGGACAGCGAAGAAGATCCCAAACAAGGTTGGTGCAAGAACACAGCCTTGCTTCACGCCGCTTCGGATGTCAAAGGGGTCTGATGTGGAGCCATCAAAGACAACAGTGCCCTTCATGTCCTTGTGGAAGGGTCTGATGATGCTGAGGAGCCTGGGTGGACATCCAATCTTGGGGAGAATCTTGAAGAGGCCATCCCTGCTGACCAGGTCGAAAGCCTTTGTGAGATCTATGAAGGCTATAAAGAGTGGCTGTCATTGTTCCCTGCATTTCTCCTGCAGTTGTCTAAGGGAGAATTCCATATCAGTGGTGGACCTGTTGGCTCGGAATCCGCACTGTGATTCTGGATAAACGCTCTCTGCAAGTACCTGGAGCCTCTTTAGTGCAACTCGGGCAAACAACTTTCCTACAACGCTAAGGAGAGAGATGCCACGGTAGTTGTTGCAGTCATCCCTGTCGCCTTTGTTCTTGTACAGCGTGATGATGTTTGCATCCCTCATGTCTTGAAGTACTCCACCTTCTCTCCAGCAGAGACAAAGGATTTCATGCAGCTCAGTGATAATGATCTCTTTGCAGCACTTTAGGACTTCAGCAGGGATGCTGTCTTTTCCAGGTGCCTTGCCAAAGGCAAGGGAGTCCAGGGCCACGTGAAGTTCTTCTAGGGTTGGTTCACTGTCAAGCTCCTCCAGCACAGGCAGGCACTCAATGTTGTTCAGCGCTTCTTCGGTGACTACATTTTCTCTGGAATATAGCTCAGAGTAGTGCTGCACCCAGCGTTCCATCTGCTGCGCCCGATCCTGGATGACCTCGCCTGTTACAGACTTCAGAGGGGCAATTTTCTTCTGTGTTGGACCTAGGGCCTGCTTGATACCATCATACATCCCCTTGATGTTGCCCGTGTCAGCTGCTATCTGTATCTCGGAACAGAGCTGGAGCCAGTAGTCGTTAGCACATCTCCTGGCAGTCTGCTGGACTTTGCTGCGAGCACCTCGGAGGACCTGCAGGTTGCGCTCACTGGGACAGGCCTTGTATGCTGCTTGAGCTCTCCTCTTTTCCTCAATGACTGGTGTCAACTCCTCAGAGTGGGCTTCAAACCAGTCTGCCGTCTTATTGGTCTTCTTGCCAAATATGGACAAGGCGGTGTTGTAAACGGCATTCTTGAAATGTTCCCATCTGTTGGATGCGTTTGCATCGACCGGGCCTGGAAGAGATTCCTCAAGCGCTTGTGCAAATTCCTCCACTTTTCTCTGATCCCGGGTCTTGCTCGTATCAATGCGAGGTCTACCTTCCCTTTTCGTGTGATACAGTCGCTTTGTTTGCAGTTTCACTCTGCTGCACACCAGCGAGTGGTCGGTGTCACAGGCAGCACCCTGATAGCTGCGTGTGATCTTGATGCTGGGAAGGCTGGAGCGGATCAGGATTATGGTGGGGACAAAGCCTTCCTCACCCTATACTGCAGTTCTAACCTGGATTCCTTCCTTCTGCAGCTCCTATTTAGGGAACAAAATCAAGCATATCAGGGCCCATCATGCCATATATTGTGGCTCTCAAACTCAAGCAGAGGAGGCTTTAATTATCTGTTGCTCCATCTATCAGCATCGCACTTACTTAAGGTCCATCTCAAGCAGCCTTGGCTATTCCCAAACCTATGACTGTTCTCTGCAGCCCCCCCCCCCCCACTACCACCACTCTGTCTGCTGGTCAATGTGTTCCAATTTCCCTGTCCTACAGGAGCTTATAGTCTAAATTTTGACGGTGAAGAGACAACAAAATAGAAGGTGGTGGAAGAGGGAAGGTTAACAGGCGATCAGGGAAAGCTTAGCAAATACATTTATTTGTTTTTCATTATATTCTGCCTTTCATCTTTGCAACTGGAGTATCTCATCAAGCACAAACTAACCCAGACTGGTTAGCTTTTGCACGGTCAAGGTATCATATGTTTTCAGATCATATGTATGAGCCAGTCCATCCATATTGCAAAGCTTTTGCAAATCTCTGACATCTGAAAATCTAGAGACTGCCAGTTCATCCCATGCTCCAGGGCAGTCTACATTAATATCCCCAGACACTAACTGACATAATCAGGACTATGATTGCTTTGGCTGATCCTACTGTATTATTCAGTAAAGAATTCACTCCATCTGTTTTGGTATGAATTGCTCCTTGTTATGTGCTGTTCTCAGCCTTGTGCAGGAAGTGGTTAGCTTTTGCACGGTCAAGGTATCATATGTTTTCAGATCATATGTATGAGCCAGTCCATCCATATTGCAAAGCTTTTGCAAATCTCTGACATCTGAAAATCTAGAGACTGCCAGTTCATCCCATGCTCCAGGGCAGTCTACATTAATATCCCCAGACACTAACTGACATAATCAGGACTATGATTGCTTTGGCTGATCCTACTGTATTATTCAGTAAAGAATTCACTCCATCTGTTTTGGTATGAATTGCTCCTTGTTATGTGCTGTTCTCAGCCTTGTGCAGGAAGTGGTTAGCTTTTGCACGGTCAAGGTATCATATGTTTTCAGATCATATGTATGAGCCAGTCCATCCATATTGCAAAGCTTTTGCAAATCTCTGACATCTGAAAATCTAGAGACTGCCAGTTCATCCCATGCTCCAGGGCAGTCTACATTAATATCCCCAGACACTAACTGACATAATCAGGACTATGATTGCTTTGGCTGATCCTACTGTATTATTCAGTAAAGAATTCACTCCATCTGTTTTGGTATGAATTGCTCCTTGTTATGTGCTGTTCTCAGCCTTGTGCAGGAAGTGGTAGCAGCCTCTTTGCTATCTGACATGTTGGTCGCAAGCCATAGGTCTTGTTTCATCTCAGATGCCTCTTGTTTCCTTCAGCTATGCTGACCTGAAATTCATGGCCATACAGATAGCTTCTGGCATGAAATATCTGTCCTCCCTGAATTTTGTTCACCGAGACCTGGCTACACGCAACTGTCTGGTGGGGAAGAATTATACCATCAAGATAGCTGACTTTGGCATGAGCCGGAACCTCTACAGTGGCGACTACTACCGGATCCAGGGCCGAGCAGTTCTCCCCATTCGTTGGATGTCATGGGAGAGCATCCTCTTGGTAAGCCTCTTGAGAAGAATGTGTAAGGCAGTGGTTCTCACACATTTAGCACCGGGACCCACTTTTTAAAATGAGAATCTGTAGGGACCCACCGGAAATGATGTCATGACTGGAAGTGACATCATCAAGCAGGGAAATTTTTAACAGTCGTAGGCTGTAAATCTACCTACACTTACTCAGGAGTAAGTCCCATTCACTATCATTGTTAAAAATATATAAATAATAGCTTGTTAAAAGTACAGATCTGTAACATTTCCCCAAATGCAGTCACACACCATGGTAGCATCAAGTCGAATATATTAAAAATGTTGAAATAAATGGGGACCCACCTGAAATTGGCTCACGACCCACCTGGTGGGTCCCGACCCACAGTTTGAGAAATACTGGTGTAAGGGGTTTGTACATAGGTCTGCAAGCATTTTTGCAAAATTTAGGAGCCCGTGAAAGCTTCTAGGAACAAAGCTGGAGACAGAGAGAGATGGAGCCTTGAAATAGAGTGCAAGGAGAGATTATCCTTGCTGGAGCTTTCTGGACTGTTATGCAGCCTATGCCTTTCAGGCAATACTCAATAGTTGAGAGGTCAGGGCTTACCTTGAATTTGTAGCACATGCAATGGGAGCACTGCTGTGATTACCTAATGATGCAGGAAAAGTACTCTATATATGTTCACACAGCCTCTTTTGTTATTACTGTTGTTGCTCTTATTTATCTTTTGAAGATGGGGTTTACCATTAACAGGCATTCTTGAGCTGTACTGTGAGAATTCTTGACTCAAATTCAGCTTTGCTTCCAGGGAAAGCTATTGGCAGTATACCTCCGAATACCAGATGCTTCATGACAATTGGGGCAGGGGGCTAAATCTGCTAATGTCTTGAATTGTAAAGAGTGGAAAAGGACCACAGGTTAGTGGAAGAGCAACTGCTTTGTATGCAGATGATCCCACATTCAATCCCCTGCATCTCCAGGTAGGCAGAGAAAAATTCCTTCCTGGAACCCTGGAGAACCATTTCCAGTCTATAGTAACAATACAGGTGTGTATCACTTAACAACAGGGATATGTTATCCAGTCCCTGCTGTTATGCGATTAGGTGGTTAAGCGAACATGCAGCCCAGTCTAGTGCCTTTGTTGTGTAAACAGACATTCCCCGCCACACTAGCTGGCTGCACAGGCTACTAGAGATAGATTGCCTCTTCTTTGCATTAAGAGCCTCTTTGTTGGGTAAACAGACATTTTGCTGCAGGCTATGGACTCTACCACAGCCTGAAAGACATATTTGACATGTTCATGAAAGATGTGTATTCTTTCTGCTCTTGCTATGGATTCTTTACCTGGAGGATTATTCATTCAGCTGTGTACCTGGAGGATTATTCATTCAGCTGTGTACCTTGGGATGATTGTATATGTATGTGCCTGAATTGCTCTTTGCCTCTTTGTCCCTCCTTATTCCATCTAGGGGAAGTTCACCACAGCAAGTGACGTGTGGGCGTTTGGCGTAACGCTCTGGGAGACTTTCACCTTTTGCCATGAGCAGCCATATTCCCAGCTGTCTGATGAACAAGTAATTGAGAATACTGGAGAATTCTTTAGGGATCAGGGAAGGCAGGTATGGAAATGCATCCATAGCAGCAACGGAAGAGATGGTCCTATATATAATCATAGAAAAATGGAAAGCATCTTGTATTTTAATATAATATTTTCTCATTTTTCAGATTGTATAAAGCTTTTTGCTTACATTGTCTCAGTTGTCCTCAGAGAACAACCCTGTACAAACACTATCCCCTGTTACAAATGTAGGAAGAGCTGAGGCTGAGAATCATAGTTTAGTTGTGGTTTTTTTAGTGAGCTTTGTACCCAAGCTGAAATTCAAGCGTAGGACTTCTTGTCACAGTTTCATCTTCTTCTGGAGAGCAATTTTCACCTTTTATTTTTAATAGGCACAGGTGACTAAAATTATTCTTATCTAAACTTTTAACTTGTTTATAATACATTAGCAACCTTCTTTTGTTTGTGTTGACTACCATGACAGAGAAGGAGCAATATCTTACCTTCTCCTCATCTTCCCATTTTCAGCTTGCCAGATGCAATGTTAAGTCACTTTTTGCAGTTAAACAAGTTGAACAAACTTGATTCATGAATTACCATAGATGAAATGGCACACTTTGTAGAAATAAATAAATAAATAAAATGTTGGGGAAAGTAATCAATGCAGAAAAACTCAAAATTTCTTATGTAAGTAGAGGTGGGTGAAAAAAGTGATAATGAAATAAAACCCATAACTTCATTCTGCACTTCTCATTTCTGTGTAAAAAAAAATCTGCATGAAAATAAGACCATTTTATTTTGTTTTTATTTATTATTTAATGGAGCTGCATCGGTAATGACTGTGGTTGCATTTGCGAACACAGGGCTTTTCAAACTGGGGTGTCGCAACGCTCTAGCCCAGGGGTGTCCAAACTTTTTGGCAGGAGGGCCACATCATCTTTCTGACACTGTGTCGGGGGCAGGGGGAAATTTACATTTCAAATTTGAATAAATTTACATAAATTAATATATTCGAGATGGAACTTATATGAATGAACTAATTTTACTGAGCTTATTTATAATACACATGAGATCCAGAAAAGGGTTTTTTTTTTAAATAATTCCTGACACGTATAACGCACCTCTTCCTAGGGAAAAGTACAGAACAAGCTTAAGAGGAGTCCGCATGGGCTCCTTCCCCCCCCCCCATGCAGGAGCATGTTTTTACTCTCTCTCTCTCCCCCCATCCTGGCAACCAGCAGCAGCCAAGGAACACAATCAGTCAGGGATCTGGTGGGCACCTGCCCCCTCAGGGCAGGAGTTTGTTTCTCCTCATTCACACAGAGAAGGGAGCTGCCTGTCTCCCTCTCTCAGCCCCCACTACCCCAGCCTGCACCGAGCACCAAACAAACTTAGAAGCAGGCAGAGAGCTGTGTGTATTTCCCCCTTCACAAACGGACCCCCAACTTCCTCCCTCTCTGCCAGCAACCCCAACAAGCACAAGCAGTAGGTTTCCTCCCCATTCTGGATAATGCTAACCAGAGTGCTGGGGTAGATCTGAGTAGGCCCATTGGGAACCATGGCACAGCAGAAGTACACACAAAAGTTTTAAAATTATCTTCCCGTTGCTGCCTGGTCTCCAGCCAGCCCTTAGATTACAGTGAAGGCTGTGCCAGCACTATTGCATCTCTCTCTCTCTCTCTCTCTCTCTCTCTCTCTGAGTGTGTGTGTTTGAGTGAGTGAGAGAGAGAGATTTTCCTAACATTTTTAGTGGAAAAGTGTAAGGAAAAGATTAAGCAGCCCCTGTTCTCCACTGCTCTTCTCTTCCCAATCAGTTTCCAGTACTGTTTTTCAGTATGAGAATAAACATTGGGATCCTGTTAATTTGTCTTATGCATTTTTTTTTAAATTTGGATCCGAGACATCCTCTTGAAACAAACCTAGTCAATTCTAAGCTCAACAGTTGGGTGAATGAGTGATATAGGGTCCAAACCAAACTAGCACTCTTTGACAGCAGTTTTTTTCTTCGCTGTTCCAAATACTTATACATCTGTCCTGACTCCTGACTCCTCTTGGAATTGTTTGTTCTGTATTTAAATCACACTGAGTTTTTAAATATTATAATTGCGCTCATGCAGCCATTATTCTGCCAATTTGTGTTTCAGCAAAAAGGGTGTGTGTGAAGTGGCGGGAGGTAGAAATAAGATTATGAATTAGCCAAACATTTTAGACTGAAAAAATTCACCAAAGACATTGTATTGAATGGAAGCAAAGGTGAAAAAAATGAATGAGTATATGGATGTGATGAAAAAATTATTTTTTCAAGCTCCAGGAATGAAGGAGGAGGGTTTGAACAATGGTTGGGAAGAAGGGCAGCAGTTGAAACTTCTGCAAACAATTCCCCATCTATAAATTGAGAAAAATTATGTCCTTCCTTATAGGGCTGTTGTGATTGTAAATACAATAAAAATCAAAAGCATTTTGTAAGTTAAAGTGACACATAAATGTACTGTAGTATGAAACTGCCTATTAATGCAACATTAAATGCATTAATGCAATGTTAATTCAATACCTTCTGATTTTTTGTAATATTATGGACACATCCAGTTTGTGATCTTCTCTTATCTATCTGGAGCCACAGTACTAACTTTTTGCCTCCATTTTTGTTTATATCTTTGGATTCTTTTCTTTCCTAATGTATAAAACTTGACTTTTCTCGTTGTTGAATTTACACCTCATTGTTTTTACTTCTGTGCACCAAGTTCTCTAGATCATTTTTGAATGCTCAGAGAAAACTTGGTGTTTATTGTTTTTGCGATGTACCCGAGGCTGCAGTGGTCATTGTAAGAGAGTTTTAACTCCTTTTATATTGCATTTAAAGTCCCTGGTGACTATGCATGGGAGTGAAACACTGAATCCAAGCCCATTTAGTAAATATAATCTTTATCTGGTACCAGTGAATTCTGAAGGCCACTTAAAGCCCAATCTTATGAGTCACCCTCCCCAGCTGATGCAGCTGCACTGATCAGGTCCAGGAAAGGGATTTGAATTTGACTGCTGCCACTGCCACCAAACCTGCCCCCTTCCCAGACACAATCCGCCCTCCTTCTGCCCCCCATCACCACCCCATTCCACCCTCCCTCATCCCCATTCTGCCTTCATTCCACCCTCCCCCACACTGTCCCGCCTCCACCACTGACTTACCATTGTTGGTGGGCCGTTTTCTGGCCACTGCTCCACACAAGGCTGCTTCGGATTCATCACTGGTGGGCCAGTAGCATGCAGCTCTGCCTGGTAGGCTATTTGCAATGGCTGTAAAATGCTCCCTGCTCTTGGAAGGCTAGTTCCAATGGCGGGGGGCAGGATTTTAATGAGTTCTTAATGCCTGCAAATAAGCACACTGGTTGCCTTTCTGGCATGTAGCCAAGACTTAGCATTACTTGAAAGCCACTGTGGTGTCCATTGGTACAGCATTGGTCCATTGGTACAGCCCATTGGTACAGAAGTTAAGAGTGCTGGACCACATCCAGATGCCCACTTCGCCCTGATGCTTACTGAATGACCTTGAGAGCTCAGCCCCACCTACCTTACTGGGTTGCCGTGAGGGGAAGGAGCCATGAACCCCAATCTGAGCTCCTTGAAGGAAGGCCAAATGTGAAAAATAAGCATAGAAGTCCTTGGACTCGTTTACAATAGACTATTGAATTATTTTTGGCTGCTGTAACTATTTTTGTTTTTATTTTATTTTGGTTTTACTGATTAGTGTCATTGCTAGGTTCTGTGATGTAAGGGGGACATTTATAGATAAATAAATAAAACATGACTAGTTTTACAATTTCATGACAGAAACTAACTCACTGGGAATACACTCAATCTCGGAATTTCTTCAATGTCTACTCTTTTTTTCCTTCCCCTTTTTAAGACATACCTTCCACAGCCAGCAGTTTGCCCTGATCCTGTGTATAAGCTAATGCTCAGCTGCTGGAGACGAGACACCAAAGACCGTCCCTCCTTCCAGGAAATCCACTGCCTCCTTCAAGAAGCAACTACTTCATAGTGATGCCTTCTCTTCGGACCCCAGATTTCTTTATCCTGCCCCACCTGCCCTCCAAAACCTACACTTAAAGCTGAAGCCACTTCACCTGGACTCAACATTTCCTTCAGTTGCATGACTGGAACTTGAATCAGCCACCAAAAGAAACAAACTGGGATCTGAGCAGGTCTGCCACACAGCCTCATCCAAGATTTGAACTGCTTTGGACTGGCAAAGCTCGGAACAAATGTTATTTATCTTGTCAGTGTTGTAGGTTCTGGTTTATGAATGGATTTGGTCAGTGAAAGGTAAGAAGAAAACATGAGGTATGTTTTTGTTCCCCATGAGGAAGTACTTGAGATGTGTTCAAAGCATAGAACTGAGATGAGTTTCCACATGCACAACAGGAATGGAGGTACCTAGCAGGTATTTTGTGCACAAGACTGTGTGTATGCTGTGATTCTTTGGATGTGTGGAATGAGTGCAGAATGTGGGACTGGATGCAGAATGTAGCTTCTTGAGAATTTTAATTTTTGTTTCGTTTTTTGGTAAAAAGAACAAGTTTCCAGTCCTTACTGTTGCACTGCTGATACACATAATAGACAAGCACTTGATAGACAATTTACAGACAAGCAGTGTATATATAGACAATGCTTGCTGAAAACTCACGTCAGAAGAGTGGCTAAAATAGGTCTGTAATGGTTGGGGTAGGTCTTCAGTTCCCTGCAGAACTCCACATGACTAGCAAGCCCAGAATAAACTATATAAAATAAGAAAAGTACAAATTTGTTCAATCTGAAATTCTCTACAGGTCACAGAATTTACTTAGTATAAAATTTGGATTGCTTCTGTGCAGCATAAGAGTGGTGTGTGTGTGTGTGTGTGTGTGTGTGTGTGTGTGTGTGTGTTAGTGTAGAGTACATCCATCCCTGTTTGTGACTTTTAGGCCGCAATCCTAACCAATTTTCCAGCACTGACGTAAAGGAACAAACATTACCTTACCTTGAGGAAGCCTCCATGACTGCCCCCCAACTGCAGGATGCAGCACATGCCCCACTGGCACAGCTATGCCAGTGCTGGAAAGTTGGTTAGGATTGCGCCCATGGAGCCCAAACATATCCAACTTTCCAGTACCTGTGTAGCCACAATGCAGCCCACAATGCAGGGTACGGGAACAAATGTTCCCATACTTTGAGGAAGCTTCTGTGACTGACTTCCCACCACAGGATGCAGCGCATGCTCCATTGGCACAGCTGCACTGACACTGGAAAATTGGATAGGATTGGGCCCTTAGTCCCCTACATGAAATATCAAGATGTTCTCCCTGTCTAATAATGCACAATCTGGACCTCCTGGTCCTTGATCTGGAGCTCCTGAGCATGATGCTTTCTCCAGTCCATTCCACCTACAGCCCATGCTTGTCTACTCTAGTCAATAGGGCTTACTTCTAGGTAAGTGTGGATAGGATTGCAGCCTGTGTCACCTCCCAGTATGCCTGGAAATTTGGAATGCTGTATATAGTTCTGGTCACCCATCTTTAAAAGGATGTTATAGGAGATGGGAAGAGTGCAAAAAAGAGAAATTAAAATGATCAAGAGATTGAATCATCTTCCCTGTGAGGAAGAGCTAATGCATTTGAGGCTTTTTAGTGTGGAAAGAAAGGTTACTGGGGGATATGATAGAAGTTTAAAAATGATGCTTGGCGTGGAGAGTGAGAAATTTTTTATCCTTGTTTCATAATTCTACAACCTGGAGCGGGGGGGGGGTGACATCAGAGTTTGTGGTCACTGGCCACAAAGTGGGGCACTGGCCAAGGATCCACACCAATCAGAGAGCAGAACTGGCCAGCCCAGCTCCTGAACCCTCAGTACCAGTAGTTGTGGTAATGCCAGTGAAGAGATTTGCCCCAGTGCTTTCAGCAATATGCACTGCCATCCCAGCACTGACTGAGGAGTTACCCAATAAAACTGCAGTAGTTACCTCAGGCAGTTGGTTGTGGGCACCATTAAAGGAAACCAAATGAGAGGCAGATTTTTACTGCTAATGCTCTTGTATAGCTCTTGATTGTTTTGGTGAGGCCTCTAGAGAAGAAGTGATCAGAACTAGCATGCTGGAGGCAGTCCCTTGCCAACCAGGCAGTTAGACAGGCAGGTCGCCAAGCTAGAAAACCGAAACGCAGTCTAAAGTGAGGGCCAAAGTAGATGTGACAGGACAGCCATGCTAATTTCTTCACATGTTATGCCTAAATCTGTCCCACTCACCTAACAGGTGGAAAATGGAGAGAGTGGATTTTGCAGGTGTGCCAATGAGGGAAGTGGAACTCACCTATGCCTTACCTTTGCATGTTCTATCATCCCAAGCACTTTAGTTACTCCAAGCACTTTTTTCCCCAGTCTAACTCAATTGAGAAAAAAGAGCCTGGAATGAAACCTCCTCACGTGCATGCAGCTTTCATTGTAAAAATTAGGTGACCCCCACATATTTTACATGTTAAAAAGGGAGACATGAATCCATCTTGTCTCATTTTGCTCTCATGTCTACTGAGTTATTCAGACTGGAATCAGACCATATGTTGAAGCTGTATTGGATAAGGTTGAACTGTGTTGGTGCTCTGTGTCACTTGTTACCAGTTCAACAAGGATCAGCAGTACCTCCCTTTGACCACCTATTGTGGTGGTGCTGAAGAGAGCAGGGCAAAAACATCCTTCTTTGGCAAGCTGCAAAAATGGCTCAGACAGCAAGGAGCCTGGATTCTGCTACTGTAGTTCTAGGCTTGAGACCCCCCAAGTATAGTCTGTGTTACCTTGCAGGATGGGGACTGCCATTTTGAATTTTTCCTCAGGCACCCAAATATCTTGTGCTGGTCCTGTGTGAATGGTGAGCACGCTTTTTTTTTTTTTCAAATCTAGTTGAGCACGTATGTGGGACCCTGTAGTTTTATACTTAGAAGTCATTGACGAAGTTCTGGTTGTGAAGAGTGGCATGGAATTGTGACTGCCATCCCAATTCCCTAATGGGGCAATTCACAGGGATGGCTTTGAGCCATCAAAGCATTGCAAAGAAAAAAAAAGTAGAGACAAATGAAGGAGCAGCTTCTACAGCAGAGCTTAGGATGAACAGATGGGTCTTGAACAAAGACCCAACTATTTTGAAACCACATCTCTGAAAGCATAGTTTTGAGAGTGTAGGATGTGCTCTTTTGGAAAGTGCAGGCAGTAGATAAGAGAGAAAGACAGATTGTTCTCAGACACACCAAGGCCAAATGCATGCATGTTTTGACGGGACTGAGAGATGGAATGCCATTCCTCTACTTCCTAATCATGGGTCATGGGGCTCAGTGCCCAGCTAATTTTTCAACTGACTGATTTTGGATTACAAAGCTACTCCACTGACAGATTTTTTTTAAAAACTGTTGAAGCAACTCTTTGCTATTTGGCACATCTTTAGATTCCCTTCCACAGAGAACTTTAAATCATGCTTTGTGGGTCTTCATGGCCTGCCTGTCTGTCTGTCTCCCCTTCCCGTTGATTTCTGGCCAAGGTCAAGAACACTATCAGCTATTTTGTTCTAAAACTTTAGGGAGAGGGGAGTTGTCTTAGGCATTTTTTTATAGCTGCTTACTTACTCAGATTTAGGTGTCTTTCTTAGATTTATATAGCTTACTTACTCAGATTTAGGTGTCTTTCTTAGATTTAAATAGCTAAAATTTTAAATGTAGTTTTGAATGGATGGCTTGCTGCATTTGGTTCAACAGCATTCAGTTCATTTGTGACTTATCAGCTGTTTCTTTAAGGAACATCTGTATGTTGTAGGTATTTTTCAGCAGTCGAATGTCCTCGGTCTGTGTCCACCAACCACATGGGCCTGGTTCACTGCTTATATGAGAGGGGGAAAAAACTGGATGATGGAGTGGGGGGAAGGGGCTCAGATCCCCTTACTGGTACATTCCTTTTATGATAAAAACAGACACAACCTGCTCATATTTCATATAGTACTATACACATGAACAACAAATATGGCTTGTACTATCCTCTCTAGTCTGACTCTAAAAGGGGCTACCATGGTGATAAGTCACTGGTGAAAACAAGTCACTATGTTTAATAGTTTTCCAACTCAATGTTTCAGCAACGTTAACTAGGAGGTATCCATGACTGTATCATGTTTGCAATAGGTACCTTAGGGCGCAATCCTAACCCCTTATGTCAGTGCTTTCCAGCACTGGCATAGCAGTGTGGTGGGACATGTGCTGCATCCTGCAGTTGGGTGTCACTCACGGAGTCCTCCTCAAAGTAAGGGAATGTTTGTTCCCTGACCTCAGAGCTGCATTGCCCTTATGTCAGTGCTGGAAATGCCCTTATGTCAGTGCTGGAAAGCGCTGACATAAGGGTTAGGATTGCGCTCTTAATGTCCTGCTCATTTCAAACAACTGATGCAGTGATGGGCTGTACTGGCCATAATTTGTCATTTGAAGATGGCAGTCTCAACTGCCTCTCTCTCAGTATGCAGTTAGGAGGGGGTGACTATGCCATGCCTAAAGATGGCTCTCAGTTTCCTTCCTCTTCCTATGTTTTCCTTACCTTTTAAGTATCTGGGAGTCATTGCTAAACTTCATATTTGTGAGAAGCTATTGCACATGTTTATTTCATATATACACATGCCTCACAAAGTCTTGGCACTAAATTTATGGTATATAAAGTTGCAAACTGTAGGACAAAAAAAAAAAAAGAATGAACACACTCTGTAAACCTCATGTCATAACAAGGGCAGCATCCACTCACATTTTAATAAAGACAGATGCTGAGAGATAGGATAAGCACATATAAAATCAAACAAGAGTTTGCCAGTGGCCACACAATCCTCTCCAGCCTTCTCTGCTATTTTCAGCATGTGTCTATGTGTGTATGTGTTAAGCATTCCCAAAAGTCAGAACCTGTTTGTAACAACAGCAAGCAAAGATATCCTTGGGAAGCTCATAGGTAGGGCGTGAAGGTAATGGTCCATCTCTTGTCATTTATACCCAGTAGGGCCAGCCCATCCATGAAACCAACTGAAGCAGTTGCCTCAGACAGCAGATGTTATGGGGGTACCCATCACCTCTACTGCACCAATTCTTCTTCCCTGGATTAGAAAAGAGGAAGTTGGAACAGAAGAGATTGTGGAAGCAGAGGCATAGCTAGGTTATTTGACACCTGGGGCCCATAAATTTTTGTCACTCCATATGACTTAATAATTATTAATTATTAATTATATTGTTTAATTAATTCACTTTTTATACCACCCTTCCTCTAAGCAGCTCAGGGTGGTGTATATGGTTCCTTCCCTTATTTTGTCCTCATGACAACCCTGTGAGGTAGGTGAGACAGAGATAGTAATAGTCATGCCATGGAATGAATAATAATAATGACCAGAAAAATAAATGCAGTGAATATTTCCCCACAAGCAATGGATGAAATTCTGCATCAAATGGTATATAACATGATGGTATTATTCCTAAAAGCCACAATTTCCAGAATTTTGGTCACTAGGGTGTCACCCCCCCCCCCCGATGTCTCATTGACCTGTTTTGAGTTAAGGCAGTGGTTCTCAAACTTTTAATACTGGGACCCACTTTTTAGAATGACAGTCTGTCCAGGACCCACCAGAAGTGATGTCATGGCTAGAAGTGACACCATCAAGCAAAATAAAATAATTATAAATAATTAAATTCAAGAAAAACATATAAATAAGGGGAAGCCAGCCGTTTCACCAAGTGAATTTTCTCTGTAGCCTGCCTGCAATAACACCCCCCCCCCCGATAAATCAGTGAGATTTTCAACCCTCCTCAGTGCCCACCTTACCAGCTCAAGCCTCTGTTTTATTCTTGGGGGGAAGGCTGCCTTCTGGAGCGTTTGTTGAGCTCCACTTTGATCGGATTAGGACCATGCAGCTAGCCTTGCATTCCCCTTTGCCTGACTTGACCAGGAGCCAAGACACATTTGCTTACTTGCGAGTAAATGTGACCTTGTGCCTTACTTTTGCTTACCATAGGGCTCAATACATTCATCTGCTTGGAGGGAGGGACTTCCTTCTTGGGTGTTTTTGGGGGGCTGCTTTCATTGGATAGGAACCATTGTGGTATCATTGGATTCCTCTCATCCTGCCCTTTCCAACGAACTATGGCAAGTTCGCCTATTCACGAGTAAACGTGCAATATGGCTCAGTTCCATTTTCCATAGGGTTCAATGCATTTTTTGGTTTCCGGTTTTTTAGCCATAACTTTTGATGGAAAGGAGATATTTCAATCCAGTTTTTTGCATTGCATTCCACTGGAAATTCCACATCCAACGGTATATAGCATGATGGGGTTACCCCTAACCTTCATGATGTTAGCGATGTTGGGCCATTTGTGGTATTACATGCCCCCCAAGGGTGGTACCCGGGGTGGACCCCCCACCCCTCGCTAGCTACGCCACTGTGTGGAAGAGATTGGTGGACTGAAACATTATCCCCTCTTCCTTTTCTAGTCGGCTGTCAGACAGGGTAGGACAATGGATCTCCATTTATAGTAGCATTAAACTACTGAAAACTTATGAAAATCATGCTGGCAATGAACGAACAGGAGGCAGTGTCCCATTACCTTCAGGCTCTCCTTGTGAACTTTGCCAAGTAACTTGGCTTGCTGCTGTTAGAATGAATGCTGGACTAGATGGCCTGATCTGAGTTTTTACAGTTTTTCCTATATTGAGTTCTTACATTCTTACCTGTTTTTATTCATCCAAACATTACCCATGGAAACATTTTTATGTACATATAATAGTAACACCAACCATCCCATCCCCACTCAAGTTGGAATCTCTCACTCACAATGCAGTCCTATGCATGTTTACTCAGAAGTAAGTCCAACTGAGTTCAGTAAATAGAATTTTATTTAAGCCATTAAAAAAAAATTGGATCTCAGTTGACATAATGTGCTAGGACAGTGGTTCTTAAATTGGTGTGTTGTGACCCACCAGCTTGAGAATGAGTGCCTCTGGCACTTTAAGAAGGGGGGAAGGTAGCAACGCCACCTGCAGGATTGTGCTGCTGCTGGACTCTCAGGGGCTTTTTAAAAACTTAACCCTGCACACAGCAGCCTCCTTGGGGTGCAGGGAGCCCTACAGAGCCTTCTGCAAGACTCCCCACACCTCCAAATAATTAAAAAAAGTGATCACAAACCACTTCCAGTTCATGATTGTAAAACCAGAAGTCAGTTGCAATCACTTTTTTTAATTATTTTGAGTGTGGGGGGCCTTGTAGAAGGCTCCGCAGGGCTCCCTGCTGCAGGCAGGGGTAAGTTTTTCAAAAGCCCCTGTGAGTCTGGCAGCCACAGAATCCTGTGGATCACATCACTGCCTTCCCCCTACCCCCCCCCCCCCCGTCAAGACTTACCTGTGGTCTTGAACTCACTGTGAGTTTGAGAACTGCTGTGTTAGGACCACTCATGCATGAGGCCCACTGAAATAAATGGGAAAGATGCAACTTCTGCTCACCTGGCCTGTGCATGTAAAAGTTCTGATGGACATATTACATAACAGCAGGACTAACCACATTAAAATCAATGCATCTCCTGGTGGAAGAGGAGGAAAATTGCTGTGTGCCTGAAGACTATGCAATGCACAACCCATCTTCCTGTATTATGTTTCCATATCCAGTTGAATGTCACCCAGTCTGTTGCATAGTTTCAGGCTGGACCGGTTTTTCAGAATATTAAAGGTAGCATCATAGAGTGGCATTTGCGGGTGATGTGCACACCTATTTCTTTCATCTGATTGCACTTTTTGTATAATTACTTATGTTAATTTATTTTGCCTGGTGAACAGATTTTTGAAGCCATATAAATTACTACAACTCCTTCAAAATCGGTTTTTGCAGAGACAAGGTAGGAATGTGCATGCAGCAGACATCAATGATTTGGATAAGCTACCTTCAATACTCTGGAAAAGCAAACCATCATCGTCTTCAGCTGTAGGTCAAAATCTGTTCTTTTCCATACCAAAGCTCTCTGTAATCCAAAGATGTACAGGTGGAGCCTATTTATCCACGTTAGTTCCGTTCCGTGACTCAGCGCGATTAACCAAAAACATGTTGTGCTAAATTCCATAGAGTTATGCAAATATACTGCAGCCTGACACTTCTGGATGGAAGGAAACTAAGGTAGCTGTTATCAATCCCCTCCCCTCCACTCTGTACTCAGCCCTCCCAGCTGCCAGCTGCCCAGCTTCTTTCACATGGGATGCTGATCTTTTAAGAGTCCAGCCCTATGCGTTTCTACTCAGAAGTAAGCCCCATTGTAGTCAGTGGGGCTTCCTCCCAGGAAAGTGTGGAGAGGATTGTAGGCTAAATCTCATGCTTTGCTTGTTGCGAAGGCTTGCTTATGCCTGTGATTGCCTGCACCATGGGGGGGGGGGGGTGGTGGTGCTTGTGTCTGTGATTGCCTGCACCATCTCAATGGGGGAAGGGAATTTGGCAAACACTCCCTGGGTTTTTTTAAGCAATTCCCTCTGTTGCTACCACATCTGCCACTATGTGTCAGTGAGTGCTCCACCTTGCTGCATTGTTCTGGCTACAGAGATTTTTGCCCCCCCCCTTCCCCTCTTCAGCTCTTTGCTGACTCAGGGGCTCCAGGAGTGTTACTGTTCCTTTGCAAGGGGAACCTCTTCCAGGGCTATTTCCCTGCCTGTGCGAGGCAGAGCCTTTTTGCAGTATTTTGGGCTCCCTGGAAATGGATCGAGATGCCAGTGCAGGGCAAAGGAGGCAAAGGTGTGTGTGACTTTGGGTTTCCCCCCATCCCATTCTCATTGAGACAAATCTGCAGATAAAAATCTGTGGATAAATAGGCTGCACCTGTACATAGAATTTTTTTAAATAAAGATAAAAAAATAGACCTATATACATATCATACAGAAAGTGGAACTGTTAACATTACTCATACATAGATGCATACTATCTTCTTGCATAAAATGTATACTGTATTTTTACCAGCCATAATTTGACTTTGCATCACTGTACAACTGGCATTATATAACTGCCTGTGAATATTTATCTTAGGAGGGACTGAAAGAGAAGGGAAAAGTTGAGTGTATTCCCTGCATGAGTTGTTACTTGTGTCTACATTTTAATCAGAACTGAACCAACACTAATTTGGGGGCAAAAGAAAGTTTGTTCAGACTTTTGTAGAGATAATTCGCATATCAAAATTTATATTTTGAATATTCAATCAGTCAGAGTACAACACGATGCTGTATTCATTGTTCCTTCTCACTGTCCCCTCTGTGAGCTTACTAAACATCCTTCCTGTTCCACCAAAACAGCATTGAGGTGGACATAGTAACATATTTTATTATTCTAAAGCAGCTGGTAAACTAGGTGGGGACTGGTTTTCGTAAATGTACATAACTACACCATACAGCTGAGGTATTCAGTCTGTGCGTCCCGCCTCCAGGGGTGTCACCAGGCATCTCGGAGAGAGAGTCTGCTCTGTGTGCTGCCTGCTGACTTGTTGCTTTTCTGCAGCTGTGAACCTGGTGGGTGGGGCTGGGAGGGCATGTGAAACATGGTGGGGGGAGGCAGGAGAGAAGGCTGGCTGGGCAGGCGGGCAGGCAGAGGTGCCACATCTCATTATGGAGCTCTCTCCATGTGCAACCTCGCCCCAAGGACTACATTTCCCAGTGTGCCCCTTGCCCTGGGCATCCTGGGATTGGTCAAAGCTGGAGGAGAGAAGAGTGCAGAGGTGCTGCATCTCGTCAGCACAGTGGTGCTCCTGGCAGGCTATAAAGTAGGTACAGGCAGTGCAGCGCTTTCCTCTGCTTGGGAAGAAAGGAGCCAGGCTGCTCTTAGTGGAGGAGTGTCCAAATGCCCCAGCCTGCATCCCTCTGTCTTGCCTGGGGAGAACAGGGGTGGCATCTGCATATAGGGTGTATGTGTGTGAGCAGCCCCCATCTACTTTGGGGTGAGTTGTAATCTTGCTGGGTGTGGCTGCAATCCTTTCCACACTTTCCTGGGAGTAAGCCCCATTGACTCAAATGGGGCTTACTTCTGAGTAGACCTTCATAGGCTTGGGGTCTGTGTCAGCTTAACCCAGGATCTTCACCTTTCTCTTCCCCCCCTTCAAAAAAGAAAAAAAGCCACTCTTGATGGCTTTGTCTCCAAAAATTGATTAAATTTTTTTTAATCATTCCTTTTTAGCCATTCCCCCTTTTCCTCCTGCCTCCTTTTGGGGGGGGGGGGTTTCTGCTGGTTTTCGTAAATGTACATAACTATACCATACAGCTGAGGTATTCAGTCTGTGCGTCCCGCCTCCAGGGGTGTCACCAGGCATCTCGGAGAGAGAGTCTGCTCTGTGTGCTGCCTGCTGACTTGTTGCTTTTCTGCAGCTGTGAACCTGGTGGGTGGGGCTGGGAGGGCATGTGAAACATGGTGGGGGGAGGCAGGAGAGAAGGCTGGCTGGGCAGGCAGGCAGGCAGGCAGAGGTGCCACATCTCATTATGGAGCTTACAGCCAAAAACCAAACGGAGGCAGGGCACTGATACATCACATGCTGACCTCCCTAATCGGGTGATGCAAATCTGTGATGCCACAGATAGTTGGTATGTTCCCCAGGGAGCCCTGCATTTGTGAGACAGGCTTGGAATCTCTAATACAGAAACATTGCCACTTTTACAAAACTAAGATTCCCAGAATCTTTGGGGGGAAGCTATATGTTTGCAGTTTAGATATTCCCTCAGAAAAAAAGTCCACAATGCATTTTTTTTCATAACTATTTGCTATAAGACATGCATGTTTTTCCTTAAATCTCCAGCATAAACTTCTGGGAGCCTGTTCTGCAGAAAGCTAAAATGCAGTGCAAATTTCAAGCTCTCTAAAAGTTTAACATTGGAGCTGCCAATCTTGATGGCAAAACTTGGGAATGCAGAAATAATGCCCTGCACAAAACTAAGTTTCTTCCCCCCCCCCATTTTCTGCCTATATTGTAAATAACTAGGCTAGGACCCAAACAGTTAGCTTAAGTGTAATGCAAAGATTTTGACTTGTAAGTGGGTTATATTTAAAAAAAATTTTAATTGCAGATCCCCCCCTTTCCCTGATGCCATGTCACAAAACCCTTTTTGAAAATAACTTCGGGTTCAAAAGTGGTTTATCATGTTGGGGATGGGGCTGTGGCTATTCAAGAAACACAAGGTTGAAAGTTCTCAAGGGAACTAGTTGTTCAGTTTTTAGATCTTGCCCTAAGTTTGGAATATGCTGTATGTTGGTCTTGCTTCTTGTAATGATAGTATTTGTCTTCTGGTTGTACTCTGTTCCCCTGAATGCAAAGTGCATTTCTCTGAGATGTTCTGAGTTACTGTAGCAGCTAATTGGTCACTTTGCTACAGCAGAACCCTGGGAGTCATGTACTTTCCATCCTTAGTAAATATACATTACAGGCTGCTTGACCTTATTGTATAGCTGTAGTACTTCTTCAAAAACAGCTCTGTATGTTGAGATGGGGGGTTACATACCAATGTATAGTTTATTTATTCTCTGTATGGCCACAAAGAACTGTATTCTTGTAAAATGATCACTTTGTAAATAAGGATCTTTTAAAATAAAAACCCAAAATCCACCCTTGCTGCCTGTGCGCTGAGAGTGTTGGTGCTTCAGTTCTGTCGCTGGACAATCTATCTTGGGAAAGTGACCTGTCAGGCACCGGTTTGGTTTCTTCCACCATACAGGTATAAGAAGAGATGCTGCAGGGGAGACACCATGATCATGAAGTTGATTTTCCCAGGGTGAGGCTCATCCGTTGCACTTCGGGTGTGCTGACCCCTGTGATTTCCCCAAATGCGGGAAACTCGACTGCATAATTTGTGGTAGTGGGGGACTGCGTTCGCGCTTAATATTTTATTAATAAAAAAAAAAAAAAGGAAGAGATGCTGCTTACGTGGAGACAAGCAGGATCAGGGTGCATAGCCTGGGCAACCATGATAGGGGTTGGAATGAAGAACTCCTCCTGCCTCACCATATCAATCTTATTCAAGGAACATGGAAGCAGACCCTCCCTAATATTTGCCAAACATACTGAAGGGCCAGCAACATCTGAGTAATGGATAAACAGAGTAAACGGCTGCCGCTTCAGCGCTCTGAGAGGGGTGTTTTCTTACTCCTGCGCATCTGCGTGGCTCAGGTGGGTGGGAAGGTAGGTGAGGCAGGGGAGGGCAGAGCCTCCCCGCCGGAGTCCTTCCAGAAGCAGCGCCGCCCCCGGAGGCAGCCAGGCACCCACCACCACGCGCAGAGGAGCAGCCAGGCAGAGCGCGTGGCTGGTGGGTGCCTGGCTGCCTCCCGGGGCGGCGCTGCTTCTCGAAGGACTCCGGCGGGGAGGCTCTGCCTCACCTGCCTCGCCCCCCCCGCTCCGCTCCGCTAGGGCTGGCCTTTCAGCACTAGATCCGCATTCGGCACAGGGAACTCCCCACAGCCGCTCCCTCGAGCTCGCTGCAGCAGCTGTTACGCTGCCACTGCCGGCTCGTGCGACGAGGAACTCCCCCCCCCCGCCCGCTCCCGAACGGATGCTGCAATCTGATTGGCTGCGCGTCCCCGCCGGAGCCAGCCATCATCGGACTACTATCACGCCACATTCCCCGCTTCCGAGCCGACCTCTCCGATTGGAGGAGGTCCCGTCGATCAAAAGGGGCGTGGCTTGCGTTCTGTTGAGGGTTCTGTGAATGGGGCCGACCCTCTGCCGCCATCTGGTGAGGGAGCTGCGCCCTCGCGGACGGGGTTCCCGCCTCAGGGGCGGGGCCTCGCCGGGCTCTTATACTCCAGGCGGCGCGTGGCGTCGCTTTCAGTCACTCTTGTCACTCGCTCGGGGATGCGCCATGCGAAGGGTGGCTGTGATCACGGGCGCTAGCAGGTGAGGGTGGAGGGAGCCGTCCTCGGCTGCGGGCGATGCCTCGTGCTGCGGCGTGTGCCTGGCTGACAGGGGGCCGTCCAGCCAGGTCTGGGCGGGAGCGTGGAGTCGGTGCCCCCCTTTCAAGTCAGCGGGGCTCGGAGAAGTCCAGCGTGCAGGCGAGCTCCTGTCTGAGGCAGCTGCTGAGCAGGTCTCAGCCTCTATGGGCGTCTTCCAGGCACATGAGGTGGTAGGTGAGGCAGAGCCTCCCCACTGCCCTTCTAAAAGCACTGCAGCCGTGTGAGGCGCCCACACGCCCTGCACTCCCTCCCTCCTTGCTCTGCGCGTGGGCTGTGGGTGCCCCACACGGTGAGCACGGCGTGCTTTTCAAAGGACTCCAGCGGGGAAGCTCTGCCTCACCACCTGTCGCGCATCCCTAGAGATGCGCCAGAGAGAGCCTGGGGCTGTGATGGTGAACACCCTGAAATGGCGCTATTAAAGGGTCCTGCAGTGTGTTAGTTGTGGGGGTGGGGATGGAAGCGGAAGCAGAGCCAGTACTTGTGTTTAGGGGGGGGGAGGTGCCATGAGTGTTGTACTGCAGAGCCCAGGTCAACCAGGTGGTTAGATCTGGGCTCCAGGTTGAACTTAAATGGCCTCCTGTGGCTGAGGTTCACTGGGCAGGTAGACCTGGGCTCCCGTCTGGACTTGGAGCCCCAGGTAGACCTTAGCTCCCAGTTGAACTTCTGGCCGCTGTGACCACGGTTTGCTGGGTGGGTAGACCTGGGCTCCTGCCTGGACTAGGAGCCCAGATCTATCTGCCAGGTAGACCTGGGTTCCTGGTTGAATTTGCTTCTGTGTCCAGTTTGCTGGGTAGGTAGATCTGGGCTCCCACCCTGACTTGGAGCCCAAATCTACCTGCGTGGTAGACCTGGGCTCCCATTCTGTCTCTTCTAGGCAGGCTCTGTGCTTGAGCTGTTTCCCGTCCCAGTAGGTGCCCTTCTCCTCTGGCATCAGTTTGGGATCAGATCCCCCTTGGATCTGCCCTGGGTGGAAATAAGGACTCAGTGCAGAACAGGCAGAACCCCCCAAAAGTAGTACATGTACCATAGTTAAAGTGACTTAGCAATCCTGTGCATATTGACGCAGAAGTTGACCCTATTGAGTTCAATGGGACTTGCTCCCAGCTCAGTGTGTGTATCTTAGTTTTATTTTACACAACTTGAAATGACAAATGCTCTACTGTTGTCTTGGTGCTTTTGCAACCAAAGCACAGGATCAAGAGCAACTTTGCTTCTTGTTGAGCAACTTGAGTGTCAAACTACCTGAAGGCTTTTTCCTTGTACTTTCACAAGTATTATATACACAAGTACATAGTACAAGAAAAACCACTTCTCAGATTTTGTACTGACAAGCTTATGCTGGGCATTGATAGGGATCCTTGTAGTTGGGTGCTGGCTCAAGCTGTTTTACTGGCTTAGATACAATTTATTTTTGCTGCCTCCCAGATGTTGTTTTATGTTGGTGAGTTGGGGGGGGGGGGCAGATTGCATTTACCTTCCCTGTTTCATACAAGTAAATGGTGAGAAGGGAAGAAACTTTGACTCCATTCTCTTATATCAAGAGCAGGAAAAGCGGCTGTAATTGGGTCTCATTTCCATGACTGTTGCTTTTGTTTTAGCTACTATTTTATAAAATGTTACATGAAACCTCAACTACCATGCTAATCCTTATCTCAGAATGAGATCAGGTTACTGATTGTGTGTGGGTGTATCGCAGTTGACTTTTTTTTTTGAGGGCGAAGACCTTTGGTCTGATTAAAAGACAAAACAGTGAATGTTTTTATTTGTGTTTTTTTGATATGAGTATTCTTCTCAGGCTATATGGGTCAACTGTAGGTTAGAAATATAAATGTAAGTAGTCTGGAAGCTGTTGCTCTGTGGATTGCCAGAGTGCCTTTTTTAATGGCTTAATTGCTTAATGGCTCATCTGGTGAGCTGTGGTAATTTCATGGTGTGCCTTGATGGTGGGTCTCATCCCTTGCTGTTGCAGTGGAATTGGTGCGGCGCTGTGTGAACGTCTCCTCCACGAAGATGTTGGCCTCCACGTGTGTTTAGCCTGCAGGAATACAGAGAAAGCCAACGCCACACGAAACAGACTGTTATCCATCTTCCCTAATGCAGACATCAGTATCGTTCAGGTAGATGTTGGCAACCTGAAATCTGTCCTACATGCAGCTACAGAAATCAAGAAGAGGTATGTGGGCGGGGGGGGGGGGGAGAAATGCCTGTGGCTTTCTATGAGGTGTTGTCCACCCCATGCACACAGTTCTACGGAGTATTTTTCCAAGCCATGACTGTTTCATGGGGTTTGCTTTAGATTATAAACTTAGATAAATTACTAAAGAATAGTCATGTTGAGTATGTTTATTATGCAAACGTACCCAAAAGACCTCTAGAGGCAGTCAGTCATTGTCCAGTATTTCCTAGATTGTACTTCTTCAGAATACACACTGAATATTTGAATGTCCTACTATGAGTAGATAGATACTTTATTTACAGTCATCTGACAGCTAGTCACAAACAACAAAACAAAATACACAGGATTAAAACCAACACCCCGTTACACATATGTAAAACCATAAAATCAGAGATTTACACTCTCAATTTTCTTCCTTACCAACTTCCTTACCAACCGCATAACAGAAGCGGGCAACCCTGAGTGATATATCCGAGTATACATCAGAAAGCAGAAAAGCAAGCTGCTCCTCCACCTGCATCCCTGTTTCAATACCGAAGATCGGGGAGATAAATTTAGATCTCAAATCGTCATAGTATGGACATTGCAAAACAATGTGGGCAGTTGTCTCCACCACATTTTGAGGGCAGGGGCACAGTCTCTCTGAATAGGGACGCCTCGCATAACGTCCCAAAAGAACTGCTGATATACTATGAGTAGAAACTAGCTTACTATTGTTATTAGTAGTAGCAGTACATAAGAACAGCCCCACTGGATCAGGCCATAGGCCCATCTAGTCCAGCTTCCTGTGTCTCACAGTGGCCCACCAAATGCCCCAGGGAGCACACCAGATAACAAGAGACCTCATCCAGGTGCCCTTCCTTGCATCTGGCATTCTGACATAGCCCATTTCTAAAATCAGGAGGTTGCACATACACATCATGGCTTGTAACCCGTAATGCATTTTTCCTCCAGAAACTTGTCCAATCCCCTTTTAAAGGCATCCAGGCCAGACGCCATCACCACATCCTGTGGCAAGGAGTTCCACAGACCAACCACACGCTGAGTAAAGAAATATTTTCTTTTGTCTGTTCTAACTCTCCCAACACTCAATTTTAGTGGATGTTCTTGGTTCTGGTGTTATGTGAGAGTGTAAAGAGCATCTCTCTATCCACTCTGTCCATCCCCTGCATAACTGTTTTTGAACAAAATGTTCACAAAGTGGTTTACAGACAAAGTCAAATAACATATCTGGGACAATATCTTGGGCTAACTGCCTCCTAACGTGCCAGACTTTTATATGTGGGAGGACTTTTTTTCCTTTCTCATGGCAGCACATTCAGATCTGTAGCCTTCTGCCTGCAATCTGAAGCAGTTCAGGATGCAGTAGTGTTCCCAGAGGGTGGGGCACAGTTCTAAGTTTTGCAGGCACCTCAACATGCCATGTAAGCTGCCCCTCCCTCTCATCTTCAGAACCATTCTGGGCAGTGAGAACAACATGGAGGTATCTCCTCCACATTGCGTTCAACGCCCAGAATGGCTTCGAAAACAATGGGAAGGGCTGCTTAAGTGGCACGGTTGAGGCACCTGCCAAACTTAATGCTGTGCCCTGCCTCCAGAATGCTACTGCCTGTACAGGTAGAGTGACATAACTGCTTGATTCTGATGATAGTGGAAATCGGCTCTGAACTTGTTGCCACTGCAAAGTGTAATGGCACTAATAAAGTGTTGGACTTGAACAGATTGTATTCCCAATTCTGCTTAATAAATGATTTGAGATGGTTTTTCTCCTTACAATAACCAACTGTTACTTTGGTTGTGTAGGTTTAACCATTTGGATTATCTCTTCTTAAATGCTGGGATCATGGTAAATCCACGTGTCAGCTTGGGAGCATTTGTACGTGGCCTCTTCTCCAGGTACAGTTTATCTGAGTGGACAGTTGGTCTTGAGTCTTTGCCTGGCTTTCTGACCAATAGGGAAGGTTCATTGGATGTTCCAGTGTGTAGAAGAGTACATGGGTAGGGTCACCAAGTTAGCATTGAAGTCTTACTGTTTGTGGCCACTATTTCCTATGCTACAAACATTACCCCATGGAATTCTCATGAACCTCCCTCCTCTGAGAAAGAATACTGTTATTTGATACCTTTTCTGTTGCACTGAGAGCAAAATGTGACTAGGGGCTGCCATTCAGTTTCTCTGCTGCCTTTTCTGCATGTAGCCCAACTAGAACATACAACCAGTAGGCTCATGTGAGAATGTAAGGGTTTTCCTATGTGGGGAAGTTTATATTTGAGTTACTTTCTAGGCTTCACTGTTGCAGAGCTACACAATGGTATGTTGGTGATCAGAAACAAGCTGTTAAAATCCTGTTTCACTGTTGGTTTATCTCTTCTTTCTCCCTCTATATCTGCTCTTTTCCTTCTAATTTAGTCTATCAGGATGGCTCTTTGCCCCATTCCCTAGACTGGCTCAGATATTTCATGTTAGAGCAGAGGTCTCTAAACTTTTCGGCAAGAGGGCCGCTTCAAATATCTGGCACAGTGTTGAGGGCTGGAAAAAAAATTAAATATAAAATTTAAATAAATACACTAGAGATGTAACTTAGATGAATGAATGGGCTCAAATGTCCAGGATTTCTCCAAACACAACACAGCCCAAGAAATAAAGCACACACTTAAATGAACCCCCATTCCCTCACCCCACAAGCATAACTCCAGTTGTGTTTGGTCAACTGGGCCAGAGGCTCTCAGGGGATTAGAGGCTGGTCATGGGCCAGATAGAAGCTCTCCACGTGCCACATCTGGCCCCCGGGCCGGGGTTTGGAGACCCCTGTGTTAGAGCAAAACCAGTTTCAGCAAGAATACTGTAACATGACTTCATCTCCACCAGCTGTATCTTGGTATCTGCATTCATTTAAAAACAATGTGTTCCATGCATATGCAATTTAATTCTACAGGGCAGCTGACTTGTAAATATGGTTTGAAGAAAAAGTAAACCCTGCTAGCTACAGTGATAAAAAAAAATACAGGGACTGTATTGTGGATTGAGCAAGGAATTGAGAGCCAATTACACTGGCTCATTCCAGATAGGATGTTAGATGCAGAATAAGATGCACCCCACTTCTCGCCCCCATTCAGTGTGAACACCAAGCTTTGTAGCTTTCACTTCACCATATGCAGCTATTTATACCCATATCCTTGAATGTTGGGTGACACATAGACTTCTAAAGGTGAGAACTCTTTAGCACTGGAAGCTTCCTGTGACTTCTCCTGCGTGGGCAGGGGGCACAGCCCTTTATCAGTTTCTCAAATTCACCAAGGTGGTTGTGAAACATAATAAAGAGGTGGATATCCTTGAGAACAGAGGTCCTGCTCAATTGAACTTGTGAATGCTGGCTGCCAATTGCTTAACCTTAGAGTATGAGTTGAGTAGTATCCTACTTCTCTGTTTCCCTGGCATGGTTTCCATTATACCTCTTGGGAAACCTATTCAGAGCTGCCAGTGAATTCATCATTTCAACACTGGATCTTACCTGTATCTCTAATCAAATAAGCAGGGCTTTTTTTTCTAATGGAACGTGGGGGGACGGAGTTCCGGCACCTTTTTGCAGGGGCCCCTCCCCTTTGGAGGCATTCCAGGAGGTGGGGAGCAAAATAGAGGCATTCACTGAGTGGGTGCTGGGGGGTGCAGGGTGGGAGGGCGCCTGGCCTCTGCCTGACCACACAATGACCCCCTCCTGCCCCCATCTCCAAGCTCTCGCCTGAGCCCAACCTGCCTCCCCTCCCCCTGCGCTCTGCTTCCCAGCGCAGCTTCCAAGCCATTGGAGGATGCGGGGGACATGCACCGACGCCGAGGAGGACGAACAGACAGCCAGCCAGCCAGGGAGACGGGCTGCAGCACCCACGGAATGCCCAGGTACTGGCTTGGCAGAGGAAGAGGGGAAGGAAGCTGGCTGGTGCAGCCCCGTGCCAATCTGCAGCACGAGCCTAGGCATATCTACTCAGAAGTATGTCTCATTGTGTTCAATGGGGCTTACTCCCGGGAAAGTGTCATAGCCTTGCAGCCTGAGTAGACAGGCAGAGGAAGGGCTCTGTGGCTGCAGTCCTCTCCACACTTTCCTGGGAGGAAGCCCCCCTGCCTCTAGTGGGACTGACTTCTCAGTAGATAGGCAGAGGAGGGGCTCTGAGGCTGCAGTCCTCTCCACACTTTCCTGGGATGAAGCCCCACTGCCTCTAGTGGGACTGACTTCTGAGTAGACAGGCACAGGAGGGGCTCTGTGGCTGCAGTCCTGTCCACACTTTCCTGGGAGGAAGCCCCACTGCCTCTAATGGGACTGACTTCTGAGGAGACAGGCACAGGATTGGGCCCTGAGGCTGCCATCCTATCCATAGTAAGCCCCATTCACTAAAGTGGATTTCTGAGTAGACATGCATAGGATTGGGCTCTTAGGCTACAATCCTAGGCACTTTCCTGGGAGTAAGCTCCATTGACTAGAACGAGACTTACTTCAGAGTAGACATACCTAGGATTGGACTCTTAATCCTGGCAGAGATATATCTACACCTGTTTTCACATGCTAAGGGCAGGTGAAAAGGGATTCTACGTGTGTACAACATGCTGTCCAGCCTTGCCAGAGATCCTCCTCATCCTTCCCCCACAAGCATGCCCTCTGTCAGCCAGCATTTGCAGCTCCTCTCCAGCAATGCACAGCAGCTGTTCAGGGCAGCAGAGAACATACAATTGCATGCCAAGCACCTTCCCAAAGTCACAGAGTATTCTGATACCTGAATTAAACCATATTTAATAGCTTGTTTGCAAACGTAGCTGTTTCTTTGTGCACCTAAGGACCCCTCTCGTGTAAGAATTCCTTTTTTGTTCTTACTCCCACAGTTGCTTAGAGTAATTTTACTACATGGAACTCATGTAAGCCATTTTTCAGAATCCATTCACTGCTTCCTCTCCTCGAAGTAGTGCCACACTACATACTACATGCTACAAGTGCACCTGTACAGTATTTTTCCCCATGTGTAGAAAAAATAGCTAGGTGGAAGGGGATGTGGAGATTGACAGCCCAATCCTATGCATGTCTACTCAGAAGTAAGTTCTTCTTTAGGGGGGAAGCACATAAAAAATATTTTATTTCTCCAATAAAAAATGGCTTATAAATAAATAAAAGATTAACAAGTGAGTTCCTGCACCTTTTTATTTACAAAAAAGCACTGCAAATAAGTATACCCACCCTTCAGCAGTTTGCATGGTTCCCTGCCCTTCAACCAAGGGTCACAGCCCAAGCAGCTTAAATGAAAAGGTTCACATAGTATATTTTTAGTTCTAATCTCCTGAGTGTGCTGGAAAAGGAACATTTTGATGCTTGCCATACTTCTAGACATTTAGCTGGTCAAAGATGTAACCATTTGCCTGTTTTAGAAGCTGGGTTAGTTTTGCAATGTACCAGTTCCTGTCACTGCAGTTGGAAACAAGGGATGATCTGGAAATGCACAACTTCATTTGCTGGACAGGTGACACTCCTGTTGCAATATCTATATTAACTGAAGATAAGATTTCCTCTCTCCTTTCTCCTCTTTGCTAACTCCTGTTTCCATATCATGTTCGTTGTAAACTCTTGCTCCCTGCTTTGCAAAGACCTTCTCTCACCCCTCATTAATCTTGGTTCCCTCCTCTCAGGAAACTTTGTGTTCTTTCATGTTTGTGCCATTCTGTGGGATTTCCCCTGCTTGCCAGTCTAAGATGTCTTCTTCTGTGCTCCATCCCTTTGTTGTACATTGTTCTTTGTAATGCTGTACCGCCCAAGAAACAGATAGCTCCTGCTTTAACATAAGTTTTGTTTAGAACCTTTTCCCTTCAGATTCTTTTTTCCCCTTTGTTCTTCAATCATTTTATGCTGCATTCTTTGGTTCTTTAAATTTAATCTTTGTAGATTGCGAACCTACAAGGAGGGCCAGTCATTCCATCTTACTTAAGGTGTTTTGTGTTATTTTTCTGAAGCATTGCTTAAACTTTAATCAATGTTAATATCAAAAATCTTGAACTAGACCTTGACATATTGATATATGTAAAAATGGATGACCTTTCAATGACAGCTCAAAATGTTTTCATTTGGGTACCAATCATTACTTGTCTCCTTGTTTATGATCCCCTCCTTCTCATGTGGTCCTCTCTAATTCTGTAAACTAGAACCTTTGTTTCAGTCTTGGGATTCTAGTGTGTTCCTATGGACTATAGCAGAGAGTACCTTGGTAGGTTTCATGTGAGATGATGGAATGCAAAAGATGAAAGCAGGGATTCTGTCTCTTTTAATAGTTGTGTAGAGAGGGAATTTTGACAGGTGCAGGTTTTTTCACCCTGTAACACAGCAAGCTGCCCTTGCTAAAACACCCTCTTATGCCCAGCTGTTTGAAGTACAGGAACCCTAAGAGTTTGAATCATTCTAGTTGCATATTATGTTGTGTGTCTTCTCAGTTGTTTGAGATGAAAACTCTTAATACTTTCTTTTATGAAATCCATTCATTCATACCTGCACTGTTTTCTTTTTGTTTTCCAAGTTATTCTTTTCTTAAAATTGGGAAGACACACAAATTCTAAATTTGGGAACACTGTGATGTTATTGTTTTCTAATTTATCTTGTTCTTGTAGACCAATGCAGTGCATTGAGCTGGTGTTCCCAGGGAAGCATCTTAAAATCTGTAATTTAACAACTGGTTATTTTATTTACACTTGTATCCTGCTCTTCCTCAAAGGGGTTCAAAGAAACATACATGGGGTTCCCAGGTGGTCTCCCATCCAAATACTGACCAGGCTCAAACCTGTCTAGCTTCAGTGATGGAACATCATCAAGTGGAACAAAATGAAGCAAAGTCCTCCTTTGCCCAGTATGTGCTACTTCATGTATGACATGGGAACTACATGTTGTCTTGATTTTATAAAGCAACCTGTATATGCATAAAGTGGTTTGCAATCTTCATCTTGTATGTCCAGATGATGAGCCTGCAAGGTAGGTTCCCCGATCCCTGACCCATTTTATCCCTGAAGAACCAATGACAAGATATTGTTACTTTGCAAGATAGCTTGTAGCCACTGCATTGCTCTGACAACAATTTGGATACCTGCTCCCACACCCAACCATGCATTCTGTCTACCCAACTTAATATCAAATCAACCTTCCATTTTAGGATTTCTGGTTATTAATTGCTGCTTAATTTGTGTCTAAGAGAAGCTGGTAACTCCACTCTCCTCTGGTATCTTTTTGCCTCCTTATATGCACAGTCTAAGTTATACACCATAATATTCCTATAGTACTGGGCAGCTCACTATTTTGGTAATTCTTGGTCAAGAACAGTGGCTCAAATTTGTTTGAAACAATTCAGGTTTGTTGAATTGAATTAGCTGCAGTATAGATCAGGAGTGCTCACACTTTTTTGGCTCGAGAGCTACTTTGAAACCCAGCAAGGCCCGGAGATCTACCAGAGTTTTTTTACAATGTTCGCGCCATCATAACATATAACATTTATGTGTACAATGTATGTTGGTGTACCTTGAGCCCCACTGAGTATAACAGGACTTACTCCTGAGTAGACATGCCTAGGATTAGGCTATGAGGCTGCAATCCTAGCCACACTTACCTGGGAGTAAGCCCCATTGAGTACAATGGGCCTTACTCCCGGGGTTTCCTCGCAGAGGCACCTGAAGGGGGGGGTTGGCACTCCGCGATCTACTCATTTTGCCTCGCGATCTACCGGTAGATCGCAATCCACCTATTGAGCACCCCTGGTATAGATGATCACTTGAAAGTCTTCCAAATGTAAATACAACTGTTTAAGATTTATTGGCTGCTTTTTGTCAGCATGGTGGCTTAAAGCCTTCAATGGCTATGGTCCAGAAGAGAAGCCTGCGCGTGGTCAAGAGGTCCATAGAAGTTTTCTCTGCAGGTGCTTGTATTGCTGAAAAGAACATTAGAAAAACTCTACTGGATCAGGCTAGCCCATCTGCAGTGTCTGGCAAGAAACCTTTGGGAAGCTCTCAAGGAGAGCATGAAACCAGTTAAATCTGTAGAAAGCAGATTGCCTCTTCAGCCTGTAATGGAAATGCTGGAAGACCTTCTGTCTCTGTTATATTTTCCTTGGGGACCATTAGAAAGGCCACCAGGCCACAAATGGTGGTCCTTGGATCATAGATTAAGAACCACTGCTTTGGACTTTTCAAAATAAAAACCAGTTAAAAGCCCTGGCACATCCCACAGCCCAAAAAATCCTTTTCCATCAAATCATTCTCACCACCCACACAAATATTCAAGAGCAAGGAACAGAGCAATAATTTTTGTTGATGGTTTCTCTGAAGGGGAATAGCCCTCCCTTCTGCAGAATGAACTGCAACTTCTTGTTCTGATTTCAGGAGAGCAATCCAGATGCTGACCACAGCAGATGGACTGATGACCCAGGGGGACAGGGTCACTCCAGATGGACTGCAGGAGGTCTTTGAAACCAATCTTTTTGGACATTTTATACTGGTAGGCTGTTTTGACCTTGTATTGCCTCATTCATCTGGGTATTGATCAGGCACCAGGGTCTGCATATTCAAAGCAGCCAGACATGTCTTTTCGTACTAGTGGAACACAATATCCTAGGGGCTTGCTTTGTGCATGATTAACAGTGCATATTTTTTCTTAGAACTAAACCCCAGTCTTTTCAATGGGGCTTACTCTCAGGGTATATATCCTGTATCTAAAGGGGGGGGTGCACATCTGTCTGAGCAGCAGCATGGCAGCAACACTGAAAAACCACAAAGATGTTTTTAGACTGCAGTTCTATATACTGGGACATGTGTCCACATGCATGCGTATAAGAGTATCTTGTAGTTTCTCAGTGTTGTCACCCTGCTGCTGCTCAGAGAGATGTGCACCTCCTGTTTAGATACAGGATATATATTTAGATTTAGGATATATAAGAATATCTTGTGGTTTCTCAATGTTGTCACTATGCTGCTGTCTCCTGTCAATTATTGCAATTAAATCTTAGTTGTGGGTCAGATACCATGTTAAAAAGTAGGGCAAGGGACATGTTGAAAAGCTTGGAGCCAAAGAAGACTAGAGTGACGTGTAGCACTATGTTTACCTTTCACTCGGTTGGTGAAATTTCAGTTAAACAGTATAATGAGTCTATATTTTGGTGGCTATTGTTGGCCTCAGAGTACTGAGTGCAATGTTTTACACAAGGGTTTCAGTCAATGGGTCATTCCTCTTTTTTACTTGTTGCATTGGGCCACCACAGTATTTTTGTCTTTAATGTGTACGTTGGTGTAATACCAGTGCGAACAAGATACCTGAATTCTGTACTTGTGATCATTTGATAACATTATCCTGTTGTATAACAGCAGCGTCAGTAACAGGCTTCTGACCCCAGTTCGCTGCTTTCAGGTTTGCTGGAGCCAGCCATTTGAAATATTGTACGCTTGCAAGAATCGGTTTCATCCCTTCCATCTTCATTGTTCTGGGCCCGTGTCACTGATTTTGGTCTCTGCCATCTTCTATTTATTTCTGACATCAAAGAAGGAACAATATAACACAACTTATGGTTATGAAATTACATTCCTCATTTTGCAATGAATATGCAATATGTTTTGTACAGGCCAAAGGCTTTCATTTGTCACTAAAACATTCACCTATATCAAAATGTGAAAATACTGGAACTTGGGTATTGAAGCAGAAGTATATACTTTGTGAGTGATGTAGTTATTGGCTACATGTTCAAGAAGCCCCCCAAATGTGCAACCTTTGCCCTGGAGGCCATCTAGAACTTTTCTTGGAATGCATACAGGACAGCCCCATGCTTACTATGAAAGGCAAACCATTATAATCAAAAAAACATTCTTCTTTTGGACTGAAAGACCTGTCATGATCCCCCTTTGCCTTAGAATTTTGGCTGTTTTCTTGGAATGACATGGGAAGGCAGCACCTCATCCTTGCAGTGGGAAAACACTACAGCAATACTGCTTACTATAAATTAGACTGGATAATTTGAAGAGCTACTTGCTGTAGCTTCGTCCTTTGAGAATGCCTATAACAGCAGTAGGCAAAATGTTAGGTGAGAACAACTTTATTCAACCTTGGCCTGTCAACCCAAACACTGCTAATTTCAGTGTCAATTCTACTTGCTGTCCTTGGACAAGAAACGTTAGCCACTGTTTTGGCTTTTTCTGACAGCAGAGGTTCTTTCTGTTATGCTGGTCCAATCGATTGCTGTTCCTGTTTCTCAGAAAAACAAAAGCAAAAAAAAGATTCTATGGAATTCTGCAGTTTGACTCTGAGAAGTTGATTGAATGGAAAAGAACTGATAAATCAAGCAGATTTAAGTTGGACCAATTCTTATAGTAGCCTGGGAGCAAAGAAAGCATTTTCCATATTTTAGTTAGTATGCTATCTCCATTAAAAAAAAAATACACCTATATAAATACAGTAGAACCTCCAGAGTTGACCACCTCTCTATAATGACCACCCCCTTAAGTTGATCTAATTTTCTAGAGCCTTGGGTTTTTCTATACCTAAATTTCTAGAGCCTTTTTTCCCCGTATGTTGAACACCTCCCTATGTTGACCAATTCCTCCACTCCATTGGGTGGTCAACTTTAAGAGGTTCTACTGTATTTGAAAGTATGGGTGCTTTATTTATTTGAGTTCTGCTCTTCCTCCAAGATCACCCCCCAGGATCACCCCAGCCTCTTTATCATCACAATTCTGTGAGATAGGTTAGGCTGAGAGCATATGACTGGCCCAAAGTCACCCAATGATCTTCATGGCTAAGCATTTGCGCCAGGGTTAGTTCATTATCTTCTCATTGTGCAGGTTTCCAGTTATCTACCCAAGTCTTTTTTTTTTTTTTTACCCCCCCAAACCCTTCCTCTTAAAGAGTCAACAGACATAAAAGTTTCTGGACATAAAATTGCACACAGGAGAGTGACCAGTACTATGGATGAAAACATGGAACAAACATTTTGCAAATAGAATTTACAAGCAAAAGAGATTAGATTTAATTTGGCTTGTTCTGACCTTGGAGCAGGGATCTTCTTGCCATAAACACTGGGCACTAGATCAAGGCTCTCCAGACTCCTGCCCACAGGCCGGATCTAGTACTCTTGCTAATCCCATGTGAACAGAGCTTACCATTCCATGTGGGATGCTTCTGTTGTTGCCACCGATCACTCCCCATGTTCTCTCCATCCTGCTGTTATGCTGCCCCAGCAGGCTGTGCTCCAGGATTTCCTGGCAGATGTGGGGTAGAGTGAAGATGGGGGGGGTGATCTGCGGCAACAGTGGAAGCCTCCCCAGCAGAATGGTAAGCTCCGGTCATGCTGGGAGGCAGTTTGCAGCGCAAAGTAGTCTCCAGTTTGGAGACTGCTGTATTAGATGAATAATGTTTCTCTCATTCAGGATCTTTTCCTGTAAAATCTACCTTATTTCTTTTATGATAAATCATGTTCTTCAGGTTTAGTCCTCTGGATTTAGAAAATTTACATTGGAATTATCCTACAAAGAGAAATATTTGTCAGGGCCATAGTCAATGAGAACATTGCTATGGAACCTTGATTACATGTTTTAGATGTTATCTTGGTCAGTCTATCAGAGGAGTGCACCACCTATGACCCATCATGCTAAATGTAGGCTACTATATGGGAGCAATAGGCCAGTATTTAATAAATGTCCTGGATATTTTGACGCTTGTCTGGGACTGTTAAGAGTTACCAGGGATAGTGTCAATGCAGTTGTATGGACTGGAACAAAGTTCATACTTGAAGCATCACTGTCTGTCGTATGTATCTGCCTGTATATGTTGTTCTACATCTGAAGCCATGTGTCAGGTCCTACCTTTCAGTGAAGTTTAAGTGGTGGGAATCGGGATCAGGGCTTTTTTGGTAGGACCACCTAATTGTAATTTCCAGGGGATGAAGTTGCATAAATTGCCCTTTTTCTGGTAGCTTTTAAACAGAGGATGAAGTCCTTTTGACTTGCCTTCTGCTTTTGAGGTTTTTCAGTTGTATTTTATGTCATTTATCATAAATAAAATACCCTACCTCCACAGTATTGGGGGGGATCAAAATATTGTTGTACCTTGCAAAGGTCATGTAAGAATGTTTGAGATGATGGACACAAACTTCTCTTGCTAAGTGCATGAGCTGCCATAGAAGAGGCTGTGTTATGTAAAGAGGGACAATGGATGGTTCTAACACCATGTCAGTTTGAAATCTGGCAAGTAATGATTCTATTTTTCACATTTCTATAAGGAAAACATTAGAAATATGGCCCTCACAAGCCTTTAGCTTCATCCAAAGTATCCTTATATGTAACTTCACAAAGCAGAAAAAAATGTATTTCTAATTGCCATACAGTACAAGTGATTATTTTTTGAAAAATTTATATCCCACCTTTCTCATGAATAAGCAAATGCCCAAATTCCTCCTTATCCCCCTCCCTATATTCATGAATCCTGTCATAAACTAGAAAAGAAGGAACAGTATTTTTTTAAAGAAAAACGCCCCTCCTTTGCAGAATCAGTGACAGCATCCCCCCCATTTCTTCCATTGTAGCCCTTAGAGTTCATTCAAATTGCATTTCTTAGGGAACATGACAAGAAAATGTCCTTCAAGTGCCACCTCCATCCCAAATTAGAGGGATGGTGACTCGGAGGAGCAAGTATTCTCAGTAGTGGTACCATAACTATGGATTTTCCTTCTAGGGGAATTAAGAACTACTCCCTCCCAGCTTTTCTGTGAGGTCTCAGAACATACCTGTTTTGTCTGGCATTTGGCTGATGGGCCTCTATGCCTCGAAATAGTGCTGTGGCTTGACTGCTTCCCTAGACTAATTTGTCCGTTCTCTCTCCCCCCCCCCCCATGGCTCAACAATGTGTGTTGGATTTTGCTTTGTTCTCCTTTGTTTTAATGTTTTTGTTTTAGTGTTTAGTGTTAAAATTAATGTTTTAATTCTGTAATTTTTTTTACTAATTGTTGTGATACATTGTTCTTTAATTATGGAGCTTTGTAAGCTGCCTTGGGCATTTACTTCAGCATGGGAAAGGCAGGAGGATATAGATTTTTTCAAATAAAATAAAATAAATATGATGTATTTTGTAAGTCCTGTCTAAATATTATTTTAGACTTTAGTTGTATTGTCTGATTTGTTGTTAGCCACCTTGATGGTCTCTGTGAGGATGGAAGAATGGGATAGACATTTTTTAAAAAATACCAAGTAAGAGCCCAAGTTGTACAGGCATTTTATGATAGCTTGTCTTTTGGTCTTTGCAGATCCGGCAGCTGGAGCCTCTGCTTTGCTCTCTTGAAAAACCTTCTCAGCTCATCTGGACCTCCTCAGTCAATGCCTGCAAGTCTAATTTCAGTTTAGATGATTATCAGCACAGCCAAGGCCAGGAGGCGTACAGCTCTTCTAAGTATGCCACTGACCTTGCCAGTGTGGCTTTGAACAACCACTTCAATAAGCAGGTGAGGGCGTGAGTGGGCTGCTCAGTCTACCTCTGCATGAACGTCTTTCTATAGAAATGGGAGGCAGCTGGAGCTACTGCAGAAGAAATTGGTGAGGCATGGTGAGATGCAGGATGCACCTTTGGGGGACTTCTTGGACTCTGGCTTGATGTGGCTGCACACAAGGCTGTATGTGTCTTGCAGTTCCACCCAAGCTCAGTCTTGGATCTTGACTGTAGAATTCAGCATCCTGAGAATGTCTTGCCTATTTTTTTTGTTGTTTTAACATGAACTTTTCTTTAATGAGCTTTTTTTCTGAAAGCAAGTCAGAATACCTGGAATGTAACAACTTTTTCTACTGCATTATAATAGGAGAGGTAGCCATAACTTCTCCCATCTGTTCTTCCACCCCCTACTTGGGCCCTTTTCCCTAGCATGAATCATACTGTCAATTCACCCTGTTGATTGAGGGAGTGAAAAGCAAGTGGCAGGACCAAGGCAGGAGTTAAAGGAACAGCAACCAGGAGAAGCCTCAACTGTCTTGTCTGTTGCACCTCTGAAGAGCTGAAAGCTACAGAGATTCTCTCCATAATGACCTTGAAGCCAAAGGATAGGATGACTTCTTTTGTAGGTCAAAGACGCTGATTATTTGTAGAAGCCAAGGTATTGGGGATGACGTTTGTTTGAAAGGTTCTTATTTGATGAGCACTCTTCTCTGCCACTGCTGTTGGGGTCCAGATTGCAACTTCTAGTTGCTCATAGTAATTCATTTGAAAATGCTTGATCAAAAGATCTGCTAGTGTGGAGAGTGGCTTCAGCCCTTTTTTTCAAATACCTCTGTTTTGCAAGCCTGCTCTCTGCCTCCCTCATCCCACCCTCCTCTCTTGCCAGCAGATGCACTCTCCGAAAAGCACTGCAGTCCTTCTCTCACAAGTGGCCTTCCCCCTTGGAGCACTTCTTCAGAAGTAATGCCCATGCTGGTTTGTGTAGCTCTTGCCCTCTCTTCCAGGGTGAACTTGATTAGTTGGCACAAGCCCTCTGCACGTGATTGTTCATGGAGCGGTAACGTATTCTGTTGGGTTCACTTTCTTTCACCCCATCCTCCCCACAGGGCCTCTATTCCAGTGTTGTATGTCCAGGTGTTGTGATGACCAACATGACATTTGAAATTCTGCCAGCTTTTATGTGGAAGCTGCTGCTCCCAATCATGTTGCTGGTGAGTTTGACTGCCCTCTGAAGCTGTAACATCCCCTCTAAGTGAGGTTGGGGAAGCTGGGGTGAGATATGGATTCAAAGATAAACCTAGGAAAGAAGTTACATTTATAGGCAAAGGTCTGAGTTCATTGTGAATAGCAATGGTATGGCTGCATTTCATTGTATAGGGGCACAAACATACAGAGCAATGTATGTACATTAGCTACTTGTTTCGGGTGTGACTATTGTAGACATGTGGACAAGATGGTGGTAGTATGGAATGAGGGGAAAAAAAACACAACTATCTTCTTGTGTTCCTTCCCCACCAGCTCCGTATCTTTACCAAAACATATACGCTGACACCATACAATGGAGCAGAAGCACAGGTAAGGTCCTTTGGCATGGGCACATGGCATCTCTTTAACTCACAATTTTCTGTCCTGAAGTAGTCCTTGCATTAAATGGTTCCACTTTATTCCCGCTTTGGGGCTCTTTGCTGGCTGTTGTCCTTCTCTGGTGTAAATCAGATCTTTTGCAGATACTGTCTTGCAGCCAGGCTCATTTAGCAAGTTAGCAACACACCATTTTTCAAGAAATGTACATGAATTAGTATTATACCTGACATGTATGAGCATGTACAGAATGCCTTTGCTTCACCTCTGAGCAGCTGCAGCCTGTCCCTGCAAACTTTGAGTTAAAGAATCCAACTTCTTTCCAGGTTAGCTAGCATAGCTCCTTGTGGCACCCTCTACCCTCTCATAATCATCCCAAGGGGAGCAGGACCACATTGTAGGATGAGAGGCAGGATACACCGCACCTTAGAAATGTGCTAAGTAAAAGAACCAACTGGGACAAAATAAATGCTCCACAAGTGGTTTATTAGAGGGGTCTTCAAGAGAGTATACCCATCTCATTGGAGGGGGAAGGAAACAGTCTAGTACCCTTTATGAACCTAGAGGTCTGGCACTTCCAGAACTGTCTTGAAGTTGTTGCCCTGTAGGGTGTTTCTGCAGTCGAACCAGGACTGCAATCCTTCTCCCCCCACTTCCCATTGCCTGAGGTTACATTTCCATTCTACTGGGGGAGGGGCTCTGGGGCTCAGGAATCTCTTGCCTGGTGGTTGGCCCCAGTTCCTCCAACTGACTTGGACTAAAGGGCTTTTCCTTCAGAAGCCATTTCTTCCTCTCAGGGGCCAATTCCTTCCCCTTTTCTTTGGGAACTGTTTTTGACTGTTTAATTTGAATTAATTTAAGCCCTATGGCAGGTTCCTGGCCCAGGCAGAGTTTGTCTTGTATGAAGTGCACTTGGGGTGAGAGCTGCTTTCTGTTTGTATCCCTTCTAGTTTTGGCTATTCAAGCAAAAGCCAGAGTCACTGAACCCACTGGTGAAATTTCACAGCTGTACCACATTCTTTGGGAAGAACTACACTGAGATGCGCAAGGTAAAAATATCCTGTTCTGTGACTTGCATAGTAGCCACTGTTTTCATTTGCACTGAGCTGTATTATATAACAGGTGGTGGTGCTGTCATGAGGCAAAGCCGCCTTAAATGGCAGACTTTGATAGCCAGGCTCAAAAAATGCAATTTTCTTCACCTCTCAGTTTTTTGGTGGTGCAGGCCTTGCTGTGTGTTGTGCAGAGCTGGGTACAAATAATAATCTTGTAATAAAAAACATTCCTATGTTATATATGGTATAAGCTTCTGTAGCAACTGTTACCCTGCACATGCCCAATCTTGTCTGATCTCAGAAGCTAAGCAGGGTCAGGCCTGGTTAGTACTTGGATGGGAGACCACCTGGGAATTCCGGGTGCTGTAGGCTTATACCATAGGCTTTCGAGACTGAAGGTTGCCAACCATATGTTATACATTCTAACATGAGTTAATTTGATTTTGGACGGGGTGAACTTCATGAAAATACCATAAGACATTCATTGTATTGCAAAAGAACTTTTAATAGAAGTATTAAAAGGAATAATCTTTTTATTTATTTATTTTTAATTAACACACACAGACATACAAACACATAACATACATTTAGGAGTGCTAAATACCATATACCATTACTCATTAATCATACTATATCTCCTAATCATCTCTTCTGCCTCTTCTGCCTCTTATTAGTTCATCCATTTATTTATATAATATATACTAAATTTTCCCTAATGCCCTGCACTGTATCTTCTAAATTTTCACTTTCTATCAAACATAAGCTTACTTCAATTACTCATTAATGTTAAAACAAAATAATCTAATTACCAAAGTATAACAACATATGAAACAATTCTTCCATCTACTTCTAACTCTTCTACTCATTTATATATTTCTTATATCAAATATAATAGATTTTTCCTAATTCCCTATATCTTTTCTAAATATTCACTTTTTATCATCTCAACTAGTTCAGTTACTCATTAATATCTAATAATAATAATCTAATTTCCAAATTATAATCAAACCAACAATCTCTTATAATATGTTCTTTACCATTCTCCAATCTAATTCTCCAATCTGATTACATTTTTTTCTTTAACATAACTACCTATAAAAGAATTCATCCAGACGCTAACACTTCCAGCTATTTTTTCTAATTTATTCTAATTCATATATATCAATTTCATATAAATTTATTTTTTAAGTAAATTGAAACCATTTATTAATGAAATAAAATCCTCCAATTTTCTTTAACCCTCAGGTTTCTTTTTCTTTCTTTCCATTTTTTTCTCCTGTAATATCTTTAATAATTTATCTCCATAACAGAATCTGTTAAGCCCACATTTTCTTGTATAAGGTATGTTCATTTTTCCAATTAACTGGGATACGTTTTCCTCTTCTTGTTCCAACAAATTCTGTATTTTGTGCACCCATGTTATTCTGTCCATCTTTTCTATTTCAGTCTCCATCAGTGTCCCCTCTAGATCCTAAGAACATAAGAACAGCCCCACTGGATCAGGCCATAGGTCCATCTAGTACAGCTTCCTGTATCTCACAGCGGCCCACCAAATGCCCCAGGGAGCACACCAGATAACAAGAGACCTCATCCTGGTGCCCTCCCTTGCATCTGGCATTCTGACATAGCCCATTTCTAAAATCAGGAGGTTGCACATACACATCATGGCTTGTAACCCATAATGGATTTTTCTTCCAGAAACTTGTCCAATCCCCTTTTAAAGGCATCCAGGCCAGATGCCATCACCACATCCTGTGGCAAGGAGTTTCACAGACCAACCACATGCTGAGTAAAGAAATATTTTCTTTTGTCCTAACTCTCCCAACACTCAATTTTAGTGGATGTCCCCTGTTTCTGGTGTTATGTGAGAGTGTAAAGAGCATCTCTCTATCCACTTTATCCTTCCCATGCATAATTTTGTATGTCTCAATCATGTCCCCTCTCAGGCGTCTCTTTTCTAGGCTGAAGAGACCCAAACGTCGTAGCCTTTCCTCATAAGGAAGGTGCCCCAGCCCAGTAATCATCTTAGTCACTCTCTTTTGCACCTTTTCCATTTCCAAATCAAATCCTATTGTTGCCACTCTTCTAATTTTTGTATCCACTCTTCTGATGATGATTTCATCCCTCATCATCATCTTTTCCTTTTTCTCCTTCTGTTTATCTTCTGTTTTCTTCACATCTTCCAATTGCTCCTTGCACACATCTACCTGTTGAGAGAGAGTCTTTAAACTGGCTTGAACCTGCAAGGATCAACTCATCTTCTCACTGTGAGCAATTTTTCCAAATTTTTGAGGATCATTTGAGTCCAGGCATTTTTTGAATTTTTCTTACAGATAACCAGTGCTTTTTTTGTGAAAAAAAAGGTGCAGACGTAAAGATGAACTTACTTCTGAGAGATGCATAGGATTGGGCTGTCAATCTCCACATCACCCTAGCTACTTTTTCTACACATGAGGAAAAATACTGTACAGGTGCACTTGTAGCGTGTAGTATGTAGTGTGGCACTACTTCGAGGAGAGGAAGCAGTGAATGGATTCTGAAAAATGGCTTACATGAGTTCCATGTAGTAAAATTACTCTAAGCAACTGTGGGAGTAAGAACAAAAAAGGACTTCTTACACAAGAGGGGTCCTTAGGTGCACATAGAAACAGCTATGTTTGCAAACAAGCTATTAAATATGGTCTAATTCAGGTATCAGAATACTCTGTGTCTTTGGGAAGGTGCTTGGCATGCAATTGTATGTTCTCTGCTGCCCTGAGCAGCTGCTGTGCATTGCTGGAGAGGGGCTGCAAATGCTGGCTGGCAGAGGGCATGCTTGTGGGGGAAGGATGAGGAGGATCTCTGGCAAAGCTGGACAGCACGTTGTACACACATAGAATCCCTTTTTACCTGCCCTTAGCATGTGCAAACGGGTGCAGATATATATCTCTGCCAGGATTAAGAGCCCAATCCTAGGTATGTCTACTCTGAAGTAAGTCTCGTTCTAGTCAATGGAGCTTACTCCCAGGAAAGTGCCTAGGATTGTAGCCTAAGAGCCCAATCCTATGCATGTCTACTCAGAAGTCCACTTTAGTGAATGGGGCTTACTGTGGATAGGATGGCAGCCTTAGAGTCCAATCCTGTGCCTGTCTGTTCTGCCTCTGTTTTGCTCCCCGCCTCCTGGAATGCCTCCGAAGGGGAGGGGCCCCTGCAAAAAGGTGCCGGAACTCCGTCCCCCTGCGTTCCATTACAAAAAAAGCCCTACAGATAACAGTGTGATTAATGGAGAGAAACAAAACAGTCTCAAGGAGACAAAACTCTTTCAAGTCTAATAAAAATTATGTCCATAAGTAATTCTGGATTTTAGTCCACACACCAAATTATATTTATAATTATAATCCACAACCAATTTATTCCACTACAAAGATGAAGAGCACTTTCAACGTCCTTAAAAAGTTTCTCATTAATGCCTTCAGTGTATCCAGGGCTTTTAGCCAAATCAGTCAATCAAAGCCGGGGACAACATTAACACATACTTATCTTAAATTTCCAACTTAAACTTTACGCTTCATGCTTTTTCTTCCATGTGGTATCTTAGCACGGAGCCAGCAGCTTGATTGCAGACACTGCACCTCCCCCAATACTGTCCCTGACAATTAGGTTTCCGAGAAGAAAGCCGAGGTCCAAGGTCAGGCTTTCAAAATCTCTGGTACCTGCACTGTGGAAAGATCTTATCTCTCCTGATAAAGATCTTCAGATCCTCTTCAGACCTGCAATTTTTGGGGGGAAAACAGACTGTATCTCAGGAGCCCTTGGAAACATGTCTGTTCATCCACTGTTGGCTCCTCCTCCTCCTAAAAGGAATCATCTTGATCCATCTGGAGAAGACTCATGTGGAAGTGGACTTCTGCATCTGGATCAAGAAGGCTGCTCACAAATGGGATCTGTGCATGTGACTCTTACAATCTCACAATCTAGTGCTATGTTTAGCCCCAAGCAGAAACTCAGTGCTAGCACCAGTCTGCTTGTTGAGTACTTGTTGCTTGTTGTTAGTTTCCTGCTGCTTCTTCCTGTCAGCTTTTGCTAATTATTGGGCCTATTTGGCACATGTGTGTTGGATCAAGGCTAACAATGATGGTATACAGTTCCTAAATTCTATTAAATCATGACAGGGTGCAATCAGAACATTGTCCTGGGGGGCGGCTGAGTCTTCTGTAGGAGAGCTGAGGCCCAATTGGTCCTATTAATTTTTTTTCCAATTAGTACTGGGTTCTGTGTGTCTTTCAGATGGATCTCAATGAAAACTTGGCTGAGAAGTTTTACCAGAAGCTGTTGGAACTGGAGAAGGAGGTTCTAATGAGGATTGGCGAGCCACAACATAAAAAATAGCAAAATCTAGTCCAATTTCCTTAGCTGTCTATCTTTGTAGCAATAGAATAAAGGTGTTTTTTTTTGTTTGTTTCATTTCATGTTTGCCTTTGCAAAGCAGACAGCTCTGGAAATGTGTTATGTTTTCATGAGGCTAGACCCCTGTAAGGAATAAAAAAGGCCTTATTATTTAATCTCTCTCCCCTAACATAAAGCTTATCCCTCTGTTTGCAAACTGCCATATTTAATAAACTGCGGTCACTTGGAATCCCTGGAAAATTGCATGGAGCCTTTGATCCAGATCAGGGGTGTCCAAACATTTTGGCAGGAGGGCCACATCATCTCTCTGACACTGTGTGAAAAAGAACTAATTTACATTTAAAATTTGAATAAATTTACATTAATGAATATAATCAAGATGGAACTTATCTGAATGAATGAAGGTCTTGCAGTAGCTCAAGGCCTAAGCCTTGCACAAAGCAAGGCTGGTCTTTCCTTTGCTGCTGCATCACAGACATGAAACAGCACATAGTAGAGGGAGCCCTCGTCCCGCAGCTCAGATTGAACAGTTGTCCTTACATTGAGAGCAGTTGCATCGGGCCAGCACGGGCTCCAGCAAGTCTCTGGGGGGCCAGAGGCTCATTGGAGACTGGGGGCTCTCCATGGGCCAGATTGGGAGCCCATGAGGGCTGCAAGTGGCCCCTAGGCTGGGGTTTGGGTACCCCTGATCCAGATAATCTAAAATTGGCTTCTTGCTATAGCTCAGGAAATATCCATTGTAGGGAAAAGATAAGGTTTAAACATTCCTATACTGTGCCCAGACATTTCTATTTAACTACTATATTCCATATTCAGACATTCTGGCTGCCTTCTCCCTTGCTGTACAAAAGAGATAATGGTCCCTTTCTATCCAGCCTGAGCCAGAGGATCATAGGCCTGAAGGTAGGCTTCGCCTAGGATGAACCCTTGCCTTAAGTGGAGATTAAGAGCCAATCCTATCCTATCCAGCGCTGGTGCAGCTGCAATGCAGCCTCAAGGGAACAAAAATTCTCTTATCCTCTGTGATAAGGCCTCTATGACTGCCCCTCCCATCACCATCTCAGGATGCAGCTAACACCTTGTTGGCACAGCTGCACCAGTGCTGGAAAGTTGGATAGGATTGGGCCCTAGATCCTCTGGTGAGAGCCACTTTCTCTTATGGACAGCTTCCTCAAGGTTATGGTACTCCATCAGAGGCATTTGTGTTTCTTTCACCATCTATTTTAAGCTCAGTTTTCAGAATATTATTATTATTATTATTATTAACAGTATTTAAATACTGCTTTTCAACTAAAAGTTCACAAAGCGGTTTACAGAGAAAAATCAAATAACTAAATGGCTCCCTGTCCCAAAAGGGCTCACAATCTAAAAAGATGCAAATATGGATGCCTAGAGCCACTAAAGAGGGCATAGTCTTGTAGAAGTGACTTCCAAGTGTATAGTCTAGACTATAGTCTATAGTATAGTCTATAGTATAGACTTCCAAGTGTACAGTTAAGTACAAAGGACCACATGCCCCTGTAGATGTTGGTGCCTGCAGATTCTTCCTTGATTCAGCTGCTGGGGTTCTGTGAGAGTATCCCTTCACTGATAGCTGTATTAAGGAAGGGAGTAGGTATCTGAATTTAGTTCTTGCTCTCTCCACGCCAAGCCAATTGCTGATTTTTACAAAAAGGCTGCCATGTGTGCACAATTGAATGAAGGACCACTGATACAGTGCAAGAGTTCTACCTATAGCAATTATACTAATAGTTTGGAGCTGACATGCTGGATTGTATATATTCTGTATAGATGTTTTCTGGGCCAGTACCTGCTAGCTCACAGATTCAGTATCCTGCATATGAATAATGTGTTAACTTTCCAAGTACAGAAAGTTTAATTTTGGAGTAATCTTTCTTCCCTTTATCTTTCAAATTCCTCTATCACCATTTTTAAGAGTCTAGCCCCAGATGATCCAATAACCTGAACAACAGCTGCTGACTAAACCAGGCAAATTTTCTTGTGTAATCAGACTTGCAATTTAGAATTCTGCTGTTCATATTGCAGATCTTTTTAACCACACAGCACACACAGCCCTGGTTCTTACAATGTTTTTATTTATTCTGTTTCTCCTCCTGTTTTCTGTAGTCCATGAGCAATTATGAGAAGTACATTTATCTCAATAAACAAAATGGAGGGCAGATGTGTCCTTGCTTCAGCGAGTTGTCTTTAGGGGAAGTGGGTAAAGGAGTTGGAAAATTGACTACCCAACCCAGACAGAGAGAAGAGAAAGAGACAGAAGTTCTTGCCTTTGGTCTCTGTGCAATCCCTACCCTGATCATGTTGTAACAATCTTGTAGCAGCAACAAGAAAGCAGGTATACCTGCTCCTTAGGGCGCGATGGCGCTCTGCACATGTATTAAGGGAGAGTACCTTCCCACACCATCATTTTTCTGAATATTGTGAAAGAAGCTCCAAGAAACTTATCTGAGATAATTTGCTAAAAACTGCTAGACTTGAAAGAAAGGAAATGTGGATAATGTCCCTTTGGGGGGGGGGGGGGATATTTTAGTCTTTCAGCCAACTGAAATGCAATTAGCACAGTCTAGATTCAACCCTTACTCTCAGTAGAAGCATCAAAAGAGTGCTGCAGGAAAGATAGGTCACTTCCTTGGTAAACCGTTTGAAGCTGAGTGCTGTTCAGAACAGACTACCTCCAATATTTCTTTCCCAAACTTGCTGTATATTCTCCCCTTTGGGGTAGGGGAATCCTTTTTTTCTAACTTTTATATTCCCAGTGTTCCATATTATTTTTTTTTGCCTTCCTCATATACACACTTCCTTGTCTCACAATTAGAAGAGCTTTGAAGTGGATTTAAAGAATGGAAAGCAATTCAAACATGCAGATTACATACCTAAGCCATGTACTGCCTAGGGTCACAGAAAATTTTAGCGTCCCCCATACAATGAAATTTAATTAAGAAATAAGGGTGCAATCCTATCCTGCGCTGGAACAGGCAAGCCAGGAGGCTTGCGCTGTATCCAGCTTAGGATAGTGTCTATAAGCAGTTCAGCCAGAGGCAAGGGGAAACATTTCCCCTTACCTCCGGGCAAGGGCTGCTGGCCCCTATGGCGGTGTATATACCTATACCTATACCTCTTGCAGTGGCACAAGTCTGATGAGAGCAGAGCGACTTGAAGCTACTCCGCTCTCCCCGGGAATGGCATAAGTGCCGGATCCCAGCCACGCCTCCCACTCCTTGTTCGCCCCCAGGGTTGCCCACTATGTCCCTCCCAGGAACGCCACCCCCGCCTACCTCACAGTGCCGACACAAGGCACTTGGAGGAAGCCACCAAGGAGGCTGGATTCAGCCTCCATGCATTGGCGCATCTCCATGTGCTGACGCAGCTTCCTCCTGAGGAGGCATGTTTGCGACCCTCCTGGGTCTTGCATCAGCCCTTGGGCGCCTTTGGATTGCGCCCTAAGAGAATTTAAAAAACATAATACAGATGCATTTAAATGGATGAGACTTTGCTAATCAAGGGCACAACTGCAGCTTCTGCAATGAGTATTCTTGCCTCTGGTTCAGGAACACAACAGTCTGTGTTGCCTCACACAGCCTCACACAGGGATCCTCCTGTTGCTATCTGGGAGCATCACAATTCCCTAAGCATTGCAGAGAACCCTTATTTTCTCCTTCTGCCTATCCTGTTACATGGAGCTAGGCAATGTGTTTAAATCCAGTTGATTTAAATGGGATACCACAGCCCCTACGAATCTATAGATTTGGGTATGTTTTGCTTGACATTTGGATCAGATAGCTCCATTTGGTATTGTATAGTGTCTATTTGTTTAAAAAACAGCAAAAGGGAAAATAATAATAATACAGGTATTTATATACTGCCTTTCTCGGTTGTCAGATTTCTCCTCAGACTTTAATTCAAGGCAGTTTACATAGGCAGGCTGTTCTAAATCCCCGTAGGGATTTTTACAATTGAAGAAAGATTCGATCTTTCAAGAACCGCACAACATTTCAGGTGGATCTTTTCTGGTCTGGTATCACATTCTGGACTCGGTTTCCTCCCACTCAGGCTGACAAGCAGCTCCTTCATCTCTCACTTGAAGGGCACAAACCTGTTGAGTGGCACAAACTATTTAGCAGTCATGTTTGAAGCACAGAGATGGGTGCTCTGATTTGTGATAGGAAAGCTGTCCATATTGATTTTAAGCAGAGCAGAGTACAGTCCTATTCAGAAGTTATTCTCCCCCTCTCTACCTGTTGTAGCTCAGGGTTCCAAATCCCACAAAAGAACCCTTTCCACATTCAGGGCTGCCCTTTGAATGGAGAGAGGGGAGGGAAGCTAGCTAGTACTCTCCTATTTTCCCTTCACTCATTTGTTGTATAAATATGGGAAGGAATAACTAGCGTTATTGGTCTAGCAGTCTTGCTACTCATGACTGCTGTATAAATGCTTATGGTCTTCAAGAGCATGCATTTGTGGGCTTTATAGGCACATAAATGTGCACATTGTCATGCCTAGAAATGTTTTTGTAAGTTAATGGGATTTGTCTCTTGGGTTTCCAAATTTCAGTGTCCAAGCCTGTGGCATGCAGAGCAAATTGACAGTGTGCTGGGTAAACATAAGTAGGGCTCAGACACACCATTGCTTCAACTTGCAGAAGGATTGGGACATTTATAGAAGGCCAAGGCTTCATCGCCATTTCCTTGCTGCTCCCTTCCCAACCCTGAACAGAATCCTTCCTTTCTTTTATCTGACCCCACAGGCAGTACTCTGGTTTGCATTAGCATTGTGTGGATCTAGCGCCTGTTCCTTCATACCCTTTCCTTCTGAGGAGCCAGTCCAATTTGGTTGGAAAGTCTGCAATACTGGCAGCTCCCCTGGCTTCTCTCCCCTTCCTGGTGCCTCATTCTCTAGCCATGGCTCAGCTTCACCAGACCCTCCCTGCTGCTGAAGGAGATCAAGGAGGCTTTGAAAGGCACTGGGAAAAGCATCCTTGCCCCCTGCTCTGGCCATATCTTGGCTCCCACAGACCCTGCCTGTTGCTGAAGGAGGACAAGGAGGCTTGTCAAAGAGAAGCAGGAGAAGCATCCTTACCCCTACTGGGCTGCCCGGGTCTTGCAGCAGAGAGAGGGTGGGAGAGCATGTTATGGGCAAGGAAGGTCACTGCAGAGGCAGTGGATGGTGGTACCATCCCACATTGTGTGTCATCTGGGGGCACTGGCCTCCTGACCCCCTCAGTTACACTAGTGTGCACGTAGACAGTTGTTTACCCATTGAGAGACATTTAATTATATCTTGCAAAAATCTTAGAGGGGGAAAATTTAATATCTATATGTGTTACCTCACATAAAGATTGTGGAGTAGGTAGGAAGTGGATGAAAATTAAAAATAAGCTGTATGTACTTGTGATGGTGGACATGTATGCAGCTAGATGGAGGGGGAAGAGACCTCTTGCCCTTAGAACTTGTATCATTTATTCTGAGCTACTTCACAAGAAGAGTTCCTTTCTCAAAGTATATCAGCATGGTAGGATTCAATAACATTCACTTGTTACATTTCCAAATTCAGTGCACACTAACAAAACTTGCCAAATGGAGTTAAGAAACAAGGTACAGTACTGGGATAATAACATGAAATGGGTTGTATGTTAGTGGTATGCACCCAAAATGTTCCCACCTAGCTTGCTGCTCTGCCATTGAGTGTGATCCTGCCTCCTCCCATGATCATCTACCCCAGTGAGGGCATTATCCTATCCAGTCCTGATGAAGGCATGCCAGCAGGGTGAGTGCTGCATCCTGCACTGGGGAGAGTCATTGAGGCCCCCTCAAGGTAAGGAAACATTTGTTCCCTTATCTCAGAGCTGCGTTGTGGTTGCATTGGTGCTGGAAAGTTGGATAGGATTAGTCCTCATGCCCTGCTTCCTGGTGGCCATTTCTCCCCCCCCCCCCCCAACACACACACTGTTCAGTGAAGTGTCAGCTGGACACCCCTAATGAAAGAGGAGTTTCCAGGGGTGAGGGGGGAAAAGCCTGTTTAACCATTTTTAAAGATGTAAAGTTGATGTTAGCCTTTGTCCTGGAGAACTAAACATGAACCAGCACATGAATACAAACAGAGCAGTTAAAAATCCTGATAAATATTTTAAATGGCAAGGTAGTACTAAGTACAGGGAACCAGGCTGACTTTTATTATTTCTCTTAAAATACGGGTGCAGCCATCCTTCACTACAAAATAATTGAAACACACTTTTAAAACCTGTTGAAAAAATTTGGTGGAGGCAAAGCATGTTTTTGGCACCAGCAATGCCATTGGGACAACTATCAGATAAGGAACATGCAGCAGTTGGGCATACAATTTTTTTTCCCTGTTCGGTTTTGCCACTAAATGTTATAAGAGGCAGGGCTGTTCCCCACTCTGTGCTTCTTTGCTGTTTTTCATGTAGCGGTGAATGCAGTACATGCTGCAGCATCATTGTGCTGGGCATCTATGTCTCCATGCCAGCTGAGCCTGTTATTCGTGGGTATTGGGGTGAGAGCAGAAAGATACACAATTTTATAATGTCAGGGACCGTGTTGTATTAGACATAACAAGGAAAGTGATTAAAGCTGCTCAGCTAATTCAGGCTGATGGTGATCTTAGGTCCTACAGAAAAGTTCCATGTTTTTCTCTCAACATTTTGTAACCTTTGTCTAGTCCAAAAGTCCTTCCACTTAGTATTTTGGCATAGGAGACTGCTGTATGACCTTTTTGTGTCCAAATATCTCCTGGATACTGAGTTCCTTTTCCCAGGTGGGAATATTCTTATGCCGAATGTAACGGGCTTTCTTAGCCTCCGCATAGGACTTAAGGAAATCTGGTCTGTTGTACATGGTTCTGAGGCGACCATCCACACCATAGGCCTCTGGATCCATGATCAGCCTATCAGGACCAAGGGAAGGTTTTCGCTTCCCTGGGAGATTCATGAGCTTGCTGTTGGTGCCTTTGGCTTCGACAACTCTAGCTTCTTCCTGTGCAGGCCTTTTCCCTTGGTCCTCCCTGTCATCTGCTTCCTCTTGTTCCACAGACTCTGCTGAGATGCTCAGCTGTTTGGTAATTGAGTTTTCAAGGGTGGTCACATCACTGTCAGCAATAGTATTTTGATCTGTGACCTTCAAAGATGGCAGGTGCCCTTTTCTTTCCTCTTCATATCCTGAGACATCACTGGTGAGTAGATACAGGGGAGACTGCTGTGTGCCTGAAGACTCACCAGGTTTGGGCAGTGGTTTCCTCATGGATCTAGAAGAGAATTAGGAAAGCAGAATTCTTTTGCTTCATGTCCTCATACCAAAGAGCTTAGGGCCCAAACCTATCTAACTTTCCAGCACTGATGCAGTTGTGCAAATGGGGCATGCATTGCATCATGCAGTGGGGGGGGGGCATTCACAGAGGCCTCCTCAAGGCAGGGGAAAGTTTGTTCCCTTACTTCAGGAATGCATTGTGACTGCATTGGTCCTAGAAAGTTGGATAAGATTGGGCCCTTAATGAGCTGAGTTCCTCCACAGATGAGGAACATTACCATTAGAACTTAACATGTCACTGACTGCAGAACGCTGCATCAGTTGGAACCTCTTCATTCATTTCTTTTTAAGCAAAAAGAGTGAGTATGACATTTTTACAAGCACTGCATTGAATAGGTATGCTAAGTAGAGGGCCAAATGTGATTGCAGTTCTTTGTAACATACACTCAGAGGGCTCTGAAAAGGTAAGATTCTTGCATTGACTTTTTTAAAGAGTAAGGAAAAAATGTGCAGGGAATGTTCTTCAGTTGCATAGTAAGAAGATTGCTCCTGCCTTCTGCCCAATCAGTGCAAGAGCACTCCCAACTTCCCAATATCTGACCACAGGCTCATAGCTAACATGAAAGCAAGTGAGACTTGACAGGATAATCTTGCAGTCAAATCTAGCACTGAAAATGGTTGACGCAAAACCTCCTGGCACCTGAGGCAGTGTGCCAAATGCTGCCCCCTTTAGCCTGGTGATGTGCTAGTCTCTGCTCCTCCTACTCCCTGCCAGCCCATCACAATTCTTCACATTTCTGCTCCATTCCCCTCTTTTTCCAATCCAGGGAGCAGGAGAAGGGGGAGCTGCAGAGGAGACTGGGTGGACAGAGGTAGACTCCACCTGCCGATTTGCTGCCTAATGTAAGTGCTTCAGTTGGCCTCATGAATGGACCTGCCCTGAATGGAGAAAGCATCTCCCATTCCTAGTAGCCCTCGGAGCCTGTGTCATTTTTTTTTTTTAGGAGTGCGTATAACAAGTCCATCTGATGGTCATCCTTGCCACAGTTTTGCACTACAGGAATCACTAGAAGTTTGCCTTGCTTGCGAAGAAAGTAGAGGGAGTGTCAACTTCATGCTAATAGGTCCTGGGCCCACTGAGAGCTTCTGCTTGGAGTGACCTGGAAAAAAACAACACTTTATCAGGATGCTGCTGAATTAGATGTTCAATGATAGGTGCTTCAAGGGTCAACAAGGCAATACACTGGAGACAAACAATTTGTTGACTGTTTTGTTTTTACTTAAAAGGCTGTGGGGGAAAGCTGAAACACTTGCAGGAATTATTCTTGTTTGAATTTGTTTTGAGGTTCCGCAACCTACAGTTTCAGATTTAGGAAGAAGTCACCTGTATAAATTTCCCTTAGTAAAGGTTCCCACTAATTGTGTTGGGAAACTCAGTCCTTGAAGCTGTCTTTGTTATGTGTGCCAAGGCACCTCTTGCTAGCCTTCTTTTGTCTGCATGACTTTCTTCCACAGGGCTGTGCTTGAATGGAAGAAATGCAAAGAGAGTCTCTTAACCTTTGAATAATTTTTCAACTCAAATTTGCCCTTGTGAGCAGCTTTTTCACTTGTGATAAGAAAGTGGATTGAGAGGTGATTTTGAGCAGAAACATTGCAAGAAGGGAAAGCATTCGTGGGCTACTTCCCCCCCCTTCCACTTGCGGTCTGTAAGATTAAGAACATAAGAACAGCCCCACTGGATCAGGCCATAGGCCCATCTAGTCCAGCTTCCTGTATCTCACAGCGGCCCACCAAATGCCCCAGGGAGCACACCAGATAACAAGAGACCTCATCCTGGTGCCCTCCCTTGCATCTGGCCTTCTGACATAGCCCATTTCTAAAATCAGGAAGTTGCACATACACATCATGGCTTGTACCGCGTAATGGATTTTTCCTCCAGAAACTTGTCCAATCCCCCTTTAAAGGCGTCCAGGCCAGATGCCGTCACCACATCCTGTGGCAAGGAGTTTCACAGACCAACCACATGCTGAGTAAAGAAATATTTTCTCTTGTCTGTTCTAACTCTCCCAACACTCAATTTTAGTGAATGTCCCCTGGTTCTGGTGTTGTGTGAGAGGGAAAAAAGAATCTCTCTATCTACTCCATCCAGGTGTGGCCTTACCATCAATTTGTACAATGTACAAATCTCACAATTTTCAAAGAAGATGAAAATTATTATATATAACGAAATAATGTTTTCACAAAATAATGAGGCGGTGAGATAGCCTTGCTGTGTCAATTTTTTTAAAAGAGGGAGGGTTACTCTGTCCTGGAATGGTACAAGGGCGTGCTTAGGCTCATAAAAAGTTTTAAGAAGTGGTCAGACAGAAAAAGGTGGAGCTATATCAGCAGTAATACTACAGGCTTAGTTTTCACAACTGAGGTAGTTAACCTTTGTCTGGGCTGTGCTTCAGCCTGCAGTTGTTTGCATGATAGAATGCTCTTCTATATCTTGGCAACTAAATTCTGCAAATGAAATTCATTCTAACTGTCAAACCTTCACTAAGGAGTCTTTCTCATTGCACTGGGTAAAAGCAGAGGCAAATGAACCCTCACTTTTCTGTAACATCAGGAGTTCCTGCTGGAGTCGTCTCTGTTCCTTAGTCATTGAGCTCAAATAGGTGAGCCGGGCTTCTTCTAAATTCTGTAGTCCATGGCGGAGCCTTGCCTCTGCCCTCTTGACATCCCGTCTTTCTGCCTCCCAGCGCCTTGAGGCCTCTCCCTCTGCCATGTGTTCCTTTAGTTATCAGATGTGATCTCTGAATGTTTTTCCAAGAAAGAAAGAAAAGGTGGCTATCAGGCAAAGTCTACAGCTTCCTTCCTCCCAGTCAGGTTTTGAGAGTTGATGGTACTCCTGCAGGAATCTGAAAGATTTGGCTCCCATTCTCTTCGCTTTGTGAGATAATCTCCCAGGCTGTGCAAGGAGCACCTCAGCCAGCATTTAACACTTTGCATCACTTGCAACACTTGCATCACTTAAGGTAACACTTGCAACACTTAAGCTATTAATCACTTGCTTCACCTGACTGAGAGGCTGTAGCACATGGATGTATCAGAGTGAGCACCAGTAGTGTAGCTACAGAGGGGCACAGCACTAGGTTTTGCAGAGTGCCTCAGGCCCATTTGCAACTGTGAGAGCAAAGCAGAGGAGATTCCTCCACTTTGCTCTTGCTGCCAGGAGCGTGCTGTGCCCCCGTCTCCAGAGTTACATGCCTGGGAGCACTGCATGGGCCAACCTTTGGGCTGGCATACGACACACAGCACCTACTGCAGCAGTCCCCAGCTAGCTACACCCACACATATCCTATGCCCTTTGCCTTTTTGCTGGCACTTGACAGCATGTCTGTCAGTATGCTGACATACTGACACCCCCCCTGACTTCCATATGATGAGAGCCAGAATGGTATAATAGCTTGGGAGTTAAGACTGCGATCCAAGTTCAAATCCCCTGCTCAGCCAGAAAGCTTCCTGGGTGACCTTGGGTCAGTCACTAGCTCTCAAACTGACCAGGTTGTTGTGAGGACAAAAGGGGGGGGCCATGTACGCCACCCTGAACTCCTTTGAGTTCCTAAATAAATCCTAAATGAGAAAGTAAACAGCTCAAGGCCAGAACATTACACAAAGACACAGCCTGGAGTGGGATATTAATGCATTAACATAGTAACTTGCTACTCTAGAAGGGTAATTTCCAAGGCACTCCTGTCACTGGGGACTGTGATAATCTCTTGATAATCCAGCCTAGGTACAGTAGGTTGGGATTCGCTGATCAGTATGAAATCCTCATACCACTTGTTGCCTTTCTCAGTGTGTGCTCCCCCCTCTGATCCCTTTATTAACAGCTCTATCCTGTATACAGTCACTCATGCACGTCTAGCCTTGATTGCAATATGATGTACACCTCTTGGAAATAAACCCCTCTGAACAGAATAGGACTTACTTCTGAAGAAATATGCATAGGATCAAGGCGAAAACCTGCTAGAAGGCAACTGAAAGAGAATGAAAGGGCACAATCCCAGGCTAGCTGAGTTGTGATTAGGGGATGTATCCCTGTTGTGTTCTCTGGATGAGGTTGCCATGAGAAGGCTGTTACCTAACCCACAGTTAACACACTATGTTAACAGTGTTGTGTAATATGAAAAAGTAAATCTGTTTGTTGACATATCCCTTTGAACATGCAGCTAAGCAGTGCTGAATCTGCCATGCCTACGCTTACTTCCTTACATCATTGGCTGCAGTGTGAACTGTAAGAAGCAGCATAGGTTTTGGTAATCTTCACAGGATTGCTGCTACAGGAGGAGTCCTCAGTGAATGTTACAACAGGACACTGCCCTTGACAGTTTCTTCAGATGTGTAAATAGGTACACTGTTGTTATGCAGAACCCAGACAGGTTTCATCCCAGAAAAGGTGTACTCAGTATTAGGTAGGCAAAAGCAAGATGGTGTAGGTCTGTAGGATAAGAGGAAGAACTCTGGAATTGGCAGCAAGGAGTGGGATAAAGTAGGAAAGACTCAAGTGGCACCACAAAGTGGAGCAAGTCAGATTTGATCCAGAAAAGTTTTGTTAAATAAAGCAAATGGTACAGATTGGTCCATGATAGAATTAAAGGTGCATTTCTTAAAGACAGTGCAGGTTTATAGATATTATAGAGGTAGGTAGAAAAGTTTTCAGACATATTACATTCAAGGAAGCCTTTCCTTCTCAACATGTCTGAAGAGAAACCCAACCCATCGTAGATCTCCTGCGCATCAGCTTCTAGATCAGGGACCCCAGTCTTGTGGGGTCCGTGGGTGCCACAGGAATTCTGAGGTGACAAGTGGCTGCTGAGGGGCCAGGACCAGGCACACAATTTTTCCCATCCATCCATATGCATGCACTTCCTCCTGCCTATGAGATACACAGATACATCCACCTATGTACACAAAGCAACAGCAGCAAATAGGCAGGTGGCCTCCACCAAGCACATCTGCAGGCACTGCAGTGACCCCTGTTCTAGGTTATAGTGACCCCTGTTCTAGGTTATAGTGGCTGTTCATCCAGGATGGTGACCAAACCTTTTGGATTTTGTCAGGAGAACCTGAAGGCGCCTTAAACTTCCTTGCAGCTACTCAATGCAAAGGAAAATCAGTAGTGTTGAGCAAAGTAGGTTCATACTGATCTCACTGAGGGGCCTCTATAAGTTTCTGAGAACAAGGTTTCTCAGAACAGTGTCAGCACCAGGTTGCTGGAGGCAAAGCTCTCCCTCCCCCCTGACACATTGGTACTGAGGGTTCAAGATATGACCTGGCTGGAAGAACCCTCTTATGAGCATGCACCCTAGGGCCAGTGCCCCACCTGACCAACCTCTGGTGCCTGGCTAGGTGGAACCCCTGAAGGGTGTGGGCCCTTGGCAACTGCTCGACTGTGCCAACCCCTGATGTCGCCTCTGGCTTTAACTCTCCTCCTGCCGCAGCCACAGTCTATCGCCTGTCTCAATCCACTAGCTATTTATTCAACAACAGAAATCCCAAAGTCCTCCTTTGCATCTGGTCATGCTAGGCACCTTTGTGCTTACACACCACATAAGGGCAGTGCACATAAGAAAGATACCTTAGCAGCACTTACTGTTGCAGGATTCTTGTTGTGGTGGAGAGGGATGTTTCTCACAGAAAAATGAACCTGAAGCTGGCAAAGCGTTCATGCTCCAAAGAGCAAATAAAGGCTGATTATGTCAAGGGAGCCCAAATGATGGAGGGCAAATCCAGAAAGTGCCAGAAATTATGCAGACATGTGCCAAATTGCTAGTGTTCAGACTGCCTGCAGCAGGACAAGTGAAATCAGTGCATGCCCAGCACAATCTACTGTGGCAGTTGCTGGATCTGTTATGTAGATTTTTGGCTTGTTGTCTGGAAGGTAGAGTCTAAGGGAGAGTAGCTAATTGGCTCAAGGGAACAGTCCCACAACAAATTGCTCAGCAAATAGGAAACAAAGGTATAAGTGTGAGGTGTGAGGTAGAATCAACAAGAAGGACCCTTGCAGACGACAAAGGGCTGAATCCTATCCAACTTTCCAGCACTGGCGCAGCTACAATGCAGCCCCGAGGTAAGGAAACAAATGTTCCCATACTTTGAGGAAGCCTCTGTGACTGCCACCCCAGCACAGCATGCAGTGCAAGCCTCATTGGCACAGCTGCACCGGCAATGGAAAATTGGATAGGACTGGGCCCAAAAATGTTAGACCATCCAGAACTACCCTGATGGATTCTTTTCTTTGTATTTATGCATGCCAAAGCCCTAGACAAGAATTAAACTTTTAAAAGCAGGGAAGATTCACAAAATAGCAGAGCAAATGCTTGCTACTGTTTTGTCAATTTTTCAACACAGTAAAGCAATGCTTCCCAAACTCTTTTGTACCAGGACCCACTTTTAAAAATGACACTCTGTCAGGACCCACCTAGCTTCAGCCTGATTTTTGAATGGCAGGGGGCTTGGCTAGAATGGTGATCAGGCAGCAGTGCTCCCCCCAAGTAGTAGCTTGTTTAACCTTTGTGCACATAGACTAATCTGCCCTGTCAGTTTCTTGGGCCATGACCCACTGGTGGGTCCTGACCCACAGTTTGGGAACCGCTGCTATAAAGAGTTATAGGAGCTTTCTCATTTGAGTGATACAGCAGTGAGCTCTTTGTTTTTTGTTCACAAACTCCCTCCTATATGCCATTATTAGAGCTTAAGACTTAAAATGTCTATTTAAGTCCTAATAATGGCATATAGGAGGGGGTATGTGTGTCACCAATATCCAGTGAAATCACAGTACCATACACTACTGAAAGTAAGGTACAGACAGGACTTTAAGCAGCAAAGTAATCTTTTGCTGAGGGTAAGGGTTGATTGCAACAACTGGATAGCTATTCCTCTGCAACAATTCCTTCCCATCTATTGCGTGGAAATAGAACATTATGCCCCTGGCACGTGTTTGGGAAGAAATCTTCCATAAACATTCAAATAAATGTTCAGTAAGTGAATTTTTTCACCCTGATTTTTCACTAGACTTGAAAAATTAAGCCCATGTCTGCAAAAATAATCACATTTTCCAAAAACATATCTAGGGAATCCAAAAGGGAGGGTTCAAAGGGATCCTTGGGAACAATTTTCTCGGTGGGCTTCATCTGCAGCATAAGTAGCCCTTCAGTCTAAGCACACAATCAAGCCAAAAGTTATCATGAATCTTGGCCCAGAGACTGCAACTGTGTTAGAAAAATCCTAGCAACTAGGAACTAGGAAACTTGTTGGCTCCCAAGTTGTTTTTCCCTCGCTTCCTCCTGAGATTTAGACAAACCTCAGAGTGCTACTGGAAGAAGGTCCAAGTCAGTATGCGATAGAAAAGGTAGCAGCCTCTGGTTCATTATTGCTGGTTTACTGTTAACATGCCAGATGTCTTGTCAGTTCAGCAAAAACCATGCAATGAAATGATAGGGAGAGCAGAAAGGGAGACACAGTTCTCCACAGTGTTACAGGAGTGTTATACAGTGTTATCCAACCAAAATGAAGTCTCTGACACCCCAAGAGCAGTGACCCAACCTGGAGCAGACCAGAAATACAACAACCAGAACAGAGCACATGCACTATTGCCCAAGGCAAGGGCAATGGTCTTCTATTTATATTATACCTGGTCAGTCCAGAGACTTCATATCAGTGATGGTGCCAGGTTACTGGGGTTATGGGGACAAAGTCTTGCACTGGGCTCCCCATGGCCTGCTTCCTCATGGCCTCGCCCACCTGCCTCCTGGTGGAATATGGCACTGCAGACTGGCTGCAGAGAACCCAGCCAGTAGGTTCTCTGATGTGCATAGGCCTCCAGCCAGAGCCTGACCTGTGATGCCAACCCTGTTGATGTTGTAACTCCTGTTCTTTTCTGGACATGAACTTGACTCTAAGGACACGCAGTCCACACAGTGCTGATCTGAAACTGTGTGGAGCCTTTGAGCTTTGCAACTGGAGTGGTTAGGAGTGGAGTGGAATGTTAGGGAGGCTGAAACTGGGAGGCAATTTGGGGAAATTCTGGGGGAAAAAATGGGGGCTTACATCTTACTGGAAGCAGCAGTCGCTGTCCTTTCCATTTACGTTGTTCTTCCCCACTGCTTCTTTAGCAGTAGCAGCAGTGGTGGAGCTCTTATCAGTGCCCAGTTTCACCAGGACTTCTTCCCCACCTGAGAATTGACCAATGTCAAGTTGCCATTGCAAGATAAGGCCACCCCAAAAAGATGTCCTGAAAATTGCTGAAATACTCTCCCCTCCCCCCACCTATCATCTTGCAAATGGAGCAGCAAAAATGTTTGGGGAGGTGTTATGGTTTATCTCTTAAGTCCAGAGTGACTTGTGATACTAATCTCTATATCAGACCCTGAGGCTCCAGCATTAGCTTTCTGTCTATGTAGTTAGTTAGTTAACCTTTATTGGCATTATAAATATTACAGCAAACTACTGACAACAAAGTGGAACAATACAACCGTTATCCACTAGACTAGTTCAGGAAAACTAAATAGAGAAAAAAGAAATAGGATCTAGAAAGAAAAGGAGCCAGAAGGGACAACCTTATCCTTTCAGTAAAACAGGTGTTAGATGGAAAGAGGTGACTACAAAAATTTTAAAGAAGATTTTATAGAACTAAAGTCCGGCGTTTTTTGTAATGTATAGGCCAGGAAACTAGCCACTGAATACGTCAAGGGAGCAATAGAGTCTTCCAACAACTGGGGAAGGGGTGATACCTGAGGGGAAAAATTAGAAATCCAGGATTCTAGATAAATCCTACGATGAAAATCATGAGAGGGACAAAAAAGCAAAATGTGTAAAAGAGTATCCGGGGTCTCCCCACAGAATAAACATAATCGTTTCTCGCGAGGAACTCGCATGAAACGACCATAATGAACAGCTGAGGGAAATATGTTGAGTCTAGCGAGCATGAAGGCTCTCTTCAGTCTAGGATTAGTGAGGTGAAAAAAATAGTTTGAAGTGGCAACAACATGTTGCGGAAAAAGACCATTCTGTCTATGTATTTGCAAATAATCCTCCATGGATAGGAGAGCAAAAACTTTAATAAGAGAAAAAGTTGAGATGCTTATGAAGTTTGTACTGGAGATGCCATGTGTTGTGCAGATAGACAAACACTGACTTGACTAGCTTTCCATGTCATTTCTTCTCTAATTTTAACTATTTTTGACGGTCTTAGTAAATACATTTGTGAGCAAAGTGTAAGCAACACCAGCAGAACAAAAGAACACCACTGAATACTGCTACCAGGACAATTCCTGAGGAGCAGAGAAACAGACTCCTGCTCACACAACCAGGGCCCATGGGAGGGTGTGTGTGCAGGGGTAATTTGTATCCCAGGGTCAAAAAGGGGGCCCAGGAGCCAAAGGAGGGGGCCCAGAAATTTCCTGGGATCTTATATTTTCCTATCTCACTCAGAGTCTCTGCCTATATGAGATACTGGAGGTGCTACCACGGGCATATGCCTGCGGCTGCTGCTGCAAGCCGTATGCGCTGAACTGAGGAATGCATACATGACTTCCTTGACACAATGTCATATCTGGGAGGAAATTGACCTGCTACAGTAGCTCTTTGGCTATTTACCATGAAGAAGTGTATAGAAGCTCAGGGTCACAGTTGCTGGACTACAGCTGCTAAAGAAGTAAGTTTTGGTGCACGAGACACTTTTCATTCTAGCCTAAATACAATGATGCTAATTTTCTGCAATGATTTTCTATATTCAAAAGATTTTAGAGAGACTGAGGGCACAATCCTATGCATGTCTACTCAGAAGTAAGTTCTATTGTGTTCAATGGGGCTTACACTCAGGAAAGTGTGGATAGGATTGCAGCCTTAGGAGTGCGTTTGGTTTTCCGTATTACAGGGGGACTGCATTATCCGAGGGTTTGCATCTGCAAATCTCTGGTATCTGTGGGTGCCAAACGCCCGCCCCCCACCTCCAGGTCCACCAGAGCACAGAATACCTGAAAATACAAAAAGAAAAAAAAAGTGACTTCCAGTTTTACAATAAAACTGGAACTGATTTTTTCATGCTCAGCTAGAATTAAAAGTGTCCCATGTGTAACGAAGTTTCTATGCAGTCCTTCATGATCCTCAAGCCCAGCTCCAGTCAAGTTCAGAGGTGGGGGGGAGTGAAAACCATAGGTTTTCCATATTTGCAGGGGTTCTGGGGACAGAACCCGCATGGATAATTAGGGCGCCCTATACTGTATCTAGCTGCTGACACTGCACGGGCGGGGGGGGGGGTAGACCTGGGCTCCACATTGGGAAGCCCAGTAGACCTGGGCTGCAAAGACTGTTCTGGTTGATGCCACCCTCCTCCACCCTGTTTCACCTCTCCACACCCCTTTCTGCCCAACCCTATTGCCACTCTCCCCTGCTTTGTTTCACCCGCTCCCTCTTAGGGAAGGGGCCCAAAAGAAACATTGTATCCCATAATAAAATTCTCTCAGAGTCCCTGCACACAACATAGTACAAGTTTTGAGAGGCTGAAATGGGGAGGCAATTAGAGGAGAGGACTGGAAATTCTGAAAAAAATGGGGGAGGGGTTGCCTCTTACTAGAAGCAGTAACACATGAGTTACAAACTGTATAGACAGAAAAGAACTGGAAAAGCAGACTGCCTGAACTTCTGGGAAAGACTGAAAGGTGATGCTTGGCCATGATTCTCAGAGACAGAGTGGTGTCACATTGCCCTCTTGACAGATTTATGACTGGTCTGCCATCAAGACTGCCAGTTTCATTTTAGACCAGTAGGGGGAATAAAGACTGTCATTTGTCCTTTTCTCTTTCTATGGGGCGTGATTTGTCTTTTTCTGTGGGGCAAGCATGATACAAGAGTAGAAGTAAAACAGTGCTATATATCTACCACAAGGTGTCACTGTAATCTCACCAGATCTTTAAAGAGCAAAGGATGCTAATGTGCAAAGGGGCCATGTGGAGGTGCCCTGACTTTATAGATAATGCACAGTGGAAGTCCCTGCTTGGAACTTCTATCCCTGTTCATGTCTTCTGTTCCTGCTTGGGTCATCTGTCGCATGTGCATGTGCATGTGCATGTGTGTTTAATCTAGTTCATGTTTCCTTAATAGTTGAACATAGCTAGAAAATATCAGTATGGAAAATAAAAGTTCTTTAATAATTTTGTTCTGGATCATTTTCTATCTTTATACTAGTGTTCTAAATACTCTGCCAAAGATCTCCAGCAGCTCATGGATCGTTTTAGCAAGGCCTGCCAAGATTTTGGACTGACGATCAGCCTGAAGAAAACACAGGTCATGGTTCAGGATGTGGACTCACCTCCTTGCATTACAATCTCTGCGCATGAACTGGAGGTTGTCCATGACTTTGTGTACCTTGGCTCAACGATCTCTGGCACTCTTTCTCTCGATACCGAACTAAACAAACGTATCGGTAAAGCAGCTACCACGTTTTCCAGGCTCACAAAGAGAGTCTGGTCCAACAAGAAGCTGACGGAACATACCAAGATCCAGGTCTACAGAGCTTGCGTCCTGAGTACACTTCTGTACTGCAGCGAGTCATGGACTCTTTGCTCACAACAGGAGAGGAAACTGAACGCTTTCCACATGCGCTGCCTCTGACGCATTCTCGGCATCACCTGGCAGGACAAAGTTCCAAACAACACAGTCCTGGAACGTGCTGGAATCCCTAGCATGTATGCACTGCTGAAACAGAGACACCTGCGTTGGCTCGGTCATGTCGTGAGAATGGATGATGGCCGGATCCCAAAGGATCTCCTCTATGGAGAACTCGTGCAAGGAAAGCGCCCTACAGGTAGACCACAGCTGCGATACAAGGACATCTGCAAGAGGGATCTGAAGGCCTTAGGAGTGGACCTCAACAAGTGGGAAACCTTGGCCTCTGAGCATCCCGCTTGGAGGCAGGCTGTGCAGCGTGGCCTTTCCCAGTTTGAAGAGACACTTGGCCAACAGTCTGAGGCTAAGAGGCAAAGAAGGAAGGCCCATAGCCAGGGAGACAGGCCAGGGACAGACTGCACTTGCTCCCAGTGTGGAAGGGATTGTCACTCCTGAATAGGCCTTTTCAGCCACACTAGACGATGTTCCAAAACCACCTTTCAGAGCGTGATACCATAGTCTCTTGAGGCTGAAGGTTGCCAACAACAATGATATATACAATGCTTTCTGGATTCAGCAGGCTTCATTAGTGGCAAGTGTGCAAGAGAATGTGTTTTACAATGGCGAAAGACAGACTCCTGAAATTTACATTTTTGTTGTAAATTTGTGGATTTGTGTAAACAGTCAGACTCATGGACTTCCATTAGTTCTGAGTTGGAATTCTCTCACACCTCTCTTTTTTCTTTCTCTCTCTGCTCGTATTTACTTGTCCTTTTTTTCTTAGATATTTATCATGAGCTCTTGGAGAAAGTTGTGTTCATATGTTGCCCACTTGTAGAAAAATTAAAAATAATTCACCAATTACAAAAAAATAAATAAGTAAAAGAATTCTTTACTGGACTTTCTATTGTGGAATGTGAAGCTTTTAGGTAATGCGGATGGAAACAATATCAAATTGAAAAATGGCTAAATCTCAGATTGAGAAATCCAGGATCAGGATATCCTACATTGTTTTTTTGTTTTTTTTAAATTAATGTCAGCCAGGAAAGGTCCTTGAATTAAACCAGGACTGTGCTACTGGAGGAGAGGGTAGCTACCATTTTCCCCTTACAGTATCCTCTATTTAATGTATCTCCTTCAGCTGCTGTTTGCCCTAACAGAGTGGAATATCCAAATACCTGTATGGTAACCTGCTACATTCCACCCCATAGGTAAAAAAACATATAAATTGAAAACCTTGCTACCCCCTGAGATTGCCACTCTTTTGTACTGTCCTTACTCTTTCTATACTTTCTACACTACTAGTAAAAGTAGAAGTCTCTTGTCTTCTTTGCCTTCAATCACCCTAATGACAGATGGCGAAAATAAAAATAATTGCTTTCTACTTTTTTCCCTGTGAAAACTATTCTTTACTCCTGTGCCAGCAACAGCAATAAACATGTGGCAGGTGAGGCTCATCCTCACATTTTTATTTCCATGACAGGAAATCTCTATGGCAGGGGTGCTCACACTTTTTTGGCTCGAGAGCTACTTTGAAACCCAGCAAGGCCCGGAGATCTACCAGAGTTTTTTTTACAATGTTCGCGCCATCATAACATATAACATTTATGTGTACAATGTATGTTGGTGTACCTTGAGCCCCACTGAGTATAACAGGACTTACTCCTGAGTAGACATGCCTAGGATTAGGCTGTGAGGCTGCAATCCTAGCCACACTTACCTGGGAGTAAGCCCCATTGAGTACAATGGGCCTTACTCCCGGCGTTTCCTCCCAGAGGCACCTGCAGGGGGGGTCGGCACTCCGCAATCTACTCATTTTGCCTCGCGATCTACCGGTAGATCACGATCCACCTATTGAGCACCCCTGCTCTATGGCATGCTATTAAAGGCATAGAGCCAGGAAGAAAGGTTGGAATGTTCAAAATGTAGGAAATATGGGGGGAGGGGGGTTAAAAGCCACTGCAGGTATTTATCAAGTCTGAAGGGGGACTTCCCCCCCCCCCCGAAATCCTTTCTTTTGTGGACATCACTGAACGGACTGTGCAGGCTGATTAGCATATGTATGTGGAGCAGTGACATCACTAGGGTTTGCCCACACCACCTGGTGCGGGAAGGTAGCTTGTTACCCCTATGATGAACCTCCTCTCCTGCAGTGGGCAGAGTAATGCGTCATCACCCTGCCCCCACATCACTGCCTGGAGGCTCCTAGCAGTGTTGCATGCTTGCGCGAACAGAAAAACACTTGCACAACCACACAACGCTGCCAGGAACCTCTGGCCCTAATTTGGAGGGGCCTGCCTTTCCAAACAAAGGGATGGAGGTAACCGACAGTGTTGCACACATGCATGAGCCCTTGTCTGTTCACGCAACCCGCTGGGAGCATCCATTCCTTTGTTTGAAGAGGCAGGCCCAGCTGAACTGGAGGCTCCTGGTGGTGTCGCACACTTGTGCGGTGGAAGGCTTGTGCAAACATGTGATGCCACTGGGAACTTCCGACCCAAGTTTGAAGGGGCCTTCCTTTCCAAACAGAGGGGCAGAGGAACTTTCCTCAGTTTGTGCAAGTGCATGGCACCACTGAGAACCTCCGACCCTTTGGTGTGGCCCTCAGTGCCAAAGAGGCACCAGGCAGTGTGTGGGTGGAGCACCACCCCCTCCCAGTGCACCACATGAAGTGCCCCCCCCCACACTTCCGTAGTAACACCACTGGTTTGGAGATCTTATTTTTAGAACTGGTTTGACTCTAAATAAACTAGAAGTGGAATATCCAACAAAACAAGGGCACTATATGAGGTATGGATTGTGCAAAGTACCTGAATAGATGACACAAAGCCAGCTGATGCAGGCATATACAGACTTAGAAGTAAATGCAGGCATTATTATTATTAAATGCATCATATTTGTATCAGGGAATTCAAGGTGGCATCCATGGGGATTATTTTATTTTATCCTGGCAGTAGTCTTGTTAGGGAGGTTGTGCTAAAAGAGAGGAGCTTGCTCAAGGCTAACCAGTGAACATCAGGGTTGGCCTTAGGAGCTGTGGGGCTCAATTGGAAATATTTTTGCAGGCCTCCCTTCTAATTTTGCAGGGCTTCCTCTGCTAATTTTTTTTAGTTGTTAGCTTGAATGGAGCCAGACCAAGAAAAAAATTATGCCTTGTCTTCAGTGATTTTTGAACATTGACTAGTTTCCCATCACTCAAAATTTCAAGTTCATGTGTCACATTGAGAATTTAAAATTGAAAGTTACATAAGAACATAAGAACAGCCTCGCTGGATCAGGCCATAGGCCCATCTAGTCCAGCTTCCTGTAACTCACAGTGGCCCACCAAATGCCCCAGGGAGCACACAAGGCAACAAGAGTCCTGCATCCTAGTGCCCTCTCCTTCATCTGGCATTCTGACATAGCCCATTTCTAAAATCAGGAAGTTGCACATACACATCATGGCTTGTAACCCATGATGGATTTTTCCTCCAGAAATTTGTCCAATCCCCTTTTAAAAGCATCTAGGCCAGATGCCATCACCATATCCTGTGGCAAGGAGTTCCACAGACCAACTACACGCTGAGCAAAGAAATATTTTCTTTTGCCTGTTCTAACTCTCCCAACACTCAATTTTAGTGAATGTCCCCCGGTTCTGGTGTGTGAGAGGGAAAAAAGCATCTCTCTATCTACTCCATCCAGGTGTGGCCTTACCATCAATTTGTACAATGGCAATATAATATTAGCTGTTCCACCGCTGCACACTGGGTCAACACTTTCATTGAGCTGTCCACCACCACCGCAAGATCTCTCTCCTGTCACAGACAGCTCAGAACCCATTAGCTTATATGTGAAATTTTTATTTTTTGTCCCAATGTGCATTACTTTACACTTACCTATACTGAAACACATCTGCCTTTTTGATGCCCATTCTTCCAGTTTGGAAAGATCCTTCTGGAGCTCCTCACAATCACTTCTGGTCTTCACCACTCGTGTGAAGACCAGTTTGGTGTTGTCTGCAAACTTAGCCACTTTGCTGCTCAACCCTGTCTCCAGGTCATTGATGGGTTGGGTTTTAATATGCTGGGTTTTTAAAAGTTGGGTTTTAATATGTGGGTACTTTCCACAGATTAAGAAGCAGATTAAAAAAATCATCTCTGATTTGTAAAGGGTTAGAGCGCTCTCCTCAGTCTTGGAATTGGGCTCAGAAAATTGAACTGTTTTCCTCCAAAGGCCAAACTAGACTTTAGCCTAAACCTGGGAGCAACAGATGTCATGTGGAAGTATTTTCATGCTGTTTTCATGCAAAAAGTGAAGCAGTGGTTTGTCACCAGTGTGGCTTTCTGAAAAGGATAGGATAAAAGAGTTAAAATCCAAGCCAGAGAAGAGCTTACAGTGCTTGCGTTCACTGTTCCATCTAAGGTGCAGGGCTGTTCACCTCCAAACTGAGTTTCAAGCATCATGGAGTTTGGCAATGCAGAAATTCAGCAATGATGTCATCACAATGCAACACAGTTGTAATGCCGTGCAACTAGGGAACATTGGCTGTGATATTTGCTTTGTATTTGAGGTGAGTATTACAAGTCACCAAAACTTTTATTTCTAAGCTGGAAATATAAATTTTGGTGGCATCATTAAAACTAATGAAAATGAACAGATTAAAAACAAATCTCATCTAGTTTAGAAAATAATTTAGGGCCCAATCCTATCCAATTTTCCAGTACCAGTGCTGCTGTGCCAATGGGGTGCGCACTGCAATCTGTGGTGGGGAGGCAGTCAGAGGCCTCTTCAAGGTATGGGAACATTTGTTCCCTTACCTCGGGGCTGCACTGCTGCTACACTGGTGCTGAAAAGTTGGATAGGATTGGGCCCTGAATCTCTTTTCTTCTCTCAGTTTCTTCATGAAATGTTTTGTATCTATTTCCACTCCAAACCACTGAGCGGAAAAAAGTTTCCTTCAGAAAAGTTGTTAAATATCTGTTTGCATCACATTTGAGCAAATGTAGTTTAATTTTAACTTTTAAATGTAGATTGGTTTTGAAACCAGTTTTCATTAAAAGGACAGGTATGTCAAGATGCACTCAAATTTGGTAGGAAGCACTCATTTTAATTGGCCAAGTAAGAAATGCTTATTTTTTACATGTTCAGTAGTTTATATACAGGTTGAGTATCCCTGGACTGCTTGGAACAGGAAGGTGTCTGGATTTCAGATTTGTCTGGGTTTTGGAATAATTGCATAAATTTAATAAGAAATGCTTCCTCTTTCACTTACCCATATGGTGTCTGCTAGCCTCTTTGACATTTCCTGACAATATCTGTACAGGTAAAAACCACAGAGCAGAGAAGAGAACTTACAGCCTGTACCTGCACCTTGCATGGGAATGAGCACAAGAGCTTCCAGTGTTCACACTATAGAAAATACTGCACAAGTGCTCCTTGTTGTCACACTAAGTTCACGCTTCCTGTGTAGACACTTCACAAGTGCTCCTTCTGCAGTTCTCAATGTGATGCCTGCTTGGCTCTGCACTTTGTCACTTTCTGCATGCTTTCTGCACTTAAAAAAAAAAATCTTGGATGAAAATGTCTGGATTTCAGAATAGTTCAGATTTCAGATGTCTGGATAAGGGATAACAGTGGGACTTATTTTTCATGTTCATCTCCAGTAGGGGGTCATCCTAATCAGATTTAAGCATACCAGGAAATCCATTAATGATCTGAGTAGCCACACGTGGCTTTTGTGGTTGGATGAATGATCAGAGAAGCAAGCTACATCTTGAGACTTGCCAATGCAACAGCCCTCTGTCAGCAACAGTTTGTTGTTGCAGCTCCGAACTCTGTTGGAGATTCTGGCTGAGAGCCTCTTTCTTTCTGGTACACAGCCAAAGAACAGGGTATTTTAAGGTCACAGACTTAGCACCTCTAACACCAGATGTGCCCAAGAAAAGATCTAGAGTTTTGAGTGATCTCTAGGTTGATGGTTCTAGCTGACTGGGCCTCTGCCAGCACCATAAGGCATTTTTCTACCCCCCCCCCCCAATATCCAGCAATACATGTTCTTGTTTTGCTTGTATGTATTTCAGCTATTTTCTGATCTCCTGGTGTTATCTAGGGCTGTACATTTTCTCCTGCAGTTCCACATGAAATCTGGTGTCTGGCTCAGAATCCTGACGGTTTCATCTTCCAGTCTTCTTGAACATCTTACACACTGGGAATCATTTCCACAACATTTTGAATAATCTTTTCCCCAGAGCCACTGAGAGAAATTTTATCAGAGAGTACAGCTTCTTTTCCCTTCCCTTCTCTCTTCAACTGTGTTTTTGGTTTCCTGGCTCTCTTTTTTGGTTCTCTTTGGCTCCTGGGCCCCCCTTTTGACCCCAGGCCCAGGTACAATGTGCCTCCTGTACCTCCCTCTCAGAGGCCCTTCTTTTCCCCAACAGATGCTATTTCATGTCTTCTCCTGCATTAAGATGGTCAATATCTCTGTATTGTTTCAACCTGCTTTGGGTTTTGGTTTTTCTCTGGAGAGTTCACTGAATGGACATGGGGGAGAATTAAATACTGCTGTCATGGGCACAGCACTGGATCCTGTGTTATCTGCTACAGTGTTTTATTGTGTTTCCTTGCCTCTTGTATTAACCATGTTTTTATGTGCTACTGTAAGCTACTTTGAGTTTCCCTAAGGGAGAAAAGTGAGGTAGAAATGTTTTAAATAAAAATGGTTTTGGGGTCTAAATGCCCCCCAAGTTGGTGACTACTCTCATTTGCCTGCACCAGTGGTTCTCAAACTGGTGGGTCATGACCCACCAGCTCGTGTAACACTTCCCCCATCCCTTTAAGGGGCAGGAGAAGGGGCAGGAGGTCGCGTCACTAAGGATGTCGAGGGGAGTGCTTGTGACTTACTTTGTACAATGTAGGGCTGCAGCATTCTGCAGGAGGTGTGGGGAGCCCTGCGCAGCCCTGCGCAGTGCTCCCCGAGGCTTGGAACCTGCAATAGAAGCAGGCGCAAAGCACCTCCTGCAAGGCAGGCAGCAACAGCAGCATCTTTAGCCCTGTGCAGGTGGAACCTTCAAACATGTGAATAGTGGTCAGCGAGAGTGTGCCAGCAAGTCACACCCTTCCACCAGTGTGCTCCAAAGCCATGCCCTACATATAGCATTTACCTGCAGTGACAAAGATCCTCCCCGCGATCCCCAATGTAGGATAAATAATAATAATAATAACAACTTTATTTTTACCCCGCCTTTCTCCCCGAAGGGACTCAAGGCAGCTTACAACAGATTAAAAACATAATTTAAAAACAAATAAAAACATATTAACACATCATAAAAAAAACAACAGCAGTCAGAATAAAAAATAGGTAAAAAGAGCATAGAGCAGCAGCAAGTCATAAAAGAATCAGGCCTGTAAAAAATATTAAAAGATGATAAAAAGATGTTAAAAAGGCCGAGAACTCAGAAGTCTTGTTTAAACAGAAGGGTCTTCAGGCCTCGCCGAAAGGTCTCAAGAGAGGGAGCCATTCTTAAGTCAAGAGGAAGGGAGTTCCATAGCGTTGGTGCCACTACTGAGAAGGCCCAGCATGCTCTTGCTGCCCCTCAGCATGCTTTTCTCCCCATGTGGGTGGTCACATTTGTCTCCTAACCCGCTCCCCCCATTAAATGTCTTACTTCTGGTGTAACTGAACCTGAGCAGGCCCTAGAAGGAGGAACTGTTGGTGCCACCACCCCTGGAAATTGGCTGCTTGCACCTTCCATGAACAATGCTGCACTTCCCCCTCCCTAAAAAAGTGCACACTGTAGCCAGTGGTGGGGGCAGAGCAGAAGACTTTGGAAGGCAAAGGGGATTTGCCTTCCTTACCCCTCCATAAGCCTCCAGCACTGCAATGGGTGTCCTTGGACCTATGTCAGCCATTTCTCTGAGGAAAGGGGGTGTGGAAGCTGCTGCGAGAGGGGATAGGATCTTGCACATACTATCACTGCCATATCCACCCCCTTTCACAGCCTTCCCACCCCCGTTTCTCCCTCCCCCGCCCCACTTTTGCCCTCTGCCCATCTCCATTCCACCCCCCACCACCCTCCTGCCACTCCCTCTGGCTTACTTTCACCAGTGGGTGGCCAATGGTCCAGTGATGCGCATAGGAAGGCTCTGGCCTTCCTGCCAGTGCTGGGCATGCTTTATTGCTACTTTTCAGCAGCCAGCACTGGCAGAACACGCATTCTGCCAGCAGGACAACCCAATAGGATTGGCCCTGCATGGATTGGCATGACACCAGCCATACCCCTGCTCTCTTGGCTCTGCACTTCTGGTGGAGTGAGCAGATCTGTGCAGACCAGATGGGTGGAGTTTCGAGCACTACTGTACTTGTAGGGGAAGTGCCATCTTCCCCAGGCTGGGTGTGTGGGGGCGGGGGGGGGGCGCGCACACATACTGCAGTTGTTTCAATCATGAAAACTTGTTCTTTTAAATCAAGGCTTTAGAGACAGTTCAAAATGGGTCAGTGGTGCTCCTCTCTTCTGAAGAGAGTGGTGCTCACACAGTACCCCCAAATGGTTATATAGTATTTTCAGGCCACTCTTAATGCTGCACTTGCTCCCTGTGTGGAAGGGATTGTCACTCCCGGATTGGCCTTTTCAGCCACACTAGACGCTGTGCCAGAACCACCTTTCAGAGCGCGATACCATAGTCTTTCGAGACTGAAGGTTGCCAATACAATACTTAATGCTGGAATTTGCTATATGCAAAACTAACCAAATGATTACAAATGTCTGGGGGGAGAAGTATTTTGTACCTATCCACCTTTCTAGAAACTGAGGGGCTCAATATGTATCTCCACCAATGGAAAATAAACTACTACCACTAAAGCTTGCCACATACTCCAAGCCTACCACACAATTCTAAAAGGGAGACTTGAACATTTCTCTGTAGACATGTACCTAAGAATGGTTGAAATATTTCTAGGCCACCCAGAAAACTGAAATTTGGTACACATGTTACCCAGTGTTACACATGTTACACTGATTCTTAGGTAAGCCTGAAAATGGAACATCTTTACATTTAGCCATTCAAACATGGAGCATTAAGTGTATCTCATAATAAAGGCCACAATTCCACAGAGAGCAAGCCAAGCCACTCACCAGATGAACTGTTGATCTGTGGGAGGGCCACTGCCTCCTGACATGCTTAAACCAGACAGATTTATAGGAAGCGGCACTTCCAGTAGCAACCAGGGACTTATTTGCATACTTTAGGTCATCTTAGTGAAGGCATAGCTTTCTGGAACTTAAAGGCTTTGTACATCTTAACATTGTGTTAAACTATAAAGAATCTGTTTAAATCCAAAATGCTTCCACTTAACTGGGCTGTAGAGTAAGTTGCCTCAAAAGACATTTGAAGATAATCTGAGCTACAGACAAATGCAGATTCTGAACGGATGGCTCTTGTGACTGGATGGCAGCATTTAGTATCCAGCCAAGACCGTATAGAAGTTCTGGCTCCTGGACTGCAGCCTTGCACACAGTGCCAAACAGTTGACCACCACTGTGGCGTTCAAGTGTTTGGGATAGTGATGGTGGAGGGCCTGAATTCAGACCTTGGTGGTGTTGAAGCTAGGGAGAGCTCAACTTATGTTCTGCCCTACATTTAAAAAAAAAAATGCAGGATCTTTTTTGCAGCATCTTCCCCTCAAGGTTTCTTCTTCTTCTTTGTAGTCATTTTTTCTTCATGCCATACAAGTGCATGGAGCAAAGTGTCTATTGACTCGTGTGAAAAGTGGTTGCAATGAACTCTTTGTTCAATTCATTTTTGTGGAAGGAGGGAAAACAGGCAGTAATTGGGAAACCCTGGAGAGATGCACAACCAATCCCTTTTGTCCTAAGGGTCTAGGATGGAGAGAGTGTGTTTCCCATTGAGCAAGACAAGGCCAAATTTAGCTCAGACGCAGATCTGGGCTACACTAAAGCTCCTGTTCAAGCCCACCCCTCCCTCCAAAACTGAACATGAACACCCTGGAACTGTGCAGGTCCCAGGTTTGGATATTATTATTATTATTATTATTATTATTATTATTATTATTATTATTATTATTATTATTATTATTATTATTATTAACAGTATTTATATACCGCTTTTCAACTAAAAGTTCACAAAGCGGTTTACAGAGAAAAATCAAATAACTAAATGGCTCCCTGTCCCAAGGGCTCACAATCTAAAAAAATGCAAATGAATACCAGCAGACAGCCACTAGAACAGACAGGGTATTAGTCTTTTCCAATCAGAATTCTGGTACAAATTCTGGATAGGATGGAATTTGGATATTTTGTGGGGCTTTGCAAGAGACACTACATTTTCACTTAGACTTTCACCATCTGGTCTTATTTAATTCAAAGCTCATAAAACACAACCTTGTTTTTTAACCCTTTTATCTATTCTCCCTCTCTTTATTTAGTTTTTCACATTACTACTTTTTTTTTGGTTGTTTTTTCCCATCCTTGCTGATATTTTTATTGGCTCAATGGTACTTTTCTTTGGAATATTTTGCAAAGGATAGTGAATGCCTAAGGAACAAACCCCTGGGGCTTTGTTCAGACTGATCCTGTTGAGTGAAAAATTAATTTAAAATGTCTGCCTGCTTGGGTGAAAAGGTTTATCTAAAAGTTAAATTAAGACAGTGGTCTGTGGTGAGGGAGTGGAATGATTAATAATATTTAAAGCTGCTAAGAAGGAATTTGCTGTTTTACAGCTGATGGGAAGTAAAACTTGCAGTTTTGAAATACATTGAAAAGGCTGTATTTACCCAGCAGGCAAAATATCTGATGGAATTTCCACAATCTCAGCAAATTTCCACCTACCTCAAATCTATCAGTGATCTCAAAATTTAGTAACTGCAATCAAAATTGAATGTAAAAGGAAATTTATTTTCACATTTTTGTACCACTCTTCCTCCAAAGAGTTCAGGGTGGCGTACACAGCTACTGCCCTCCTTTTGTCCTTACAAGAACCCTGTGAGGTACGTGAGGCTGAGAGAAAGTGATTGGCCCAAGGTCACCCAGAAAGCTTCATGGCTGAGGGGGAATTTGAACTTGGATCTTTCAGGTCTACCTCCCAAACCACTACGCCACTAACAAATGAAGTTACAAAGGGACTGCCAGTTTGGAGTTTAGACAAGCCATCAAAGAAACACTAAGAAAATTTAGCTGCAAAATAGAGTATTCAGCTGTTGCTGGCCTACACACTGGAAATCTGTCTATTGAGAGAAATGTTTGTGAGCTGCAATGAATTTGAGATCACCATCTGCTTTTTAAAAATTCTTTCTGCACAAGTGTTACTGTCTCCTGGCTATATGAGCAACTGCGGGGTCACTTCTTCAACAGAGCAAAGATTTTCCTCCACATCAGGATAAGAAATTTGCTGACACCTGGCCTCAGGAATCTGGCTAGGCTGTCCCCCCAGACCCCCAGCACCAATGGCAAACTGGCCAGTGCACAACTGGAGGATGGACAAGACCCCAGGACCCGCCAAACCTAGATTCTGCCATAAGATACAAAACAAGTACAGTACATGTTTTGCAAGGACAAATCAAATTATGCAAATTGGACAGTTTGTCAAAATTTACACTGAGGAAACAATTTCACTCTTATATTTTTGCAGACATCATTTCATAGTCACTTGATTAGTCCATGGCTTTTTTTGGAATACAGGTTGCAAGAAGTGCTCAAGGAAGGAAATTGATATGTGCAGTGGCTCCCAAACTTTTTCAATTGGTGGTTCCCTTGACCAACTGGGTCATTGGACATGGCTCCCCATTAGGGCTACAATGGGTTTTTTGCTAGGATTCTGCATTTCCCCTGGCTGGTTTCCATGGCTCCATGGGGAGCCAATGGCTCACAGTTTGAAAACCATTGGGTTAGTGAGACGGATGGACTTACAGTAGATATCACAGATAGTAGGTGGTAAATGTGTGTATGGAGTCCAGACACTATCACTTCAGACTGCAGTGTGACTCACTTAACCAGTTTTCACCTGCATAACCTCCACACCTGCTGACATTCCAGGCTTTTTCTCATTGCCTTCATGCATCTGATAACATGGGCTGTCACTTACAAAATCTCATGCTGAAATAAATATTTTAGGCAATTTGCAGACAGTGGCCATTTCCAGGCCCAGTAAATGAGCAATTGTTACTCCTTTGTTTTGGGGCTTTAGGGGTCAGCATAGCATTTTTCAGTAGGGGATATCGCATTTCCCCAACACTCAACAGCTAGCACTCCAAAGTAAATTCAGATCCCATCAGCGTATAGGTGAGGCTGAGCTGTTTTGTCCCTTTGTTTTATTTAATCCCATTTGCCATTTTGTTAACCACCTACCCAGTTGGAAAAAATCCTTTTCAAGTTCTTCATAGTCTGCTTCCCATCCAAAGACATGGCTTACCACTCATACCTTGACTCCAGATCATTTCTGAACAAGTTAAACTGCATTATTTTTTAACATAGATCTTTGAGAAATTCAGTCCTTGCTTCTCTCCAATGTGGAAACCATTTACAGTGGTGCCTCGTAAGACAAATGCCTCGCACACCGAAAAACTCCCAAGACGAAAGCATTTTTGCGATTTTTTCTGGTGACTCGCAAGACAAATTTTTCTATGCCGTGCTTCGCAAGACGAATTTTTTCTATGGCCATGCTTCGCAAGATGAATTTTTAAAATTAAAAAGTTGAAGTTTTGTGCTTGGAATTTTTGAAATCCTCTGTACAGTATGTATGCCTTTAAAGAGCACTTAATAAACACTTTGTAAACCAAATTTGACTTTGTTCTGACTTTTTTTGCCCATAGGAACACATTAATTAAATTTCAATGCATTCCTATGGGAAACCGCGCTTCGCAAGACGAAATTTTCGCAAGACGAAATGACTTGCGGAACGAATTAATTTCGTCTTGTGAGGCACCACTGTATTCTTATTTAGGGCCCCATCATAAAGGTGGCACTGCTGCCAGGTGCAGCAGTGCTAAAGTGGCTACCACTGCATCCTGCGGCACCACAGCAGCCACAGAGGTCTCCTTGGAGGAAGGGAACTTTTGTCCCTTTCCCCCAGAGACTCAAGGCCTGCAATGGGGCTTCTCAAGTCTGCGCTGGCTATTTTGCTGGTGCAGACTTGAGAGACTCCATATCAGGCCTTCTGGCTCGACATGGAATTATGGATCCAGTGGAGCAGAGCTCTGCTGGTCCCGCCCCCTCCTGCACCACTTCCTTCCCCTGCCTCGCTCTCCCCCCAACCTGGAATGCCTCCCACAAACCTGACTGCTGCCTGGAGCTCTTCCCTTGCTCTAGGCAGCATGTGGCCAGTGCAGAGCTCAGCACCAACTGATGCTAGGCCAGCACCAGCACTGACAGGGTATCATGGGTGTGCCTTACGGCACATTTGCAACACCCAGTGCCTACAGTATGCTCGAACTACTGGTGCTGATGAGCTTGGGATTGGCTCTTAATCCCTTGTAACTCTCCTCAGACTGCAATCCTATACTGTACACAGTTACCTGGGAGTAAGTCCCACTGAACTCAAAGCAACTTATTTCTGGGTAGGTATGCCTAGAATTGCATTGCTAATCTTCTTCCACTGTAGTAGATATGTGACAAAGCTTGGAAATTTTGTAAGCTACCTTGATCCTTTAAGGAAAGGATGAAATAAAAAAAAAAACCAAACACACACCACCTTCTTTTGCTTTTAAGGAATATCCAATGTATAAGTCATGCTTCTGTAATGGAAATGTGCAAGATAGGGTGTGGTGTCAGCAGTGGCCCCTTGCTCTGGCAGGCAAGCATGGGGTTAACACCAGGTCCTTAGATGGCAATAAGTGTGCAACCACTTGGAGGCAAAAAGGCACTCAGGAATAAAAGCAGCACCTACAGGAAGGAAAGGAGTATGGGTAGTAGAAGGAGGGAGGGAGGGAGGGTGGCTGGCTGGCTGGCTGGCTGGCTGGCTGGCTGGCTGGCTGGCAGGCAGGTTTGAGGCTGATGGACTGACTAAAGGACAGATGGATGAATAGATGGACTTTGGAGACACTGGAGATTGGTGTGTGGCTGCCATGCCCAAGACCTACTGAGCACCAAGGTGCTGCTGTAGGAGGACCTGCTGGCAGGAGAGGGGAGGAAGGAGGACCTCAGCAGGTTGGACAGGTGAGCTACCCTGGTGGTGGAGTCCAGCAGTGCAGAACTAGGGTCATTGTTGGGGAACACAGGGGAACTAATTAGCTCAAAGTGGGCATAGGTTCTCTAGGCTGAGTCAGGAATCTGGCAAAATGGCCTCTTAGCCCACAATTGCTAAGCTTGTGCGTAGTCCAATGTTTGCATGACATAAGCAAGTTCCCCAGTGTTCAGTGTGGCTTCCTTCTCAGAAAGTGCATGAAGGACTGCAGCCCTAGTGAAAAGTTCTTTAAAAGTTCAAGAATATTAAAATCTTCCAGATTCCTTGTCCTAGGTTTGCTCTCAAAAGTTGATGGGCACAGCTTTCTAGCAGAAACCCTGCAGATTCTTCCTCAGCAAGGCTTGTCCTTCTAAATGTTTGATAACTATAACTTGAATAATGCTTTCTGTCAATTTACCTGGGAAAAGTTAGACTGACATGTCTGTAATTTCCTGGATTCTCCACGAATCCTTCTTGGAAATTGATATTGGCTACAGTTCAGTTCTCCAGCAAGAAGAATAATTTGAGCAATAACTTACATTTTTTAGTTAGAAGATCAACACATTTCCCATTTAAGTTCTTAAGATCTCAGGTGAATGCCCTCTGGCCCTGATGACTTGCCAGCTGGTTCTATAATGTCATCATTTCCCACCTCTAGTTCACACAGTTTTTTATGAACTTGCTTTAAAGAAAATGGTTCAGCTTTGAGTATGTCTCCAACATCTGCAGATGCAATTAATTTACTTGGCTTCCTAAGAACATATGAAGAACCTTGCTGGATCAAACAACTGCAGTATCCTGTTTCCAGCAGTGGCCAGCCCAGTGATTAAATTATGAAGGGGAGAAGGGGCCCTGTGATGGCCCCTCAGCTACTGTTTTAGAAGTATAAAGGAGAGGCACAACTTGGCTAAGATTGGGGCAACAAGGGATTGGGGTTTACATAGACTTGGCTGCAGCTTGGATGCTGCATGAGGCCCCCCACAACACATCACTTGTGTGCACTTGGTGCTACCACTGGATGGACAAAGAAAGGAAGAGGATGGCAGCCGAGACCCCACCCCCTTGCTTCTGTTCTGGATTGCCACTTCCTTCCTCTGTATGGTTCTGTCTAAAATAAACAGAATTCAGAGCACTCAGGGAGTGCTTGTAAGGCAAGGGGCTGGAGGGCAGCCTCCAGTTTGCCTTGCCACTTTTCCTTGCCACTTGGCTGCTTTCCCAAGCAGCCAGGTGGGGGGGGAGAGGAAGGAGGAGGCAGTGGCAGCAGCAAAGAAGGTGCTCTTGGCAGCAGCACTAGAGTAAGAGGTGGGCTGCTGCTGGCCTGATCTTCTTGTCAGTTTGCCACTGGAGAAATGGAGGAAAATCATGAAGGCAGGCCACAGACTGACAAACAATTTAAAAATGCATTAAGCAAAGCCACGTTTCCGTTAGGGCCAGGGTGACCAGGTGCAATGGAGGACAGAGTGCCTATATCTTTAACCATTGTATAGCAGAGGGAATTTGGGCAGGCTTTCAGGTTGAGCTGCACCTGCCCAAATTTCCTCTGCTATACAATGGTTAAAGGTATAGGCACTCTGTCCTCCGTTGTATCTAGTCACCCTGGTTAGGACTGGTGGTAACTGCTTTGCAATATGGGTCCCCAACTGGAGCTAGAGCACTTAAAAATGACAGTGACTACATCAAGCAGGCTGGCAACATCACAGGGCCTAGTCGTGGTGTTCCTGTCTCCTTCCTCAGTCCCAGTGGCTCTAGGTGGCCAGCAAGCAGCTCAGACATGTGCAGCACAGCCGGGGAGGAGCTGCTGGACAGCTCTGGGCACACCAGTGTACAGTACTCCCAAGCATGCCCAGCACTTTATGGCAGTGCCAGGTCCTGGCTGAGCAGGTGACAGGCAACCCACTTCAAGGGATGTGGGGGGGGGGTGCAGTTGTACTGCCTCCCTGGCCTGTCCCCAACTTCTGTACGTCTGACAGCTTCTTGGTGCTGGTGTGTGCGCGCTTGTTGCTTCTTTGATCAAGGCCTGATGTCCCCAGAGCTTCAGCCCGACCCTCCCCCCCCCCGCTTCTGTGCTGGGAGCAAACTCAGCTTGGACCCCCCCTTCCAGCAAGGGTGTTTTGGACCTGTGGCGTAGCTGGAGGGGGTGCAAAGCAGGCAGGCAGGGAGCCTGCAAAACCGCGGCGAGGCTCCCTGCCAAACTTGGTGCTTTCCACCCCCTCTAGCTACGCCACCGTCCGGGGCTGCACTGCAGCTCTCCGCTTGGTCTCAAGCGCAGCGCTGAAATCCCCCTGAGCTCCGCAGGGCGACAGAGCGGGAAGGCTGCAGCCCCGCTCACGGCTGGGGCTCGGGCACCGGAGCCCTCCGGGGTGCAGACCCTCCCTCCAGTCCCGAGCAGGTGGCACCGGCTTCCCTTCCTTGCCCCCCAACAGGGGCCCGCGGATCGGAGGACACAATGGCCGAGGCGCGGAGGAGGAGACGGAGGGCGGGGACTCCGCCTCCAGGCGGCAGCAGAGCAGGCTCCGGCGCAGCCCCCCCCCCCGTGGCGGTCCCGCTTCGCTTGCCAGACGCGGGCAGAAGAGAAGACCGGTCGCTGCTGCCGCCGCCGCCGCCGCCCCCCCGCCGTGCCCGCCCCATGCCCGGCTCGCCCGCCGACGCCCGCTAGCCGCTGCGCTCGTCCATGGCGCGCCCCGTGGTGCTGCTCTGGGGCTGCTCCGCGGCGCTGCTGGCGGCGTGGTGGGGCTCCGCCAGCGCCAGCCCTCCCCCCGCCAGCCCTCAGCTGCAGGACGAGGCGGACAACCAGGAGAACATCCTCTCGCAGGTACGGCCCGCTGGCTGGGCACACGTGAAGGCACAGGCAAGGGGGACCATCCCTCTGCCCATGTGCAGAGTGCCTCTCCTTGTCCGCCAGTGACCAGCCTCCTGCACATCTGCGCTGTTAAGGCTGTAGTCTCTGTTAAGGCATTCCACTGGGGTGTAAGCCTCGTTGATTTAAGGGACAGTCCAATCCTACGCATGTCTACTCAGAAGTAAGTTCCATTATAGTCAATGGGACTTACTCCCAGGTAAGTGTGGATTCAGGCTACAATCCTAACCACGCTTTCCTGGAAGTCAGCCCCATTTGCTATAATGGGACTTACTTTTGGGTAGACATGCAGAGGATTGGGCTCTTACTTCTGAATAAAGATGCTTAGGATCGAATTGTCAAGGTTGTCGGGGCAGATGGCACAGGGTACAGACGGGCATGAGACCACCTCTCATTTTGGACATTCAGGCTGCAGTCCTGTGCACACTTGCTCCCGTAGGGCTTTCTTCTCAATAAATATGGTTATGGATATGATTGTGCTGCTTGACTGACTGAGTGCCAGCTGCAAACGGGGCTAAAGCCACAAGTGGGTGGCTTGTTAAAGGCATTGGGGACTCCCCAGGATTTGTTTAGAACTCCACAAAGTTTATTTTGGCTAAGGATTCCAACGTTGAAACTCATGGGGTTTACTTCCAGATAAATTGGTGCAGAATTCAGGTGCCTGTTCCATGGGAGTGGGGGCATGTGTGTGGAGCAGTTTAGCAACTCCTATAGCTTTAGCAAGCTTTTTTAACTTGGCCAACAGTCTGAGGCTAAGAGGCAAAGAAGGAAGGCCCATAGCCAGGGAGACAGACCAGGGACAGACTGCACTTGCTCCCGGTGTGGAAGGGATTGTCACTCCCGAATTGGCCTTTTCAGCCACACTAGACGCTGTTCCAGAACCACCTTTCAGAGCTGATACCAGAGTCTTTCGAGACTGAAGTTGCCAATATAGCTTTATCTGCAGTCCCATTAAATCATATTGTTCAAGTTAGAGCTGATTAGCATGTGTCCATCAGTCCTTTTGACATCACAGCAGATTATTTCCAGAGGATGCTGTGTGTTGATTTATGAGTTAGTTGTCCTTGAAGACTGAAGTGAAACCTGGTTATGCAAAAGTCCTTGGATTTGCAGCTTGATCAAATGCATGTTCAACTCAGAAGTAAGTCTCAATAGGACTTATTTCAAAGTAAATGTGCCTGGTTGACTTACTCTCTGACCTGAAACAAATTAAGCAAAAGAAGCTCTCATTAAGTTTCATTCCTTATATTTCTCTGCAATGAATACTGAGAATGTGGCTGGACTTTCTCTTTGTCAGCTAAGGAAAACTTTATGATTATGAATTCTAGCACTTCATAGCTAATGGGCTCTGACTGCACAAGTAGGTCAGTGTGTTTAATGTTGCAATGCTTGGCTTTGACTGCATCCTTTGAACATTTACTTGAGAAAAAGCTCCTTTGGGACTTATTTCTGAATGCATGTAAAGGCATGTGCTGTAAGTGGGGAGATCTCATCTTGTATCTATTGTACCAGCATCTTGGTTAAAAGTTTGCTTTTAAACAGATCCCCTTTCGCTTGCAAGAAAGTATGGTAGATCTTATTCCGTTCATCTTGGTTGCTTCCTAGTAAGGTACCCGTAGGTGTAGGATTGTTGCTGTAGACTGAAAGGACTCTACACAGGGAGTGTGTCACGCATCTGTGCTTTGTCACTTCACACACTTTTGGACCTTAGTAACTGCTCTTCATAGCATGATTTCTAACTGTGTTAAACTCAAGCAGTTGGGTTGAAGTTGATCATATGTGAGATGGTGGGTGTTTTAGTACTCTTGTATCTCAAAATGCTGCATCTACAAGCTGATACACTTGGATTTAAATTGATCTAATCCCCAAGGTCTATGTGTCCAGTCATATGATAGGAGCAGTTTTCAGCTGTGACTAAAGAAAAAAGCCAACAGCTGCCATGGGCTCTATGAATGAACCATGCATTGGTTTATATGCTGAATCTGAGCCTGTTTTTAAGTGAGTAATTCCTTGGCTTGATGGTAACGTCAGCTCTTCATTGTTAATATACCAGTTATTGTTATTGAGATGGAACTTCTAAAATGATTTACTCTGTGGCTGAATAAATTCAGACTGTGGATATTGCTTCATTTCCTTTTGCCAAAAAAAGTTGTTGCATTTAATAATCTCTGCTGCAAATCCCATCAAATGTAATACGAAGATACATGTTCTGAGATACAGAGTGGGTATATCACTTTCTGTTGCGAAAGGAGCAAGCAAATTGTAGGGGAAGGTAGAAATTACTCAACTGCAGAGAGAGTATATTTGGGTTAAAGTAATACAATTGGGTTGCTTCAGAAAGGTGGAGTTCGAATTGCAAGTAGAGCTACAGGTTTGCATTTTAATGTACAGCTCTAGCAGCTCCATACAGGCACATTACTGTATGGAGATACATACAGATACATTACTGAGGAAGAAAAATTAAAGTGTGCTGGGCTGCTATAGACATGCACTTTTCAGATAAGCTGTTCCACATCATCTTTTAGAAGTCCTCTACCTTGCATTGCTTCCCTTTTTAAAAACGGAGTAGTGAGAGTAGCAACCCTCCCTTTTGCCCACAACATACTGGGAATATAGGTTGTGAATAGGATTGTGCTGTAAGTAGCGTTTTGGGGTCAATTCTGAACTGACAGACCCAGTGCCGTCACTAGGATTCATGTCACCAGGTGCGGGAGGCCTGCGCATCACCCCTTGCGGTGGGCGGGGCAACACCGCAGGTGGTAGGTGTGGTGATGTACCATTGCTCCGCCCCCACTGGTTTTTTGGGTGTACCTTTTGTTAGAACACAGATATTTCAATGTGGTTTGTTTCACTGCATTCTGCAAGAAATTACACATTGATTGATATGTACATGATGGTATTATTCCTCCAAATTTTGATTTTAGTGATTTTGAAAACTTGTAGAGTCTCACACACACACCCTGTGTCAACTTACTAACACCTTATTGCAGCAGTTCTCAAACTTTTAGCACTGGGACCCACTTTTTAGAATGACAATCTGTCCAGGACCCATTGGAAGTGATGTCATGGCCAGAAGTGACATCAGCAAGGAAATTAAAATATTTAATTATAAATAATTAAATTAGAATAAAAGAAGTAATTAAATATGGGGGGAGCCAGTCCTGTTCCACCAAGTGAATCTACTCTGAAGTAAGTCCTATTGTGGTCAATGGGGCTTACTCTCAGGAAAGTATGGACAGGGTTGCAGCCTGTGAGCCCAGTCCTATGCATGTCTACTCTGAAGTAAGTTCCATAGTGGTCAATGGGGTTTACTCTCAGGAAAGTGTGGGTAGAATTGCAGCCTGTGAGCTCAAGCCTATGCATGTCTACTCAGAAGTAAGTCCTATAGTGGTCAATGGAACTTACTCTGTAGTCTGCCTGCAATAACAACCCTCCAAAAAGAATCAGTGAGATTTCCAGCCCTCCCCAGTGTCCAGTTTAATGTTCTTCTATTTCAGGCATATCAATACAAAGACCCACCTGGCTTTACAAGTGCAAAATAGAAAACATTCCCCTTACTAGTTCAAGCCTCTTTTTTTGGTCCTTTTTAGTAGGGGGGGGGGGGGAGGATGCCTTCTGGAGCATTTGTGCTCCAGTTCCATTGGATCGGGACCATTCTGGTGTCCTCACATTCCCCTTTGCCTGGCCTGACCACCAGCCAAGGCACGTCTGCCTACTTGCAAGTAAACGTGACGTGAGGCTGCTTAGCTTTCCATAGGGCTCAATAGACCCGCCGCTGGGAGGGGGGACCTCCTTCTTGGGTGTTTTTGGGGGCTGCATTCGTTGGATCAGGACCATTCTCACCTTGTTGGAGTCCTCTCAGCCTGCCCTTTGTGAAGGACTAAGGCAAGTTCGCCTACTTGTGAGTAAATGCGGCCATGTGGCTTAGTTTTGGGCTCAATAGACTCGTAGCTGGGAGGAAGGGACCTTCTCGGGTGTTTTTGGGGTTCATTGGATTGGGACCATTCTGGTGTTGCTGGATTCCACTCAGCCTGCCCTTTCCAACACACTAAGGCAAGTACGCCTGCTCGCGAGTAAGCGCGTGATACGGCTCACTTTCACTTTCCATAGGGATCCATTCATTTTTCTTTCCGTTTTGGCTGTATGTTTTGAAGGAAAGGAGCAATTTCACTCTGGTTTTTTGCATTGCATTCCACTGGGAATTCCACATCCAACAGTGTATGGCATGACGTGGTAGCTCCTAAAGCTCGTCACCCCCCAGGGCACATCCCCCCAGCGTGTCACCCAGTGCAGCCCACACACCCCCGCACCCCCCTAGCGATGCCACTGGACAGACCATAGCCAACACTGGTGCTATGTGTTTGGAGAGTGCACTTAGAGAGTATTGAGCAGGCAGAAAAGAAAAGCAGACAAACTTTTCTTTTCAGGGCTTGCCTATAAGTTTGGAAGCTCAAAACCTAGCTTGAGTTTTCAGTTATGGTTAGCAAAAATCTTGAAGGTGAAATGATGACCCTGAACTTGTGCCACCTGAATATACACCTGAGGGGTGCACCACCTATGGGCCTCTCTGTAGGTTGTTATACATTAATCTACACCAGGGATGTCAAAGTGGTTTCATACAGAGGGCTGAAGTTAGCATTTATGGTGCTGCTGAGGCCTGGAAGTGACATCATTGAGTAGAAAGTGACATTGTTAAGCAGATGATGGCTTGAAATAAGAACTTTATTTTCGCCTAGAAACTTATTACCTGCAAATGACAGGAGAGAAAATGTGCAAATCTTGTCATATTTTCAAGATACGAGAGAGCTCAATTATTGAGCTAGGAGAGCCCCATTGTAAATGGGGGTGGGGGTGGATAAATCGCTTCTGGGGGCAGCATTCAGCCCGTGGCCTTATGTCTGTCACCCCGGTTTACACCTTAAAATGTAAAGTGTGAATGCTGCAGACGCATGTGTCATACAGTTATGGTTACCAGGGAGCTGTGTCTCCTCATCAGGGTAAGTGGTAAAGTCTGGTTTGTTGCTGAGTAGTGTGTGAAACAGCTGTGAGACCCTCCTCTCAGCAGGGGTTTTCTGTCTGGGATTATCCATCCCAGGAAAAACTCAGCACCGACTGCACAATAAGAAAAACATGCATGCTGATTATTTTTAGCCTTCAGTTTTGTGCTGGATCCCTGCACATCCTTCTAAAGGAAGTTGGTTGGCTGCATTTACAGTTGTTGGAACTTTGCTTTGGCCAACTGGGATGCCCTGAACCCAAATGAGGCTCTTGGTGTTACAGAGCTACACGTACATGCCTTGAATCCTGCCAGGGGGAATTGCTTTGCTCTTCTGAATATGAGACAAGCAGAGGAATCTGACAGGATGCCTTTCTTTTAAAACAAACCTTCTCTGGAGTGGGATCATGAGGCATAATCCATAGGCAAGCTCCTCTGAAAAGTAGCCCAATCCTATGTTTTCCCCTCCCCTGCAAATACAGCCACACCAAAAGGTGCTGCATCCTGGGGGGCAGTCCTGGTGGTCCCCAAGGGGAGTAAAACTCTGAGGCCTGTAGGGGTCTACTCAGATGTGTGCTAGTGAAATCGTTTATGCAGGTCTGTGTGGATCCAGGAAGTGGAATCTGCTCTGGAAAGGGGGTTAAGATTTAGTGGCCACTGAATCCACCCCTTTCCTGGACTCAATCTGCCTTGCACCATCACTTCCTTATACCACCCTCTCCCTGCCCCTGTTCTGCCCTATGTCCTGCCTCCCCCACCAACTTACCTTCATCGGATCTCCTGCACCCTGCCACCATGCATACACTCCTGCCTCATCACCGGTGTTCCAGAAGCGCTTCCAGAAGGCTATTTGTGACAGCCAGAATGTGTGCCCTGCCGCCAGAACACTAGTTCCAGTGGTGGTGGTGGGGGGGCAGATAGGATTGGGCCTTAGGAGTCACAAGAGCACACAGTGTTCCTGCATACTTCTCATTCATTTCAATGAGTCAGTCAGTCATTTCAGTGAGGTTTGCTCAGGAGAGCTTTATGGTGGGTTTTGCTGATGGCATTTAAATAAGAGTATTCTGGAGTCTGAGAACAATCTTTAAACATCCTAAAACACTTCAAAGAGAGACTAATGTTGTTTGGGGGCAGTTTATGGTTTTTTGTTTGTTTTTCTTGGTGGTGAAAGAAAATTATTTTCCAAAATAACTAGAGAAATGTTAGGAGTCGGCAGTTTTTTTAAAAAAAGACCGGTGACCAATTTCTTCAGGGTTTCGGGATGTCTGAGCCTTTCCCAAATACTCCACAAAAGCAAGCACTAAGGGCAAAAACTGTCCTACTTCCAGAACAAACTGACCAGCTTGTTTTTTTCTTCCTCCTCCGGCTAGTTACTAGGTGACTATGACAAGGTGAAGGCCGTGTCCGAAGGTGCAGACTGTCAGTGCAAGTGTGTGGTGAGGCCCCTCGGCAGAGACGCTTGTCAAAGGATTAATGAGGGGACTTCCAAGCCAGAGGATTTTTACACGGTGGAAACCATTACTTCTGGACCAAAGTGCAAATGTTCGTGTGTGGCTCCCCCGTCTGCCTTGAACCCCTGTGAGGGAGACTTCAGGCTAAAGAAACTGCAAGAAGCAGACAGCAAGGACTTCAAGGTATTTGCCTGTGACTGATTTTTAGGGTAACTGGTTTCATGCTCCCCACTTCCTACCTCTTCATAATCATTTGAGAGAGTCTCCCTACCAATCTCTTTTCTTTTTCAAGATATTATGTAAAGCTTGGAACCTTCATATTTAGAGGCCCTCATGATGTGAGGCCCTAGCTGCAGCTTATTTAGTTTGTGCCATGTTTTGAAACTGATTTAGAGCACAATTCTGAAGACATGCTTGGCCGATGCAGGCTGAAAAGCATGTTTGCAACTACTTTTGAGCTGGCTATTGTGAGGACATGCACCGGCCTGCTGGCACTGTACCCAGATCCAGAGGGGGTAAGTTTGCATCTGCCCAGGCAGGCCAGTGCAGTGGGAAAGAGTGGTGGGAGGGCAGAACTGGATTGGGGAGGGGGCACTTTTGGGCCGGGGGTGGGCAGACCAGTTGGCGGATCAGGCCCAGGAGGAAGGGCAGTAGCAGCACAGGCCGAATCCTAACCTCCACTCCATCAGCCTTACATGGGCTGCTCAGATCTGTGTTGACGAATTAACTGGTGCAGATCTGAGTAGCTCCAAAGGGGTGGCTGGTGGGCGACACTGGGTAAGGAGAAAAGTATCTCCTCACCCTGAGTTGCGCTCAGCCTGTTTGTTGCAGTGCAAGTTAGGATTGGGCTGCCTGGTGTTTACTGAATGTGTATAGTGGAAGGATGGTAGTTAGCCCCCTTCCTTGTATGTGTATTCATTGTATGCATGATCTGAATGCCTGAAAGATTCTACTACCATTTCCAGAATATCATATTGGTTTTACAAAGGATTATATTTGGGAAGAACAAGATTACAACCCTGTCCCTCTACCCATCAGGTAGACCAGCCAAAGAGAGGGGGCGGGACAACATCAGTTGCTGATACTCCCTTTTTGTATCTCCCCAACAAGTAGGAAGTAAACTTGGGGAGCTTCTTTCTGTGCATTCCCCTTAAGAGGACTGTGTCCCCTAAATCAAGTCCCAAGCTCACATTCTCACTGACAATTCACCACTGTGCTTACATGCTGTAGTTGTGTTCTGGCCTTCCGAGGCAAAGGAATATGAAGATGCTTCATATGGAATTGGGCCATTGATCTGTCTAGTCCAGCATTGTCAGCTTTTCCCAAACTTGCTGCCTGAGAGACTTTCCAAATGGAGAAGCTGGGAGTTGACCTCAGAACCTTCAATGCTGAGCTGTGGGCATGCTGGGAGGTTCTTAAACATATTCTGTAGAGATGTGGGAGAGTGGAGGCAGGATGCTCTAGTCTCCATTTCTGCCCTGGCTGCCTGAATGCTGATGCAATCTGGCCATTCTGGCCTGAGGCAAGTCATTCTCTCTCAACTTCAGCCCTTTATCTGCAAAGTGGAGATAACACTGAGGGGGTGGGGGGGTTTTGTAAGGATTGCAAGATAATGAATGTGGAGCATTTTCATTACTCAGAAAGCACAAAGGAAATGTTTAGTGTGATTATTATTATTAAATTCTGCCCTGATTAGTTCTTCATAAAGCCAGAGAAGTTCTACTTCTCTGCTTTTCCAACATTTTCCTTTCACCAGATGGGAAAAGGTTCATCTTTTGGCATTTCTGTTTTTTTTTTTTTTCACAGCAGAGCTCTACTGCACTTTTTACACTTATTCCCTGTGGAAAGTGATACTGCCGAGGGAAGTTGTGTACGTGGCAGCATGTGGTAGCTGTGGTAGATCTGTGAGAAACTGCAGGGGATGGGGGAAGAGAAGAATGTTCATGAGAAAATAAGTTTCATAGTATACATTGCCTTTCCCAGCTGGAAATAAAATCTGCTGGGGGAAAAAGGAAACAATCTGGCTTTGGATGTAGCCAATTTGCATTGCACTGAGGAGTGTCACAAAACTCTTGTTTCTAATCTTGCCTTGCAAATTAGTCTCCAGTTTAGCTCTTATACAATCATTCCAACATCTGTAATTTTGGGGATACTGTGGGTTAAAAAGCACTTACTGGATCAGACCACAGGCGTCCATCTTTTCCAGTGTCTTTTCAACAGTAACTAACCAGATGCCTCTGGGAAAACTTTCTCGCCCAGAATGAGAGTAATACTTATCCCATGGGGTTTATCCCCAGTATCTAATCATTTGAGGTAGACAGCCATTCAATAAGAAAGGGTCTTTTGAATTTCTTGCTGTCTTTCCCTTCAGTCTAGTTGCAGCCACCAGGTTGGCTGGTCCTTAGGGTGACTTCCCAGGCTTACTTTAAGGTTGTCCTGGGGGAAAGGGAGCCCAGTGGGGAGCCAGGCATGTAGGAAGCTGCCAACTTTATGAAGCTTACATTGGTAATTGTTGTCGTGCCTTATTTTCTGCTTTACAAGGCTTTTGGCAGACCCAAATGTAACTGGAGACATTTGTTATATATTTCTTTGTAACATTGCTCCTGAAAGATTTGAAACTCGAGCCTTCAACTATCCCACTGCCTGGGCAAGCTCAAATAAACTGTAAATTGCTTAACAGTTTAACCAGAACACATCCTTTGTTCTCAGAACACCCAGGTGTCAAAGTTTCCTCCTGGAGTTGAAGGAAGAATCACCTTTGTTCTGTGGATAATATATTGTTGAAACTGTACTACTGCTTTTTTTGTTTGTCAAGAGAGAGTGAGGTTTGTGAATGACACTATCCATTTTTCTATCTACATATTATGCCCAAAGATACAAGTTAGCTGTACTTGTCAGGAGGCTGCTTTACTGCTTGGATGCACCAGTGTCTCACTGATATTTGCCATGGTAAAATAACAAAGGCCAGAGCCAGGCACACGGTAGAAGTGTGCTAGGGAGCCCAGGTTCATTTAGCTCATGTCCTCAAGCATTTTTCTCTTTCACACCTGACACATTTACCACAAGAAACACCAGGATGGCATCTAAAGCATGAAACAGACCCAGAAGAGAAGTTGCATGGTCTTAGCTCCTAATAGTGACGTTTTGCCCTTGGCAAAATGTTGCTCCCCATACTACTGTGTGGATTGCACTGTGTAGATTGTTACTACTGTCTGGGATGCAGTTGTGCAAGCATCATGGCACTGATAAGCAGTGATCCCCTTGAGGTGTGCAGCTTGGTTGATTCAGAAGTTAGTGAGGGTGTGATGACCTCATCACCAACCACCAGAAGATGCTGCTGTGCTGCACAGAAGAGCTCTGTGCAGCAGTGCTGAATCTTAGAGGGAATAAGAAAGAGCCCTTAACAAATAGTGTCATGAGAGAGCAGCAGTTACGACTCTTTTTGGAAACAGGAGTCATTTCTGTAGGACTGGATGTCACACTGTACAGTTTTTGCAGTGGTGGGTCTGGTCAAGTTATCTTAAACCAAGTTAGCTTTGTAGCCTGACAATATATCATTTAGTCCTGACTCGCATTGCATTGCATTTGCTACTATTGTTCCTATAGGCAGCCTTCCTGTAAGCTGTGCAGCCACATGGCTGGAATTTAAGTCCCGCGCAGCTTCTCTCTCTGTACTCCAGAGCTTGATGAGAACAGCATCCCCTCTGCAGCCACTTAAGGCTCTGCAAGCTCCCCTTAAAAATTAGAGGGACTCATTGCATTTGGGCTTTTGGGTGTTCAAAGTGCTTCACATACAATTGCATTGCTCCTTGCTGTAAACCTGAAACCAGCCCTGTAAGGTATTCTTGCTACAATGTGCAATACTGAACCAGAAATTGGTTTGGATCCAGTAATGTGGAAAGTTAGTATTATTGCTTCAATTTGTGGAAGAATTTCCAATCGTGTAAATGGGAGTGGCAATCACCCATTTCCCTGTTCCCCTGAATTTGTTCCTGCATGTGGCATATTTTAATGCTCGTATAGCCTTGGGTTCCTTGATAGACAAAATGCAGAAGATAATGTTATAAATTTAGCTATGTATGCATAATATGTTTGATGTTAAAAGTTTCTCTTAGACCAGTGTTCCGCAAACCATGGGCCAGGACCCACCAGTGGGTCATGACCAGGTTATTGATGTGTCATGTAATTGATAAGCTGATATCTGACAAGGAAAACTGAGCCCTGTGGAAAGCGAAACTGAGCTACATGTGTGTGTTTATTCATGACTCGACAAACCTTGCCTTGGCTCCTATAGGCAAGGGGAACACAAAGCCACCAGAATGGTCCCAATCCAGTGAACATGGAGTTCAACAAGTGATCCAGAAGGCAGCCCCCCAACCTTAGTAAAAAGCATAAAAAAACAGAGGCTGATAAGGGGAACTTTTTTCTAGTGTTGTGGAGTTAGGTGGGTCCCATTTTAAAGAGTAGGTCCCAGTGCTAAAAAGTTTAGGAACCACTGCCCTAGACCATTGGGCTTTATGGGGAGCTACAGTGTGGCTGGAGAGCTGCAACTGATTTACCTAATTTTTAGAATTCTCACTCATGAATAGTTCACTTCCACGGGCAGAGCAAGGTCATGAAAGATCACATAAAGCTGCCTTGGTCCACCTGGGTAAAGACTATGTTGACTGGCAGTGCTTCAGCAGGGTTCCAGATGAGTATCTTTCCCACCTCACCTGGAGCCAGAAAACCTGGGTTCAAATTCATCTTCATTTATGAAGCTAAGTAGGTCAGTCATGACCTCTTGGCCTAACCTGCTTCACATTTATTAGTAGGGCCATTGGGGGATGTGAGCCCTTTGGGCCATTGGGGGAATCCCCTCTGAATTGTGGTTGTGAGAATAAGAGGAAGGGGAATACTCCATGCTGAGCTCCTTGGAGGAAGGAAAGGATGTAAATGTGATAGGTAAATAAATTAATGCTGGGGATTGAAACTAGGGCCTTCAGTAAACATAAGCAACATTGCTATACCTAAATGTTTGTCATATGAAAATAGGAAAAATGAGCTGACAAATTTTTACTGCAGATTTTGTGAAAAATGCCAACAAGAAAAAAAATTCTCCATCACTTGGTGGGGCAAAGCAACAGCTAGTCACGCTGATGTGTTGTGCCTGGTGAATGCTCAGGAAGAAGTAAATGCAAAGATAATATTGCACACAGTTTACCTGGTTGATTGAAGAACTAAGAAAAGATATACACGTACTCACTGGACACTGATATGGGCCTTGCATGACTATCTGTCACCCAGTTCAGGACTTGTCATTGGGCTTGGAATAAGCAGGTACCTTTATCCCATGTACTGCACATTTGGCCCACTCAAGAACTCTGTGTTGCCAGAGAGAGTCATCTGACAGTCATCTGACAGTGGGGAGGGTGGAAACTACAATCCATCGAAAAGGCATGTGTTGCAATTTGGTATCCAATTTGGTATCCTTTATACATAGCATAAAATAGAAACTTTGACATCTCAAACAAATCAATAGTACTATCACGTTTATTTCATTAAGGATCCAATGAACTTATATTCTTGAGCTGGAGATGCCAGTGGCTGGGCTGGATCAAACAAAAATGCATTGAGTTCAGCATCCTGGTTTCAAAAGGGGCTGCCAGCTGCCTCCAGACACCTACCAGTAGGAAATGAAGGCAATGACTTTCCAGAATTGAGTTTTCAGGGTTTTCCTGCCTTTGAACATGGAGATTCCATGTATGTATAATGACTAAATGGATGACAGACCTTTCCTCTCATGGATGTGTCCAGTCCTATTTTTTTTAAATCCAAATGTGTTTGTGGAATGACTTCATAAGTTAGTGATGTGTTGTGTGAAGTGCTTTCTTTGGTCTGGTCTGAATCAAATGTAAATCATCTTCCTTCACTGACCCTGAGTTCTGGTGTTATGAGAGAGGGGGGGAAAATGCTGTCCATCCCTTCTTTTCATACTAGTCATAATTTTATAAGCTTTGACCATTTCTTCCCAGTCTTAATTGTGCAATTAAGTACAATATGCTACTAGGAAAGAATTCAGGCCGATGGAACTGAGCATTGAGCTCCCCTTCTCTTCTTAGGAGGGCATATTTAAGCAGAATGTCACTCTCATGTTTATATTTTTGGGTGGGATTAGCTGAGAGGCAGAAAAAGAGCTCTGTATGCAAAAGATCCTGGGTTCTAAATTAGCTAGCGAAAACCATCCTCACTAGCAGTTTTAGGAAAGACTTATCTCCCCTGAGACCCTGCAGGAGTCTCTGGGAGCCTGTGCCAGTTAAAGAAGACTGTACTGGGCCAGGTGGATTAACGGTCTGATTCAAGCAACTTCTCATGCTCCAATGTATCTTAGTCTTTTGCCAGTTGTGGTGTTTGCAATTGTTGTGTGCTGGAGATGCATTCCTCTCTCCTACGGCCGTGTGTCTCAAGCTTGCCCCTAGAGGGTGTTGCATCTCCATTGTTCCCTGGGCCCTTGTAGGAGGCTTCCCGCAAAGGAGCCGATTGCTGCCAGTTTCAGCAGATATCCTTGTAGTCTAGGAATGGCCTTGTGTTCCAGAGGGCTAATTCACAAGGTTCCCTGAAGAGGGTTATGCAAACATGTTTGGCTCTAGAACTCAAGCTGGGAAAGCTCTGAACTAGGCCATCCAGGACCTTCTCATGCCAAGCATAATTCCAAGCAATTTATCATCAACAGTTTTGAGATTCATTTAGCACTTTTTTTGATCGGAAATTCAAGATTGTTTTTAAGGAAAGCAAAGTATATGAAAAGTGTAACTAACCAGGTCAATTCTAGTATAAATTTTTCCAGCTGCAGAGTAGATTTCCCCTCACTGCAAAAGAGAGAAAGAGGAATGGGGGAGCCATCCCTGCATACCAATATTGATTTAAAAAAATAGTGTGATAAATTGGGAAGACTTGTTGCCATTTGTTGACGGAAACACTTTCAATAGCCTATGCTGCTGATAGAAAAACATTACTAGGTTGTGAAAGTTGAGTTCTTTTTGCACCTCAGTGGATAAGCTGAAGCAGTAGAAAAGATCATAGACTCCAAATTGTAATCAAAATAATAAGTGTAAATCAAGCTACATGGTACCGTAGAACCAAGTAATACTATTTTGCAAAAGCCCACCCAAACTCCTCCTGCCCTGTACTTAAGCCAAAAGTCTGCTAGATTAGTTTCAGGCTGCAATCCCAAATGTATCCTCCAGAAATGTCATTGAATACAATGAGATTTGTGTGTCAGCAATCCTGTTCAGGATTGCATTGGAAGTTACCAATTTTGACAGAAAAGATATAGGAAAATAATCATATTCATAGCTACCAAACATGATTGAATTGGTGAAGATAAAGATTCTTTAGAAAAATGATGATTAGTCCACAAAAATAACCCCAAAATGAAAGTCCACAAACTAGATGAAAAAAATGGTTCTTATAGGAAAAGAAATATCAGTTGGGGCAAAAGTGAGAAAAAGAAAAATCTACCCTCAAATAAATGCACACGTGTGGCTCAGTTTCACTTTCCATAGGGCTCAATACATTTCCCTTGTTAAATTTCTACCCAATGTTGCATATATACAACAGGGATCAAATGTGTACACCTGTGGGCTGGGCAGAAATGTGTTAAGCTATCAGTTTGTCAGTTTAAGAACCCACCAACTGTCCCAACCTACAGTTTGGGAAACACTGCTATGAGAGATTTATTTTGAGATCAAATGAAAAGGTGTCCATGGTCTTAGAGCACTGGTTCCTAACCCATGGTTCACAGATCACAAGTGGTCTGTGCAACCCTGAGAAGTGGTCTGTGGGTGCCAGGAAAACATCCCCTTCTATCACTTCCTGTGTCTTGCTGAGTGAACTCTCCACCACAGACCCTCAGAGAGAGCAGAGAACAGACCAGCCGCAGCCGGCAACAAAAGCAGCAATCCATGAATCCTCTCTATAAATAGTAAATCTAATAAATCTCAAATAAAGCTTCTATTATTGCAAGTTTAATTGTACTTTTTGTGCGCAAGGGTGGGGGCGATGGTTGGATGTGGTCCATGATGATTCCAGTTTTTGCCTCAGTGGTCCATGGGCTTTTAAAGGTTGGGAACCACTGTCTTAGAGTTTAAAAGCAAGAATTAGCGAAGAATGGAGGAGGAAAAAGCACCCCTTTTCCTTCTGCAGCTTTGCCATTCTTGTACTCCTTTTCACTCAACTTCATGCTCTATTTTATGTGTGTCTTTTAGTCTATACATTCTATATTGTGTGTTTGTTGACCAGTGACAGCATATGGCCTATTATGGACACCATTTGCCCTTAATGCAGTCTCTTTGTTTTCAGTATCATTTCAAAATTATCAATTATGTCCATTTTTCTCCATGTGCCTAATCTGCAATGCCCAGCAATTCTTCACTGCCTGGTCTCATGATACAAAAAGGTTACTCTCTTATAGCCCGGCTCTAATGAAAGTCCTGATCCAGTGGGGCTGGTGTAGCCTCAGTTGCAACAGGCATGGGAATAGAGCAATACAAAAGTTCCCATACTTTTCAGAGGCCCTAGAGGCTGCTGTCTGATTTATAAATGCCAAGGGGTGTGGCTATAATGGTGATTGGGCAGCAGTGCTCCCACCCCAAGTAGCTTGTTTAATCCTTGATGCACATAGCCTTATCTGCCCTGTCAGTTTCGTGAATCACCAAAAATTGGAACATGACGCACTGATGGGTCCCAGAACCACTGGAATAAGGGTTGCTGAAGGTCTCCTTGGGGGAAGGGAAGAGGTCAAGGAGCCTCTGTGATGTACTTGGATTTGTGCCAGCAAAATCGCTGACTCAAATCCAGACCGCCCTGCATTGGCTTTTCAGACCCAGAAGGAGGAATAGGATGTAGTGGTAGTTAAGGAAGCCATATTTGCCCCCTCCCAGGCCTGAATTGCCCCCTCCCCACTCTCTCCCAACCCCACAACATCTCCCCTGCCCCCATTCTGGCATCCCCTGCTACCCAGTGGTGAGCCTACTTGCTTTGGTAGGCACAGGCATTTGAGTGGGTGTGGCAGGCCAGCGCAGGCCTTGCAGCTGGTGGTGCAGACCTCCATGCTGCCACAATATGCCTTATGGCATGTTTGTGACAGGGCACATTCCCGTTTCTCCGGCACGAGCTGGCATAGGATTGGGCCATTAGTGACCTTGTTGAAGAAGAAACCATTATCTTTGTTTTTCCATTCAGGCAGTCTCATTTGTAATTTCAGATTACTTAGGGCCCAATCCTATCCAACTTTTCAGCACTGGTGCAGCCATAATGCAACCCCGAGATAAGAGAACAAATGTTCCCATACCTTGAGGATGCTTCTGTGACTGCCTTCCCACCACAGGATACAGTGCATGCCCCACTAGCACGGCTGCACCGGCACTGGAAAATTGGATAGGATTGGGCCCTTAGCTCAGAAAATTCTAAACCATCCAGTCTGAGTAGGTTTTTGGTTCATACATCTGCTCAGGAAACGAGCTTGCTTTTAAGGCATCAAGTGACACACCCAGGGTCTTTCCAGAACCAGACTAACACACTGCAGAGAAGAGGAATAGATTCTGAGGTCAGAAGAATTAAGTGTAAGTTATTCAAAACTCAGGGAGATTTGCTCGGAGTAGCTTCACAATTACTTTTGCCAGTCCACAGTGGCTTGTCCTGAATTTGCATTCAAAGGCAAACAAATTGCCACAAATGAGGCCTTTAAAAAGATGGGAGGACAATGTAGAAAACCCTGGAATGCAGTGGTTTGGCAGGAACAGTCTTGGATTCTTTGTAAAGACTGAATGAACAAAGCAGGACTAGTGCAAGGTTTTGCCTTGACTAGGGCTCATTGTTTGTGCAGACCCACTGCTTGGTGCAATATCACACGCTCCTATCCCCAGTTTCTTGGGGGGTAGGAACACTGGCAGGCAGGGCAGCTCTGGAAAGTGGAAGAGGAGGATCTGCTGCAGCTAGTGCTGAAGCGTTTGTACAGCTTTGGCAACAACCCCCCTGCCCCCCATCCACTAGCCAGTTGGCAAGGTGAGAGGAGGAGGCAGTGCTATGCAAGACTCATATTCCTCCTCATCTTGCCCTCTGCTCACCAGCAGGTGGGCTTTCATGAGTGATAACAGAGAGGCTAGGAGAAAGCCCATTTCCTGCCATGCATGTCTCAGTAGCAGATATATTTTCCTAGAATAGACAAGATCTAGAGTTGCAAGGCATTGTACATAAAGATAAGTATAGTGTCAGCACATGACGATATTCTCTTAGATCAGACTAGGTCTTTATCACCAGGCCAGATCCTGCTCTAGAACAAATGATGTCAATTCCAGAGAAGACAGCTAGTGTAGACACAACCATGTTGGCAGAAGAATTTGCATGAAGTGTCTCTTTCCGCTGTGCAAGAAACTGTATTTCTCAAAGAAGGCAATAAACAGTATTATTTTTTTTAGTATTTTAATCTTGTCCTGTGTTGGAGCTTTAAGTTGACTGATGGAAATTTGCCCAGGTCTGTCCAGATCATCAAAAAGATATGCAAATTGTGCTAAGTACAGGCAAGCAAATGTGCTGATTGAAATCCCTGTCCCATCATCATCTGTTGCAGCTGGCAGCTGTCATTGAGATGCTGGAAGGTGCTTTCTACGGCTTAGACTTGCTAAAGCTGCACTCCGTCACAACGAAGCTGCTGGGTCGAGTGGAGAAGTTGGAAGGGGTAAGACAGATTGGGGTTCTGCTGGGGGTGGTTCTATTCGGGGCAGCAGTGATTTGTGTGACATTCACAACAGTGGACCAACTCTGTGGCAGAAGCTGCTGGTTGCATTATACTGTCCTGCTGCGAGCAACCAGATACACAACCAGGAATATTAATGTTCAAGTCTGGAGGCGCTTTAGGAAAAGCAAACACTTCTGTTATAACATGGTAGCAAGAACCTTCCTGTAGCACAATGTCTCAAAGTGTGCTCCTAGGAGTCCCGGTGAAGACTCTGTCAGAGGCTTCACCATCAATGTCTGCCACCTACTCTGTGCTGCACCACTCTGTGAATGCACCATTGGAGCTCCTGAAGACTCCGTTTAGGAGCTTTTTTTCCTTGTGAAACAGGAGCTTCAGAGCATGTGTGTGATTCAAATTGGGACTGTGGAGGGTAGATCCACATTAGTCCTGATTTACAAGGACCCAATTCAGCAACTGTTTTTGAAAAAAGAAAAGGTACTAATGACTGCTTAATAACATCCAGTTTGGCCCTTTGTTATTTGGGCAGGCTGTAGCTCAGTGCAGAGCAGATATCTCTGCACATAGAAGATGGGTGCAGCAAGCAGTGGCATGTGAATCATAAGATCAATTCATCTATTTTGTTTCTAATAAAACACGGCTCTGTGAAACTGATGTTCAGAAAAACTTTTTTCAAAATTGAAGGTGGTTTTATATGCATTTGGAGTGCTGATTTTGAAGAATAGCAAACCACTCATTTAAAAATGAGTGGAGGCTATTGCAGAGGAAATGAATACAAGATGGAGAAGTCCCTTCAGCAGCGGGTAAGGGAGGGGCACAGGCAGTTATTCTTGATGTGCAAGGAGAGGTGTAAATAATATGTAGGAGTGCTTCTGTTCTCATCTGTGACGTGCTGGAGGAGGCAGAGCAAGTAGGTGGCGAGCTGCTGGAAAGAGGAGGTGAGTTTCCCCCCCCCCCCCCCGATTTCCACTTTTCTAAAAGCCCGGGTGTTGTATTGCTTTCAGTTGTGACATCACTTTGTGGGCATCATTTTGAGCTCATACCGCTCCACATGATCATTAGCTACACCACTACCTAGAGCCCTCCTGGAAATTGGATGTAGCTGCTTGATTGAGGCTTTGGGGCTCAATCAAGGTATAAGTTTCACAGGTCCTCTGGGGTAAGTTGGGTTACCAGTTCTTGACCTTCCTCCTTGAAAGGTGCCAAACATATTTTGCTGTTCACCTAAAGCAGGGGTGCCCAAACCCCAGCCCGGGGGCCACTTGCGGCCCTCTGGGACTGCCAGTCAGGCCCACGGGGAGCCTCCAGTCTCCAATGAGCCTCTGGCCCTCTGGAGACTTGCTGAAGCCCATGCTGGCCCGATGCAACTGCTCTCAGTGTGAGGGAGACAGTTGGACTCTTGCGTAAGCTGTGGGATGAAGGCTCCCTCCACTGCATGCTGTTTCATGTCTGTGATGCAGCAGTGGCAGCGAAGAAAAGGTTAGCCTAGCTTTGTGCAAGGCCTTTTATGGGCCTTGAGCTATTGCAAGACCTTAATTCATTCATATAAGTTCCACCTCTAATATATTTATTTATGTAAATTTATTCAGATTTGAAATGTAAATTACTTTTTTTTGCCACGCAGTGTCAGAGAGATGATGTGGCCCTCCTGCCAAAAAGTTTGGACACCTGTGACCTAAAGCAATTATAATTTAAGCACAAGATGATGATGATGATGATGATGATGATTAACAGTATTTATATACCGCTTTTCAACTAAAAGTTCACAAAGCGGTTTACAGAGAAAAATCAAATAACTAAATGGCTCCCTGTCCCAAAAGGGCTCACAATCTAAAAAGATGCAAAGGAATACCAGCAGGCAGCCACTAGAACAGACACAGCGGTGGGCCAGTTACTCTCCCCCTGCTAAAAAAAAAGAGCACCCACTTGAAAAAGTCCCTCTTACCCAATTAGCAGGGGTTACCAGCCATTCTATTTATTCATTTATTTGATTTCTATGCCACAGGCTCTGAGCAGCTGACTAGCCCATTTTATGTCTACATTAAAAGAAAGGGGAAAAAGGGGTGAAAAAGTTTCTTGCTGGTGGGTATGTGTGGTCATGTAATCTCTTCTTCCTCTGGCTGGTGACTGGGGCCTGGCTGTCCTTCCTATTGCCTCTGCACTTCTTTGCACCTGATGGTTGTAGTATCAAGTGCCTCTGTTCTTTTTGGAACAGAGGGCAAAGCAGTTTCCCAGCAGCCACTGGTCCTTTGTCTTTTCTCCAATAACCTGAAGACTTTAGATAAACAGTTATCAAATCCTTAGTGTTTTCTGTGCATAAACTCTGCCATCTCTCTCTTTTCCTTTGCGTAACCTAGGAAATATCTAGAAACCACACCAAGAACAACGAACGGAAGCCACCGAATGCAGATAACATTTTGCAGGAGTTGGATATCACAGGCGAGAAGAATTCTTCGGGTATTTCCAACAACCTTGCTGACATTCAGAGTTCATTACAGAGGGATGCTGCTGCAGCCTACACACTCCCAGAGGTGACACTTGCACTGAATGAAATGTGACCATTTTTTTTGCAAATGAAGCCTGGAATTCTGGGGATAATAAAGCAGGTGGGATGAGATAATAAAGCAGGTGGGATAGGTTATTGAACCCCTCCAAGGCTTGTTAGTCCTCCCAGCAAATACCCGCCCCCATCTCCTGGGGTCAGTTTTCTGTCTGCTCAACTTACTTCTAGTTTTTGAATCTTTCCAAAGAAATAAACATCAAAGGAAGGCAGGGGTGGCGACAGCCTTTGCAGCCAGAGGACAATTAGAGGGTAGGAGAGGGAATGAGCACTCCTCTCTCCCACCCCAGATCCCCCCTGGCAACTTCCCCTTTAGCCCACATGCTGGCGTTGAGGGCAATGCAGACGTCCAAGCCTCATGTTTCCCTCTTAGCTTCTAATTTCACCCAGAGTGGCTAAAGGAAGGAGCCCAGAGGTCATGGTGGCAACCCAAATTGGTCTTGAGGGCTTTTCCTTCTTGCTTAACAATTCCAGACATCTCTTTCCTCAACCTTATGTGAGTTTTCTCGCTGCAGTCAGCATAATTCATACAGGAGGAGAGGACATAGAGGGAGGGCTCAAGACTCCGCAAAATTGAGGTTTGTTGTCGGAGAAATCATGTCATTTTGAAACAGTGAGCTTCAATTAGGGGCTCATTTAAGGATTCCCTGGGGATGGATGTTTGGACTGGGAGAGGAAAATGCAGCTTTCATCCAGGATTGAAGCAGAACATCAATCCACAGAGTACTTCTGCCACCCCTGCAAATAGCACCGTCTGCAACTCTAGTTGTGCTGAGAGCCTCCTGTCCCTGGAGTCTGGCAGTCACATAACTGAGAGACTGTTGAAATGAGCAGGTTCAGTCAGGTACAGAATGTAGGCATAAGGGTGGTAGTAGATTTTATTTACAGAATTTGCAATGTGTTTCACTAAAAATCTTAGCCTTTTAGAAAGAACTAGCAAGGCAGATGGCTTCCAAGCTGGAAAGAAGCTGCAGTACAGTACTTCAGTGAAGAAGGCACTAGATTCTCTGGGACTCTGTACAGTGTGCCCTCGGTATCCACAGGGGATCAATTCAATTCTATGACTGGAAGATCAATTCAGTTCTATGACTGGAAGTCATATTCTCAGAATTCTCAGCATCCATGGATGCTCAAATCTACAGATAAGGAGGGCCCACTGTACATCCTTTCCTTTCATGGGGGAAGCATCATCTACATTAACTCCATGAGTCCCTTATGATTTGTGTGTTGTACATGGGGCATGCCCTGTGGTGTGTAGTGATCTGCAATGTCATTGTGCCTGAGCTTACCTTTTCTCACTAAATATGTGCAGACCAAAAAAAGTGCTTCTTCAAGCAACCCATAATTAACATCTGGGAATGTGCTGTCACAGGGAATGGCCACTGGCTTAGATGACTTTAAAAGGGGATTGGAAAAATCATCTATGAAAGCTAAGAGGAGCCTTTAAGTTCAAAGACCGTTTACCTCTAAATGACAGTTTCTGGGGAACAACAGTTGTTGGGGAGGGTTGCTGCCTTCATGCCTTGCTTGTGGGCTTCCCACAGGCATTTGGTTACTGGAGAGAGGGTGTTGAGGATGTTGGAAAGAGGATCCAGTGCAGCTCTTCTTCCAGCCATAAACTGCAGCCAGGGGACATGCTTGCAAGCCTGCACTTTTGTTTCTTAAGGTGCAATATGAAGAAGACTTCCTGCATGATGAAATGGCTTCCCAGCAGCTTACCTCCAAGGAGTCCTTGCATCATGAGCCTCCAGCTTCAGAAGCAATGAAGCCACAGTCCACAATGACAAGAAAACTCCATGTGAGAAGCCGGCCTCCATCCCAGCCCACCATCATCCGAGGAGTCACTTATTATAAGGCCAAAGATGCTGAAACTGAAAATGACCTTGATGAGCGTGAGTTGAGGCCTTGGGACTTCCAAAACTGGGGTGACAAAGTAGCGCTTTCAGAATTTTAGGTTCTGTCCTCTCAATTTTGAACTAGCATTTTTCCAGTTAGGCATCTTACAAAATTTCATTGTGTTGATATCAATTTGGATTTTTAAAAATGCTGTAATACTTGAAGTTTTACTGTTTTGCTAAGGTAGGAGTTTTTAGGACTTATGGGCAAACGGGGGCTGAAAGACATACAAAGGGAGCGAAATGGATGAGGCTGGAAGTTGGCCAGCAATGACAGAACATTCCAAATGGCTTTAAAACTGGGAAGCAGAAGCAGTTAGACATGACATAACATGTGGAAATAGACAGATGGGGTTCAGCTGCGGCCCTTTGAGGTCAAGAAGGAGGCCTGTTCCCTATACCAGCATAAGGTCTTGGTTTTCTTTTCTCATTTCTGCTATGACAGGAACAACGTAATATAATATGATGAAGATGCTCCCAAGTTTCTGGAAATGAGCTGTGGGATTATTATTTTTTATCACAGTTGGAGTCTGGGATTTGGGAGCAAGCAAAAAATTTCCTCCCAGTTGACTAGTGACCAAGGCTATGAGAGTGTGTGCCTGTGTGTATTCCTCTACAGCAGGGGTGTCAAACATAAGAACCGTGTGCTGAACATGGCTCCCAGAAGCAATTTATCCAGTCCCCATGATAATTGGGGTCTGTCATATCTTGAAAATATGAACAAGATTTGCACATTTTCTCTTCTGATTTGAGAAAATGAGCTAATGAGTTTCTATTCTGGCCATCAACTGTTTAATGATGCCACTTTCTGCTTAATAATGTCAGTTCTGGCCCTCAGCAGGCACCATGAATGCTAACTTCAGCCCTCTGTATGAAATGAGTTTGATGCTCCTGCTCTAAAGGGTGTGGTTCAGTTTGCTATCAAGAGTCCATTGGAGCTCTTTGCTCTGTGAACTACTTACTGCAGGGTACCCAGTCCCTGCCACTGACACTTTAGACACTGGCTTGCACGGGGGCACAATGATGTGTCACATCAGGGGGTTGGACTAGAAATGAGATGTGATTCAAGTTTCATCTTAAATCATATTTTTTAATTTATGTGATCAATTCACTGATTTGAATGTCCTTGCAGAAAATTTGTATTTTTTTAAGCACACACACACACACATGGACAGAGATGCCCTAATCCAGTTACCTGGATGCATATCATTAACTGGATCGAAGACCATGAATGGAAATGAGTGACTTGCTACAATTCCTTATGCAGCGGTTCCCAAACTTACTGGTGTCACGCATCCCTTCTTCCACGGTGACCTCTTTCCACTTGCTGCCAACTTGGACTGAGTGCTGTTCTTGCAAGAATAGCGCATGATCTCATGCAATCCAAGATGGCTGCATCTGGGAAGAGGACACTGGGGATTTCCCGCGAAGCCCTTATGAGAACTGCACGGCTCTCGTTGGCCACTCGTAACAGTTTGGGAACCACTGCCTTACGGCTGAATTCAGCAGCTGTGGTCACAGTTTGGGAACCACTGCCTTACGGCTGAATTAGCAGCTAACTAATTCAGTTTGTTAGTTCAACAAACAAAGCTGGCATTCTGCCAATTGTCTGTGCAGGAAGCCTTCTGCAGTCTGGCTCCCTTGCTGTCCCTGCCCTTCCCCTCCAAACAGCTAATACAGTCGTGTCCTGCTAAGCATGAACTTGCTACCCTCAGATTCACTAATCTGCAGGGAGCAGAACTGCCACCCACCTCTCATGATTTGTGGACTGTTCTAGGCTATCCGCAGTCTCCCCGGCACTTGCTAGCATTTTGAAGCTTCCTATGGCCATTTTAAAGGGCTCCGTGGTAGTTGCAGGTGCCCTTTGAATATGTCCATTGCACTCAGCAAATTAGCAGAGACCTTCAAAATGGTTCCCGCCTTTTAAAATGGCTGCTGTGAAGCTCCCTGTGGCCATTTTAAAGGGCTCCACATGTGTCGTGGGTGCCATTTTGAAGGTCTCTGCTGAGGATCTTATCTCCCATAGGATTAATGGTTACCCATCCACAGACTCAGCATCTGCCGGGGTTTCCAGAAACCTAACCTCCGTGGATACTGAGAACTGACTGTAAGTGGGATTCTAGCTTCTTATTCATGGACCAGGGCAAAAATCTGCTCAATTTTAAACACTGTATATACACACTCTCAACTCAGGGAAACTTTACGCCCTTCAGAACTGTTTCACTGATTACTTTCTTGAAACTTAGGTTGTTCAAGTCTACAGCTAGGATGGGAATGGCCTGTGGATGCTTCTGAGAACAGGAATCAAGAATGAGCATTACATTTTGACTTGCTGTCTAGATGGGTCCTACTGAGAGAAGTGGGAATGACCCCCTCCCCCATCATTGGTCTGAAGATTTTATTTAATTTAAAACCTTAAAAAGGCATAAGATACAGAAGCACACATAAAGCATACAAAAAAATATAGGAGACTGTGAGACTGGGTGGATCAGGAACTGCAGTCCTATGCAATAAAACAGCACTGCCATGTCTAGGGTCCCATTAGATAGCTTCCCATAAACACTGTTAGTGATATCCTAATCAGTTATTATTGGCTCCACTAGAGGCAGCAAATTTAACTTTACGTCTATGAATGTTAGCATGGAAATAATCATGCTTGTATAATATTAGACTTGTCAGTAGAGGAAAAAAGGAAACGCAAACTTCCATCATCATAAGTTCCTAGATGGTAAGTCAGTAATGGATACAGAAAAACAATATGCAAATCCTCATAGCATGGGCAATGTAATACAATGATTCAGTATCCCCCTGGTTGCAATCCCAACATCTATCAGCCTCTGAACATTGACTGAATCTAGCATTCAGTTCCTTTGACAGAAATAGGTTGCATCTGGCTAGTGCAGCCATTTTCAACCACTGTGCCATGGCACATTGGTGTGCCATGAATGGTCCACAGGTGTGCCACAGGAATTTGGGGGAAGGTCATTTATTAGTAGGGCCAATGGGAGATGTGAGCCTCCCACTGGTAGCAGGGTGTGCCTTGTCATTTGTCAAAAACCTGATGGTGTGCCTTGTCAGTGTGCCATGAGATGAAAAAGGTTTGACAATCACTGGGCTAGTGTGTAGGCACAGCGGACCTGGGGATCTTCAATCAAATAAAGATGTCTGGAGCTGCGTCCAAAATTAATAGATAACTGTAAATGAAGAGGTGAACATGTCTTAGCTGCAGCTGTGAGTGTTTCCTGTCTCTCTTTACTGTCTAAGTAGGAGAACCACAAGAATAGTGTTTCAGTTGCCAGGTGATCAACTGAAAGTCCGATTGAGCGGAGTTTTGCCATGAAAAGGGTTAGACCTGTCAATACAGGTAGGGTCAGAAATAAATGCTTTAAAGAAAGGAACCTGCTCAGCTTTGTAACAAACATTGAGCCAGAACATAAGACATCTGGTCCATGCTAAATATTAAAGTTGGACTTGATTGACCTAAAGATGCCTATTTAGACCAGTTTACCACATGTTCCTGGTATTGTTTGCATCCATACTGTTCAGGTGGGAAAGGTGAAACTTTCTCTGTGTCTTTGGCAGAGGATGAACTTTTCAGTGGTGAGAATGCCATCGATTTGCTGATCGAAGACCAACTTTTGCAGCACAACTATCTGCCGAATATCCCCACAAGGAAGCCATCATCCATGGAAGGATCACTTATTCTCCAGAGTATATTACAGAAAATTGCTCACAAGGCGGGACAAGTTGCACGCAGCACCCCTACTAGAGCTATCCCCACAACTGCTACCATTGCAGCCTTGAACCCATTGCCATTTACCCTCATGTCTCCTACTGTTGAGCCGACACCAGTGTCTACCTCATCAGTTCTCCCGACGGCCAGTGACAATAGTTCATCTACTGTGGAGCCCACTGCAGCTGATGTCTCTTCAGTAACGGTGTTGGTAAATGGGCAAACCATGCAGCCAATGCAAACAGTGCCTCAGGCTGCCACAGAAATTCCTGCAACCACAGCAACCCAGAACGTAGCTCCCACATGGCTGCCCACAGCCAGGGTGGCCACAACCAATTTCCAAATACAGACGACAGCAGAGGCTAGTTCAGCAGTCACAACCAAAACAGTGACCTCTCCAGCCCCCGCCAGACCCAGCCTCACGGTTACTCCAAAAGAGGGTCTTGACGAGGAAGATATCAGAAACAGCATTGGTGAGCTGCCTTCCTTCCTGTTTGATAGTTTTGAACTGTAACTTGTGTGGGAAAACTTGTGACAGAAGTGCAACTAGAATGGGGCAAGAGGGGCAATTGCCTCAGGCCTAGCCTAGATGGGGAATGCAAAATATTTTGGCAGTTACTGAAATAGAATTAACGTTTTCTTTTCAGTGTGGAAAATGTTAACAGGTGTGCATGCAATGTCTCTGAACCCAGAAGTAACTGGTAACAACATCATCACTAATCACCTCTGGAAGCCATGTGATGCTGTTAGAGCACCAGGGTCATCACAAAGCCAGTAAGTTCAGGAAGTGCTGCCCTAACGTGTTGAAAAATAGCCTAAGTGTCCTAGACTCACTCAGGGCCCAATCCTATCCAACTTTGCAGCACCAGTGCAAGCATGCCAATGGGGCATGCACTGCATTCTGTGGTGGGGAGGCAGACACAGAGGCCTCTTCAAGATTAGGAAACATTTGATCCCTTACCTCGGGGCTGCATTGTTGCTGGAAAGTTGGATAGGGTTGGGCCCTTGCTCACTCACACATACATGTACCAAAGGAGGAAAAGATGGAATACTAAATGTGCCATCAATTTGGCAGCACACAAGCTAAGTTAGAGGGGCTGGTTTGTGGGGAAGACTATCCATATCTTAGCTTTGCAGGGACCTGGGCTGGCTGAGAGTGCCAAGACATAGCAATCTCCTGGTTCAGAGGTGGGGAGAAAAGGAGAAAAGTGCTTGAAAAGCAAACCCAGGTAAGCTAGTAAGAGGCTAGTAGCCTTTTCGGGTTCCAGGGAGGGAAGCAAGGCAATTGAGCCAAGATGGCTTTTGGGAGGAGGGATAGTTGCAAATTAGTGAAGCAGGCACTGGTGTGACCAATTGTGTTAGAGGAGGAGAAAAGGCTATAAATACAGTAAATAAACCAAAAACCCAGCAGCCCTTGATTAAATCGTACAATGAGATTGGTGAGGGAAGCTGAGGCTAAAGGTACCTCTTTTCTGTCTCTAGCAACTTTGAAATAAATAAATTTAAGAAGCTCCCAGTATATGGTTACGTTTAGGGCAGCAGCTGCCAAACTTGTGACCATTGTGTTGTGCTAAATTGGTCCCCATTTAGACCAGTGCTTAGTGGTCTGCTATGTGGCTCAGAAGAAGTCACTCCATCTTTGTCACACAGCGCTCTGGACAGTCGCAGCTGTAGCCCACTTTCCCAGCAGGCATTGCACCTGGATTGCTGGGCAGATGCGACTGCCCAGATGGTTGCACGACAAAGATGGAGTGACTTCTTGTGTGTGGCCGAACAATAAGCACTCTGTTCACGGTGGGGAGGGATTCGGTATCATGCCAGATCCGGCCTGCAGGCCATGGTTTTGCATAAAGGCTTAGAGCCAGAGAAGGCTTACCTAAGCCAGGAGAACTTGGAATTTCACACCAAGTTACAAACACTTCTTAGCTTAACTAGATGCTGGTTCAGATGCTAGTTGTTGGGAACTTGTGCTAAAGGGAGAAATGAACAGCATTAGATAGACTGATAGGCATTAGCCAAGCCTACAATGTTTCATTTCTCTTCCTCACTGTGGTATTGCACGGGTGGTGGTTGGTGTGTCTGGAGAGATAAAGTAGGTTTGCCAGCTATCATTTTAAAGAATACTGTCCCATCCTTTCCTGGGTGAGAAAAGAGGCCAAGACCAAAGCAGAATGTGGTGGGTCAGGACTGGAACCACAATACATCATAAAATGCAATACATAAAAATGCATCAGAATGACAGTGGCACCCATCAAGTTGCGTGATAATTGCTTCGGGGGTCCTGAGCAGCCTGGCATACTTGGGGGTTGCCTGGCATGTGAGACCGCAGTGCTGCTCATCTGATAGAATGTGTTGAACCAGTGACGCATTAGTTGGGATGGTCTTCCAGTTCTTCGCCTTATGCTGCAATCTGTTGTTATTTGGGGAACTAGCCTGTGTAGGCCACAGATAGCTCCCCCCTGCCATTGTTCCCTAAATCTACTCTGGGAGGAATCAGCTGGCAGTTGTGAATTAACCTTTATGAATTGTCAGGTGCTATTAAGGGGTGCTACGTTTGCTCCACGGGTCAAACCCTAAATTGCATGAGGAAAGATTCTGTGAGCTGACCCAAAGCAGAACAAGTAGTGGAAAAGATTCTTGCCAATCTGTACACGAACTATTTGAAGGTTTTCCCCAGCATTTGACATGATTTGGAGGTGAGAGATGCGATATCACTTACTCCTGGGATTTCAAAGAACTCAAAGCAGGGTTCATGAGGCACTATAAGGTTGAATGGACCACAGGGACAGAGTTCCTTCTCTCATTGGTTTTGTGAGCTTCAATGATGATAACATCTCATCCCACCTGCTGCTCTCCTTTATTGTTGGCTGACTTGTTCACATCTGGGGCACCTTTGCCCTGTGCTTGCCCATGGCAGTCCACCCCACATCTGTAGCAACAGATGCTATGCTCCTCCATCCACCTCCTGCATGTGCAATATTAAAAAGAGTGTTTCTCATTCATGAGGGCTATTCTCCTGGCAAGGCTCCTAATTTCTAATTCAGAACTCTAGTGGTAACTTATAGTACAGGCTTTTCTGGTGTAGTACTAAAGGCTCTGGTTTGGTTCTCACCTTCGCTCTGAACTCGGCCTTGGGTTCAGTGGCACCCAGGGTTCGGTTCAGTGGTACCCAGGGTTCGGTTCAGTGGCAAGTGCAAGCCTGGGTACCATCTGATAATTGCAAAATGGCAGAGAGGAGAGTGTAATTTTGCAATGAAACAGCAGCAGAGGGTGAGGAGGGTGTTCAACCCTTTTCCTGTTTACTGACTTTCCCATGCAACTGTCCCCCCCCCCCCACAGACGATTCCCATATTGCTGTATTGTTATCATTCTGATTCTCTCTTTATCAGGTCAGTGCAAGGACACCCTGTCTACCATCTCCGGGCCCATCATCCAGAACACTTACGGACGGAATGAAGGTGCTTGGATGAAGGATCCACTTGCCAAGGATGAACGAATTTATGTCACCAACTATTATTATGGCAATACGCTGGTGGAGTTCCGGAATCTGGACAGCTTCAAACAAGGTGTGCTTTGTGCTCTGGAACAGAACACTATAGGGTCTGCCACCAGTTGGTAGCCCAGTAGGAGAAAGGACAGAGTGGGTAGGTTCAGGTCCCCAGTGACTACAAAGCACATTTGGAGTTTAATGGAGCCAAGAATGAGATGGAAAGGGGGGGGACATGAGCAGCCTCACACCAAGATGGGTTTCTAGGTGCCTTGGCCTATGGCATCTGCCTCCTGCTGGCAGATTAGGTGCTGCTGTGCCCAGCCAGGCAAATCTCTGACTACCCCTGCTCGGGAGCAGAGGTCTTAGAAGTTGGTAAAGGGGAGCTCAGAGGCCCAGAATGGTTCATATGGGGCACACAGTTCAGATTGTCTACATGTGCCCTGAAAAGCAACCTTTCCCCCATCCCAGTGTTGTTCACAGAAAATAGGTCAAGCAGCATCATTAAATGGCCTTCCTAGGGCTGCCAGAATTTCAAGTTTAAAATGAAAACTCTGAACGTGAAATTTTATTTAAATGTTGAACACTTTGAATGTATTGGCAGCACCTGATTTTTTGTTTTATCTTAACAGGGATCAATAAGAAATTTGTCTCATAATTTGTCAAATGTCAGATATTAAGTTCGATTGCATGGCACCTGGCAGATACTCCAAATGTCAATAAAAACCACTGTAAAATCAAATATAGACACCAAGTACTATATAGCTGGCAAATATCTGACTATTCAGAGAGTATTAGATACTTAACATTAAGGTTTACAGCGTTTGCCGGAGTAAATTAGTTTCAGATCCGTTTAGAACATTCAGATTTGAGCCTCCATAACAAACAGGTTTAGAATCAAGTGTGCTTGTCAGTTGATTGTATCATTTCTGTTGTTCAGGCCGATGGAGTAATTCATACAAACTGCCCTACAGTTGGATGGGGACAGGCCATGCAGTTTACAATGGTTCCCTCTACTACAATCGGGCCTTCACTCGCAATCTCATCAAGTATGATCTGAAGAATCGCTACGTAGCTGCCTGGGCCATGTTGCATGATGTCGCCTATGATGAGGAGACGCCATGGCGGTGGCGTGGCCACTCAGATGTGGATTTTGCAGTTGATGAGAATGGCCTATGGATCATTTACCCAGCCATTAATTATGAAGGCTTCAGCCAGGAGGTGATTGTCCTCAGTAAGCTCAATGCCATCGACCTGAGCACACGGAAGGAGACCACTTGGCGGACAGGCCTACGCAAGAACTACTATGGCAATTCCTTTGTCATCTGTGGCGTCCTCTATGCTGTTGACAGCTATAATAAGAAGAATGCCAATATCTCGTATGCGTTTGACACGCACACCAACACCCAGATCATCCCACGCCTACTCTTTGAGACTGAGTACTCCTACACCACGCAGATAGACTATAACCCCAAGGACCGACTCCTTTATGCTTGGGACAATGGGCACCAGGTTACTTACAACGTCATCTTTGCTTACTGAAGACACAACAGGGATAATTTTAATAGGCCACTTGCACCTTTTTATAAATATTTTTTTATTGTACAAATCAGAGTAAATGTGGGTTTTTCCATTTTAAAAATAAAGTGGATTGTAGATCAGTCCACATGCCAAAGCCAACTCTTAATTTTGGGTATAACTTTGCTTCTGTTTTTATACTGAATATGCTGCCGCCTGTGAGACAATGGAAAATATTTCTTCACTAGCACTTGCCAAGTGCAGACTCCCAATGGAAGTAAACCATCTCTACCTTTTTATTGTAACACAAGACTTACACGCTGGCTGATAAAAAAGTTAACTTTTATAATAAAATATCAGTGTTAAAATAGAATCAAAAGTTCTTTTACTATTTCCATCCTTCCCCTCAAGTGCTCACATCTCCTTCTGTCATTACGTCACTATTATATCTGCCTAACAGGGGCAACAGACTGTGGCATCTCTAAACTGTAAAAGGCCTAACTCAGACTGCTCTCACTTTACATACTGCTAAGAAAACAATCTAGTTCCTCCAGATTACAGACGAAATCTAAGAGTAGAAGAGTGCCAACCATCTCGTGTCTGTCTGCAATATGTTTAGAGATGTACTTTGCATCTTAGTAATTCTCAGTACAAAAGATATATGTTTACGCAGATGTAAACCCAAACGTGGGCTGCAATCCTTACCGGAGACTGTCCTATTGAACCCAATGGGACTTGCTTCTGGATATGCATAGGATTGCACTGTTAGGGACTTCATTCAGCTGCTATATCCATAAAAAGTGTTCTCTTAGTCCATGGAACTTCTTAGTTGGGGACTTTGCCAAACTTTTTTGAAAGTCCAGGTATTTAATGTCTACTAGATTCCTCCTGTATGTGCATTTTTTATACTGTAAGAATTTTTCAAAAAATGGTGAAGCAGGACTGGTCTTTGCACAAACCATGCTGATTTTGCCCCAAACCTTCCTTATCTGAAAGTCTAATAATTCCAGCTTTCCACCAGTTTACCTGGGCAGAAGTTAGGCTGACAGGTCTAGCATTCAACTTTACATTGGTTACTTTCCACTCCTCTTGTTTTAATGATACATTTTTAGTTTAGAAATCACTGTTTTCACATTGAGTTCTTTTAAGAATTCTTGCGTTAATGTTCTCCAGTCTGAATGATTTCTTAATTTGTCAATCAGTTCTACAGCATCATCCTTGATCACCTTTAATTGATACAATTCTTCAGATGCAATTCCTGAGAATAGTGGTACTAGTGTGCATCTGTTTGCAGCATCTTCTGCAGGGAAGTCTAATAAAAGTAGTTTCTTAACAAAACAGTTCTATTGTGTCTGTGGTTAGTTAGGAAACTATATGTTTCAAATGCATTTTTTGAAACATTTGTTACATCTTGTTGGATTTGCACCTCCAAATCCTTCTTAGGTTGCCTTGGAGGGAGAATAGCTCAGTGATTGAAACTGGGACCTTCTGGATGCTGTATTTCTGATCTCTCCCAATAGCACTGGAAAAGACTCATCTTGTGATGTGATCTACCTCTAAAGGAAATCTTTTTGCCTTGACTTTCTATTTAACCATGCTGGCAACCTTTTCCCTTTTCCCAATTTTTGGCAACATTTTATCTGAATGTTTTATAGTGGTTTAAAAAGACTCTAATGGGATTTGGTCCTAGAAAGTGTATCTTACTAGCTTCCTCTTTTTTTTTTCTTTTTTTTTAAACTTCCCCATTCTGAAATTAAACATGGATGCTGGACTTCCTGGGCAAACTTTGATTCGTATGTATTGAATTGGCTAACGTTTCCAAGGGGTTTAGCCACACTCACCTTTTTGCACCATTCCTAGACACATTTAGAATTAAATTGTTCGTTCATTCATTCAACACCACAATGGATTACAGTTCCATAAGCAAAAATTTAACAGGCCCCATCTAATTTGCATACGATCTAGATTCTAAATTAGGGCACACTACTCACATTGCTTCTAAAACAACAACTCCACACATAGTGATTGCTACAGAACCAATCGTGTGACACTGGTGCTGAGAGTTGATTTCGGTCAGAAAGACTGAAAGACCTTATGATTTCAAACAAAGACCAATATTTCTCCCAACAAACATGCAGAGTGTGGGTGCCAATACATATGCCTGGGAACCCCAATAGATATATCCTGCAGAAATTATAATAGGTAGAAGTGTTAAGGGGTCTACTGAATCCATCCTATATACAGTATACATGCACTAAGGACAAAAAAAAAAAAAAGCAGGCTGACTAATATCTCTGACTATAAAAATGATTGGGCCAGTGAACCAGTTTCAGCACTACCCAGCCAAGGTTAAGCACTTTAAAATCCCAGTATGTTACATCCAGTATGCAGCCTTTGCAGAAGCAACAATGCTGGAAGACCACCTTCCTTACCCCCTCTTCCCTACAGAAGCCCTCATAACCCCTGAAAACTCACTGCTTTGGACTGAGAAATCCTCAACATTGACAGAGTATGCTGCAGAGAAAGGGGGAATACCCTGACACCAGGAGGCACATCCCTTGCAGTTCCAAGAGTGGAGGAACATTTGAAGAAGGAAGTCTTACTGATGAAACACAAGATTTGAACCAGATGCGGAAATATTTAAAAAGCCACTCATCTATGTTAAAATAGTTTTTAATTTATTCTTTAGGAGAACAGACACAGAAGCTATCCCTGATTCTGACTTCATGGTTGTAGGATGCCTTTAGTCCCAGACGAAATCTAAGCAAACAGCTGCAGGTACAAAACATGTTCCCACCTCCGCAAAAAAACAGTGCAACAAAAGACAGCAGAAATCATTGTCTTGTTCAGACTTTGCAAAGAAACCAAAACACAACTTCAGAACAAGGAAATGAATAAACTTGCAAGATGCTACTTTAATCTGGTATGGAAAATATTAACATGCTCTCCTGCCTGAAAAATAAATGGCCAGAAAAGCAAAAAACAAATGTAATAGTACTCTACGGACTTGGCTAGATCAGCTTCTCAGAAGATATCCACTTAGTTCCCTCCAAAAGAGAAGGGGTTTCTGTTTTTTTAATAAAGTGTGAAAGTTGTTTCTGTGAGAGTTGTGTGTTACCAGCACAGCAAAGGGAAAGTCACTTTGATAATGTCTGCTATGTGTAAAGGGCAACTGGCCAATTCTAGATGAGGCTGAGGAGGATTGCTGAAATCAGAACTTTCACTAATGGCTAATTGATGGGCTTGATTGGGGCAAAACATTCAACAGAGCTGCCACTATGCCAGAAAATGCACAGTAAGACCTCATAAATGCTTGCTAACTCAGCTCACTGCACCCTTGGATCATACAGAACTGAGAAAAGCACCCTAAACAAGCTCATTTCCAAACTATGCAAGGGAACTTGTGTGATGAACTTCCCTTGGATTTTTAAACTTTTTAAAAACGGTTTGCTTATTTTTCCAAAAACACCCTTCCAAAAAATGTTTCTGTGTTTATTTCCACCAATATTGAATTGCGCATAACATGGCTGTCTACTGGGAACAGCTAATGATGGGATAACACTCTCTCCCCCCATCATGGCACAAAAGAGTTTCAACATCCAAATGAACAACGCCTTCCCTAATAAAAGAATGTTTATGAAACATGACTCAACTCCCACCAGGAGACAAAGCCAATTTCCTCTATCAGAAAAAACAACAATAGGATTGTGGTAGGATGTCAAGGCAGACTGACCTCTTTTCCCAGTATTATAGCCAATGAAGAGCTGGTTCAGACAGTGTCATAAGTGCATGGTCCATCTATGACCATACTGGATGCACATACTGGATGACAAAGACCCAACCCAACACTTAATACAGAAGAGGGTAACAAAGAAAGAATATGCATCCAAGCTCAGCGCCATGCATAGTTTTACAGTCCAATCCTGTGCGTGTCTACCAAGAAGGAAGTCCATGGAATATAATGAAACTGAGTCCCAGCTAAATAATATAGGATTGCTACTTCAGTGATATTTATTCACTAACTCATTTGAGCAAATTTCACACACGAGTGGTGTAATCTTCTGAGCTCTGTAGTACCAGATAAGCCTAGAGCTGGTTTGCCCATGAACACAGATAAAAACCAGGTGAAGTGTTAAATGGGCCATCAAATGTCACACCACCACTGCCAGAACTTTCACATATCCTCAAACACAGTGGAATCAGTTCACACAATCTCCTGCTAGTTGTCGAGGGGGCAGGAATTGCATGGTATACATGCAACTATGAAACAACCCCTACAGCACAGAACCCCTATAGCTTCCTTAAGCAGGGATTTCTCATTCTCAAAAGATGGCAGGTCCTTGGCAGGTTCTACAGCTACTTCTCAAATACACTTATGTGAAATTGCACTACTCAAGTGAGCAGATCACTCACAGGAGTAACACTGGAACCAGTGCTTTGCTTCCAAGTGGGAAGCTGTCTCTTTTGAATTCCAAAACTGCACATTCTGGAGACTATTTATTAACACAATCAGCAGAAAGAGATGAAGAAGAGCAATTGCTGGTTGTAAAGAGGATCCACCAAGTGCATGGCCACAGGGCTTCAGTGCAGAGCAAACAAAAGCAGTGCTGCTTGTGGCTTATTCTTTCTCCTCCCAACTAGAAGCTGCTCTTCTCCATGAAGGTAGAACTTCCATTCATAGTCATGTCCTATCCAACCTCTTCCTTGCATATGCACAGCAAGCCACGCTTGCCTCTTTGCAAGGCTTTACTTTGGCCTGTGATTTATTGAGTCGTTTGCCTTTGTTTCTGAGGATGGATAGACCTTTGGAGGGCCTTCGGAGTTTCTCTTCTCCTCCAGCCAACAGTCAAAAGTGTTTGCCCCCTCCTCTAGGCACTGCACCAACCAAGTACTCACAGTAGAAAGGGGCGTGAAAAGAGAGGACCTGGTATCTGACTCTGAACATAGCTTTCATAGCCCTTTATTGATCACTCTCAGTTGCACAACCATCCTCCAGAAAGGCAAACGTGATTATTTTCACAAGGGTAGCGGGCAAATCACAAGACCAGACATACACAACAGGGGAATCTTTTTGCTTGAATTCCCCTTTGCAGACGCCTGAACAATTACACACACAGTTCTATGTGCTTATGCAGACAGTCAATTCAAAGAGTGCGGCTACCACAGTCAACTCTTTGCAAAATATTCCTCTACCTCCAGCTCAAACACCATAGCACAATGCTATCACATCTTATTAAAAAACTGGTGGACGACATTGGGAGTGTCTAGCATGCACAGAAGGAACTCATGAAAGACATGAAACTACTCAGGCTCAAGTAAGCTCTAGAGAAGCCCCATATCCATTCAGGCCAGGTATGTGTGCAGCTAAAGTTGAAGATTAGCTGCTGGGTCTATTTGCATGCAGTTACAAGGAGCGTTTCCAAAGCAGTCAGTTCAGCTTCCTCTTTGCAGTCAAAACTTAGCTCCTCATCTGTGATGTCCCAAGCCCTATTGAACAGGTACCCAAGATGCATGTCTAATCATATTCTAAATAGTACTCCAAACTCCTACAATTCTTCCAGCTGGTGAAACAATAGCATTTCCTGAGCAACAAGGCATCACGAATTTGAGTGATGGACAAAGATGGCATCTCCTATGCAACAAATGTGCAACAACTGGGCACTCACTATACAATAGACTGATTGCCTGGAAAGGCATACGATGACACAACAGTTGTTCCAGGGTTTGATAAAATAATGAAGCAGGCAACATAAGCAGGTGTTCCAGCAGAGAGTGCTTTGGGAGACGCCTAGCCTTTAATCCACTATGAATTTAAGAGACCAAACTAGAGCTGCACTTATCTCTGTCTTCTTTTCAGGCTTATTTTTGGATCAAGTTTTAAAGCAAAATGGGACACAAATAATTAAAATAAATAAACAACAATAATGGTGCAAGGCAGCTTGAAGGATCAGAGTCAGGAGTAGTTTTAAAGCTGGGACTGTAGGCTGACAGAATTCTCTTCCATCACTGAGATGAATTCAGTATCATAAGGTTGACTGTGGCCAGCTCTTGTCTCAGGCTGAAGGCAATCCAGGAAGCTGCCACAGTAAAACCATGAAGGCTGGCAGGGGCAGTGTCACTCTGGGGTAGTAAGTCTACTGTGGTGACTCTCTGATTGCTCTCATAGCAGGGGCTGCTTCTGGAACAGTTGGAGGAGAGCTATAGAAGGATGTTGTCCTGTTCCTCTGCTGCTCTCGAAGGTTAGGAGGGATGGAGGAGCTTTTGATGTGCAAAATCCTGGTGTCCACCACTTCGCAGTCTATCTGCATCATGACTTCATAGTTTTGACCATTGATTATTTTCTCTGCACAAGGGGAGAAAAAGGCAAGAGTTAGAACATTTTCTTCTAGACCCTGGGTTGCATGCAATAAACTAGTTGGTTATTTATTGAAATATACACAGAACTTTCATAAGTACAAAGCAGTTAACAACAAGAAATAAAACAATTCTAAAACCCCTTGATGCAATAAATAAAAACTAAGCAATATCCACCAAACACACCAAATCATCCAAGTGCCCACTGAAATACAGTTTTACAGTCTTTTCAGAATCCCAATGAAGATGCCTTTAGGCAGAATGTTAGGACTGTTTGCTTGTAAACGCCTGGCTTCTTATATTCCCAGAGATGGAACCATCTCACAAGCTCAACTGGCTTGTCAACTCAGAAAGACAAGAGAGGGTCCTTAAGTGTGTTCCAGAATGTGCTGCATAGGGTCCCTAGAATCCTATGACTCTCCCAGGTGAACATTGAACCAAAAATCCATCATCAGGATAAGCAATGGCTCTATAACCTTTGAAAGGAGATCATATCCTTTCTGTGACAGGGGAAATTAGTGAGAGAGGGAAGCAAAGGACTTCACTGGTTTCTAAAAAGATACACTGCAATTTTTACTCCAATCTTCTGCTGTGATTAGCTGGGGTCTAAATAGTTCATTTAATCCTCTCCTGTTTTGGACTCCATCCACCATGGCATTCATTCCTCTGCACGTGTCTCACTTACATAAATGGGAGCTGTGCAAAAAAGCTGCTTCTTAGAAGACTGTCTTGTATCCCCCACCCCTTCCTCTGGGACTGCTTGATGTAATGCACAACAGAATGATTTGTGCAGGAGGAACAAGAAAACATTTTGCAGGGACTTTCGGAATCTAACTACCGCAGACACTCGACCATAAGTCGATCCCACAGATAAGTCGAGGGCAGGTTTTGAGTCAACAATCATGGAATTTTCTATGACCCTCGGATAAGTTGAGGGTTAAACTTAGGCGGGTGTCTGACTATAGTTCTGTATTATTTTACTCGAGGCCAGATCCTGAAAAATAACCCACCACTAATTGTTACCTAAGAACTGTAGTCTCTAATTTATTAAAAACATAGTAAAAGATCATAAGATACATTTTTATTCTTTTAAAATTATGGTCTTCACCTTTTTGTAAGCACTATCAGAGTAAGTGCCCTGTAAACAACATACAAGTAAAACAGTGGTTCCCAACCTGGTATTCATGTACTCCCAGGGACACTCAACAGGACCTTTAGGGGTACTTGAAAAAGAATGGAATAATGGTAGAAAAAGGCAGGTCATGCTCCAGAATGCCTTGCAAGACAGAAATGCCATGCAAGAACCAGCAAGGCAGGAAGGGAGGTAGCTAGCTGGCTGTGAAAGCCCCACCAATAGCTAGTTTTTGGTCATCAATTCATGTATGAACAAGTGATTGAAAACCAGAGCAGTAAAAAAAGCTGAAACATAATATGGAAAGTGACCAATCACCCAGAATTTCTCAGCACACTTCTGGTGCAAAACAGTGCAAAGGCAGAGTCTTCTGTTCTTCAAACAGATAAAAAGAGAAAACACTGTGATAAATACATGAAGTCTGGGCTTTCATATGGAGGAGACGAGGGCTTGTATTACTAATTACAAACATTTTGCTAATATGAAGGGTACAATTTATGGAAATGGGCTGCCAAGTGAAAAAGGTTGGGGACCACTGCAGGAGAACCATGAATCAAATCCACCTTTAAGGTGTCTGGTACGTTAAGCCAGAAGCTCTACATACAGCATATAACACATAACTGGGAGTGTGCAATTCAATTCACAGCAGAGAGATGCAGCAGTATATATTTGCAACCCTTTTTACTCAGAAGTAGACCCAGTGCTTTTCATGGGTGTTATTCTTAAGTAAGGGTGCATTGAATTGTAGCTTCAGATGGAAAGGAGGATTCCCATCCTGGTGTTTCAAAAAACAGACCTGCTTTGCAAGCATTTGCAAAAGGGAAAGAAGGAAGGAGAATAAAACGTTAATAAATTGCTTCTAAGGAGCTGTGCAGGCCTGCTGCTTGAGAAACAAAACTTTTCAGACTTGAAAGGCTCTGCCCTCTGATTGACCCGGAGATAAGGCAAAGTGATAATTTGAGCTTGATTACTTGGCAAAAATTTCACATACTATAGGCGAGTAACTATGGTATGCCAGTAATCTCTAGAAAGCAAGAACAGTGGTGAAGCAAGGAGTGACCCTGAGGTAGCTGTATTTGGGAGACTAGAAGGTAAGCCAAGGCTGGATTGGCTTTTAGCCTTCCTTGGTCGCATGTGACTTGGCTCATTTGAGCCATCTGAATTGGTTTCCTGAGCAGAAGAGGCACCTCTGATACAAGGAATTTCTTTTTGCTTGTGGCACATCAGAATCCAGGCACAGAGAGTTAAAAACAGATTTGCAGGAGTGCCACGTGATGTATTTATTCTTTGTTGGACTGCCACATGATGTATTATTTTATATTTCAAGTGGGGGGATCCAATGTTTGAATGATGCCCACATGAAGTGCTCCCAAGGCATAAGCAAATGGCATGTCAAACAAAGTTCTAGGTTATCCTTTGCTGCACTTTCTGTAAATACAAGACCTTTATTAGTTCTGTTAATCTGCAAGGGAGACAAATTAGTTTCTATTCAGGCCCTACCCTGAGTTATGATTTTGAATTGGTCTAAGGGCCAGGCTTAATTCAGGCAATGAAAATCAAAAGAAATATCATTTAGGTAAACAGCGCCGCAAGTAAAGGAAATCTTCAATACCAGTGAAATCACTATCTGCATTTACAGATATTTACATCCATTTGTAAAATCCACGGAACCAATAAGGGGGAAAAAGAATACAGAGGGGGGAAATTATCTGGTTAACTAGGACATCAAAGCCTTCCAGGGATATCCAGAACAAGTCACTTACTTAAATTGAGACCACCGCAGGCACTCGCCCATAAGCAGGTGTCACAGATGGCAGGTTTTGAGCCGAAAATCATGGAATTTTATATGATCCTCAGATAGGTCAGGGGTTAAACTTAAGTTGGGTGCCTGATTATAATTTTGTCTGATTTTACCAAGGCCAGATCCTGAAAAATAACCTTCCAGTAATTGCTACCTAAGAACTGTACAGTCTCTAATTTATTTTGTAAAAGATCATAAGATACATTTTTATTCATTAACGTCTTAAAGTCTGATCTAAACAACTCTTTTGTAAACATTATCAGAGTAAGTGCACTGAAAAAAGTAGAACCATTAATCAAATCCTTCCTTAAGGTACCTGGTGTGTTAAGCCAGAGGCTCCACATATTATAACTGATAACACCACAACTTATAACACATAACTAGGAGTGTGCAATTCAATTCACAGCACAAAGGAAAGCAACAAGGACTGAGCATGAACAAGCACAGCTACATATAATTGCAACCCGATTGACTCAGAAGTAGACCCATTGCTTTCCATGGGTGTTCTTCTTAAGTAATAGTGTACTCAATTGTAGCCTTGGACTGTTTCAGTTGGAAATGAGAATTACATCCTGCTGTTTAAAAAACCAGATCTCTGCCAGACATTTGCAAAGTGGCGCAAAATGCTTGCAAAATGGTGCAGAAGGATTGTGTGATCCTGACAAAGAAAACGAGGCTTGCTTGATTTAAATGGAAGCCTTAAACCCTGGCTTACATTTTTCTCAGGAGGAAGGAGTGAAAGGGTTAACTTTGGCTGCAGCTTGCAGAGACTAATACTCTGGCTGCCCTGGAAACTAATAGCCCTTAATTATCTCTGCCTTGTTATCTTGCTCTCCTCCTTCTAGGTAGGCTACTCCTACCTGCCTGAATAGCCCTGACCTTTAGGGACCCACAGATAAGGTGAGGAGATGATTTACACTTCATTTATTGGCAGAAATTTCTTGTTTTATAGGCAAGCATCTATGGTATTTTCAGTGCCATCTATCAGCCTGAAACACATGAAGAGACCATACAAAAGAGTGTGTCTCTGAGAGTATGCAAAATACTTATCCTTTTCTACTTCGTGACTGCATCCTGCAGAGTTCGCACAGTATGTACTTGGGTGGATTTCACAAGATGAAAAACAAATCCTAGTTCAGGTACAGGCATGCCCCCCTTATCTGCGGCGGTCCCGTTGTGGAACCCCTCATGGATAGCTGAAACCATGGATACGGGCAAATTCCTGTCTCTGCCGTCTGTCTCCCCACGCCGGAGGCAAGGGGAGCTCTGCTTCCCTTGCCTCCAGAGGGTCTTCTGAGCTCATCAGAAGTGAGCTGCCGGGCTCAGACTGAGCTATAGCGCTGAAAACATATGACTTTTGGTTTCGCAGAGAAACTGGAAGTGACATGTTTTCAGCTCTATAGCTCAGTCTGAGCCCAACAGAGGCTGAGGACAGATATCCACAGCCTCTGCTGAGCTCAGAAGCCCCTCCAGAGGTGAGGGAATGCGTGCAGGTGGCCTTGGATCTGATCTGCAGGTATGGTGGCCCCTTGCTTATTGCCACTTTTTATTTTAACTGTGTTATGGGTTCAGATCACATTGTTCTGGGGAACAGTGTGGGCTGGGAGGACCACAGCACAGTGGCAGAGCAAACTCTGGCAGCCTGACCGTAGCACCTGGGCTTGGGAGATGAGGGAAGGCACCTATTTAGCCTAAAGTTTATATGCAGATTGTTAGTCCAATATTGGGCTCTCTAAGCAGCTCACTTACAAGTCTATAAAACAACCAGTAAAATCACAAAACTGTAAGAGCTTGAGCTCCTGTTCTTCTTCTGTTTAGAACCTATACAATGAGAAGGAATCAGAGGAGAAGACAAGGGATCAGCTTTTGCAGCATAGAATAATCTGGCCCCTTTTAAAGCTGCTTTGACAACATTGTACACAATCTACCAAGCTTTTGTTTTATCACACACAGGCTCTATCTCAGTAACAGTCTTTTTACATCCATGCCAAACTGCCCTGACGCTTGCCCTATCCCCACACCTCTCAGTGGGTGGTCAGTTTCCCACACTGAGCATCACACTTATCCAATAGGTCAGGGATGAAAGCTGCTTGCTCCAGAGGCTTCCACACAGCCAGGGTGTGAGTGGATATTAACAGGACTCTGCTGGCCTTGCTTCCTACCCCCTGCCCTGCAAGTCCAGGTGGCTGAGCTGGCTAAATGCCTGTTGTACAACTGCCTTGGAGCTCCCTCATCCTAAATGGTGCTCTTCATCATCAGACCCATTCAAAAACCAGGCACTGGGTGGCACATTTTCCGTTCTTTTCTTGGCATTTTGGTAACATCACAAACAGGGTTGGGGAAAGGTCCTCTGAGGTCTTTCCCGGTTATGCTACCTGAAAGCCTTTTTAACTGTAGATGGCAGGAACAGAACCTGGGACCCCTTCTGCAAGCAGAGTATGTGCTCTACCACAGAGGATACAGAAATAGAAAGACGTAGCTTTTCCTCACATGGACCACTTGGCAAACAAGTGATCATTTAATGCCTCTTGACATGCAAGAAACACATGATTCCTCCTTGGCAGACATACTGAAAGACTGAGCCCTGGGGGTGAGAAAAACAACTCTTTGCAATGAGTCAGCCCTGGGTACAACCAACACAGATCTTGTTCTTTTCACAAACATCTGGAATAAACAGGCTTGCACCAGAACTTTGCATTGCCCCTTACAATGCAAAAACCTATAACTGGTTAGGAAATTTAAGGACTGACGAGTATGCAGAGCATCAAAAACGTTGACCCAACAAGAGACAAAAAGGACAGATTCACAAATAAATGCTCATCACTCCTTCAGTGGCCTCTGCTTAATCACTCACATAGTACTGGAGCAAAATCAGTGATTTTAAAAATGAAAAGCAGGGTATAAATACGGGAAATAAAAACCACGTTGTCTCCATTGTTATCGCTTTCTCTTCTTCCCCAAGAACACAGGGAGGGTTGCTTGTACTTCTCAGATCTCTCATCCACGCAGCCTACGGAGGCAGTTGCTAAAGTCAGCTTCAGCAGCTGCTTTTATCTTCAGACCATTCCTTCTTTGTTTCAGATCACAAACACCTTGGGACAGGGACGTGTCTTCCTCATTCTGTGTAAAGAGCTATTCACTTGAATGGTGTTACAGAAAGAAAGATCTCCTAAGAAGTATAAGCAACCCTCCCTGAGCTCTTGGGGAAGAAAAATGCAGTATTAACAAGTGAGCCACAGATTTGAATGCCCAGAGCTGTCTTGGACCACTGGCCCAGCATTTTCTACTCTACTTCAGATGGTAGAAAGCAGCAGTCTGGCACAGCCCTGCTGTCTGAGATCTTGCTGCAACTAAAGATACCAGAAAATGAAACAGGGACTTTCTACGTGCCAGGCATATTTGTTCTCCTAATGTACTAGACTAGAGTCTTTCCCCTAAAACATATACATTACGACTGCGCTGTGACCCTTCACTTCAGTTCAGGTACCAAGCTCAAAAAGAGAGGTAGTTTATATATTCAGGAGAGAGTTATGAAATCCACGTATGAAGCAGTCCACAATTTCATCCATTCTGTGTCTGCTCTTTTTAGAATCTCTTATCCAAAACAATGACATTTCATATTTATAAATATTCCAGTGCCCTGGGCATTAGAACTAAATGTACTGGCCAGCAGTTATCTGCACAACATGACTGTCTTCCCCCCCTTAGTTTCCCTGTACCAGGACACTTTTTCCTGCCTGATGCTTGCAGAGACAAGGACTGAATACTATACTTAACTTGGCTGCTGAATGCAAATGCATTCAGTATCTCTTTCGCCTCCTACCTACTACACGGTAGTACTATAAGGTGTCAGAAACCTCACTCTGTGGCATCCATGATGCCCATCAGGGTCCTTGTGGACATCTGGCCTGGAAAAAGAACCAGGCTTGGATTCCAAGTAGCAGCCAGCCAATGATATTTCAGCCAGAACTCTCATCAGCCAGTGTCTGTACAATATGTTTTCTAAGCCTAAGGTTGTCTAATGGAAACATATGACTCATAAGGTATGGGATATACATTATACTGAGTTTACTGCTTCCCTGGATTAACTTGGACTTCAACTGACAACCCACAATTAAAGACTTTGCTGTCCCAAAGCCCAAGCCACCTGCACAAACTATCAGAGGCCATGCGTACATCTGAGGCAGGAGCAAAAACAAAACAGCCCAGTCTCAGGCACCAGAAGTCTGAGAGGAAACCAGGGCCTTCATCATATACAGAAACAAAGCTAATAGAGCATAGAGTCTCTCATGATCTGAAATGCACTTAAGACAAAGCAGGGCAAGCAAGTAGTTATTGCTCCCTGGCAGGATTAGGACGGTAGAGCCGCATGGACCTGCCTGCTTACTGAGGTCTTTGCTGGAGGCCCTTCTCCAGAGTCTCCACTATCAGAGACTAAATGGATAGTAGAAACAGGGACTTCTCACTGGTAGATCCTAAGCAGTGGAATTCCCTTCCTATAGGTACAGAATAATCATGCCTTGGCATTCGTTGGGTTTCTATTCCCAGAACCCCTGTGGATGCCGAAACCCGTAGATAATAAAAATCCATGGGTTTTGGCACTTCAGACCCCCCAGACACGACTGTAGCTGTGCTCCAGTTGCATCCCGAAAGCCTTCTGAGGCCTCCAGAAGGCTGAAAATTGTTTTACTGTGGGTTCTGAACAATTTTCTCCAACATCACAATTCTAAAGTGTCATTTCTTCTTTCATCAGCCATTCTTATTGTCCAACTCTCACACCATCATGGGTATGGTTAAGAGAGGTTAAGAGACTACATGATAATCTATAAGTATTGGAGGGGTGTCATGTGAAGGTGGAGCAGATTTGCTCTCAGTTGCTCCAGACCGTAGGACCAGGACAAAGGGTTAAAGTTATGAGCGAGATTGCAAGTGAATGTTAGGAAGAACTTTCTGTTGGAACAAGCTGTCCAGCAGTGGATCAGAAATCCTTGGTGGTAGGAACAGAAAGATGGTAGACTTGCCATTGTTGGCAGTCTTTAAGCAGAAGTTGGATAGTCACCTTCCAGGGATGTTGTAGCTTTGAACTGCCTGCATTGGCAGGGAGCTGGACCCATTGTGGACCTTTCCAACCCTATAATTCTATGAAAAGGAGGTAATGCAAATCACGAGCAGCTATGTAAGTGCTACTTCCTGAAGGAATACCGGGATACGAGGAGTGCACTGATACAGGGAGCTGCTTCTTTGGGTTTCTTTCAGACAACCTGAGTAACCTGTTCCTAATTCTTCTGACACAAGGAACATGCACTGGGGTGTAATTGTGTTGCCTCCCTTACCCTTCCAATGATGCTTTCATCAAGTAGCAGAAAGGACAAGGCCAAGACTGCAGAGCAACTTCCTGCAGGGGCTCTGTTGAGACTCTTTTCCCTGCCACTCCTTGAAGCAGTCAAGCAAGAGTGACAGGGTAAAAGTGGGTGTTTACTGCAGGGGCAGAAATGGCTTCTTATTATTATTATCAGTATTTATATACCGCTTTTCAACAACGCTTGAACAACGCTTTTCTTAGTGCCTCCCACCACAGCAGCCACAGATGGAAAAAGTAATATAGGGGATTTGAGAAGAAATTGGGTATCCCTCAACTAAGCAGGACTCCATGGGTCTGCCACCTCAAGAGGGCTACATTCTTTAAAATGCTGGGAGAAAGAAGGAGTCAATGCAAGGATTAAAAAAACTGTTTGTCTCATTAGAGAGATGGGGGAGGGAGCCCACTGTTAAGGATGCAGGGCCGTGCTTCTCAGCTACAAGGCAGGGCCAGCCTGGAAAACTCTGGGGAACTGCTCCCAAAGGGGAGCTAATTCCAATTCCATCATTATCCAGTTTTTCAATATGATGGGAGGGAATATTTGAATACCCTCACTCCTACCCTGGAGAGAAGTGCGTGAGGTAGCAAGAGAATGGGGGGAGGGGGGGAGCAAGAGGTCTCTTCCCCTCATCCAGACCATTTTGATGTTAATTTTAGCACACACACTGTAACCAGACTTGATTGATCCCGTTGCATTTAGTTCAGCTCACTGACTCCCTTCTATGTTTCCTACCCATCACTGGTTTTATAGAATTAGCCCCAACCTTCCTCTGCTTCTGTCCTGGTTCTCCTGAAACCTCAGGCCTGAAGCAGAAGTGTGCGAAGTTGCCCGGCTACACTGAACTTGGCTGCTGCTTTGTTATGTAAAAGTTCAGCAAAAGCCCCGCCACAGTGACATGAAGAAGATTCTGATGTTTTACTGCTGTGAGTTACCTATAAACAAGTGAAGACAAGGAAATGAGTTCCCATCCCTGGCCCAGATGTCTGAATTTATAAGCAGTTCAACAGTAAAAGATCTGAAGCAGGCAGCAAATCTTCAATTAAAAAAAACAACATAAATATAAACCTTATGAACCATAGTATCACCCTGAGGATTACAGAGCAGGGTATGAGCTGCACTTTCCTGCATGGAAATGTCAATTTAGAAGCTATATTAATGGGATTTAATGCATGTAACTCAACACAGAACTAAAGTCTTATTCGGTACAATATTCTGCTTTGGAAATCACCCCAAATTACTGGGAAACGTGGCATTTTCAAACAGATGTATAGATACAAAAACATGTACATACAACCTCACCCCAGTCAACTTTTTTCTTTGCCTCCCAAGAGTTAAATAAAAAAATCTTACATTGTGGTTGAAAAATAATAATACTTATGCAACCATGTAAGGCAGCCATTTTCAACCACTGCCGTGGCACACTGGTGTGCCACAGATGGTCTGCAGGTGTGCTGCGAGAGTTTGCTGGAGGGTCATTTGTTAGTAGGGCCACAGGGGGATGCAAACCCCTGCTGTCAATGGGTGTGCCCTGTCAATTGTCAAAAAACCGACTGTGTGTCTTGACAATTTTAGTGCCTTGACAGTGTGCCGTGAGATGAAAAAGGTTGAACATCGCTGATCTAGGGCTTTCACAAAAACTATCTTATTACAATCCTTACAATAACTATGCAAGTTAGGTCTAGTAAACTTATCCTCATATTGCAGATAGGTAGCTAAGGCTTCCCACGGAACTGGAAAAGCAGTATGCAACATTCAGACTGAGTGATGTACCACACTCTTTTATGTTGGTGTCCCTTGCCCCAACAAATGAAGTCAAAATCCTTCCGATTCCTGGTCAACAGGAAACCAAACCATGTGGAAACTATTCCCATGGTGGTAGTCCCTGGGAATATTGCGTCTGCTGAGGTATTCCACACACACACAAAAAGCCCAAGCACAATGTTTTGTGAACTTCTGCCTACAGCATCTGATGAGGGGCTCCCTATTCCACCCAAGTTTTTGTTACAATAATTCTGTTAGTGATTAAGGTGACACAAGATACTGTGTTGTTTTTGCCTAAAGTGGGACAATCTCATAATACAAGTACTGGTTACAGGGATCATTATCCTGGGTTCAAGGCTTGAACACTCTGTATTTCTGTTACTTCTCCATGATAGAAGAGAAGGATATATTATGAAAAACAAGCACAGCCTTATAGAAACTGGAGTCTGTGCGTAAGCCCAGTTCTCATTCCTGTTTCACTTGGTGGCTTGAAGAAGTTCATTGCATAATAGGACAACTTCCCTTCTTACAAACCATATTGTACTGATCAGACTGACCAGGCACTACCCATACCAAACTTTTACATAAAATCTGATCCAATGCAGTGTGCATTTGGTTCATGTAGAAAACACTCACTCAAGCAGAGCAATGTGAGCTCTCTTGCCAAATTCAGCAGCTCAAACATGGCAGGAGCAGCCACTGTAGGAGGCAGGCATGAAACCAAACCCAGAGAATGACATCCTGGCATGATATTATCATACTCTGAAGCTGGCTAAGAGTTAAAAAGTTGTCCTGGTAGTCTTTCCAGAGCATGGGAGCATCTCTTTGTACAGGAAAAACTTGTTTTCTCTAGTGTACCAAGTATGAGATACACTGCCTGGAGTTTTGGGAGCCCGTGGCCCAGTTGATCAACAGAGCCATGAGCCTGGAGGCAGGGTCAGAGTTGCATACATCCTCTCCTGGTTGTGGGAGAAAATCAGGAAGTTGTTCAAAGAAAGGGACATGCTTATCCTTGAAAGGTGCAGATGAGCCACCAGGGTAACAAGAATTTTCATGAAATCTCTGAAGGTGGAGGACAGATAGAACTACAGTGCCCAATACTAGAAGCAATTGTCTGTGTACTCAAAGCACAAGAACCTCCTTTTCTGCGGCATCACCTGATGGGGATATGCAGACAGACCTCCAAAAAGTTTACTGAGGTCTGAAAGTCATTGGGTCTCAGAGCTACCAGTGGTTTCAACTTGAAATAGAGCTTCCACATCTGGTAGATTCAGCCACCTGAGATCCAAGATTATCAGGACATCACTATTCTTTTCTGAAAGAGGAAAAATATTGACTAGACACAAGAGCCAGTCTGATCCTGGTGAAACGGGCTCTGTGGCTCCTATCTTCACCAGGTGGTCTAAGATGAAGATAGTTATCTAAGACGATTCTTCCTTGTGGCTCTTCTTTTCCTCCTCCTCACACGTCTGTTGGAATTTCTCTGTGAGGGGCACGTTCAGCACAGCACCATAAACATCAGTTTTAAGATGTTTATCACTCATATTGGAAGCAGCAAAAGTCCCCTTGGACAGCCAGTATACCTCAGATGAGAGTCTTGCACTTCCTTGGAAACTTGCTTTGGACTCAACACAATAATTCTGTGTTGATTTTGTTGCACAACAGTGATAACAGATTTGGAAAGGCATTAATGTTTAACTGGAACTGCCTGTGCCCAGGGATTTGGGGGGGGGGGGGGAGAAGAATGGAGAAAGAACTCTATGGGAAAGGGAAAATAGCCCTGATGCACTCTTCAGCATCACTGGCCTCAGAAAGAGAAATGATAGTTCCTCTTGACTGGAGCTTTTGGGGGGGAGGACTTACCACTCAGTGTTGTCCTGGATAGAGGCTGAGAAGTCACTTGCCCTTGCCTACCAAACAGGAAGAGAAGAGGTAAACATCTCTCCCGAACAAGGGAAAAGGGAAAGGCTGATACAGTAGCTGGTGCTGCTGAAGGAAGGAGAAGACACACAAAGTATCCTAATCATTCACAAGCCTGCAGCGGTTTGATTTCCACCACAAGTGGCATCCCAAGCACCCCTTCTGCTGCTGCTAGTGGAGTGATGTGCTCCAAATCTTCCCAACTGTAGGAAGGGGGGGGGCGCTGGTATGAAGCAGGCCAATGCCCATGTGTGGCCTGCTCTCTTTGCCTCTTCTAGGGGTAGGTGTCTAAGGAAGGATATGTGAGTTGCACAAAAAGCAAATCCATGAAAGCTCCCTTTTCACCATTCATATCTAAAATGAAGGAAGGGAGGGAAAGAGAAAAAGATGTTCTTATGACTACGTTGTAAGCTCAGGGAAGAGCCAAGTAGAGACCCTCTTACTAGCAGCCAGGCAAGGTCAGTCGAAGAATCAGAGGGGGGCAACTCCTCCTAGATGCTATTCTGCACATGACCCTGCCTCAGCAGATGAAATCAGCTCATCCTGGAACCAGAGGAGAAAATAAAGCATCATCTCACAGTCTGATGTGTTCACCTGAAGACTGATATCCCACAACAACACTCAGTTTGTATGTTTATGACGTAATTCTTCATTTGAACATCAGCTTGACTCCCCACTCCTGCTTTCATGGCTGGGAGGAAAGATGAGCAACAAAACTGAAATGCAATATCTGATTTGGAGTCTCTCAAACTTTGTGATTTACTCTGATCACAGAACTGAATTTTCTTGACACAGAATTTGAAAGGAGAGCAAAGTAAACACGGCTTTGAGTTTACCTATCAAGACTGGACTGTTTGCAGGAAAGTGTGGCAGCTGTAACTCATCCCACAGCTCAGTTCCTGCAAATGCCGTGACTCAGACTAAACGGAGCTGTTCTATCTCTACCAGCCTGTCTGGACAACATTTCCATCAAGAGAGTTGCTAAGCGTTACCAAATATGACTATAAACACCAATGGGACTGTTATAGCAGAGGAGGCTAAAAATACACCCCGCTCCAAGCACACACCAGCATATTCTTTCAGATCTCCCTTCAGCGCTGTATTCATTGACCTAATGCAAAAAGTATCTTCTCTCTTATGAATCCAAGAACTTCATTTCAATGCAAGAATTCACTTTGAAGCCTTTCCCATCTAACAAGCCAAGATTTTTTTTTAAAAGGTTTGGCTTTTCCTGCAATTCGATTTGATTATCCTCATTAAGAGATGCATGGACCCCGCCTATTGCTCTCCTTATATTCCAACCTCCCTAGAGGGCAAAATGCACCACAATGTTCTAGTGTTCTGAAAGTGCAGTACCACCACCTTCGCTGTGAAAGAGCCAGTCCAGAGCATTCAGTCAGCACAATGGGCCCGTATCCAAACGCACTCAGGATACTCCTCGGCGGCAGGGGCGTCGGGGGCTTCTTGTAGTGGGGGATTCGATTATTAGAAAGATAGAGAGGGGGGTTTGAGACGGATGTGAGGACTGCATACCAAATACTAGAGAAAATTGAAAAATGTGACATTTAATTTGGGGGGTATGAAAATTACCTCATACCAGCTAACTGTTTTCTTCTGCAAACTGGTCAAGGGTAGTTGTAAGGTTTTTTTTAAATTCAAAAAATTTCTCCTTTCCAGAAACCACATACACTTTTCTCTCCATCTTGTGAATTTCTTTAATTGTCATGTAATGATCTAAATCGGTGTTTCTCAAACTGTGGGTTGGGACCCACTAGGTGGGTCGCAAACCATTTCAGGTGGGTCCCCATTCATTTCAATATTTTATTTTTAATATATGAGATTTTCTCCAAATGCAATCACATACCATGCAGTCATGGTATGTGACTGCATTTGGGGAAATGTTACAGACCTGTACTTTTAACCAGCTACAAAGTATATGCTTCTAAAAATGATAGTAAATACTCCTGGGTAAGCATGGATAAGATTGCAGCCTAAGATTGTGAAAATTTTTCTGCTTGATGATGTCACTTCTGGTCATGACATCACTTCCGGTGGGTCCCAACAGATTCTCATTCTAAAAAGTGGGTCCTGGTGCTAAATGTGTGAGAACCACTAATCTAAATTGTATTAGTTATGCCAATTAAAAATTACCGCACTCGCCTATAAGTCAATCTCACAAATAAGTTGAGGGCAGGTTTTGAGCCACAAATCATGGCATTTTCGATGACCCTTGGATAAGTCGGGGGTTAAACTTAGGGGGGTCTGACTATAATTTTGTCTGATTTTACCTGAAGCTAGATCCTGAAAAATAACCTTCCAGTAATTGTTACCTAAAAACGGTACAGTTTCTAATTTATTAAAAATACAATAAAAGATCATAAGATGCATTTTTGACATTAACTTTTAAAATTCTGGTCTTCACAACCTTTGTGTAAACACTGTCAGAGTAAGTGCCTGTAAACCACATACCAGTAGAACCATTAATCAAATCCTTCTTGAAGGTGCCTGGTGTGTGAAACCAGAGGCTCTGCATATTACATGCAACATAAAATGTAATTGGGAGTGTGCAGTTCAGTTCACAGCAGGGAGACGAGCAACAAGAACTGAGCTGCACACAGTTGCAACCCTCTTTACTCAGAAGCAGACCTAGTGCTTTCCATGGGTGCTACTCTCAAGTAACAGTGCATTGTAGCCTGGGACTTTGTTTCAGATGGAAATGGGGATCACATCCTGGGGTTTTAAAAACCAGAACCATAAACTTGGGGTGTGTGTGTGAAATTCTTTGCAAATGACTTGCCAGGAATGTTCAGAGGCAGCAGCAAAAGAAGAAAAGGAATTTCCCTTCTCCAAACTGGAAGGGAGAGAAAGGGGCTTCTGGGAATTGTGGGGAGGCTTTGTGGGAATATGTGCTGCATTCCATAGCAGCAGCCCCTTAGAGACTACAATTCCCAGAAGTGCCTTCACTTTTCTTCCTGTCTGGAGAAGAGGTTAAAACGGCTGCCTCTGAATCCCATAATTACTGGTAAAAATTCTTTTCTCCACGTGCTTCCTGCTTCTCAGCCCATTTCCACGCGCCCCCCTTCACCAGACAGCTACTGAGCCTCCATAAGCTTCCCAGAAGCTCCCAGAGGATTCTGCCCCACCCACTGCATCGACCTGGGTATAAGTTGACCCAGGATCTCAGGCTCTATTTTTAAGCATATTTTTTTGACCTATAGGCAAGTATATGTGGTGATTGTGGCATGATTTAATGTAATTAAAAACTAGTACTGTGCCTTGACAACTTTAGTGCCTTTTCAGTGTGCCATGAGCTGAAAAAGGTTGAAAATGTCTGCGCTAGAGACATGGCAGAAAATACATGCTACAGTGACCTCCTTGACCAGTAGCACCAACCTGAGGCATTGGGAAGATGTGGTCCTTATCCTTCTGTATGTGTTCTTAACTGTTGATTTTCAGTCACTCTGAATCTACAGAATGGAGATTTGAGATCATACTCCCGAAAGGTGGACTTGTACAGATGGGGGAATACTATAGGAAAGCAGAAGTGACAAGCACAGCATTTGAATTATCTCTAGAAAGATCTCGGAAGGGTAAGAACATAAGAACAGCCCCACTGGATCAGGCCATAGGCCCATCTAGTCCAGCTTCCTGTATCTCACAGCGGCCCACCAAATGCCCCAGGGAGCACACCAGATAACAAGAGACCTCATCCTGGTGCCCTCCCTTGCATCTGGCATTCTGACATAACCCATTTCTAAAATCAGGAGGTTGCGCATACACATCATGGCTTGTACCCCATAATGGATTTTTCCTCCAGAAACTTGTCCAATCCCCTTTTAAAGGCATCTAGGCTAGATGCCAGCACCACATCCTGTGGCAAGGAGTTCCACAGACCGACCACACGCTGAGTAAAGAAATATTTTCTTTTGTCTGTCCTAACCCGCCCAACACTCAATTTTAGTGGATGTCCCCTGGTTCTGGTGTTATGTGAGAGTGTAAAGAGTATCATCCTATCCACTCTGTCCATCCCCTGCATAATTTTGTATGTCTCAATCATGTCCCCCCTCAGGCGTCTCTTTTCTAGGCTGAAGAGGCCCAAACGCCGTAGCCTTTCCTCATAAGGAAGGTGCCCCAGCCCCGTAATCATCTTAGTCGCTCTCTTTTGCACCTTTTCCATTTCCACTATGTCTTTTTTGAGATGCGGCGACCAGATTTCTAGCACCCCTCATTACATCATGTTATCAGCTGCAGAAGTGTTCTTGCTAGCAAAAGTGTCTTTATACTCAGAGTGACCTGAGGCAGATAGTGCAGTTTTGTTGCCAACTCTAAAAGAGTTGAGTCTTTGAATGAGCCAAGTCTGGCTTCTGCTGAAGAGGCTTCCCCAAAGATTGCTCCAGAAGGCCAAGAGAGAGGGAGAAGCAAATGCAGGAGTTACTTCTGCCCAATTCTCAGCTCCCAAAATTATAACACATCCTTTGGAAACCTGAGAGAAGGAGTTCCAGATACATTCAATGCCCTGATTGGTCTGCTGGCCAATCAGTTCCTTCTATCCAATACATACTGAAAGCATGTTTTCTTTTGACAAATTAATTTCCCAGATTTCTCACAACTTTACTTATTACTCAATTGTTCCCCAATTCTTTATCCCTCCAATACATTTTCTCCCCAATCCCTCCAAATAATTTCCTAATCAATTTTTCCCCAAAATATTGATTCTCTACTACAGTGGTTCTCAAATGTTTAGCACCAGGACCCACTTTTTAGAATGAGAATCTGTCAGATATACAATCACTCACCAAAAGTAATGTCAGCCTACACTGCAATCCTACCCACACTTACCCAGGAGTAAGCCCCATTGACTGTCATTGTTAAAAGCATATACATAGTAGCCTGTTAAAAGTACAGATCTGTAACATTTCCCCAAATGCAGTCACATGCCATGGGAGCATCATGTCTAATATATTAAAAATAAAATATTGAAATGAATGGGGACTCAACTGAAACTAGCTCGCGACCCACCTAGTGGGACCCGACCCACAGTTTGAGAAACACTGCTCTGCCATATTCCTTTTTTCAAAAATTAATTCTTCCAAAATGATTTTCCTTTTCAAAATCCATTTCCTTCTTTTCCTGTACAAATTAATTTTTCCTGTACAAACCCCAAAACCTTTTTCAAAATCCATTCCCCCTTCCATCTCTAATGTAATTATTATTGAAATGTATTAATTTTCTGGCTCTCAGCACCGTATCAGATAAACAATGTGACCCTTGTGCTGAAAAGTTTGGAGACTCCTGGCTCGAACCACCCACAATTCCATAATCAAGAGCACATTGTCAAGTGACTAGCTTATGTACGGGGGCAAGTGGGAGTATAATGGTTAGTGTGTCAGACTGGACCTAGGTGACCTGACCTGGTTCAGTTCCTCCCTCATGAAGTGGATTTCCAAGTTACTGCTTACAGGGTTTCTGAGGAGGGGAGCATTGTGTGCCGCCTTGAGCTCCTTAGAGGGAGGGTGGAATATAAATGCAAAAAACTAAGAAAAATGTTCATGGGCTAGTAGTCTTTTCTGGATTTGTAGGCTAGATGGGCTTAAGATGTCAACACTGGTGTATGTCATTAAAGAGGAACAAACTGAATCTTTTTGTAACTAGGAAAACAGATTTAGCATCTCACATGAACCATACAATAGCTCAAACTTCAAAAGAAGCATGTAGCTAGGATCATTTAAAAATATATATAGCATTTGTCTTGGTTGTCCATCCTTGCTATAATATATATACCGTTTGCAAGAACTCTGCTCCAAACCACATGCTCCCTTAAGCTTTGTTTTATCCTTAACTCATGCTTTACAGTGAAATTATACAAATACTTCTTCAGCCAGCCCAGCTACAGATGGTATCTTCTTTTCACAGCCATTCCAGTGCTGTTACAGAGTGAGAGTTGACAGCCCATATATTTAGGAGCATGGGAAGAGGGCATGTTTGGTGCCTCTAGTTCACAAGGGACAGATTGTGGTTAAAATAGTCTTTTTACAAGAAAATACCAATCCTAGCATGTAAATAAATTACGTCACTTTTATGTAACTGAGTTAAACAGGTGGAAAATGTGTGTAATTCTTGGGTGCTGCTCAGGGCTGTAAAGGCATCTTGGCTGCATATGATCAGACAGCAGTCCTGGCAGTGGGAACTGTCTTGTTTGCAGACCCTTCAATCTAGCTATAGTCTTAAACCAGTCAAAATATATATAGTTGCATTTAACGGGCTGGGGTCTGGCAGAAGTTTTTTTTTTTCTTATCATTTCTTGATATTTGGGCTGAAGTCATTGTGCAAAAGACAAAATGAAGAGTGATCTGAAGGAATCCATTGTAGTTCCATCTCCAAAGCAAATTATATACATCTGGACTTAGCCTCTCTGTGGCTGAAACATTTGACACTGCTCAGACCTCCTTTGGAGAAGTGCAAAGAGCGGTTACAAATGTTCCTTGGGATTTATGGCATACTTGGTTCTCCAGGCAGGCAGCATTCGTTCCTTTTCTCACAATGTACAAATGAGCTAGAGCAGTGTTTCTCAAATTGAGGGTCGGAACCCACTAGGTGGATCTCAAGCCAAATTTCAGGTGGGTCCCCAATCATTTTAATATTTTATTTTTAATATGTTAGTCTTGATGTTACCATGCTACGTGACTGAAAACTGAGACTGAATGAGAGTGGCCTGCAGCCTGGTGCCTCCTAGCTTACACTCTTCATAGGTACACTACACCAAGTCTATGTCCAGTACTGCATACAGTGGATCTTCAGTGGTCCTGCCATTTGCGAAAGGCAAAATGCAGGTTGAGCAGGCAAATCCTCAGGGCGATTTGAGAAATTCATACTGTGTCACTGTAATCCATCACTTGGAGCAGACTGCATGTAGCAGATCTTCACCAGTAATGGCAGAAAACCTAACGTGCCGCCAAGCCCACTAACAGTCAGATTCCTAAAGTCTTAGGTAGGTAGGACAGAATGACTTTATGCAGTGAAATAGCTTGTAAATAGACCAGCTTCCAAATTGTGTACCCTGCCTCCGGAGATTGAGGCAAGGCCGATACCTTCTTTAGCGGACTCTGCAATTAATGCTCTTAGCAGTGCATCTATAATTTTGTCACATAGTTACAGTCTTCCCAGAGATTTATGTAATAAAAACTTAAAGGGGCTCCCAGGAAGGTGCTTCGATTTTGAAGCTTTTTCAGAAATACTGTAGACCCTGATAGCAAATGTCCTCTTTGCCATAGGTTATCAAACTTGTAGCACTGGGGCCCACTTTTTAGAATGAGAATCTGCCAGGACCCACCAGAAGTGATGTCATGACCAGAAGTGACACCATCAAGCCGGAAAATTTTTAACAATCCTAGTTTGCAATCCTATCAACACTTACCCAGGAGCAAGCCCAATTGACTATCATTTTTCAAAGCATATACATAGTAGCTTGTTAAAAGTTTAGATCTGTAACATTTCCCCAAATGCAACCACACATCATGGTAGCATCAAGTCTAATATATTAAAAATATTGAAATAAATGGGGACCCACCTGAAATTGGCTTGTGACCCACCTAGTGGTTCCTGCCCTGCAGTTTGAGAAACACTGTTCTACAGTATTTGAATTCCATATCAGTCTCAAAGAAATGAGGTAACACACTGATAATGCATTGCTGTTCTCTTCTCTGTTGTCACCTGTGATACTATTCTGTTTCAGGGACATCTTCCTCTGTTTTTCCAGGGAGGAAAGTATTCTTGAGAGCAAAGATTTTAATCCTTCCTAGGGTTGTGTTGAGGACCTTTCTCCCTGAAAAATACCACCCTTCTAGCATTAATCTACCCATGATGTCCATGGAATTGAGGTACTAGAGAGGAGGAGAACTTTGGCAGGTACTACTAAATAGCAATTCTTAATCATTAAATTCTGTAACCTTTGGAACAAAAATGTTTTCCACAGGGGCAACTGTAAAAAAATCCATGTGATTCAATAGTCCCACAAAAATGCTGTATTATACAAATATTAAATATTTGTACAATATTTGTGTGGATAACCTTTCAAATATTATCGATTGAACCATTCAGACTACTACAATGAACTACTGCTCGTAAAATTTAAAATTGTTCGTACATTTATTACAATAGAGGTCTGACATATTGACTAAGAAGGTGATATGGGAGGCCAAGCGAGACTATGAGGAACGCATGGCCAGCAACATTAAGGGGAATAATAAAAGCTTCTTCAAATATGCTAGAAGCAGGAAACCCGCCAGAGAAGCTGTTGGCCCTCTGGATGGTGAGGGAGGGAAAGGAGAGATAAAAGGAGACTTAGAGATGGCAGAGAAATTAAATGAGTTCTTTGCATCTGTCTTCACGGCAGAAGACCTCGGGCAGATACCACTGCCCGAACGGCCCGTCCTGACCAAGGAGTTAAGTCAGATAGAGGTTAAAAGACCTCATTGATAAATTAAAGATCAATAAGTCACCGGGCCCTGATGGCATCCACCCAAGAGTTATTAAGGAATTGAAGAATGAAGTTGCTGATCTCTTGACTAAAATATGCAACTTGTCCTTCAAAACGGCCACGGTGCCAGAGGATTGGAGGATAGCAAATGTCACGCCGATCTTTAAAAAGGGAAAGAGGGGGGACCCGGGAAACTATAGGCCGGTCAGCCTAACATCCATACCGGGTAAGATGGTGGAATGCCTCATCAAAGATAGGATCTCAAAACACATAGATGAACAGGCCTTGCTGAGGGACAGTCAGCATGGCTTCTGTAAGGGTAAGTCTTGCCTCAGGAACCTTATAGAATTCTTTGAAAAGGTCAACAGGCATGTGGATGTGGGAGAACCCGTGGACATTATATATCTGGACTTTCAGAAGGTGTTTGACATGGTCCCTCACCAAAGGCTACTGAAAAAACTCCACAGACAGGGAATTAGAGGACAGGTCCTCTCATGAATTGAGAACTGGTTGGAGGCCAGGAAACAGAGAGTGGGTGTCAATGGGCAATTTTCACAATGGAGAGAGGTGAAAAGCGGTGTGCCCCAAGGATCTGTCCTGGGACCGGTGCTTTTCAACCTCTTCATAAATGACCTGGAGACAGGGTTGAGCAGTGAAGTGGCAAAGTTTGCAGACGACACCAAACTTTTCCGAGTGGTGAAGACCAGAAGTGATTGTGAGGAGCTCCAGAAGGATCTCTCCAGACTGGCAGAATGGGCAGCAAAATGGCAGATGCGCTTCAATGTCAGTAAGTGTAAAGTCATGCACATTGGGGCAAAAAATCAAAACTTTAGATCTAGGCTGATGGGTTCTGAGCTGTCTGTGACAGATCAGGAGAGAGATCTTGGGGTGGTGGTGGACAGGTCGATGAAAGTGTCGACCCAATGTGCGGTGGCAGTGAAGAAGGCCAATTCTATGCTTGGGATCATTAGGAAGGGTATTGAGAACAAAACGGCTAGTATTATAACGCCGTTGTACAAATCTATGGTAAGGCCACACCTGGAGTATTGTGTCTAGTTCTGGTTGCCGCATCTCAAAAAAGACATAGTGGAAATGGAAAAGGTGCAAAAGAGAGCGACTAAGATGATTGCGGGGCTGGGGCACCTTCCTTATGAGGAAAGGCTACGGCGTTTGGGCCTCTTCAGCCTAGAAAAGAGACGCCTGAGAGGGGACATGATTGAGACATACAAAATTATGCAGGGGATGGACAGAGTGGATAGAGAGATGCTCTTTACACATAATACCAGAACCAGGGGACATCCACTAAAATTGAGTGTTGGGCGGGTTAGGACAGACAAAAGAAAATATTTCTTTACTCAGTGTGTGGTCGGTCTGTGGAACTCCTTGCCACAGGATGTGGTGCTGGCGTCTAGCCTAGATGCCTTTAAAAGGGGATTGGACAAGTTTCTGGAGGAAAAATTCATTATGGGGTACAAGCCATGATGTGTATGCGCAACCTCCTGATTTTAGAAATGGGTTATGTCAGAATGCCAGATGCAAGGGAGGGCACCAGGATGAGGTCTCTTGTTATCTGGTGTGCTCCCTGGGGCATTTGGTGGGCCGCTGTGAGATACAGGAAGCTGGACTAGATGGGCCTATGGCCTGATCCAGTGGGGCTGTTCTTATGACTACATAGTTTGTCTGTTTCCATATTTCTTAAATTAGGCAAATCTAAAACCTCCTGAATCTAAACAGCCAGGATCAGTATCTCATTTGCACCTGTTGAAGTAATGTGTTCCTACCTGTTGGTGCAACTTTACATTTTTCTTCATTTCCAAGAATCCCAGTTTGTTTAATCCAAAAGGATGATGACATCCTTCTTCTCCTCTGTGTCCTTTTTTCAGTTGTCTTGTTCCTCCTGACTAGCATCCTCAAGGAGCTGAGCTTTCTGCCCTTCTCCTACCGCATTCCATTTTATGGGAGCGTGGGACTAAAGCAAGTTATTGGGAATATGGGTTTGGACCATGAAAGCAGCACGTCTGTTTGGAGCTATCTATTCTCCACTCATAAAAAGACTTTACCTTCATTGCCATCTGTAATTCCACTTTTCTTTGCTAATTGATTTTCGGTTTGGCAAGGAAGAGGAGGTCAGCTTGTTGAAAGGATGGGACCTGAAAGAGTTCTTCTGTGTCTTAAAGGCTCAGTACATCACAGGTGAAGATGACAGAGTTGCCCTGGGCAAAGAGATCATGCCCCAAGCAGAGCTGAATTCTGCAATCTGTGTAAAGCATACAAATTGAGCAGTTTTGTATAGTTCTTTGTTTTGGCATAATTCTGGTTTTCTGGTCATGGGGAGGGGACAAGGAGCTTTGCCAAGCCCTGAAGTCCCTCACCCCACAGGAAACCTAATTCAGCCAGCACAGGATAACCTAATTCTTATCTAATGTTGCTAGTTTTCCTCATTAAAATGTCTCTAACCTGTGTATAACCTTTGGTTTTATCGCCTCTGGTGTCAAGAGATAAAGTTTTATTATTGCAAGTGCATCCTGGCTACTCCCTATTTGTTATCCAAATCTGTCTCTCTTTGAGTTATAACTCCCTAGTTCAAATTAAGCAGGACCTTGAGTCTACAGAGGAGTTAGGAATGCCTTTTGCCTAAGCTAAGAGTTTTATCTGAGAAGTAACTTTGTACCACATTTCAGTGTCCCCTGTCAATTAACTTTTGCCAGACACCTGTCTTCTCAAGGTTACATTTTCAGACTTGTGGCTTCAAGCTTCATTAATAGTTTTCACCTTTCTGTGTATTTTTATGCTTTGATTAAACTATTCTAACAGCCAAAAATTCACTTTAAACTATTATATATTGCTACTAACATTAATTTACATTTTTAAGCAATAACTATTAAGTAAACAAATATTGTGATCTCTTTGACATGAAACTCTGGTTAGTACTCTTTAAATACCTCTCTTAGTGCTCAACATATGTATATCCAGACTGTATTTTTGATTTAAAAGGGAACTAATAGAATAATAGGTTTAAAAATCCAAAGATGTTCTTTTTACATGTGTTTTCATCTGTCCACTTGTTTTCAAGCAGGTTTGAGGCTGGAATTTCCCTCCCTCATGCTGCCTATTCAGAGACATTGCTTTATCTGATGCTTTGGTATGTTGACTAGCAATTAAGCTTCAGATGTAAATTTCAGCTTCATACTCCCTTTTTTCATGAAGTGTTTTCCTTATCTGATGTCCCTGACAGTTTGCCAAGAGACATACCTTTTCTAATTTACAGACAGAGACCAGAAAAAAATGCTTTTTGGTACTGAACATATATGCATGCTAAACATATAAACATTTTTCCCTATTTCCTAAACATATAAACTAATAATTTGTTTTAAACTAATTTAGCTATAAACACCCATAAACATAGCATAAGCACTATTAACATAAGTAAACATTTGATTTGTTCTAAGCATACATTTTCCCTATTAAGCTGCTAAGCATTTGCTCTGTTTAAATGATTTGTTTTAACATAAATGGCTGGCTTTCATGGCCTTGCCTCACAATTACAAATAAATATTATTTAAAAAGTAAATTCTGTTTGTAATTATTGTTTGGATACACTATATTTTAATATGCTAATTGTGATAATTTTATGCCAAGTCAAATTGTCCATAGTCATATTTTATGTTCCTAAAGTAACAGAATGACTTTCAATCTGGAAAAGAAAATAAGTGCTAATGTAGCATTTTTTTCAATTTTTCCAAAAATTTCTGTTTCTTTCTGGAAAAAAAACTGGGTTTTTTCCAAGCTTTAAAATTTCCGGAAATTTTACATCTCTACTCAAGACTCAGGAGAAATGATATGGTATCTCATCAGAATTTTAAAAAGGGCAGGACATCAGTATTTCGGATCTTGCAGGCAAGCTTAGTTTTGATAATGCATAACATAACGAAAATGACCCATAACAGCTCATCCTGGCTGGCAGTTTGCAACAAACGGTGTCATTTCATTTAATGCACAAGAGGACTTGTAGATAACGAGGTCAAAGGCAGTGAAGGAGCCATATTCTAAGCCTCAGTGATGAATAAAGTTATGAAAAAGTAGTATTTTGTTATGTGAAAGTCAGCAGCTAGTCAGAGCCATCAGGGCCTAGGAGAGGGGGTAAAGGAGGTAATTTGTACCAGGGTCGGAAAGGGGGCTCAGGAGCCAAAGGACGGGGCCCAGAAAGTTCTTGGGATCTTATGTTTTCCAATCTCACCGCCTGCATATGGTGCTGGGGGCACAATCACACGCATGAAGTGGCAGCTGCTGCAGCAAGCCATATACACCAAGCCCAGGAGTGCATCCATGACTCTCCCTAACACAATGTTAAATCTGGGAAGAAACTGGTCTGCTACAGTAGCTTTTTGGCATGAGGATCCCATAACCAAGAAGGAGTGTATAGGTTCAGGGATACAATTGTGGGGCTACAGCTGTGGCAGAAGTTCATTTTGGTGCACACAGCGAATTGTCTATTCTAGTGCGAGCCTAACTATGATGATGCTAATTTTCTGCAATGGATTTTCTATATTTTAAAGATTTTAGAGAGGAGTGTGTTTGGGTTTCCATATTGCTTTATCTAGCTGCCAAAGCCGCATGGTTGGGTAGACCTGGGCTTCACATCAAGTAGCCTGATAGACCTGGGCTCTAAAGACTATTCTGGCTGTCAGCACCCGCCACCTGCCCTATTTTGCCCCCTGTTCTGTCTGCTCCCGTTGCCCCCTCCCCTTTGGGAAGGGGCCGAAAAGAAACTTCATACCCCAATAAAATTCCTCTCAGAGGCTCCAAGAGCCATAAAAAAATTTAACTCTAAAAACCGCTGAACATTTTATGACACCAGTCTGACTCATGTGAGCAACCTTCAGTGAATCAGACAAGCAACTTTCCAATTAGTGTTTCTTAACATCCATGAACAATCTAAGAAAAGAGCACTTCTCAGACTATTTGCGCACAATTCTTGGTAATGCAAGTACAGGTTGCTCCTCAGGTACACTGATTACTTAAACACACAGCAATCAATGTATCTGGGTTAATGTAAAAACTGCTCATATACGTTCAAATAAATTCCAAGCACAACTCTTGACCCTGCCCTGGACTCAGCTCTGGTTAAAGCCCAAGGTGCAAGCTGTTGGCTTAAATGGGGCACATGGTAGCAACAGTAGTGACTAAGCAGCCAGGCCTGGACTCAGATACATCAAAACACTCCTCCTGTACCTAGTAAGGAATAGCAGAACATACAGTCTTCAACAGCATAAAAAAAATTTAAAACCTGATTAACTATCTCTCACCAAAAGTACACCTCGTGTCTCTTAGACAGGTCTCTCAGCCAATGCCTCCGAGGTCAGCTTAGCAAACCTCCATGTTGAAAAGAAGTTGCAAAGACAAACTCTTAGCAAAATTATGGTTCTTTATACCCGACTTTTGCTCACCAACCAAGCAGACGTTGGAACCTGCTGAACCTTCTAATAGGCTACGTGAGTGGCAGCCTCCATGGCCCCTGCCATGCCTGAATTCACAACTGCCGCACAGCGTGTAATCAGGATGCCCAATTAGACAGCTATGTGAGAAGGAATCTAGAGACTGGTACAACCACTACCACATTCCCCACTTAATGAGGCACTGTATCCAGGCTGAACTCTGTAAAAGGTAAAATGGCTACAGGAAGAAGCCTACTTTACTTTTATTCAACTTAGCTATTTCTATCACAGGATACAATTAGAGATTCCAGCTCTCAAAAACTGGAAAACGCAGAAACAAGTCAAGGGCCTGTTCCCTGCATTGCTCATTTCCAAGTGTTCCTTGGCCTCCTAGGCCCTCTGCATGCTTTCTATTTACATGTGCTGTTAACACTTGACTGTTCATATTCGCTGATGTTCTATGACTCAGTAGCTTATTCTCCTAACTTATTCCACATGCTAACCAGTGGACCGATCTGCAAAAATCTGATCCAATACAAACATCTGATGTTATATAACTTCCTACATTTTGCAGAGGCCCTGCCTTCCCTTTTAGTGTGGGGTGTGGTCCCTGCTTGTGTTGAGACCACTAGAGACATCTCACTAAAACTAAGGATGACTCACTGCAGCAGCTTTACCATTAGCCTTCTTTCCGACTAAAACATATTTGAAAATATTGCTCTCACCCCACTATTACTTTTATAAAACCTTCATGTGCGCATTTTAGAAAGTACACCCTTGGCTTCTTTTGAGATGGTACTCAAAAAACAACTTCAGCTCTCACTTGATCTTTCCAAATGGATGAGATGCTGCATCAGCAGAGAAATCCAGGAAACATCTACTAAAGTCTATTTTTGTTGCCCTGTAAAAGTTCTTTAATTCAACCATTGGATCTTGAGTGCACATAACGATAATGTAATGATAAGTAATGACATCACAGCTGTTGTTTTCCATGAACTCCAAACCACATACTGTAGCCAGGAAATGGCCATATACTTTAGGAGCTGGCATGGCAGATCTCACTCTCTACAAATTGTAACATTTGTCAGGTTTAGATAAAGAAGGTCTGGGAAAATGTCTGGGTAGGTACAAAAAAGCCTGTGACCCTGACAGTGGCACAATCATTCCCATTGTGTTGTCACCACTCCCCACCCCATCAATACATACCTCTCTTCCTTATGAAATGAGCAAGAGAAACCTCTAATCTGGCTTGGGAGAGTTGAGAGATGGTATTGGGAACTGTATTACCCTGTCTGTTCCGCAATGGTAGCCTTCTATCATGATCTTGTTGCAGATCTTGTTCCCCCAATTCCAGTGGCATAGCCCTTTGCATCCCCTTTTTACCAGATTCTGCATCAACATGAGAAACTGAAAATGGCCCCTATTCCCACTGAGTTCTGGGGAAGAGAGAAGAGGGGAAACTACAGAGTTCCCACTCTGTCTTGATCCATACAACTGAATACCAGCTAAACATCCTGTGGCATCTGGCTGCCTGAACTGTTCCCCAAAAGATGGTTCTGTTCACTGTGTACCCAGTCACCCCAAAGCCAAATCCACCCTAAAGCCTAGGGAGAGCAGACTCAGTAGGTATCACAACTCCTGCCTGCCTCAGTGGGTTGTGTGGGATAGCAACTAGAGGTATAAAACAGTGTGCACAGGAATCAAAGTCCAAAATGCACAAATTTACCAAGTTGTGCCATGGATTTGTGGGGGGGGGGGGGTTATACTAACTACAATGGGAACCATCTTTCTCCGAATTGCTCTTACTCCAGACTACAGCATGTAGTGGGGATGGGGGGGGGGGAGAGAAAAATTAGTGCAAAGCGGAGCTACAGTAGGACATCTAGCCCTCCCTCCTGATTCAAGAGGAAGGGGTTATCTCAAGGAATCTATAATCTCTGGGAGTCCTGGGGGGGGAATTTTTTTAACTGAATCTGAAACAGGAATGCAGCTCTGGAGCCTGTTGGACCACTAGATGGCAAAGGAGCAAAAGAATTACTGGAGTAGGATTGACAGATTGCAGAGAAACAACAAATTCTTTGCATCTGTCTTCAGATGCACGGCAGAAGACAATGGACAGATATCGATGTGTGAACACTCTTTTCTGGGTGGGCATCAAATAGAAGTGACATGAGAGATACTTTGACAAATTAACAAGTCACCAGGTCTAGACAGTATACACATGATAATATTTGAAGAAGAACTCACATATGCAATTGCTGATTTTCTGTGACTAAAATTGGCATCTTTTCCAGAAGACTGGAAAGAATTCAACATAATGCTACTTTTTTTTTTAAGCTCAAATGGAGCCAGCAGGTTAGAAGCCTAAAATCTAAACCTAAAATCTATTCTGTACATTGGTGGAAACCATCATTAAAGTCATTCCTGCTCAATGTTGCAAATAAGCAACAGGGATCAAATTTGTATACCTGTGAGCTGGACAGAAACGGGTTAAATTGAGGGTGAAAGTGTTAAACAAGGAAGCATAAGCCTAGCTCAGGAAGAGTTAACATGATTTCTTGCAAAGAGATTTGGAGTCCCATCTCAGCAGCTTTGCAGAGTCCTTAGACTCTACAAACATACATAACGTGGCAATATGGTGAAGGTTATACACTTGGAATTTCAAAAAGCTTTAAGCAACATTGCCTGCAGAAATTTCTAACTAAATTTAGTCAGAAATTGGTCATATAATAAAAACATAGGCCCTCTTAGGAACGGGTAACTGTATAAACAATAGGAAACAGTGATTAATAATAAATTGACTGTTTTAGCTATGGAAGGAGGTAAGCAGTGGGCTCCTCCAAAGATCTCTATTGGGACAGGTAGTTTTTAACTTGTTCACAAATAATCTAAATTTAGGGATGAGGTGACCAACATTTGCAAACAATTCCAGATTCAGGACAGTGAACACCCAAGCAGGAGAACTCTAAAACGAACATCCATCTCTAAAACGATCTCTCCAAACTGGGTGAAAGGGCAACAAAAAGGAAAATAAGGCTCAGTATCAGTAAATATAATGCAATGCACCTTGGGGGAAAGAATTCCAACCTCAACTGTACATCAATATTTATTCAAATAGGATTTGAGCTGGCAGTGACAAAGAAAAGAGATTTTAGGGTCCTCCTGGTGGATGGCAAAGTGAAAACATTAACTTGGTATGCTGAAGAGGTGGAAAAGGTAAGTGCCATGCAGAGAATTATTAGGAAAGCGCTGGCAATAAGAAAGCAGGTATTACAATACCCTTATATAAATCCATGGTACGTCCATATGGAATGCTGAGTATGCTTCTGGTCATCTCATTTCAAAAAAAGATACCAGAGGAACAGAAAAGGGCAACCAAAATGATCAAAGGACTGTTGACACATTTTCCCTACATGGAAACAGGGAGATTTGGTGAATCCTAGTGGAACTGGGATCCCCCTTCTCAGTGGTCTCCATGGCAGGGTCAGTCCTTGGCATCTGGGTAGCTACTCCCTCTCAGGTAGGCAGGTCAGGTCGAAAGTCTTCATGAAGGGAGGGGCTGCCTGGATTCCTCAGAGTGTCCAAGCCTCAAGGCACCACCCCAGTCTGGCCTGTTCAGGATCACCTGCTGGATGGAAGAAGTCTGCTGGTCCACATTGGCCCTGCTCTGAGTGTGTGTAAGATAGAACCCAGTTGGAACAATAGATGCTCCACCTGATGGACAGGCTGTGAGGGCTGGGTAAAGTGTGCTACAGAGGGCCCCACGACCTGGGGGGGGGGTCTGAGCCCTGGATACCTCACTACACTGATTGGAGACTGCTGTCTAAGCACTGGTTGCCCCCTTCCTTTGCCACGTCTTTCTCCTCTCTCTCTCTCTCTTTCTTTTCATACGCTTCAGGCTGCAAGGGTAGGCGGACTGACCCTGCCATGGAGACCACCAAGAAGGGGGATTCACCGGTGTCCAAATCTCCCCATTCTCCAGTGGGATCTCCATAGCAGGGTCAGTCCTTGGCATCTGGGAAGTGCCCAAGCCATGGCTCCTCAAGGGCAGGAGCTGTCAGAAGCATGTGAGACCATGCTTTGAAGGACACCCTGGTGAAGGCTGCATCCCCCAAAATGAAAGAATCAATTTTGTAGTGCTTGATGAATGTGTGGGCAAGCTCCAGGTGAAGGCCTTTATACAGCTTCCGGGGAGGGACAGACCCTGAACACTGTGGAGGTGAGCCTCAATGCCCCTGAAGGCTCTTTGCCCAAAGCCTTGTAGGCCTCGGCTATGGCCTCTCTCACTCACCGGGATATAGTGGGGGAAGAGACCTTCTTCCCCTAGCTACCTGGTGTACATGACACAAACATGGCCTTGGACTGCATGAAAGAGGTCCTGGAAAAGTAGAAACTCACTGCCTGGCAAATGTTGCAGATGTGCCAGTCCTGTTCCCTGGGATGGAAGGGGTTTGGGTAGGACTGGAGGACCACCTCCTGGAACCTATAGTATATGGTGTTGATATTGGGGAGGAAAGTGATGTCCGTGCAGAGCATGATCTTCTCCTTCTTGAAGATGCAAAGGTCCCTGGCGATGGAGAGGGCTGCCAGTTTAGAGACCCTCCTGGTTGAGGTCAGCCCCACTAGGAAGGCAGTCTTTAGTGAAAGGGTCTTAATGGAACATGTTGCGATGGGTTCAAAGGGTGGTCTCATAAGGGCCTGTAGGATGGTTGGGAGGCCCCATGTAGAGGCCCTCCTCACCAGGGGGTTAACGAGGTTCACCCCACGCAGGAACTTACAGATGCGGGGATGAGACACCAGGGCTCTGCCCTTAAGGTAGCCCAGGACGGAAGAGATGGTGGACACCTATCTCTTGAGGGTTGCTGTGCTTAGTCCCTTATCTAGGTCAGTCTGGAGGAAATCCAGGAGCTCCTTGACCTTAATCTTCTCAGGGTTCAGCTTGCACAGGGAGAACTACTCCACCAGTGCTCACTACATCCGGCTGTTGGTCAAGCCCCTTCTGTCTATGTGGCTGAATCCACCAGCGAAGTTCTGTGACGGGGGGGGGGCAACTTGACACACCTGCTCCTTTGCTGGGATATGGTCCTGAAGAGGGAGCAGGAGATGTTGCAGGGACTGAGCTCAGAAATTGGCCCCGGGATGATGTCCTGCCAAGAGGTCAGCAGGCCCAGAAGGTGGGTAAGAGTCAGGATGCCCAGTCTGGGGGATCGAAGTGTGGAGGAGATCAATGAAGCAGTCTTGGCCCACCATTTCTGTGACAGAAAAACTCTGTACTGGCAGGGTGTCAATCGCTTCCAGATGCTCTGTGGTGTGGGAGGGTGTCGGGTGGCTCTTGTCCAGGAGGTCATGATGAAGGTATGTGAGACACTGGATGATTTATTGTAGATATAGGAATCCAAGCTCTGGGGATCTCGCTCTCAGGAGGATATCGTCGAGGTATGGGAAGGCTGTGATGCCCCTTGACTAGAGATGGGCAATCAGGATAATTAGGACCTTCATGAATACTCTCGGGGTCAAGTAGAGTCTGAACAGAAGGGTCCTGGTAGTGGTTGTCCTGGTAACAGAATCTGAGGAGCCGGTGATGAGCAGGAAGGATCAGCACGGGTATATATGCTTCCTGGAGGTTCAGAGAGGTCAGGTAGTCATGCCTTCTGATGGCAAGGAGGATGGAATGCAGGGTTTCTATTTTGAACCTCTGGTGCTATATCCACTGGTTGAGCCACTTGAGTTCTAGGACAGTTCTGGTGTTCCCATATTTCTTAGGAATCATGTACAGGTGAGAGTACACCTTGAGCCCCCCTGGTCCTTTGGGACAGGTTCTACGGCCTCAACCTGAAGCAGATGCTAGATGGCCTTGAAGGTTTTGGAGTGTTTCAGGGTGCAGGAGGGCTTGCACACCTATAAGAATCTGTCTACAGTGGTGCCTCGCAAGACGAATGCCTCGCACAACGAAAAACTCGCAAGACGAAAGCGTTTTGCAATTTTTTGGTGACTCGCAAAACGAATTTTAATGACCGTGCTTCGCAAGACTAATTTTTTTTTTAATGCCTCATGCCAGTTTATGCTCACATTCACCCTAAGGAAGGGGGAGGATCTTCATGCCAGTTTATGCTCACATTCACCCTATGGAGTGGGGGATCTTCATGCCAGTTTATGCTCACATTCACCCTAAGAAGGGGGGGATCTTCATGCCAGTTTATCCTCACATTCACCCTAGGGAGCGGGAGATCTTCATGCCAGTTTATGATCACATTCACCCTAAGGAAGGGGGGGAACTTCATGCCAGTTTATGCTCACATTCACCCTAAGGAAGGGGGAGGATCTTCATGCCAGTGTATGCTCACATTCACCCTAAGGAAGGGGGAGGAAGACAGCGAAGAAAGTGATGTCAGTGATTGTGAGCAAATGAGCTTCATAAATTCTGACTCTAGCGATGATGAGTTCTTGGGGTTTCCCGAAAACTAGAGTACTCAAACCTTTAAGTCTCTCCATTTGTTAATGACAGTGATAATGGTTCTTAATGCCTGCCTCACTTTACATGGAGCGAAAAATACGGTATGCCTTTAAAGAGCACTTAATAAACACTTTGTAAACCAAATTTGACTTTGTTCTGACTTTTTTTGCCCATAGGAACGCATTAATTAAATTTCAATGCATTCCTATGGGAAACCGCGCTTCGCAAGACGAAATATTCGCAATACGAAACGACTCATGGAACGAATTAATTTCGTCTTGCAAGGCACCACTGTATTTGAATATTAGCTACAACAGATCAGTGGAACCTCCAAGAACAGAGAAGGTATTTTTATGAACTTGGTTAAACATAACAGGGAGGCTGCTGCCTTCATGCTCTGTTTGCGAACTTCCCAGAATCCGTGAGTCATGTAGAGATCCAACAAGCAAGCCTCTTTTGTGGGTGGGTTCTCAAAACTCATAGCAATCTAATGGTTTAATTTTTTTCTTATGGTACACAGCTCAGGAATTACCACACTAGAATATGCTACACTAAGCCCAATAATAAGTTAAAAGGAAAACTTCAGAGTGGCTTTGAAAGCGTTTCAAGAAGCAGCGACATCCTTCCTATGGTATAGAAAGCCTCTAAACACACACACACCCTTACAAAACCACCACCAATGTATTTGACAGATGAATCCAAGCTATTTTTACAATAGAAAGTTGCTGTAGCCCAAATCTGGCTGTTGGATAAAAACAAACAGATTCTGGATAAAAGAAGCAGATGTTAGGTTTCTATTGCAACTGTGCAAACAGCTGCCGAGCAGACTTGGGACAGCTTTGTCTGTCCTTCCTAAATGTCCCACTTTAAGTCACCTACACTTGCTGCAACACACATGCACACACAACTTGGGATTAATGCATACGATTGCCTCAGTGCAATGTCCCTCTCTACCATCCTCAATGTAGCTCCCCTTTAAGAAACCCACGAGTTTCTGGATCTGCAATGGAGTAGAAAAAAAGAGACAGTGCCTCCAAGAGGCAAAAAGAGTGCCAGGAACTCCATCCCTGCTCTAAAAGACATCTGGATTCATAAACAGAATGAAATAGAGATACAAGTAGAATGCTTACTGTATCACCCTTATGTGTTTTGCTGCCTCAGGTCATGAACCCTGGAACTTCACCTGCTTCTTAATGAATGCAGTTTCAGACTTTAAAAATCAGCCCAACTGAAAATAAGTTCACATAGTCTACCATAAAAATCCTGCTGGCACTATCCTCAGGCCCCTGCCTCCTGTGCTTCTTGTGTGGAACGAGACATCATTCTTGTTCACTTTCTTTGGAAAATTGCCTTCAAATGCAAGGGGAAGCAAATACCATTTTCCAAAGGAAATGTAAGAGTTTCCATAACATTATCAGAAACAGAACTCAATCTAGTGACAACCACGTGACTGTGAGGATGATAGCCCAGTTCTGCTAAGAAACTGCTTGTCATATAGACATTAAAAACATTTTTCAGGCAGGCAAATACCAAAACCAATTATGATCCATTTTATAGCGATTTCCCCTTCTACTATGTGGCTAGATTTTCACCTTCACTTTGTCATACTACTTGGGAAAATAGAATTGTTACAAAGGCTGGAAACTGCAACTTCATCCTTTTAACTTGGGAGAAATTCATCCTGGTTAAAAAAAAAATGTTGGTCTGCTTAACAGAAATATTTTTGCTTTTATTATTTTTAAAACGGCTTTCTCCAAATGCCCAGAATAAAAGTACAAAAAACAATTAAACAATAAAACAGAACACATACAGAGGAATTTTCTTCCTGTAAATTTCTGATCTGTGGACATTCCTGATCTTTTGAGAAGCCCCTACTATGCAGTCTGAAGCAGGTTTAGCAAACTGAAATGACGCCAAAAGGCTGAAGTTGTTGCTGCACCCATGAATGTGCTATAATTTCCAAAGGAGCAACTTCCTCCAAGGGTCTGTATGCCAATTTGATGCAACTGTGGAGCCACCTGGCCAACATGTCCATGGACAATTTATACTCCAAGGACAACTCCTGAAATGAAACAAACAGACTTCTGATCTTTCAAGAAGCACTTGGTGTGCAGGTGAGAGAACAAAAAGCTCCCCCATTATACCTCAAGATTATACATATATTATACCTCAAGATACATTATATATTATACCTCAAGATACATTATACCTCAAGATTCAGAGTCACTACCTGATGCTTCAGAGTGAGAATACTTAACCTTATACAATCTCTCCCCACTTAAATTATAGGAGTAACATTCTTAGTACACCACTGCAGATTTTCCAGGCATTGCCACTGATATTCTGGGTGGAAAGAGGACTAGATGCTAATAGCATGCCCAGCAACTTCTCAGAAAAGCTGCAAATTCTCAGTCAGCCTAGCCCAGCTTCCAGGTTGTCAGTTAGAATGTGTATGGCTGGGGATGCAGAATCAGCCCTTGAGACAACTAGTCCTTCTGACTAGAGCCCATGGAGCTTCCCTAAAAAGCTCCAAAAGTTCAAAGAACAATGGATCACTGTGGTCACTGTGGAGCAATGAGAACAAATCTTCGCAGATTCTGGGAATCAGGTCTACAGATAGGGAAAGGAAACAGAACTCCTTGAGACCAGTTCTCCTTGAGTGCTATTGCACACCTTCCTGCCCTTAGCTTTGATTCTCAAGTTACTAAAATGGATCAGAGAACAGGCAGTGGAGGTCATCTTCATAGCTTCATTATTCCACTTTTCAAAGCTTCTGGAACTGTTGAGAGGCAGCATGGGTTTCACCAACAAGGACAGATCTGCTCTCTCAAGGTTTGATTCCACACCAGCAACCATAATTTATTCCATCTAACAGCAAAAAGGCTTCCTGGTCACAGGGTAGGACTGGTCTGAGAAAGAAACATTTCAGTGAGATGGTCTTGCCTCCAAATGCATGGGAACAGCTCCCCAATGTTTCAAGATGCACCCCTTTTCTGTACCAGACAACCACAGCAACCACCCAACCAGACTAGCAGCCACACACTGTAAAAATCACTGAGAAAGAGAAAGTTGTGTACCTGAGTACAGGGCATCATAGACATTCAGCAAAATAAACTGGTAAAGATCTAACCCAGACTATACCACTTCACCATTCCATGTGGGGGAGAGCACTGAACATCTCAATACCACCAATCTCACATATAAAAGTCTCTCTGAACAAAGAACACCATGCCAGAGAGGAAAGGACTACCTTCATGTGCAAGGAATTTGCTGGGGATGATTCCAACCAGTGATTGCTCACAACCACCACCTGAAGTGGAACAATCTAAGAAAAACTTTACCTTTAAATCTGACCCTCATTCAAGTATGTAATACTGATAATTAGGCCAGCGTTAACAAGAAATGCAACATAAACTAATCGATCCAAATTTTAGTTCCATAAGCAATTTAACCTTCAGAAAACAGCATCTGCTTCTCCAGCATGCTCAACTTAATACTCACCACTGATATTTACTGCTGGCAACACTATCGACATCTTCGGTCGTTGGGTCTTATTATGAGTAGTGGCTGGTAACAACAGATGATCCTGAAAAACATTGACGTATGCATTAAATTCTGTTGAGAGCTTGTGGCAAGTGTGGATATAAGAGAGAGAAAGAATTGTTCGCTCACATCTTCTAACACCTCCATAACAATCCAAAGGATAACATCAAAACACATCAGAATTAAAAAGAAAAAAGAAAAAACAGTGGGTACCCCTGCACAGTGCTATGGGCATTCTAGTAAATTTTGAACCAAGCATTTTCAGAAACACTTCTACTGTCCTAAATAAACAGAGATTTGATTTGGCAAACTCATTTGACTTGAAGTTTGAAAACAAAACCAATAAGAAATACCATGCTAATTTTATACACCAAACGTTTATCTAAAAATAATGATTCCAGTAGCCCAAGCAGTGAAACGGAAATATTTGATTAGAAAAAAAATTCCATAAAGCACATTTAGTGTGGTTTAAAATGTGACACCTAATCACATTCAGATGTCTACTCAAGTATTTTTGCAGGAATATGTCCAGATATTTTAAGACATGACAATTCAACAGCATGCACGTCCTATTTATGTTTTAAGAATAAAATGAAGCCCCTGAAAATGGTTAAATGGTTAAAAATGGTCTTAATTCTCACTTTCTCTGGAATGCACAAAAGAAGGGGCAGGATCAACAGATACGTGGAGGGGGAGGGCCAATTAATCTGCCACTTCCATGCAGCTGGCTGAATATGTACTATGAACATAAGAAGAACACTATAGTTATTCTGTCCCAGTTGGGCACTAAATTTTCCTCTATGAATCTATTAGGGTTCCTTGCTTATTAACAGATTATTATTTAATGCCCCTAGAACAAATAGCTATCCTTCCTTAGGTTAAGTCTCAGTAGATGCAAGAAACCCTTCCTTTGGGTCTGGACACCTCCATCCAGAATTACAGCTTGTAGGCTTGGTCTTGCATTGCTTTTTCTCCTGAGTCTTGCATTGCCTTTTTTTTTTTTTAAACTTTTTTAAACTTCACAGTCATTTCAACTCATCCAATTTTGCTGAGCCTTGAATTTGTATCTAGAAATTTAATCCCCTACATTTCCAAATTGTTTGCTGTTCCACTTACGCTTTCAACAAAATTAAAGATTTGGTTAACTGAGCTTGGGTCAGAGCTTAGCTGAATGGACAGGCATTCAGACTAGCATAGGCTAAGGTTAGAATAACAGTCATCTAAAAAAAGTTTAAGTACAACTTTGAAACAAATTTTGACTGGCACTATACCTATTCATTATGTCACAATTAATCTTACGTAAGAAGTTACAACTTCTTTCTGTGGAAAAATTTAGCAGCGCAATGTTTTCTATCACACATTACCAATCCATCCTAAGGAACTTCAGAAAGAGTATCAATTGCCATCACAACTTATACATAGAAAGATGTACATTCAAGCGTTTGCATAAGTAACAAATCAAAGTGCAACTCAGTCTTTGAATACTATTCAGAAGAAAGAATTCAAATTCTAGCACCAAAAGACTATGGGCACAATCCTAATCCACTTTCCAGCACCGATTTAAGGGCAATGCAGCTCCAAAGTAAGGGAACAAACATTCCCTTACTTGGAGGAGGCCTCCACGAGTGCCATCCAATTGCAGAATGCAGCACATCTCCCATCGGCACAGCTATGTCAGCGCAGGAAAGTTGGTTAGGATTTGGACCAAAATTAGCTGTATGCATAAGAATAGTGAATCCCACTGTATCTTTAAGGATAAACTGAACCAATTTCTTTGTGCTAACAGCAGTACAGTTCTGTCTTCTAAACTGTAACTGATTTTTTTAAAAATTACTGTTAAGTGAGATGTTCACAAAGTTTTATTTTTTCTTTTAATCAAGTCTGCTTTAGTATTTCAAGTTTCCCATAAGTTGTCACAACAGTTGTCTGTCGTGAAAACAGGCCATTGTCACAAGGAGCATACAATCTAACATCTATAAGGTAAGCAAAAAGAAGGGACAGCCAGGGACCATTCATCCTTAAAGGTGCATATTAGAGGCTAGAATCTGTTGATAACAGATGTCAATCATAATGAAATTTTTTTTAATATAGCTATCCATTTATATATTGTCAAAAAGGAAGAAAAGACATAAAGAAATGTCCTTGCTGCAAGGAGTTTACAATCTAGATGTCAACAAAGGGAGAAACAGTCACTTTCAGCTGTCTATCCATAGGTCTTTCAACAAAACCTTCAGGCTATGGACATGATCCCAAAGTCTGCTCATTTCTGAATGCAAACAGGAGCTAGATGATCCAAACTTAATAGCTAACATCTGGCTTTTCTTCTACTGCGTTGGCAGAAACAGTTAACAAGCTTCCTTGGAACATATGCAAAATCAATTTGCAGCTGCACAAAGAAAAAAGTGCCATCTGGAGCAGTGTATGTCAAATGCGTTCAGCAGATACAACCACACTATAAACCAAGGATCATTAAGCCTTAAAAAGCCATATTAAGAGGTAGAGTTTAAAATAAAGGCAAATCTTTATTATGATTCATTTTCAGATAGAGCAGATTTCAAAATAACAAAAATGAAGTGGGCATGTACTTGCCACAGGTGGTGGTGGTAATAATAATAATAATAATAATAATAATAATAATAATACAGGTATTTCTATACCGCCTTTCTTGGTCCTCAGATTTCTCCTCGGACTTTTAATGGACAATTAAAATATAAGCAGGTGAGAAGGGAGAAGCAGGGATAACTACAGATAAACATGAATGAATGGAACATGTGTGCAGGCTCCACTTTGGGGCAAAGCATCACAGAACAGGTGGGCTTTGAGGAGAGAGGTAGGGAGCTGTTTTCTTACCTGGTGAAGAGCCAGCCTCTGCTCTTCTTGCTCCAACCCACCCCTCTCCTCCACACTTCCTCTTCTACACCATTCCCCTCTTTCTTTTTCAATCTAGGGAGCAACAAGTGGAGGCGAATGGGTGAGTGGAAGTGTCCCCCTACTAACCTACTTCCTGAAGCAACCACTTCAATCAGCCTCATTCAATCACGCTGGCCTTGGGTGTGGACACAGCTGTTTAAGAGAAAAATCTCATCACATAGGAATAGTGTAAGAGGATGTGAGGGAGAATGTGAGTTTATTTTTCACATTTTTACACCACCTTTCATTCAAGGAAGTCAGGGTGGTATGCATAGTTCCTCCCCTCTTTTTGTCCTCACAACAACACTGAGAAGTAGGTAAGGCACAGAGATTGTTCTCTGGGTCTAGCCCAGAGCACCCAAGAAGTTTCATGGCTGAGCATCAATGTGAACCTGAATCTTCCAAGCTCAACTCCTGAACCACTACAGCATCCTGACAGAGTTGTTTGATATCTCAGGGTGAGAGTTTGAGGGGGTGAGAGTTTGAGTTTTATAGGCCATTTTTTTTTTTTTTGAATTTATGTCTCAGGTGATTGGGCAACCCTATTTACAGGGAGTGCAGAAATGAGAGGGAAGACACTCTAGCCCAGACATTTTCAACCACTGTGGCGTGGATGGTCTGTAGGTGTGCCGTGGGAGTTTGGGAAGAGTCATTTATTAGTAGGGAAATTGGGGATTTGAGTCCCCTACCAGCAGCACGATGTGCCTTGACAATGGAAAAAAAACTGATGGTGCGCCGTGACCATTTTAGTGCCTTGTCAGAGTGCCATGAGATGAAAAAGGTTAAAATCGCTGCTCTAGCCACTGGCCGGAGGAACAAGGGCTATAGAAAGGCTTCATCCCATGTTCTCCCATGAAGAACTTCCAGCCACAGGGAACTTCTCTCCCCCCTCCCCCATTCTGCTCTAACTGGCCATTACTGTGAGATGGCAGAAGTCAGGGGAAGGATATGCTGGTCTCAGCTAGCACCCATAGAAACAAGAGCTATCGGTGTTTTTTCTTTTTTTAAAACAGCATTATATAATCTATTGTAAGCCACCTTGAAGATCAAATGATAAAAAGGTGGGGTAGCAGACTTCAAACAAAATATTGCCATACGGACTTCCTTCAAACTCAGCATGGCCTCAACTAGTAATGCTTTTTCACCTGAGAGCACTCATTGCTATTCCTTGCTTACTGGCGGCAGCAGTCGCACAACTAGGTCATCCGGAAGGACCCTGATAAGTGTTCCACCACCATCAAAAGTAAAGGAGATGGCTATGAGAAATAGGGCCTTTTCTGATGTGGCACCACACTTCTGGAAAATGCTTGCAGAGGATCTTTGATCAGCCCCCTCTGTGCAGCAGTTCTAGAAGGAGAAGCTTAAAAACACTTCTGTGTCAACCTAGATGGGGGCGGGTGGGGAGGTTGGGGTTTTGTTATGCTATTTATGTACTTTTTAAAAATGTGTTTTATAATTTATATGTATTTTGATGTTGTTGTGAACAGCCCTGGATGTCTGTCAGGGAGAAAGATGGGATATAAATTGATAAACTAGGGAGCTCAGTCTTTGCATGAGCTTTTGCACAGCCAGAAAATCTTTTTTTATTTCAGTTTGATTAAAAAAGCTTATTGACCTGGTTTGGATTTCAGAATATATAGGACATCTGGTTTAGGGGGCCACTGAGTTAGTTGTCTTGATGAAAATGAGTCTGCTGGAACCATAGGCTACTTTGGCAAACTCATCTTTCCAAACTGATAGTTTTCCAGCCATTAGGCCAGGCACTTAAGACTGAAACTTCTCCTCAGACTGTCATCCCATCAAAGTGAAAACTTTGGCCCAATGATATAGTTATCTGTTCTGGGATCTAAAGTGTTGTGATTTATTCTGTCTTGAGTTGACACTTCACATGAAAGGAACAGATGGTGGGCTTTGAATTCCAATTTTGATTTGCATGTGTTAGTAATATCAACACCACACTTTAGATATTTATCTCTCTAGTGTTACATTCCCCTGGGGGCTGGGGATAAGAATAGGCCCTCAGTTTGGCTGTACTTGTCGTAAGAGGTGACTAAACAGCCACCGGGTAGATGGGACTCGTCAGCCTGGGAAGGCAGCTCATCTGAGAGAAGAAAAACTCTGATCCCAAACCTCCACTGCCTTGTGGCTACATCCAGTTATGGAAAAGGCTTCAGGAGTCAACCTCGAGGCAAAATCCGGAGCCGGAGTCCCTGAGGCAGCTCATGGCTGAACACAGTCACATTCTGGCAACTCCTGCGACTTAGGCCGCTGGAACCAACCGTATTGGCCTCTGCCTTTCCATTGGACCATTTCAGCGACGTGGAGAGGGGGGATTTGTTGCATGGGTAACAGCCTATCCTACATACCTACTCTACAGGCTTCGCGCACTGGAGAGGACACTCTGTTCCAGAACCACCATTCAGAGTGTGACACCATAGTCTTCCGAGACTGAAGGATGCCAACAATAGTGTTAAAATACCCAATGAATGATGACTGCAGGACCCGTTTGGGTAGTAACTTAACACACTTCAAGGGTTTAAATCAAGTACTAAATGTTTTTTGCATCATAGTAGGGATGCATTTAAAATAATGTCTTCCAAATTTCTCATCTCAAATGTAATTGATAGTTATTTCATAAGGACCAAAATTTTAATAATAATAATAACAACAATAATAACAACAACAACAACGACAACAACAAGTATTTATATACCACCTTTCTTGGTCTTTATTCAAGACTTTATTCAAGGCGGTTTACATAGGCAGGCTTTATCTAAATCCCTATTTAAATAGGGATTTTTACAATTTCAAAGAAGGTTCTTTCTTTCAAGAACTACTACATTCAGGTGTTTCATTCCGATCTGGCTTCACATTCTGGCCTCCATCCTCCCACGCTCCGAGCAGATGGAATTGCTCGGCTTCAGCTTGTCAGCTGCTCCAAGGTTGCACGGTGCCGGTGGCCTCGAACTGGCGACCTTGTGGATGTTATCTTCAGGCAGACGGAGGCTCTACCCTCTAGACCAGACCTCCTGCCCTCTTTTACATCTGACATTACTAAATAATATAGTTACATGAGGAGAAAGTAATTTGATTCCTGTTGCCTAGTGGCAAGTGCACACTTTGAAGCAAGAAAATGGGAGAAGGAAAAAGGTTAACATGGAGAGCATGCAGTAGAGGTGAGATGAGGAAAACTAATCCTCATCAGTTATGGGGCTATTAGCTATTATACCCTACCTTCCTGAACAGAAGTGAAATCAAGACAACTTGTCTTCAAATGAAATGACAAAACATTAATTCAAACAAACATCATAACAAAAGAATAGGAGACCAAAGACATATTCCAGTGAAGTCATGTTAATAGGGGAGAAGACTTGCAAGTGTAGGAATTTAACAGATAAAACACTGGCTATAAACTTCTGGCATGTGATATGGCGTTACTGTAGACCAGGTATCCCCAAACTACAGCCTGAAGATCACATCTGGCCATCACTACATTTTGACCAGCTCACTGACCCCAACAGTATAGTTACGTGAAGACGTCTCCTCCTTCCTGTTCTACCCCATTCCAGCCAGCCACCACACACCTTCCTAAAAAAAGCAAATGCTGGGTTTTCTCACTCTTGCTGAGAACCAGTTAAAAGAGAGTGAATCTTCACCTATTTTTCTTCCATTGTGAAAAGACTTAAGAGCTGTATACACAACGTATGTGTTATTTTCTATAATTGACATGCTCCAGACCACCATAAGGATAACACTGAATGATGTAGCCCTGGCAACTGAACGCCTGGAGTAGGTCAACCTTAAATTGCCCCACAATATACTCCTGTTTGTGGTTGTCATGCATATGGTGTCTCGGCATCAGAGATAAATGAAATCAATAAAGAATTTAAAACCACGTCATTTACATGACAAAAACCCCTTTCTTACCATTGTAGCATGTCAGAATGGAAATCAGAAAGTCTACAGGGTTTCAAAGAGCTCCATTTGAGTTGCGCCAAGGCAAGGACTTCCTCCTTCCTTTGCCCTGGAGCCAAAAGAATGCAAAGCAGAAGTTTCCCTCCCAGCAGTGCCTTATTAGCCATACTTGCAGGTGATAGAGGAAGGCCACCTCTCAGCAACTGCAAATCATACTATGGCACTGAAACTCTTGCTCAACTCCTGTTTGTGCCAAGGTTGGTGACATAAAAAGCCTGCAAGGGAGTGTGAACAGAGCTTCTGGCCAATTTAAGGCACCACCGCACTGACAAAACAGGCACTGGATGTATCTTAATGTAGAACAGGATAAAGCCATCTTGTGTCTGTTTGGCTTTAGGCCTACTCATTGTCAAGAGTAACTGCAGGAGACATGTAGATGTTTATGAGTTTGTTCCAGAAGCAGTTACAGAAATCTGTGTTGATGCATTTGTGTGATGGAAGCCATATGAGGGAAAAATTCCAGAAAAAAGTCATTTCAAAAAGGAAGTTGGTTCCATGTGTCAAACAGATACATCCACAGATGCTGAAGACACCATTACAACCATCTCACCTTAAGTTTCTTAACAGTTAGGTTCATAACTAGGTTCATAGCATCTAACTCCTTTGCTGAGCACATAAAAGGATATTTTGAACACACCACTACAGACTTTTTCTTGGACCACACATGGGTGGTGGTGTTCAGAAAGACTCATTCAACACACACTGTAACATACAGAGTGAGTCTTGGTATTCACAAGGGTTCAGTTCCCAAAACCCACTTGGATGCCAAAAATCATGTTAAAGGAAATCCATTTAAAAAACAATGTCCCTTTGCTCAGTAATTAAAAACAGCCTTGCTGACCTTTGTAATGCAAGACAAAGGCACCAGGTAGGCAATCATTCTCTCTTCAGGCACTTAGAAAGACTTTACTCTGAGTCAGTGATGAGGTGATAATCATTTGCATGATTATCACTTGCATTCTTTCACTTGCTCAGGGGAAAGGGAAGGGTTGATACCCTCAGAATGAAGCTATTCTAAGCACCTGGAGAGAGAATGATTGATGGATTGTCTGCCAGCTGCCCTTCCTGCATTGTTATTGTTAAATGACTTTTTCCCCTTTAATTTAATTTAATTTATAGGTCCCTTTTTATCCACTGAGATAAAACCAGAGGTGAAAAATCTGTGGATGATTAGGTTATACCTGTAATCACATAGTGTGGTGGGGAATAGCACAATCCTATGCATGTCTACTCAGAAGTAAGTCCCACTGTGTTCAACGGGGCTTACTCTCAAGAAAGTATGTATAAGATCATAGCCCTAACTCTCTAAGCAGCAGCACTAACCTCAGAATCTTAACAGGCCCAGCTTTAATTTTTAAAGCAAACTGCTAGCACTTACATTGGCAACAATGAATTTAAAAATACATGGCAAAAATGGTTGTGGGGAAAATTTTTTACATGCAGTTGGATAGGATTTCTATGCTATTTCTTAGCATCTAACATGCTAAGTGAATAACATTCATTCACTGTTGCCGCTGGGAGATGAAGGAGACCAAACAGGAGGAGGATGAAAGTCAAGTCAGATGACAACCTCCTCATCACACTCTTTGGGCAACTGTTGACACCTGTCCATCTGATCAGTTTTTGCTCAGGGCTGGGGGGGGGGAATCAGACTGCATTTTTCTGGACAGGGACAACCTTAAAGGTAGGCTCATCCTTTTGTGTGCTGCTCATTCTAACATTAGACAGACCTTCCTTCTGACCTACTAGTATAGACAGACCTTCTGATGCTTTGGGGGGGGGGCCTTTCTGTGGCCTGTGGAGGCTGCACACAGGTTCCATGGGCCTCAGAAGAGCTGTTTGAGATGAATGGAGCACAGCTCCAGTCACCTCCAGAGGCTTTAGTTTGGGCTGAATGTGGCTCAACAGGCATCCAGAAGACCCACGTTGAGCTAAATCTGCAGATCAAAAATCTGTGGATATATAGGCTCAACCTGTATTTGATTACCCTTTGCTGCCCTTATGTGTGTGTCTGTGCACACACACGGGGGGGGGCCCTGTAATCACAGATCCCATATTCGTGAATTCACTTAGCTGTTGTTGTTCCCCCAGCGCCCCCTTGCCTCTGGAGGGTCTTCTGAGCCAGACAGTAAAAAAACTCTACTTCTGGTCTAGGGAAGCCCTCCAGAGCTTCCCTGGACCTCCCAATACCTTACAAGGCATTTAAAATGTCACTTCCAGTTTCAAAGAGAAACCGGAAGTATCTGGTTTTTTTTAAAACAGAAAGACTCAGTCTGTTCAGGGGGCTCAGAGGACCTTGCAGAGGCAAGCAGAGCTTCCCTTGCCTCTGGGGGTGGGGGGTGAACACCTGCAGATAACATATAAATAAATTGATAGCATATATATAAATATATGTTCACACATGCCATGTTCCCCCTTGGCAATCTAACAACCAATTCTATTTGTACTTCGATTACACATCTTGAGTGTCCTTTCAGTGAAAAGAAAGAATAAAAATTCCCCAATAAAAATAAAATTCATACAGGTGGAGCCTGTTTATCTGTGGATTTTTCATCCATAGATCTGGCTCAATGAGGCTTCCCTGGGTCTCAGAATGCCTTATACAGCGAAAAACATCATGACTAGAAGGAGGGAGATGTCCCCTTCGGAGGGAAAAAGGGGCTGAAAACCGTGGATTTGATTATCCACGATTTTCTGTATCAGTGAGGGGTTCGAAAACAGATCACCCCAGATACCGAAGCCCCACCTGTATTTGCCACAGCAAGTAGCATAAAACAAATTGTCAGGCACAACATGGGTCCTGCACTCTCACTGGACAACTGGGACAACAATTTTAATGTAGAAAAAAAGATCCTGGCAAAAACTTTCCTTATATTCTTACGAAATATATCCTAGCAAACTTCACAAGTTCATTCATCCTTCTATATTGGCGGTCTCTAAACTTTTTGGCCAAAGGGCCGCATCAGATATTTGGTACAATGCAAAGGGCCAGAAAAAAAATTAAATATAAAATTTAGATGAATGAATAAATGAACGAATGGGCTCAAATGTTCAGGATTTCCTCAAGCACCAGCACAGCCCAAGAAATAAAGCACACACTGAAATGGACCCCCATTCCCTCACCCCACAAACACAACTCTGGTTGTGTTTGGTCAGCTGGGCCAGAGGCTCTCAGGGAATCAGAGACTGGCCACGGGGCCAGATGGAGGCTTGTCGCGGGCCACATCTGGCCCCTGGGCCGGGGTTTGGAGACCCCTATTCTATTTATTCAAGCATCTATTCCCAGACAAAGAAACAAGGGAAAAAATTTGGGGGAGATGGGCCACTGGGAAAGGCATTTGAGCTTTGTGGCTGTGCAGCTTAGAAAATACTGGTGTTAACACAACAGGTTAAACAGAACTTTAGCATGTACATTGCCAAAAAGAGTTCTTTTAAAAAATCCAATTCTGTAAAAACTGAACTATCACATTTAACACACCACATACAAACTGAGTTTCTATTTAAAAGTGTCACATTTCTCCAAAACAAAACTGAAATCAATGTGCTTAATTTATTTTTCAGACAATTTTCTGCAGTGTTGATGATGTCCCAATTCTACAGCTAATCTCTCCAAACTGTTTTTTTAGCCTTTGCTTCTACAAGAATGAAGAAACAGCAAGATGGGCTTCTTCTTTAAGCACTCTACCAGAAACCATCCAAGTCCACAGTTAATAAAATGGTCTAATGTTTCAGATTACTCTTTTCTTTGACGGTTCCAGGCAGGATTTTATAAGAAAGAGCTAAGCACTAGTGCCTTGTGACTTCAGAGTGACCATTCTGGCCCTGATCTGGAACTAACTAGGGTTGCCAGATCTGACACTCAAATCTCAAGATGCAAGGGGCATAGCCTGGGAGCAAAAGGGTGGTAACTGGCTGATCAGGGAGATGAGACAGCTGTAAGAATGGAGGCCAGAGGCACCCAGTAGGAGAGAAGATGGCACCAGTGAAAAGGTTTCAGGCCAGTGAAAAGGTTTCAGTGCTGGCAGCTTCAGGGGAGGGCATTAAGTACATTACAACACAGCCAAAGGAAAAAGAGCTTCTTGCTCTCCACCCCTTTGTTCTGGCCTCTCGTGCTGAGCTATTACTTCTTCCCCTGGAGAACGTGAGAAAGTGGCAAAAATGATAAAACTTCAGGTCAAATCCTGAGGCCCAGCAATCCTATTTGGAGCAGAATTTCCAAAGATGAACAGGCAAGGGAAATTTTCCAAAATATGACAAAAAGTTAATTCAGAAAACCCATTTCTAATCCTCATAAAAAGAATATCTGAATTCAGATTACTGAAACTGAGGGAATGTTATGCATAGAAAAGCCTAACAGAAGATTTTTATTTATCTATATATTTATATTTATTTTTATAACGGGTTGGCTTTCACTTCTTCCTATATAACAGGGGTCTCCAAACTATTCAGCACAAGGGCCGCATTGTATATCTAACACGGTTCTGAGGGCCGGAAAAATCAATAAATTTAAATAATAAATACATTAGAGATGGAAGAGGGAGGAATGGATTTTGAAAAAGGATTTGGGGGAGCAGAAGGCAAAACTGGTTTATACAAGAAGAGAGAGAATGGATTCTGAAAAGGAAAATTAACTTTGGGTGAATTAATTTTGAAAGAATTAATATTTTGAGGAAAAAAATGATGGAGAAATTTGGAGGCACTGGGGAGAAAATTAACCCACTACTGCCCAGCCCACACGTGTACAAATTTGATTCTTGTTGCGTATATGCTTAGAAACTGACCTTTTCTGACCCTGGGCCCAGGTACAAATTACCCCCTAACCCCCCTCTCCTAGGCCCTGCTCTGGAGGCCATTCAAAGGCCCATGGAGGCACAAAGGATGTTTTCTAACCCTATTGATATGCCCACCAGCTGGGTATAAAACCTCTATTAATAAGATAATTAACTGCTTCCTTATTGAACTGAAACAAATGATCTTATATTCAAACAATTATCCATATATATTATTCAAAATATTATAGTATTAAACATTTATACTCCCAAAATGTGCTTTCCTGTAGAGATTTACTCACTCAAAAATATTTTTAAAAAATAGTAAATAGAATTCATCAGAAGATGCACAAATTAGATACAGGGTTATGTACTGCAATCTAGTACCTACTGTACCAGGATCAGGCTGTCAGCTGTAGTGGACTGAAAGACTGATGTGCCGGAGGAGGCCCAAAATACTTGAAAGCCTATGGGCTTGGCCATGGGTTACTATGGCCCTGCTTGAACCAATGTAATATTTTGTTCAATGAAGTGAGACATCATTCAAATCCAGAAAACAAGAAATCAGATTCCTCCCCCCCCCCAGAAATTCCAGTACCACCCTCCCCAGTATGTCCTGTACTATAGCTAAACCAATGGCTCAAAATATTTCACTTTAGTTCATCCTGCTGAAGCAAGTTGCGAAGAAGGGGTATTCTTATTTTCTACTCATCTGGAGAATTTTTACAGAACTCAGTAAAGATACTTGCTTTCTAGGATATTTCAAGGAAGAGAGCTAAAACCCACACTGCTGCCCCAACAATCCTCAATGACAAAAGTGGGAGGAAAACACAGAGGCTCACAGCAATGGCTGCTCCTACTAGTCTGTCTTCACTGCATCTGTCTTCACGGCAGAAGACCTCGGGCAGATACCGCTGCCCGAACGGCCCCTCCTAACCGAGGAGTTAAGTCAGATAGAGGTTAAAAGAGAAGATGTTTCAGACCTCATTGATAAATTAAAGATCAATAAGTCACCGGGCCCTGATGGCATACACCCAAGGTTTTTTAAGGAATTGAAGAATGAAGTTGCAGATCTCTTGACTAAGGTATGCAACTTGTCCCTCAAAACGGCCACGGTACCAGAAGATTGGAGGATAGCAAATGTCACGCCTATTTTTAAAAAGGGAAAGAGGGGGGACCCGGGAAACTATAGGCCGGTCAGCCTAACATCCATACCGGGTAAGATGGTGGAATGCCTCATCAAAGATAGGATCTCAAGACACATAGACGAACAGGCCTTGCTGAGGGAGAGTCAGCATGGCTTCTGTAAGGGTAAGTCTTGCCTCACAAACCTTATAGAATTCTTTGAAAAGGTCAACAGGCATGTGGATGCGGGAGAACCCGTGGACATTATATATCTGGACTTTCAGAAGGCGTTTGACACGGTCCCTCACCAAAGGCTACTGAAAAAACTCCACAGTCAGGGAATTAGAGGACAGGTCCTCTCGTGGATTGAGAACTGGTTGGAGGCCAGGAAGCAGAGAGTGGGTGTCAATGGGCAATTTTCACAATGGAGAGAGGTGAAAAGCGGTGTGCCCCAAGGATCTGTCCTGGGACCGGTGCTTTTCAACCTCTTCATAAATGACCTGGAGACAGGGTTGAGCAGTGAAGTGGCTAAGTTTGCAGACGACACCAAACTTTTCCGAGTGGTAAAGACCAGAAGTGATTGTGAGGAGCTCCAGAAGGATCTCTCCAGACTGGCAGAATGGGCAGCAAAATGGCAGATGCGCTTCAATGTCAGTAAGTGTAAAGTCATGCACATTGGGGCAAAAAATCAAAACTTTAGATATAGGCTGATGGGTTCTGAGCTGTCTGTGACAGATCAGGAGAGAGATCTTGGGGTGGTGGTGGACAGGTCGATGAAAGTGTCGACCCAATGTGCGGCGGCAGTGAAGAAGGCCAATTCTATGCTTGGGATCATTAGGAAGGGTATTGAGAACAAAACGGTTAGTATTATAATGCCGTTGTACAAATCGATGGTAAGGCCACACCTGGAGTATTGTGTCCAGTTCTGGTCGCCGCATCTCAAAAAAGACATAGTGGAAATGGAAAAGGTGCAAAAGAGAGCGACTAAGATGATTACGGGGCTGGGGCACCTTCCTTATGAGGAAAGGCTACGGCGTTTGGGCCTCTTCAGCCTAGAAAAGAGACGCTTGAGGGGGGACATGATTGAGACATACAAAATTATGCAGGGGATGGACAGAGTGGATAGGGAGATGCTCTTTACACTCTCACATAATACCAGAACCAGGGGACATCCACTAAAATTGAGTGTTGGGCGGGTTAGGACAGACAAAAGAAAATATTTCTTTACCCAGCTTGTAGTTAGTCAGTGGAACTTCTTGCCACAGTAAATAGTGATGGCAACTTGCCTAGATGCCTTTAAGAGGGGATTGGACAAATTTCTGGAGGAAAAATCCATTATGGGGTACAAGCCATGATGTGTATGCGCAACCTCCTGATTTTAGGAATGGGTTAAGTCAGAATGCCAGAATGCCAGATGTAGGGGAGAGCACCAGGATGAGGTTAGGACAGACAAAAGAAAATATTTCTTTACTCAGCACGTGGTCGGTCTGTGGAACTCCTTGCCACAGGATGTGGTGCTGGCGTCTAGCCTAGACGCCTTTAAAAGGGGATTGGACGAGTTTCTGGAGGAAAAATCCATTATGGGGTACAAGCCATGATGTGTATGCGCAACCTCCTGATTTTAGGAATGGGTTAAGTCAGAATGCCAGATGTAGGGGAGAGCACCAGGATGAGGTCTCTTGTTATCTGGTGTGCTCCCTGGGGCATTTGGTGGGCCGCTGTGAGATACAGGAAGCTGGACTAGATGGGCCTATGGCCTGATCCAGTGGGGCTGTTCTTATGTTCTTATGTTAGTCAGCCAAGCAGGATCAAGCCAACACAGCTATTTCAGACTAGAGCTGGGTGGGTCACTCTGCATATATATCTTGGCAGAGAGTATAGGCAAAATTCCTAGGAACCTAATGTCTGCGCAGCGGTCTGGCAGGGCAGAGCTACAACCCACACTCAAAATCCCACTGGCCTTTCTCTAAAAAGTCATTTTTTCCATTAAATTGCTGTTTGTGTAAGCAAGATTTTGGCATCAAAGCAAAGCAAAATTCAGTACAATGCAAATGCTTGTTTGACACTAGTGAACGTGGAAGGGACAGAGAGTTGAGATTTACACAGTAATTACATACACACCATGCACATTTAATGCTAATCACTTTGGGCACACACTACACTGAAAGTGAAGCAGAGCTCAATTCCTGCTCTGGGGGAGCAGGTAATAATAAAGATAGTGGTGAAGGACTCAGATTTCTCTTTCACATAACTAAAAGCTGCTGGTTCTTAGCGTTATGGCTTTCCATCCTTTACTGATTAAGATCAAGTCATAAGACAGACTAAATGATAGCAGACAGCATGGAACACAAGACTTACAAGCAACCCAGGAAAGTAATTTGGGTGGAAGAGGCGGAATATGTGGCTTGAAAGACAGCAAAGGGAAGCTTTTCCAAATATTGTGGGGTGGGAGAGGAAAGCAATAAACAGGGGGCCCCTATATCCACAGATCCCGTATCCACGGATTCATTTATCTGTGGATCGGGTCTGCGGGGTCCCCTGAACGCACCCCATCCAGTGGCAAGGGGAGCTCTGCTCTCCTCAACTCTGGAGGGTCCTCTGAGCCCAGCAGAGGCCGCAGACATCAGTCCATGGCCTCTGACAGGTTCAGACAGGCTCAAAAAAGTACTTCTGGTTTCACAGATGTCCATGGCCTCTGCTGGGCTCAGTGGACTCTCCACAGGTGAGAGAAGCAGTGGGGTGGGGGTCTGGAACAGATACCCCACAGATACGGAAGCACGCCTGTAATAAAAGGCATGAAAAGGTATACAATACTGACCCCAAAGAATTAAGTTTGCCCTGAACAGAGGGAGCAACAAAACAGTGGGAAATGACATAAAACCCCAGTTCACAATAAAAGTATGCAAGCAAATATCAGTGCACAGTATTCTGACGCATAAAATTGTTTCGATTATAAAGGGTATTTGGGAGCATCAACAAGCAGCCTCTTATACATTCAACTCAATTATTCTACCTCTGAATCTCTGACACCAGCATCCTCCCTCTCCTGGTGTATCAGGAAAGCATTATCAAGGCTTTCAGCATTTAACAGCCCAAGCATTCACACCTTTCTCACACAGACACATACACCCTGTGTCTGCCATTCCTGGAATAGGCCTGTGGCAACATAAACAAGTACCTCACCAGGAAGGTGATGTTGGAGGAGGCACTGCAACTGCAGCATCAGGAGATAAAGGGTCTCCTATGGCCAGCGTTACAAGATGCCAGGGTGCCCAGATGCTGGTGGCACCACAATTTCTGTCTACGTGCCATTCACCAAAGTCAAAGTTTCAACTAACTTCCTGTTGTCAAGACCACGAACACCTCCAGGGTATATTTTCTGTCATCTGCCAAATCCCAGATTGAATGCAGGGGGAGGGTTGGAAACAGAGGAAATGCAACAAATTGGTTTCATCTTTCTGTACCATTTTCCAGATTACCAAAAGAGACAGAGAAAGACATGAAATACAACAGAAGCCCTTGCTGCTCTAATCTAAAGCAGAAACAGCTGTTCAAGATCTCATACTGGGATCTCTTATCATGTACCCCAGTAGTGGATCAGTCTCGCTATTCTAGCTCTGTTGCCAGAAATGATATAGTACAGCATCTGCAGGAGCACTTTTGCTCCATCCTTCATCCCCTTTTCACCCAACATGCAAGTAATCAGAAAGCAGCACTGCTTTTAGAAATGGCCTTTGAAACTGGTTATGACACAATCAGCTTACTACTAATTCCAAGATAGTACACAAATGTCAAGTCTGTACAAGGAACAGGGCAAAATAAGCCAGGCACCCACAGCACCCATCAGGTTCCTACAGGAACCCCCCAAACAGGTACAGAACTCCCAAACTAGAGAAAAACAAGTTGAGTTCTTTGACCCATTCACACATTGCTAACTCTTGCTATAAGCACAAGATGCATTATACTTGGGTTTAGAGAAGTACCTCACAATTACGACCATAGGCTCCATTGACCAAATTACATTGGTGGCATACACCATCTATGTATGTGACTCCACCCCCACAGTGACTGAGTTCAGCTGGCTACTGGGAGAACAGCATGTAGCAAAGCTTCATGGCCCCACAGAAAAGGACAATGTAGGGAAGGGAGAATAGAATGGACAGGTGGAGCTGGGAAAGAAGAGCTGGGATTTCTTGCCTCTAATTTTGTATACAGGACACCTACATGGACCTACAAATAGAGGGCTCTCAAAGGAGAGCTGAAGGTGGAAGAGGCTTGGTTGCCAGCAAGAGCCCCTTCCCCAAGGCCCTTTTGAGAGCCCAGAGTTAGGTGGTCCATAAGGGAACTGCACCCCTCAAGAATTCCTGGAGGCGATAGCAGGAGTTAAAGGTTTAGTGGGATCACCTCTCCCTGCCCAAAATACACAATTCTCCACTTCCCCTACTGCCAGCATATTCTGAACTGAATAAACATCAATATGTATATAAGGTCTTATGTGATCCTCATTCTCATTTCACAGGTAAAGAATTGAGGATGAGATATAATGGTCTCCAGTAAAAACCGACAATTCCCTCCAGACTAAAGAATCCAATTCTCTGTCCTGCCTGGATTACACAGGATCTTACAATACCAAAAATACTATTGGGCCTCTGCATCTTAAACATGCCATTTTAAAGTACAACACAAAGCTTCCAAGTCACTTATAGCAAAGAGACTTAAAGCATTTGAAAAGTTATAATAATTAGCAGAGGTGTTCTTTCCTGGCCAGCAGGAAGTGGCACTATTTGCTAGTATCTGCACACTCACAAATTCGTGGTTTCTTGTAACACTGATTTTGTCTTGGATAAGACAGACTTGGCAGTATGTATGGGTTCAAATGGGGAAAAAATGGCTTTGTCTGTTTGGAATGGGCTCTGACAAAACAAAAATCATCTCACTGCAAGAGAAAACTAGCACCAGGCAAGGGATAGCACAACATTAAGGGTGTCTAGCTCCCATACAATGATCCTCTTAGTGAGATCAGTGCTAAAATTGTGCACAAGGGAGCCAGGCAAAATGCAGCTGGAAATGTTCTAACACAAAACTATGGCTTCATGTAGTCAAAAAAGAAAGTCATCTAAGGATACTGATGTGCTCCCGCCAAATGATTTGGGTGGGAGAGAAAAATATTACATTGTCGGAAGCACAGTCTCTCACTTTCTATGCAGGTGCACCATTCCTGAAGATGTTGTACTAGTTCTATTTTGCTGTAAATAGATTAAGAAGCACTAAAGGGCTTGGAAAAACAAAAAAAAGGAACCACCTTTTAATTTATTACTTTCCCCATACTCCAACTGCCAATTCTGCTCAGAACCAAAACTGGTTGAGAGACACTAGATGGAGATATAAGGGCTGAGAAGAGGGGGGATACCAGGATACCAACCTCTTCCTTTTGTTCACAGACACACATAGGAAGGCTCATTTTGGATAAAGAAACTTACCCATGCTAGAACACTAGATCTGGACATTTGTTTGGAAGAGCCATTCTGAGCCTCAAACTGGAATCCAGAATGGCTGCTGGGTTTCAAAGAGCTCTCCAGAGCTTTGTAGGGTTAATTTTGTCAGTGACCCTGCAGTGTGCTGCAAGTCTCCATGTCTATACGAAGTCTGACTAAGGTTGCAAGGCTCATCATATGCTGACCTAACAACAGGTTCTGAGAAAACCAGGTCTGTTCCAAAACTGTCCATCCTCACTAGGACACGTTCACCTAGTACAGTGCTTCCCAAACCGTTAACCGTTTAAATAATGGGATCCATTGTTTAAAATGACAATTATGACCCATACAGCTTTACTAGACAAAAAACTGATCTATTGATTTTTATTTACTACAACAACAACAACAACAACAACAACAACAGGGGTCCTGAGCTCCAGAGACTACTAGAGACCTTACATATAAGCTGTGGGTTTTCTTAGCTTCTAGCGCTAGAGGGTTTTGTTTTTTTAAAACATTTTTAGTTTCCAGCACACGTGGGTCATGATCTTTTTTAGGTTCTAGTGTGCTAGCCACACTAGAATTTTTCCTAGCAAGCTCAGAGCTCGAAAAGATGACCACTATCATTCATACCTCACTTTTGCCTCTTTTCTATCAAAACAAATGCAGGAACCTGTCAAAAACATGGTGGCCTCCATAGTGTATGCAGTATATGGTGACAACATGGTGACCTCCATACAACTGATTTCAATTAGGGGACAATATTTACTTGTTTTAAAATAAATGTTCTGGAAGCATGCTAGCAGCATGCTGAAAATGTCACTTCCGTATTTTTTAAATCTAAAAAATATCTATTAATAGATATTAATATTTCAGAAACTTTTTGTGACCTACCAAAAATGGTTAGCAACCCACTGGTGGGTCCCAACCAACAGCTTGGGAAACACTGACAAATTCAACTCAAAGAACAAATTTCAATTCAGACAGAATCGCAATTTTACCTTTCACATCCAAATTTACATGACAGCTGTCTCTGCCAAAACCCATAACTGCTGTAGACTTCTGCCAAAACCCTTAGCTGTTGTAGACTTCTAAAATAACTGGGGGCAGAATAGACAACCTCTTACCAATACTCTCTGTACTCATTTTTAGGCATGGACCACCACCCAAAGCTCCACTACAGAGATCCTTCCAGCTTCCTCAGTACCTCTGGGCTTAAAAATAGTAAGACTAGTGGGTCCTACGTATCCAAGGGCTCAGAACCCATGGATCTGACCCACTGCAGATTCTGAATATTCCTCCAGGATTCTGAGTTCCTCCAGATGCGACTGGGAATGTCATCTGGTCGTGTCCAGAGGGGATGCCACTGAGAGGCACTTCTAGTTTTCCAAGATACTGGAAGTGCCTCTCAGAGGCCTTCTGAGGCACATAGATGCCGCGTGTAGCCTCCCTGTGCCTCATAACCTTTCTGGTCATGCCCGGAGGTCCCCTGCAGCTCACCTGCAGATTTCAGTATCTGCAGGTTCAGTAATCTGCGAGGGATCCGGGAACAGATTCCCCAAGGATATCATGGTCCAACCTGTACTTCCATTTTATATTTCTGTACATGGAAGCTGAATTAGCTTGACTGGTTCAGCAAGTGCCTGTGAGAGCTCAATTATATATAGACAAAGAATATGGAATATGGGGATAGAAAATTTGTGGTGCCTGCAGAATAGATGGGCTATATGTTAAGACTAAACAGTGTCTGAGAAAACGTTTTCCTTTCTTATGGAAATGAACTTCTGCTTTTATCATTTCAAAAACAGTCACATCTCACAGACACGTCTCACTGATCACCTGGAAACCATATTTCTAGAACAAACGCTCAACCATCCAAGAACAGCTGCTTCTTCTCTTTAGCATTATTGGTAGAAGTTATATTCAAATGGAACGTCACATTATGCATCGCTGCTCACACAAACCGGAGTTCTTTTTAAACATACAAGCAGCAAGAAAATAATATCTTCTGCTTGGGTCTCCAAAATGCCATGTTCAAAGTCTTATACATCTACCACTTAAGGCAGAGGTTCCCAACCCAGGGTCATGGGAAGGGCCATGGGGGGCATGTGCCTATATTTATTACCTACAAAAATGTTCCCAACTGTAACACACAGTGAACTGCTCCATAGCCAGCGGTTCACTGGATAATACAGGAAGAAATACTAAGTATGACCCACCCGCATGGGGTTATGCCTAGAGTAACCCATACATGGAAACCATCATGTCTAGAGTAGCACACAAGGCAGAACTGCAGCCAAAAAGTTTTGTAGTAGAGACTGAAAGACTGGGGAGCGGGTATCAAAGTGGCAAAAATCTAAATACAGATCTTCAAATCTGTTTAATTTTGGTGTTTTAATTTATTCAACTGTTTTAAGAAAGCAAACTTGTATCGAGCACTCAAGCGCTATTCATCCCAGTGCCTTTGCATTCACTGGTCAAAACACAAAGGAAAGAACAGTTTTACTTCTCACTGAGCAATTGGGCAGAAAATTGTGCATTTTTCTTCACATTTCCATTAAACTGAGCTAAAGATCTGCTGTTTGAAAAATTGCTTAGGATGCATAACCAGTGACTGTAACCCTACTTGTCTCACCTGTAGAACAGCCTAAGAAAGTGGGTAGCAACCAATTACCTCAGGAAATGATTTCACAGGTTTATGCTGGAAAGTGAATAATGTACAAAAACAGCAGCGAAGACGGCTGCTTTTCAATTGCAAGCCAACTGTAGGAAGACAACAACTGGAGCTTGTTTGCCTCCAGTCAGTGAGACTTTTAGTAATATGTACAACAGTGGAACATACAAGACAAGTGTTGCTTTACCCAATGTATGCCAACAGAACAATGCCTCACACTGCTTGCCAAAGCATCCAAATTTGCCAGCGTCCATGGATGGTAAAAGCAATATACACAAACACACACACCAAAAATTCTAAAAGGTTTGTGAGGCAAGACTTACCCTTACAGAAGCCATGCTGATTCTCCCTCAGCAAAGCTTGTTCATCTATGTGTTTTGAGATCCTATCTTTGATGAGAGCCATTGTTCATCCTCGGCGATTTCAATGCTAGAGTTGGTGCTGATAACAGTTCATGGCCCACTTGCTTAGGTCAGTTTGGCACTGGGAGGATGAACGAAAATGGCCAACGCCTGCTAGAGTTTTGCTGTCATCACGGTCTCTGTGTCAGCAACACATTCTTCAACACAAAGCCCCAACATAGAGTCTCTTGGAGACATCCAAGATCAAAGCACTGGCACCAGCTCGACCTGATCCTCACCAGACGCTCCAGCCTTCCCAGCATCAAGATCACACGCAGTTATCATGGTGCTGTCTGCGACACTGACCACTCCCTGGTGTGCAGCAGAGTGAAACTGCAAACAAAGCGACTGTATCACACGAAAAAGGAAGGAAGACCTCGCATTGATACCAGCAAGACCCGGGATCAGAGAAAAGTGGAGGAATTTGCACAAGCGCTTGAGGAATCTCTTCCAGGCCCGGCCGACGCAAACGCATCCAACAGATGGGAACATTTCAAGAATACCGTTTACAACACCGCCTTGTCCATATTCGGCAAGAAGACCAACAAGGCGGCAGACTGGTTTGAAGCCCACTCTGAGGAGTTGACACCAGTCATTGAGGAAAAGAGGAGAGCTCAAGCAGCATACAAGGCCTGTCCCAGTGAGCGCAACCTGCAGGTCCTCCGAACTGCTCGCAGCAAAGTCCAACAGACTGCCAGGAGATGTGCTAACGACTACTGGCTCCAGCTCTGTTCCGAGATACAGATAGCAGCTGACACGGGCAACATCAAGGGGATGTATGATGGTATCAAGCAGGCCCTAGGTCCAACACAGAAGAAAATTGCCCCTCTGAAGTCTGCCACAGGCGAGGTCATCCAGGATCGGGCGCAGCAGATGGAACGCTGGGTGCAGCACTACTCTGAGCTATATTCCAGAGAAAATGTAGTCACCGAAGAAGCGCTGAACAACATTGAGTGCCTGCCTGTGCTGGAAGAGCTTGACAGTGAACCAACCCTAGAAGAACTTCACGTGGCCCTGGACTCCCTTGCCTTTGGCAAGGCACCTGGAAAAGACAGCATCCCTGCTGAAGTCCTAAAATGCTGCAAAGAGATCATAGTCACTGAGCTGCATGAAATCCTCTGTCTCTGCTGGAGAGAAGGTGGAGTACCTCAAGACATGAGGGATGCAAACATCATCACGCTGTACAAGAACAAAGGTGACAGGGGTGACTGCAACAACTACCGCGGCATCTCTCTCCTTAGCGTTGTAGGAAAGCTGTTTGCCCGAGTTGTACTAAAGAGGCTCCAGGTACTTGCAGAGAGCGTCTATCCAGAATCGCAGTGTGGATTCCGAGCCAACAGGTCCACCACTGATATGGTATTCTCCCTTAGACAACTGCAGGAGAAATGCAGGGAACAACGACAGCCACTCTTTATAGCCTTCATAGATCTCACAAAGGCTTTCGACCTGGTCAGCAGAGACGGCCTCTTCAAGATTCTCCCCAAGATTGGATGTCCACCCAGGCTCCTCAGCATCATCAGATCTTTCCACAAGGACATGAAGGGCACTGTTGTCTTCGATGGCTCCACATCAGACCCTTTTGACATCCAAAGCGGAGTGAAGCAGGGCTGTGTTCTTGCACCAACCTTGTTTGGGATTTTCTTCGCTGTCCTGCTGAAGCAGGCCTTTGGAACTGCAACAGAAGGCATCTATCTCCGGACCAGATCAGACGGAAAGCTCTTCAACCTCTCCAGACTGAGAGCAAAATCCAAAGTCCAGCTGAAATGTCTGCGTGACTTCCTCTTTGCCGACGATGCAGCTGTCACTACCCACTCTGCCAAAGATCTCCAGCAGCTCATGGATCGTTTTAGCAAGGCCTGCCAAGATTTTGGACTGACAATCAGCCTGAAGAAAACACAGGTCATGGTTCAGGATGTGGCCTCACCTCCCTGCATTACAATCTCTGAACATGAACTGGAGGTTGTCCATGACTTTGTGTACCTTGGCTCAACGATCTCCGACACACATTCTCTCGATACCGAGCTAAACAAGCGCATCGGTAAAGCAGCTACCACGTTTTCCAGACTCACAAAGAGAGTCTGGTCCAACAAGAAGCTGACGGAACATACCAAGATCCAGGTCTACAGAGCTTGCGTCCTGAGTACACTTCTGTACTGCAGCGAGTCATGGACTCTTCGCTCACAACAGGAGAGGAAACTGAGCGCTTTCCACATGCGCTGTCTCCGACGCATCCTCGGCATCACCTGGCAGGACAAAGTTCCAAACAACACAGTCCTGGAACGTGCTGGAATCCCTAGCATGTATTCACTGCTGAAACAGAGACGCCTGCGTTGGCTTGGTCATGTCGTGAGAATGGATGATGGCCGGATCCCAAAGGATCTCCTCTATGGAGAACTCGTGCAAGGAAAGCGCCCTACAGGTAGACCACAGCTGCGATACAAGGACATCTGCAAGAGGGATCTGAAGGCCTTAGGGATGGACCTCAACAAGTGGGAAACCCTGGCCTCTGAGCGGCCCGCTTGGAGGCAGGCTGTGCAGCATGGCCTTTCCCAGTTTGAAGAGACACTTTGCCAACAGTCTGAGGCTAAGAGGCAAAGAAGGAAGGCCCATAGCCAGGGAGACAGACCAGGGACAGACTGCACTTGCTCCCGGTGTGGAAGGGATTGTCACTCCCGGATTGGCCTTTTCAGCCACACTAGACGCTGTGCCAGAACCACCTTTCAGAGCGCGATACCATAGTCTTTCGAGACTGAAGGTTGCCAATACTTTGATGAGGCATTCGACCATCTTACCCGGTATGGATGTTAGGCTGACCGGCCTATAGTTTCCCGGGTCCCCCCTCTTTCCCTTTTTAAAGATCGGCATGACATTTGCTATCCTCCAATCCTCTGGCACCGTGGCCGTTTTGAAGAACAAGTTGCATATTTTAGTCAAGAGATCAGCAACTTCATTCTTCAATTCCTTAATAACTCTTGGGTGGATGCCATCAGGACCCGGTGACTTACTGATCTTTAATTTATCAATGAGGTCTGAAACATCTTCTCTTTTAACCTCTATCTGACTTAATTCCTTGGTCAGGAGGGGCCGTTCGGGCAGTGGTATCTGCCCCAGGTCTTCTGCCGTGAAGACAGATACAAAGAACTCATTCAATTTCTCTGCCATCTCCAAGTCTCCTTTTATTTCCCCTTTCCCTCCCTCACCATCCAGAGGGCCAACCGCTTCTCTGGTGGGTTTCCTGCTTCTAGCATATTTGAAGAAGCTTTTATTATTCCCCTAAATGCTGCTGGCCATGTATTCCTCATAGTCTCTCTTGGTCTCCCGTATCACCTTCTTACACTTCTTTTGCCACAGTTTATGTTCCTTTTTATTCTCCTCATTAGGGCAAGACTTCCATTTATGGAAGGAAGCTTCCTTGCCCTTTACGGCCTCTCTAACTTGGCTGGTTAGCCATGCGGGCACCCTCCTGGACTTAGTGGAGCCCTTCTTCCTTTGTGGTATACACTTCCGCTGGGCCTCTATTACTGTTGATTTGAGCAACCTCCATGCACTCTGTAGAGATTGGACTCTTTTTACCTTCCCTTTTAGCCTCCTTCTAACCAGCCTCCTCATTTGAGGGAAGTCTGCTCGTCGCGTCAAGGGTTTTTGTGAGAGTTTTGCCTGGTATTCTTCCCCTGACATGCATGTCGAAACAGATCGCAGCATGATCACTGTTGCCCAATGTCTCAGTAACATTGACATCTCTAACCAGGTCCTGGTAATTTAACCCACAGAGATTCTATGGTGGAGTCGGACCTGCCTTCAATCTCTACTTTGCTGGATTCTATCCCTTCCTTAACCTAAACGACCACCCCACCTCCAACACGCCCTCCCTGTCCCTCCTGTAGAGTTTATAGCCTGGGATTGTGGTATCCCACTGATTCTCCGCATTCCACCAGGTTTCCGTTATGCCCACTATGTCAATGTTTTCCCTAGTCACCAGACATTCCAGTTCTCCCATCTTTGCTTGGAGACTTCAGGCATTTGCATAAAAGCATTTGTACATGGAATGCCCCAGGACAGGCTGCTTATTAGCTCCTTTATCCCGGAATCCTCTCATTGTACCAAACCATCTATCACGTCCCATCACGCTACCATTCCCAAATTCTTCTCCTACTCTGTCTTTGCCTTGCTGTTCTCTAACCTCCCCATCCTCGTCCCATAGGGATGAGGAGTCCTGAACCGGATGCCCCTCGGCTCCTGTCAGCCTTCTCCCAGGGATCAGTTTAAAAGCTACTCTGCCACCTTTATTCACCACAACCACTACCTCCTCCCCAGCACTATCTACCAGCCTGTCTAGACGAGATGTCCGCAACCTTCGTACTAGGCAGGCAAGTCCTTTGCTGTTAGGTTTCAGGAGATTCTCAGAAAAGTTTCTTATTAAAGATACAAGCTTTTTCTAAGCAACACCAAGTTGTAGGAAGTGTCAAAACACAAAGCAAAGCATTTAATGAAATGTTCTGCCTTGCAAATCCACAGCCTGCAATCCCAATCCCTTCTCTCTTCAACCTAACATCTAATGCAAACACCACATTTCATAGGCCAATTCTATGTTTACTTAGGAATAAGACCCACCAAGCTCAGGGGTGGGGTAGGTTAGACATGCTTACAAAGTAGGCAATAGAGAACTGCAGCCCTGGATAGGGATGCTGGGAGGTGCAGGTATGCCAAGACAAACAACATATATCAAAAGGTAAAGACCTAGTGAGCAGCTCTTGCTTCACACACTCAAAATCTACCTGATCATTCAAATCTTTAGTATTTAAGTACCACCTTTCTACATTTTTCACTTTTCGAAGAACTGTAGACACTCACCAATAAGGCAAGAAATTTCTGCCAATAAATCATCTCCTGACCTTATCTGCAAGGTCACTCAGGAGTCAGGGCTGTTCAAGCAAGTTGCTGCCCAGAGGAGAGCAAGAGGACAATGCAGAGAGAATTAGGGCAATTAGACTACAAGGCAAGCCCTCCAGGGCAAGCTGCAGCCTAAGTTAACCCTTTCATTCCTTTTGAGAAAAAAGTAAGATCAAGGCTTCCATTTAAATCAAGCAAGCCTTGTTGTCTTTAGCAGAATCACATCAGACCCTTCTGCACCCTCCTTCCATTTTGCAAATGTCTGGCAGAGGTCTGGTTTTTAAACAGCAGGATGTAATCCTCATTTCCATCTGAAACAATCCAAGGCTACAATTCAGTACACCATTACTTAAGAATAACACCCATGGAAAGCAATGGGGTCTACTTCTGAGTAAAACAGATTACAACTATGTGTAGCTGCTCATGTGCATTCCTTATTGGTTGTCTCTCTGCTGTGAACTGAACTGCACACTCCCAATTATGTATTAAAAGTTGTATATTATATGTAGAGCCTTTGGCTTAACACACCAGGTACCTTAAAGAAGGATATGATTTATGGTTCTACCGGTATGTTGTTTACAGTGCACTTACTCTGACAGTGTTTACAAAAAGGTTGTGAAGACCAGCATTTAAAAAGTTAATGAATAAAAATGAACCTTATGATATTTTACTAAATTTTGAAGCCTATCCCCATTCAAACTCAGAAATGACTACGTGAGCCTGATTAAGTTGCTATCATGACTGCGGATACTGTCCATGATTACAAGGGACCAATATCGGGCTGGCAAGCCCTATCTCCTGGCACTGCCCATTGCTTCACCTGGCAAAAGCCGGGGACAGCTTTTCTCTACACTAGTAAAATGTTATCTTTGGAGAGAGTTTTTCCCCATGGAAACCCCATGAGTTTTTCCCCATGTCCTTAAGGAAGGGGGGGGCAGAGCTAAGAAGCATGCTAGCACTAAGTGGTAGGGCATGCTGATACAACAGATACATTTTAGAATACTACCTGAATAGGGCTTCAGAGGAGAGGCAAACTGTGGCTTGGTGACATGCAAGTACCTTTTCTTTGCCTCTCCAAGCACACATAGATTGAGTCTCAGGGCACAATTCACCCTTTTGTTCACCTGTCCAGAAGCAGGAACCATACAGCTAAGTACAGTGTTGATGGCAATTAAAAGGTGCAAATGGTTAACCAATGATTAGCAGCCAGATCAGACCTCTGGCCATCATATGGGACTTTTAAATTAAGATAGAGTAAAACTGTGGGAAACATTTTAGCACAAATTTTTAAAAGTTCTGAAGAACACAGATATCTCACATCTTACTATTGCATTCTTTGAGTTTTGTATGAAATGTCCCAGTTATGCCCAAGTATATGAGCTCCAATACTGTGAGACACTTACTGCCAGAAGACTCTAATGAAGTGGACTATGACCACAAAAGCTTATGCCAGCGGTTCCCAAACTCTCCAGGAGTTTGGGAGCTGCTGTAAGTCTTTGTGGGGGAGGGTGGAATGCAGAGACCCAATGGTTTATGCTTAAGCAAACTGGTAGTCTTTAAGGGATGACAAGATTCTTTGTGGTTTAGGCTGGCCTCATGACAGAGCCTGGCCTCATGACAAAAGTCACCTTTTGGCCTCCAGATGACTGACTGGAACAGTCATCCAAACTGCCCCTTTCCAGCATTCTGAATGGATGCTGGTGACTCACTTCCTCAGACCTGTTTGACCCTGAGCATGCCATGCATACATTTCGGGCACTGCTTTGGCACAAGGAGCTTTACAGTTATGAAGAAGCTCTAAGGAAGAACCTCTAAGCCATTGCTCAGTTGTCGGCTTGCAGTTATTTTAAGAATAAAACGCAGCAGCCACTTGGCACAACATCCAAGGAAAGAAAGCCTAGTTCTCCTGGAAGCAGGAATTGTATCTGGGTAGCACTACTTTAGACTGCAGGTGCAGGCTCTCATGACTGAATGCTCTTCTGAATAAAAAATATTCCCTGCACATATGAAACTGACATGTTATGGAAAAGGAATCTAGTCTTGCCCTTTCTCTGATCCGACAGTTTTCTACGCAGAAGATTTCTACTGGGCTAGTTTTTCCCCGTCTTGTTTTTAATACAGAGACACATTCAATCACGTGAGTCTCCACCTGCAGGTCACAGTGGGTGACCATGTCAATGAGGACTAAACCAAGGTAACCAAGTTACCAAGGTACAGTACTGCCCACTAAAACTTTAAGCACCATCTATTCGATCTATGCCCTAAAATGAACTGGCTCCTGAGAAAAACAAGATGGCATTTTAAGTCATGACAATCCTCACAACCTGTTGAGTGTCTGAGGAACCCCAACTTCTGCCTTCAAATAGGGTTGTGCAACACTGGAAAGTCCAGACTAGTACAGTATATGTAAATCTGGGAAAAATACTGTTCTGCTTCACTGAACTATAAACAGAACATTTCAACAATTGGTTACGGTTTTTGTTGTTTTATAAGAAAAACTTAAGGGTGGGGGGGGGAGAATTCCCTGAAGTTCTTGGAAGCAGACAACATGGGAAGTTTACTTCACATGGTCCCTTGCACATCCATCCTCCCCAACTAACCCTTCAAATCCAATGTTCTCTATGTTCTGCTTCATATACCCTATGGTACCTTGGAATCTTCCATGCTGTTTCCTGACTTAGCACAATGGCATGCTCTGGTTCTAGCCACATGTCACACTGCTGATCTAATACTGTTGGCAGACATAGGCAGAATTTGATTGGGCAAACCCCAGCTGATGATATGCATTCACCAAAATACAAATGTACCTCTGCCCAGCAAACTATGCTACAATGCACTCCAGAAGCAGGATTGATGTTCCCTTAACCAATTAGTTCCTTTAAGTCAAGATTTTCAAACTGTGTTCTGGGAAACAGTAGGTCTCCTTGAAAAGCTTATCAGGGTAAGCAGGGATGTCGGGGCCCCTCCCAGATGCCCTGACCCCCGACTTACCCTGGAGCAGGCACCCCATGCCCAGGGTGGGGAGGCTTCCCTGCCCTTGAAGAGGGCAAAGAAGGTTGGCTCACCCCAACCAGCCAGAGGGGGCTGGCAGGGCAAACAAGGAACACTGCAGGAAACAAGCCAGGAACAGGAAAGGCCTTTTCTGCCCCACCTGGAGGAAGGGGAGGGGCCAAAGGGGGTGGGCTTGCTCCATAAAACACGGAGTCCAGGGATGAGAGGCAGTCAGTGTGAAGCAGGGAGCTGTGAGGTAAACAGCTCCTACTCCTAGGCCAGCTTTGACAGCTCTGCTAGGGAGGAGGACAAGGGTGCTGGAACCTCCTCCAGCCAATCTTGAGGCCTCCCTGGGGGTGGAACAAGCCTGCTCCAGGCCCCTCCAGGGCAGGGACCCTACAAGGGAAATTAAAGATTTATGGCAGCAACCAGGTCACATCATGCCAAACAGCCAACTAAGTTTCCATTCAGTTAATGAATACAAATTCTTTCCATCAGCAACCAGGTCAGATTAGTTCCCCAGGTCTTATAAAGACAACAGTCTGGCAAGTGTTTGTTTCTAAAACATGAAACACACAAAAACTCCTCAACAGCACAGAAACTAACAGGCCCAAAGTAAAGATCAAACGCCTGAGTTCACAGAAAAATCCAACAATGACTTTAAAAGTGACAACTCTTGTTAATACTATAAGGCACCCACACTTATAACAAATCTGTTCATCATTAACAAACTCTCTCTGCAACATGCAATTTTTGATAAGGTTTAGGGCCCACTTTCCATTTATATGGGGCAGGGGTGCCCAAACCCCAGCCCAGGGGCCATTTGCAGCCCTCAGGGACTCCCAAGCCGGCCCGCGGGGAGCCCCCAGTCTCCAATGAACCTCTGCCCCTATGGAGAGGAGCTGGCCCAAGGCAACTGCTCTCAGTGTGAGGGCAACCGTTCAACCTCTTGCATGAGCTGTGGGACAAGGGCTCCCTCCGTTGCTTGCTGTTTTATATCTGTGATGCTGCAGCAGCAGTGAAGGAAAGGCCGCCTTTGCTTTGTGCAAGGTCTTTTATAGGCCTTGAACTATTGCAAGATCTTCATTCACTCATATAAGTTCCATCTCTAATAAATTTATTTATGTGAATTTATTTAAATTTGAAATGTTAAATTAATTCTTTTTTTTTCCGGTCCCACACAGTGGGACTCACACTCTGACACAGTGTCAGAGAGATGATGTGGCCCTCCTGCCAAAAAGTTTGGACGCCCCCGATATGGGGCAACAGTGATACTCAACAGCCCAGGCTTGACACGCTAGAACATTCCATGCAAGGGTTCCACAGCAACCATCCATCCTCAAATGTGTTTGCTTTAAGGCAGTGATTTTCAATTGTTGTGCCTTCAAGAAAGTTAAACCTGTCACTCCATCTGCAGACAGGCAATGGGATAACCACACAGACTCCTTTATGGTATAATTCTAAATGTTTAGCACTTACTCTACGGAATGATACTACATAGAATGTATCTCCCCTTCTGTGAATTGCATCAAAGAAGTCTTGGTAATTCCGTGGCGAAGCATAATAAACTTGCAACTCACTTCCCACATTCTTGCTGAAATATAAGAAAATGTCAGAATTAGAACTGAAGACAGTTTTTTCTAACTGCATCTACAATGTCACTACACAAGTTCAAATTCTGATATCTAGTATCTTAAGACTTCAGGGAAGGCAGCAGAAGGCAGGCTTACTGAGGAGAGTGATTGGTACTTATATGCCCCTTCTTTCTCTGTTTTTCCCATAATATTGGCGCAGCAGCTGACTGGGAGGAGGAATTAGTAATTCTACGCTCTATTATCATTCCAAACTAAAGGGAGGTCAGTTGGGAGCAGTACCCACAAGCAATCAGACATGACAACCCAATGAATTATCCATGAATATGGACTAGGCAGGCGAGTACTCAAAACGTAACTGGTTTATTAAAAACTCTAAAACAAAACGGAATTAAAACAAAAAGGGGGAAGGTAGAAAAAAGTACAAACTGTATGTCAAGTTGTATGTACATCAGCTGTAGGCACAAAGAAAAAGTTTGATCAAATGAACCCAAGAAACAGTAATGCCCAGCAGAGGAAGCTCGGAAGCTACACAAGGGCAGGCATAAAAAAATTTCCAGTGTATCACTAAAACAACAAAGTATGCAAGCTACCCAGGAGTGAATTAGGCAAACACAATAAAATTAATTCCCTCAATAAGTCTGTCTGGGTTGAGAGAGCGACTGTCAGTGGATGCACGCTGAACCAAGGCAGTACTGCCTACTAGCTGGCACACTCACTGCCTTTCTGCTCCATTCTCTCCTCTGTTTGGACACATGGCTGAAAGGGGAAACGTATTGGCAGATTCAATCTACCAATACGTTTCCCCAGGAAACTAGACTAGACGAGCCAGAGGGCTCCCTGGGCAGAACCCCACTCCCAGAAAAATAGTGAACCTCAGAGGTCTCTCTCACTCTCACAGTAGCTCCTGCAGAGCAAGGAGATATGACAATCCACTGTACATCCCATACCAGGAACCAGGCAGATTCAAGGTTAAACTTAAAAGGTTTATTTAAAAAGTGTAAGAGAGAGAGAAAGAGAGAGGGGATAACAAAACCAAATAAACAAGAAAAAAAGAGCAAGAAGAATTGAATTTGGAAGGAAAAGAGTTAACGAAACTGTTGACTTGTATCCAATCAGACAGCTTTTGAAGAATGTGTTCTGTGTTCTGTGTTCTGCATCGAGTGCCACATGTATGATTATATGCCTCTGGGGCATAAGTCATGGGTGTGTCCTCGGTGCAAGGAGCTCCAGGCTCTCAGGGAACGCGTCCGCTCCCTTGAAGCCTTGGTGGCCGACCTGGAGAAGCGCAGGCAGCCAGAGGAGGACCGTGGGGAGACTTCCGGGGACGATCAGGCTTCGTCCCAACCTCAGGCGTGCAGCTCCTCGGCTGCCCGGGTGGGAAGTCTCGGGACTGGAGGACGTCATCCTGGAGAGGAGGGAAACAATCCCCTAGGGGGGATCCCTTCTCCAGGGGATGGGCCCGTATCCGAGCGCACTCGGGATACTCCTCGGTGGGAGGGGGGTCGGGGGCTTCTTGTAGTGGGGGATTCGATTATTAGAAACATAGAGAGGGGGGTTTGCGACGGATGTGAGGACCGCATGGTGACTTGCCTGCCTGGTGCGAAGGTTGCGGACATCACTTCTCGTCTAGACAGGCTAGTAGACAGTGCTGGGGGAGAGGTAGCGGCTGTGGTGCATGTCGGCACCAACGACGTGGGCAAGTGTAGCTGGGAGGTCCTGGAGGCCAAATTTAGGCTTTTAGGCAGGAGGCTGAAAGCCAGGACCTCAAAGGTAGCGTTCTCTGAAGTGCTACCTGTTCCACGCGCAGGGCCAGCTAGGCAGGCGGAGATCAGGGGTCTCAATGCGTGGATGAGACGGTGGTGTAGGGAGGAGGGGTTTAGATTCGTTAGGCACTGGGGAACGTTTTGGGACAAGCGGGGCCTGTACAAGAGGGACGGGCTCCATTTGAACCAGAATGGAACCAGACTGCTGGCGCATAACATTAAAAAGGTGGCAGAGCAGCTTTTAAACTGATCCCTGGGGGAAGGCCGACAGGAGCCGAGGGGCATCCGGTTTGGGACTCCTCATCCCTATGGGATGAGGATGGGGAGGTTAGAGAACAACAAGACAAAGGCAGGGTAGGAGAAGAAATTGGGAAAGGTAGGGTGATGGGATGTGATAGACGGTTTGGCACAATGAGAGGATGCGGGGACAAAGGAGCGAATAAGCAGCCCATCCTGGGGCATTCCGTGTATAAATGCTTTTATGCGAATGCCCGAAGTCTACGAGCAAAGGTGGGAGAACTGGAATGTCTGGTGACAAGGGAAAATATTGACATAGTGGGCATAACGGAAACCTGGTGGAATGTGGAGAATCAGTGGGATACCGCAATCCCGGGCTATAAACTCTACAGGAGGGACAGGCAGGGGCGTGTTGGAGGTGGGGTGGCCCTTTATGTTAAGGAAGGGATAGAATCCAGCAAAGTAGAGATTGAAGGTGGGTCCGACTCCACCGTAGAATCTCTGTGGGTTAAATTACCAGGCTTGTGCAGCGATGTAATACTGGGGGTGTGCTATCGTCCTCCAGACCAGAAATCTGATGGGGACCTTGAAATGAGGAAACAGATCAGGGAGGTGACAAGGAGGGACAGGGTTGTAATCATGGGGGACTTCAATTATCCTCATATTGACTGGGTCAATTTGTGTTCTGGTCACGATAAGGAAACCGGATTTCTTGACGTGCTAAATGACTGTGGCTTAGATCAGCTAGTCAAGGAGCCCACCAGAGGACAGGTGACTCTGGATTTAATTTTGTGCGGTACGCAGGACCTGGTTAGAGATGTAAACGTTACTGAGCCATTGGGGAACAGTGATCATGCTGCGATCCGTTTTGACGTGCACGTTGGGGGAAGAATACCAGGCAAATCTCTAACAAAAACCCTTGACTTCCGACAGGCGGACTTCCCTCAAATGAGGAGGCTGGTTAGAAGGAGGTTGAAAGGGAGGGTAAAAAGAGTCCAGTCTCTCCAGAGTGCATGGAGGCTGCTTAAAACAACAGTAATAGAGGCCCAGCAGAGGTGTATACCGCAAAGAAAGAAGGGTTCCACTAAATCCAGGAGAGTGCCCGCATGGCTAACCAGCCAAGTTAGAGAGGCTGTGAAGGGCAAGGAAGCTTCCTTCCGTAAATGGAAGTCTTGCCCTAATGAAGAGAATAAAAAGGAACATAAACTGTGGCAAAAGAAATGTAAGAAGGTGATAGGGGAGGCCAAGCGAGACTATGAGGAACGCATGGCCAGCAACATTAAGGGGAATAATAAAAGCTTCTTCAAATATGTTAGAAGCAGGAAACCCGCCAGAGAAGCGGTTGGCCCTCTGGATGGTGAGGGAGGGAAAGGGGAGATAAAAGGAGACTTAGAGATGGCAGAGAAATTAAATGAGTTCTTTGCATCTGTCTTCACGGCAGAAGACCTCGGGCAGATACTGCTGCCCGAACGGCCCCTCCTAACCGAGGAGTTAAGTCAGATAGAGGTTAAAAGAGAAGATGTTTCAGACCTCATTGATAAATTAAAGATCAATAAGTCACCGGGCCCTGATGGCATACACCCAAGGGTTATTAAGGAATTGAAGAATGAAGTTGCAGATCTCTTGACTAAGGTATGCAACTTGTCCCTCAAAACAGCCACAGTACCAGAAGATTGGAGGATAGCAAATGTCACGCCTATTTTTAAAAAGGGAAAGAGGGGGGACCCGGGAAACTATAGGCCGGTCAGCCTAACATCCATACCGGGTAAGATGGTGGAATGCCTCATCAAAGATAGGATCTCAAAACACATAGACGAACAGGCCTTGCTGAGGGAGAGTCAGCATGGCTTCTGTAAGGGTAAGTCTTGCCTCACGAACCTTATAGAATTCTTTGAAAAGGTCAACAGGCATGTGGATGCGGGAGAACCCGTGGACATTATATATCTGGACTTTCAGAAGGCATTTGACACGGTCCCTCACCAAAGGCTACTGAAAAAACTCCACAGTCAGGGAATTAGAGGACAGGTCCTCTCGTGGATTGAGAACTGGTTGGAGGCCAGGAAGCAGAGAGTGGGTGTCAATGGGCAATTTTCACAATGGAGAGAGGTGAAAAGCGGTGTGCCCCAAGGATCTGTCCTGGGACCGGTGCTTTTCAACCTCTTCATAAATGACCTGGAGACAGGGTTGAGCAGTGAAGTGGCAAAGTTTGCAGACGACACCAAACTTTTCCGAGTGGTAAAGACCAGAAGTGATTGTGAGGAGCTCCAGAAGGATCTCCCTAGACTGGCAGAATGGGCAGCAAAATGGCAGATGCGCTTCAATGTCAGTAAGTGTAAAGTCATGCACATTGGGGCAAAAAATCAAAACTTTAGATATAGGCTGATGGGTTCTGAGCTGTCTGTGACAGATCAGGAGAGAGATCTTGGGGTGGTGGTGGACAGGTCGATGAAAGTGTCGACCCAATGTGCGGCGGCAGTGAAGAAGGCCAATTCTATGCTTGGGATCATTAGGAAGGGTATTGAGAACAAAACGGTTAGTATTATAATGCCGTTGTACAAATCGATGGTAAGGCCACACCTGGAGTATTGTGTCCAGTTCTGGTCGCCGCATCTCAAAAAAGACATAGTGGAAATGGAAAAGGTGCAAAAGAGAGCGACTAAGCTGATTACGGGGCTGGGGCACCTTCCTTATGAGGAAAGGCTACGGCGTTTGGGCCTCTTCAGCCTAGAAAAGAGACGCTTGAGGGGGGACATGATTGAGACATACAAAATTATGCAGGGGATGGACAGAGTGGATAGGGAGATGCTCTTTACACTCTCACATAATACCAGAACCAGGGGACATCCACTAAAATTGAGTGTTGGGCGGGTTAGGACAGACAAAAGAAAATATTTCTTTACTCAGCGCGTGGTCGGTCTGTGGAACTCCTTGCCACAGGATGTGGTGCTGGCGTCTAGCCTAGACGCCTTTAAAAGGGGATTGGACGAGTTTCTGGAGGAAAAATCCATTATGGGGTACAAGCCATGATGTGTATGCGCAACCTCCTGATTTTAGGAATGGGTTAAGTCAGAATGCCAGATGTAGGGGAGAGCACCAGGACGAGGTCTCTTGTTATCTGGTGTGCTCCCTGGGGCATTTGGTGGGCCGCTGTGAGATACAGGAAGCTGGACTAGATGGGCCTATGGCCTGATCCAGTGGGGCTGTTCTTATGTTCTTAATGCTTCAGTGATTTCACCTAAATAGTGTATGTTATTTGGAAAATCCCATTATTACTCACCGAATGCTGGTGTCAGTGTAGGGAATGGCCATCAGCTCAGAATTTGCATTTTCTCTTGAAGAGTTCTTGAGAGATGAAAAAAATAAGATCACACAAAGGGAAATGACTAAACACTGAATGTAAATAATTCTAGTATCTTGTTTAAATTGTTGAGTGTTATGCAAATTGTCTGTCAATTGTAAAGTACAATTGTTAATCATTTGATATGCCAATAAAGGTTTCAGAAAGAGAACACTGAATGTAACATTTGGAAAAGATCCATAGTTCAATGATGGAGCTAAAATCTCTTGAATACAGATCTTTATGTGAAAGGGGAACATAGGGACTTTTGTGGATGATACTTAAGTCATCCCACCATGTTCATGCAATTAATGAAGTGTGTGCATGTGATGCAGGCATCAGTTCAACTCCTTCCCTCATTTTCCAGTGAGTTTTCTTAATTGTGTGAATTGTCTTAATCTCAACACATCTTTAAAGGAGGTTTAGCAGGGCATGCAGAGGGGCCAGTTCAGACCAACCAGTCCCATACACAATTAAGAAAACTGATTTGGCTACAAGGGGAGAAGCCAGGATGCACACATGCTTAGGGTGTCCACATCCTTAATCACATGCGACTGGTGGGATGAATAAAGTTTCCTCCAAACCAGTCCTATCTGTAGACATCCACCAAAGCAATCACCCTTGAGTAAAGATGGACAAAAACAAGTTTCAGGGGTCCAAACTAGTCTCTAGGAAATTCTACTCCTATAGGAGAAAGGGCATCAGATACTAAGGATTTGACATTGTCTCATCATTTCCCCACTGCTACAAAAACCACCTGAGTAATTTTCTTGCACAAGGTTGTTGGCACAACTCCATCTGCTGTCCAGAGGGACAGGTTACTGTTCAAAGAGGGCAAGTACTGCCCAGAGACCCAAACTGTTCTACCTGTTCTCTCTGTGATCCTCGCAGGGTGTGGTCTTAATTCTAATTCCTTCCCTTCCTCTCTGAGCAGGCTCTCTCTCTCTGACCACCAACCTGATAAGATGTGCATAACAAGGCCCTGATGCCCATGCCATCGTAAGCACAAGGCCTGTAGGGTGAGGCAGCCCCAGAGCCTTGCCATCTCTAAGTCTTAGTTGAACCTCTGATCCTAATTAGACACTGTAAATACGAGTATGCATTTGATGGAACCATGAGTAAACTTCTCCTTTCTGCAACTTCACTGGTTTGTGTGTATCTTTTATTAGTAGCAGTCAGCCTGGGTGAGGGAGATTCCCTGAGGTGATACCCGATGGTGCAGTCTGCTGCCTCTCTGCTTCCCCCCAACAATCACAAATAAGAAAATATTCCCAAGGAAGGAAACATACAGCATGAACCTACTTGGACAAACTGAGCTTTCTGCTGCTGATTATTTGACATCCTCCTGGATCTTGTCCTTTCTGCTTCATGTCTGTGAACCCAGCCTCGCAACTCATGACTCAACCTATAAATTCAACAATAGAATTAGTTGTTTCTTTTATTAAAAAATCCACCTAGAATTGTTCTTGAGAAAACACACTCACACAGCTCCCCCTATTACTACCAAAGTAAATAATCAATTCTGATATTTCACATTCAGACCTCTGGTTCACACTCTTATTGTTACTAGTGGTGTTTTCTATATTATTTTGTACTGTTTCCTCATATTCATGTAATTTATTACCACACTGCACTCCTGGACTATTTCCTGAAGTCTCTACGTACATCAGTGGACCTTGACAGGGACTATAGATACTGCTTCTCCAGAACTCAGGCCAAGACTCCATTTTTTAATCTCTGTTTGCTACCAAGATGCCAGATTTGGGAAAAAGGGGCCAAAGTTGCAAATGTTTATTTGACTGCTGCCTGTATTTGTATTTCAGCTGTAAGTCCACTGCTTGTCAGGAAAACTATCCATGCTCGCTTGAATTCTACTCACACATAGAGCCCAATCCTATTTAACTTTCCAGAGCCAATGCAGTCATGCCAATGGGGCATACACTGCATCCTGTGATGGGAGAGCAGTTACAGGAGCCTCTTCAAGGTAAGGGAATGTTTGTTCCTTTACTTTGGGACTGCACTGTGACTACATCAGCACTAAAAAGTTGGACAGGATTGGGCCCTACCTAAGTTACGCATTAACACAAGAAAGAGCAGCTTTTCTCTTCAAAGCTTTTCTCTTCAAATCTCTTCTTGCACATCCTTCACATTCTCCCTCAAGCCCTTCCTCTTCTAAAGCTTAGGGACTGGGATCAAAAGAGTAAGGCTCTCTCTAATTCCTTCCCTAAACATTATCTCTTTCTTACCTCTCCCAGTGCACAAAATACAGGTGGGTCCTCTTTATCCACAGGTTTGTGATAGTTGGGACCTTGTTCCGGTCATGACTGGGAACCTTTCTGAGGCCCACAGAAGCTGTGCACTGCTTCCCCAAGGCTCAGAATGCCCCCCCCCCAATGGATGTGACTGGAGCATAGCTCCAATCACGTTCAGAGGTCTGGGTGTCCATAGAACACCCAGAACACCTGTGGATGCTGAAGTATGACTTGTATACACTACAAACAGCATTCAGTCACAAGCCAAGCACACACACACATTTATTAGAGTTGTTTGAGATTTCTTACTGCTTTTTTATTGAACTATTATTGAACTACTGGAGAAAAGGTAACTTTGGTATACATTATTTTGATGTCTGCTCTCTTACAATGAACCGTTTTGACTGGAAGCTCTCCTTGGCACCTAGTCTATTCTTTAAAAGGGAGCATTTCTGCTCTCTGCATTGTATTAACCTGCAACCGGTTAAAAATTCCTTATTAGGGACACATTTCATTTTGCCTTAACTACTTTTCCCTTGGATAGGGCAGGACTGATCACCTTGTAACCTTCTCCATGGAAACATTTATTACTTGATTCCCTACACAGTACCCTTGGTGACTGTCACAAGAAAGGGCTAAATTTCCTTGAATTTTGTAAGCAGGGTGAGAGGAACCTTGCTTGGAGAAACTGTACTGGCGGCATCAGCCTTCCTTTGCTCACATAGTTATTTAACTGGTTCAAGGATACCTTGTTTGATGAATGAGCTGCAGCACTGGGTTTAATAAGGGTGGGAGATTTGCACTATGAGCAAGTAGTGAGCAATCACATAACCTTCTAGAGCAGTGTTTCTCAAACTCTGGGTCAGAATACACTAGGTGGGTCACAAGCCAATTTTAGGTGGGTCCCCATTCATTTCAATTTGTATTTTATTTTTAATGTACTGTACTTGATGCTACCATGGTGTGTAACTGCATTTAGGGAAATGTTACAGATGAAAATGTTTTCATAGGCTTCTTTGTATATGCTTTTAACAATGTTAGTAAATGGAGCTTACTGATGAGTACGTGTGTATAGCAGTGGTTCTCAAACTGGTGGGTCATGACCCACCAGTTCGTGTAATGCTCCCCTGTCCCTTTAAGGGGGGAAGGGGAGGAAGGCAGCGACACGATCCCCAGGATCACTGGGGGGCTAAGGGGGGTGTTTTGCACTTACTTTCAGAAGGCAGGGCTGCAGGAGGTGCGGGGAGCCCTGCACAGTGCTCCCCGAGGCTTGGAACCTTTGCTAAAAGCGGGCGCAAAGGAAGTGCTTTGCGCCCACTTTTAGTGAATGTTCCAAGCCTCAGGGAGCACTGTGCAGGGCTGCACAGGGCTCCCCACACCTCCTATAGCCTACTGCAGCCCTGCCTTCTGAAAGTGCAAAACACCCCCTCTCGTCCACCTTAGTGACGCAATCCTGGGGATCGCGTCGCTGTCCTAGCCCCTCCCCTGCAAGAATTTACTGAAGGAGTAAAGCTCCCTCAAAGTTTGAGAACTGCTGGTGTATAGAATTGCAGCCTTTGGGATGGTTGGGGAATTATTTTTAAACAGCAATTGCTTGGAAAAGTTAGGGTTCTTTATTCTGAATACATTTTTAAACATATACTTATTGTAAACTTTTTACTTGCGTACTTGATTGATTGATTTGATCATATGGGGGTGTCAAAAATTCGACACCCTCATATACTCAGTATTCAGTAAATACTTGAGAAGTATTTACTAAAGACAGTTCAAGAAACAATATTTAGGACTAGCATGCTGGTCCAAATACTAGCTAACCATCATATTTGATGGAGGGGCTCAGCCACCCAAGGCGAGGAGGAAACAGGCAACTGACCAGGTGGAGGCCAGAGACAAGCAGCTAATCCGAGGCAGACAGAAGTGCAAAGTCCTTGAACCAATCAGGCAGTAAATTCCACCACCAACCCCAACCAAGGAGACTGCTTACCGGAGTGATTCTGTGCGGTTGATCAATGGCTGGCAAGGTGGGGGAGAAATGTATATTATTGGTTCCTCAGTAACCACCATAAGTGCTTTATTATCCGAAACGGAATTCTTATATCTAGAAGTAAAAAACAAGCGCTTTTAGTAATAATAATTTTTTAAAAGCTTTTGAGAGAAGTAAGAGGCCACAAACACGTCTGTGGAGCTCAACACAGAGCAAGGGTAGAACCAGAACAACTCATGAGGCAGGAGAATTAGGAAATTATAATGTCACCTTAGCTCAGGGGTGCCCAAACCACAGCCCAGGGGCCACTTGCGGCCCTCAGAGACTCCCAATCCGGCCCGCGGGGAGCCCCCAGTCTCCAATGAGTCCCTGGCCCTTTGGAGACTTGCTGGAGCTAGTGCTGGCCCAATGCAACTGCTCTCAGTGTGAGGACGACTGTTTGCCCTCTCACATGAGCTGTGGGATGAGGGCTCCCTCCACTGCTTGTTGTTTCACATCTGTAATGCAGCAGTGGCAGCAAAGGAAAGGCCAGCCTTGCTTTGTGCAAGGCCTTTTATAGGCCTTGAGCTTCATCCATTCATATAAGTTCCATCTCTAATATATTTATTTATGTAAATTTATTTAAATTTGAAATGTAAATTAATTCTATTTTTCCTGGCCCCGACAGTGTCAGAGAGATGATGTGGCCCTCCTGCCAAAATGTCCTGCCCTAGCTCATGGAAGACATCATCAAGAAATATAAGATATTTGAAAGCAAATTAAAACTGAGGTCATCAAATGTGGCCAGAAAAATTCTTGGAAGTTCTTGGAACCTCATGACCAGCAGCAGACTCAATAAAATGGAATGTGAAAAAGCCAGACCAAAGAACTGTCAAGAAAAGAACTGGGGGCAGCAGGTGTAAACCAAACAAATCATGCCAAATCAACATAATCATTGTTTTCTCTTATACATGATTCTAAGAAGGTTCTGGAGACAAAATAAACTGGAGGAGGGAGTGGGAAGAGGAAAGTAAGGCAGGAGCAGAGACTGGAAGAGGTACAGAGCTGAAATTCTCATCTCCTCCATCAGGTTCCCCTACACTGGCAATCTAGGACACAAGTCAACACATCCCAGACACAATCAGATTGGCAAAGCCAGGGCACTGAGAGTCCAGATGCAGGAATGTGGCAAAAGCATGTGTTCAATAGAGTTCCACTGTTAGCATTTCTTCAGTCCTTTCCTTTACTCAAAGTATTGCAAAGACATTACAAACACTCTTGTCTTGCTGCCTGCTTTCCAAAACATTCTCAACTATTCATGCTTTCAGCACATCTGTGGCTGGCTATTTAAAAGAAGAAAAAAGCTACTGGAAGGAAAGACTCTGATAGGATGGAACAACCCATTAGTTAAAAAGCCAAAGCTTCAATCTGGAGATGATTAAGCACACATTTACCCACTGTAAATGTCTGCAACTAGCCAACAAGAACATTAGCAATAGAACAGGAATGCTATCCAGGGAGGCCATGGACCAGACGGCAGCCACAAGCTTACTTGGACCATCAGGACCAAATGCCCATAAATGGAGCCAGTCAAGGAAAAGATGCTACCCTGTCATTCTGATCTCCATTGATACCATAAGCATTACTGAAATTTATTCTGAGTTATCGGGGGGAGGTAACATTCTATGGGCATATTTTTATGAAGGACTCTGTTATCTGACAAGCATCATATTTTAATATCTAATTAAGGAGCAGATTTGTTCTCCATAGGTTCAACTGGAAAAATGCACAAACTTAATTTACCTCCTCCTCTGATGGAATGACCACTAGATCATGGGAATGCAATAGACACAGCATATCTAGATTTTAAAAAAGCATTTTACAAAGTCTCCCATTGGATATAATGTGGGCTATAGCTGGTACTGCTGTTTCGTTGGTATAAAGCTCATTGAACAGCCATTCCCAGCGAGTGCCAACAGAAGACTCCATGTCAACCTAGAGAGAAGTTCTGAGTGGGGTGCCACAGGGTTGTGACTTGGACCCTGGGTTGTTCAACATTTTTATAAATGACCTGAATGAGGGGAAGAGGGAATACTTTTCAAATCTGCAGATGATACAGTGGGGGCAATGGCTAATACCCTGGAAGACAGAATCAGGATATAAAACTATCACAACCACTAAATCATTAGGTTCATGCCAAAAATATGTTATTTAATTAAAACAAATGTGAAGTCCTGCATGCAGGTAGGTACAAACAAATGTGAGGCACTAAATACAGGGTGGAGAAGACCTTGGCAGTAGCACTTATGAAAAAGATCTAGGTATCTTATGATTGTGCTATATTTACTTGGAAGTAAGTTTGGAGTGTCCAATGGGACACTCTCAGCTAAGCATACATAGGATTGCAACCCTACTGGACCATGAACCAGCAGTATGATGTGGCTGCAAACAAAGCAAATACAATGTTGGACTGTATTAGAGGTACAGTGTTTGCATTATAAGTAGTAATAGTTCCATTCTATTCTGCAAGAATCAGACTTCACTTATAATGAGATGGCCAGGACTGGACGCAATATTCCAAAGAGGACACGGATAACGTGGAACAAGTTCAGAAGAGAGGGCAACAAAGATGAGGAGGTGTCTAGAAACAAAGTTCTACAAGGAATGGTTAAGAGTTTGGCATGTTTGAACTGGTGAAGAGAAGACTAAAGCAGAAATGATTGTCATCTTCAAGCATCCGAAGAGCTGTCACATAGAAGAAGGGAGGGCGTACTTTCTGAACCAAGCACTTGAAAACGCAGAGAAGTACACAACAGGAAGAATTTCTTTAACAGCTGTCCAGCATTGAAACAGTCTGCTTCATGCAGTAATGGGCTCCCCTTCCTTGGAGATTTACAAATAGAGACTGAATGGCCACCTGTCACAGATGCTGTAGTAGTTGCTGGCACTGAGTAAGAATGTGAAGCAATGAGCTCCTAGGTCCCTTCCAGCTCTAATATTTCATGATCCAACCTATACATTATACAGAGTGAGACAGTAAGCTGAGGTTCTGATTTGCTCCATTTCAAACTGGAAGTATAGAGTCATAATTTAGAATGCTTCCCCACACAAACACAAAATAAAGACCCTTCCTTGCATGAAGTAAATTAGCACAGTGGAAGAAAGGTTGGGTGCAGACCTCTCCCTGATTTTCTGGGAGGAGGTTTTCAGCAAACAGGAGTATTCCAAAATATGACCCCATATCTCCAGTCTGTTGTGGAGCAATCCAGAATTCTACTGCCTCACACTGCATAATGTGCAGAGCAGGTCTTATACAGGTCTCCTCCTGCAAGTCAAGGGTCCTCCTCAGCTTCCACTTCCTCCTCCAGTAGCAGCTTGCTCTCTTTCCATTGCACTGGACAGTGGAGTACAAAAGGACAGTTCAGGTACAGAAGGAAAAACATTGTATGTCAGTGACACACAGGCAACATGAAATCTCTGGATCAGCTATGCCTAATAAAAAGGCTACAAGCTTGGCATCCCATCCTGCTGCTTAACAGACTAACACTTTCTGTCTGCTGCTCCTCTGGCTTCAGCTCAAGTCACAAGCAACAGAGAGCAAGAACTACTAGGTTTCAAAAAGCAACCACTATCATCCAAGGCCAGACTTGTAACTGCTTACAGCTTCAATAGGATCCTGACAAGATCTTCTGCAAGCTGGACAAAGAGACACCTTTTAAAAGTGGTGCTTCTCTTATATTTAGCAGGGGGTAGCAATTGTCTCAATTTTAAGAGACAATGTTGCTGGTGCCTCCCTTCCATTTTTTAGATTGTGAGTCCCTCTAGGACAGGGAACCCTATGTTTTGTTTTTTTTAACTTGTTTTGCTCTTTTTGCTATGTAAGCTGCTTCTGTTGCTAAAAAATGGTATAATACCACAGGTTTAAACAACACTGCAAACTTCTTTTTATGGTCAGGTATCCAAGCCAGAGCTCCAAAGAACAACAGTTTGGCCCTAGTAACCGTAACCTATTCACCAATTCATTTCCAACTGCACTTTTGGCAGTAGTTGTGACATCTGGAGCAGAAATCAATTTATTTTACAGACACAGGTTACAGTGAGGGAACAGCTGAATGAATGTTTTGGAACAGAATTTGGATCAGATGCTCTTAGGCTGTTCAGATTGGTCAAGTCTGGGCAACCCACAGAGCAGTAGGAATGGTTCAGGAGCACATGCTATCACCATTATTACAATCAGCACTGCAGTGTCAAAGCTGCAAGTCACATGCAGACCAAGACTTCAGTCATACCACAGAAATTATGCTCACCCATTATTATTCCTGCCATCTGTTTCCTGCGGTATGTTTTCAGAGAATTCAAGAAGGTGCCTGCTCTGGTGAGCAGGGCTGACACGAAGTTCAGTAGACTTGAGGCCCCATTCCAACGTGCTAAAAGCAAAAGACAAACCTGTCAGTTGAATTCTAGCACATCTTACTGCTGCAAGCCATGTGACAAGGATAGCAGTTGAGATAGAACCCAGCTTTGCTGCTACTCATCTATAGTGGAATCTCTGCCTGGGATATTCAGATTTGATTCACTGGAGACTCCTAATTAACCATGGTTCACCAAAACCATCTAAGAGTGCAGGTGTAGCAAAGCAGCCAGGACTGTGAGCCACAAAATCCTTCTCCAGATCTTGGAATAATATTCCTCATTCTATGTATATTGAACAAACGTACATAGAAGGAATATATAGAAAGGCATACCTTTCTATATTAAAAACGCACTCAAGATGGCTTATAGCATTTGCAACTAACAGAGATTATAATCTTAAAAAAAGAATCTCCAGAAAAACCAACTTTAAAAGCAACAGTTGAAAACGAACCAAGTAGTAAAAATCAGGAATAATGTAAAAGAACCAGATCCTTTGAAAGCTCTGTAGAACTGGATTATTTTCAGAGACCACCAAAAAGCAGGCAGCAAAGCAGCTAGGTGTACTTCTCTAGGGAGGCCACTCTACTTTCAAGGTACCACAATTAAAGGGTTCTGCCTTTCATACCTAACTGCCACCATGGGTCTTGTCTCACACTCAAATGGTGAGGGAACACATAGGAGGGCTTCTGATGTAGAGCAAAGTCCTCAGGCAAACTCATATGGGATGAGGCAAAGCCTAACATACCCTGCTCCAAGAATGCTTAGGCTTATAAATGTCAAAACCAACACCTTGGACCCAGAAACAATTTGGTAGCCAGGAAAGCTGGTAAAGAATTGTTATGATACATGATTGACGGTTCCTGACAAAACCCTAGCGATTGCATTCTGGCCCAATGGAAATTTCCAGACTTTCTTCAAGGGCAATTCCATGCAAAATATGTTTTAGTAATCCAATCTATACTAGCGTATAGTACAATGCTGTAAAAGGATTATAAACTGAACTAAAATGGCAGGAGGGCAGGAGGTCTTGTCTAGAGGGTAGAGCCTCTGTTAGCCCAAAGATAACATCAGAAGGTGCCAGTTCAAGGACACCGGCAGCTCCCTGAACGGCTGAAAATGAGACCTTGAAGCAGTTGACAAGCCGAGCTGAGTGATTCCACCTGCTTTTGGTGTGAGCAAGAAGCATCTCAGCTGCCCTCCATGTGAGAGATGGAGCTGCTTGTCAGTTTGCGTGGGATAACTGGAGACCAGAAGTGAGACCAAACCAGGAAGATCCATTCTGAAATGTTGTTGGTTCTTGAAAGAGAGGACCTCTATGACTGTAAAAATCTCCTTGAGGGATTTAGGAACGCCTGCCTATGTAAACCGCCTTGAATAAAGTCAGAGGAGTAATCCAATGACCAGAAAGGTGGCATATAAATACTGTAATTTAAATACGATAAATACCATAATTACTATTATTATGGAAGTGCTTATTCTCAGTGATGACACCATTCCAATTCCTCCAGAATTCCTTAATGAGATGAAGTTATCTAGCATTATGTACTTTAGCATTTTTCCCCATGTGAAAATATTTGGAGCAGGTGCTGCAATTCATGATTTTAGTGCAGTTTTAATATTTACTGTATATACTTGCCTATAAATCTGTCTCACAGATAAGCTGAGGAAAAGTCTTGAGCAAAAATCATGGAATGTTCTATGACCCTCGGATAAGTCAGGGGTTACATAGGGGAGTGTCTGACTATAGTTTTGTCTGATTTTATCAGAGGCCATATCCTGAAAAATAACTACCATTAATTGTTACCTAAGAACTGTACAGTCTCTCATTTATTAAAAATACAATAGAAGATCATATGATACGTTTTTATTCTTAACCTTTTTGTAAACACCATACCAGTAGAATAGTGGTTCCCAACCTGGGGTAAATGTACCCCAGAGGCATTCGACAGGACCTTTAGGAGTACTTGAAAAAGAACTGAATAATTGCAGAAAAGGGCTCCAGAATGACTTGCAGGGCCAGCAAAGGTAGGAAGGGAGGTAAATAGTTGGCTGTGAAAGCCCCACCAATACGTAGTTTTTGGCCATCAATTCATGTATGAACCTGTGACTGAAAACCAGCACAGTAAAAACACTGAAACATAATATGGAAAGTGATCTATGGAAGAATTTCTCAGGACACTCCTGGTGCAAAACAGTGAAAAGGATTTGATTACTGATTCTTCTGCAGTGGTTCCCAACCTTTTTTCACTTTCATACCCCTTGGCAGCCCATTTCCACAAATTGTATCCCTCATATTAGATAAATGTTTGTAATTAATATGAATAATATAAGCCCTAATCGCCTCTATATGAAAACCTCTATATGAATACTCTATAATCGCCTCTATATGAATACTGTGTATTCATCACAGTATTTTCTCTTTTTATCTCTGAAGAACTGAAGACTATGCCTTCTTTAAGGTGCCTGATGTGTTAAACCAGAGGCTCTACACATAACATATAATACATAACTGGGCATGTGCAATTCAATACACAGCAGAGAGACAAGCAACAAGTGTGAACAAGTGCAGCTGGACATAGCTGCAACCCTATTTACTCAGAAGTAGGCCCATTGCTTTCCATGGGTGTTATTCTTAAGTAATGGTGCACTGAATTGTAGCCTGGGACTTTGTTTCAAAGTGGAAACAAGGATTACATCCTGGCATTAAAAAAACAGACCACTGCAAAGCATTTGCAAAATGGAACAAGGCTGCAGCAGGGTCTGCTAAAGAGTACCAGGTTTGCTTGATTTCAATGGAAGCCTTGAGCCCTTTTCTCAGGTGGAGAATAAAAGGTTAGCTTCGGCTGCAGTTTGGCAGGGAGGTTACCATGGAGATTAACAGCCCTCTAATTATCTCTGCATTGCTTTGCCAGGTGCCACAACTTGCTTGAATAGCCTTGACCCCCAGAGACAAGACAAGGTGATGATCTAAGCCTGATTTATTGGCAGAAATTTCTCACCCTATAGGCAAGTATCTACAGTATACACTGCTTTTCAACAAAGAGGTTCAGAAAGTGGGTTACAGGGAAAATAACTAAACAGACAAAAATAACTAAATTTTTAAAATTTTAAGAGTTATATATTTGAATTTGTGTATGTGTGTTGCTTAATAGGCACTAATGAGAGGCAGAGTAGAAAAAACCAAAAAACTTGCCAAACGTAGATAGGTAATTAAACTTAGTTTCTAGGACCAGCTGACAGGCCTCTCCCTGTTTGGTTAGTATTGTCTGGTGCCCTTTGCATGAGGCAACACCATAAAAGAACTGAAAACTTTATGACTCAACATTATTCTTTATTGCAGTGTTTCTCAAACTGTAGGTCCCAAGTAAGTTGTGAGCCAATTTCAGGTGGGTCCCCATTAATTTAAATTTAAAAAAAAAAATACATTAGAACTTGATGCTACCATGGTATGTGACTGCATTTCGGGAACTATTATTATTATTATTATTATTATTAACAGTATTTATATACCGCTTTTCAACTAAATGTTCACAAAGCGGTTTACAGAGAAAAATCAAATAACTAAATGGCTCCCTGTCCCAAAAGGGCTCACAATCTAAAAAGATGCAAAAAGAATACCAGCAGACAGCCACTAAAACAGACAGTGCTGGGGTGAGGTGGGCCAGTTACTCTCCACCTGCTAAAAAAAGGAGCACCCACTTGAAAAAATGCCTCTTACCCAATTAGCAGGGGTTGTTACAGACTTGTGCTTTTAACAAGTTACTATGTATATTTTAACTATGATAGTAAATGGGACTTACTCCTAGGTAAGTCTGGGTAGGATTGCAGCCTAGGATTGTTAAAAATTTTCCTGCTTGATGATGTCATTTCCAGTCATGACATCACTTCTGGTGGGTCCTAACAGATTCTCATTCTAAAAAGTGCTACATGTGTGAGAACCACTGCTTTATTGGGTTTTTAACGAAGTAGCAGAATTTACTTAAGCCAGTTTCTCCCAATCTGCCCAACCACATACATGCCCATACCCTACACACCACCACTTTTTGGATGCCAGATTTCCTCCACTGCAGCAGAGAAAACACAGGATATGAAGAAGGGCATCATGAGAGTAGCCTTGCTTTCATGTTTTCCCCAGGAGTAATTTCCAAGTGGACAGGGACACATGATTCATTTCACAACTGCAGTCTCATCAGCAAGACATGCTTTTTTCTATCAGTAAATTATACAAAGCATGGCACTTAGGTTACACACATCCATTACCCTTAAGTCAAGCTCTCAGGAAGAATATACACTTAGGGTTTACAAAGATACAGCAAGGAATTTAAGACAGACTGCTTAGTTAGGCTGTTCTATACAGCAACAACATGCATCAGATGTAACACAAGCTTTCTGAAAATTGGGAGCCACCTTCTCACCCTTTCCTATTTTTTTCCCCAAATAAAATTTGGAGTCAGCTGTAGGAGAACAATCAACCTAAATGTCCTGGTAAATAGGAAGCAAACAGGTAAGTTAAGCATCTGAGCTGAGAAGATATTGACTTCTAATTAAATGAATTAGCTACCTTAGAGTTAAATGAGGGCACAGCAAAGTTAATTAACTGTCAGCACCTGAATCCTAGGGAGAAACTTATCTTTAGAAACTTATAGGGACAGCAGAGAAGCCTGCCCTCTCTTGGCTGTGACTGGATTTGTGGTGTAGGATTAAAAGAAGCCTGCCCTCTATGGGTACAACTGGAACTGCAGTGTGGAATTCAGAAATGCCTGCCCTGCAGACTAACATCCTCTCCCACCTGTTTCAAAACCAAGTTCCATAAAATAAAACTAAGAAATCAAACACAGAGCAAGACTTAACTTGCCAAGTAAACAAGCTATAAAGCTCTGGCAAAAACAACCTAAAGTTTAGGTCCTAAACAATCAATAACTAGTTATGAAAAGTAGAAAACCAGCAGCGGTGTGCTCTCCAATGTATTACACTCTGGACTGAAACTGATGCTTTTTTTTTAACTTGTTCATAAAATGAAAAGGGGGGGAGTAGTGAGGTGGCTGAGTTTGCAGATGATGCCAGACAATTCAGGGTGTTAACTAAAGCAGATTCCGAATTCTGCAGCAGGTTTGAAGGAGGCAAATTTCAAGCTAGGAATTACTAGAAAAGGGATTGTTAACAAGGCTGTGAATATTATAATGCCCCTATACAAAACTCCCTACCCCTAAACAAAACTCCCCCCCTATACAAAACTCCCTGCCCCCTGGGGGCTGGGGGATAAGAATAGGCCCTCAGTTTGGCTGTACTTGTCGTAAGAGGCGACTAAACAGCCACCGGGTAGATGGGACTCGTCAGCCTGGGAAGGCAGCTCATCTGAGAGAAGGAAAACTCTGATCCCAAACCTCCACTGCCTTGTGGCTACATCCAGTTATGGAAAAGGCTTCAGGAGTCAACCTCGAGGCAAAATCCGGAGCTGGAGTCCCTGAGGCAGTTCATGACTGAACACAGTCACGTTCTGGCAACTCCTGCAACGCCGCTGGAACCAACCGTATTGGCCTCTGCCTTTCCATTGGACCATTTCAGCGATGTGGAGAGGGGGGATTTGCTGCATGGGTAACAGCCTATCCTCCATACCTACTTTATCCAGGCTTCACGCACTGGAGAGGACACTCTGTTCCAGAACCACCATTCAGAGTATGACACCATGGTCTTCCGAGACTGAAGGATGCCAACAACAAAACTCCCTGATTTGGGTCTAAGGCTATCTGAAAGACCCATCCCATACATTCCAGCCCACCATCTTAGGTTATCTGATGGGGCTCTTCTACAAGTGCCGCCTCTGTCCCAAGTGAGATGGGTGGCAGCTTGGGGGTAAACCTTCTCTGCAGCAGTGACACAGCTAGGAATTCCCTTCCAGGGAATTAATAACTACTCCCTCCGTCATAATGAGGGCTCAAAAGGTACTTACTTTGTCTGGCATTTGGTTGCCAATATTGGCATTCTGTGCCTCTCAAACACTACTGTGACTTGACTGCTTCCCTGGACTTATTTGTTTCCCCCAATGTTAGGTCTTGCTTTATTTTAATTTTAAGTTTCTCTGTTTAATTTTAAAATTAATGTTTTTAATGCTTTGTTTAATGTTTTGTCATCTTCTTACATTTTATGATACTTTGTACTTTATTATGGAGCTTTATAATCGCCTTGGGCATTTGCTAAGGCATGGGAAAGGTGGGATATAAATTATTCAAATAGATTTAAAAAATGAACCACTCTGAGCTCTTTAGAAGGAGGCAAAGATAAAAGTACTCTTAATTCTTAGCCCACCATGCTTAAATTGGTCAGATTCAAAAAAATACACAGCCACCTTATGACAAATTCAGATAGCATTTGTGGGGGGCAGGGAATGAAGAATAGTAATCTGTCCTCACCTTCATCTTTGCACCTCACTCTATCGGTATAGCAGATTTGCACAATGACAACTGGTACTTTAGCTGTACTTCATGTTCCTGGGCTGCATGTCAGATTGATAATTTGGAAAGCCATCTCTACCAGCAAGTTTAACTGGATTTAATTTGTTAATCTGGCTAAAAAACACACCTTGCACAATTAAAATGTCAGGATTTTTGAAAAAATCTAAACTGTACAGTAACTGCTCTGACCCAGCCAACAGTGATATCATACGAACCACTTGCCTGGTTATAAAAGTTTTCTAAGGACAGAATAATCCTTGAGTTAGAGCTGGGAAGCTTCCAAGCAGCAAAAATGAAAAACTAAAAAGGTCTATGAATGCCAGAAGCAGAGAGCTTCCCACTCCAGGCAGCCAGTCCTTGCCAGCTGACTTGCTTAAGGCGCCATCTGCCGAGATGCTTAGGCAACAACAGCAGAATCCAATCCTAATAGTTACAAACTATTCCTCTGGTGTTATGCACTATACCTAGAGCTGACCCTGAAATTTTCCACAAAGTAAAATTCAAAGCAAGTTAAAGGAGTTCTTAAAGGGTGAAACATCTAAGAATTTTCAAGGAGAGTCATGTGACACATATCCAAGGGGTTTGGTACATCCCTAATATACTTAGTGCATTATTTGAACTAGTCTCTTGCTAATATAAGCACTGCCTCTCCTGCTTTCAGCCTTACAAGGGGCCTGTGTGCTTCACAGACAAATCCAAATAACTGCTAGTTCTACAAGAGCAAGGGGAGAGTAGCCATAGGTTCTTTGTGTGCTTTGGTGCACCCAGAAATCTTCTGCATTTTGTATAAACTTATTTAATCTGCAAAGGGTTTCTAGAATCACTATCTTCAGACAGTCACATATTGGCAAATAGGATTTCTGCTCTCTAAAAAGCAATGTCCTTCCCCCCCCCCCCCCGGTGATGGAAATCAGTCACACTAGCTAGATCTTTAAAGTTTGGTCAGGTTCAACCAGAGAAGCCCTGCATCTTCAAGGCCTAAAAGCCTCCTGCACAATTGAGTGCATTTAAAAATATCCTTGGTAGAGCACGGTCAGTCAACAGAAAGCAGAAGCTTCAAATCCAGCCTCCCGCTTCATCTTCTTTAGGTAATATAAACTCAGTTTTCAGTGCTGCAGGTCAATCCTCTTCACCACCTTCAGCTCACATACCCTTACTTGGAAAGCAGCGGCCTCACCACCAGTATCTTTTAGTAAACACCCAGGCTAGATGAGCTTGGACAGCTTTAGAAAGGAAATGGGACAAATTCATGGAGGCCCAGTATATCAATAGCTACTAGTTGGGATGGCTATGCACTATCTCCAGTGGCTATATGCAATTCTGTCTTTTCAGCAGTACAATCCAAACCGCAGAGCTCTCCTTCTAACCATGTCCACCTTGCACCTTTGGTATCACCTTGTAAGCTCTCTTTTGGTCTTTTAACTATTTTATAATAGGATAATCCAATTAAAATGGAGACCAGATTTTGAGTTTAGTCACTGACACAACATCATCATTTGTAGTTAGATTGACTAAATAAAGTTTAGTTATTTAGCTCAAGGTGGAACTCATCATTATCTTAGTTTATATCTGCTGCTCTTATTTTATTGCTAGTATGTTTTACTAGCTGCCTTGAGAGATTCCCAAAAAAGGCAGGATACAACTATTTTAGCTCTTTAGGAATTTAGTTTGTAAGAAGCATCATCAGAGAGTACTGTCAGCTTTTTATCATTGTGGAGCTGGTTTCTGAGCCTGAAAGACTTTCTCTGGTTACTTGCCCTTGCTGTGACTATCTGAACAAAAGAATTGCTGAAACTTAAAATGCTGGTGGATGGGATATCCTGAACAGGTTTGGACCCACCTTTGGACATTGCTAACACGGTAACTGAGTAGAGACACCTTAGTTGTGTTTCTCTTACCATCAGCTGTGGCGAGGGAAAACAATGTGTTTCCCCAACAATTTTTTCCCCAGCATTAGTGACTTTTCCAGTGGTTGTTTACTAGTATGTCTTTTTGCTTAAGACTGTGAATCCCTTTTTAGGAGTGGAAAACATTTTTCCCCATGAATTCTACTTTGATAAACTACAACTTTTTTAAGAATAATATTCATGACTAGTGACCCAAGCTCTCCAATGATGCTGAAAGGGAACTTTACCTGAGTCGGTCATAATTCAGCATTACTAAGGCTAGCAGCACCATCACGCAGAGAGCTCTTCTCTTTGGAGGGGAGACTTTGAGATTCTGGTTCTGAGCAAAACGGGAAAAATCAGAGAAGATTATGAATGAGCAACATTCTTCCATGCTTTTCAGAATTATGAGTGCTATTATTAATATCACAAGAGAGAAGTAACATCGCCCATATTTTATAACTGCTTAACAATGTTCATTTTCCTCATGTGCATTCAGCCAAATACTGCATTCAACATCCACTGTGATGCTTACTGTCACTTGAGAGGAGGAACACCACCTATCAAACCTATCAGTTCTTTCAATGATATCTGATCTTAAGAGTGCTGGCAACATGACTGCAAATTCCAATGAGTGTTTTAACGAACATGCAACGAATAATTATAGTCTGTGACCCTTAAAAGTGAACTAGCTTAAACAACTTCAGGTTAGATCGCAAATAAGGATGCTTGGTCAGACCTTGCAAAGCCACAGAAGAAGATACTGTGAGTGTACTACTATTATCCAATTCTTCCTTCCTCCTTCCCCTGACTTAGGCGCTGCTTTCCCTCCTTTCTCAGCTCTTCTAGATCAAAGAGCCTTGGTTCTTTTGCAGTGGCTAGCCACAGTGGGCCACAGGATTCAGGACAGCCAAAACTGAATTCATCCAAAGCAGAGAAAATCCTTCAAAGCTCACAGGTCCTGCAATCTAGAGATATTTAGTACACCAGATTCTTTTGCAGTTTCCAGAATCCCAAACATGGCACTACAAAAGGCAAACTATATGCTGTATATATAGGGTTGCCTTTGAAGCCTTTTCAAAAATTTCAGTTAGTACAGAATAAAGCTGCTAGGTTATCAACTGGGACTGGCTACAGAGAGCACATTACATTAGCTGTTGGCCAGTTTCTAGGCACAATTTGAAGTAATTTTAAAAACTCTATAGCAGCCATTTTCAACCTTTTTCAGCTCACAGCACACTGACAAGGCACTAAAGTTGTCAAGGCACTCTACTAGTTTTTAATTACATTATTATGTCACAATTAATATAATACATTTAGATCATTACATGATAAAGAAATTCACAAGAAGCTTGGAGAGGGAAGTATATGTGGTTTCTGGAAAGGAGGAACAATGTTTTGAAGTAGGTGATCAAATTGATATCAATTGATATGCTTTGAAATGCAAGGAAATGTTGGCAAAGAGGTGAGACTGAGCACATACTGGAGAAATGGGGGTGAGGGGCAGTGAGGAAATGTGACTGAAACAAGTGCAGGATTCACTGGGGCGGGGGGAGGAGAGAGAGAGAGAGAGAAAGAATCTGAGGCAACTGATTCTGGACTCTGGAAGGTGGGGAAGAGGGAGGGGAGAGGCAGTAAGAGAGAGGTTAACTGCAATTATGATGGGGGAACGTATATGTGGAAGGGGAGGTGGTGGAGTGGGGGAAAAGAGAAAAGCATCAATTGCCTACTCATGTATTCAAGAAAAAGAGTGCGACCAAGAGCCCAAGCCTCTGTACATCTATTCAGAAATAAGACCCATTATAGTCAATGGGGTTTACTCCTAGGTAAACATAGATAGGATTGTGGCCTAACGCTCTTACTGTCAAAGCCAAAGCCTTGCCAGTGGAGGCAACACAAGGAGGGTCACTTTGGGGCATTGCAGGTAGGGAAAAGGGTCTCTCAAGGATCCTTTTCAGTCAGCTGCTTTGCTGGCTTTGTACCTGCTTTCCACCTTCTGGCTCACTGCTCGCTCTCACTCACACCACGCTCCTGCCTGCTGGGAGCTCCTCCAGGCTTCTCTGGCTGCCCAATCAGCGTGCGGGGCAGGTACCAGCAACAGCAGGAGCTTCGAAGCCCCTTCACAGGCTGCTCCTTCTCCTGATGCCACATGAGACTCCAAGCGGCTGCTTCTCCCATGCGCACAGCTGCTGCCTGTCTCCTTGGCCCCATGGCACTCCTGAGGCAGTCTCGCGGCACACCAGTGTACCACAGCACAGCGGTTGAAAACCACTGCTATATAGTTTGAAACCTGGCTAGCTCAAAGATCATTCTTCCTGCCTGAAACCTCAGTCATTCAGAGGCCTTTAGGTTCCTCTGTCTGAAGTTAGACTAGCAGTGACTGGAGAGAGGGTTTTCACCCATTGTGATGCCCTACATTTGGAATAGCCTCCCAACACCAAACCTGATGTTTTTCTGGTGCTGGACAAAGATCTTCCAGCATGTCAGCAACTCTACCAGATTTTGTTTTTGTTTCTCCTGAGAATCTAAAGTAAAAATGTCAAATTATATTGCATTTAATCAAGCCTGTTAGCCGCCTTGGGAATTGTTAATTATGTGTTCCAGATAAAGAAACTACTCCAAAATGCATTTTTCTACAATCATCTCCTACCTCGATTGCCAGTTCATCCAGCTGCCTCTTTAGTGAGCCATTCTCTTTCTTAAGGTGATCATTCTCCAACAAGGCTTGCTTCAGCCTAGCTTCCAAGCCCAGCAGATAATCCTTTTTCTTTCTGCGCGACTGACAAGCCGATTCCCGGTTTTTTATCATACGTTGCTGCCGTTTCAGAACATTTATCTGTAGATGACAAGGAAATTGGTTAAAACTAGGAATGCTGCCATGCTTGCAAGTGAGGACAGCAGAAGGTGTCAATATACACAAATAATCAGCAGCAACATTTTATTATAGAAAGCAAATCTTTTTACCAATTCCAGAATATCATAATTTCTTTGGTTGCTTCAATCCAGAGTTCCAACATTACCCTTCTCTCAATTTGATAAAGGTACAGTATCTACCCAAGCAAAACCCCATTAAAGAGCATGACACTCTGTTGTCTGTCTGAGTTTGATTTAGTATTCCTATTGATTCTTAATTCATTATCCAATGTCTCCTACACTTAAGTCACTATTGATAATTTTTGTGTTTTCAAAGGCCCCACCTCTTCCAGAGTTCGGTTAAGGGTGCTGCAGTTAAGGGCAGCCATGGAAGATCACCCTTCCTCCACCTTCTCCACCTGCCCTGACAACACAGTGCACAATTAGCTGTTCACTACTTGGGGCTGAGCAGAAATTTTTTGGCCTTGATTCATGGAGTAGCCAAGGGAAAGGAATTCAGTCACAACTGGCAGAGAAAGAGAGAAATGCAGCATATATTGGTGAACACCTGAAACAGACGGGCAAAGGGAGGCTTACTCAACTCAACTTTCCAGGGCTTTAGGGGACCTGGGACTACAAAAGCACTCTTGCCCACCACCACCAAGGCCCACCAGGTACAGGGCTAATGATACTGCCAGGATCTCCTTGGCACAGCAAAGCAGGGCAGTAGTTATCTGAACAAAGGAGTCGGCAGGAGACAATGGTCTAGTGCTCACTAAATACTCAATATGAGTATGACCATCACAGTTTACTGCAGTGGGATAAGAGTCCAAAGTGCACACAGCTTTCCATCTACATAAAGCAGTGTCAAAAACATGATTTCAAAGATTTCACCAATATCAATGTGAATATAGCCAACAGGTTGTTGACAAACACAAAGGAAGGGAAAAATGGTATAAATATCAGTCAGAAAACTAGGTGAGGCAAATTAGCATAGCACCCTGATGGTAACGAGAGGAAACGGATCAAGTTTTCATAGAGTTTGCAAGTCTTCAGGAGATACTGCCTATCTTGCCATTTGTGATCTGCTCCTTAATAAGGAATGGAGGTTTATTTTAAAATGGAAAGATGAATCAAGATTGCAGGAGCCCATGTCATACACCAGGTAGACTGCAAAGCTTGCCGACAGATTTCTCAAAATCCCAAGATCTACTGCAATGAAATACTCCAACTGCAAGCCCCATCACAAACCAAAGAGAACTTACATCCATGCTAGTATTTGGGGCAGTGGCATGAACAACAGGCTTCACTTCTGCTAAGTTTCCAGTTGCCAAATTCTTTCCTGGAGTTCGTGGCAAAACACTAACAGTGTGACCAGGCAGTGGTGTGACCCCACCAGTGACAGCAATTACTGGGCTTGTGGAAGGAAGGATCCCAGAGGTCTGAAGCTGTACTACGGCAGACTGAGAAAGCATCACTGGCTGACCTAAAGAGGAAACAAAAAGGCAAAACTGTACCCCTTATTTTGGGTTCGAAAAAAGTTTCCATGCATGATACTTTTTTCACTTCACTGTTGTACCAAGAGGGGAAAGCAGTGTTCACCTCTCACAGATGAAAGCTTACACATGTCAGGCTTAGACACACATTTCAAATCTTAAGCATCCTATCCCCTAAAGTGGGCTCCAAAAAGGAGCTCTTAACTCACTGAAGGGGTTGCACTAGTCTACTGAAACTTTTCTCTTTAAATAGGAAGCCCCATACCATATCAAGTGCTACTTTGAGACTTCCTTGAGTTTCAGTAATGGTTTGCTATATGGCACACAAACCGCCAACTTAGAAAAGCTTATGCTTTATCAGAACAAAGGCCCATTTAGCCTAGCACAATCTTTCTGATACATCAACCAAACATCCCCAGAAATCTCATAAGAAAGATGGAGAAAGCCCTTCCCTGTTGCTTGCTGACCAACATCCATTAATCAGAACCTCTTTGCTTCTGAACATGGATATTCCATTCAGTTATCACAGCTAGCTGTCAACAGATCTACACATACACAGCAGGAGGATCCTGAAGTTCTATCATCTTCCAGAGGAGCCAGGAGACAGTGGCCTCCCAGTCTGACAGACATCTGAAAAGTAGGTATTAATGTTAATTTAAACCAATAGCTGCATTTTCATCTTTGAGAGTTGCTTTAAGAGCTTTTTTTAAAAGACAAAAAAATAAACAATGTATAAAATAAATATTCTCCATCAACTGGACTAATAATTTTTAAAATCATCTAAGCAAGAGACCAAGGATCAAATTCCAAACCCATTATGGGTGCACTTTCCTTTGTACCCTAAGCTCTGATTGAACAAAGCAGATATGAAAAGCAGCATTAGATCTGTTCACCACTAGAGGGCAAAATGAACCACGAGTGCACTGGTAACAGCTAATGACAACATTTAAGCTGCAAACATCATACGTTCCACGTCAGTGACCAAAAAACCCTTAGAACAACCAACTTTGGGAAAGCATAAATTTTACGAAAGCAAGCAGAAGCTGATCCCACTTGCTCCTCTAGCATTAAAGTCAGGTTTTATACCATGCACCAGGCCATCCCTCCCACCTCATCAACTGCTCACATACCTTTGTGATGTGCAGGATGAATAGTGACAATAGGTTGCTGCTTTGGCAATGTTAAGAGTGTCGGAATGACAATAGCTTTTGCTTGTACTCCAACACTGGCTTGACTCTCCCGGAAGGCAGGCAAGAGAGGCTTGGGTTGAATTGAAGGTTTGGAGGCTATTGGATTACAGCGATTGGGTGTCACCGAAGATCCATTTGCTGAAGAACAAAGTGAAACTGAACTGAGATGGAAGCAATCTTCTAAAAGGATTAAGATCACTGGCCTAGAACATTACATAGGCCTATATGTATGAGGAGAAGCACCGCAGACACCCACCTATAAGTCGATCTCACAGATAAGACGAGGGCAGGTTTTGAGCCCCAAATCATGGAATTTGCTGTGAACCTTGGATAAGTCGGGGGTTTAACTTAGGGAGGTTATAATTTTGTCTGATTTTACCCAAGGCCAGATCCTGAAAAATGTCCAGTAATTGTTATCTAAGAACTATCTAAGAAAGAATAAACATCTAATTTATTAAAAATAAAGTGAAAGATCATAAAATACATTTGTATTCAGTAGCTTTTTTAATTCTGGTCTCCACAACCTTTTTGTAAACACTGTCAGAGTATTAAGTGCACTGTAAACAACATACTAAATAGAACAGTGGTTCCCAACCTGGGGTTCATGTACCCCCAGGGACACTCAACAGGACCTTTAGGGGTACTTGAAAGAGAATGGAATAATGGCAGTGCTCCAGAATGCCTTGCAGGGCCAGCAAGGCAGGAAGGGAGGTAACTAGTTGACTGTGAAAGCCCCACCAATAGCTAATTTTGGGTGATCAATTCATGTTTGAACCAGTGATTGAAGACCAGCACAGGAAAAAAACTGAAACATTAAAAAAGTGATCACTCAGAATTTCTCAGGACATATCTTGTGCAAAACAGTGCAAAGGCAGAGTCTTCTGCTCTTAAGCCAGAAGCTCTACATATAACATACAACTTAGAACACAACTGGGAGTGTACAATTCAATTCACAGCAGAGACAAGCAACAGCAAATGGCTGTGACCAAGTGCAGCTGCACATAACTGAAACCCTGTTTACTCAGAAGCAAACCCATTGCTTTCCCTGGGTGTTATTCCTAAGTAATGGTACTCTGAATTGTAGTTTGTGAGACATTTGATGGGAGTGTTTCCACTTTCAGGGAAGGTGCATCCTGCAGCTGCAACAAGCCCACCCTCACTTGGTCTGAGGGCTGTTTCCTCCTCTTGATTTACAACAGGATCAAGGCTGTCAGGGGAGTTTCAAAGAAGTGGGGTGATTCTGCCCTTTTCCTCTCACCCCCACCCCCCACTGCTGGCTTAGTTTCACTTCCATCTTTTCCTGGGAGTAAGCCCCACTGCCAATGGAATTTACTTCTGAGTAGGCATGCACAGGCTTGGGCTCAAAGGCTGCCATCCTACTTGCACTTTCCTGGGAGTAAGCCCCACTGACGACACGCATGGGACGTGCTCCAGGCTCCTGCTCCCCTTTCCTGTCCTTTTGAAGACTAGCAGGGGCTGAGGAGGAGGAGGAATGCCCGATTGCCTGGAGATACTGTTGCAGCTGTTGCAAGTGCTTTCTAGCTCCTGCCAGCATGCAGCTAAGATCTCTGGCTAAAATACCTGTTGCTGCAGAATAATACTACTTTAAATTCTACTCTCTGCTTTTCCTGTGTTTTGCATCTTTGCAAGGTCTCCAGGACTCTTCCAGTGAAAAGGACACACGCACAGGGAGATTGCTTCTCTCTCACACACACATAGATGCTCCCCCCCCCCCATACACAAATGCAGGGACTTTTCCCCTCCAGTCCAACTTCATTGGTGAGGATAGGGGGAAATGAGGTTAGCAAGGTTTGCAAAAAGTTTTGCAAAGGGGAGACTGAAGTGTGACTGTATACAGTAAGGAGAGAGGTGGAGAGGAAAGCAAGAGGAGGGAATAGACTGGGAGCCCAATCCTAGGCATGCCTACTCAGAAGCAAGTCTCTTAATAGTCAGTGGGGCTTACTCCCATGAAAGTGTGGCTAGGATTGTAACCTTAACTGTTTTAAGTGCTCTCTCTCTCTCTCTCACACACACACACACACACACACACAAACTTTTTCTTTTATAAAAGTTAACTCTTCCTCTCCCCCCAGTACAACTTCATCAGTGATGAATGATTATGGGGAGAGGGGCTAGCAAGCCTCAGCTTAGCAAAAGAGAGTTTAAAATTTGGATTCAATAAGGGGGAGGGGGCAAAAACAAGGAAAGAGGAGATGGACTTTCAAAGGCTTAAGAAACAAAGGTACAGCCTTCTGCAGGCTGCCTGCCTCTCTCTCTCTTTCAAAATATCACTTTCCCCCCTTCCCCACCCTCTCCAACTTCATCTGTGGGGAGATGGGAAGGGGGTTAGCAAGTTGAGCTTTCCAATGGAGTGCTTGAAGTTTAAATACAGTAGGAAGGGGGAACAAGAAGGAAAGAGGAGATGGACTGCTTCTCCCTTGCTCAGATGCTCCCTCCCACACACAGCTCATTGTCTCCTGCTGTCTTGGGTGCTGCTCCAGAGATGCCTCCATGAGCGCTGGTGCTGAGCGAGGGGGGCTGCTGATGGCTGAGGTGGCAATTGCCCTGCCCTGCCCTTGGAGCTTCTGCAGCTGGGCAACAGACTGAAGGAACAGGAACACACCCCACACCACTCCACGCCCAAAGGCAGCCAAGAAGATCACTTGCTCCCTCCCTCCCTCCCTCCCTCCCACAATAGTGATTGGCTGGCTCACTTGCCTCCCCCCACCCTCGATGCTTGCCTGCCCAGGAGATAAGGCAGGGCAATGATTCAGGCTGCTTTTCTGGGAAGAAATTTATTGCCCTATAGGCCAGTATCTATGGTAATTGTGTGACTCAAATAAGGAGACAGCATTGTTCTCTGAAGTATTGGTTAGTGACAGAGGTTGGGGCAAAGCCCCAATTACATCAAATCAAAGAAACCAAAACACAGCTAGAATACAAGCTTTAACTTCAAAACTTAACAAAAGCCTCTGATTTTGCTTGTGATTAAAACTATCACAAACAGAACTCCTCCATCCATTGTTTTATATTAAGGCAACCATCTCTTGCTTCTCAGGGTCTGAGTGTACATCGCACTTTAATTCTGGATGACATTAAAACATCGGTTCTCAAACTTCTTGGGAGTGTGTCTCCCAGGGTCAGTCTTGGCAGGGGAGGGGCAAAGGCAGCAATGCAATCCCCAGAATTGCGCCACTGCTGGGGGCTAAGGGGGGGTTACTTTCAGGATGATGCAGCAGCCCCCAGGAGGTGTGAGGAGCTGCATGAAGTCTTAGAGTAGTAAAAATAAGTGATTGGAAACCACTTCCAGATTGCAATTGCAAAACCAGAAGTGGTTTCTGATTACTTATTTATACTATTCTAAGACGTGGGGAGTCCTGTGGAGAGTTCCGTGGGGCTCCCCACATCTCCTGGAGGCTGCTGCACTGCCTTGTAAGTAAGAAACCCCCCTTCCCCCCCCCCCCCGGAGCAGCGTGATCCTGGGGATTGCATTGCTGCCTTCCCCCTTCCCTTAAGGGGCCAGAGGCTGAGGCTCTCAGGCTGGGGCAGCATGATGCCCCAGTTTAAGAACCTCAGCACTAAAAGATCACTGTAATCCTTTCTCTAAGCAAAAGCTAAACCAAAGGTAGAATCTACAGAATGGAAAATGCAGTAGAAAATGGGGATAGGGTAATGATAAGATTTACATAGTGTGCTTCCAGTGCATTCTTAGATGAATTGCAAGGTTAAGTTGATTTTAATTAAAAGGTCCATACAATTGACTAAGCCAGTGGTTCTCAAACTCAAACACCAGTGTCCACTTTTTAGAATGAAAATCTGTCAGGACCACTGGAAGTGATGTCATGACCAGAAGTGACATAATCAAGCAGGAAAATTGTTAGCAAGCCTAGGCTGCAGTCCTACCCACACTTACCCAGGAGTAAGTCCCATTTACTATCATTGTTCAAAGCATGTACATAGTAGCCTTTTAAAAGTACAGATCTGTCACATTTCCCCAAATGCAGTCAGCAGTCACATACCATGGGAGCATTAAGTCTCATATTCAAAATAAAATATTGAAATGAATGGGGACTCACCTGAAATTAGCTCACAACCCACCTGGTGGGTCCTGACCCACAGTTTGAGAAACTCTGGCCTAAGCCAAAGCATCTTAACTGGATGACAGGCCTAGTTATCAGTTATCCTTAAAATAACCCAGAATTATTATCCCCATGTTGTAGCAGGGGAGAGGGGACCAGCAGTAAAAACTAGCCATTTGCAATCAAAACTACAAAACTAGCAATCAGTCATACCTGGATTATGGGTGGTTTTGGGTGGGGGTTTCTTCTCCTTTTGTTCCACAGGTGAAGAGGGACTTTGGGAGCCTTTTTCATACAAAGAAACAGGAGATGGGTGGGAACTAGAGCCCAAATCACTGTCTTCCTGAAAAAGTAAAAAATGCACACAAAATCAGGTCTTTCCTGTGGCGACAAGAGAGCACAAGACAAACACATACTGGTAAAAAAAATTTGTTCTAAAATCTGCAGTTCTGTCCACATTTCATCTGGAACACTTTTTCTATATTATACTAGGTCTTCAACATCTCAATCTAGTTTAGGAGATCCTTTCATGAGCATACCCAACTCTGCTCCACAAGCAAAAAATTCAGCACACCTAACAGCTGAAAGTGATAGACAATGCCTGGAAAGGAAAAAAAAACACAAAACCAGAGAGATGTGGGAGTTGCTTGAGATCAAAGGTCAACAGCCCAAAAACAAAATGTTACTGAAAAAGTTATGTTAGACTAGATTAAGTTCTGCAAGGACAGTGTCAATTGGCTTGGAAGAACTTGCAGTAGGTCACCAGAACAGCCAAATACTCAATGGCCTGGGGCAAAGTTGTTCACCCTTAGCCTCAGTTCATCTATTCTTCATCTATTTCCTTTAAGGGAGAACTGTCACTTACTTCCAGCATCACTATTAATACAGAAAAGGTGCAATCCCTTGATATTTCCTACAAAATTACTACCAGAAGAATACATGAGCTACACAGCAGTAAGGAAACACAATTGCCTCTTTGCATCTTAAAGACTGACCATAAGTGGGGAGTTGTTTTTGAATTCCAATTTGATTCATGCTATTACAACGCATTGCCTAGTCCATTGTGTTTAATAACTTACAGATACATGTTGTGTTGAAGAATCCACAGATAAAGGAGAAGGAACAGAATATGTTGAAGTGGCTGGTGAGAGGGGCTCCACTTTCCAGTCTACATCTGCAAAATGAAGCAGTAAAGAGAACATAAGATTCAACATACAGGTTTTGTCCTGGAAAACACAGAGGTTCCATTCTCTGAACCCGCATGGATGCCAAAGATAGTGTCAAATGAAATCAATTTTTTTAAAAACCTCCCATTGCACAGCAGTTTAAAAGTAGCCTGGCTTATCATTGTAATGCGGGAGAGCAGCAGCAGGTGGGCAATCAACAGCTTGGTTTCTGTTCACTCAGAGACAAACGACCCCCCACTTCCCTCTGGAGTGCATGACAGAATGCTAAGAGAATGCAAAATGGAGGGGAGCTTTGCATTCCCCTTAAGACACAAAACACAAGCACAAATATATGACATGGACTCTCAAGTGACAATCGCTGAGTGTAGAAGGCACACTTTTTTTCCTGCACATGGTGAGCTTTCTTGATTGCCTTGGTAATTGAGAAACATGCAAGCTACCCCCCTAATCTGGTCTGGTTTGTTTTCAGATGCATCCTGAACAGGTGACAAGATGAGAACATGAGAACATAAGAACAGCCCCACTGGATCAGGCCATAGGCCCATCTAGTCCAGCTTCCTGTATCTCACACTACCAAATGCCCCAGGGAGCACACCAGATAACAAGAGACCTCATCCTGGTGCCCTCCCTTGCATCTGGCATTCTGACATAACCCATTTCTAAAATCAGGAGGTCACACATACACATCATGGCTTGTAACCCATAATGGATTTTTCCTCCAGAAACTTGTCCAATCCCCTTTTAAAGGCATCCAGGTCAGATGCTGTCATGCGGCAAGGAGTTCCACAGACCGACCAAACACTGAGTAAAGAAACATTTTCTTTTGTCTGTCCTAACTCTCCCAACACTCAATTTTAGTGGATGTCCTTTGGTTCTGGTATTATGTGAGAGTATAAAGAGCATCGCTCTTCATAATCTTCTTTTCAACCTCTTTTCATAATCTTTTCATAATCATTTTTTTCATTTCATGAAACCTGGTAAGGCCACACCTGGAGTATTGTGTCCAGTTCTGGTCGCCGCATCTCAAAAAAGACATAGTGGAAATGGAAAAGGTGCAAAAGAGAGCGACTAAGATGATTATGGGGCTGGGGCACCTTCCTTATGAGGAAAGGCTACGGCGTTTGGGCCTCTTCAGCCTAGAAAAGAGACGCCTGAGGGGGGGACATGATTGAGACATATAAAATTATGCAGGGGATGGACAGAGTGGATAGGGAGATGCTCTTTACACTCTCACATAATACCAGAACCAGGGGACATCCACTAAAATTGAGTGTTGGGCGGGTTAGGACAGATAAAAGAAAATATTTCTTTACTCAGCGTGTGGTCGGTCTGTGGAACTCCTTGCCACAGGATCTAGCCTAGATGCCTTTAAAAGGGGATTGGACAAGTTTCTGGAGGAAAAATCCATTATGGGGTACAAGCCATGATGTGTATGCGCAACCTCCTGATTTTAGAAATGGGTTATGTCAGAATGCCAGATGCAAGGGAGGGCACCAGGATGAGGTCTCTTGTTATCTGGTGTGCTCCCTGGGGCATTTGGTGGGCCGCTGTGAGATACAGGAAGCTGGACTAGATGGGCCTATGGCCTGATCCAGTGGGGCTGTTCTTATGCTCTATCCACTTTATCCTTCCTGTGCATAATTTTGTATGTCTCAATCATGTAACCCCTCAGGCACCTCTTTTCTAGGCTGAAGAGGCCCAAACACCATAGCCTTTCCTCATAAGGAAGGTACCCCAGCCCAGTAATCATCTTAGTCGCTCTTTTGCACCTTTTCCATTTCCACTATGTCCTTTTTGAGATGTGGCAACCACAACTGGACACAATACTGCAGGTGTATGAGAGTAGGCACTTATGAGAAGGCACTTATCCTTACAATTACAATAAGGACATGATGAATGTCACATTTGTTTCCTTCATTTCTGTCAACAATGCTAAGTTGTTTACACTGTATTTTTAATAGGGCCACCTTGGTATCCAAACATGCAGAATAGTTAGGTATGAGTTTTAAAATAAAAGCAAGACTAGTTATCTATTTATATGGGCTTTGGGGTTCTCTGGTGTCCCTCCCTCAGATAGCTTAGCATAATCCTTTATTATCCTGACACAGTCCTTTATTATTATCATTCTCCTTTCATCCATATGGCTTCTCTGCAAGTACAAGCCTCTTTCATCTTAGCTACATCTGGAGAAGCTCAGTTATTTTCTTGAATTAAAACACAGTTTGATCATGCTTCACCCAATGTAGCCTCTTGTACAAAACAAATCCCATTACTTCTGCACCAAACTTTTAAGCTGTGCTGCCAAAGGAATTTTTCAAAAGTAGACCTAGAACTGCCTATTACAATGAGCAATTCAACCTGAAATTACCTGCTAGGGTCTGCTTTGTACCATCCCAAGGACCTGGGTCCCAAGACATCAGATCCAAATCAAAGCCAAAGTCACAAAGGTTGTTTTCCTACAAATCGCAATGAGAAATGTTATAGAGAAAAGCACCCAGAAGTACTGTATAGAACTCAAGCAATAAGTTTAACGCACGTATTTGTTTGCATTACCTATCATATACTGGAGAAGTCATGCAGAGTAGACAAGTTATCAAACTGGCTGAAATAAAAGGAAATCCAAACCTTTGTTTGAAAATGCTCAGGCACTGGTGGGGAATCTCAGTTTTTAATATAATCTCACTCTTGGTAACTTCACTTTGCAGCCCTCAAGCCTAGATTCCCAAAATCTAAAAAGGATCCACTATGCATCAAGTTAAATGCATTAGACCACATTGCCAGATCTCATTTTTATGTCCATCTAAAAATACTCATTTGAACCTGCAAATTTTTAGAAATACTCTCCACTCTATTTTCACTAGTACTCATTGACTTACTAGAAATTGAAATCTTTGGCTGTTGCATTTATTAATCTAAGCATTTACACCAAGCCAAAGAGGCCCCCAAGGCAGAAAACACCACTTTAAAAACTACAATACCATGCAATAATAAAACATAAAAAATGCACAAATAAAAACAGATTCCAAACGATCCAATGAAAGGGACATGGTTTGTCTGTTTGCTTTCAACAGTAGTTGAGGATGGCTTTCCCACAAAATACAGTAGGGGAGGTAGAGGGGGGTTAGAGGGGGGGCTTTAGGACTTTGCCCTCACTGTAGTTCTGTTCCCAACTGGTCCTGATTCCACACATCATCATCATCATAGTAGTAGTAGTAGTAGTAGAGGGATTTATATACCGCCTTTCTTGGTCTTTATTCAAGATTTTATTCAAGGCGGTTTACATAGGCAGGCTTATTTAAATCCCCGTAGGGATTTTTACAAATGAAAGAAGGTTCTTTCTTTCAAGAACCACAACAGTCCAGATGTTTCACTCTGATCTGGTTTCACATTCTGGCCTCCATCCTCCCACACTCAGAGCAGATGGAATAGCTCGGCTTCAGCTTGTCAGCTGCTTCAAGGTCGCATGGTGCCAGTGGCCTCGAACTGGTGACCTTGTGGATGTTATGTAACCTTGTAACATAACAAGGTTATGTTATGTTAACATAACCTATGTTATGTGGACCTTGTCCAATGTAAGCTTCTCCTCCCCCCTTTTTAAAAAGCACATGGAAAAGCACATTTGGAAGCTGAGTCATGGTGGAGGCAAAGTCCTTAAGCCTCCCTAATGCCACCACTATGGTTTTACTCACTGTTTTTTGCCCCATGGATGCTATATAAACACACACATTTATAGGATAACATACAATTTGGCCCTAATTCCATATTAAGATTACAGTATTGTGTGTTTAACTGGTTGTTCTGAGATAGCTTAAGCTGTCTAGAAATGGTTGATGTTCAGACTAAATTGTTACAATTTTTTAAGCAACAAAAATTACTATATCTGTAAAGCCTCCTAAGTCTAAGAGAAAGCTCACACAAGCATATTTTCCATGGTAGCCTGGTTTCATGAAACATTCATGACACGCCTGCTAGCACAGGCAGAGTATTTTCATTACATGCAAATAAACAGGAAAGGTAGAATTCACACAAAAACATTTCACATATATTCACAGGATATCATCTAGTCTGCAATATTTTTTTTTGTTTTAAACTGACTTCTCTTCTGTACTCCACTGGGAAAAAAAAATTCCTTTTACTATTTGAGGTCAAACATTATCAGCTGAGTAGATAATGTTTCAGCCACTTTCAGCCTTCACAATAGCAGAGTTAATGTTTCTCCAAATCTCAGTAATCAGGTGTTTTAGAACTGCTCCAAACTTTAGGTATCAAAGTCAAATTCAAAACTGATGGAAATATTTACGGAATTCATTCTCTAAACAGGCACAAACTCTTTTAAAAGCGTATAGAGCTTTTATTTACAAGCTATTTACAGATTAGAAATAGATTTGAGATTTCAGGTGGATACAAGTTGGATCCAGAAGTGTTACAAGTGGATACAAAAGTTAGCAACTTAAAAAAAGCATTTCAATGTTTCATGGATTGTGTTTCCAGGAGACTCCTAAAAGCTCACGTAAACTCCTCAAAGCACCATAAAGGGAAAGAACAATATGTGGTTCATGTACACACGATTTGAATAAAAGCTGGAAAACACTGAGACACAAAGGAATCAATGCGGAAGCCTATATATAAAATATTTTACTTTTCTTTAAGATTTTGAATATTTATATACCAATTTCCAGCAAAAAAATTCACAAAGCAAAATAAATCAATTATAGAAGAAAAGAAAGCAGATACAGGTTGAGACTAATTATTCCAAGCACTCAAGAGGATAAAAAAACCACACTATAGCAAATCAATTTAAAAAACAAAGTTTCTTTGCTCCAGTGATTGAAAAACAGCCTTGCTGACCTTTTGACTCTAAGATAAGAGTTATTAAGAAAACAATCCATCAGCACTTCACTCAGCCCCTCCCTTCACCAATGCAAAATGATCAGCAAAATGATGCTGATCAGCAAAATGGTCCAGAGGAGAGAGAAGGATTGATGGATTGTTAGCCTGCTGCCCTCTCTGTCTCTCATTAAGGAGGCTGTTGTTAAAGGACTGTTCAGTTTTTAAAACCGATTTGAAAGGGATGCATTTTCCCCCTTCTCCAGGGATCAGCACATTCTTTCTCATTTGCAGGGGCCATTTGTGTTGAGTCAAATCCGCGTATAAAAATCTGTGAATAAATAGACTGGACCTGTATTGGCTGTTGAATTCTGTGCTAGAGAATTAAGAAGTTAAAGATAATAAAGTTAGTTATTTTAAAGAATGGGAAATTAATCAACTGGGAGATTATTATGGTTCCCCAGCGCTGGGGAAATGTGAAGAGATTTTCTGGGGTATAGATTAAGAAAGACAAATGGTAAGAGGAGTTTTAATACAACTACCCCAGTTCTCAAACTCTTTAGAGGCCCCAGAGGCTACTGCCAAGGGGTATGGCTATAGTGGTGATTGGGCAGCTGTACTCCCCATCAAGTAGCAGTTCCTCTACCCTTGATGCACATAGCCTAATCTGCCCTGTCAGTACCACAAAGCACCAAAAATTGGGTCATGACCCATGATGAGTCCCAGACCCATAGTTTGAGAATCACTGTGCTAGCCTATGCAGATTATACAGGTTAAATTCCAATGACCTGCTGAACTAGTTCTACATGCCCAAAGGGTGGAGGTTGTGCTTATTTTATTCACCCCATCATGCCACATTGCAAGCTATTTTTGAAACAGGGATGGACTTGCAATAGCAGTTTGTAATATAGGTCATGGATTTACAATTGAATGGAAATTGTCAAAAATCTTACTGGGCAAACCCAAACTCTATGAATCCCAGACATTGACAAGTCTGAGAAAACTCACAGCACATCGATCCACACATACAAAACTAGTACCATCTGCACAACAAGCTCCTCTCCCACCAAATGCAATCAAGAATCGGCAAAAGCAGCTACCATTGTAAACGCTGAAGTCAGAGGTAGGTAAAGAATTCATAAGACACACAGGAGATGTGCAGAACACCATTTTCCTTGTACACTGGACTTAAGACAGCACTGACAAAGCCACAAGTCTCAATACAGTTGTACCCTTGCTGACTTAATGCAATGTTGAGTCATTCCATAATCCCTACAGTCACTACTCACATAAGTATCATTCTCCGCATCTAGCTGAAGCTCATCTTTTCCTATCAAGTCACCAAGTTCACTGAAGAGAAGAGATTCTATGGAATATAAACAAACAAAAAAGGGTCATTAGTGGAAAAAGCTTAATAGCTTAGCAGGTACCAATTGTCTTTTTTCCATTATACTGAGCTGAAAGACCCCCAATTCCCAATCTACAAGTTATACAACAGACAACCTAGCAGGCAAACCTGTCTGTATTTGCTTATTCTACATACGGTACACTGATTTCAAGAGTCAAGTGTTGTTATTTTTAATATGTATCAGACTAAGATGTGGGATCATAAAATCATTTTAATAGGTATCAGTCTGGGAAGTGGAGATTTTAAAGCAGAGCACCATAAAGAGGTTGATATTTCAAGCAGTAGTCTCTCTGGATCAAACTAGATGAGACAGTGGGTAAAAAGCAGGAGTGTGCTTTTTCAGGTTTTTTTTGCAGATTTCTTTTTTGACAAAAATCAGAAGTGCAGAAAGTGGCGTTATGTAGTTTTATTCCAAGGGTGCATTTTAAAAAAATAATTATATGTAATTGCTTTAAAAGTGTACTAGGTAAGTGATATAGGTGGTAAAGTGTTAACAGATGCAGATACATGCATATATAAGTGTTAGAGAATATCAAGAGGTATTATGTATGTTGGCATCCTTCAGTCTCGGAAGACTATGGTATGGTGGTTAGTGTCCTCTCCAGTGCACGAAGCCTGGGTAAAGTAGATATGGCGGATAGACTGTTACCCATGCAGCAAATCTCCCCCCTCTCCACATCACTGAAATGGTCCAAGGGAAAGGCAGAAGCCAATACAGTTGGGTCCTGGTGTTAGAAGAGGTGTTAGAGTAGTGATTTTCAACCTTTTCCATCTCACAGCCCACTAAGAGCCCAATCCTGTGCTTGGTGGCATGGCTCCATGCCGCCAAGCACTGTTGCAAATGTACCATAAGGCATGTTTGCGAGCCTCACCGCCAGGCTCCCACCCATGCTAGCCCAGCGCCGGCTGGTGCTGCACTAGCATGGGGCAGTCGCCCAGCTTCAGTGCCTCGGTAGTCTCCTGGTCTCCTCCTCCTGGCAGGGAGGAGGCGTTCCGGGGAGGGGGGAGGCCAGCGGGGGTGGAAAGAGGGCAGGGGCGAGGTGTGATGCGGAGGAGTGAAGCGGGGAGGGGGGCGGGCTGGAGGTGTGCCTGGGGGAGGGAGGCGGGTCTCCAGAGCTCTGCTCCGCAGGATCCAAGGCGCGGCGCTCGTGGAGGGCTCTGTGCCCTACACAAGATCCTTTACCTTACCACCGACCTTTTGGTTGGCGGTAAGGTGAGTAGCCCCATTGCAGGGCTACTTACCTTACCCTGGGGAAGGGGATGAAAATCCCCTTCTATTGAGGTGCCTCCCGCAGTAGCCCCCGCATGGAGGATCTGGCGGCAGCTGTTCTCGGTGCTGCCGAGCTTGGGCACCCTGGGCAGCTCAGGATTGGGCTGTGACAAGACACTAAAATTATCAAGGCACACCAATGGTTTTTGGACAAATGACAAGGCACACTGCGCTGCTGGCCATTCACATCCTCCAACACATGAGGGATATCAATATATGACCATTCCCCCAAACTCCCACAGTACAACTGCAGACAAATTATGGCACATCAATATGCCACAGCACAGTGGTTGAAAATCACTATATTAAAGAATGGGATTTTTTGCAGCTTTCTATTTTTTTAAAAAACAAAAATGAGAAAGCAGCGTTATGCGTTTTTATCAGCAAAAAGCCCACCTCTAGTAAGAAGCCACACATCACTTGTGTGTGGCCTTTTGATGCTTGACCCATTTCTGCCTGGCACACAGATGTACACATTTGGTCCCTGTTGCGTATACGCAGCATCGGTCAGAAACAGCTTAACAGACGCTAGTGCTGAGCTGCTGCACTGAGGAAGATTTTCCTTGATTTCAGTGCCCCCGAGAGCTGCTGCTTGCCCTGCGAGAAGGCGGAGAACATACAGCTGCCATAAAGAGGTGCCTGCGTTCAAGGACAGCGCCCAAGATGGCACTGCTATTTGCTTGACCAGATCCAACAAGACAATTCCTACATGCCAAGTCGATGGCAAGTTAAGTCCCACAACTTTCAGCAGCACTTTCAAGGTAACATGCGTGGGATCAGTCCCTGAAGCCCGTGCAGGTGTGTGCCACTTCGTTCTGCTATCCCTGTTGTAAGGCCACTAGGTATATGCGGTCCGTCGTTAAGCGAGTTGTCGTTAAGCGGTACACTCAGCATACTGCTTGTTCAAGAGCTGCCTTGGACAAGAAGGCCTCTCGCTGGCTCTCCCTCCTCCCCCAGTCCTCTAGCACGTGGAGGGCAGAGGCCTCCCTCCCTCAAGACAGACGAAGGGTCTGGACCTCAGGAAGCGCCACACCAGGGTGAGGCGTCTCAGGCCACTCGCGAGGTCTCGGCCCCACTCAGAAGAAGGGGGAGGCCGCTAAGGGGGGAGGCCGAAGCGGTGCTCCAGAGGGCGCCCCCGCCCCCTTCCTCAGCGGGCCGCTCTGCCTTGAAGCGCCTCCGCCCCCCCTCCGGCTCCAGGGGACTCGATAGCCCTTCCCCCTCCTACCCCACTCGAGGCCGGGCTCCTCTGCGGACCACGCGCGGCCCACCACCGTCGCGGACATCGCCGCTGCCCCCGAGCTCCTTCTCCTCTTCCGGGATTACATAAACACACGTGTACTTCCTGGCAACGCCCCGCCCCCCCACGAGTGCCGAGAAGGATCAGGAGCCGCCGGGAAAGCGCCCGTTTAACCGAAATCATTGAGGCAGGGCGCATGCGCAGAGCAGGCGCGCGCGAGCCGGGAAGTTCTCAGTGCAAAGAGTGAGACTCTCAGTGCAAAGCAGTCTGAGCCCCAGCCTCTGCCTGTGTACTCAGAGGTAAGCCCCATTACAGTCAATGGGGCTTACTCTCAGGAAAGTGTGGAGTGGATTGGGCTGTCAGGCTACAGTCCTGTGAGCACTTTCCTGGGAGTAAGCCTCGTTGAACTCAATGAAACTTACTTCTGAGTAGACATACCTAGGCTTGCACTGCCAGCCACCTATTACCAGACGGGTTTGAAAACGGTGTTATTTCCTTTACTCAGATGTAAACCCATTGTGTTCAGTAAGACTTTGGGGTGGTCATTCTGTCTTGCTCACTGGAAGCAAACACCTCTAGCTATCACTTTCAATGGGGAATCTCTCCCCTAATGAAAGGAATTTGATGGGGGTACAAAGTTTCTTGGGGGGAGGGGAGGGAATGAAACAGAGTGGGGGAGGGTGGTGACAAGGGTGGGCAGGGCAGGGGAGGGGAGGGTGGCAACATCAAAGATAGATGCCGACATCAAAGATAGATGTTGCCACCTAGAAAGATGCCTCATCAAAGATAGAATCTCAAAACACATAGAGGAACAGGCCTTGCTGAGGGAGAATCAGCATGGCTTCTGTAGGGATAAGTCTTGCCTCACAAACCTTTTAGAATTCTTTGTAAAGATCAACAGGCATGTCGATGCGGGAGAACTCGTAGACATTATATATCTGGACTTTCAGAAGGCGTTCAACATGGTCCCTCACCAAAGGCTACTGAAAAAAAACTCCACAGGGAATTAAAGGACAGGTCCTCTCCTGGATTGAGACCTGGTTGAAGACCAGGAGAGTTGGTGTCAATGGGCAATTTTCACAATGGAGAGAGGTGAAAAGCGGTGTGTCCCAAGGATCTATCCTGGGACCGGTGCTCTTCAACCTCTTCATAAATGACCTGGAGACAGGGTTGAGCAGTGAGGTGGCTAAGTTTGCAGACGACTCCAAACATTTCCGAGTGGTGAAGACCAGAAGTGATTGTGAGGAGCTCCGGAAGGATCTCTCCAAACTGGCAGCAAAATGGCAGACGCGTTTCAATGTCAGTAAGTGTAAAGTCATGCACATTGGGGCAAAAAATCAAAACTTCACATATAGGCTAATGGGTTCTGAGCTGTCTGTGACAGATCAGGAGAGAGATCTTGGGATGGTGGTGGACAAGTCGATGAAAGTGTCGACCCAATGTGTGGCGGCAGTGAAGAAGGCCAATTCTATGCTTGGGATCATTAGAAAAGGTATTGAGAACAAAACAGCGAATATTATAATGCTGTTGTACAAATCGATGGTAAGGCCACACCTGAAGTATTGTGTCCAGTACTGGTCCCCACATCTCAAAAAGGACATAGTGGAAATGGAAAAGGTGCAAAAGAAGGCAACTAAGATGATTGCTGGGCTGGGGCACCTTCCTTATGAGGAAAGGTTTGGGCGTTTGGGCCTCTTCAGCCTAGAAAAGAGACGCCTGATAGGGGACATGATTGAGACACACAAAATTATGCATGGGAAGGATAAAGTGGATAGAGAGATGCTCTTTACACTCTCACATAACACTAGCACCAAGGGACATCCACTAAAATTGAGTGTTGGGAGAGTTAGGACAGACAAAAGAAAATATTTACTGGCTGGGGGTGGAGACGGCAGGCCAGCTTGCCTAATTGCTCTCCTCCTCCTCCTTTTCTTCCAGGTATTTCCATCTTGCTGGGCTTGCCAGAGTCGCAAGCCTTTGGCGCGAGCCGAAGGGCAAGAGCCAAAGGGCTCTTGGCCTGAGGCTCGTGCCCGGAAGATCTGGTGCCTTCTCGGACAGTGGACCAAGTAACAGCGGTCAGATATCCTCCCCTTCTGTTGAGGCAGGGGAGAGAGGAGCAACAGTCGTGTTACAGCAGAGGATCCGCCTGCAGGCCAGTCTCAGAAGGTGGGCCTCACCACATGTGTGTTTTCTCAGGAGGGAGCTTAGGGGAAGGGAAGGGTGCCACTATCAAGAGAGTGATGGGCCAGGGGAGATATGGGCGGTGGGGGTCAGACAGGCCGTTACAGGAGAAGAAGAATTCATCGTAGGCAGATCATCTCCCCTTCTGGTCCCTCCCCCAATTCTCGGATGCCTGGTGGTCTTGGCGGTAAGTCCCTGGATCTGAAGCTGCTGCTTTTGAATGCCAGGTCGGTGACTAACAAGACCTGTATCATCCGGGATTTGATCCTGGATGAGAAAGCCGACCTGGTATGCATTACAGAGACCTGGTTAGACATAGAGGGAGGCGTTAGTCTCTCTGAACTTTGTCCACCAGGCTTCCAGGTGTTGCAGCAGCCAAGATTGCAGGGACAGGGAGGGGGAGTTGCAACGGTCTATCGTGAGTCCATCTCCCTTACCAGGTGCCCTGTCCAGCAGTCTGCTGGGTTCGAGTGCCTGCATGTTGTGTTGAGAGGACCGGACCGGATTGGGATTCTGTTGGTGTACCGCCCGCCCTGCTGCCCAATGGTCTCCCTGCCTGAGCTGACTGGGGTGATCTCGGGGGTGGCATTGAAGGCCCCCCGCCTGTTAGTGCTGGGGGACTTCAATGTTCATGCCAAGGCCCCTGCGGCAGGTGCAGCTCAGGATTTCATGGCTGCCATGACAACCATGGGCCTGTCCTAGAAGATCTTGGCCCCGACACATACTGCAGGACATGTGTTGGACCTGGTGTTTACCGCTGGGCACGGGGGCGGTGATCTGGATGTAGAGGAGATCAAGATCACTCCGTTGTCATGGACAGATCACTTCCTGGTAAGGTTTAGGCTAGTTGCGACTTCCTACCTCCGCAGAGGCGGGGGACCGTTTTCTATGGTCCGCCCCCAGAGGCTAATGGATCCTGAAGGTTTCCTGAGGGCTCTGGGGGATTTTCCCACTGCCAAGACTGGCGTCTCATCTGAGGCCCTGGTTGACCTCTGGAACGGGGAAATGTCCAGGGCAGTGGATGAGATTGTGCCGGAGCGACCTCTGCCACATCGCAGACTCGGAGCGGCTCCTTGGTTCACTGAGGAGCTGCGAATGATGAAGTGGCAGGGCAGGCGTCTAGAGCGACAGTGGCAGAAAACTCGCAATGAATCCGATCGGACATGGAGTAGAGCTCATTATAGAGCCTACTCCGTGGCGGTGGTAGCAGCGAAGAAATCGTTCTTCTCTGCTACCATTGCGTCTGCTGATAGCCGTCCAGCAGAGCTGTTCCGTGTGGTGCGGGGCCTCCTCCATCAGGCCCCTCCAGTGGACTGGGAGGAATACACGGTCAGCCGCTGTGACGTATTTGCACAACATTTTGCAGATAAAATCGATCGTATTCATTGCGACTTGGATGCCACATTGACAATGTCTGACTATGTCCCCTTGGCAACTGCTTGTCCAGTGTTGTGGGATTCTTTTCAGCTTGTACAGCCTGAGGATGTGGACAGACGCCTTTGGAGTGTGAGGCTGTCTGCTTGCCTGTTTGACTCTTGCCCAGTTTGGCTGATAAGAGCTGCCCGGGGTGGACTGGCTGAGTGGACGGGGAGGGTGGTCAACTCTTCCTTGGTGGAGAGGACGTTGCCGCTTGCTTTGAAGCAGGCGGTGGTTCACCCCCTCCTGAAGAAGCCCTCTCTGGATTCCACTGTGTTGGCTGACTACCGGCCAGTCTCCAACATTCCGTTTCTGGGCAAGGTAATTGAGCGGGTGGTGGCGGCCCAACTCCAGAGGGTCTTGGATGAAGCGGATTGTCTGGATCCTTTTCAATCTGGTTTCAGGCCAGGCTTTGGGATGGAAACAGCCTTGGTCGCCTTGGTGGATGACCTACGCCGGGGACTGGACAGGGGGAGTGCTTCCCTGGTGGTCCTGCTGGACCTCTCGGCGGCTTTCGATACCATCGACCATGGTATCCTTCTGGGCCGATTGGCCGAGTTGGGAGTTGGAGGCACTGTTTTGCGGTGGTTCCGCTCCTACTTGGAGGGTCGGTCCCAGATGGTGCTGGGAAATTGTTATATGCAAATAAATGAGACTGATCTATATAATTTTATTTTATTCAAATATTATTCATTTATTACATTTTTATCCAATCCTAAGGATCTCAAGCTGGTTCATGCTTCTCTCTCCCCCCATTTTATCCTGAGAAGTAGTAATTGACTGTGTGAGAATTTGAACCCTTCTCTCCAATTTTAGTCTGCTGCTCCATCCACTACACCACACTGAGTCAGTCTGGATGATACTTCAAACATCTGACCAGATCCATACAGCTAGGAAGCATGTATTCCACCAGCCTCACTGAGTGCACACATCCTAGCTGATTCCCTCTCATCTGGGGGAATTTAGGGTAGTTCACTTAGCCACAGAGAAAGGATGTTCAGATGAACTGTCCCCACACACAATTAAGCAAAATTACCCTGGAAATTACCCCAAATTACCCCAGAAATTCAAGGAGGGGCCAGGACATATACCCTAAGGGAGCATGCACCTCTTTAATGAATGGGGTCAGTCAGACATTTGAAGTATCTGAATGAGCCCACTAGTGTTTGTTAATGATGTTGATAGTTTTACCCATCTTCTGCTTGGACTGTAGCAATTTGCTCAAAATGCACTGTGCATTTAATCCTGTTGGTTTTTCAATCAGCTTTGTTCTCTACATATGCAAAGCAAAGGTCCTCTGCATATGCCTTTAATTTCTGAATAACAGCTTTCACTATGGGTGATAACCAGCATTTCCTGTAAAGCGGCATGGCTGGAATTGAAGCTTCTCCCTTAGTGCTCCTGAGCTAGGAGACAAAGTGCTGAGCACTCCACAGCCCTTGCATAGCCACCATAAGTAATTACAGTGAACTGGCATGTGTTTCTACTGTGGGATGGGCATCCCTTTTCCAAAGCATTTGGGACCTCAACTGTTTTGGACTAGATTTTTCCATATTTTGGAATACTTGCATATACATAATGAGAGATCTTGGGGATCTGGCCCAAGTCAAAATGTAAAATTCATTTATGTTTCACGTACCCCTTATACACATAGCCTGAAGGTAATTTTATACAATATTTTTAATAATTTTGTGCATGAAACAAGGTTTGTGCTGAAACACAGTTTGTGATTATATTTCTTTAGGCAAAAAAGTAAAAAAAAATGTTTTTTGAAATATTTTGGAATTCTGGTTAAGGGATGCCCAACCTGTATTTTTCAGCAAGGATAGAGGACCCATTTGCTACCTACACACCCACCACTCCTGCCTTGCCTCTCTCTCCCTTCCACACGCACATACACATACAAAGTATGCCCCCCTCCTACACACACACCCTCCTTAGCCTGCAATAAGAAAACTAATAGATACAGGCAGTGGCGTAGCAGGAGGTACGTCCTGGGTGCCAGCCCAGAAGGGGGCGCCATATGACCACAACGTGGCCACATGGGCGCTCTAGAGTTTAAGTCTTGTACAAGCAAGCAAGACTCTTTAGAATTCTGGTGCATGCGTGGTTGCATCGCTCACCAGCAGACACTTGCTAGAGACTCTTTACTAAAGTGCCTGCTGGCAATCGCCCTGGAGTTCTAAAGGGAGAACCCAAAAGTGATGCAACAAAGGCGTCTTCGCCCTGGGTGCTGTCGCCCCTTCCAACACTGCTGGATATAGGACAGATGGAGACTGATTGTGGCTCCAAATCTATCCACACTTTCCTGGGAGTAAGCCCCATTGGCTATAATGGGACTTACTTCTGAGTAGACATGCACAGGATTGGGCTCCTGTGCCCAAAAGAGTTGCCAAAAAATTGACTTACTTGAAAGTCAGATAAGGAAAGGACCCATTTTTGTCACAAAAGTTCTTTATTTGTAAATTATTGGCACGATCATTTTTAGAAAGACAATAATCTGATATTGTGATTGAATGGACACTGTCTATCATAAGAATTTTTTCTTTTTTCGTTTGGGTCAAGGCTGAATGTTCAGTTCTTAATGTAAAAAAAAATCTGTGGAAACAGAGTCATGGAAATGCTTCTTCACTCAGATAATTTCCAACAATTTTTACACTAAATTGGAGTAAACCAGGAAGCTGCCACACAACTTCAGTCTACAACTAAATCTTCATCGACAGCATATATAATCCATAGCATATTTTGTTCAGTTCAATTGGTCCACAGCTCAGGCTGTTGGAGTGGTACAGATTTTTCTCTCATCCTTTCTTATTTGCCCTACTTACATGGTAAAGAGATCAACTGATCAACACATAAGTACATATATTTGACTGGCTGATAATCCCACCTTTGGCTTTTGTCCCCTCTGTGTAAGGAATATTCAGAGTTGTGTGTATTCTTGTTTTCCATGCAAGTGCAGGACAGCATACCAATGGCAGAAGTCAGCTTTCAGAGAATTTAATCTTTTTTTTCTTTGTTTAAAGCAAGTTTCTAACCTTTGTCATTGCACAGGTATACTTGAAAGTATGTGGGCAGTGCCTGGTGAGGGCTCAGAAAACAAAGGTAATTGAATAAGATTTTCAGGAGTCAGGAAGCACTTGGTGAATCCTTTGAAGAGCAGCTAGCATTCTCTCTAGTCTCTGCCCCATGTGATTATATTTTCTGAGGTCCATATCAGTTTGTTCTCTAGTCTGGAGAGCAGGGCATGGTGTAGTAACCTGGTATAGGTGCATGATCTGGTCATCTCTCTACAGTATATAGGAGCAGCAATCCTCAAATTTGATTTTTAAACTCAGGATTTGATTTTTTTAAAAGCAGATTGAGGATGACGGGTGATACCCAGATGAACCAAGAGATATCAGTATTTCCAGAAAAGCACAGTCTCCTACAACAGCTACTGGCAATGTGTAGCAATAGCATTTCTGCAAGGCATTATGGTTGTAAAGGTTTATAATGTTGTGAGGTCCTTGGAATCTGACAGCACAGCATCAGATGAGAGCATCTCAACCAGCAGGCATATGAAATAAATGATGAGAAAGTTTGGGATGCTTTACATGTTACATCTGCATGGTGAATGGTAGCTTAGTGCACGATGCCAGAACACAGTCAGATGATTCAGGTGGTATTTATTCCATCTCTAACTATCAGCCAACTTGAACTCTTCACTGACTACGGTGGCAGAGTTGCATTAAGGTACAGGAAACTTCAATCCTATTGGCGCTTTTCTCCAGCAGTTTGGTGAATTCTGTGTGGGTACAAACAATAAACATCCCAAGGAAAATAAATATTTAGTTTGGTCATTTAGGACAAAATTGCACAGAGTTTTAGACTCCGCAGATAGTGCTATAGCTTAAAAAACAATTTTGCACTGTGAGAAATACAGAATTGCTACAAGAAACACTGAGTTGATTTAATGTTATAATTACATTTTAAAGGCAACAAGTTTTAGTTTTACTATCAAGAGCAGAAAAGTTTGAAAGGGAAGCTATGAAAGTGCGTAATTACAGATAAGTGTATCTATAGACATAATTCTCTTATTAAGTGTGCCAAATTTGCTCACACTGATTTTCAGTCACAACAGGAAATGATTCAGTTATTTCCTGCAAATCAATCTTCCCTTTCAACTCCAGTCCTTGATTACCAACCAGTAATGAATACGTTTATACACAATGACTATAGTGTTTATGTTTCAAACTTTAGTTTCCTATGATAGAAAGGCAACTATATTTAATGATGTGGGAATTTTTCCATGAATAAAAATATATTTGCAAAGTAAATTACAGAACAGTATTTCTAATCAGAAAACAGAGGAATCGGATACCCCACATATTTTTAACTTATTAATCATAGATACCGTAGATGATGTTTCACACTACTGTTCTGAAAGTGCTTCAAAAGGTTGCATTCTGGAGTTCCCAAACCCCACCCTCAGGAGTCATGACATACAGGTTCCATATGAATTTGCTGCAGGTTGTACTTGGGGGTACTGGGTTTTCTTATGAGTGAACATGCTATCTTTTCTATCTGGAAAACAGAGATTCTGCTCCGAACTATGTATTCATGAGATTATATTGGTTTTTTCTGTGATGTTGCCACTAAATGTAAACATGGACAGCAATAATTTAATATTTCTTAAATCAATAAATACTGAGTGGCAAGTCCCTTTCCTATATAGGTACTTGTCCTGTTTTGTGAATTTTGAGTTTATCAACATGTTGTGCTGGGCCAGAACCAGAACTGGGAACCCACAGTTTCATGCACAGTGGTTCTGTGCTGTGAACCTCTTGGGCTGCAGTTTGGAGCATCTGCCTGAGTCTTAAGATGCTGGCTTGGCTCTACCCATCTAACCTAACCACTTGCTCTCTTTGGCAGGAAGGGCTATACAAGGCTTTTTGCGTAGCCTAGGCAACAGTTTCTTCCTGGCTCTGGCATATTCTGAATTTGCAGCTTAACCTTCAGCTCCAAGTTATCTCTTGCCTACAGTTCACCCTTAACAGATTAGAAAAGCATCAAATCTTCCCCATCATGACAGATGCTACAAGTCTTGAACCAAGAACTCTAGCAGTTGAACCCAGCTGTTTGAGCAGCTTGCCCAAGAAGGAAATTTCTGGCATGTCAGTTGCAGTGCTTCATTGCTGCAGCTACAACAGAGGACCAGAGGAACTGCAGCCACTACTTTAGCAGAAATCAGGTGATTTCATCAGAAATCCTCAGAATTCCACATCAGGGCTGATAAATCTGCTGACTCTGGCAAGCCTCCCCAGTTTGAGCTCTGGAACTCCCATCTTCACTTCCAGTGGCTGTTGCTGGTGGCTCCTCTGTATTATTATTATTATTTTTAAAGATTGTGAGCCCTTTGGGGACAGGGAACCATTTATTGATTTATTTTACTATGTAAATTGCTTTGTTAAACCATTTCTGCCCAGCATTACATATTTGCAACAGGGACCAAATGTGTACACCTGTGGGCTGAGCAAAAATGGGTTAACGACTTCTGTTGAAAAGCGATATATTCTTAATCACACTCTCTAGTTCCTGTCTGGCTTGCCCTTATGTCAGATATACCATTACTTTATTTTTAAAAAATGATCCTTATTGGCTACACACTCCTGCGCAGAATGATCATACAATCTTGTTTATACAACAAAAATTGCATTCAATGGCATGGCACTATCCTTTCATTGCAAGACTTTTTCACCTATTATTGGGGGATATACTACAGTATACCGACAAAGGGGCTGGACTGGAGCTAGTGTAAGAGTCAAACTACAAATTTGACAGACCCATTTGTTTAACTACAGACCCATTTGTGACAGACCCATTTGTTTAACTACAACTCTGCCACAATCACATCTAGGGTAGGTGATGTTCAACTTTAGAGCAAAAGAGGCAAGCAGGTGATGGAGCGTGAACCCTCCCCCATGCCTTCTACTTACCTCCTTCTCCCACAGATGCTCTTCTCCCAGCTTAGCTCACTTTTGAAATCAGAGCTTGGCTGGGGAAGGTGGTTATTTCTATAGAGAAATAAGATATGGTCAGGTGTGGGGTGGTTAGCACCGCCCACCCAAGTGTCTCTTCTGCCCTAAATATATGGGCACCTATGTTGTCTATGACTGGGACCAACTCAAGTTTAAACAAGCAGGTTCACAACCCGTTGTGCATAATTTGAACTTCTATAAAGAGCCAAGGATAAAATCCATCCATGGAAACTAGGTCTGTAGACACAAGAATCTCTCACACAAGCTCCCATATAAACATATGGAGTTTCCACAACTGCAGTTCTTGGTGGATTAATTTGCAACATCTTGTGCAACATATTGAGTAGATGAGGTCTAAGTTCATCAGAGCAGATCTGTATGTAGTTGTTTCTCAAGGGTTTCTTTTATTGGAGAGTAACTTCTGTTAATTAATGCATGCCATATACAATAATAAACACTGTAACTGGCGGAGAACATGCATCCTTGTATAATAGAACTGCAACTATTTATTAAATAAGTACTGTATCCTAGCATTGGAGACTTCTTTTCTGCTAGAGCAGAGACACATATAAGCCCATCGCTAGAGGGCGCAAGGGTATCGTCCTCAGGTTAACTCAAATTCAGTTTGTAATCAAAAAGGAGAACTGGAATAAAGACCTCTGAAAGGAGCATACCACAGCAACAACAACAACAACAACAACAATGATAATAATCTGCTGCTTACATTGGGAAATAGAGTCAAATGCTGCATTGGAGAACACGCCAGGCACACCCAAGTCACTAAAAGAAAAACAAAAAAAGGAAATATAAAAAAAAATGGTTCTTTAAAAGTTGGTGTTGCCTAAGAAACAAGGCCTGTGGTGTTATGCTCACCCTCAGTACCTTAGTTTGATGAGAATCTACAGCATTCCAGGGTCCATTTAATAAAAACAATATGCTTCTAGTCCTTCTGACTGCTGAGTTACATTTGAAAGCATATACAGCAAAAGTCAGTCAATATTTTGCCCAGGCTGCCAGGCAAGATATTGATCTGACTTTCCAAAAACCTAACTTCAAACAGACATTGTTTAAAAATTGAGTATTTCTGAATGGCAAGAGCTAGTGAAAAAGAAATCATCCCAAGTACGGCTTTTTCAAAATGTGATTGCCAAGAAGAGAATAAATGATAAATACAGTGTCAGCAACAGGAAATGAACCCTACACTCAAGGAAAATAAAAGAAGTCTGATGGGTGAGCAGAGCACAAGGTTGCTGGAGACCACTGAGAAATATGATACCACTTGCTTTGAACTGAACTGGAAACTTGGTTGGCTAAACACTACAAATAGTAATTATCTCTCCGTTGTGGGGGCTGGCAAAAATGGAAGGTGCCCGGATGCACATATATCTATCAGCTGGTTAATCACTAGTGACAGACAGCCCAATCCTGAGCTGCCTGGCACGCAAGGTGGCAGCGGTGCCGAAATGGCTGCCACTGCATCCTATGGCTGTTCAGACAGCAGCAGGTGGCTCCCGATGCCTCTTCGGGGAAAAGGAACATTTGTCCCATCCCCCAAGTAAGGGAAGCAGCCCCGCAATGGGACTACTCGATTCTGCTAAATAGCCGGTGCAGAGTAAAGAAGTTCTGTGTCTGGCCAGAAGATCCAATGTGGGGTTTTGGATCTGGCAGAGCTGAGCTCTGCCAGTTCCACCCCCCGTTCTCTCTGCTCCCTCCCCCTACCACACCTTTCCCTGCCTTCCCCCAATGCTGGAATGCCTCCCCCACACCCCCTCACCTCTCTGTCACCTGGCACTTTGCACAGAGCACCAGGTTGCTGCTGGCCGACCTCCAACCAGTGCCATCCCAGTGGGGCTTGTGTCAAGCCTGCTCCAGCACTGAGCCAGCGCTGATTGCTGCAGGCGTGCTTTATGGCATGTTTGCAACAGTGCATGTCGGTGGTAGGCCGGCGTATGTTGAATAGGATCAGAATAAATATATTTAGGAACATGCTGCACATTAATTTTGATGGACTGACACAAATGACCTCACTGCTGTTCATCTTTTCATCTCACTTGCTTTCTCAAACATCCCAAATGTTGCACACACAAACAAACTCACACCCACCATTTTTGTTAGTGACTTCTTGTGTCTGGAAAAGTGGACTCTAACCCACAAAACCTTCTGCCCCAAGGACCACTCAATTCTATCCAGTGCTGGCACAGCAGGGCCAAACAGCCCACACTATATCCAGCACTGGAATTGAGCAGGCGGGAGGTCTCCTTGGGGTAAGGGAACATTTGTCCCTTTACCACATGTTGAGCTCCAGCCTGCCCATGGGACTACTTGCATCTGCACCAGCAAAACTGCTGGTTCAAGTCTGAGAAGCCCCACATGTAGGGCTTTCCAGCCTAGGAAAGGGCTTAGGATATGGCGGAGGCATCCTCTGCTAACCCTGACCCCTCTCAAACCAGATCCACCCTCCATTTCACCTTCCCCCCACCCTATTACACCCCCTCCCTGCCTCCATTCTGCCCTCTCCCCACCCCAGCACCATTCAGCACTATACTTACCAGAGCTAGTGACCATGACTCTGAACTCCGCACCAGGCCTTCCACCCCCTGTCCCAGGCCCAACCCTTCCATGGGCCTGCCTGCCACTCTTTCTCCCCCTGCCCCAGAACACCCCAGTTCCACCCTCTCCCCATACTCCCCAAACTTCTGTAGGAAGGCCAGCATGAACTTCCCTCTTATGTAGGCACAGAGGCTGAATGTGGCCACTGCAGGCTGGTGTATGGATGCGCACCAGCCCAGCAGACTCACAATTTGTCACAAATAGCTCTGTAGACACAAGATTTGTACCAACAAGGGACCTGAGCCGGCTCAACGCAATCCTAGGATTAACTGACCTTTGGGAGGTCAGTTAAAAAGCATTTTGGTCACAGTTCCCAAGGTCTTACCTGCTAGGGTTTAGGAGCCTCTTTTTTTCTTCTGATGGATTCAGAATGCCCAATGGATGATACAGAGAGAGAGAGAGAGAGAGAGAGAGAGAGAGAGAGAGAGAGAGAGAGAGAGAGAGATCTAGTTAAATAGAAATACAGCAGTGATTCTGACTAGAATGCAAAGTTAGTGATATTGCTATAGTACTATATTACACTTGTATCCCATCCTTCCACTGAAGGAGCTAGGGGTTTTTCTCCATTTTATCTTCACAACAATTTTTATGAGGTAGATTAGAGTATTTGACAGGATATAGCTGGTTAGCCTTTTGCCTCTTGTAACTGAGAAGAATCATTCCTGAACAAAGCAAGCTCAGGTGAGCTAAGTTATCCTGACAAACGTTAAACTTATGGATACCAAGAGAAATGAAAACAGACTGGAGCAAACAAGGTATAGACATTACAAGATAATGTAATTTGTGCTGTAGGAAGTAAGAACAGAGAGTATCAGAAGTAAGGTCAGTGCAATGTGCTGTGTACCGACTCCCTTAGGGTGAACTACACATTACTTCAAGCATGTGTTTTGCAGAATCTGCTTGGTTTTTTGAATACTGAGTTAGGTTTTGATAACCTCAGATAGAAAATACTTAGAATGGAATGTCTCTTTTCTCCTCCCATGCCCATAATTGTTGGTAATACAGTGATATGTTTTTTAGCAAGCTGTATGAATCAGCATGAATTCCATATGAGCTTGCTTTGGTCAACTGAGCTTGTTTTGGTTGAGTATTCTTGTCTGACCCAATCTCTTTCTAAAACACCTTTGATACATACAGAAATATTCTGAAGTGATTTTCTCACTTACAAGAGGCAGCAAGCTATCAACTATCAGCCCAATTCTGAGCTGCCTGGTGCCCAGGGCAGCAACAGCATCGAAAATGGCTGTCGCTGCATCATGAATGCAACCTGGGCAGCGCTGGTTGCTCCTCAGGAGAAGGGGACTTTCATTCCCTTCCCCTAGGTGAGGCAAAGAGCCCCGCAATGGGACTACTCAATTTTATGGCGACCCAAGGGTCGGCGTAGAATCAAGAGCCTATGTGTTGGACCAGCAGCCCAACACAGAGACTCAGGGTCCAGCGGAGCAGAGCTCCACTGGTCCCGCCTCCCTCCTAACCCACTCTCGCCCCCTGGCATACCTCCTCCCTGCCTCCCCCCACACCTCCACCTACCTCTCTGCTGCCCAACAGTCCACACAGCCGCAGAGCAGCGGTGGTCCACCAGCGCTGAGCTAACACAAATCACAGATGTGCCTTACAGCATATTTGCGACAGTGAGGCCGGCGGTAAGCCAGCGTGCACTGCTTAGAATTGGGCCCTATATCCTGTCAAATACCTCTCACTCTAATCAACCTCATAGAATTGTGAGGAAAAATGGAGAAAAACCTCTAGCTCTTTTGATGGAAGGGTAGGGTACAAGTGTAATATAGTATTATAGCCCTCTAGGCCTTGCCCTAGGATGCTTGCTTCAACAATACAAAATTTGTAGATTGGCGTTTAGAGGGCATTTAATCAAAATGAAAATGAAAAGATAGTGCATCCAAAGTTATATCTGAGTATTTCCAACTGGGGAAAGAAGAGGGTGGAGCGAAGGATGTTTTGAGTTAATTACCTCTTCTAGTGAGACGCTTGATTGCTAGAGCTATCAGAACTCCGGAGAGCACGAGGGCAACAACTGATGCTGTGATTCCACCAATATAAAGCAGAGCTTGTGCCAAAGGACGTGCAACATTTTCTGAAATAAATCGGAAACCCATATGTTAAAGATAAAGCAAAACAACTCTTCTCTTTCAATGATCCAGTCTTCTAGCATCACTCCTAAGCAAGTCCGAAGGACATCCTCAGACATGTGCAGCATTAAAGCAGCACTTGCCCAGAACCACCTCGCAATGCAAGCATAAAACCTACACTGACAAATGCTTCCCTTTTGCTTTCTCTTCTGCCCTACCATCTATCAGATCTGTGACTGAGGGAGAGGACAGCCTTGCCCACCTGGATCTAGCACATGCTCTTTAAGCCATTCTGCCCAACGTTGCATATACGCAACAGGGACCAAATGTGTACAGCTGTGGGCTGGGCAGATATGGGTTAAAGAACCATGGAATCAACTAACAGGCACATACTTTTCTATTCAAGCACCACATCAACAAATCTCCTGCTGTTTCCTTCATGGGACATCCAAAGCTAGATGAATCAAGGATGCCACAATTCCTGCTTCTTCAAGTGAAGGGAGTTCTGCCACTGCTGTAGAGAAGTCATCAGTGCAAGCACTGGAGCAGAGACAGTAGATCCCAGAGATCACCATCTATTCCAGATTTCTTTATGGAGCTTCTTCCCCCAGCTGCTCTTCTCCTCAGCACCTATCCAGCTGACTGGCTGACCCTGGCCACTCACTTTGCTCACCAACGTTAACCTTGCACTTCTGAGTTGGCCTGCAACTGAACAGGTGTTCTTCATGGAGGTATAAAGTCCAGTGCACACCTGTACAACACACTGCTACAGAAATAGCCTGAAAAGACACTGAATATTGATTGAAGTTTCCTTTCAGGGCAGAGCTTTTGGGGAAATTTCTCAGGCAGTTTTCACTCATTCAAACTAGCTCCGATTTTTGAATTTTTCTCAACATTCCCAGTTATTGGTATTGTTGATGGACTAAGATCAACTGTCCAATTCAACTTTCCAGTGCTGATGCAGCTGCAGTGTAGCTCGAAGGCAAGAGAACAAATGTTCCATTACCTTTAAGAAACCTCCTTGACTGCCCCCCCCATAAGATTAATGCCACCTAAGTGGGTTCGTAACATGGATGCCCTTAAGTCAGGAAGCTTGTGTAAAGCAAATATTACAAAGACACCTTAAGGCTCCAGTGATATTGCAACTCCTGAAACATTTCACTCTCAGAGAAGTGGGGCACAAATGTGTAGCAATGCATCGTATGTCACTCAAAGTGTCTCCCTTGAGAAGGGACCATGAGTACCTTGACAACCGGGCATCTCAGTAGACCAGTGGCCACCAGGTTGGCACTGCATCCTGCTTGTTCCATTGAGGATGTAGCCTTCTGCACAGTGGAAGTTACATATTGACCCATAACTGAAGGGGCCCCATGGATGAGAGCAGTTCATATCCAAATGTTCCACACTTCTCAGCTGGGGACAATTTATAGCTATGAGGGGGGAAAAAAGAAAATCTAAAATCCAAACTTCCCTTAAATGATGAATTAAAGAAGTGTGATGTTATAAGAAATGAATAAATGAATTACAGGCATGCCCCCTTATTATTTGTGGGGGTTCAAATCTGTAACTCCCTGCAGATAGTGGAAATAGCAGATACGGGCAAATGCCTGTCCCCGCAGTTGCAGGGGGCCGTCCCCCCCGGAGGCAAGGGGCCTCTGAGGGGCCCCTCAGAGGGGCCTCTGAGCTCAGCAGAGTCCAGGGACACCTGTCCTGGCCTCTGCCAAGCTCAGACTGAGCTCTGAAGCTAAAAACACATGACTTCTGGTTTCACGGAGAAACCGAAAGTGACGTTTTTAATGCCTTATAAGGCATTAGGAGGCCCTGGGAAGCCCTGGAGGGGCTAGAGGGCTTCCTCAGGTGTCCTAATGCCTTTTAAGGCATTAACAACATCACCTCTGGTTTCTCCATGAAACTGGAAGTCATGTGTTTTTAACTTCAGAGCTCAATCTGAGCTTGGCAGAGGCTGGGGACAGACATTCCTGGCCTCTGCTGAGCTCAGAGGCCACTCCAGAGGCAATGGGAGTGGAGCACCCCTTGCCTCTGGAGGGGATGCACATGAGGGTGTGTGCATTTGGGGGGCCTGGACTGACCTGCAGATAAGTGCATTCACAGATATGGGATCCGCTGATATGGGAGTCCCCTGTATTATCACGAATTAGTTATCCAAAAAATGTCATATCTGCTGTGGAAGAAGTTGCATCATTCACAGATCATTTTGTTTTCTGTGAGGAGTAGCAAACCAGTGTACGGTTTTTAAGTACCCCTAACCCAACAAACAAACAAAAAACTATGTAAGGCAGCCAGCAGCAGGGTGGGGGCTATCCAGTGCTTTGCATTGAGTGCAGCATGAATGATTATATGCCTCTGGGGCATAAGTCATGGGTGTGTCCTCAGTGCAAGGAGCTCCAGGGACTTAGGGAATGCATCTGCTCCCTGGTCCTCTCCAGGATTGGGAGAGTTCCCTGGATTGGGAACTGGTTGAAGACCAGGAAACAGAGAGTGGGTATCAATGGACAATTTTCACAATGGAGAGAAGTGAAAAGCAGTGTGCCCCAAGGATCTGTCCTGGGACCAGTGCTTTTCAACCTGTTCATAAATGACCTGGAGAAAGGGCTGAGTAGTGAGGTGGCTATGTTTGCAGATCACACCAAACTTTTCTGAGTGGTGAAGACCAGAAGCAATTGTGAGGAGCTCTAGAAGGATCTCTCCAAACTGGCAGAATGGGCAGCAAAATGGCAGATGTGTTTCAATGTAAGTAAGTGTAAAGTCATGCACATTGGGGCAAAGAATCAAAACTTCACATATAGGCTAATGGGTTCTGAACTGTGTGTGACAGATCAGGAGAGAGATCTTGGGATTGTGGTGAACAGCTTGATGAAAGTGTCAACCCAATGTTCAGCAGCAATGAAGAAGACCAATTCTATGCTTGGGATCATTAGAAAAGGTATTGATAACAAAATGGCTACTATTATAATACCATTGTACAAATCGATGGTTAGGCCACACCTGGAGTATTGCATCCGGTTCCGATCATCACATCTCAAAAAGGACATAGTGGAAATGGAAAAGGTGCAAAAGAGAGTGACTAAGGTGATTACTGGGCTGGGGCACCTTCCTTATGAGGAAAGGTTTGGGCCTCTTCAGCCTAGAAAAGAGGCACCTGCGGGGGAACATGATTGAGACATATAAAATTATGCACGGGAAGGATAGAGTGGATACTCTTTACACTCTCACATAACACTAGAACCAGGGGACATCCACTAAAATTGAGTGTTGGGAGTGTTAGGACAGACAAAAGAAAATATTTTTTTACTCAGCGTGTGGTTGGTCTGTGGAACTCCTTGCCACAGGATGTGATGATGGCATCTGGCCTGGATGCCTTTAAAAGGGGATTGGACAAATTTCTGGAGGAAAAATCCATTATGGGTTACAAGCCATGCATGTGTATGTGCAACCTTCTGACTTTAGAAATGTGTTATGTCAGAATGCCAGATGCAAGGGAGAGCACCAAGAAGCAGGTCTCTTGTTATCTGGTGTGCTCCCTGGGGCATTTGGTGGGCAGCTGTGAAATTCAGGAAGCTGAACTAGATGGGCCTATGGCCTGATCCAGCAGGGCATAAAGTTACAGGGGAGCTAGTTATTCAGGATTCTATCCCATATGGTTGCAGCAGGCATGCGTGAATTCCATAACCACATGGACATGGATGATTGCACAGATCTTTTCCTATTCAAACAGGACTCCACCAGACTCTAGCAAAAGGGGTTGGGTGGCAATGAAGTGGGAAAAACTCATGTAATCAGCCCTATCCCTGTGGTTGCAGTTCACTGACATATACTGCAGTCATGTGGGATGGAACCATGAAAAAGCAACTTCTGGAACTTTTCGTACATGTAGGTTTTTTTTATCCATTAAAAAAAATTCTTTTCTGTTCATCCACCAAGACTAACTTTCAAGGTAGTTATAGCTCTAACCTTTACAGAATGGCACAGAGTCTGTCCACTCTCCCAGGGCCATACAATTAAGCACCTCAGAAGCAACTCTAATGAAACCCACATTACAGGAGAAGTTGCAGTTGGAGTTGAAGTTTCCATGAGGATAAGAACAACTTAACCAGCTATGCACTGGAGTGCCCAGCACTGGACACCTGACAGCTGAAAAAAATAAACATTAGCGGAAAGGCCTGGGAAAATGTGCAGACAGAGGAAAAATATCTTGAGAGAACATAGTCAAGAATGTTGCTGGAGTATGGGATGTAGTAGCTGAGCTACTGACTATAAAATGCAGGAACAGAAATGGGAAATATGTGGACATGAATGCTAGAAGCTAGAAGTCTAGAAATGCTTCAAACCTGTTCATTTCCAGTTTTCTGCTTTTCTACCTCATCATCTTGAATATTCACAGAAATTGTATGGAGTACCTCAGACATTCATGCCTTTAGATGTCCTTGCTTGAACCCTAGTTGTTCCTCTTGAGTTCATGTATTTTGGGGAGGGGAGCTCTCTTTAGGTTTTATAGCTTCTATTGCTGCTGTGTTTGTTTTTTGTTGAGTAATATTTGCTTTTTATTTTACAGTTTTGTAAGCCACCGGATGCCTCCCTTTTGGGAGAAGAAAGGTGAGATAATAAAAATGTTTTAAAATAAAAATAAAACAAAAAAATAAAATTTATATGTGCCACATTTGAAAAGAATATAACCATTATCACTGCTACCAACAGAACCAAAAGGGTCAATTATGATTTTCAAACTAACAAAGATATTTGTCTGTTGCTATGGAAAACTACTATCCACACAGTAGTAGTTTTCCCAGCTGATTTTCGCAAACACACTCAGCACACACCTTCACAAATAGGTGTTTTCTCTGACCACATTCCCAGGGCTGTGCAGTGGATCTGCTCCTCTCCAACTCGCACAAATCCAGTATTGCAGGTGAGCATGCAGCTGGAGCTATATGCAAAGTCTCCATGAGGATGAGAGCAGTTTAATCTTCCATTCTCAGAAGCATCCAACACTGGGCATTCAATGGCTGTAATAAGAGAGAATAGTGAAAGGTAGAAACAGTTCTGTCTTGTCCAGAATTCTCTATCAACTGTAAGAGGCAAGTCTAAACATAGAATGAAGCCTGTTCTGAAGAAAAGATAGAAGCAAAACGTTCCAATGTAACAGCCAGGATGGGAAATTACATAAGAACATAAGAACAGCCTTACTGGATCAGGCCATAGGCCCATCTAGTCCAGCTTCCTGTATCTCACAGTGGCCCACCAAATGCCCCAGGGAGCACACCAGATAAAAAGAGACCTGCATCCTGGTGCCCTCCCTTGCACTGACATTCTGACATAGCCCATTTCTAACATCAGGAGGCTGCGCATGCACATCATGGCTTGTAACTCATAATGGATTTTTCCTCCAGAAACTTGTCCAATCCCCTTTTAAAGGCATCTAGGCCAGATGCCATCACCAGATCCTGTGACAAGGAGTTCCATAGATTAACTACATGCAGAGTAAAAAAAATAAATTCTGTGTAATAAATTCTGAGAAAAGAAATTTTCATCTGCCTTACAAGGATTGGCAGACTCTGACCAGTGCTAAGACACAGCTGAGTTTCATCATGAAAACACACAACTGAAAACAGTCTGACAGCTTACCCTGACAGGTTGGCAAGGGAGCACTCCAGTTCCCAGACGCTAAGCAACTTGTTGCGTTTGTTCCAACCAGGGCAAATCCAGGCTCACAAGCAAAGTCACAGGTGGATCGGTAAGCAAACTCTCCAATTGGATGGGAGCAGGCCGTCCTCCCTTGATTTAGGCTCTGCAGGCGATGGCACCGCATGGCTGCAAGTTGAGAAAATTGGCACACTAATTCCCAGTCCAAGCTTAGCCCTCTTGAGCTTTCAGCTCACCAAAATGCCAGCTGATTGAGGGCCCAATCCTATCCAATTTTCCACTGCTAGTGTTGCTGTGCCAATGGGGTATGCACTGCTTTCTGTGGTGGGGAGACAGTCACAGAGGCCTCCTCAAGGTATGGGAACATTTGTTCTGTTACCTCAGAGCTACGTTGTGGCTGCACTGGTGATAGAAAGTTGGATAGAATTGGACCCTGAGAAAGTTGAGAAAATGGGCACACTAATTCCCAGTCCATGCTTAGCTCTCTTGAGCTTTCAGCTCGCACAAATACCAGAAAATGCATTCAGATTCCAGTCACTCCATTAGTGCATGATTTTGCTGCAGTCTTAGATATTCCCCAGCTGCCCCCATCTACCAGAAGGGATACTTCTCTTTTTTATTATCTGCAGTCAGCACTGACCTTCACAAACGGGTGTTTTCTCTGACCACATGCCCTGGGCCGTGCACTGAAGCTGCTCCTTTCCAACTCGCACAAATCCTGTCTTGCAGCTGAATGTGCAGCTGGAGCTATACGCAAAGTCTCCATGAGGATGAGAGCAGTTTAATCCTCCATTGTCAGGGATAGCCAACGCTGGACATTCAACAGCTAGAATGAGAACAAATTTTAATGAGCAGTGTAGGCTGGCCCAAGACCTCCTGACAACTGAGGCGGCATTCCAAATGCTGCCCCCTTACCCAGTGATGTACCAGCTTCTGCTCCTCCCACTCTCCAGTGTTCTAGGTCTGCACTTTCCACTCCTCTTCTTTTCCAGAGAATGAGGAACAGTGGAGACAAGAAGGAGGCCAGAGGAGAGCATCTCCCCCACCACCACCATGCTGCTGCCTGATTTAACAGCTTCTCTGAGCCTCATGAATAGGCTGGCCCTGTGTACAGTCACACTATTTGCATCCAGACCAAATTCCCCTAAACGCCGGATGGGGGAGAAAGGAGTTGGTGGGGGGGGGGGGCGCCTGCTCTTCTTAAGAGCAAAGCAGAAGTAGTTTACAGTAGTTTACCCCAGTTTACAGTAGGACAGTCAGGCTGCAGTTAGTTTTTGACCATTCTTTTAAAGCTCCAACCAGTGCTATATGGAAGCTGAATGTCATCACAAAATGGTGATGAATTTGTTTCAGTAGTTTAGGTTCTAGGACAGGGAACAACGTCGTCATTTATTTTGCTATGTAAACCACGTCATGAACAATTTTTTAAAAGCATATATACTTATTATTATTGTTACAAGAACCATGGAAAACAGGTTGAGGAAAGGAAAGCCTCTTACCCTGACATGTTGGTAAGGGAGCACTCCAGTTCCCAGACGCTAAGCAGCTTGATGCATTTGTTCCAACCAGGGCAAATCCAGGTTCACAAGCAAACTCACAGGTGGATCGATAAGCAAACTCTCCAGTTGGATGGGAGCAGGTCATCCTCCCTTGATTTAGACTCTGCAGGCGATGACACCGCATGGCTGCAAGTTGAGAAAATGGCCACACTAATTCCCAGTCCAGGCTTAGCCCTCTTGAGCTTTCAGCTCACACAAATGCCAGAAAATGAATTCAGATTCCAGTCACTCCATTAGTGCAAGTTTTTGCTGTATTCCTACATATTCCCCAATTGCCCCCATCTACCAAGGGGGACATTTCTGTTACCTGCACTCGGCACTGACCTTCACAAATGGGTGTTTTCTCTGACCACATGCCCTGGGCCGTGCACTGAAGCTGCTCCTTTCCAACTCGCACAAATCCTGTCTTGCAGCTGAATGTGCAGTTGGAGCTATATGCAAAGTCTCCATGAGGATGAGAGCAGTTTAATCCTCCATTGTCAGGGATAGCCAACGCTGGACATTCAACAGCTACAATGAGAGCAAAGTTTTAGTGAATGGAGAGGGCTCTCCCAACACCTCCTGACGCCTGAGGTGGCATTCCAAATGCTGCCCCCTTACCCAGTGATGTACCAGCCTCTTCTCCTCGCACTCTCCAACGTTCTAGGTTAGCACTTTCCACTCTCTACAGTTCCTCCTCCTTTTCCAATCCATGGAGTGGAAGGAGAACAAGAAACAGCAGAGACAAGGACAGAGAAGAGCATTCCCCCCCCCCCCATTCTGCTGCCTGATTGAACAGCTTCTGCGGGCCTCATGAATAGGCTGGTCCTGTGTAAAATGGACTGGACTGTGCCAATCCAGATTCCTCTAGGCCCTGGATGGGGCAGTAAAGAAGGGGCCTGCTCTTCTTAAGAACAAAGCAGAAGTAGCCACCCCAGTTTACAGTAGGACAGTCAGGTTGCAGTTAGTTTTTGACCATTCTTGTAAAGCTCTAACCCAAGGGTGCTCAATAGGTGGATCACGATCTACCGGTAGATCGTGAGGCAAAATGAGTAGATCGCGGAGTGCTGACCCCCCCTCAGGTGCCTTTGGGAGGAAACGCCGGGAGTAAGGCCCATTGTACTCAATGGGGCTTACTCCCAGGTAAGTGTGGCTAAGATTGCAGCCTCACAGCCTAATCCTAGGCATGTCTACTCAGGAGTAAGTCCTGTTATACTCAGTGGGCTCAAGGTACACCAACATACATTGTACACATAAATGTTATATGTTATGATGGCGTGAACATTGTAAAAAAAACTCTGGTAGATCTCCGGGCCTTGCTGGGTTTCAAAGTAGCTCTCGAGCCAAAAAAGTGTGAGCACCCCTGCTCTAACCAGTGCTATACGGAAGCTGAATGTCATCACAAAATGGTGATGAATTTGTTTCAGTAATTTAGGTTCTGGGACAGGGAACAACGTCGTCATTTATTTTGCTATGTAAACCACTTCATGAACAATTTTTTTTAAGCATGCATACTTATTATTATTATTATTATTATTATTATTATTATTATTATTGCAAGAACCATGGAAAACAGGCTGAGGAAAGGAAACCCACTTACCCTGACATGTTGGTAAGGGAGCACTCCAGTTCCCAGACGCTAAGCAGCTTGATGCGTTTGTTCCAACCAGGGCAAATCCAGGCTCACAAGCAAACTCACAGGTGGATCGATAAGCAAACTCTCCAATTGGATGGGAGCAGGTCATCCTCCCTTGATTTAGACTCTGCAGGCGATGGCACCGCATGGCTGCAAGTTGAGAAAATGGCCACACTAATTCCCAGTCCAGGCTTAGCTCTCTTGAGCTTTCAGCTCACACAAAGGCCAGAAAATGAATTCAGATTCCAGTCACTCCATTAGTGCAAGTTTTTGCTGTATTCCTACATATTCCCCAATTGCCCCTATCTACCAAGGGGGACATTTCTGTTACCTGCACTCGGCACTGACCTTCACAAATGGGTGTTTTCTCTGACCACATGCCCTGGGCCGTGCACTGAAGCTGCTCCTTTCCAACTCGCACAAATCCTGTCTTGCAGCTGAATGTGCAGTTGGAGCTATATGCAAAGTCTCCATGAGGATGAGAGCAGTTTAATCCTCCATTGTCAGGGATAGCCAACGCTGGACATTCAACAGCTACAATGAGAGCAAAATTTTAGTGAACGGAGAGGGCTCTCCCAACACCTCCTGACGCCTGAGGTGGCATTCCAAATGCTGCCCCCTTACCCAGTGATGTACCAGCCTCTTCTCCTCGCACTCTCCAATGTTCTAGGTTAGCACTTTCCACTCTCTACAGTTCCTCCTCCTTTTCCAATCCATGGAGTGGAAGGAGAACAAGAAACAGCAGAGACAAGGACAGAGAAGAGCATTCCCCCCTAATTTAATTCCCCCCTAATTTAATTAATAATTAATTCCCCCAATTTAATTAATAATTAAATTAATTAATTTAATTATTTAATTAATTAAATAAGTAATTAAATAATTTAATTTAATTTAAATAATTTAATTTAATTAATTTAATAATTAATTAAATAATTAATTTATTATTATTAATTTATTATTAATAAATAATTTTTTATTATTATTATTATTATTATTATTATTATTATTATTATTATTATTATTAACAAGAACAAAAACAGACTGAGGAAAGGAAAGCCACTTACCCTGACATGTTGGTAAGGGAGCACTCCAGTTCCCAGACGCTAAGCAGCTTGATGCATTTGTTCCAACCAGGGCAAATCCAGGCTCACAAGCAAACTCACAGGTGGATCGATAAGCAAACTCTCCAATTGGATGGGAGCAGGCCGTCCTCCCTTGATTTAGACTCTGCAGGCGATGGCACCGCATGGCTGCAAGTTGAGAAAATGGCCACACTAATTCCCAGTCCAGGCTTAGCCCTCTTGAGCTTTCAGCTCACACAAATGCCAGAAAATGAATTCAGATTCCAGTCACTCCATTAGTGCAAGTTTTTGCTGTATTCCTACATATTCCCCAATTGCCCCCATCTACCAAGGGGGACATTTCTGTTACCTGCACTCGGCACTGACCTTCACAAATGGGTGTTTTCTCTGACCACATGCCCTGGGCCGTGCACTGAAGCTGCTCCTTTCCAACTCGCACAAATCCTGTCTTGCAGCTGAACGTGCAGTTGGAGCTATACGCAAAGTCTCCGTGAGGATGAGAGCAGTTTAATCCTCCGTTGTCAGGGATACCCAATGCTGGGCATTCAACAGCTGTAATCAAAGAGCATTTTGGTGAACAAAGTAGACCCTGCCCAGCTTCCACTATGACCTTGATGGGGCTGGTCCAAGCACTGAGGACTTGTGTTTCTTCTCTTCCAAAGAAGAAAACAGGGCTAACCATCCCAGTTTACTATATGGCAGTCAGGTTGGGCTCTGCAGATGGTAGCATCGCATGGCTGTGAGCGTAGTGTAGTAGAGAGGGTGCAAAGCCCTAAGTTTTGCAGGCACCTCACCATGCTTTGCAGGTGCCCCTTGTGGAGCCATTCCAGGCCAGTATAGCAAAATGGAGGTGTTTGCATCTGTAAGTAAGCATCTGTGCCCATGACAAGTGTATGTGCGCAAGAGACTGCTGCCCCCCTCTGATCCATTCCTTCCACTGAACATGAATATTAGAAATAAAGAGATTTCACCTCAGTGTTCTAAATCCAGAGAAGTGGGTTTGAACTCTTATAAATTTCTGCCGCTTGCAAACAACTTGTAAGAAAGCAAAGAATGCCTGTTGTGGTGGGAGAAAAGAGAAGAACCAACCTTGACAAGCTGGCTGTGGGGCTGTCCATTCTCCTGATGCTGAACACTGAGTCACCTCTTCTCCAACTAACCGAAAGCCCTCAGTACAGTGGAAGGTGCAACTGGATTGGTATTGAAATTCCCCATGGAGGTGTGAGCAGGTAAAATTTCCATGAGCAAGAGCCCCCTGGGGATGGCACTGAACAGCTAAGGAGGAAAGCAGATTATGGTAGGTCAGCAAGGCTGGAGACTTACTGGAACAGCTATCACAACAATATTCATTCATTTCAACTATTGACACTACTACGAGACAGAATTGGCCAACACAATGGATGTTTAGCCTTTCTGTTCATGCTCTTGTTATGATTGTTCTGATACTAATTTATGGAAATTGAAAATTTGTTTCTTACTTTATTGTATCTGAAGAAAAATTAAGACAGAAAAATGTCAATAGGCAGGAGACAAACAAAAACTTTTTTAGGAAGCTGAAAGGGGTTTGGGAGAAGTATTCCTTCCCACAGGTCACACACATCTTTTATGTGTCTGTGTACTGGCACCTCTGGTCAGATAGTTTTTAAATAATACCAAGACTGATTCAGCAGAGGTAAAAGCATTGCCGGCGCAGCCGTGAAGCAACCTAATGAGGGTTGTGTAAGATGACAAGGGGAACAAAAGGGTAGTGGATTCAAGGTGCTGTTCATCAAGTCTGCTGCTGCCTCTAGCCTGCAATGGGCATAAGCCACATCAATCCACTTCCCAGTTCCTAGAAGCTAGTGGAAGAACTGGGAACATCCATTCCCTTATCATGCTCCATTGCATGGTTTTTGCAAATCGGGAAGTGCAGAATGTCTGGTTTTATTTACAGGGACCATGAAAACAAAGGAGCCCCTTCATTCGCACAGTCCCTCTAAATAAAACCGGAAGACTCGTGCTTCCAACTTTGTGAAAACCACATGATGAAGCATACTAAGGCGGTGGAGACACAGAGCCGAAAGTCATTTTTACAAGCAAAATTGCAAGTGGAGTTGTAAACATAGTCGCCAGTTGACATTCACTCACCAACTGTCAGACAGACCAATGGTCAAACTCAGTGTAAAACAACTTCCTTTGTTTACATAAGAACAATGCCTTGGAAGCTCTAAAAAGACCTAGAGTGGCAACCTCCTCAGAGTCTACACTTGTACACTCACATTCCATGTGGAATTACCAAAACAATTAGTGGATTTTTAAAAAAAAAATTATTTTTAGTTTGGGAATTGTTAGAACTTTGTTGTGCAAGATGCTATCTAAGACATCCTGGAAATCTTCTCAATAACATATTTTACTGGGAAACTGAAACACTGAGGAAGTTTGATGTGTATGAAAAGTCAATGAAGATACCATGACCTGGATGATCAAAGAAGTTGGATCAGTAATTTATCAGAAGATGGTCAGTTAATGCTTCTGGGAATATTGAAAATCCCTCCAATTCAGATATTAATGTGATAGAAGAAGGGGTGGCCATGCATCTCCACCATCTGAATCCCACCCTCAAATTTGCCATCCTTGCATGCATACACAAAGCTGTGCATCCACCCTGGGGTTTAAGGAGAGAAGAGTAAGCAACTGTAGGGGGAAAGACAAGTGAGTGAGTGCCTCCCACATAGCAGGCACCACTCCTGTTCATTCAAAACAGAAGTAATGCAGGGGAGGGGGGGGGCTACATGCTGAACTCCAGGTAAGTGAAAGAAATGGAAGAAGGGAAGGGGGAGCAGGCTTCAGATTGTCTCACTCTACACATTTTGTGCTTTGTAAGCACTGTCCGGATGGGAAGAAGTGATATGAAAGCCATGAAAGAGGAAGCAGTCAGCACAGAAGCAGGATGCTGTCTCCAAATGCAGTTTACCCAAGCTCACCCTGCTCCTTCTGCTTTCTTCCCCAAAGTGAAGCAATGTGGACTTCAGTGAATGTGGGCAAATGTGGGCAAAGTGAAGCATCTGGGCCTTGAAGAGTGCCTTGCCATGCAAACACCTGGCATCAGCAGTCATGACAGCACATACCTACACACTGTGGCATCTCTGCCGTCCAGATCCCAGAGGACAAACACTGCAATGTGGCTGGGTAACTTATTTTAAACCCTTCATTGCAACTGAAACTACAGCTGGAGCTGTAACTGAAGGTCCCAAATGGATGACTGCAGTTCATATGCAGTGGTCTGTGGACAGTATCAAAGTCGCTGCATTTTACAACTAGATGGAGACATAGAAGAAACAGGTTATGCCATAATCACTGCAAACAAAAGTAATTATAAGAGCAAAACCCTGATAAATGGATTCTTAACTGAAGAAGACTTCTGTGGACCTCAGAAGGTTACTGCCTGAACCCTAGTTGACAACAATACATAATTTGAACCATTTCAGATCCTGTGTATCTCTGAGACCCAAATGGCAACCATTTCAGTAACAAAGGTTTGCATTCTCTCCAGAGCATAACGTAGTTGACTGGGAGCGCAATCCTAACCCCTTATGTCAGTGTTTTCTATCACTGACTTAAGGGCAATGGAGCTCTGAGGTAAGAGAACAAACATTCCCTTACTTTGAGGAGGCCTCCGTGAGTGACACCCAACTGCAGGATGCAGCACATGTCCCATTGGCACTGCTATGCTAGTACTGGAAAGCACTGACATAAGGGGTTAGGATTGCACCCCATAACAGTTATAGTACCACTTACAATGAGGTAATCAGAATTACTTAGTCGGAATGGTAGCAATTTCACTATTGGAATTTGGAATTTTTCCAGTTGATCTGTTTTGTGCACTGCAGAAAACATCAGTGCTTCTACGCGTAATGCACTGAACCCAAGGCTGAGATCCAAAGGAAGATAGTCACATTTATTGGAGTAGGCAGAAATGTAATATTATTTCACCTGTACTAGCAAGGGCCAGTAAGACTGTGATACGGGACAATGTGTTCTCTCTCTCTAGTTACCCAGACTGCAGTTCTCAGGTCTTTCTTCCTTCCTGTACTCTCTTACTCTCCCTTCTTCCTAAGGAGAAGATTTGTAGCTAGAGATACTAGCTGCAGCTTCCATAGCCATCTTTTTCTACAAAGATGTATTTCCCTTAAATAAAGCTACCTCTGACATTTGAACTTGAGCCTCACGCAAAGCTTCCTATCTGGACCTTTTGGTCCTTTGTCAATAACACTTGGGCCCCAATCCTATTGGGGCTTTATGCTGTTGGGACTAGCATTCCAGCAGCACAAGGCCCTTTATAGTGGCGTGAAAGCTGGGCCACTGTCCTACTCGGCCAAGCTGCTGCTACAAACAGAAAGTGGCACAGCACATGTGGCAGTGGGGACTTAACAGTTTGTTCATGGCAGAGGCAGGGAGAGGGAGGTTTTGGGGGCATTCTGAGGCAGACTGGGCGAGGGTAGACTAGGTCTGGTTGAAACACTTGAGATTGCAGGTGGAGCTCACATGATTGAATGTGCCTCCATATACAGTATAAAATAAAAATAAAAATGCTTGACTTCTGATTAGTTTTCTATGCAGAGGAAATTATTATGCATGGAGATGCTTACAAGGATGTGAGCTGCCCCCTCCTGCAGTCTGATGTGATATAGTCCCACAGTTTTACTTCCTCAAAAGGTCAACTAAGATACAGATGAGTATGCCCCAAACACTACTCCTAACTCCGCCTTTCCTGTTTTTCTAAGTAAGTGTGAAGGTGACCTGCACCTTCTCCTTACATACATGCACACACAATCCAAATACTAGATTTGCCACTTCCGAGGAAAATTGCTGCTTCAGGGTGGGCTGGGCAATCATCCCTGCAACATTTTGCCTGTGAAAAAGAGTGAAACCTCCAATGCCCGCATGGCCCAGTCCCAACCAGAGTTATCCCCAGCCATGTCCTGGGTCTAATGGCAGCCAGGGTGGGGCAGGGTGACACGGTGACACAGGAACGTGACCCTCCATGCACCATCACGTTGCCCCGGCACCAGCGCACTACACCTCACTCCTGGAATGGCTCCATTTTGGAGTCAAACAGAAGCTTGAGATGGCGGGTGGGCCTAACTACATGGAACCAGGGCGGGAACCACCCAGAGTGCCATGGACGGAGGATGTGCTGCCATTACTACTCGCTACCCAGTAAGTCCATTCCTGGCACCCTCATTCAGTGGTACCTCGGGCAAATGCCCTATCTCATCACACCCTCGATATGCCCCGGTTGTCCCCAACAATCAGCTGGTTTGGAAACAAAAGAAAAGCTTCCCTTTAGTACATGTTAAATGTGGTTCCAAAGTATCAATTAGGAAATCCCTGGTTCTTACCTCAGCCAGTAACTCAGTGATTTACATTTTTTTTTCATCTCATGGCACACTGACAAGGTACTAAAATTGTCAAGGCACACCATCAGTTATTGGACAATTGACAAGGCACACCTTGCTGTTGGTGGGGGGGGCTCATATCCCCAATGGTTCTATTAATAAATGACCCTCCACCAAACTCCCGCAGCACACCTGGGGACCATTTGTGGCACACCAGTGTGCCACGGCACAGTGATTGAAAATGGCTGCAGTAACTCATCATGGGGCCTTATGAAAGTTCATCTCTGTCAGCCCCACCCCAGCCATATGCAATATAGGGCAATAATACAGTCACATCTCATAAAGGTTAGGTTCTGAAGTCCATATGGAAGGTGAAAATCACATATAGTAAAAATTACCCTTCAATCTGAAAAATGTATGTCTTTCAAAACTAAAATCACACTATGAGGAGGAACTGAGGATACAGTAGATTCATTCTCCCATTTCATGTTCATGCTCCCAGGGGCATATACACAAGTGGAATGGTTAGCAGACCCACCTGTACTACTTAAACTGTTGCTCTCTTGCTCTCGCTCTCGCTCTCTCTCTGCCAGGCTCATATACTTGAGTTCACACAAGTTAAATGTGAATATGATGCAACCTGACTGTACTAATCGATTTTTCAGAGTATCGGAAGCATTTTGAAATGCCAAGTCTTACTAGATGTTCTGTCAGCACTACATCTGACAGCAGTGATTCTAGCTATCATCCTATGATAAGACTCACCATTTTCACATTCGGGTCCAAAGAAGCCGGGATAACACTGGCAGGTGTAGTTCCCGATGGTTTCCACACACTCGCCATGCTGGCTGCAGGAGAAAGGCTGACAAGAAGCTGTGTGGAAGATACAACTGGATGAGAGCCCTGCCATTTCTCTCTATACATCACACCTTTAAAGCCCCCTCAGTACTTTACAAACAGTACAATTACCAGGATTTCTTTGAAGGTGCCAGGGCAGTAAAACCGATTAAAAGCCCATTTCAGTTTGCAATTTAGATGTATCCTCATCTAGTGGGGTCACTAGGAGGTGTGAACCACACCAGGTGATGCAGATAGGGGGTTGACACCACTACTGGTCAAAATTGTGACAATCGAAAAATACTTTTTTGAATAATACCATCATGTAATTTATCATTACATGATATCATTCAATGTGTAATTTAATGCAGAATACAATGAAACAAATGGCATTGAAATATATGTATTTTACCAAACATTATGGCCAAATAATCAGAAAAGGAAAACACAACTGCGTTGTGTAACAAAAAATGGTTTTCTTTAACTCAAAACGGACCAATGAGACTGATTGTTCTGAGAGTCAGTGAGGTGTTGTTATGACACAGCAGGGAACCATTAAGATGTAAGTATGGGTTAGCTCTCATTTCCCTTTATCAGAGCAATACTAGAACTCTTATTCAGTTGTGTGAGTGCCATCAAGTTGGCAACTGGTTTTTTGTTGGTAATTGATTTGTTGGGTGACCTGTACTGTTATACATTTAAATAAAGTTAATGGGGGTTACACTAACCCTAGTGATGCCACAGCATTTAGGTTGTGTGTATAATATTGCAATTTATTCTGTATGGTTTGGTATGGGAGGAGGTCCATCATAGGGGTGATGCAATCAGGTCTTGCACTGGGTGATGCAAACCCTAGTGACGCCACTGCCCCCCATCCTCAATACAGTGAGAATCCCACAGCCAATTTTCTTTGCTCTGTTCATTCAATCCAACTTGTGATCATTTTCTCTAGGAAAATCCCTAATGTTGCCATATCAACTTAATACAAGTCAAATTAAAGGGAAGGTAGCCAGATGCTAAGAAGGACAGGTCTTCTGTGCTTTGGGAATTTGGGCAGGTAGAAACCTCTTATAACCCTCAAGGGTTATTAAGGAATTGAAGAATGAAGTTGCAGATCTCTTGTCTAAGGTATGCAACTTGTTCCTCAAAACGGCCATGGTGCCAGAAGATTGGAGGATAGCAAATGTCACGCCTATTTTTAAAAAGGGAAAGAGGGGGGACCCGGGAAACTATAGGCCGGTCAGCCTAACATCCATACCAGGTAAGATGGTGGAATGCCTCATCAAAGATAGGATCTCAAAACACATAGACGAACAGGCCTTGCTGAGGGAGAGTCAGCATGGCTTCTGTAAGGGTAAGTCTTGCCTCACAAACCTTATAGAATTCTTTGAAAAGGTCAACAGGCATGTGGATGCGGGAGAACCCGTGGACATTATATATCTGGACTTTCAGAAGGCGTTTGACACGGTCCCTCACCAAAGGCTACTGAAAAAACTCCACAGTCAGGGAATTAGAGGACAGGTCCTCTCGTGGATTGAGAACTGGTTGGAGGCCAGGAAGCAGAGAGTGGGTGTCAATGGGCAATTTTCACAATGGAGAGAGGTGAAAAGTGGTGTGCCCCAAGGATCTGTCCTGGGACCGGTGCTTTTCAACCTCTTCATAAATGACCTGGAGACAGGGTTGAGCAGTGAAGTGGCTAAGTTTGCAGACGACACCAAACTTTTCCAAGTGGTGAAGACCAGAAGTGATTGTGAGGAGCTCCAGAAGAATCTCTCCAGACTGGGCAGAATGGGCAGCAAAATGGCAGATGCGCTTCAATGTCAGTAAGTGTAAAGTCATGCACATTGGGGCAAAAAATCAAAACTTTAGATCTAGGCTGATGGGTTCTGAGCTGTCTGTGACAGATCAGGAGAGAGATCTTGGGGTGGTGGTGGACAGGTCGATGAAAGTGTCGACCCAATGTGCGGCGGCAGTGAAGAAGGCCAATTCTATGCTTGGGATCATTAGGAAGGGTATTGAGAACAAAACGGCTAGTATTATAATGCCGTTGTACAAATCTATGGTAAGGCCACCCCTGGAGTATTGTGTCCAGTTCTGGTCACCATATCTCAAAAAAGACATAGTGGAAATGGAAAAGGTGCAAAAGAGAGCGACTAAGATGATTACGGGGCTGGGGCACCTTCCTTATGAGGAAAGGCTACGGCGTTTGGGCCTCTTCAGCCTAGAAAAGAGACGCTTGAGGGGGGACATGATTGAGACATACAAAATTATGCAGGGAATGGACAGAGTGGATAGGGAGATGCTCTTTACACTCTCACATAATACCAGAACCAGGGGACATCCACTAAAATTGAGTGTTGGGCGGGTTAGGACAGACAAAAGAAAATATTTCTTTACTCAGCGTGTGGTCGGTCTGTGGAACTCCTTGCCACAGGATGTGGTGCTGGTGTCTAGCCTAGATGCCTTTAAAAGGGAATTGGACAAGTTTCTGGAGGAAAAATCCATTACGGGGTACAAGCCATGATGTGTATGCGCAACCTCCTGATTTTAGAAATGGGTTATGTCAGAATGCCAGATGCAAGGGAGGGCACCAGGATGCAGGTCTCTTGTTATCTGGTGTGCTCCCTGGGGCATTTGGTGGGCCACTGTGAGATACAGGAAGCTGGACTAGATGGGCCTATGGCCTGATCCAGTGGGGCTGTTCTTATGTTCTTATGTTATGTTCTCTTATGCAGAGGTAAGAAAAACTGCCTCTTTCTGAGAGCACAGGTCTAACTGTGGCTGCTGCACTGGCTGAAGGTGTCACAAATGTGCCATAAGTCAAGTTGCAACACCACATGAGTAAGCAGAGCTGGCAGAGTGGCCTGCGCCATGCCACCAGCACCACATTCGGAGCCCTCAGTCACCTGTGCAAGCAGGTAAGGTGCCAATTGGCATCGGGACCTGATGGGGAGGTGTGAGGGGCATTTGGGTGCAAGGGGAGGGAGAAACAGGAGGTGGATCTAGTTTGGAAAGGGCAGGATGGGCAGAGGCCTTCTCCTCCGTACCCCTTTCCAGGCTAGGCAGCCCTACGCAGGATCACTCAGAATTCCATAGCTGGTAGAGATCTGAGTAGCCCAATAGGGTTGGCTGGGGCTTTATTCAGTGTAAGGGGAAAAACTGCACTGGTGCTAGTTGGGATTGGGCTGCACATTTCTTTTCTATGTAGGAAAAGAACATCTATGTAGGATGTTTTCTATGTAGGATGTCCTTTTCTATGTAGGAAAAGGACATCTAGTCCTCCTTCGTATCTAGCCATCCTAACAGAACAGTAGCCGGTGCCCATTCTAAGGTGCTGCATACAGCTGTAGAGTTAGGACTATTTCTTTATTAGCATTTTAATCAGTCCTATAAAGTCCTATAAAGTCCTATAGCTTTTTCAGTCCTATAAAGCAGTGGTTCTCAAACGTTTAGTACAGAGACCCACTATTTAGAATGAGAATTTGTTAGGAGCCACTGGAAGTGATGTGATGACCGGAAATAACATCATCAAGCAGGAAATTTTTTAACAGTCCTAGGCTGCAATCCTACTCATGCTTATCCAGGAGTAAGCCCTCTGGGCTATCATTTTTAAAAGCATATACAGAGTAGCCTGTTAAAAGTACAGACCTGTGACATTTCCCCAAATGCAATCACATACCATGATAGCATCAAGTCCAATTTATTAAAAATAAAATATTGAAATGAATGGGGACCCACCTGAAATTGGCTCATGACCCACCTAGTGGGTCCCAACCCAGTTTGAGAAACACTGCTTTAGAGATAAGTTACCTTTTACGATCATGTCCTATTTTGTCTCCACCCCCTTCTCTTGTTTTGTGACTTTCTTTTATGGAATATGTGCCCTGCTTTTATGTTGAACTTATTCCTGTGTTTTGAGGAGAAGAAATAATTTCATTACCACTATCAACTACATCTACTTGACTTCTGGGTTTCAGGGTGTTAAAGGCACAGAAGGATTGTCAGTAAAGCAAGAGGCAAGGGCTCCCAGCCATTATAGCAGCACTGGTAAGCAGAATTGAGTATTAGAGCTGACCAAAAAAGACACAACAAGTAACATTTCGTTACCTTTGTAGCACAGCGCCCGCTTTCGCTTATTACAGCGTTCATCATTCCACTTCCCAGAGTCAACTTTTCTCTGAATGTAAATCTCCACGCAGTCCTCTCCAGTACGCTTGTTGTTGGGCTCCCCTTTTGCCCAGTTCTCTGCCTCCTTTGTCAGGCGTTTGTTGGTTCCCACCCAAGTCCAGGTGTTGTTAATCTTCCGGATCCCGATCCAATAGTAGGAATGATAGAAGGGCAAACTTCTATTTAGGTGGTAAATTTCATCTTGGTTTTGGATTGCCACCAGGTCAGTATAGTACTGCTGGCAAAAGCGTCTTGCATCTGGCCATGACAGCGCTGAAGTAGTCCCGTAGTGATAAGTCCAGGTACCCCCCTGAGGAAAGAGCCCTGCACGAGCCGCAAGACACCGGGTAGCATAAGAAAAGGCATCTGAACAACATCTTTATTATACAAGTAATGATAAGTCTTTATAATACTTGTTGGATTCACAAATGTACAAGCCAAGCGTACTGCAACACACTTCTGCATCTAGCAGCAAATCCACCAGCCACCTCCAGATTCAGACACTTGCCCTAAGTATCTTAGGGACAGACACAGGCACTTGTCTGTGCATTAAGACGCTTCATCTTCAGCAAGTTCATAACTCTCTCTTTCTCTGTTTCTGTATCCTTCTGCCCAAAATAAAACTGCAAAACAGACTTCAAACTGTTTGTCTGCTCCCTCCCACTTGTTGGAAGGTGTTGTTTTCCCAAACACCAGAAAGGTATGACATCCCAAGGCTGGAGGAGGATTCCCAGCTATTGAAGTATTAGCATAGTTGTATTGGACAGCAGGGTGGGAGACGTCTCTGAAGATTACTTCAAGGTATGTGGTTATAAAGAAGGGAAATATGGAATTTATAGGAACTCCATAGTTGGGGAAGGAGGAGAGATGCTTGCTGCTTAGCTGTGAAGAAGAATCTGGGAAGGAGGAGGAGGAAAGAAGGATAGCCTGAGAGTGCACACCAAAAAAGAGCTTACAGAAAAGTTAGTATAGTTCTATGCTTGCCCACTCAGAAGTAAGTTTCATTTAGTTTAATGGGACTTACTCCCAGATATAGGATTGTGTATAGGATTGCAGCCTAAGAGGGGAAGCCCTCACACTGTATCTGACTAGTTTACGAGCTATGTTGCCCTCCTCAGATGCAAAGTTGTGCTGCACCATTCTCACTTCCAATGCAAGGAATATGAACATTCATTCATTGAATCCCTGACCCTTATCAGACAATTTTTTTTTTACAAAAAACCAGAGGGATAGACAAGATGGCTACACTTGCAACACCAAACAGCTCTTGAGTCAGACTAGTGGTCTACTTTAGCTGATATCCTTTAACTAGAGATGCTGGAGATCAAACCTGGGACCTTCCACAGGCAAAGCACTGCCACATGAAAAGCTCCTGACACTGCCTACAAAAGAGTTGAGCACACTTCCCAATTATATGGAAAGCATCATGCAGCCCAATTCTATTCATGTTTGATCAGAAATAAGTCCCATTTTGTTTAAAAGAACTTAATTCCAGATAGCTGGGCATAGGACTGCATACAGTCTACATACATTTGTGGCTTACTGAAAATAAACACATTCATCATTATGCAACATGACATATCAAAAGTCACAAAAATCCAACATGTGGAATTAATTGTGCAACCTAATTCCAATCTAGCAAAAAAAAAAAAAAATTTAAGCTAGTGTGCACACATTGCATTTGCCATCAAGCAAATGTTTTGAAAGAAAGGCATTCCTATCACAACAGTGGGAACCCAGCATTATACAGGGATGGAAACTTGAGTCTGAGACTCGGACTCAAGTCACAAAAAGTGGGGTTTCCGCAACTCATGGGAAACTCGAGTCATGCGCCCCCGTGACTCGGGGCTGACTCACGACTTGAGGCAGTGACTTAGAAAAGATGAGAGAAGATTAATAGACTTGAGTCAAAACACACTTTTGTGCGTGCCTGTGACTGCTATGTATGTGTGTGTGTGTGCATGCTTGTTTTTTCTTCTTTTGCTGCTTCTACAACTTCACTTGTTTTTCAAAATGATTCTGACTCGAGTCAAAATGACTTGGTAAGCGGCTAAGGGCTTAGCTGTTGTTGTGACAGGCACTATGACTCTTAGATGAATCGAGATGAGGTTGCTGACTCAAGACTCAACACAAGACTTGGGCTAAGTGACTCTGGCACATCTCTAGTGTTATATAACATTATATATTCAGCATTAGCAGGAGTCCTCTTATTTTTGGTGGGGGAGAGCAACTGTCTCTCTTCACACCAGCGTGATGTATTTTCCAGTCTCTTCTGCCTCTCTTTTTACACTCTGGGGACAGAGAATCATTTACAGGTGGGAACTCCATGTATTATCTATCCATGGATCTGGCTCAATGCAGGTCACCTGGACACAAATTGAGCCAGAGTTGGCCCAACCTAGCCCTCCAAAGGCTTCAGTAACTTCCAGGGAGCTTTCTGAAGCCAGTAGAGGCCATGTACATCTGTGGGCTTCAGAATGGCTGTTATGCCCCCCCCCCAAATGCTACTGGAACTGGCATTTTTATGCCTTTTAAGGCATTCTGAGGCCTGGGGAAGCCTTAAATGCCTTAAAAGGCATAAAAACATCACTTCATGAGGTAGCAGATTTGTTGCCATTATAGCTATTCTGAAGTCCACAGAGGCCACGGGGAGATGCGTGCAACCTCTGCAGGCTTCAGAAAGCCTCCTGGAGATGACTGGAACACAGCTCCGGTCACCTTCAGCGAGTTTAAAGGGTCATAACAGCATATTTGCTTAGCCACGGTTTTTGGTTATCTGTGGCGTGTCCAAGAATGGATCCCCCACAGATACGATGGGGATACCTTTATTTTCCTATGTAAACCACTTTGTGAACCAGAGCCTTAATGTACTACCCCAGTGATGGGCAGTGATGGGCAGTGATTGGGCAGTGATGTCACGACCTGGCTGCCCGATGCCTGGGGCAGTGATGTCACTACATCACATGATGCCGTGACATGACTTCTGAGTTATCCTAGGGAGTGGGATGCTTGCTGCTGCGGTTTCACACACCCACCTCATTCCCTTTGAAGGATCTGAGCCTTCAGAGGGACAGGGATGGGGTGCACATGAAGCTGCAGCAGCACTCTGCTCTCCAGCACTCCGCCCTCCTTGTGCTCAAGGCAGTCACTTCCTGATTCTCCTTGAAAGGCGGAGCACTGCTGCAGCTTTCCTGTCAGGGATGTGGCACACACAAAGTTGCAGCAGTGCTCCACCCTCCAAGGGGAACCCAAGCAGAGGGCAGAGCTTGGGGGCAGTCATGTGCCCCCCCGGCATAAAGCCCTTAGCATGTGCCTCTCAGGCTCTGCCCATCTTATGCCTCTGTTGTGAACAGCTTGTTGTTGAAAATGGTAAATAAATAAATATTGATATTAATATTAATATTAATAATTAATATCAATTAATTAATTAATATCAATATTAATATTATTAATATTAATTAATATTAATTAATTAATTAATATCAATATTAATATTGATGATGATGATGATAGTAAAGAAGGAAGGCTGAGTTTTAAGAAACTGAGTTTAGGAAAAATAGTATACAGTGAATGCACAGTAGGCATGTATGCAAAGTTTTTCACAACTGTCATGGAGGTGCAGGGAAATAAACTTGTTTTTTAGAAGATGAGGTGATATGAGCAAGATTCCACAGTTTTGAGCATGTCAGGAAATAGGTCCTCAACAACAAGCACAAAGATGTGCTAATCAAACCTGACTTTAACAGGGTTGCCAACAATACAGTACATCCTAGTTTGTCTCTAGAGTGTTGTAAATACTAGAATCAGAGCAGCCTTAAACTCACTTCTGCTTGCACAACTTCCCCCATGAAGGAGTTGCTTCACATCCTCTCCATGGAAACTGCAATGTGTAAAACCACAATAGTTTTTATTTATTTATTAGTAAGTTTCACATACTTACCCCAGCAAATGATAACAAAGAACAGCATGTGGTCGTCTGTCCATCTATACAATGACCTTCCACTGGACACACTCTGTGGGTAAAAAAATAAGTATTGTTGTTGTTGTATACAGTCTAACCAAAGGTGCACCTTTAGTCCTATTGATGAATTCAGCAGAACTCTCTCACATTGCAATGCAAAGTACTCAAAAGTTCTTTACATTGGCAGTTTGTGTGAGAATCAAATGAGACCAAATGAGTACCAAAAACAAAATTCTCTCCCACTGACAATTAGATTGATTGGAGCATTTACTTAACTCACTCATTCATATCAGTAGTACTTAAGACTGATAACCTGAGTTAGATTGTGCTTACAGGTAAATAAAATTAAAAGCTTACATTTATAAATATCTAAAAATCAACTAAATAGTTTCAATTGTCAATTTCAAAAACCTTTATTAGGCATTGGTTGCCAAACAGAAAACAGACATACAACTGAAGCAAAATATACACAGATTACTGCCTAAAAAATAGAATTGTTAGGGTGGATGGGGAATATGGTTCTATGTTTAGTTAGAATGTCATGCAAAAACTTAGCCAGTTGGTTTATGACCAGCTTGACAGTGGAGGCTAGAAGCAGGTGTAGGGTTTCATCATCCTGTTCCCAAAAAGGGCCATCTGAAAGTAAATTTAGGAACTTGTTTCTGATGTCCATATAACAAGGGCAATGCAGTACTATGTGAGCTAGGGATTCAATAGCCCCCAGATTACATGCACATTTGGTTGAAATCTGAGAGTGCTTACAAAATCTAGAGTCTAGCTCATGAAACGGAAACACATTACATCGAGCAAGTGTAAAAGCTCAACGGATCTGTGGATCAGAATACAGATATCTGGGATGACAACTAAGGACCAATGGTAACTGCAACTGAAGGGGGAAACAGGTCTTAGCAGCAGCTGCATTAATTTCCTGGCTTTCAATGTCCCAATCTGCTCAAGATGCTCATACTGTTCCTATGCAAAGTATCATTGCCCAAAGTATCCAGTGAGTGGCCAATAGAGTGGATTTTAAGTAAGAAACAACGAAAACCCGTAGATTGCCAGAAAGCAGAAAGTAAGGCTTGGAAAAGAGGAGCTTGTCCTGCATTGAAGCAAAGTGGAAATTCAAACTCAAATACCTGAGGGCGCAATCTTAATCTCTTATGTCAGTGCTTTCCAGCACTGGCGTAGCGGTGCCAATGAGCCGTGTGCTGCATCCTGCAGTTGGATGTCACTCATGGAGAACTCCTCAAAGTAAAGGAATGTTTGTTCCCTTACCTCAGAGCTGCATTGCCCTTATGTCAGTGCTGATATAAGGGGTTAGGATTGCGCCCTAAATATCTTGTTGGATAGCCTTGCCATGGAAAACCCAGGTACGATACTTCCAAGATTTCTCAAACACAAGAATTTTGGATTTAGTGTAATTAAGTTGAAGATCATTAGTAGAAAGATACTGAATACATCCTGCTATCAGGCGTTTCAGCCTGACATGTGTCCGAGAGATCAGGACATATCATCTGCATATAATAATAAAGGTGATGACTGGTCACTAAGTTTGGCTGGTGAAGACTGGTGACTAAGTTTGGGGCAGTGCAAATCAATGGAGGCCAAGTGTGAGGATAAATCATTAATAAAAAGATTGAATAAAATAGGAGCAATGACACAACCTTGATTCACTCCTTTACTGGTACGTAAGAGTCAGAGAGATTACCTTGTAGGTTTAATCTGACTCGACATGAAGTATTGGAATGTAGCTTCTTGATCAAAACAATAATCTGGGATTGATGCCTAATTTAGATAGTTTGGACCATAACAAATTTCTGTTAACTGAATCAAAATCCTCCTTCAGTTCTCAAAAAGCAGAGAATAATTTAGAATGTGGCTTAGATAACTGCTTCTCAGTAAGATGCGTTAAAACGAAACAATGGTCCAAAGCAGATTTGCCGGCTCTAAAACCTGCTTGCTCAGCTCCCAGAATGTCGTGCTTCTCTATCCATGCTGTTAATTTGTTTAAAGCAGGGGTCTCCAAACCCCGACCCAGGGGCCAGATACGGCCCACAGCAAACCTCTATCTGGCCTGTGGCCAGCCTCTTGTCCCCTGAAAGCCTCTGGCCCACTTGGCCAAACATGACTGGAACTATGCTCTGGTTGCATCTGGAGGGTGTTCAAGGGCCAGAGAGGTTGAATGAATGAGCCCATTCATTCATTTATTCACTCATCTAAGTTCCATCTCTAATTTATTTAAATAAATTTTATATTTAAATTTTTTTCCTGGCCCTCAACACCGTGCCAGATATTTGATGCGGCCCTCTGGCCAAAAAGTTTGGAGACCCCTGGTTTAAAATATGGCTTGCAAACAGTTTACCAGGGACTGAAAGAAGACTAATATGCCTATAATCTGAGGGCAGATCCCTATCTCCTTTTTTGAGGATAAGTACTATCGTTGATTGTAGCCAAGATCTGGGCAAAATCCTGGTTTTGTCTACCCAAGTAAATAGGTCAGCAAGAATGGAAGCCCACCATAGGGGAGCAGCCTAAGGGTGCAATCCTAACCCCTTCTGTCAGTATTTTCCAGCACTGGCATAGCGGTGCCAATGGGACATGTGCTGCATCCTGCAGTTGGGTGTCACTCACAGAGGCCTCCTCAAAGTAAGGGAATGTTTGTTCCCTTACCTTGGAGCTTCATTGCCCTTATGTCAGTGCTTATGTCAGGGGTTAGGATTGCACCCTTAATCTTATCAGAAGGAATTTTATCTGGACCGGTTGCTTTGCCATTCTTGATCTGTCCAATCAGTGCCACCACTTCATCAGTTGATACTGAACATAGTGGGGCGTATTCCTGAGTAGGCATGCATAGAATTGCTCTGTAAGGGCAGAAGTGCAGGTAAGCTCAAACAATGAGTGGATCAGGAAGTGGAGCCTGTGATGCCTGGTTGTGGCAGGTGATGGTTCCTTCTGATCTGGAGAACAGTATGGCTGTTCCTCATTGTTCAGGTGCCTGATGAATATGAGGTCAGAACAAACATCAAAACCAAGCAACAGCAATATCAAGCCAATCCGAAAATAGTGCCCTCCTTGATTCCATCTCATCCTGAGATTAACTGCTTCTCCTTGGGACTCTGAGATCAAAGCCCAGACATGTAGGATGAACCTTGAGATCTGGCAAACACGGGTGCAGGAGAGGCAGGCTGGAGAAGGGAGCCAACTTGAGGTTTACCAGAATGCTTCTTTCCATGTGGCAGCCATCACATGGATGCCTCTGCAGTTCTTTCATCAAGCCAATGGGCAGAGAATCAGCATGGCTTCTGTAAGGGTAAATCTTGCCTTACAAACTTTTAGAATTCTTTGAAAAGGTCAACAAACGTGTGGATGCAGGCGAACCCATAGCTATTATACATCTGGATTTTCAGAAGGTGTTTGACATGGTCCCTCATGAAAGGCTGCTGAGAAAACTCCACAGCCAGGGAATTAGAGGACAGGTCCTCTCATGGATTAGGAACTGGTTGAGGACCAGAGAGTAGGTGTCAATGGGCAATTTTCACAATGGAGAGTGGTGTGCCCCAAGGATCTGTTCAGGAACTGGTTTTTTCTACTTCTTCATAAATGACCTGGAGACAAGGATAAGCAGTGACATGGCTAAGTATGCAGATGACACTAAACTTTTTTGGGTGGTGAAGAGCAGAAGGGATTCTGAAAAACTCCAGAAGGATCTGTCCAAACTGGGAGAAAGGGCAGCAAAATGGCAGATGTATTTCAGTGTAAGTAAGTGTTAAGTTATGCACATTGGGGCAAAAAATCAAAACTTTAGATATAGGCTGATGGGTTCTGAGCTGTCTGTGACAGATCACGAACTTGGGGTGCTGGTGGACAGCTTGATGAAAATATCAACCCAATGTCAGTGGCTGTGAATAAGGCTAATTCCATGCTGGAGATAATTAAAAAAGGGATTGAGAATAAAGCAGCCAATATTATTATGCCATTGTACAAATCAATGATAAGATCACACCTGGAGTATTGTGTAAAGTTCTGGTTGCCGCATCTCAAAAGGGATATAGTGGAAATGGAAAAGAAGCTGAAGAGAGTGACCAAAATGATTACTGGGCTGGGGCATGTCCTGTATGAGGAAATGCTACAGCATTTGGGGCTCTAGAGAAAAGGTGCCTGAGGGGGGAATAGGATTGAGACATACAAAATTATGCAGGGAATGGATAGAGTGGATCAAGAGATGTTCTTTTCCCTCTTACATGACACAAGAACCAGGGGACATCCACTAAAATTGAGTGTCAGGAGAGTTAGAACAGACTCAAAAATGTTTTTTACAAGCATGTAAATAGTCTGTGGATTGCCTTGCCACAGGACATGGGATCTGGTTTAGATGCCTTTAAAAGGGGATTGGACAGATTTTTAGAAGAATTTTCTAAAATTTTCTGTAAGCCTAGTCATTGTTTACTTTGTAAATTAACATGGTCTATACAGCTTAGTTTAGATGCCTTTAAAAGGGGATTGGACAAATTTTTAGAAGAATTTTCTAAAATTTTCTGTAAGCCTAGTCATTGTTTACTTTGTAAATTAACATGGTCTATACAGCTTGTCTACCACACACAAGGGGCACATTCCAGTAGTCAGCGTTCTTGCATTGCTGCTATTCACTTCAACTGGGCTTGTGCAAGATAACATTTCAATGGTCTTGTGCAAGTACTTTTCAGTACGTACATGACATAAATATGTATGTTATTTATTCATACCAATTACGACACATTTCTAGGTGCAGACTGGAGTCACATACTAAAATAAAATAAAAATTACCCATTGCCTATATTGCACCAACACAATTTTAAAAGTTATTAATGATATTTTAATATGTCTTTTCTAACCACAGTAGATTGTCATATAGCATTTTACAGTTTGGTGGGATCATTTTTTGTGGTCACGCATTTAAACATGACTGCATCATACACCCACAACTCTGTTTCCCATCCGTTTCCCATCTGTACCCCCGGTACAGACCAGGGAAACAGTCCTGCAAAAGTCTGTTGTATCTTCTGCAATCAATGACATTCATGTTTAGTTATAACTATAGTAATTGCTTTCAGTTTGATTTAGTGGTGACTTCTGCTGGATTACAAATAAAATTCTAGAGGACACAATTATTTGAGTAACTAGTTATGTGATTCACCTATTGTGGCCCTCTAGGAATCCAGGGATCACTTGTGAAAGTGTCCCTTGCATTGTAAAACATGAACTAAAACTAAACTAAGCCTCCTGCCATAAAGTCCCACAAATTCTAACTAGAAGGGGCTGGAGGGCAAAAGTAACTGTTCTTGGGAATAATATCCTTCCATTTCCCATTCTGAAAGAAATATGTTCTTTTCATTTTCCCAAACATTTTCCATGTTTGGATATTGAGACATTATGAATTTTCTCCTCCCCCGCTGCCCAGGTTTCTAAACTTTTCTAAACTATTCTTATATTAACTACTCCACTCTGCCACATTCAGCCACTTAGTATGAGGGTATCTCCAGTCAGTGCTGTAATGTTGGTGAGGGCTCCCTTTCTCCACTTCCTAAGGCGATGATTACATGTGAAGAAATCATTCCCTCTGTGCTTCTGTATCCCATTGCTATGCCAAAGGTGCTGATAAACTGCAGAATAAGTTTACAGCAAAGCCAAGGTTTGCTTATTCTTCCATGCCAGCCCTTTAGATTCTGCCACAAATGGAGGAAGAAACAGTACTTACCATGTCTGCAGTCCTCAGTGATTTCTCCTTTGCCCAACTTTCTAGTGTGGCCAGGTACAAATCTGAATACCTTCCCTTTCTATGCAGGCTTCTTATGCCAGTACTTCCTCTTAAATGCGCACAAGCTAGCTGCATCCTTTTCCTATTGCCTTCTTTGCTGTGCCGCCCCCAGCCACAACACAACACAGTTAACTCCTTGACAGCTATTAGTCTGGACTTCTAATAATGACTTTCTCAGATAGTGGGCTTAGTTCATATACTTTATGGGCATGATGACATTGCAATAATAGCAGCAGCAGCAGCAAGGGATAGGAAGCAATAAAGGGTACCCCCGTCATGTTCCTGGTGCTGTATCAGAATTCACACATTTTTCTTAGAATACATAATACATATTACAGTTTCTTTATCTATGCCTAATAAAGGTTTGTCCATTCATTCATTCATTCATTCATAATACATAGAGGTGGGAGAAAAATGTTTTTATTTTTGCGGATATTGGTGTTTTCCAAAAGTTCAGAGAACAGTGTTATGCATTTTTATTCAAAATGTGTATTATAATTATAAATTATATAAATATAAATTATAAATTATTATAAATTATAATCACTTTAACATTATACTAGTTAGGTGATATAGGTGAAATAGTGTCAGCAGATGAAGCCACAGTCATTACCCATGCACAAACACCCATTCAACAATAAATAAAAACCAAATAAAACATATGGGCTTTTTTGCAGAGTTTGTTTTTTTATTTTTTACAAAAACGAGAAACGCCGAAAGCAATGTTATGTGTTTTTATTTCATCATCCCAGTTTTTCCCCACCTCAAATAATACAAAATGCTGGAAGGCACCCAAAGGTAATCAAACCCAGCCATGTGCCCTGCCAAACATATGTGGGCAAAGAGGCACCTTTCAAAGTGATGGCTCTCTTATATTCCACAGGGGGACTAGCAACTGTCCTTATTCAACCCAACATAGCATCTTATCCAGTGGCTTTTGCTGGTGTCTCCTGCCGTTTCTTTTAGATTGAGACACTTTGGGACAGGGAGCAGTTTTTTTTTAATTCCTTTGGTACTATAAATCACACTGAGAACTTTTTTTTCCTTTTTTTATTATTTTCCAAAATAAAAACAAACAACAAATATGAACAAACACATAACAAACACAAACTCAATACACAACACACACAAAAAACACAAAAACACAGCGTTGGAGACTGCAGGCAATCATATATCAATGTTGTTGGCATCCTTCAGTCTCAGAAGACTATGGTATTGCGCTCTGAATGGTGGTTCTGGAACAGAGTGTCCTCTTCATTGCGCAAAGCCTGGGTAAAGAAGGTATGGAGGATAGGCTGTTACCCATGCAGCAAATCCCCCCCCTCCACGTCGCTGAAATGGTCCAATGGAAAAGCAGAGGCCAATACGGTTGGTTCCAGTGGCCTCACAGGAGTTGCCAGAACGTGACTGTGTTCAGCCATGAACTGCCTCAGGGACTCCGGCTCTGGATTTTGCCTCAAGGTTGACTCCTGAAGCCTTTTCCATAACTGGATGTAGCCACAAGGCAGTGGCATATATCAATATATCTAATCAATCAATATATATCTTCTAATCTTGTTCCTCTTCTAGTTTAGCCTCTTAATATCATTTATCTATCATAGCACATCCTGTATAATATATCATGTATGCAATATATTCATCTAAATGCGGTATCTCATACATCTACAACTTCATTTTCAACCAAGCATAAAATGATCTCCATTGCCCTATCTGTGTCAGTTTATGCTGTTAATCCAAAATCTCTGTAAGCCTATCCATTTCCGCCACTTTCATTATTTTCTCTGTTAATTCATCTTTCGTTGGAATTTTAATATCTTTCCAGTATCTAGCATATAAAATCCTTACAGCAGTTAATATCATAACTAAATATACATCATTTTCTTTATCTATAATATCTAAGATAATATCAAGCAAATAACTTTTGCAATTGAAGGAAGACTTTCTTTTGTTTTTGAGGTGAATTAAAGCCATTTATGTTGACAGAGTAAATACTCCATCCTGTCTTAACCATCATGTTTCTTTTTACTATTCACCTTCTCTTTTTGTCTTCTTGTTGCTATCAGTGAGTGCCTCCTTGTCCCTCTAGTTTCTTCCTTCTCTGGATTCCTCAGTTGTCTCTGAATCATCTGATTTCTTTTCTTCCAGCTCCATTTCTACACTTTCTAGTTCTTTTCTTCTCAGTTCCTCTTCCTCATTTTCTTCATTTCTCGTCTCACCTTTCATCACTGTACTCAAAAAATTTTCTGCTTTCATAGTTGAACTTATATTATATCTCTGTGACTGGAATTGAAAAAACATACCTTTCGGAAGAAGCCATCTATATGGTATTTGCTTTCCTCTTAAAAATTTTGCTAGCTCTTTGTATTCTTTTCTCTTCTTTCTCACTCTCCATGGGACATGTCTCCGAATTTTCACTTTGCTACCCTCCACCATCCATTCCTTTCCCTGTGAGATCTTCAATATTTTATCTCTGTAGAAAGTTCTGATGAATTTCACATGGATTTCTCTTGGTAATTCATGTGTTCTTAGATAAAAAGTGCTCACTCTTCTCGCTGAATCCAGATCCATGCGTATCTCCTCTGTTGGCGTGTCGATCCACTCTGATATTAAATCACCAATCAGACATCGCATATCTCCCCCTTTCTGTTCTGGTACATTTTGTATTCTCACCACTCAAGCTGCTTTTTGAACTTTTTGTTTGAAAACCAGTTTATAAATATTCTAAATAATTAATAAGTAAGCATCATACATCAGCATAAGAACATAAGAAGAGCTCTGTTAGATCAGGCCAAAGGCCCATCTAGTCCAGCTTCCTGTATCTCACAGTGGCCCACTAAATGCCTCTGGGTGCACACAAGACAACATGATACCTGTACCCTATTCAGTGGTGGTCCTGGTGGTTTTTCCTGCCAGGAGCCACTCACCCATTCACGGCCCCCAACCTGGAAATAGTGGTCACGTCCTCATCAACATCATTAGATCCACACCACTGCGACAGCCACTCTAGGCACAGTGACTGCAGCCACTCTAGGCACAGTTCCCCGCTGAGGGTGCGGAACCGTACCAACAGCAGCTGCGACAACCTAAATTCCTGGCACCTGGGGCATTTGCACCTTTTGTTGCCCTGGGTGCACCACAGACCCTGTTGCCACTCCCTTGCATCTGGCATTCAGAGATAGGCTACCTCTAAAACCTAGAGGTTGCATACAGTCATCATGACAAATCATATTTAAATATAAGAAAATATGTACAGTAGTCATGCGGTGACTCTGTGTTTTCTTATCTCTGTCTGCAACGCACAAATAGACATAAGAAAACATAGTCACTGCAGGAGTCTGTATTTTCTTATATTTAGATTTAGGATTCATGCAGCCGCTTCTTGATTTTCCCTCCTCATCAGGCAATGGCTTTCTCCCATGATCATACGATAATACAGGCATCTTGGACGGAATCTATTGGGGGAAGGGAGCTAACTGATGCTGCTATGCTTGTCACTACACTGAGCCATGGGGGGGGGAGTGACTTCATTATAAGAGGTCTGAATTCCAACTATTTTCAGGTTCAGAAGAACCTGGCCAATATTCTTTCATATGAAAAAAATTGCTCCCCATAGAAAACTAGATGTTCTAATCAGTGGCATAGCTAATGATTGTGTAGCCTGGGACAGAGCTCAAAATTATGCCCTGGAAGTGACGTCATGCCCAGGCTTTTAAAAAAGTAAAAATGGGGGGAAATCAGCATCTTCCCCCCCAGTAGCTCACTGCCTGCTCGCTCTGCCACCTCCCCCCAGGCTCCCCCCATACTATCAGCTTATTGATTCCCTGCTGCATCATAATAGCACCTAATTGGCTCTCAGAGCAATCATTGGTCAGTTTTGAGTTAAGAAAATCCAATTTTTATTACATAATGCAGTTGTGTTTTTATTTTCTGGTTATTTAGTTATAACTTTTGATAGAATATAGATATTTTGATGTGGTTTGTTTCATTGCATTCTGCATTAAATTCAGCTTCAAATCATGCATAACATGGTGGTATTATTTGAAAATACCAAGGTTTTCATAATTTTGGCCACTAGTGTCAAGCTCAGGTTGTTGCCTCCCTAAAGCTTGTTGCCCAGTGCAATTGCTACCCCTGCACCCCCTTAGCTACACCACTGGTTCTAGTCCGTGACATGCTAGTTTGCTATGGGAAGGGAATTATTTGTTAGAAGAAACCTCCTCCCATGTGAGCCCACATCTACAATTTGGAAGATGGCCTAGACATAGGTGTAATCATGTCAGTGAGAACTCGGCCTGAGTCTTCTGTGTGTGATGTATTTTTTCCCCTTCTTGAATTCATTTTCCTCCAGAGGAAACTTTGATTCCATCCAGCTGCCCATAAATTACCCAGCAAGAGGGGTGTGAGTCCCTATCACCCCTGCAAATTTACACTACCCATGTTCAGAGACAATAAAAGAAACACAGGGCGCCTGTTTGTCATACATTCATCCAGTATACAAAAGGAGGAAGCCGCTTTTCTGTCCAATGGGTCAAAATGTTACCAGGCCCTTTGCCAGTATAACTCTAGATAAGGGAAATATGTAATTAAGGTAGAAAGCCTTTGCTTCTCCAGAATTTCTTGCTAGCGCACTAGACATAAGGCCAAAAGAAAAACAAGATTTGATGGGGAAGGGACAAAGAAAACATGCAACTACTAAACATAGAACAGTAAGGATTTCTGAAAAATCTGTAGCTAAAGAAAGACTTGTTCTTTTGTATTTATTTTTCACATTTTTATATCGCTCTTCCTCCAAGAAGCTCAGGATAGTGTACATCAGTGGTTTCCAAACTGTAGGTCATGACCTAATTTTCAGTGGGTCGTGAAACTGACAAGCTGATAGCTGACAAGGAAAATGAATTGAGTGAAACTCAGCCACAAGTACGTATTTACTTGCAAGTAAGTGAATGTGCCCCGATCTACTGCAAAGTGGCATGCCAGGCCACCAGAACAGCCCCAATCCAATCAACATGGAGTTCAACAAATGCTTCAAAAGGCGGTCCCGTCCCCCCCACTATGGTAAAAAAGATTTTTAAAAGGCTTGAGTAAATGGTAAAATGAAACGTTTTTGTAGTCTCCTAAAGCTAGGTGGGTCCTGATAAAGTGTCATTTTAAAAAGTGGCTCTGGGTGCTAAAAAGTTTGGGAACCACTGGTGTACATAGTTCCTCACAGTGGCATCACTAGGGAGATGAGGAGGGTGTGGGCCGCACCAGGTGACATGCGCAGGGGAGTGACACCACTAAGAACATAAGAACAGCCCCGCTGAATCAGGCCATAGGCCAGGGCTTTTCAGACTGGGGCATCACGAAAACCCAGCCAGTGGGTCAACACTTTCATCTAACTGTCCACCACCACCCCAAGATCCCTCTCCTGATCTGTCACAGATAGCTCAGAACCCATTAACCTATATGTGAAGTTTTGGTTTTTTGCCCCAATGTGCATGACTTTACACTTACTTACATTGAAACACATCTGCAATTTTGCTGCCCATTCTGCCAGTTTGGAGAAATCCTGCTGGAGCTCCTCACAATCACTTCCAGTCTTCACCACTTGGAACAGTTTGGTGTCATCTGCAAACTTGGCCACCTCACTGCTCAATCCTTTCTCCAGGTCATTTATGAAGAGGTTGAAGAGCACCAGTCCCAGGACAGATCCTTGGGGCACACCAATTTTCACTTCTCTCCATTGTGAAAATTGTCCATTGATACCCACTCTCCTGGTCTTCAACCAGTTCCCAATTCAGGAGAAGATCTGCCCTGATTCCATCTTTGATGAGCCATTCCACCAACTTGCCTGGAATAGACATTAGGCTGACTGGCCTATAGCTTCGCCGGGCCCCTCTCTGTCCCTTTTTAAAGAACAGTGTGACATTTGCTATCCTCCAATCCTCTAGCACTGTGGCTGTTTTAAGGGACAAGTTGCCTATTTTAGTCAAGAGATCAGCAACTTCATTCTTCTATTCCTTAATAACTCTTGGTTGGATGCCATCAGGGCCCAGCGACTTATTGATCTTTAATTTGTCAATTAGGACTGAAACATCTTCTTTTAACCTCTATGCAACTTAATTCCTTGGTCAGGAGGGGCCATTCGGGCAACGGTTGTCTGCCCGAGGTCTTCTGCCATGCAAAGAACTCATTTAATTTCTCTGCCATCTCTAAGTCTCCTTTTATCTCCCTCACCATCGAGAGGGTCAACCACTAGTGGCCAACATTTTAAAAATCTTAATATTTTCAAATAATACCATCATGTTATATATCATTCAATGCATAATTTCATGCAGAATGCAATGAAACAAACTGTGTTTAAATATCTCTATTCTACAAAAAGTTATAGCCAAAAACAGTGGAGCGATGGTGCATCACCATGCACACTGCTCTGGGGTTGATGTGCTGGCCTCCCACACTGGGTGACACAAACCCTAGTTACGCCATGGATTCCTCTCATCCCTTTGTCCTCACAACAACCCTGTAAGGCAGTGGTTCTCAAACTTTGAGGGAGCTTTACTCTCGCAGTAAGTTTTTGTGGGGGAGGGGCTAGGGCAGCGATGTGATCGCCAGGGGGGTGCTTTGCACTTACTTTCAGAAGGCAGGGCTGCAGCAGGCTGCAGGAGGTGAAGGGAGCCCTGCGCAACCCTTCAGCACTCCCCGAGGCTTGGAACGTTTGCTAAAAGCAGGAGCAAAGCACCTCCTGTAAAAAGGGCAGCCCCACAAAGAGCCCCATACAATAATCTAACCTCGATGTCACCGTGGCATGGATCACCGTGGCCAGGTCTGCACGATCCAAGTACGGCTGCAGCTGGTGCACCATTTGGTACTGCAAATGGTCTACAGATGTGCCACAGGAGTTTGGGCGAAGGTCATTTAGGGCCATTGGGGAATGTGAGCCCCGTACCAGCAAAGCAGTGTGCCCTGTCAATTGACAAAAAAACTGATGGTGTGCATTGACTATTTTAGCACCTTCCCAGTGTGCTGTGAGATGAAAAATGTTGAAAATCACTGCCCTAGAGCAGGGGTGTCCAAAGTTTTTGGTAGGAGGGCCACATAGTCTCTCTGACACTGTGTCAGGGGCCGGGGAAAAAAGAATTAATTTACATTTAAAATTTGAATAAATTTACAAAAGTTTACATAGACGAATGTATTAAAGATGAACTTATATGAATGAATGAAGGTCTTGCAATAGCTCAAGGCCTATAAAAGGCCTTGCACAAAGCAAGGCTGGCCTTTCCTTTGCTGCCACTACTGCAACACAGATGTGAAACAGCAAGCAGTGGAGGAAGCCCTCATTCCACAGCTCACGCGAGAGGTCAAACAGTCGCCCTCATGCTGAGAGCAGTTGCATCGGGCCAGTGTGAGCTCCAACAAATCTCCAGAGGGTTAGAAGCTCATTAGAGACTGGGGGCTCCCTGAGGGCTGCATTGAGAGGCCTTGAGGGCTGCAAGTAGCCCCAGAGCCGGGGTTTGGGCACCCCTGCCCTAGCGGCTGCTTCCTTATTTACAAATGCCAAGGTGCCTGGCTATACTTGGGGGGGGCAATGGGCAATAGTGACCCCCCAAGTTACAGCTTGTTTAACACTTGATGCGTATAGCCTAATCTATCCTGTGTATTTCACAAACCACCAAAAATTGGGTCATGATCCACTGATGGGTTCCATTCCCACAGATTGAGGGGAAGGAGGGGACATAAGGAACATAAGGAAGGGTAAGAAGGAGATTTATTTCTCCTCACCTTCATGATATCTGCCCATTCTTTATACATGAATAGGGCAGACATGAGTAGAACAAATGGGGCTGTCAGAAGTGGTTTGAGAGAGGCATTGCTTCCCAGAGGCGGTCCTGGTTTTTTTTCTACCCGGGGCTGCCTCTCACTATGCTGCCCCCTTGCCCCTGAACCCGGAGGTGTTCCAAGGAGAGGAAAGATGCAGACCAGAGTGGCACATAATCACGCAGTGAGTCTCCTGGCACAGTGCCACTCTTGGCCACATCTTTCAACTCCTTGGAGGAGATGAAAGACACCACCCAGGTCCCAGAGCAGCATGGAATCGTGCCACAAGTGGCTGCCATTTCCAGTGCACGGCTGCATTTTTCATCTCCTCTGTGTGGATGAAAGACACAGCCACGAGCAGTGCAGAATCATGCCCAGAGTGGCTGTGAGTTGCAGCCGTGACTCCATTGCTGGGAGTGGCCACAACTCACAGCCACTCTTGACGCCATTCTTGGCTGCCCTTTTCTTCAGCAGGAGGAGGGTTGTTGTTTTTTTGAAGGAAAAGAAGCATGAGCAGCTGCTAGCTTCTTTCTCTTTTAAAAAGAAGATTTAAAAACTGGCTGCAGGGGGGCGAAGCTGGTGGTGGCTGTGCCCCCCGCAGGCATGGTGTCTGGAGCATTTGCCCCCTTGCTCCCCTAGGTACACCACTGCTGCTTCCTATGGTATATGTACATGTTTCTTTGATCCTATTCTCCTTTAGGTTTCGGTAGTGTTGTAACACTGTCATAACATGCTCCACCAGAAGTGAGACAGTGGAATGGATGGATCTGCCAGAAGTAGCGCTCAAAGCATTTTCAGCTCGTCTAAATAAGGCTGCATTCAAGAAAACCTCTACTGAAGCCCAAGGTGGGAGGCAACATGAAGAAAAGACATGGAGCTTTTTATGGCAGAGAGAAGATGACCAATTTCCCAGTAACCTCAGTCTGACCAATTGAAGGAGTGGCATGGGAAGTAAGGGAGATGGGTCATCACTGTTAGGCTCTGCACCCATTTTGCCTTCTGCTCTTCTCTTCAACTACAATTGGTAAAAAAAAACACAAATGTTACAAAGACACAGCAAATTTCCACTGCTCTCTCCTCTAAAGGAAATTAAGTTTGCTGTCCAAGAACACCTACCGAGAACAAGTCTAATCGGCATTTAGTTATGAGTAAGTGTACATCCAGTGCTGCTTCCCTGGAACTTCCCACAACTCATGGAAGTATGTGCCATATGGAAAGTGTGCCATTACAAAGAAGGCATGGGATGATATGCGAGAATCTGCCACTAGCAGACATCACACCCCACAGTGGCACAGAAAATGCAACTGTGCTAACCAAAAACAAAAATCCACATCAGTAGGAAGGCACAAACATGTCAAAGCCGTGCTCAAGAGATGTTGAGTAGAGCTCTTGCTCAGTCAGACCCTTTTGACAGTGGGGTACACCGTATCCTAAACTCAAGGAGAAAAATTTGAAGAAGAGAATAGCCATAGGAAGTCAGACCCCCCCCCCCCCACACACACACACACTATGTATAGTCATTTTTAAGAAGTGATACCGGGAAATAGGAAAATCATTTCATTAGTAGACAGGAAATGCAAGAGTACAAAACTCTTTCCAGTTAAACAAAATTGCATAAACCTGGATTGCACAATGTGATGGGGGCAGGGTGAGGGCCAAAGTGACTATAGGATTGATCTCATAACATGGAGAAGTGGCTTAGATGGTCTGTTGCTCCCTTCTGTGATTTTAACTTAGAGACAAACTTAGAGGAAGATACGGTCAAGAAGTTATTTGAATTTCTAACTCATCCCATCCTAAAGGTTCAGACAGGGCTGGACATGCCATGAAGTGACTGTGTGGTCCTGTGGAGTATTTCAGCCTGCCTGTTTGTTGCCCTCTCCAGGCTGCTACTACACTGGGGACTCCAATCTTCTTCCATTGCACTTTGAGGATTGCAGCAGTGGCAGCTCTCATTTGTCTTCAGCACTGCTGGATGAAGAAGAACAGAATACTAAGAAATGATGTGAAGATGAAGATGGTAATTGTGAACTCTCTGGCTTGAATCTTGCCTTTGCCATGAATGCACTTGGTGACCATAGGCCAGCCATTCCTTGACCAAAGAACGGTGCACTCCTTCTATCTGGGATGGTCATCCTCTTCCACCAAGTACACAGGTTCAAGATGGACATACATGGAGAGGTGAGGGAGGAAGGGGACACCCGCCTAGCCACCCAGATCAGCCAGATCAACCCTGGTACAGATGTAACAGCCAGATCGCCCTCACATCTGGCCAGCTATTCTCTCTCAGTCTCAGCCAGGCTGGGGATATCTGCTTACTTTACAGGGTTGTTAGGATAACAATGCGATAATATACATAAAATGCATTGGATGCTTGAAAGGACTATACAAATGCATAATATTATTCAAAAATAGGCAGTAATTTTTTTTGCAGGCTAGTAAATTTTGTGGACTTAATCACAGCATTGGGCAAAACTCTCATTAGCTAACACTGCAGCTGGGCTAACCATGATAGGTTGCTCAGTAAAACAAGTAGGGATTTTGAAAGAATTTGCACAGTGAGGCTCAATTCAGAATAAATTATGACAGAGCACTTTCATTTGCTACAAAAATGTTCGTCCAGGGGATCGTGTGTCTGGAATGGGAGGAGGCACCATCCTGTCCTTTGCCTCAGACAGCAAAGTGTCTTGTATTCCAGGATTCCAGGGCCAGGCAATACAAATGCTATAAATAAAACGAGTGAAATGCCCGTATTCCCATTCAGTCCATGCCAGTAATTATGCCTGTTCATCGTTAAACAATGTTGCCAGTGTTCACCGCTTACTCATATGATCAACTTTAAAAGGAAACCATAAAGAACATTCTTACAGGTCCAGATCAGATGGTTGGCAGACACACGTAATAGAAGGTTAGCAACCCTCCAAGCCTGGCCTGGAGGCCTTTAGAATCAGTATCAGGCTCCAAGTGACTACTGAAAGCCAGCCTGGACATTTTAACAGGGCCTCCAGATATTTCATTCTAATATTACATCATGTTTGGAAAAAAAATCTCCCTTTATACCATTTTCAATTATAGAAATTATAGAATTTCAATTATAGAATCATAGAGTTGGAAGGGACCTAATAGGTAATCTAGTCCAACCCCATTCCTGTAGCAGAAAATCCTCCTAGAGCATCTCCAACAGACGCTTGTCAAGCCTCTGTTTGAAGATCTCCATTGAGAGAGAGTCCACCACCTCCCTTGGCAATCTGTTCCACTGCCAAACTGCCCTTACCATCAGGAATTTTTTCTTGATGTTCAATCAGAATATCTTCTGTTGCAGTTTGTGCCTGTTCTAGTTCTACTTTCAGAGGAAGTTGAGAACAAATTTGTCTCTTCTTCCATATGACAGCCCTTTAGGTATTTGAAGAGCGCTATCATATCCTCTCTCAGCCTTCTTTTCTCCAGGCTAAACATACCAAGGTCTCTCAACCTTTCTTGGTAGGGCTTGTCCTCCAGCCCTCTGATAATCCTTGTCACTCTCCTCTGAACCCACTCCAGTTTGGTTGCATCTTTCTTAAAGTGTGGTGCCCAGAATTGGACACAGTACTCCAGAGGAGGTCTAACCACTGCAGAGTAAAGTGGAACCACAACTTCTTGCAACTTGGAAGCTATGTTTCTACTACTGCAGGCTAAAATTGCATTTGCCTTCTTTGCAGCCACATCACACTGCTGACTCATGTTCATCCGGTGATCCACTGCAACTTCAAGATCCCACTCACATGTTGTGCTGCCAAGCCAGGTATCACCCATTTTATACCTGTGTCTGGTTATTTTTGCCTAAGTGCAGAACTTTGTATTTGTTCCCATTGAACTTCATCTTGTTCATTTTGGCCCAGTATTCCATTTTGTCTAGGTCTTCCTGAAGGCTTCTACTGTCTTCTGTTGTATTTACTACTCTTCCCAGTTTGATGTCATCTGCAAATTTGATGAGGGCCCCTTGTATCCCCTCATCCAAGTCATTGATGAAGATATTAAAGAGTCGGGCCCAAGACAGAGCCCTGGGGCACCCCACTCGAAACTGTCCTCCAGGTTGATGTGAAGCCATTGACAAACAATTTCTGTGTATGGCCATCCAACCAATTGTGAACTCATCTAACAATTGTATCATCTAACCCAGGGGTGTCAAACTTGTTTCATACTGAGGGCTGAATAGCATTCATGATGCCCACTGAGGGCCGGAAGTGATGTCATTAGGCAGGAATTGATGTCATTAAACAGGTCATAATAAAAAATAAGCACTTTTTTCTTACTTAGGAATTCATTATCTGCAAACAACAGAAGAGAAAATACACAAATCTTGATCATATTTCAAGATATGAGAGAGCCCAATTTTTACATGGGCTGCCCTTTCAGCAGTAACACCACAGCACTGCTCAGCAGATGAGAGCCTGAGGGCCAGATAAAAAGCTTCCACGGGCCGCATCCGGCTCCCAGGCCTTATGTTTGACACTCCTGATCTAACCTGTATTTTACCAACTTGCTGATTAGGATGTCATGTGGGACCTTGTCAAATGCTTTAGTGGTCAAGATAAATTACATTCACAGGATTCCCACCGTCCAGTAAACTAGTTACCTGATCAAAAAAGGAGATGAGGTTTGTCTGGCAAGATTTAATTTTGACAATTGATGATCTATTGATCACCGAGTTGTTGTATAGAGGTGTGCAGACTGTGTGTTTTATAATTTGTTCTAACATCTTCCCCGGTATTGAAGTCAGACTGGTGGTGGTTGGCAACCTTCAGTCTCAAAAGACTATGGTATAAGCCTACAGCACCCGGTATTCCCAGGCGGTCTCCCATCCAAGTACTAACCAGGTCTGACTCTGCTTAGCTTCCCAGATTAGACAAGATCAGGCATGTGCAGGTAATTTCCCAAGTCTTCTTTTCCCCCTTTTCGAAGTCTGGGATCACATTAGCCCTCTTCCAGTCTAGCGACACCTCCCCCATCCTCTAGGATTTCTCAAAGATAATTGACAGAGTAATTGATAATTAATAATTAATGTTTATGTGGCGGAGCTCAGCTGAAAAGAAATTCCAGGACCCTGACAAATTAAACTCAGCTCTTCAACCAGCCCACTTATTCCTATGGCACTGATTTGGGTAGTGGAAGTGAATGGATCTGATTGACTACTAGGTCGGGATATGCCACATTTTTCCTGCCTCTCCTACTTCAGTTGTTTCATATTTGTTCTAAGCAGGGTTGGGTACTCGAGTCAGTGACACTGACTCGTCACAAAAATGCATGATTTGGGGTGACTGGCAACTTGCAAGTCACATGGAAGACTGAAAAAGACTCATGTCAGGGCCCCCCTGACTCGGCACTTGTCACCACACATGCTGACTCAAGCCTGGCTGTGTCTGGGTATGTTTGCTTACAGTTTTTGCAGCGTGAAAATCCTAGTGGAGCCAACATTCTGATGGGGTGAGCAGCAGGGAGGTTCTAGCTGGGAGCAGGAAAGGGATAATGTTGCAGTGAATGGGGGGAGGTGGGACTGGGCTCTCTTTTCCCATGTCTGATAGGAAGGAAGGAACGGATGATAATTGGACAAAGGATGGGTATTCTGATATTTTCATTGGCTGAGGGAGAGCAGGAGGAGAAGCTAAGGGGGGGTTCTTGCCTTTCGATTGGCTTGAGAAGCCCAGGAAGGGGGAGGAGGCAGGGATGGGGGAGGGAGTGCGATCACGCTTTGCACTGCATGTAAAGGGAGAAGAAATTCTCACTGAATGACCAGCTACAGTGGGACTACTTCTTAGTAGGACTGCAAAGGATTGGGTTGTCCTGGTAAACCTCGCAGCTGCTGCATGTGACCCTCCTCATTCTTGCTGCTTCTCTCCCAGCTCTCTCACACATCCTCCCACCTCCTCCTGCCCTGTTTACAGGCGGGTGGGGACATCAGGGGTGTGTTCAAAGAGAGCTCTCGCGCGCACACACGTGCACGCACACACACGCGCGCGCACACACACCCTGGTAGTTGCCAGGGTCCCGTTTTTTCCATGGTGGGTTTTTTAAAGGGGGGGCAACTTGATTTGAGTCCTTTAGAGTCACTAAAGAGTGACTTGAAGACTCAGAAAGTGCTCCCGTTATGACTCTTTTTCGGGTCACAGGGGTGGTGACTTGGCAATTTGACTCAAGTCAAGCCATGCTGGGTTTTCCCATCTCTGGTTCTAAGTAATCATGGTGTCTACAGGAACCATAATGCTGCTGCACCTTATGAAAGTATAGAAAGACATTTGTCTGACATATGAATTTCAGATGTTTGTCAACTTAAAATATAAAAATGAAACAGCAAATCATGGTGGGCTGTAAAAAGTTGCACTTTTCTTAACATGGGTTTCCCAACATGACTGCCCGCAGAGGAAGTTGAGAGTTCATGACTGGGACAAGTTTAATCTGTGACTGGCTTTTTCACTAAGAGGCTCCTGGGCCCCAGAAACAGATCACTCAATGGCACCTGGACTGTAACAGGGGTCTCTCCCTCAGCTTCTCCTCTTAGCCATTCATTCATGGTGAGCAACATGGGTTGTGAGGAGTTTCATGCACATTTCTGGGGATAGGGATTTACCTCTTGCAAAAGACAACTGTGGACGTAGAGGGAAATTTGTAGCCACTGGAGTGTAAGCTAAAAGTTCTACAATGTATTGCCTCATAGTATTCATGCCCTTCACTTCAGTGGTAATAGGACCTCAATTGCCTGTGAACCCAGGGAGTAGGTTGGAACAAAGCTGCTGGGGGTCAGAGCTGCTTCAGAGGCAAGCTGCCACATGGGGGCAGGTTGAGAAGCTGCCTGGGAGTGAGAATGGGGTGAATAGGAATGAAATGGGGGAGGAATGCCACTGAGGGCAGGATAGAAGGAAGCTGGGGGGGGGAATTGGTAGTGTACAGCGCAATCCTATCTTGTGCTGGAACAGGCAGGCCAGGAGGCCTGCACTGTATCCAGCACAAGATAGGTGACCAAAGTGGCTCAGCCGAAGGTAACCGTCGCAGCCCCAATGTGTCTCCTTGGACTTGCACCACCTCCAGAGGTGGCGTAAGTCCAAGGAGAGCAGGATTGGGATCTGGCATAACTGCCAGGACCCAGCCCCATCTCCAGCTCCCCACCTGCTCACCCCTGGGACTTCCCTCCACCCTCCCTCCCCCTGCCCCAGAACACCTCCCTTCTGCCTCCTCCCCGCCATCCCCAGACTCTTGCATCGGTGGAGCTCAGCCAATGCAGTAGTAGCAAACTGGTAGCCCTGCCTAGTGCAGAGACTAACCACACCCCTGGCCCTCACATGTTCAGCACTTTCTTCTCCAACAAGCACTGAACATGTGAGGGGCTGAGGGTGTGTGCATCAGCAGGGCTAGCAGCAGGTGTCCCACTGCCCTTCTTCTTTCGCAATTGCTGTCTTTGGAGTGAATAACATCTGAAGGGGAGTTATCTCTTTGGGAGATCAAGGGGAAATGGTCAGGGTACAGAAAGAGCAGGAAGCACAGCTGTCACTTGCAGATGGCAGAGGAGGGGACCTCTGGGAACAAAGTTATGAAACTGTATTTGTGTGACAGAGCAGAATAGGGTGTAACAGGGTATTGCAAACCACACAGGAAGCCACTGATTCTGCAGGGCTCATGGTATAGCAATGACAAGAGATTACAAACTTATTTGTGTTCCCATGGACCAGAAGCCCTCATTCATGTTATTCCTTTCCATTCTAGTCAGAGCTGGTGGTTTATTGCATGACCATAACTGTGTCCCAAATGAACATATTGGCTTCTATATTGAAATTTCGTGCATACTCCTGAGAAAGGAGTCTCACAGCACAATCCTATGCATGCCTACTCAGAAGTAAGCCCCATTGAGTTCAGTGGGACTTACGTCCACATAAATGTGTATAGGATTGCAGCCTAACCTTCCTAGCCCCATGAGAAAACTAGTATATGAGTGTTTTCACAAGGGTACTAAACACTAATCTGAGAATTCTGTATACTTCTGGGGTCATGTATGAATGATGTTCATAGAGGGCTGAATCCAAAAGATAAATTGAATGTTCACTACAGTCAGCGTAGGCATCCTGTTTGAGGCCAAATTAAAATAAAGCCAGTTTAAAACCAGTGTCCGAAAACTCCCTAAAAGGCTCTAAAACTGAACAAAACACTTTGTTTTTTATTTTATGTTTTTTCTGAACAAAACACTATTGCCTTTTATTTTATGTTTTTTCTTTAGATTGCTACAGCCCCTTTGAAAGAGGGATTGCTGCTCATGGTATCTCAAGGAGATACAGATATTTTGAGAAATTGTATTACTATGACTTAACATTTGTATAGCGCTTTCTGAGTGTACAAAGCATTTCACATGAATTATCCTGATGGAATCTTTTCAACAATGCTGTAAGGTAGGTGAGTATTACTATCCTCCATATTGTAGCTTGGGAGCTGAGACTGAGAATGGCTTGCATAAGGCTACCTAGTGAGAATTCATGGCAGAGGTGAGATTCAAACCAGCAAAGTCCCGATATACCGTTCAGGGCACAATCCTAACCAGGTCTATTCAGAAGTAAGTCCTATTTTGTTCAATGGGGCTTACTCTCAGGAATGTGTGGTTAGGATTGCAGCCTTAGGGCCCAATCCTATCCGCAATGCAGCCCCAAGGTAAGGGAACAAATGTTCCCGTACCTTAAGGAGGCCTCTGTGACTGCTGCCCCACCACACGATGCAGTGCATGCCCCATTGGCACAGTTGCACTGGCACTGGAGAACTGATTGGATTGGGCTCTTAGTCCTTTAGGCACTATGCTGCATGATCTCTAAAATAGATTTGGCAGACTTTTCTATTGTTTCAAACTGCTGTAAAGCCTATCTAAACAGAAGCAAACAGAGGAGATGAACAAGGGGAGAATTGAATATATACTGTGGGATGACTAGACCTCTCTCAAACCATTTCCAGCATCAACTTTCAGGAAAACTGTTGTCTGCAAACTTTTTGACTCTTTTGGTGGTGCTCACTTTCCCCTCAATCTGGGAACTACAGATTTATATTAATATCAATGTATTAATCAACACAAATAGCTCTGTCTTTGCTTCTCCTTAAGGCAGACTGGGGAGATTAAAATATATTTAAACCCCTGCAGCATTTAAACAAAATTAGAGGTAAAAATGAAGCAAAGGCAAATTCTACTTTAAAAAACTACACTTTCCAAATTCCATTAAAAACTGGTGCTCATACATCTGCTCAGCCTCCTCCTGCTCTCTACATAGAGCAAATAACAGCCCAGTCCTATCCAATTTTCCAGTGCCGGTGCTGCTGTACCCATGGGGCATGCACTGCATCCTGTGGTGGGGGAGCAATCACAGAGGGCTCCTCAAAGTAAGAGAACATTTGTTCCCTTACCTCAAGGCTGCATTGTGGGTGCATCAGTGCTGGAAAGTTCAAGAGGATTGGGCCCCAAAACAGTAGCATTAAAAACCCATGTTCAAGTAGCTTAGGGATGTGAAACAAAAGGCTCTTTATCTGGTACCCATAATAACTGGGCTCTCTCAACACCACTTTCAGCAGCTGTGCTGCAAAGAGACACACTGGCAGAATCAGCACTGCTGGAAAGGCGGCACTGGGCAGGCCCAATTATCATGGAGGCCACCCTGTGGTGCTCCTACTGAGGGATCACTGCTGAAAGGGCAGCCCGTGTGATAATTGGGCTCTCCCAGCACTGTGATGTCACTTCTAAGAGCAATTCTCAGCTGCTGAGCTGTGAAGTGTTGCCTTAGCAGAAGTAGCACCACTGAAAGAGCTGCCCATGTGATAACTGGGCATTTGAAAACAAGCTCATGATTTGCATATTTTGTCTTTTTTCCATTTGCAGCTAATTAGTTCCTAAGTGAGGAAAAAGTGCCTATTTCTGGTCATCACCTGCTTAATGGCTCTCTGCTCTTCCCTGTGTCCGTAGCTTTATGTGGTTGGCAGTATCAGAATGACTCTCTTGGCACCCACCCCAGTAAGGAGACTGGAGTACAGTTGGCCAAGGGCCCCTTGAAACCTGCAACCACGTACAGATGGGAAGTGAACTCGCTTAGAAACCATTGTCTGTCTTCAGCTGTTTATGTGATTCAAGATCACAGATAAGTTGTGTTTCAAGCTACCCCATATTTTTTATACCTACAATCACAGCCCCACATGGCATATCTCATTCCTAATCAAAACAATCCTTCAACTTCATAATGCCAATACTAAATATTTATCATTTGTATAAAGCAGGGGTCTCCAAACCAATGGCCACAAACGGCCAAGGTGCAAGACTCTCAGATATAAATGTTACAACCCAATCCTCTCCCCCGCCCATGCTGTAGCATGCAGCAGTGCCATACTATGTGGGGGGGGGGGGCAATCAGGAGGCATACAAGAAGTAAAGGAAAATATTTTACCTCTTTGTAGGCCTCCTGATGGCCTACGAGTCTCCTTGGACCTATCACAAGCTATGGTGTAGTTATGGGCAGAGAAAAGATGAGCAAAATGAAGGGGATCTGACATTGGCATTCCTGGAGTGGGAGAAAAACATTAAGTTTCTTCAGATACCAGGATGCCCATGTAAAGCACCCCCTCCCCCTTGGCTTCCAATCCAGCCGCAGTTGCAAAAGCAAAGCGGAAGTGTCACCCCCACTTTGCTCTTGCCTTCCTGAATGACTTGGAAACCGAGGAAGAGGGAGCGCTTTACATTGGCTTTCCAGCATTTGAAGAAATTTAGTGTTTTGCTCCCCTTCTAGGAATGCTAGTGGGATAGGATTCTGGCACAGGTCAGTGTCACTGGTATGCACCCCCGTCTGATCCAGCCATGACATGCCCCTGCTGTTGAACTTACTAAGGCTGATGCAGCCTAAGGTCTGCAGCAGTCTGACTCCCATGGCAGAGGCTCAGACTGGCCCAGCAGCAGTGCTCTCCTTGTACCACCAAGCTGGATGAGTCCCACTATCACAAAAGGCTCATAGAACTGGGCTGTTTGTCTCCTTGCTTGTAGCCTTGTTCTTCTCAGAATGATTGAATTTTCTTCAATTCAGCATGAACCAGACCAAACATCTGCAGAACTGGTTTGATCAGGGACTGCAGTTGGACAGGGAAAAAATATGTACTGTATGTTTATCCTGCAGATAGCAATGGCAATGTCAAATTGCCCTCATAGTTCTTAAAAACATGTCATCGCCCTTCAGCTTTAGTACATTTCTGTACGTAAGAACATAAGAAGAGCCCTGCTGGATCAGGCCAAATGCCCATCTAGTCCAGCTTCCTGTATCTCACAGTGGCCCACCAGATGCCCCAGGGAGCACACAAAACAACAGGCACAACCTGTGTTCTGGTGCCCAAATAAATAACTCATAAGAGATTATAAATGCTGCAGAGAGTTCTGGCCATGTTGGTTCCAGTGATAAGATCTCTGTGTGCTGATTTCCCAAGATATCACAATGTGACCCTGAGAAGATATCCAAGCTAACTGTGCAGAGGCCGCACAGAACCACATAATCTGTGCCACAAATGTACAGAACAGATAAGAGGAGCAAAACAGGGTGTGGGTGGCATTTGATTTGGATGAAGTTTTTACCATGTACAGCACAAGCTGAAAATGAAATAGAGTTGTACTAAACCATTTACACTGTATGCTGAACCAGTGACATGTTTTAATTTCACAGGAACCAATTTGGAGGTTTCTGTGGCTTTTGACCCCCTAATAGAGTTGCCTGTTAGTCTAGAATTTTGTTTGCTTGGCCAGCGGACAGAACTGGAGAATGCAAAGTCAGAAAAAAATTCTCTTTGAGTCATTTTTGTTGTTAATGTACATGTTTGAGCGGTTTTAATGCATGCATGCTCACAATCTCATAACATGGTGAGAAGTAGTCTGCATTTGTAGTGTAGTGTGACTACAAGAGCCATGAATGCTGCCATGAACAGCAATATCCTAGAGTCACAAGACTGGAAAGAACTAGCACAATCAGAGAACAATGGTTGGGCATATTTTGAGCCCAATCCTATCCAACTTTCCAGCATGGATGCAGCCGCAATGCAGCTCCAAGGTAAGGGAACAAATGTTCCTTTACCTGCGATAGCCCCTCCACTCAGTGACATCGATAGAGGGGTGTGGGCTGCACCGGGTGACGTTCAATAGGGGGGGGTGACCCCACTATTGGTCAAACTTTTTAAAATCTTGATGTTTTTGCATCATACCATCATCTTATATATCAATTGATGCATAATTTCACGCAGTATGCAATTAAACAAACTGTGTTGAAATATCTCTATTCTATCAAAATTTATAGCCAAGACACTAGCTGGGTGGGACAATGGTATACCACCACACCCATTGCCTGAGGCATTGTCCCACCCACAGCAAGGGAGGAGGTCCCTCATAGGGTGACGCGTTGGCCTCTCTCACTGGGTGACACAAACCCTAGTGACGCCACTGCCTCCACTGCAAGATATAGCGCATATCCCTTGGCATGGCTGCATCCATGCTGGAAAATTGCATAGGACTGGGCTCCCAGGTTCACTCTCATTGCATTCAGCACAAATACAGGTCAACCATTTTTATCCACAGGTTTGGTACCCATGGATTTGCTTATCTGTGGGTTTCAAACTTTCAGGGTAGCCCAACTTGGACCCTCCAAACGTGACTAGAGCACATCTGGAGGGTGTTCTGTGGGCCAGGGAGGCTGCATGTGGCTTCCCCAATCCTCAGAATGCCCATTTTGGGCAAAAATTCCAACTTCTGGTTTTTGGGGGGAACCGGAAGTCACGTTTTAATACCCAAAATAGATATTCTGAGGGTCAGGGGAGCAGCCTCCCAGCCCTCAGAACACCTTCCAGACGTGACCAGATCACAACACTGGTTGCATTTAGACAGTTTTTGGTGCCCTAAGCCGTAAATGTGATCATCTGCAGATTTCAGTATCTGCGGGGGTTCCAGGAACAGAACCCCTGCGGATAACGAGGGCCCACAGGGGCAGATCCAGTATTTGTGTTGGGGGGGGGGAACATGAGCAGTATCTTAACTCCAGAGCCCAGGTCAACCAGGCAGGTAGACCTGGGCTCCCTGTTGAATTGGCCTCTCTGGCTGAGATTTGCTGGGTGGGTAGACCTAGGTTCCAGCCCAGACTTGGAGCCCATATCTACCTGCCAGATAGACCTGGGCTTCCGGCCATGCTTGGCATGCTTGGGCTGTTCCCCATTCCAGCGAGCACCCTTCCTGCTAGCACAACAGTTTTGGGGGGGATGCACCCATCCCCCCCCCGACAGTATACCTTCCTTTTTGAAGACTGTTTTGAAGAAAAAAATTCTTAACATTTGAACCATGAGCTGGCTGAGCATGATTCCTATTGGCTAGTGTTTACATAAAGTTACCTAGGAAACATTCCCCTCGCTACTTTGTGCTTTAAAAACAATTGTTGGTTTTTTAAAATTAAATTAATAAACCAACAATGAATGCAAACATATACACGTGGCACTTTACAAAATAAATAAAAAGAGAAGCAATCCACCTGAAATATGAAATGAGAGGCAAAACATTCAATCTGCTAACACATACATATGTCAGTATGAACACAGATGGTTTACACCACCACTGAGGAGACACTTTTTTTTATTATGTTGACACTTCAAAGTGAAAAGGAAATAAGGGCTGTGATGTTTAAGCATTGCCATCTAGTGGGTAAGGGAAGCCTGACATCCAACACAGTGGCTTGCTCCTCATCATTGGGGCTTCCATTTAATTTACAGCATATAGTATTTAGATTTGTATCCATCAAGGACCCAGGGCAGGTCAGTCATTTAAAAATAAAACACTACAACTGTAGCCTACATTTTTACATCTTACAACATCCCACATATAATACAATCCCAACAGATTACCAAACATGCTTGGCCTTGATTCATTGTAGTTATCAAAGCCAATCTAAACAGAAAGGATTTTTTTGTTTTTGTTTTACAAAGAACAGGATGGTGGGGTGTGTGTGACTCCCCCTTTATACCAAGAAAAGGGAGGTGAGATCCCATGTGCTGGCTCCAGCCCTAACTGACATGTTTTCAACAGCCATTGTCACAGACTTTATGTGCTCACCAACTGCACATACATAGGCTTGCCCTCATGACTGAGGACGTGGTGGCAGGATCCCAAAACACATATACAGAACCTATGTTTGTACAGCTTGTACCCATGAAAATACTGTCCATAAGGTCTACTGAAATGAGCACAGGATGAGGCTAGGCCATATACTCTGTTGTGTGTAGAACAGGTCAAGGTGGAGAGGCCAAGTAGAAATTAATCTCTGTCTTTCAAAATCTCGGAAGCTAAGCAGGGTCAGGCCTGGTTAGTACTTGGATGGGAGACCACCTGGGAATACCAGGTGCTGTATGCTTATACCATAGTCTTTTGAGACTGAAGGTTGCCAACCAATGAACTTTAGTTCATCTAGTTACAGATCACTTAATACTGGGTTCAGGATAAACATTAGGAAACATATCAGCATACAACATATACAGTACATTATTATTAATGTTAATAATCAAAACATTTTAATAAAAAGGTTTACAAGCACTGTTCTCTTTAAGCTGGGCAGCTGCGTATCCTGAAGACAGGCAAAGCTGAGTTCTATGCAGCTTGGAGCTCTGTGTTTTGAGAAGTCCAGGGATGATGTATGACATCATCATCATGTGTTCAGAAATGCTGCAGCAACCAGAGGGGCCCACGCAGTGATAAGAACCTCTTAAGAGGAATATTCACAATGTGGTTTACACAGCAGAATAAATGCTACCTTTCTCAAAGTGTTCACAGTATATAAAAACACACACGCACGCACGCACAAGATACCAGGAAGCAGCCATTGGAAAAGATGCTGTGCTGGGATGAAACCACAAAATATACAGCAAGACCAGGACCTACATCCTGGTTCCGTTTGGCAGGTTTGTCTAGAAGTCAGAACCAACCTAAGTTGGAGCAGTGTTATTGCTCCTGTGCAAAAACATGAGGCCAGAGGGTCTGCATTTTTGCCAGCTCAGTGTTTTCACACAAGTGCAAAACCACAAGGTTGATGGACTGTGCTCTTATCACCTCAGTGCTTTTGCCAGGTGCAAAACCTCAAGGCCAGATAGACTGTACCTGTGTGGAAGTGTTGTGGTTGTCAGTAAGTTGGGACATCCATAAGTCAGATGTTCATAACTTGGAGACTACCTGTATCCTAGTGGACAGGCCCAGGCTTTTGTGCAGTTCTTTGAATACCAGCCAAAGTGTTGGACACAAAATGGGGAGGTCTCGATTCAAATCTTTACTCAGCCACGAAGCTTAGTTGGTGGCCTTGAGCACTCTCATATGCATTTGAACACACACTCTCTATCTAACCTCACAGGATTGTTATGAAGATAAAATGGTAGATTGAATGGTAGATACTTGTCACCCTGACTTCACACCATCAGATGTGACTACGGTAATTAATAATCACAACAACAACCAGTTCAGGCCACACGTGAAAACAGTTTTCGTATACCTACTGAGGAAGGGGCAGAAAGGTGGCGGCAGAGGAAGGAAGGCTGGTGCGGGATGTGGCTGAAGGATCTACGTGACCATCTTTCTTTCTTGGTCAGGCAGCACTTTGAAGCCTAGTCATGGGTCAATGCCAGCTCTCTCTTGCTCTCATTTATTGTTTTTCTGCTTGTTAAAATCCCATTAAAACCCTCATGCAGGGAGGATAATTTTTCACTTAGCCAGCCTATTAAGTCTTGGGGACATAGAGTAATTGCTAATGATTAATAACAGAAAGACAGGCTGGCAATGGTAGGGAGCATGCAAAGAAATCATTCTACAGGTTTTTTAAATCACTAGTTGCCATTGGGTTCATTTTAAAGAGGAACAGTGTGAATAAGACAGTGCCCCATCCAGCTTTAACCAAGTCTGCTGCGTGGGGCTGTGCACCCTCATCAAAAGAAATATCCAGTCAGTGCAATAGATCCCTGATGAACATCACAAATGCAGATGTGGCTGCATATCCAGAATCACAGCTATATCAGCACCGAAGCAAAAGCTGCTTGTTTTTCTACTTGCCTAGGTGAGGACAACTCTCTTTTATAGCTCCAACTCTTGATGATATAAGCAAGCAACATAAACATTGTATTGAAGGCAATGGGACTTACTTCTGAGTAGACAGGCATACAATTGCATTGTTAAATTCTACTGCTTGTGCACAGAAGCACTTGTGCAGTTTGTTCCACAAAACTGATCAACAAAGCTGGGGGGGGGGCAGGGTCATGGCTGCCTGATTGTGAAGAATGAATCTAGAAAGGCTTTTAGCATTCATCTCACTTGCAGGGTTGGCCTGCCATGAATCAAGGTGAAACATGCCACCATGCAGCAGACTGTGGACCACTTCTCAGGAGCAGTAGGGCAGTTCATCCAGCACCCCTGCCATGGGTGATCAACAGAAGAAGGAAGGCAAAATGGCATCACACCACTTTTCCACTTCCCTTTTTCACAGGAAGGAAGGAGGAAAGACTGGAAAGGGTTGGGGTTGTGCTTCTAATAGAAAAAGGAGCACTGTTTCATGCTCTATGTCAGGTAGCAAACCGTCATCAGCCAACACCGACCAGAGGCAACCCTACCATATGGAATGGTGAGAGAGGGACTCGGGGCACTACTGGGGCATCCCATCCATTATGCTAGATGATATGGGCTACATCAGTGATACATTATGGTGGGGATGAAAGGGTGACTGATTCAGAATCCTTGTCACACAAGAAGTGAAAGAAAGCAGATTGCCTGCCTCTTACTGTGCTCCTCACACAGTTTCATCAAACACGGAAAGTGCAGGTCTTCTGGTTTGATCATGCAAACAAGAAAGCTCCTTCATTTGCTTGGTCTGTTTAAGTAAAACTGAATGTCCTGCACTTCTGCATTTGAAGAAGCCATGTGAGGAGCTTGGTACGGGTACTTTCCTTCTTCTAGTGCAGAGATGACAGTGGTTGACCCAAGGAAGCATTTGGGGTTGCACCACCTTTCAGCGTAACCCACAATCACCTTCACAAGCCTCACAGAAAGAAATAAAAATGTGTGACAATGCTTTAATATGGATCCCATTAATTTCAGTAAAAAGCAGTAAAGCACCAGCAGAAGACTGTGACAATAGGGCCCAGTCAAATTACTTCTGTGCCTCAACAGCAACTTGCAGGCAAAGGGACTGGATGGTCTAACTACAGCACTACAGCACCACCACAGCAGGTGGCTGGAAACAAGTTCTGCATAGACTGAGCAACAGAAAAAGAGGTGGGTCACTGTGGTAGGTTAAACAGTCTATGTACCTTGTTGAAGGTAATCCATTAAGCTTTCATGGCTGGTGGTTAAATTAAACATGGAGGGTCTTCTGTCTGCTTTTTGTTTTTGTTTTTTACTTTAAAAGCAGCTGTAGGAGGCTCCACAATTTTTGGGGAACAGTGCAGGGTGCTTGACCCCTTAATCATCTTCCAAATCAAAATCACATGCACCCTAAGATGTTTTTTCACCTGTGAAGAATAAGATACCAGGGTCACATATCTTTTCTCATGGGGAGTCAAGCAATTTAGGGTGCAATCCTAACCCCTTATGTCAGTGCTTTCCAGCACTGGTCTGTTTGCTTTCCAGCACTGACAGAAGGGCAATGCAGCTCTGAGGTAAGGGACCAAACATTTCCTTCCTTTGAGGAGGCCACCGTGAGTGACACCCAACTGCAGGATGCAACACATGTCCCATTGGCACTGGAAAGCACTGACATAAGGGGTTAGGATTGCGCCCTTAGGGAGGGTACATTTTAGTGGACAAATGACCTGTCCATTCCCCAAGCCCTGTTTTTCTAATTCAAACATGGAGCTTTCTGCATCAACAACTAAGTCCAAACAAAAAAGCCTTCAGAATACACACCGCATGTCTCTTGCATCATGTCTAGTGTGGTTCTCAGTTGAGACTGAACACCAGGTCTCCTTGATAGTGTTCTTCCACAGTTTCCAGTCATTTTAATATGGCAAGTGCAGATGACTCTCCATCCCCCCCCCCCAATTTTCAAATTTAAATGAGGGCTTTAAAACAGGCATGACTGGCAATTTGGCCCTCAAAAAACATGTCTCTGAGTGATGAGTTGGGCTTTCCTCCAAAAATACTAACTGAAAATAAGGCTTATCATTATGTATACAAAAACACTTTTAAGTATCTGAGCTATTTTCTGCTGCCAGAGATCTCCCATTTCTCAAACTGGCGGAACTGTTTACAAAGGAGAATAACTAACAGATGGAGTGGAGAATTTCCATGACACACAGTCGCTGTGGGGAACCCACTAGCTGGATTTTGATCTTTTTTCACATGTTCTTGTTGGCCACCCTCCTTACAAGGTCACATAGTTTAGCCAGTGCATTGCTCTATATTCACCAGGCCATGTAAGGAGAAAATAAATCTAGTGCAGGTATGGGGATTTTGCTCCAAATAAAATTTCACTCCGCATTGTCACCTTGGATAATTCCCAATTCCAGAAAGCTGGAGCAAGACTCAGGTCCAGAATGACTGCAAGGCTCAATGTTACCCCAGAAAAGCAATCTTTATAGTTATGGTATAGGAAACAAGGGACTTACTGTACTTTATGAACTGGGATATTGTAGACAAAAGGATAACCCTTTCAAGTAATAATAATACAACAATTGTGGATGGTAGCTATGATGGTAGCTCACAAAGGCCTAGGGCCTAATCCAAGGGAGGGGACCTCTTGCCTTTTTGTAGCATGGTAAAACTGCCTAAGGCAGTGGTTCCCAAACTGTGAGCTGTGGCTCCACAGGGAGGCACAAAAACCAGCCAAGGGAGCTGTGGAAACTTCCCCAAAAAACCATTGCCCCATACAGTGTATAGGATTGTAGTTCTAATGGGGAGCCACGGCTAGTGGCTCCGTAGATTAAGAGAGCTGTCAGTTGAAAATGTTTGGGAACCACTGACCTAGGAGCATATCTATGTAACAGATGTATATAGATTTTATACAACTTTGTCTTTGCTTCCCCCCAGGAACCATGGCAAAATGACACTGCACTTCCCAGCGGCCCCTGCTGTGACCTGTGATTCTGCTGGAGGGAGGGGAGGTTGTGGCACGGCAGAGGAGAGATAGAGAGTTACACCCTTGGAGTGGGTCTGTGTAAGACCCAGTGGGGAACTGGAATGAAAGACCTTTGATTGAAGAAAAGGAGCAAAGGTAGCATTGATCAGACATGCCAGGGAAGCCCTGGAGAATAAGGACCAGGTAAGCTGCTGCACCTGAGGTCTACAGATGAATAGGCAGCCATAGAGGCCTGGTTGAAAAAAATTTTCCCTCCTTTTTTTTATCCTTGGGTCCCACCCCCAAGAACTTGCAAGCTTCCTGTCCTATGTATCCTATCAAACCCACTGTTATTATTAGCCAGGTATCAGTGTGGTTGCTGGAACCCATCAGAGTTAGCACAGAGGCTGGTAATCCTGAAGTGCCATCAGCTCTTGCCTCAGATCCTAACTGCACAGGATGCCACTCATTCACCCTCTTGTGATACTGGGAGCTGAAGTTTGGTGAAGATGTGAAAGACTTCTCCAAGGTGAGGTAAGGATTTTGATGGTGAATTCTTAGCACCCTCACCATGCACAAGAGAGCTATTGTGTAGTGTCAAATGAAGAAATGGCCATCTCCCCAAGTTTGTGTTTTGGATTTTGCTAAGTCGGTGTTTCTCAAACTGTGGATCGGGACCCAAATGGGTTGTGAGCCAATTTCAGGTGGGTCCCCATTCATTTCAATATTTTATTTTTAATATATTAGACTTGATGCTGCCATGGTATGTGACTGCATTTGGGGAAATGTTACAGTCCTGTACTTTTAACAAGCTACTATGTATATGCTTTCAACAATGATAGTCAATGGGACTTACTCCTAAATGTGAGTTAGGATTGCAGCCAAGGATTGTAAAAAATTTTCCTGCTTGATGATGTCACTTCAGGTCATGACATCACTTTCGGCAGGTCCTGACAGATTCTTATTCTAAAAAGTGGGTCCTGGTGCTAAATGTGTGAGAACCACTGTGCTAAGTGATCTTTGATAGCTGGTCACTGATCCAAGTACTGGCATTTGTAGATTATGTTCACAAGTCAAGAAAGTGTCTGAAAACAGTCTTCTCCCTGTTGCATGGCAAGTGGATAAGGGCCTAACCACGTGTGACATGGAATTTTTCCTTGAAGCTGCCACACCCACAGGTGGTGGGTGGTGTGTGTGAGTGTAAAGCCTTACCTTAGGTCAGTCTCTTGAACTGGTACTAGTTTTGCAGTGGGGAAAACATGCAGATACCTGCATCAGGCCTGCATTTTTTTCTGCTCTGGTGCTGACACCTTTAAAGGAGAACACAATTTCCATTACAAAAATGGCTCAGGAGGAAATGTTGAACAAAAATCTTTCCCAGCACCACCAATCTGATGAAAATCCAAGCCCTTCCCCCTGCTACCATGGCTGCTTTAAAATTAAAAAAAAAAAAATCAGGATATGAAATCATGGATTCCCTAGGATCAAAACAGATGTATCAGGGGAAACCCATGATAAGGATCTCCCACATTTTTAAAAGATGTTCATGGCATGACTGAATTAATTTAGGACCATGGTGCTGGGGAAAGTATGCTTTAAAAAAAAAAAAATCCTTTCCCATGTTTTCCTTATAAAAGTTTCTCAAACTTTGAGGGAGCTTTACTCCCTCAGTAAGTTCTTGCAGGGGAGGGGCTAGGGCAGCAACACCATCCCCAGGATTGCATTGCTAAGGGGTGTTGTTCCAGTCTTCAAGCCATGGATTAAAGCACTTTTTGGATGTACTAGTGTTGTAGTGTTGGGACTGGATCCAACAATGTGCTTTGATCCATGGCTTAAAGAGTGTGACGGGGGAGTGGGGTTACAAAGAATTTTGTATCCTCTACTCAATATGCTGGGTAACATCCCCTTTTGTAAGTAGTCCAATTAAATATCTAATTGGGCTCATCTGCTACCTAGTCAAGGCTTAATTGCCAGCTCCTGCTTGAATTTTTAAAGGCACACTTATACTCTTTGCCTGTTCATTGTTGCCACAATTTCCTATATAGGTTTCTCCTTAAAAGTTTTTTTTTTAAACATATATTTGAGTGCTGGAAGCCAGGCATTACTTATACTGAGAGTCTCTTCTTTTTTCTTCATATTGTTGTTATGTTTTTGAATTTCAGTGACCTCTCTATAGAGTCTAGTATAGTACTATTGCACTGCGGAAAGAACCTGAGTTTGATGAAAAAAATTTTGGTGACCAGTTCTCACAAGCATGCTCTGCCACTGCAGATTTTTCACTAAGCGGCAGTGGCGTTCATGTTCCTTTACTCTAGTACAGGGGTGCCCAAACCCCGGCCCTGGGGCCACTTGTGGCCCTCGACAACTCTCAATGCAGCCCTCAGGAAGCCTCCAGTCTCAAATGAGCCTCTGGCCCTCCGGAGATTTGTTGGAGCCTGCTCTGGCTCGATGCAACTGATCTCAGCATGAGGGCAACTGTTTGATCTCTTGTGTGAACTGTGGGATGAGGGCTCCCTCCACTACTTGCTGTTTCACATCTGTGATGCAGTAGGGGCAGCAAAGGAAAGGCCAGTCTTGCTTTGTCCAAGGCCTTTTATAGGTCTTGAGACCTTCATTCATTTATATAAGTTCATCTTTAATATATTCATTTATGTAAACTTATGTAAATTAATTCTTTTTTTCCCTGGCCCCTGACATGGTGTCAGAGGGATGATGTGGCCCTCCTGCCAAAAACTTTGGACACCCCTGCTCTAGTAAGCACACTCCCATTTGTGGTTTCTATGTAAGCTTTCCCACACTCACAGATAATACAATATACACCAGCTGTGGAAAGTGGTGGTCTTTTATCCTTCATGGACTGCAACGCCTGAGGTATCTTTATTAGTAGGTCTACAGATGAGTCTGAGGTTGGCTTTCTCTAATATTCTCCCAATCTGATCCGTAATGTTCCAGATATAAGGCAAAAATACTTTTTTTCTGGTGTCATCTTCTTGTGCAGTCACTTTTTGTCTGGGTCGCAACATTCTATTAATTTCTCACTCTTTGTATCCATTTTGTTGTAAGGCTCTGGATACATGTGCATATTCTCCATGCAAATATTGAGGCTCCAAGAGACATCTAGCTCTGATCATTAAGGTGTTAATTAGTTCTCTTTTTTGCCTAGGATAATGATTAGAGATTTTATGCAGGTAACGGTTCATATATGTAGATTTTCTATACACTCTGTGTCCCAGCATGCCATCCTCCTTGCAGATGTTAAGCACATCCAGGACAGTGATGTCCCATCTTTCTCTTGCTCCATGGTAAATCTGATAGCTGGATGTCTACTCTTTAGGTGTGATAAAAAAAAGAGATGATTCTTCCTCCCCCACATCCCAGATAGCAAAGACATCATCAGCATAACATATCCAGATCTTAGGTTTAAGGTTGCTAGTGTTTAGTGCCACATCCTCAAATTTCTCCATAAATAAATTAGCCACTATTGAGCTCAGTGGACCATCCATGGCTATTCCATCAGTTTGCTCATAAAATTCCCCATTCCAGTGTGGAAATACATGGAATTGAGGCAGTGATGGTACAAGCCCACAATATTTTTAGGAACTGTGCCCTGAATTAGAAGCATGACCTCTCTCAGAGGTAGCTAGGAGATGAAACCAATTAGATATTTACTTGGGCTACCTACAAAAAGGGATGTTACCCAGAACATCGAACAAAGGAAACAAAGTTCTTTGTAACCTGCCTGAAGATGCTTTCCACAGTTGAAAGTGAAATGTGGGGACTACGAGATCCTATAATGTGTTTTAATCCATGGTGTAATGGCTCAAGCAACATTTTAAATTATGTTTTAGTATGCTTTTGCTTTTGGGGATTAGCTTTAAAGATAAACTTTAAAGATTTGCACCGACTGGGTGCTTACCTGTTCCTTCCTGCTCAACTTCTATATTTTGTAATAAACAGATATTGCAAGATAACTCCAGTACACTATCCTCACAATGACAGTGACCCTGTAATGAGCTGAGCTGGAAACATACTGCCATTTAAAGAAGTGGGGAGCAATGCTGCTTCCTTCTTTATTAACTTTTTGCAGGTATCATTGTTGAAAATCAGCACAGATTTGAGGATCTGTGCAAACCTCAGTATACTATGTGCACACACAACTGAGGTAGTAGTTGCAGTGGATGGAGCCAATAGCCTTGCATGTTGGTCTGACACATCAATTCATACAAGTACACCTCATTATAGGCATGTTTCCTGTCAAAGAGATTCTGAAGAAGAGTCTGCAAATCAGTTTTAAATCTAAATCTTTCAACTTGACTGATGATACATTGATGTAAGAGCATCTCTCTCTTGGGAGGCCAGACAATGTAAGCTTTCAAGAAGAGCAGATTCCAACCATTCACCTTACAACACAGGAACATAAACATGCTGTCTTTCTTGGGAACTGCCTACAGAAAAGAAACAGTGGTGTCCGACACAAGAAAAACACCCATCTATCATCTGAAACAAACATGCCTCCTCCTTCTCCCCCCTCCCCACCTTGCACAGCACAGTCTGACTCTGCTCATGTAAACAGCCATCTCATTGATTTGATTCTTTAAGAGGGAGGTAAGTCTTAAGAAACTAGTCATAAAGATGACATTGTTTTTATCCTGAACTCTCCTCAGAGGAGAGGTAGGTAGGCAGATGTCTAGGTCCAGCTGTGGATTTGGGAGCCCACAAGGCCCACAAATATTCTCAGGACTCATTGGCCAAAGTTAACAACTTGTGACAAATATGTTGTCTGCCTGGTCTGCAAATACAGGCAGAAACTGTAAGTTTTATGTTAGTGATTTCCTAGCAACCATCTGTGAAGCTTCCAAAGTCTTCAAACAGTGCTCCAGGAAATTCTGGGGTTCCTTGAAACTTTATTTTGGGTTTTTCCATGAGAAGGTGAGGAATGGTGAATAAACATCCCTGAGCGCAATCCTAATCCACTTTCCAGCACTGACATAATGGCAGTGCAGCTCCAAGATAAGAGAACAAACATTTCCTTGCTTTGGGGATGCCTCCTTGAGTGCCACCAGCAGCATCTTGCAGCACACATCTCATTGGCACAGCTGTGCCAGTGCTGGAAAGTGGGTTAGGATTTGGGCCCCTGAAAAGTATCCATTATTACTGATCTTACTCTGCAATATGCACCATTGAGAGAATATTCAGTGAGCTCCAGGAAAGATTCTTAAGCGCACTTGGATTGACAGGTAACCCCAAAAAGCTCCGCCAATGCCAACATGAACTGAGAATGTATCCTAGAATATGCTACAGAATCCTTTGGAACTGAGGGTTTCCAACTCTTTAAATCAAAGTTTCCATTAGGTGTGTGAGGCTTAGAGGCAAAGCCCCCTGGATCTGGCAGTGGAGCCCAGAACAGTTCAGAGGTAGAAACAGAGAGCAGGGCTTAGGAGTTTGGAGGAGATGCCTGGGATGGAGTCCAGCACACACTGGTTTACACAGCAAAGGTGTACCATTCAAAAAGAGCAGAAGAGAAAAAAAAAGACTTGTCTCTTGTTCTTCTGGAAACCAGCCCAAAAGCAAAAGAGCTGCTAGGCTGCTGCATTGGTGACCTTAGCCGTTCATGATTTTATGAATTCAGTAATCACATTTCTCCTCCAGACTTTCCTGGTTGCATGCAGTTCTCTCTCCTCTTCCCCTGTTGTCTTCCTTGTATCTCTTAGATTGTGCAAGGCTTTGATTGAGCCTTCAGGATAGGGACCATGTAAAGTGCCATGAAATTCTGGCATTGCATAAATCATTGCATTTATTTCTGTTTTTGTGCTGTTGTTTGCTTTTTATCGTAACGGGAGTGAGCAAAATGTAGAACCAGCCTCTCCCTATGAACACACTCTAATGACATGTTTCCCTGAGTCTGTCTTGTGGCATCAGGTGTGGATATGGATGTGAACATGACCCAAACTGACTTTACTACTAATCCTGTGTGTCCATCCCATGTCCCTGTCCCAGCTGCCTATTCCCACCAGATTATCTACAAAGTACTCTTCTCCTCTCATGTGCTTTTGTTGGTGTTTGTTGTTGTTGTTGTTGTTGTTTTTGTAGGCTCTGGTCCCAGGCCTTTCTCTTTCCATCTCTGTGGACGCCAGTTCTCAGAGAAGTTCAGATCATACATTGGACAACAATGAAGTGTGTCCCCAGAGAGCTGCTTTGCTCCCTTCTGGCCCTGAGCTTCTGAGCAGGATGTCAGGCAGACAAGAGAAGCTCCCACAGCTCAAAATGATGAGACTTTATTAACTACCGGTTGCCATCAATTGTCCCAGTGGACAATGTAATAGAAGTGACAGTTTCTGGGTAGCTTGATTTCCTCTCCCCCTACCCATTTAGTGGCTGCCAGCATAGATGTAGAATTGACTCTACATTCACTTTTGAAACTTATACCCAAGAAGTTTGTGATAAAGTTTGTGATATCTTTGCAGAATGGCATTCAGGAAATGAATGTCCTGGAAGTTCACAATACCTCACAAGTTAAGGCTTAGTACTCATTAAGGCGATAAACCTCTGTCTGGGCTGTGCCACTTCAGACTGCAGGTGGAGGGCAAATATAAAAATGCTCCATTCTATATTTTAAAAACCTCTCCATATACAAAATTAGTCATCAGCAAGAAGGGTTTTGGACTGGCTTAGCCTTCTCCCTGACATGCTGGCTTTCTATATGTAGAAAATTTTATTTGTATGAAGATCATTAAATCATTTGAGCTGCTTGCTGCAGTCTGAAATGGTACAGTTGAGGCACACATTTACTTCCTTGGTGAGATCTAGGTCTATGATAGCGAAGCATCTTTAGAAGCTGACTTACAGTGCCCAATCCTATCCAATTCTCCAGCACTGATGCAGCTACAATGCAACTGCAATGCAACTGCAAACATTCCCTTACCTTGAGGAGGCCTCCATGATTTCCCCACACCCTGTTGGCACAGCTGCATCAGCGCTGTAAAGTTGGGTAGGATTTGGCCCTTGGTCATCCCACAAAAGAGCCTTCCCACAACCACTAGTACAGTAATAACCTCAATTTCATTTCACTTCACTCATCCTCTTCCAGTGTGTCTTTTGAATTAATCTCCATCTCACCTGATATACTGATAATAACTAGTGATCCTTTGTGATAAGCAACATTAACTGTAGTTTCTATTTACCTCTTCTTCAATCCCTTTGAGGCCATCTGAGACCCTCTGCAACTGTTGGCATCATTGTGGGACACAACAACTTCCTAATGTCTTGTGTGGATGAGGGATAACAAAAAAGGAGGAGGAAGACAAAATGCAGGGAGTTTTAGTCTCCACTAGAAGACATAGAGAAATCCAGCAGGTCTGTAATTCTTATGGCAGTTCTGAATGGTACCCTGGAAATGCAAATATGCTTTATTCTTGTGTTATATAAAACTGCCTGAAGGGACATTTAGAACTTCAATGCAAACAGCAAGTCCAAATGATTTGTAATGTAATTAACAGCTGTGCCTGCATTAACCTTTTGCTTCTCTGTCCTGCCAGCAGTAGTGTGAGCAAACATAAACCATTCTAAATAGGTATGTGACTTCAGGGGCTTTTGGTCTGACTTTTACATTTGTTGTCTGCAGTTAGATAGCTAACTGCAGATAACAGCTCATGGATCTGATAAAGTGGAACATTTAAGGCACAATAAATTATGCCACAATCCTATACACACTTTCCTAGGGGTAAACCCAGCTGAACACAATGGGAATTACTTCTACATAGATCTGCACAGGATTTCACTGTTATTCTTCAAGGTGTCCCAGAGCTTGTCATTTTTTCTGTGGTTTGGATCATTTTCACTTTGTGCTTTTTGAGTACATCTGGGAGACCCTTCCTGTGACTTTGCTTGAGAATCCCAGCACTGTGGTCCAGGCACAGCTGTGGCTGGCAATGCAGACAATTTTCTGATCCAAGTTTTTTATAGCAGCTGGCAGATTTTCAAGCCAGAGGAGATGTGGCTGCCACACACGTGCGCATGCACACTCAAGGGCCTCTTGCCTTGAAGCCTTTTGAGATTTGGTTGTTTATCCAATGATGCTTTTATTCATTTTCCCACAAACTCCAAGAAGCTGCTGTAGCTGCCCAGGGACCACTGCTGTCAACTGCCAAGGAACAGCAGCCCTTCTGTTTTGAACAGCAGGATGAGACAATTTGGGTACAACTAGATATGAGGCAGGATAGCTGCAATTAGGATCTCAATTAATCAAAATTAATAGCATAATGTGGGGGATTCAGAATGGGACCCTGGCACTTTTTTTAACCCTCTTCCCTATGTTTTTTCCTCATTAAAATCCTCCCCAGCAGCTGCCCTATAGGAGAAAAATAGATGCCCATATGATATTTATAGATTTTTCCTTGCAGAGCAAATGGATCCTTAACCAGAAGTTTATCTGGGAAAATGGGACTGATGTTAACACCACTCTCCCAGCACTGTGATCCTAGTTCATGGGTCTTCATGGCTGCTATTAATGTATTTTAAAATGGTGGGGGAGCCTAATCATGAAAGTCCTGCTTGACACCTAGTTTTACCCTTAAAAACCTGATATAAAAAGGTTTATAATCTAGGTCAGAGCCCTCCAGTTCTTCATAGGCCTGCTTGTTCTGGAATTACTGTTCTGGCAGTAGCTATTGGTCCGTCTGAGTTAGGCTGGCAATAATGCCACCTTCCAGCTATTAGGCTGATAATAGTATCACCTTTCCAGCTACCGCTGCTGCATCCCCTTCCAACCAGCGCATCTGCTACCTTGCTACTTCCTCCATTTGGGTTCTTTAAACAAAGCAGTAGATGCAAGACACACTGGGAATGCTCACATTGTACTCCACATTTCCTGCTTTGTTTAAAGCGGGTTCCCTCAGTGGTGAACTGGAGGGAAGCAATGGGTGTCTGTTTGCCACTTTCCCCAATTGCCACCTGATGTGAATGTCATTGTTTGCACCATAGATGGACCAACCATGATTAGTAGAGATGACTTGTGTTAGAAACTACTAAAGTGCCTGTCATTCCGATGGATGGCACAGAGTTGTGCTGGGCCTCCATAGTGTGTGGCGGCTGGACAACCTAGTATTATTGACAGGTTTTGACTTTTCTTTGACATTTTTGCCAGGTGTGACCTAGCCTTTTCTTCCCCATAGGAGAAGCAGCCATTCAGGGCTGGACACAGCTGAAAATGGCTTTGTGGGGATATATTTTTCCCAAATGTTCAACTGAGTGGCTGCAAAGCAAGCAAGCAGTGACAGCTTGTCGATGTCTAATAATGAGAGCTGTTTGTTTCCAGTGAAGTCTTTCTGAACACAATGGGCTTACTACTGAGTAAGGTAAATAACACAGGTCGAAATCCTAACCAACTTTCCAGCCCTGGCATAGTTGTGCCAATGGGTCGTGTGCTGCAACCTGCAGGTGAGTGGCCATCATGGAGGCCTCCTCAAAGTAAGGGGATGTTTGTTCCCTTACCTTCAAACTGCATTGCCCTTATGTTGGTGCTGGAAAGTGGGTTAGGAGTGCGCCCACAGGTTTCAAACACCTCTACTAATTATAGGGCTTTTGGCTTAGGCCTGGGATTAGCTAACTGGGGTTTTAAAAATGTATTTTGGGGGGGAATTTTACAGTTCTCTATTAAATGGCATTACTGTCTGATTTGTAGTAATCAAAATAGATGCATTTCTCATCAAGCCAGTGGTCCCTGGACCGCCATCTTTTTCTTTTTAAATTGAAACTGAGGAGTCTGAAATCTTACACTGAATGAAAATCCAACCACAACCCAATCCACTGACAATCCACATGAAGAGAATTGGGAAAAGTCATAAAAAATACTGTGATTATAAACCAGAAAATTGTCAGGAATCTGGAATCCTGAGGAGCTGAAGAAAGCAAAGTCTGGAGTCTCATCATCTTGCCAAGGGTAACTGCTGAATGTACTGGACGATCTGGAAGCACAGTGGATACTCGTCTCTGTATTTATAATAAGAGTTGTGTTTTGGAAAGGCAGTTGCCTAACAATACTGTTCAAAAGAACAAAAATTGCAGCAAACAGTGAGACATACTTTATTTTGGACCGGATAAAAAACTGAGTAAATACTTTACCTTGTCATCTTTCATTCATGGCTTAAAGCCATGCAGTCTATGTGCAATTCATTCTAATATATAATATCCATTAGAACTCAAACAAAGCTGTTATAAGGCATGATCCACCAGAGCTTCTCCTGCTTAAGCCTAGTAATTAAACTGGAGCCTCACAACAACACAAAATGCACAAGTCCTATTCATTCCATTGGCACTGGTGTGGGAGAAGTTCTAAGTGGACTGTGCCCGTAATGTTTATATATGACCCTGTATGTAATAATGAAGAAATATAGTGAACAAAAATACAGTATACTATACTACTACTAACGTATGTATCATTCAATAATAAAAGTAGGATAAACAAGTCACTGAACTGGAAATCAGACTATGACAATCTCACCATCTTTGTAGCAGGCACCAAATGAAAATAATTCTGCATTAGGTTTTTCTTCTCCAGCTGATTTGCATGTCATGAAAAAATGCGTATGAGTGTGGTCCAAATCCTAACCAACTTTCCAGCACTGACACAGCTGTGCCAGTGGGGCATGTGCTGCATCCTGCAGTTGGGGGGCACTCACGGAGGCCTCCTCAAGGTAAGGCAATGTCTGTTCCCTTACTTCAGAGCTGCATTGCCCTTACCTCAGAGCTGGAAAGTTGGTTATGTGCCGTGATGCACAACTGCACTTTATCAGAAATGCTAGAATGTGTGTGTCCCCAGCCATCTCCCAAACGAGCCAAGAGGCAATCCAAACTGTGGTTGGAATTAGGTAAACAAAATCCAGGCACTATAAAGAAAAATTATCCGGTGACATTTCTACATGATTTTGTATTAATATTTCTGTTGGGCTTAATGATCATTTTGTGTGAAACTCATGCAGAGAACATTTTGCAATCCCTTTTTTTATATTTGACATCTTAAACCTTTAGAGCAACTGACATGCTTGGACTGTAGTTCCAAAACCAAGTAGTTTTGAGGGTATTCCAGTGGTTTCCCAAGTATATAGACTGAAGTCCAGAACACTGAGTCTAATGCATAGTTACCATTCTGGTACTAAAAAATGAGAGCTAATGTAGTGAGGTGTAATGGCTACAAGTTTTAGATACGGGCGTAGACTAAGCTGCCATTGAACCGATCACTCTTTCTCTCTCAGCCAAACCTACATTACAAGTTTGGAAGAGAACCCTGTGTATGCCCTGTACGCTTGGAAAGAGGAACAAGATGAAAATGAAATAATTAAAGGCCTCAGGCCAGGCCATTCAGAGCCCTTTCCTATGACACATTACAGTGATCCTGAGAAGCATTTCCATTGGGGACCTCAGGTTTGTATTGTTGATCAATCACATATTTACAATGCAATCCTATGCATGTCTACTCAGAAGTAAGTCTTGTTGAATGACTCCCTGGTAAGTTTGTGTAGGACCTCAGCCTTTGATGTACTGCATATTAGATGACAGACAGCTACTGCCCTAAATCATCCTTGATCCAATTCTACTGAAGTCACTTTTTTATTTGAGAAGGCAAACAATAATAAAAAAAGGTAATAATGAACATGAAGAATAGATGTTATTGGCTCCCCAGTTCCTATGTTGTGATGTTAACTGGACATCCATAGGATCACAAAACTCTGATGGCCCAATCCTATCACTGCCTAGTGCTGCCGGAACAAGCATTCTATCTGCATTAGGCATTTTCTGCCTGTTGCAAAAGTCCACTTTTGCCTGCCCGCTGCCATAAGCAATGAGCATCTGGCTCTGCGCACCAGTTACCACTGACACCAGCCAGCACAGGTAAGTGTGCACAGGGAGCAGGAGGGAGGAGTGGTGGGTGAAATGGGGCAGTGATTGGGGTAGGGAGGAGAACTAATCTGAGCCGAGAAGGTGGTACATTCAGCAGCAGCCGCACACACTGAATCCTAACCCCCTTTCCAGCCTTAATCCCCCAACCTGGGTCCATGTGGACTTATGCCTGCTATGGAGCTGGCAGAAGTTCGAATAGACCCAGTAGTCAGCACAGACTTACACTGGGGCAAGGGAACAAATGTTCCCTCACCTCAAGGAGGCCTCCAGAGGCCAAATCTCCCCTTCGGGATACAGTGGGCGCTGTGTTGCGCTGCTACACTGCCCCACAGGGAGTTAGTTATGATTAGGCTGCCCTTCAGGAAACAAAACATTCCTTATTTTCCATTTCTAGATCTGTGGGAGAACTTGACCATGTACATTACACAACCCCTGCATAGAAACACCAGCAAAAACACAGCACTGAGCCCTTGTTCTCATGCTACAAGGGATATTTGTTTGAGGGAAAAATAGAAACAAATTGATTAGCAAAGGTTGTTCCTCCCCACCCCCCCTGAAAGGCCAGTCTGCCTCACCTCACCCTTCAACGATGCACAGTATTTTTGTACAGTTAACATGGAAACAAAGAGTAAATATTCAAGAGTTATTTTTTACTATTCTGATATAGAAAGTTTATTTATTCCATTGTATGTCACTGAACTCCCTTTTTAGAAAGCAAGAGAGTGGGGTGTTGGGTTAAGCCTGTCAACAAGCTTTTTATAACCCCTTGTGCCTAGCTTACTGACCAGGAACTGGGGAAAAGATGTCAAGGGAGGAACGATCTTGAAGACCTATTCAGTTAATGGCATCTCTAGGAAGAGTAGGTTCCAAAAAGGATCTCTGGGGATAGGCCAGCCTTTCCTACAGTTCACCACCACCATCACGTGTGCACAACATAAAGGAAAGGCTAATGGCCCAAGCTAATGCACAGGCCAAAACCAGACCCTAAGATTAATCAATCAGGCACTGTCAGACTTTTCTCCAGAAAAAGATCATTAAAACATGTCAACCCAGCCTTAGAGCAATTACAACTTGGGATTTCCTTTCAAATTGACTGTGTTCTTTAAATGCCAAACAGCGCATATTTCTTAAAGGAACAGAATTTGGGCAATTTGAGAAAACTGGAGATGAGGAATTAGGCTGATGACAGTTCTCCTGCTCTTGAGTTTACCACTTTGGTTACGTTTAAAACTATATTTGAAAAATGATTTAATTCCAGTATAACTATGTGGCTTGGGCAGCATCTCAGAGAAGAGAGCCTGAGGTGTGGTGGTTGGTACTTTATGGGGATGGAGCATGGTGAGATGGGCAGAGTCAAGTGGGGCCTAGTAAAGGCAGAACATGGCACTTAGTAGATTGTGAGCCCTTTTGGGACAAGGGGCTATTTGTTAGTTTATTTAGCTATGTAAACTTACTCTTTTACTCTTTGTAAACTTTTAATGTCCAAAAGCAGTACATAAATATTCTTAGTAACAGTAGTAGTAACCTGTCTGTTTCTGGTGCCTTGGGTGAGATGGAGGAAACGGATTTATTAGCCAAGCAGGAAATAATCTGTCCCTTTGTTTCTGTGTCCTCATAGTAAGATTTTAGCCCTTCCCCAGAGCAGGGGTGCTTAATCTGTAGAGCCTGCACCTCTAAGAGGTGTGTGAGGTGCTCCCAGAAGGAAGAAAAAGAATGCCTTAATATTCATTTCTTAGTAGGTGAGGATCATTTTAAAAAAAAAAAAAAATCTTTGAAATCAGTTTGAATTTGGCCCTGAATACTCATGGGGCAATATAAACTGATAATATATTTGCTTATTGGCTACATTATTTACTGTTTTCAGCTTTTTGGTAATTTTTATAAATACCCATTGAACAGTCAGCCACACTGGAAATATACAACTTGTCATCAAGCCAAAGGTTCAGAATCAGTTGGATGCAGGGCATGATATATTTCTGGCTTAATGAAAAACTACTTCACAAACTAACCCTCTGATTGAAGAAGGGGGAACAGCAGCAGCTTTCTCGTTGATTTTTTGTGTGCACTTTTTGATGTCTTCCAATTCTGTGAAACAAATAATCTTTTTCCTGTGACTGAAATATGTTTGTTTTTAATGTTCAACCTTTTGCCATATATGTTCAACGCAATTTCAGAAAATTAGCAAATATTATTATTGAAATAAAATAACCAAAAATATTCTTGGAGGCAGGTCGCATGAGCAGTTTGAAATTCTCCTGGTGTCCATGAGGTACAAAGAGTTAAGAATCTCTGCTCTAGAGAACTTGCAAGTGAGACTAAAACCCTGAAAAGTAGCTCAAACTCTTAGAACTGGCAACACTGTGTTTAGGACAGTATCACTGATTTATTAAGGCTGCTTATAAACATTTTGTACATGACAAACCTTAATTTAATTTCTGCTTCTGTTAAATTAAGGCTTGTCATGTACAAAATGTTTATAAGCAGCCTTAGTAAATCAGTAGGTATATAAAAATAAATGGGCTTAGGCACAATCCCTAGGACAGTGGTTCCCAACCTTTTTAGCACTGGGACCCAGTTTGTTTAAATGACAGTCTTATTGGTACCAGCCTTGCTTTACAAGACCAAAAAGTTTCACTTTACCTGCCACTCAAGCCTCTGTTTTTATCCCTTTGTACTATGGTGGGGGACCACCTTCTGGAGCATTTGTTGAGCTCCACATTCATCGAATCAGGACCATTCTGGTGGCATTGCATTCCCCTTCACCTGGCCTTCAAAGTGGGCTGAGGCACATTGGCCTACTCATGAGTAAACATGCACATAAGCCTCAGTTTCACTTTCCATAGGACTCAATACATTTTCCTTGTCAGTTATCAACTTGTCAGTTTAAAGACCTCGCGGGGCCATCTTTCAAACCAGGTGAGAAGCAGGGAGGTTCCAACCAGGAGGTGGGAAGGGTTGTTTGTTTTTGCATCTGAGCAGGAGGAGGGCAGGCAGGAGCGGGCTCTTTTGCCTGTCTCTGATAGGAAGGAAGGAATCAATGATCTTTGGACATAGAATGGGAAGGTTGATATTTTCTTTGGCTGAGGTAGGGCAGGAGGAGAAGCTCAAGAGGGTTCTTGCTTTATGATTGGTTGGAGAAGCGCGGAGAGGGGGAGGAGGCAGGAAAGGGGGGAGGCTTCATAGAATCACACTTTTCACTGCATGGCTTTTGTGAACTCCATTGTTACTTGGGGGGAGGAACCCTCACTGAAGCTACAGTGGGACTACTTCTGAGTAGAGCTGCCAAGGATTGGTTGTCCTGGTAAGCCTCGCAGCTGCTGCGTGTGACCTGCCTCCCTCTTGCTGCTTCTGTCTCTCACAGTCCCCCCACCCTGTTTACAGATGGATGGGGCAGCAGAGGAATGAGTAAAGAGAACTCTAACACACACATACACACCTGGGCAGCAGCCCCATTTTTTAAAGGAGGCAACTCAACTCGAGTCCTTTAGAGTTGTGAAAGGTGACTCGGTGACTTAGAAAGTGTCCTTGTTATGACTCATTTTCGAGTCGAATCACCTGGGCAGAGACCCATGACTCAATTCGAGTCAAACCGAGCTGTTTGCGCAGCCCTGCTGAGAGGCAAGAATCTTGTAAGATGGGCTGAAACACTCGTGCGTATACTGTTATATTAGCCTCTTCATTGAAATCTCCATAGGAAATATCTTGATTTGTTTCTAGAAAGGATGGGGAGCTGGGCAGATTTGGATAGTGCAGTCTATCTTATCTATTGAGATCCTGGAGACAGTAGCAGTCTATTTAAACTGGAATGTAAAGTTCCAAGAAATGAGTTCCTTGGTTTCTGTACCACAGGGAAGCTAGTTGGCTTATGCCTCTGTGTTTTATGTTGAATGGCTAATGTTGTATATATTATTTATTATTATGCAAATAAAGATTCCTACTACTACTACTATTGCTATACAGTAGAACCTCCAAAGTTGACCACCTCTCTATATTGACCACCTCCTTAAGTTGACCTAATTTTCACAGTATGGACAGACACTGCATATACACTATGGGAGACCAACCTCTCTATGCTGACCACCTCTGTAAGTTGTATCTTGACCACTTCGACCATTGCACAGAGTATTAATTTACCTTCTGTAAGTTGCCCACTGAATGCAATACTGTGGGCCTATGTTTTGTCTGGTTTGTCCCAGATCTTGGAAAAGCAAGAAGCCATGCGACAATCCCTCCTACTAGAAGCCTACTACCAGTCCCTTGGGTGGTCAACTTTAAGAGGTTCTACTGTAATAAGATTGGGGGGGGGCTGAATTTGGCATTAATATGCAGGGGACCATGTATGTTTTGTGGGAAATGGCTATAACTGTATCTCAGAAGAGAGAATATGACCCTCCACCCTGTGCAGTCTAGAACTCAGCAAGTATTTTAAGCAAAAATTACACCTGATGAAATGTAGTTTTTCACTAAATCAAACAATTACAAAAAAAATGATCAATCCTGCCAGAACTCTCTAGGTCTGTGATTTTCAAACTGTGGGTCCATAGCCTATCTGTGGCTCATGATCCAAATTTTAGGTGGCTTGCAAAACTGACAAGGTAGATTAGGCTATCAATAGTTAAACAACCTGCTACTTGTACTATGCTACTTGTGGGGAGCACTGCTGCCCTATCACAATTATAGCCACAGAGGCTTAAGTACCAGGCACAGTGAAACTTTTTTAGGTGGGTCTTGATGCTAAAAAGTTTGAGAACTGCTGCTCTGTATTTTTCTTTTTTTTCTTTTGAATTTGTAGAGATTTGGTGATGAGTTGGATTGCCAATTTTAAACAAACAGCACTGAAGTTTGAAGTTCATTATGTGATCTTATCAACTGCCCAACCCTTAAGAGTTTTTTTTTGGGGGGGGGGGAACCAGTTAAATAAATTATTTCCATTTCAAAAATCTTTGTAAAATGTAAGAGGAACATTCAACACTTCTCTCTGAAAATGTCGGCTGTCACTGTTTCGGAAAAACAGACCTAGGGTGGGGCAAGGGGGATAATATATTATGGAGAAACATGCTGGACACAGTGCTGGACAAATGGAACACAAACTACATTAAATAGACCTAGCTTTCCTTCTGCTCACGTGCCCCCGTGCAATTAGTGGCCAAATGAACACAGACGGGTGCTGCATGCACAAGTCCACAGGAGCTTGATCTACCAGCTAGAAAACCTCATCTGTAGCCCTGGTCAATTACTTTGAACTGATCAGCAATTCAGGATTGAGTGCCGTCTCCCCTGCTGAACAGCTGGTCAATGCAGCTCAAAGTACCTTGCTAGGGCTATGCATGCACAGGGCTGGATTGGAAATGCAAGATGACCAGAACTCCAGTAGCACTGACATCTTTTTCTGGACTTTAAATTCATTTTCTTCAGTTGTATTCAGGTGCATTTTCAATTTATTTCAGTGTGGTCTACACAGGAAGAAATTCCTAGAAGGTGGTGTTACAGTAGCATTTTCATCCAAAGGTTAAAAGCTTGGACTGAAATATCATTTGGCAGGCCTGCTACAGAGAGAGTTAATAGGACAAGACTTCACCACAAGTATGTTCATCACAATTTGGAAAAAAAACACTTTAGAAGCGTTACATGAGGCTGTGCGTAGGCACTGGAGACTATGCAGGGCCATTATTGAAATTATAACCCCAATAAATCTAATGCAGGAAATGAAAGCAGATAAGAGGTCTGGGTTGCTAAACAAGTCACACTGCCTGGGCAGGGATGGTTTGATTTATCTTTCTTTCTCTTACCATCTCCAAAAGGGAATGTTTTAGTAGCTGTTATCTGGTAGACGTGTTCCAAACACAATATCTGTATGTTCCTTCCCTTAACTCCATCACAATACTCCGGAGAGTTGTCATCAGCCACTGTCTGAAACAACTATAACCTTCTCTTCACCTTCTTTACAGTAGAGCAGACTTGCACACCTTGCAACTCACCAAACTGCTGGCAGCCAGGAACCACCTGGTTTTGCCTGCTTGCCAGGGACTGCAGTAGCGAAGGGCAGTGGAGGGGTGCTGCTTGTGAAGCAGTAGGCAAGGTTGCTGAGTTCCATTCAGCTGGGAGGGTCACAGGTTGTACAAGCCTGCAGCAGAAGTACCTTCTTTGTCATTCAGACATTGTTACATATTCATTGTTCAGTCATTGCATTATCTGCTGTTTAGGAGGGACATAGGCTTCAGGAGGTTAGTGGGGCTTCTGCTTAGCAGAAAGTGAAGCTGGCAGTTGTGACAACTATCCTTCAAAGGATTGTGCTGTATCCTGTGATCAACAGCACTGCTCTGTGCAGCTGATTGATCTTCTTTGAAGTGAAAAGTGATGTAATCAGCTGTCTGTCAAATTAATGATTATTAGATTTATATTATGGGTACGTAAACCTGAAACCAAACCTGTCACCAACTTGTTGCAAAACTGCTGGCATGATTCACACATTCCCATGTCAAAAATATAGCATAATATGCAAAACCTTTTACTGAAAGGTTAGTTTGATTGTATCAGTTTAATGTGCTGAACATGTTACTTGAAAACTCCCTTATGTGGCAAGAGCTGGTGCTGAAGATCAGTATCCATGATTAGTTAATTATGGCATGGAAAATACCAATTCCTACCCAGCAAGGGTGTCTTTCAATATCATACAGTATTTGCTGGATAAAATTGCTATAATAAAATCACCTGTTGGAAATGTGAATTTTTGACATGATAATATGTAGCTAAAGCCTCAGTTAGGGAGCTAAATAAAAAGGCAACAAGAACAGATTGTTCCTGTGGGCTGATGTACATCTTTTCCTTTCTGAAGTTTCCTATAGCTGTGACTTTAGACATGTCTTTGGCCTTGCATGTTTTCAAAAACACAACAGCTGTGGTTGTGCTGAACTAGAATGGGACCATGTTGTGGGGGAAAGGATTTAATTCTTTGCTCACTGTGGCCATAATCCAGATAAGGGGGCCCGTAAGTGATATTTGCATTTGGAGGGAAGCTACTGTTGGCAGCAATGTCTGGTTCCCTCCTGCGGCAAATAGCAGCTCCTTGGCAGGGGACAATGCAGACAAGGACTGCAACAAGGGCAAAGGGTTAAATCCTTTCTCCCTCACGCCACACTTCCACTCCAGATTGTGGGTCCTCATACACAATAACAACAAAAACATGAGCACACAGGACCAGACAATACGTTAAAACTCGTGTGCTTTGGCCCTTGTTATGCTGTCTTGACAATTCACAAAGTCACAAGAGATAGTAGGATCACATATGTGGGTCTGACCTTTTAATCTATAGGACATGTCACTTTTTTAACATACATTACAACCTCCTTTGCCTTTGTTTATGTGTCCATCCAGTCAGCAGTTGATTTGCAATAGCTGGATGGTATCTACTGGTTACACCTGTTCAAAACTCTAGATCTCTTAGGACAGACAGTTCCAGAGATGCATATCCATGACTTTAAGCTTCTAACCAAAGACTCATGAAAGAATCAAGAGTCAATTTAGTATTGGATGGCCTTGTACATATAAACAACATCTGGTGAATCCTAGCTACAAGTCTAAGCATCAGCTCTGAATATGCCCATCTTTCTGCAACACAGTGGTGCTGATGAGAGGAGAGCAGGAACAGGGAGGAAAGGGGGAGTAATCTGGAACAGCAGAGATCCCAAAACAGTGTGAGCAGGACTTTAACAATGCAACCTTTGAACTTTAGCTGCTTGGAATACATATAAAGCAAAATTAACTACTAAGATAAACAACAAAAACTGGTTACTGGTAATTGGAGTAAGCAATGGTCCTGCATAGGGGTGGAAGTACCAATGCCTTGCACAGCTCTGCAGTATTGCTACTTGACTAACTCCAGATATATATTTGAGCGCACAAATCTGGGCAGGGAATCCTTCTCCATTAGTGTGAAGATTCTCTCCTGGGCCAGGTCAAAAGTGCTCACAGATGGCTCCACCATGTTCTTCATTGTCACCGATTTGGTGAAATGGTCAATGTTCACCTGGTAAGACAGAAGCATAAATTATACATGTGGGAATCACACCAATGTTGTTCCCTCATGGTGATATACAAAGCAGAGGAGCTCACAATGATGTCCTTTCAATGAAGGTTTATGGCAGGATGTCAGCATGTCTCTCATAGTGGGACAAATTTGGAGCTGGCTGCATCCATTGAGCCAGGAAAAATTATTCCCTTATGAATTACTACTGAAATCAATATGGATCATAACACATTCAACATCTGAAACGTGAATTCAAAATAATGAAGTATATTAATTTTTCTAGGTGTCAATATCGTCTCAAGATTTGAAGTCCACATTTTTATGCTTTGCTAGAAAAGTTGGAATAAGCGCTCTTAGTTCAAATCAGATAGGCTAATCAAGTCCAGTTTTGTCTGCACTCTAACTGGCAGTAGCTTTCCAGTGTCAGAGGGAGAGATCGGTACCAGTCCAGCTACCTGAGATCCTTTCAGCTGATGATGCCAGGGATTGAACATGGACCTTCTGCATGTGACACACATGCTCTACCCCACTAAACTATAACTACGCCTATAAAAGGAGCACATGGATCCGGGGGAATAGGCAACATGTTTAATAGTTCACATTTTAGCCAATTAAAATTTGAAATTGAAAATATTGGCCAATTCTGGGGAAATCACCATATTTTGAATCAAGCTCAGCTTTGCATTTATTCCACGAAGGGCGCAATCCTAACCAACCTTCTAGCACTGGCATAGCTGTGCCAGTGGGGTACGTGCTGCATCGTGCAGTTGGGGAGCAGTCATGGAGGCCTCCTCAAGGTAGGGCAATCTTTGTTCCCTTACCTCAGAGTTGCATTGCCCTTATGTCAGTGCTGGAAAATTGGTTAGGATTGCAGCCAAAATGTGTGAAATGTGAGTTTCCCGGCTTTTCCCATGAAAAGCAGGGGGTAAAGCTACAAGATCCACAACACTACGTTACTACATACCTCAGTGGCAGTGCACTTGCTTTGCATGCAGAAAATCTCAGATTCAATCCCTGGTATCTTCAAGTAGGAGGACAGATGTTATGTTTGAAACCCCAGCTGCCCCATATATGTGCTCCCTTTCATTGTTGCCAACTGACCTCTTTGGGAGCATCACTTTGGATAAATTCCTCATAGATTTTCTTAGCCTGTTCAGCCATTTTGACAACCAATTTAATTTTCTTGTATTCTTCACAAGCAATCCAGAACTCAATGTTCTCCTCACTGAACTCGGATCGGAGGAAGTTCTGGAAGCTGGAAAGTCCCCCTGCAAAGAGAAGAGGTGGGGAAAGCTCAGTATTTGAAGCCATGTGTCCATGGCATGAATACTCCATTCAAATAAAGGAGCTTTGATCTCAGACACAGAAAACACCGTGACATTCAGTCCCCTGTTATTCCACTTCCTTATCACCTTTCCCTTGACCATGTATACATTCAGGTTATGTTTGCTACATTAGAGCAATGACATCTTCCTCCAGTGTCACCTATTTTATTTCCTGTGATGAAAATGTCTGATTTCCCCTTGATTTCTGTTTGTTGTTTTTTTTTAATCTGTTTTGGACCATTCTACCAACCTCAGAGGCTTCTGTGATTCCTCAGCATTGCAAAAGGTCATCCAGATGTCATTGTTAATGCTGTTCACCTTCTTCCCCAGCTGCCTGGTAAACCTAACTTTGAACTAGTTCATTGGACCATGAAGCCCACCTGATTTCCAAGAGCAGGAGAGCTTCCAAGAGGTGACACTTCCCCATGCCCAGTCCCATAGGTGAAATCTGGTTAATGTCACAGATTATAAAAAGTTGGGACACGCACATCTCTTTGCGCATTTGCTCAGGTCTAATAATGGTAGCATCTGATGTTTCACAGGGCTTGCCCACACAATGGGTGTAAGGACCAAGAACCTAGAACAGCATCAATAACAGCATGAGCCTAAGCATGTCTACTCAGAAGTAATGCAATTGGACATTGAAGCCAATCCTATCCATATCTACTCAGAAGTAAATCCTATTGTTGTAAAAGGGGCTTACTTCCAGGTACGTGTGGATAGGATTGCAGCCTTACTCTCAGGTTGTCTACTTGAAAGTAAGTCTCATTGAGTTCAGTGGAAGTTAGGGCACAATTCAAAGTGCGCCCTAGGCCAGTGCGAGTTCCCTGCACCAGACTTCTGGTGTTGCAAAAGTGCTGTAAAGCCCCTGGACGCCAAATGCCACCTCACCAGTGCCAGTAGAGGCATTGTGGGGGCATTCCAGGGAGGGGGAGGGCAGTTGGCAGGCCAGCCTATGGGCAGGTCTGGGCCCAAGAGGGAGGATGGAGTCAGGACCCGGCACTCAGATCTAACCCCCCTCCCAAGCGGCCTGGCCTACTGCTGGGCTACTCAGATCTGCACCACCTCGTTAGGTGGCACAGATCCAAGTAGCCCCATTTGGGCCATTGGGACCACTGTCATGTTACCAGGGGGAAGGAGAGTTGATTCTCCTTGCTTCAGGTTGCACTGCTGCCAGTCCCAACCCTGTGCTGAATACAGTGCAGGCCGGCCGGCCTGCCTGTTCCAGTGCAGGACAGGGTTGGGCTACCCCTCCAAAGTATGTATATTTAGGATTGCAGCCTATGTTGGGCAGAGAAAGTACCCAGAAACATTGCATCATATTTTGTTTTATTTGCAATCTGCATTTTAATATCTCTGGCAACCTTATCCCATTTTTCTTCTTTTGTTAGTTTATCAGCTCTTTACTTTTATTCTTGCATTTTTCTCTCTGATATATTTTCCAGCTTTTTAATAAACTTCATATACTCTTGACAGGAGGATGATTTGATTCCTGCTCACATTTAACGAGCGGGAAGCAGATTGATGCAGCTTACAGTCACAGTGGGCTGGAGGGAGGTGGCAGCAGATTCGGGGGGGAAGGTCACCCTGAATCTGCTGCTCCTTCCATCAGCTGCACTGATGCAAGCCACACCACATGACTTCATGGTGTTGATATACCTGTAGATTGTAATTGAAAGTTGTGCTGGTGGCTGGAAGCAATTCTTTTCTTTTTCAGTTGCTTTAATTGAGTATTGACTGGAATGCAACTCCTGCAGATGTGATGTTTATGCATGTGCATGTGCTTAGGAAACATAGGTGCTTGCTGGGCCCAGGGTTTTTTTTTCTTTTTCTAATTACATTTCCTTACGACAGTCGCTTTACTATCAGTATACTTGGATTCCTTTATTTCTCTGTTTTGAAGCACACTACATTGGGCTGTAGTGTAAGTTTAGTTAATCATGCCCAAGGAAGTTAATTATTACTAAGTTTTACCAAAATCAATGCGACTGAGTTATGAATGACTAAATAAGATACAACCCTTTTGGTTTGTGTTAACAGCTCTATTCAATACATTAACACTGTATTTAGTACTACATTTGTTGCCAATTTTGTATTCGGCTTTTTCTCCTACCTAATGGTTTAACCAATGCAGTGGTTTAAAACCTATTTTTGCCTGGCCCACAGGTGTACACATTTGGTCCCTGTTGCGTATATGCAACATTGGGCAGAAATGGCTTAACCAACAAAGGTGAGTGCTGTCCTGTATTGGGGGAAGTTCACATCAGACTTACAAGGATTTTGAAGGAGCTTCTCCAGGGAGTTGCGCCACTGCCAAGCTTCTTCTGGAGATGGTCTGAAAAGGTGTAGGAGGAAAAGGTAAGCACACTCATGAAAGTTAGTGAAACCGTTCCAATAGAACTGAATCTTACAGCAGAGATTCCAGCAGCACTTGGATGCCTCCCAATGCAAGAGAATTCATTGTAATGAATAGCATTTGGATCACACTTCTGAGTATTCAAAACACTTCATGCATATTATTGGGTAATCCTTGCAACAACCTGTAAGGTAGGTATTATTATCCCTCTACTAGGTGGGGAGCTGAGGCTGAGCAAGAGAGGCTTACCTACAGCTGCGTGGTGAGTGCACAGCAAAGGCAACATTCAAACCATGGATCTTCCACTAGGTCAGTGGTGGGCCTGGGGGGGTAAGGGGAGAAAAAGCCTCAGGTGCCTCTCCGTGGGCCTCATGGGGGAAGCATCACAACGCCAGCTGCGTCACCACCACTGCTGCTTCTGCCTGCCATACTTCCTCCACCTGCCCTCCGGAGCCATTCCAGGGGCAGGCAAAGCACTGTGCACTGTTTGAGACGGCTTCAAAGTCTTCGGAGGCTTCTGACACAGTCTTAAGCAGTACTTCCAGGAAAACCGCATTGGAAGCCTCAAAAGGTTTTTGGAGCGGTCTCAAACTGTGCGAGGCTCTGTGTGGTTAGATAAGTATCCCAGGTATGACTCCTACCCTACCCTAAGTGCTCACACTATTACAGGGTCCTGATTCTGGCACCCACACTTGCAACATTTGCAGCAGGCAAGCCTCCCTCCTCCCTGAAGCATCAGATATTGGACTTTGCCATATGTGCAAAAGGTGTGTGCAACTCTGCTATTTATAACCAGTGAATATTTATCAAGTTCCACCTGTGGGACTGGATACTAGGGAGGGGTAACCAGGGTCACTGATTTCTCTTAGAAATCAAGTGAATTTCACAGTTCAATAAACTAGCTTAAAGCCAATTGTGTAGTGGTAAATTTTGGGGCGCAGCAGCTCATCATGACAGAGACTCCCATAGCCATATCTGCTAAAGATATGCAACAGATTACTTGAAATGTCTTCATTAAAGTGTTTTCTCCCACTTTACTCCACGCAGCTTGGTGCTCCATATTCTCGGAAGTCTGGCAATGAGGTGTGATGTCATTGCCGGGCATTCAAAAATGGTGTTGAGCTGCCACACAGTAACCTAAGGGGACTGTGCAGCAACACAAAAGGAGTACTGCCTGCATTTGACATCACTGCTTCTGCTGTAGAAGGCCTAGAGCCCTCCTATCCCCTCCCCAACTACACCCCTGACTCCCCAACTCCATATGAGGCTGCCCGTTCATTAAGGTTCTTTACAGAGGCCCTTCTTTGGCTCCCACTGTGCTTAGAAGTGAGAATTGATGAGGGGAGTGTTACCAGGGACAGGAAATTTCTTGCTGTTGCCCCCAGGCTGTGAAACTATTTAATGATTGTTGTGTACTGCTTTGAGTGCTAACCGTCATAACCAGGGACATAACCAGTAACAGCATAACTTGGACAGAGAGGAGCTGATATGTGTTGCTGAAATGCAGGAGCAGTCTCTGATAGCAAGGTAGGACTGGGAATTCATGAACCCTGGGAACCTGAATCCAATTTCCACGACAATCCCACCTAAGCCAGACTTCCCCAAGGAGTTGCACCATGACATGCCAGAAGCCTCTTACTCCTCACTTCCTGCTCACCAGCACAGGGAACACATCAGGCAAGAAAGGACAAAGAGTGGTGAAGTGCTCACCTCCAGGCCCAGAGGCTGCCCTTTCAAGGATCGTAAGAGCAGAGCCTCAGAGAGATAGTTGAGGCCAGGAAATACAAAAGAGCTCCAGGGAAGCTGGGCTTCCATGGATTAAATTCGCCCAGCGCTGTTGGGGTGTGTGATGCCAACACAGGATATACTAAAGATATATCATGCATGCCTGTTCCACTATTGATTCTGGGGAAATGGTTTTGAAGGCTGTTGTAAGTGCTTCAAAGTTCTGAAAACCTATTTGACCAGTAGGGCAGAAGGAGTGAACAGGTGAGAGTATGTAAACCACAGGCACCTGTAGCCTCATCATTCCCTTGAACATTATTTTCTGTTTTTAGCCTGCCACAGTCCCAGCTGAGCCAGGAATTAGTAACTGCTACAAAAATGCATTCATCTCTCAAATGCTGTGTCACGATTTCTTTCTTGGAACTCATTGCTCCCCAATGACTTCAACACTCCAAACAACAAAATAAACAAGTTCCATTAAGAGCCATATAATTAAAGAAGGCCCAAAATCAGTTTAATAAATACTGAAGACAAAATGACACATGGCCCTTGACATAATCCCACTGACAAAAATGACATCTCTGTGTCAAGTTTCCCATTTCCCTCTACTGTAGAGGACCACTCCCCCCCCATCCTCATGTCATGCATTGCTCTGCTTGAGACAGTCAATGGTGTGGAATGGGAGTGATGAAATAACCAATGTGATGACACCAAGGCAAGGGGATACGTGACCCCACATATAGTGGAAAAGAGGGAGGGGACTCAAAATGGGGGTGCCATACTCAGGTTTTGAAGTATATACTGTGGAAAGCCTGATCCTGCATATCCTGATGTTAAGACTGGCTTCAGACATTTCTTCCAACTTATCCACTTACTGCATCTCCACAGTTTGTCCTGCATGAAATCAGGAAGGAACAGAGTGGAGCAGAGGGGAGAATGAGCCGTCTACAACCATATCCCATGAGTATTCGTTCTTTGAAGGTTGACATCTTTGTGCTGCTTTGGCTGTGGCTTTGGGGTCTGCTTTTTTCCCTCCCACAGATTCCTCTCCAGTTCCCACGGCCTACTGAGGGATAGAGTGAATTGTCCCTTTGTCTCAAGTGAGCCATGCCAGAAGGTTCTCATAGTAAAGTGAATAATGATCTGATTTTACTCAGAATTGAGGGACTTAAAATCAAATTATTAAGAACAGTGGCGTTACTAGGGTTCGCATCACCCGGTGTGGGATGCCAGCATGTCATACACACCGCCGTGCAGTGGGCGGGGCAACACCCCAGGTGGTGGGTGTGGTGATGTAGCATCACTCCGCCCCCACTAGTTTTTGGCTGTACCTTTTGATAGAACAAGGATAGAACACATTCTGCATGAAATTACGCATTGATTGATATATAACATACTGGTATTATTCCTCCAAATTATGATTTTAGTGATTTTGGTCACTAGTGGTGTCACACACACACACACACACCCCCAGCGTGTCAACTTACTAATACCTTATTGCAGCAGTTCTCAAACGTTTAGCACTAGGATCCACTTTTTAGAATGACAATCTGTCCAAGACCCACCAGAAGTGATGTCATGGTGGAAGTGACATCATCAGGCAAATTAAAATAAATAAGTCTAAATAATTAAAATAAAACAAATAATTAAATAAGCAGAAGCCAGCTCTGGTCCACCAAGTGAATTTCCTCTGTAACCTGCCTGCAATAACACCCCGCCCCCTCCAAAACCAGTAAGGTTTTCAGCCCTACCCAGTGCTCAGTTCAATTAAAGAACTTCTGTTTAAACCAGATCACTGTCAGGATCCACCTGGCTTAGCAAGTCTCAAAAAAGTTCACCTTATCAGCTGATGCCTCTGTTTTTATCCTTTTTAGTGGGGGGGGGGGGTGACTGCCTTCTGGAGCACTTGTTTAGCTCCAGGTGCATAGGATTAGGACCATTCTGGTAGCCTTCTCCTTCCTGATCGTCCACACCAGCCAAGGCACGTTTGCTTACTCACGAGTAAACATGACCGTGAGGCTTAGTTTCGCTTTCTGTAGGGCTCAATATATTCATTTACTTGGAGGGAGGAACTTCCTTCTCAGGTGTTTTTGGGGGCTGAATTCATTGGATCAGGACCATTCTGGTGTTGTTCAATTCCTCTCAGCCTGCCCTTTCCGATGGACTAAAGCAAGGTCACCTACCCACGAGTAAACGTGTGATACAGCTCACTTTCACTTTCCATAGGGATCCATGCATTTTTGTTCTTCAGTTTTTTGGCCATAGCATTTGATAGAAAGGAGATATTTCACTCTAGTTTTTTGCATTGCATTCTGCTTGGAATTCCGCATCCAACGGTATATAATATGATGGGGTTATTCCTAACCACTGAAATTCCTAATTTTAGCATGTCACCCCCTAGTGCGCATCACCCCCCCGTGTGCATCACCCCCTCATGCGCATCACTCGGTGTGGCCCACACCCCCCACACGTCCCTAGCAACGCCACTGATTAAGAATCCAATCCTATCCAGCTTTCCAGTGCTGATACATTTCCTATTTGTTTTTCGGTAGAATTTTAAAATGGCTTCAGCCTGCTTCTCCAAGTTACAAAGTATAAGAAGTATGTGTTGTTCACTTTTGCTGACTGACTGTGCTGTGGAGCAACTACCTTTCTTTGGGGTGGGGGGATTTCTTCCCTTTTTGATGAGGGTTCTTTTTTGGAACATCTTAAAACATACAATGGCCAAAAGCACCTAATAGAAACTCCTTTTCCATTGAATTCCTCTGCCTTAATATCAAAGAAAGACCAAAGCAAACTCTGCTAGACAAATTATTTTGATAGGTAATAAACCTAAGGAGATTTACTTTGGCAACATACTAGCCCAAATCACAAGGCCATGTGTGTACTATGATTCTGTGGAAGCACAGAATTTAATTTCCTTGGAATCTCAGTGTCTCAGGAATCGCTTTATCTCTTATGCTTTTTAAAAAGGTTTCTAGTTCTCATGATTTAAAAATTATGCATCAAAGTTGACCTTATATCTGACTTCCCTCTCTAAAAATATCACCCAGCAGGCATAATGGAAAACAAAATGCTCTCCTCCCAGAAAAGTCAGCCTGAAGGCAAAAGAAGAACTCAGAAGAGCATCAGTCTACTAATGTGAGACTTTTCTTTCCATTGCCATGAGACAGAGCCTCCACAGCTCTGAAGCACACTGCTTAATTTGTTCCAAATGGCTATCAAAAGGGCAAGTGCAGTATTTATCTAATTTGTCTCTAAGGGTAGTTAATATTAGGTGAACAACAGCCGCACCAAATCACACAGCAATCTCCAGATCAGCCCATCCACAGAGCTTTGTTTAGGTATAATTGGAAACAGATTCAGGGACAATCAGCTAGGCAAGCCTTCCTTCTCACACTCAGGCCACACTTTTCCCTAACAGGATCAGATGCGACTGGCTTTCATTTGGTTCCAATTCCTGGAACTGATTTTCCTCTGGTACAGATGGGGGACTGTTTTCTCACAGATAAAAATGACAGTGATTAATGATTGGCAGGCTGGTGGCAGCACTTTGTGTGGCAGTCTGAAGAGTGCAAATGGAACCATCCTCTCCAATACGTGGCACTAGCAGCTGCTGTTATTTAGTATAGTATAGGTTTGTTTTGCACTTTCCACATGAAACTTTTCTTCTTGTCAATATACAGAACATCTGTAGTTTTACTCCTTCTTGACAATATACATCTGTAGTTTTACTTGATGAGGAGACAACGGCCAGTCTCATATGTCCAAACTCATGTTACAAGCTCTGAAAATCAAGGGATAAACCTAAAAACAATGTTCTGGCCTCCCCCTCCCACCTTTGTACTCCTTCATGTATCATTGAGGCATTTAATTTTCTGCTTAAACACTTATTTGTTATTTCTAAGCTCTGTATATTAACCCAACTGTGGAGGCAAACTAAAATGATGGGATATAATACCAAATTGCTCCTGAAATTGGAAATTACAGTACAAACTGTTGTAGTGTAATGGTTACAATGGTGAGTCAAGAACATGGTGGGTTCAAATCCCTGCTCAGCCATAAACCTTAGGTCAGTCACACTCCACAAGGTTGTGGTGAAAATAAAAATGGGAAGGAAACCATGACCATGTATTCACTATGTATTCACTATGACCATGTATTGTGGGAGACCTGTGCATGAAGTCTGAGAAATACATGAGATCACTGGAGCAGTGGTTCTCACACATTTAGCATTGGGACCCACTTTTTAGAAAAAGAATCTTGTCAGGACCCTAGAATCTTGTCCGGAAGTAATGTCATGACCGGAAATGATGTCATTGAGCAGGGAAATTTTTAACAATCCTAGGCTGCAGTCCTACCTACACTTACCCAGGAGTAAGTCCTATTTACTATCATTGTTAAAAGCATATAAATAGTAGCTTGTTAAAAGTACAGGCCTGTAACATTTCCCTAAATGCAGTTACATGCTATGGTAGCATCAAGTCTAATATATTAAAAATAAAATATTGAAATGAATGGGGACCCACTTGAAATTGGCTCGCGAACCACAGTTTGAGAAACACTGCATTGGAGGAAGGCAAAAATACAAATGAGATGAAGAAATAAATGTTGCTGCCTTTTTTCCTAGATCCTCCTCTGGTGCAGTTAACACCAGTCTAACATGCAGATATGTAAAAGACAGACACAAGGACTGCATTCGTGCCTGCCTGGTGCAAAGGTTGCAAACGTCATGTCTAGATAGGCTGGTAGAGAGTACTGGGGAGGAGGTAGCTGTTGTGGTGCTTGTCGGCATGGCAGAGCAGCTTTTCAACTGAACCCTGGGGGAAAGCCTACAGGAGCCGAGGGGCATCCAGTTCGGGATGGGGAAGTTAGAGAACAACAAGGCAGTGCCAAAGTGGTAATTGGGAGTGGAAGCATGATAGGATGTGATGACTGGTCCAGCAGAATGAGAGGCTGAAGGGATAAGGGAGTAAATAAACAGTTCCTTTTGGGGGACTCTGTATAAAAATGCTTTTATGCAAATGCCCAAAGTCTCCAAGCAAAGATGGGGGAACTGGAATGCTTGTTGGTTGGGGAAAACATTGATATAGTGGGTATAATGGAAACATGGTGGAATGAGGAGAATTAGTGGGATACCACAATCCCAGGATATAAACTCTATAGGAGGAACAGGGAGGGGCATGCTGGAGGTGGGGTGGCCATCCATGTTAAAGAAGGGGTAGAATCCACCATAGAATCACTGTGGGTTAAATTAACAGGCTCGAGAAGCAATGTAATACTGGGGCATGCTACCGTCCTCTGGATCAGAAACCTGAAGGGGACCATGAAATTAGGAAACCAAGGAGGCATCAAGGAGAGACAGGGTTATAATCATGGGGGACTTCAATTATCCTCATATTGACTGGGTCACTTCGTGCTCTAGTCATGAAAGAGAGACCAGATTTCTTGACTTATGAAATGACTGCGCATTAGAGGAGCTAGTCATGGAGCCCACCAGAGGACAGGTGACTCTTGTTTTAATACTGTGTGGTACTGAGGACCTGGTTAGGGATGTGATTGTTAATAAGCCATTGGGAAACAGTGACCATGCTGCAATCTATTTTGCCATACATATCAGGGGAAGAGTGCCACGCAAATCTGACACAAAAACTCTTGACTTCTGAAGCGCGGACTTCCCCCAGACAAGGGGACGAGTTAGAAAGAAGTTGAAAGGGAAGGTAAAATTAGTCCAATCTCTCCAGAGTGCATGGAGGCTATTTAAAAAAACCGCAGTGGAGGCCCAGTGGAAGTGTATATTGCAAAGGAAGAAGGGCTACACTAACTGCCCAATCCTGAGCTGCCCGGGGCGCCCAGCCTTGGTGGCACAGAGAACGGCTGCCGCCAGATCCTGCGCACCCCTGGCTACCACGGGAGGCGCCTCGGGAGAAGGGGACTTTCATCCCCTTCCCCCAGGTAAGGTAAGCAGCCCCGCAATAGGGCTACTCACTTTACCGCCAACCAAAAGATCAGTGGTAAAGGCGCTCATGTAGGGCGCCAAGCCCTCCATGAGCACCTTGGATCCAGCGGAGTAGAGCTCTGTGAACCCTGCTCCCTCCCTCTCCCGACACGCCTCCAGCCTGCCCCTTCCCCATGTCACACCGCCGCGTCACGCCTCCCCCCACCATCTCTCTGCCCCCCACCAGCCTCCCCCCTCCCTGGAACACCACCTCCCCACCCCCACCCCCACCCCCACTTACCAGGCCACGGCTTGGCGGTCTTGGAGACCGCCGAGCTGTGGACGCTGGGCGACCACCCTGCACTAGCCCAGCACCAGCCGGCGCTGAGGCTCCGCCACAGCACAGAGCTGCCACAGCACAGACCGCCACAGCACAGAGCTGCAGCACAGAGCGCCTGGGGCGTGGGGCGCGCCTGGGGCACGTGGCTGCTGTGGCATCAAAAATGGCTGCCGTCGCATCCTAAACTTCCAAGGCAGCCACCAGCAGCACCTTGGGAGAAGGGGACTTTTGTTAAGGGGTAAGCGCAGTAGCCCCACAATGGGGCTACTTGATTCACTGCCGACCGAAAGGTAAAAGCCTCCATGTTGAGCAGCGAGCCCAATACGGAGGCTTTGGATCCACCTCCCTCCCTCCCTGCTCCCTCCTCCCAGCACACCTCCACTTGCCCTCTCCCTGCCTCCCCATCATGCCCCCTCTTCCTGCCCACCACCTGCCTCCCTGGAATGCCTCCCTGGAATGCCTCCTTTCTGCCTCCCCCCACACCCCCACTTACCTCTCCACTGCTCGGTAGTTCGTGCGATCACCAAGCAGCAGAGGCTGGGTGCCCACCCAGCACTGGTCAGCACTGGGCTAGCACCAGCACACACCCAGCATTAGGGCTAGCAAACATGCCTTATGGCACATTTGCGACAGTGTGCGCTGGTGGTAAGCTGACGCAGAGCTCAAGATTGGGCTCTAAGTTCAGTAGGGTGAGTGCATGGCTAGGAAGCAAAGTTAGAGAGGCTGTAAAGGGCAAGGAAGCTTCCTACCATAAATGGAAATCTTGCCCTAATGAGAAGAATAAAAGGAACATAAACTGCGGCCAAAAAAAAAAGTAAGATGATGATACGGGAGGCCAAGAAAGACTTTGAACCACAATGCTGTTTGCACATGACTCAAAAGTATATCATAAATGGACCAACAATTGCTTTCTTACTTCTGTGCCTTTGCTGGCTTCTCTGGCTTCTCTGGCTTCTCTGGGTAGGGGATAATCAGATCAACAGTCGAGTCAGGCTTCTGAAGGAGTGTGCCCAATTTGGTCTTGATCTCCTTGGCTCTGGAGGGAGAAGTTATGAGAAAATACATTAGTGCAGCTATCGTTATGTTCAACCGCTTTATGTTCAAAGCTATATTTGAGTAGCAGTGCGTTTACAACCCATTGTCCTGAACAGCTCAGAAACAAGTCCTAACCTTAAAGAAGTTCTACACAAACATTGCTGGTACCATGTTGCTGGGTTCTGGGGCAAAGTCCTACACAGGGTCTCCCATGGCACCCCCACTTCATCTCTTGATAGTGCATTGGACATTATGACTGTCACTGGTACTGAGGGTTCAGGGGTTTGCCTGGCCAGGTGGGCCTTGTAATAAATGTGGGACCTTGACCCACGTTTGATGCCGTATTTGATGGTGACTGAGGGTGAGATATGAACCCCAAATGGCATCTGATATCTGTGGCTAGAAAAGCAGGACAGTATTGTCTGACTAGAAAGTGTTCACCAATTCGTAGTATTGCGGTTATATAAGCAGCAGGTGTTGACATGCCCACTATCATTCATAAGTCAGCAAGACCTATACAGTATAATGCATTTGGACCTTCAGTGCTTCAAAATGTTCAGGAATGCTATTGATCCTATCCTAAGGGTCAGCAGGTGATTTCCACTGACCCCCAAACTAACTTTATCCCCAAGACCCCTCACAGAGACACCTTTTGAGCAAATCAAAGTGGTCATTGTGGACTGTATCGCTTCCATCAAGGATAATGCAGGGGTAGGTGTTCCCAAATAGGGAACATGCAGCACTTTGCCATCAGGGACAGTCTGGCTGAACAAACACCCCTTTGACTTCAGCCCTGATGAAGCAGCTGCACCACATATTAGTGATCAGATCACTTTCATCCACCATCATCGTCAACCTGTAGAATGTTTTAATCGAGCAGTTCCCAAACTGTGGGTCATGATCCACCAATGAGTTGCAAGCCAATTTCTGGTGGGTTGTGAAAAAGTTATGGTACTGCTGGGGTGCTGCCATAGGCTGAAATTTTTGGGAAGCATTGTTTTAATCAACTGCTGAATGCCATGTTTTGGAAGGCAGTCAGGATGTCCCCGTCTCCTCCCTGACTGCAAGAAATGTTTATTCAATGTTTATTGATACATTTACTGTTAGCAAAATCACATAAATCTCCACAGGATTTGCCCCCTTTGAACTCTTAGTTTTGAGTACAAAGGAAAATGGTTGTCTCTGCAGCAACAAAAAGGCAATAACTAAATCTAAAAGCTGCTGTTGGCAACTGTTTATTAGAATATTAGGTTCATTTGCAGCAAGTTCTCTATGCAAAGAATCCATAAAAACCCTTACAATAAATGAAGATATTGTGCAAATATCAATTAATTAATAGTTGCACAATATCATAATTATTTGCACAATATAATAATAACTAATTATTCATGCAAACAATGTAAACTACTACCAGATAGCTTAAAAATAATAACTTAACAATTTTTCCACCTTTTTTTTTCTTGGTTGGTTGGCAACCTTCAGTCTGGAAAGACTATGGTATAAGCCTACAGCACCCTGTATTCCCAGGTGGTCTCCCATCCAAGTACTAACCAGGCCTGACCCTGCTTAGCTTCCAAAATTGCTTTGGAGTAAACATTGCATTAGATCAGGTTGCAAACTCCATAATTTTGTTTGACATTATCCTTTGTCAACATTCTTCTCTCCAGTGAACTAGCCCTGTTGTCAGCTGAACCAATCACAATCATAGGATTCCCTATGTCCCTGAACAGGAAACAGTAGGAGCTTAAATTTTTTAAAAAGCAAACAAAGAAGACATCCTTCTTTCCTCTCCCCTCTCCTCCAGTTCATAAGAACTACTCTGCTAGGTTAGTTCCAAGTCTCCCTATTCCAGCATTTAAAAAATTGTCGCCGTCGTCATCATTGTCAGTGGTGTCATAGCCCAGCAGATGTTTGGAATGGGATTTTTGGGTGCTCATTAGTTTGAACTCTACCCAAGAGTTTAAGAACTGGTTTAAGAATATTGCCTCATAATCAGTGCTTTTTTTGTGAAAAAAAAGGTACAGGAACTCACAACTTGTTAATCTTTTATTTATTTATTTATAAACCATTTTTTATTGGAGAAATAAAATATTTTTATGTGCTTCCTCCCTAAAGATGAACTTACTTCTGAGTAGGCATGCATAGGATTGGGCTTTCAATCTCCACATCCCCTTCCCCCTAGCTATTTTTTCTACACATGGGGAAAAATACTGTACAGGTGCATTTGTAGCGTGTAGTATGTAGTGTGGCACTACTTTGAGGAGAGGAAGCAGTGAATGGATTCCAAAAAATGGCTTACATGAGTTCCATGTAGTAAAATTACTCTAAGCAACTGTGGGAGTAAGAACAAAAAAGGAATTCTTACACGAGAGGGGTCCTTAGGTGCACACAGAAACAGCTACATTTGCAAACAAGCAATTAAATATGGCTTAATTCAGGTATCAGAATACTGTGTCTTTGGGAAGGCGCTTGGGATGCAATTGTATGTTCTCTGCTGCCCTGAGCAGCTGCTTTGCATTGCTGGAGAGGAGCTGCAAACACTGGCTGGCGGAGGGCATGCTTATGGGGGAAGGATGAGGAAGATCTCTGGCAAGGCTGGACAGCACATTGTACACACATAGAATCCCTTTTCACCTGCCCTTAGCATGTGAAAACGGGTGCAGATATATATCTCTGCCAGGATTAAGAGCCCAATCCTAGGTATGTCTACTCTGAAGTAAGTCTCGTTCTAGTCAATGGAGCTTACTCCCAGGAAAGTGCCTAGGATTGCAGCCTAAGAGCCCAATCCTATGCATGTCTACTCAGAAGTCCACTTTAGTGAATGGGGCTTACTGTGGATAGGATGGCAGCCTTAGAGTCCAATCCTGTGCCTGTCTATTCTGCCTCTGTTTTGCTCCCCGCCCTCCTGGAATGCCTCCGAAAGGGAGGGGCCCCTGCAAAAAGGTGCCGGAACTCCGTCCCCCTGCGTTCCATTAGAAAAAAAGCCCTGCTCATAATGTTAATGTCCCTAGTAGTGCAGCTCATTGCAATTGTTCAACTGTTATCATGTCAATGCCTATACTGGCCAGAGACTTCTTAAGAGCCAGATATTTTACTACTACTACTACTACAAGCAGGGAATAAAAGTTAGAACTGTTGTTTGTCTCCAGCATTTGTGCTTAGAGGTGCATGGCCTCAGTGCATGGCTATTGGCAATTAGGATATTTAGGGCCCAATCCTATCCAATTTTCCAGTGCCAGTGCAGCTGTGCCAATGGAGCGTGTGCTACATCCTGTGGTAGGGAGGCAATCATAGAGGCTTCCTCAAGGCAAGGGAACATTTGTTCCCTTACCGCAGGGCTGCATTGTGGCTGCACAGCTGCTGGAAAGTTGGATAGGATTGGGCTCTTAGCCATTTTGGCTAATAGACATTGACAGAAAAGCAAAGGTCTGCTTCTAAGCAATGTTGAAAAGAAAAAATCTCCTGCTGTCTTTTCTATGTGAACTTCACTTCCCTTATTAGAAAAAAAAAATTAGTTTTGAAAACCCCCTGCAAGGAAGTTTTAAAATATCCTTGTGGGAAACCAGGCCATTTCCATTTGTCTTTCCTAGGCAAGTCAGTTTATCAAAGGATGCAACATATAAAAGTCCTCTTGGAAAGTCTCCCCATTACTCATCAGCCCCAAAGTCTTCCTTTCTTTTTTGTTCACACACAGGAAATCCCAGCATTCTTAAGTCTGGCCTTTGTGTTCTTGACTTTTCAGAGTCTGGAGTCAAAAACTTACTCAAACAATCTCTTTGGAGAATGTCAGCAGATGCTATGGTCATTTCCATAATCAGTACTTCCAAGAAATATAATCGCTTGACCTGGGAAAGTCCTTTTTCATAGGCCAAAGGGTGTCTAAATACCCATGCTCCCTTTTGACCGAGGTGTCTCTTGGGTAAGGATACTCTCATTATAACTACACCAAAAGGGTTATCCAAATTGTATCTCCCCATACCACAATATAAGAAAAATAACTTTATATCCTGAAGGGCATGTAGCACAGAAATGTGAGTGTGTGTGTGTGTGTGTGTGTGCACAAAACATATTTTGATAATATTATTTTAGCAGATACTGTTATATATTGTCCTTTTTTGCTGGATTTTTAAAAAAAATTTCTGACTGTTTAGAGTCAAGTGTTAATAGCATATATATGTAGCATACATTGTATAATATTTAGTGCAGTGATTCCCAACTGTGGGTTGGGACCCACCAGTGGGTTGTGATCCAATTTTTGGTGGGTCACAAAAGTGACAAGGCAGATTAGGCTATGTTGCTATTGAGGGGGGAGCACTGTTGTATAGCCACACCCCTTGGCATTCATAAATGAAGCACTAGCCACCTTTAGGGACTGCATCAGCCTTTAGGGGCTGGTGGTCCCCATTCGATTAATGCAGGCTCCCACAAACTCTTGAGAAGGAAGCCTCCCTTCCAAGTCGACAAGGAAAATGTATTGATTTGTATAGACTTAGGACCTTAAAGATTCAAGTTCAAATCCCCACTCAACCATGAAGCTCCCTGGGTGACCTTGGGCCTTTCTCTTTCAGCCTCACCTACATCAAAGGGTTGTTGTGAGGACAAAAGGAGAGAAGAAACCATGTACACCACCCTGAGCTATTTGGAGGAAGGGCAATATAAAAATGTGACAAACAAACAAACAAGAAAATGTGTCTCATTTCTTATCAAAGGCCAGGTGAGGGGAAATGCAAGGCCACTAAGAATGGTCCTGATCCAATGAACGTGGAGCTTAACAAATGCTCCAGAAGGCAGTCCCTGCCTTGAAAAGGATAAAAACAGAGAGACAGTGATATCACTAGGGTTTGTGTCACCTGGTGCAGGAGGCCAGCACTTCATCCCCAAGAAGGACCTACCCCCATGAAGTGGGCAGGGCAACAACCTGGGTGGTAGGCATGGTGATGGACAAACACCCCACCCCCACTGCTTTTTTGGTCATAACTCTTGATAGAATAGAGGCATTTCAAAACAGTTTGTTTCATTGCATTCAGCTGTAAACTACACATCAAATGGTATATAACATGATGGTATTATTCCTACATACCATGATTTTAGTGGTCACTAGTAGTGTCACTCCCCTTACTAACACCCTATTGGTGCCATGCTGTGTCATAATAACATCTCATTGGCTCTTTGAACAGTCAGTCTCATTGGTCCATTTTGAATTAAGGAAATATACTTCTTTGTTTCATAAGAGAGTTGCATTTTTGTTTTTTGGTTTTCTGGCCATAACTTTTGATAGAATTGAGATATTGTACTCTGTTTTTCTTCATTGCATTCATCTGTAAATTCTACATCGAATGGTATATAACATGATGGTATTTTACCTACAAACCACAATTTTAGAGCATGACCTCCCCATGTGTATCACCCCTCCTGTGCACGTCACCCATTGTGACCTGCAACCCCTAGCAACGCCAATGCAGAGAGAAGCTTAAGTAGCTAGTAAAGTGAAACACATTTTTCAGCTCATAAAGCTGGGTGGGTCCCAATAGAGTGTCACTTTAAAAAGTGGGTCCAGATGCGAAAGGTTTGGGACCCTGGTCTAGTGTTTATAGTGTTTGGCTATTTTTGCATCACTCCATGGCAATGGCATACCTGGCGGGGACAAATTCCCTGGGTGTCATGCTTGCAGGTGCAACACCGCCAGCCTTGTCCCACACTGCTGCCTGTGTATCTTTTTTTTTTTTTTTTTAAGCCGGCAGCTCCACCAACTACTTTCCTTTTAAAAAATAAAACCCTCCTCCTGTTGAAGGAGGGGGTGGCCCAGAATTGTGGCCAGAGAGGGTGCAAGTTCTGGCCACACACACTCTCCTTTATAGGAGGAGAGGAAAGGGGCGACCTAGAGCAGTAGCATGCCAAGAGTAGCAACTACAGGCGTGCTGCCACTCTAGGCCTCCCCCTCCTCTCCTCTGATAGAGGAGGCAGGGGGGGCAGCCCAAAAGGTGCTAAATTGCAGCCAGAGAGGCAGCAATTTGCAGCCTCTCCAACTGTGATTCTGGGCTGTGTCTTTTGTCTCCTTGGAAGAGTCGAAAGATGCTGCCCAGAGCTGCCATGCACTGGAAGTTGCAATTCCTGGCATGCTGCGGCTCTAGGCTGCCCCTTCCTTTCCTCCTATAAAGGAGAAAAGGGGAGTGATTCAAGAAGTCTTGATTCAAGGCTCCCACTGCCTTACTGACAATTAGAAAAAGGGAGAGGAGATGGCAACTATTTGATGTAGTGAAGCTCCAAAGAGCCAATGGCAGTCCTACATTGTCCCAGTCCCCCTGTGTACCCTTCAGCTCTACCTCAACTGATTTGCCATGTTTAGAGCAGCTGTATATGCTGTAGTAGATGGATAAGGAGTGTGGGGGAGGGACTTAGTAAACAACCATTGTATACAGCTATTTTATCCCTCTTGTTGCTTTGGTAAGCAAAAATGACAATGCTTGCAGGCAGAGGAAATGTTTCTTCTCCCAACTTACCTGCAGGGATGGGAACTCAAGTCAACTTGTGTGTAACTTAAGTTACACATGAGCCATGCAAACTCAAGTCATGCAGCCCTGTGACTCGGACCTTAACTTGAGTTTTGGGCCACTGACTTGGAAATGAGTCACCATGTGTGCAGATTCGAGACTGTCTGTGCCTGGGTGTGCTTGCTTACTTTTTTCGTGGCTTCCGCATCATATGAAAGGTCTCCTGAGGTGATCTGGAAGTCGGTATTGACTGGTACGAGCAGCAGGTTAGGTTAGTTCCAGGTAGGATGCAGGGACTGGGGGGTGAGGGGAGGTAGAAGTATTAAGGCTTTTTGTTTGGGGTAGCTGAATCAAGCATGAGGTGGGGGGAGGAGGAATGCGGGTCCAGTCAGCTCATGGGAGAGGGAGGTGGGAGCAACCTCTCTTGTCCATCTCCCAAGGAACGGATGACAAAGGGTGGGTCATCTGATTTTTTTTTTCTGTGGATGAGGGAGGGGGTTGGTCAACCTTAGGAAAAGCCATGGGAAGGGGGAGAAGTAGGTGGGGAGAGGTGTTTCCTAGAGCAATTGAAAACAGGATGCCTCCAGCCTGCGCATACCTCCAAATGTAAAAGTAAGTAGGCAGTGATGTCATGCATGACGTGTTTTGCGTCACTGCAACTCACTTCCACATTTTGAGTGATGGCTGCTGGTTGCGGGAAGACATACTTCCCAGGTCCATTTTTATGTTGTTACACCTCACAACCTGCCAGCACCTCCGTTTTTTCTGAGGAGCCACATCTGATGAATGTATTGAAAAGACTTGTGACTTGAGTCTAAATGAGTCAGTAAAGGGCTCTGGACGAGTCCCAACAGCCACCCATTATGACTCCTGTAGGAGTTGAATCAAAGGGGCAGAGACACAGGTCTTGACTTGATTCTGGTGAAGTTCTTGATTCTCTGGCACATCTCTGCTTACCTGCACAGGGAAAATCCATCAGTGGACATTCATCCTTACCAGTAAAGCTACACCTGCTGTAGGACTTTACTTGCTAGAGACCTTACGCACAGGAGCATAACCCATAAGAGAGGAAATATCACTTAGAGAGAAGCTTATATTTGGTATCTTCCTCCCCCCCCCCCACTTCCTCATCTCCAATTGTTGACACAGCTGGTTTACACAGCATATTTTGGGAAACCTCTGTTAAGAAGATAACTTCCAGGCTTGTGGAGACAGAACTACAGAATTGGATAGGTGAGTGAGAGAGACAGAGAGCCTCTCTGGCTGGCTGAGCATCTTGCAAGAGGTGGCAGGAAGTCAGCCTGAGAATAGTGATCTGCATACTCAGGGAGACTTATTGGAAAAGAAAATAAACAAGGTTGGAAACCCCTTATGGTCCCTCCAGTGAGCTATATTGCAGGATGCAATATAGGTACTGACCTTTAGATGCAGGATTCTTGTGCAAGGTTGTTGCACATTTTTCCTCTTGCAAAACCAATTACCCCCACAAGCAACTCCCCCCACGCCAGGTTTCCCAACTCCCCACTGGCAACCCTAAGTCTTCTCTTTCAAGACTTTGGCCTCAGATTCACAGTGTTCCTAGTTCCTACAGAGGTAGAATAAACCAGTGTCTGGGTTGTACCATTTCAGATTATAGGTTGGGGGCTCACATTAATAACTTCATACAAATAATATCCACCATCCAGAAAACCAGATAACTCCTTCCTCCAGTACCTCAGTCCCAATCCAATTTCCTCTTTCTATAGCTCCTATTAACTTAAAAGGAAAACTATGAGATGCTATCATAGATATCCCAGCGTATTGTCTAGTTTGACCCCGAAGCTGTTCAGTTAAGAAGCAAAATTACTGCCCATGAGAACCTCCATAACAGTGACACTAACTGGAAGCACATGGGAGTCTGAGCTTTGCATGCTTCCTTCCACTGCCATGTGGAACACTCATGTAAATAGGATTCAGGGTCTACTGCAAAGCAGCAAGTCCAAGTGGTGCCAAACATTTGATGAAGCAGTTGTCAAAGCGTCAGGACAAAAAGCCATGGCTGACAAACTATCAAAACCTAGACAAGACAAATGCCCAGACAATAAATGCCCCCAAACAAACTTATTACCACCATATTATTGGCATCATATGTTCATCCATCCCATGATCCAAAGAGGGGTGGTTTTGGGGGGAGGTTCTGCAAAAACAACTGGCATTCACAATGCAAGCACAGAAAAATGAATAAAAAGTTGCACAACAGAGAAAACTGATGGCTCTCCCTCCCTGTGTAAGGTTGCAGTCACACTAGCTTGTTTTCCAATATACGGTTCAGGAACAACTGGTGTCATTCACACTAAATTGTGAGTAGAGTCAAACAAAAAGACTTGTGAAGAGGTTAGACATGGGTCTAACAGGAGCCTCTAACATAGACTCTCAGGAGAGTTTCTTCCTTGCGGGCTTTGGGAAATTATCTGTCCCCACAACTGGGCTATGGGCTTGATTGTCTGGATTTTAATGGTGATGTAAAAGCATAGAGAAGGAACTCATCTAAGCTGCAGACTCTGAAGCCTAGGAGTTTTAGCCTCCAATTGTTGTCATCTTAAGGCAAAAAGCTTCACAGTGTTTGTTCTTGTTTTAAGTGACAAACTGTATGGCTATTATTGGCTGTTTATAAATCTTTGTGCTCTTGTGTTATCTTCAGATTGTTGTTTAGTTTAATCTGAGCCTCTGATGAAAACCAGGCTTTATCTTAGATCGATGATGCTTTAACCTGAATGCTTTCATGTTAAAGCTCCTGTTTTGGTTGATTTTATTCAGTGTTTCTCTTGTCATGGCTTGTGGCTAATAAAACCCCATCTACACTACCAATTTGCTTTCTTCAATAACAACATCACTAGGAATCCAAAAGCCTTGCTGTCAGGGGAGGCTGGAATTGAAGTATGACAAGCACCAGGTGTTGACACAGAGCCTGTGGATGAAGCAGGGGAAAGGGCAAAATTAGCCCCAAGGTGGTTACTATTTGGGCCTAATTGCACCAAGTGGTAAAACCCATGTCTGGGCTGTGTCACTGTCACACTGCAAGTGGGGGTACGTGCATTTGAATACCTGCTCATGCAAAACAAAGTGTCCATGCAGGAAGTGAGCACATCAGGGAGAATACTAAGGTAGAACCATTTTCACTGACACACACACACCTTGTGTCTATACTTTAAATTATTGATTTTAAATTATCAAACAATAAAGCGGTATTGCTTTGAATATTGCCAACAAACATATCAATACAAGTGTTTCTGATCTGTTATTCTGTGGATGTGTGTGTACAGTACATTATTCCTTCCAACTCTTTCCTAATTCATGTACCTCATTTCCACATATACACCCTGTGCCTACTTTGTTGGAATTTTATTTTGTTTATTTTATTTCTCTTGGTTTTCAAAATGCCTACTCTACATTGTAAAATAGGAGGGCAGAAGGTCTGGTCTAGAGGGTAGAGCCTCTGTTAGCCCGAAGATAACATTAGAAGGTCGCCAGTTCGAGGACACCGGCAGCTCCCTGAACGGCTGAGAATGAGTCCTTGAAGCAGCTGACAAGCCAAGCTGAGTGATAAACTTCTTGATAGACGCTTCTTGCTCACACCAAGAGCAGGTGGAAACCTGCCCTTGGTGTGAGCAAGAAGCGTCTTGGCTGCCCTCCATGTGAGAGATGGGGCTGCCTGTCAGCCTGTGTGGGAGAACTGGAGGCCAGAAGTGAGACCAAACCAGGAAGATCCATCTGAAATGTTGTTGGTTCTTGAAAGAGAGAACCTCTATGATTGTAAAAATCCCCTTGAGGGATTTAGAAACGCCTCCCTATGTAAACCGCCTTGAATAAAGTCAGAGGAGTAATCCGATGACCAGAAAGGCGGTATATAAATATCTAGTTATTTTTTATTTAAAATCTGCTTTCTCAAAATGCAACAATGTGCACTTTCTGTACAATAGGGAAGTTTCCATTCTGAAGTTGAGGAGGTGGTATGGTACAGTGGCTCACAGCCCAATCCTAGCCACACTTACCTGGGAGTAAGCCCCATTGACTCTAATGGGACTTACTTCTGAGTGGACATGCATAGGATTGGGCTGTATGAATGTCAATGGGGTGCCCATGGTTCAGCTCTCTCATCTTGACCACAAATTTACTGGGTGGCCTTAAGCAAATCATTTATATCTCAGTCTCAACTCCTATCCCCATAGAATGAAGATAGTTTCTGTAGCCAAGGCACATAATCCTCCTCACCTTGCACTTTCTCACACCTTCTTGCTTGTGTCTCTTCTGCTCTTCTCTTTCTCTTCCATCACTTGTTCAATTGTTTTTCTTTTTCACTGCTTTTAAAGTCTTTTTTCACCACTTAATCTCCTTTGATTCTTTCTGTTCCATATCCTCTGTGGTGTGTGTGCTCCTTGTAGCAAGGCTTCACCCCCACAATACAATATAAGATGGTAAGCCCATTTGGACTATACGTATGATCGACCCCTCTATCGCATGAGGAGCACACATATTTCCTCACCATGCATGCCATTTTATTGTCACATAATCATGTGCAGAGACCGAACATCCAGACTACTTCAAATTGCACAGTTTAAATGCTACTTCAAAACAGTATTTAAATAGCATGGTGAGGGATAGTTTGGACCCTTCTATGAAATTGTGGGACAGGATGCTAGGTGCTCCCCCCCCCCCCCATGATCTAGAAGGCCAGTCAGGAGGTATTATCTGAACTGTCTCAAGGGTACCTGGGCAAGTTTATCACAAGTATTATGGAGGTAATGAAGTGCTATTGAACATTCACAAGTACTACATAAATGCTAAGAATATTAAGCTATCCAAAGTTCTTCAAAAGACCATCTCATATCCCATGGAATTTGCTCGATGATGTAGAATTTTTCCCTCATGTAATACAAAACAATTGTATTCATCCAACAAATCCAGTTTCATCCAACAAATCCTGAAAGGTATGCACTTTTACTCAAAAATCCAGTCTAATTTCAGAAATGCATAAGCTCTGTAAAGCCAAAGTAGATGCTGTACATACACAACAAGTCTAGAAGATTATTTTTCCACCGCTTAACAACACGCACAGCAAGGCAGAAGTTCCTGTTAAATAAGAAAATGCCTGGTAGCCCCTCACCAGACTTCTGATAAGAAGCCCCAAAGTTCACTTTTAAATAACAATCCTTCGTATTTGTCTAGTGTTTTAGAGCACTTCTTTTATATAACCTCAGTAACTCTTACAACAATCCTCTGTACAGCATGAGGGTGATTTCAGATAAACTTCCTGCAGGCTTTGTGTCCACCGACTGCAGCCTGGCTTAGCTTCCAGCAGTGGTGAAAAATCATAGAAAGGAGTCATGAGTTAACCACAGTGACAGGAGCACTTTGTTTTGACTTTGCTTGTTGAAACAGTTCAAGAGGTTTGTCCTCATGGGAACTTCTATAGTTACTATTAGCTGCCTATAAAAAAGTGTATACAATAGTATCTTGTTTCTTGTCTTCAGTTGGTCAGTCCCACAGATATTTTCAGCATCATGTGTTATACTGTGGCAGACTTAAGACTGCAATCTTATACACACCTACCTGTACGTAAGCCCCATTAAATGTAATAGGATTTACTTCTGAGTAGACATTGTGTAGAGTTGCACTGTAGGGTCTGGGGAACAGTAGCTTTCCAAAGACCACCTTGTGAACTGAGGACCAAACTGAAAGTTTCAATGGCAGATTGGTGTGCAGAATCAGGTTTGCCATCAGAGTCATGCAATTGGGGGTGGGGGCAATTTAAAACACAGCATGGTTGTGTAAGAGTGAGTTCCTTTCCTCCTGAAATTTCTTTACGACATGTTTTTCTTAGCGGCCTGAGAGTGGATATTAACCCTGCCAGGAGGAAAAATAACTTTTAAGTATGTGGTTTTGGGTGGGAAAGCATCAGCTGGGTGAAGTCTCAGCTCATACCTCCTACCTGTGTGGTGCTTAAAGCACCCCATCCGACCTACGTGGAATCAACAGCAAAAGACTGAGGGCCCAATCCTATCCAAATTTACAGCACCAGGGCAGCCACAGTGCAGCCCTAAGGTAAGGGAACAAATGTTCCCATACCTTGAGGGGGCCTCTGTGACTGTCCCCCCACTGCAGGATGCAGCACACGCTCCATTGGTATAGCTGCACTGGTCCTGGAAAAATGGATAGGATTGGGCCCTGAGGGCCCAATCCTATCCAACTTTACAGCACTGGGGCAGCCACAGTGCAGCCCTAAGGTAAGGGAACAAATGTTCCCATATCTTGAGGAGGCCTCCAAGACTGCCTCCCCAACACAGGAAACAGTGTATGCCCTATAGGCACAACAGCACCGGCATTGGAAAATTGGATAGGATTGGGCCCTGAGTCGCCCCACATCAGTCTGAGGTAAGATTTGAACCAAGGACTTTTCTACCTCACAGTTCACGCTTCTCCACTACACCACTCCAGTTCTCTGGCGACTTCTGTATATTACAAAATAACAGATCACCTTAATACATTTAAATCTGATCTAGCTTTAGCTCAGATCACCTCTGTCACTGCAGGAAATCAGTGAATCAGCTAGATTTCTAATCAGCTCTGCTTTATCATGGACCAACTGACACAGGTTTTTCAGTAGTAAATTCCATTCAATGGCACAACTCCCTCAGAAATGTGGTAGGACTCCAGCCTTCGTTTCTCTCCTCTCATGTTCATTAAACTTATTTGAAATTGTCTCTGAAATGAATGGGAGATATAAAAGGACACAGCCAAGGAGTTTTGTGTGCACCATTCTTCAGCCAGACCCATCTTAATTCCAAGAAAACCCTTCTTCACTTTTTTCACAGGCAAAACTGCTGCCCTTCAGCCCATCATCACCCCCCTTCATTCCCCTCTCTGCAACAGGTAACCCTGCTCTCTCACCTTTCCAGGCATGTGTGGGGCAAGGCTGCTAATCCTTTGCACATCTTGCTGTGTGGTTATGGTGTCCTTGATGCCAAGAAGAGAGTGTGAGAGAGAAGACCGTGCCTTCATCTACAAGACAGCCAGCTTCTTATCGGGAATATATACAGAGGCTGCCTTGAATCCTGGCCAGCCCCTTTGGCCAATCACAGCAACTGTCGTGTTTCCGAGCAAAAGAGCAGTAGCCAGACAGCCACAGACCTTGTCGGACGGCTTTCTTTTGCTCTCTTTCCTTCTTGCATTTCACAAGTTAGCTGCTGTTGATGAATCAGTTCACTGAGACAGATTAGTAAGAGAGTGGCTTTGAGATAATTTAGGTGGGGGCACCAGCTTTTAATCTTACAAGGTACAAACTGTCTGAGCTTTCTCTGTATCTATGAGGCAAAATTAGTAGATGTATTGAGAACATGGTCTGCTCATGGCTGTCTAGCCCCATTGTCTTAATTATTTAATGCTCACAGTAGTGTAATGGGAGCAGGACATCTGATACGGGGTGCAGGGCCCAGGTCAAAAAGGGGGCCTGGGAGTCAAATTCACATTTGAAGAGAAGGGGTCCAAAAGAAACTTTGTACCCCCTGATAAAATTCCTCTCAGTGGCTCCGAATGGGAGGGGGCAGTTGGGATAGGTAGGTACCTTGGGCAAAACTGGACAGGGCAGAAAAGGACAGCAAACATGACATCTACAGATCATTAGTCAAATGTTAAATAATATAAGGGAATAATTAGACATGTTTTCAAGGTGGTGGATGACACCCCCAAATCAGTTTGCTCAGTGAAGGTAGAAGAGCAGTGAAGTGGCACCATCACAGCTTTTCATTGGTCCTGTGCCTCCAAACCAAACAGTAAAGCATGTTCAGCATTGAAAACTGTGGATGAAGGAGGAGGAACTTGAGGACATGCCACTCAGGTGCAAATACAGGATTGGAACCTTGGGGATTTTCTTGGAATCAACAAAAACTTACATAATGGGTTATATGTGAAAGTTGATAGGGCAAGTGGTGTGACTGACATCCTTGAAATCTGGGTCTGAAGAAAACCTAAATGCCAGTGAATTGGAGGGGGCACAGTGTTTACATTCTTCTCGCGAGGTTCCCCATCTCCCTTTCCATAGTGAGAAAAGGGATCAATACAATTTTCCAGTCCTGGAGGGAAAGCAGAGGAGCTGCTGCCACTGTTAAGATCTGTTCATAATAAATTACTATTACAAGGCAGCCCCACACCATTAGGCAGCTAAGGTGACGTGCTGGAGAAACGCTGCCCTGCCCATTAATGCCTCCACACTTGCCCTCCCTTATGCTACAGCTGCTACCATCTTCCTTCTCCACTGCCAGTACCTGGCTCAGCAGGGGCACCTGAATAGCACCACTCCATTCTGCTCCTTAGGGTACTGAATTTGAAGAGGAGAGAGCAGAAGCATATATGGAGATGACCCAAATTATATCCCAGGAGATTTTGGGGGTCCCTTCCACTTCCTCTTCTGTCACTATCCTCTTCCATTTTCAAACCAACTAAGGGGGATGAAGAGGAGTGGTTGCAGAAGCAAAGGCAGCCATCTCCACCTCCCACTAATCTTGTACCTGAGGCAACTGTCTCCGACTGCCTAATGGGGAACCAAGGGCTATCTGGTATAGTTTTGTGGAAAGGAGATGCCCATCTTTGAGGGCAGCTGCCCTGTCACATATGTATGTGTGTGTGTTTTCATCTTTAAGTGCTCTGGAAACTCACCCCTCTCCTTCTGTTGCTTTTAACCTCTACAGTTGTGAGTATAGCAGAATCTAAAGTAGTACCAAAGAGCAAGTCCAGGTCCTGGTTCAAATTCAGTTTAGCCAATGCCCTCAGACAAAATAATCTTTTACACACTACTTTCAAAGTGATTCACATATATGATCTTGATATAATCCTTAGAACAATTGCTTTTTTCTGCTTTTTTATTACATAAACAAAACAAAAAAATAAAAATATAAAAGAGCAATCCTATAAGATAGGTAATTATGATTATGCCCCTATGGCAGCTGGAGAGCTGAGGCTGAAAGGGAGTGATTTGCTTAACACCATCTAGTGAACTCATTGCCAAAGCAAGATTTAGAGTCTTCCTGGTGTTTATCTGGGTCTGTTAGCCACTATACCACTGGTTCTCACACATTTAGCTTTTTGAAATGAAAATCTGTCAGGGTGCACTGGAAGTGTTGTCATGACCAGAAGTGACATCATCAAGCAAGAAAATTTTTTACAATCCTAAGCTCCAATCCTGCCCACAGTTACCCAGTAGTATGTACCATTGACTATCATTGTTAAAAGAATACACATAGTAGCTTGTTAAAAGTACAGGTCTGTAACATTTCCCCAACTGCAGTCACATATCATGGTAGCATCAAGTCTAATATATTAAAAATAAAATATTGAAATTAATGGGGACCCACCTGAAATTGGCTCATGACCCGCCTAGTGGGTCCAGACCCACAGTTTGAGAAACACTGCATTATACTACACCACACAAAATGGACAGGCAAGTCACAGCCACCCAGTTTCATACCCCCACCAGTACAAAAGGGATAAGTGTAAGTCTTATCTTCAGTCCTATGCACATAAACCTAGGATTAGACTCACTCAACTTACTTATGAGTAATCATGCACATGACTGTGCTGTTAGGCTGCCAGCACTATGTCCCACTTAATTTGGTGGTGTTTACTTGCAATAAATCTGCTTAGGAGGATAGTGCCAAAATATCACATTGCAAATTAATTGGAAGTCTGGTCCTTCACCACCAGAATATGCCAGTGTGTTTGTGGATGGGATCTCCTTTTGTTTTATGAATTCTTTATGATGAGGGTGCTTTTCAGCATCTTCATATTGAAAGTTATTATGGGAATGACTAAGCAATCTATCAGTTTCTCAGACGTATTTCACTTTCTTCCCGGAGAACTGCAAGCAATGTTTTGTAATTTTTCTTTGAAGTTTTTTCTGAATTGCGCATCCCCCCACTAGAGCAGTTCCGCTCCATTCCTTTAAAAATATCTGTCCAATGTGAAAAAAAAAAAAATGTGAGAGTTAACTAACACTATTAGCATTATCCTCTTAGAAATGTTCTTGCACAAGCCCCCACTAAAGTGAAAAAACTGTATGAAAGCAAATTTGTTTCCCTATTGATATTGCCCTTTATATTGCCCTTTAGGTGGCGAGAGGTTTGTTTTGTTCCTTTTGTTCCTTGCACTAGAGCAGCAATTTTCAACCATTTTCATGTCAGGGCACACTGACAAGGTACTGGAATTGTCAAGGTGTATCACACTGCTGGCTGGTGGCTCATGTCCCCCAATTGCCCTAATAAATGACCCCCCTCCCAAATTCCCACAGCACGCTTGTGAACCATTCACAGCACACCAATGTGCAATGGCACACTAGTTGAAAATTGCATTAGAGTCTCATGCTTCTTTCATATGTAGCCACAGTAGCATGAGAGCAGCTTCTTTGCCGCTCAGTTCTACAACCCCAATGTGGGTGGACTTGATTGCTTGAATCTTTCCACCTTTTGCAAGTGGCCTACCCATCCAATTACTGCATTTAACATACAGCTTGAAACAGCAAAGGATCACACCATGAAGTAATCGCTGTCACTGGTATGGCAATGGTGAAAGAGACTTTGTTGAAACAGGGTTCTGACCACTCCTGTAGACACATGGAATACTAAGATTTGGGCACTAGCAGAAACAGTTTCAAGCAACCAAAGATCAGTATTCAAGACCCATGTCTGCAGACAAGGTCTGTGGCAGGGAATGGATGACTTACTGTTGCCTAGCTTTCCCGCCACCATAGCAAAAACAACCTGAACAGCATCTTGGCTGTTATGAGGGCAACCAGTGAATTTACATTCAATAGAGGAGGTGCACATGACAGCCAACTTGTCCAGCCAACTGTGGTTACCATCAGCTCCCTTTCCATGGCAGTAGTCCTGTGACAAGGCAGGGCCCTTAGGGTGCATCCACAGATGCTAGCCAAGCAGTATTTGAGTAGGGATGCAAGATGGGCCAAGGTGGAAAAAGTCCAAGACTTGGTTGACAATTGACGTCAGGAAGTAGGAGACAACAGCTACACTGGGGGATTCTAATCTGTTTCCCTGTTAATTTGAGGCCCAGGAAAGAAAGAGATAGTGAGCACAGCAACTATTGTTGCTGGTCAAACTCAGGAGGGACAATGTGGAATCCTAGACCTTTAGGCAACATAAAATCATAGAAAAGTCAAGTGGGTGCTCCTCTTTTATTTAGCAGATGGAGAGTAACTGGCCCTCCTCACCCCAGCAATGTCTTTTCTAGTGATTGCCTGCTGGTGTTCTCTTGCATCTTGTTAGATTATGAGCCCTTTTGGGACAGGGAGCCATTAGTTATTTGATTTTCTCTGTAAACTGCTTTGTGAACTTTTAGTTGAAAAGCAGTATATTAATACTGTTAATAATAATGAATCATTGCCTTGTCATGGTGAAGGTCCTCGAGTAACTCAGTGAGGCTATGAGCTATGCCATGTAGGGACACCCAAGATGACAGGTCATAGCAGAGAGCTCTGACTAAATGTGATCCACTGGAGAAGGAAATGGTAACCCACTACAGTATCCTTGCCAAGAAAACCCTATAGACATTAGTATCAAAAGGCAAAAAGATAGGATGCCAGAAGATGAGCCCCTCAAGTTAGAAGGTATCCAATATGCTACTGGGGAAGAGCAGAAGACAATTATAAGTAGCCCCAGAAAGAATGAAGGAGCTGGGCTAAAACTGAAAGGTTGCTAAGCTGCAGATGTGTCTGGAAGTGAAAGGAAAGTCCGATGCTGTAAAGAACAATATTGCATAGGAACTGGGAATTATGAGAGCTAGGAATCAAGGTAAGCTGGATGTAAACATGAGGGCAGGATTGAACATTGACATCTTGGAAATTAGTGAACTAAAATGAACAGGAATGGGCGAATTTAATTCAGTTGAACATTATATTTACTACTGTTGACAAGAATCCCATAGGAGAAATGGAGCAGCCCTCATTGTGAACAAAAGAGTGGGAAAAGCAGTACTGGGTGGTACAATCTCAAAAACAACAGAATGATTTCAGTTCGAATTCAAGGCAAACCTTTTAACCTCACAATAATTCAAGTCTATGCTCCAACCACTGACACTGAAGAGGATGAAGTTAACCAATTTTATGAGACTTACAACACATTCTAGAAATAACACCAAAAAAAAGATGTCCTCCTTATTATAGGGGATTGGAATGCTAAAGTAAGAAGTCAAGAGTTAACAAGAATAACAAGCAAGTTTGGCCTTGGAGCGCAAAATGAAGCAGGGCAAAGGCTAACAGAGTTTTTTCAAGAGAACACGCTGATCATAGCAAACACCCTTTTCCTACAAACCAAGTGGCAACTCTACACATGGACATCACCAGATGGTCTACATTGAAATCAGATTATGTTCTCTGCAGCCAAAGATGGAGAAGATCTATACAGTCAGTAAAAACAAGACCTGGAGCTGACTGTGGATCAGATCATGAGCTTATCATTGCAAAATTCAGGTTAGAACTGAAGAAAGTTGGGAAAAACATTGAACAAAATAGGACTTATTTCTGAGTAGACCTGGTTAGGATTGTGCCCTGAGTTTGTTAGTAGCACACCTGGAGGGTTTTGGAAAGGGAGAGGGGAAGTGATGAATCTGCTGAGGGAGGGGAAGACTTTGTTTTGTGTGTATCTGCTAACAGCAAACTGATGAAAACTGAGACCCAGAGACTGTTCGGCTGGAATCCTAACCCCACTTTCCTGGGAGTAAGTCCCATTGAACACAATAAGACTTACTTCTGAGTAGACCTAGCTAGGATTGTGCCTTTTGTCTTACAATAGCAGCCAAAAGAGTACCCCCCCCAAGGGAGGCAGGAGGAAAAAGGGGAATGGCTAAAAAGGAATGGGGATTTTTATTTCTAATCCATTTTTGGAGACAAAGCCATCAAGAGTGGCTTTTTTTCTTTTTTTGAAGGGGGGGAAGAGAAAGGTGAAGATCCTGGGTTAAGCTGACACAGACCCTAAGCCTATGTAGGTCTACTCAGAAGTAAGCCCCATTTGAGTCAATGGGGCTTACTCCCAGAAAAGTGTGGAAAGGATTGCAGCAAGATTACAACTCACCCCAAAGTAGACGGGGGCTGCTCACACACATACACCCAGCATGCAGATGCTACCCCTGTTCCCCCAGGAAAGACGGAGGGATGCAGGCTGGGACATTTGGACACCCCCCCCCCACTAGGAGCAGAGGAAAGTGCTGCACTGCCTGTACAAGGTACTTACTCTTCCCTCCCAGTTTGAAGCCTGCCAGGAATGCCCGTGCTGATGAGATGCAGCACCTCCGCACTCTTCTCTCCTCCAACCTTGACCAATCCCAGGATGCCCAGGGCGAGGGGCACACTGGGAATGTAGTCCTTGGGGCGAGGTTGCACATGGAGAGAGCTTCATGATGAGATGCGGCACCTCTGACTGCCCAGCCAGCCTTCTCTCCCACCTCCCCCCCACCATGTTTCACACTGTCCCACCAACCTCACCTCACGCTGTCCCACCCACCTCGTTCTCAGCCTCAGAAAAGCAGCAAGTCAGGAGGCAGCCAGTGCAGCTGAGCAGAGCTCAGCAGCAGAGCAGCTGCCGACCACCTCTCTCCCCGAGATGCCTGGTGACGCCCCTGGAGGCTAGCCACGCCTCACTAGGGAGGTGGGACGCACAAATTGAATACCTCAGCATTAGGCCATTCAGTTAGACCTAAATCATATTCCATATGAATACACAGCAGAGGTGACAAATAGATTTAAAGGTTTAGATTTGGCAGACAGTGTCTGAAGAACTATGGATGGAGGCTCGCAACATTGTTCAGGGGATAGCAACGAGAACCACCCCTAAGGAAAAGAAATGCAAGAAAGCAAAATGGCTGTCTGAAGAAGACTTACAAATTGCTGAGGAAAGGAAAGCAAAACGCAAGGGAGAAAGGGAAAGATATACCCAACTGAATGCAAACTTCCAGGGAATAGCAAGGAGAGATAGGAATGCCTTCTTAAATTAGCAATGCAGAGCAATTAGATATGGAACAACTGATTGGTTTAAAATTGGGAAAGGAGTACGACAAGGCTGTATATTGTCACCCTGCTTATTTAACTTATATGCAGAGTACATCATGCAAAAGGCTGGGCTGGATGAATCATAAGCCGGAGTTAAGATCGCTGGGAGAAATATCAATAATCTCAGATTTGCAGATGACACCACTCTAATGGCAGAAAATGAGGAGGATCTAGAGAACCTCTTGAGGAGGGTGAAGGAGGAAAGTGCAAAATGTGACTTGAAACTTAACATCAAAAAAACAAAGATCATGGCATCCGGTCTGACCAACCCATGGCAAATAGAAGGAGAAGAAATGGAAGCCATGACAGAGTTTATCTTCTTGGGCTCCAAGATCACTGCTGATGGAGACTGCAGCCAGGAAATTAAGACACTTGCTTCTTGGGAGGAAAGCTATGGTAAGCCAAGACAACTTAATTAAAAGACATCACCTTGTTAACAAAGGTCTGCGTAGTCAAAGCTATGGTTTTCCCAGTAGTAATGTATGACTGAGAGCTGGTCCATAAGGAAGGCTGAGCGCTGAAGAATAGATGTTTTTGAATTATGGTGTTGGAGAAGACTTTTGAGAGTGGACTACAAGGAGATCAAATCAGTCAATCTTACAGGAAATCAACCCTGACTGTTCACTGGAAGGACAGATGCTGAAGCTTAAACACTTTGGTAATCTCATGAGAAGGGAGAACTCTTTAGAAAAGACCCTGGTTGGGAAATGCAAACGGAGAAGGGGATGGCAGAGGATGAGATGGTTGTATAGTGTCACAGAGGCAATTAACATGAATTTGGACAAACTCCAGAAGTTAGTGGTAGACAGGGGGGTTGGCATGCTGTGGTTCATGGGGTCACGAAGAGTTGGACACAACCTAACAACAAGAACAACAACAACAATAATAATGTTAGGGTAGTTACAAGATTATTTTCAGATTCTTTTCTTAGGCCCACATCTTTGAGATTTGCAATACAACAGTGAATTTTTTCTCTTAACCAAACATTCAATTACAATGCTTTTTAAAAGACTTCACTTTATGAAACTAGTCTTACAACCAAGTTGATCAGCATGGAGTAGGATTTCTTCCATTTGTCATACCCTGTAATGTCCATAGCGGGCGAAGACCCCACCCCATGGTGTGGGACCAAATGTGAAGGGCTTACCCTGTTGATGACGGGCGGTCGTCGCCAGAGGGAAGGATGGGAGACAGACACGGTCGCTTTGCACAGGCGGTTTACTTGAGTCAGACGTTTAACATTCATGGGGCCTGTTACGTCACAGGCCCTTTTGGTTTACATAGACCTGTGCCATTGGCACACGTTAGGATCGTTCCCCGACCCCTCGAGGTTCCAGGCAGTTCCCTTTCCGGCCACATGGCTGTTTGATACTTCCAGGATGCCCTGGGCCCTACTCATGGGGAGATGCCCTGCCTGGGGGCCCAGTCCTAGCAGTACTTGTGACTTACCCCCGAGGAGGACCCTACCCATGAGGAGACCCTGGCCACAGGTGACCCTGGGCCCAGGTGACATACCCACCTTTATATAAAACAATGCAAACCCAAAACAAACCAAGCTCTTCGTCATGTGCACCTTTACTGTTGCAAAGGCAGCTCAGGACAGAGGTTCAAACTGTAACCCTGATACCTGGTGATTGAATGAACAAGTCTGTACAGGGCAGAAATGGACTACACTATCATTCTTGCCTGTAATGAACAACAAAATGGGTTCTCTGTAGCAAACAACATCCCTTTTCCACAATAACGTCTGTTCACTTTGGTGAAAGGCCTGTGCCTCAGTAAAGCAGTAAAGTCCTTCAAGCAATGCTTATGCCAGATGGCTTTCTGGAAGCAAATTCAATGCAATTCCTGTTTCTCAAGTCATATTTCCATAGGAAAGATGTCCACACTTCCACTTGGAAATTTTGGCACAATAATCCAAGTTCTGTGATCCCAAAGTAAAAGTTCCCTGTAAAAGACTGGCAGGTCCAAGTAATGCCAGCCCAGCCTGGCACTGGCCATCTGATTGCTTCCTCAGTACAGCAGAAGGCCTTCCTTTGCAGCCAGGCGCTGTCGGTGGATTTTATCTTGCTGCAGCTCCTCATGGTTTGGGTGCCAGAGCTTCAAGATGATTCTTTCAATATTGAGAGCATAGACTGTGTGAGCAGGGACCACTTCTCGGTGGATCTACAAGTTACACATAAAGAAATCTATATTAGTAATGAATTCTATACTTAAAACACAAGCTCTGCAGCTGGCACTATTTGTCCAATCTTTATGCTTCCTCATCCTCTTGTATGGCACTTGTAGTGGTGAAGCTTTGCAATAGATACAACAAGGAGGAAGAAAGAAAAAGATTTTGAGTCCTGTGTTGGTGTTGAAGATATTCTAACTCCCAAGCTAACTAGAGGAATGCCCCTCTGGCATGAATGGCAATATGGGAGCACAGTCTAGTTGTTATAGCAGCTGGTCCAATGTTCCTCACCCTATTGCTTTGGTTGCCTCCTCTTAATTCACCTGAGCAGCCACTAGTTGGGTGGCTTTTCTCTTCTTCTAGCTTTGGTGAGGCAACCATCACCCCCTCACAGATAGGGGGGGGAGAGAGAGAGAGAGAAAAGGAAGAGGAGGAGGAGGAGGAGGAGGAGGAGGAAGAAGAAGAAGAAGCGAAAGATGAGAGAGAAAGAGCATGCATTAAGGCCAGAGGGTGAGGAAAAAGTCCACTGATTGGGCAGCTAGATGGGGAGAAAGGTGCATGTTCATGGACCGGAATTTCTGGCTCAACGTATCATTTGTTACTTTTATAGTGCCAACCATGTACCAGGTCAGTGTTTCCCCAAGGCTGATTACCTGGTGCAGTTTTTTGGGGGATGAAATTTGGATGTCTGTTTCACTTTTACATACATGTTTTGGTGATAAGTTCCCAGAATGATGGTCAGGCATCTTCACTGCCATGCTGAAATAGCCCAGTTCATATTGCCTGTTCTTTCTGAGCAATCACGATGCTCCTAAGATTGCCCTGCACCTAACATCTACAGTGCCTGCTAGGTCAGGGTATCCAATGCATCCTGCTCCTGGGATGGTGTCACAGTCAGGACTGTCCTTCCAATGAGACCAAGAAGGCATATTAGAGGCGTTGCCGGCTGCTTGCCTGGCAGTGGTGGTGCCCCAATCACCTCATTGCTACTGCTATCATCCTTCTCCATCCTCCATTAGAAAAGGCAGAGAGGGTGAGGGAGAGCAGAAGTGGAGAGAAGCTTTAGACAGCCAATCTTCACTCTTCCTCTCTATCTTCCCTCCTCCACCCTCCCTGCATTTTTCAAATGCCAGACATAAAGGAGAAGGGGCAGTAGTATTGGAGTGATTAAGGTGCCACCTTAATGTAGGAAAAACAGGCACAGTGGCAAAGGAGGAAAAGGAGGTGATAAGCAGAAGTAAGTGCAAACAGTCTGGGGGTTCAGTGGTGGGTGAGGAGAGGGTGAGATGCAAGGACTGGAGGTGAACCAGTGGCAGCAAGACATAGGTGGGGAAAAATTGTGCAGACCCAGTGAGAGAGCAGTTTCAGATCTTGTTTGACTTGAGACAAGCCATTTCCTATTTACAGACATATACATGTGTGTGTGCCTGTGTGCGCATGTGTGGTTAATGCTGCATTTTTCCCCATTCTGAGGACCACAGTCTAGTAGATGCATCTCAATATTGTACTTAATTTTCAAGACACACTTGAGTCCCATTCACAGTTCAGTACTTTGGAGTCACTCCATAAAGAGCCTCTCTTAAAAGCACAATGTTTGGGAATCACTGTACATTAGAATGTGGTGTGCTTTATACAGTAGTTCCCAAACTGGTGGGTCAGAACACACCAGGGGAACCGGAAGCAGGGCATTCCCCCTTCAGGGAAGTGCCCTGCAGTGATGGCAGCAAAATGATTCCCAGGATTGCACCGCTGCCAGGGACAAATGGGTTTTTCTACTTACCCATGGTGACTCCGGCCACCTCCAGCTCTGGCTCCGGGGGTGGGGGAGCTGAAGGCCTCCCCAAGCCTCAGAATGACTAAAAATAATGACTGGAATCCACTTTTGGTTCTCAGTTGCAGAATTGGAAGTGGGTTCTGATCACTATATGTAGTCATTTAGAGGCTTGGGAAGCCCTGTGGAGGCATCAGTGAGATCCCACACACTCTCAGAAGGCCTGTGCTGCCACAGGTGAGTAGGAAAACCCTCCTATGTCCCTGGCAGCAGCATGATCCTGGCGACTGGGTTGTCACTGCCATTGCCCCTCCCCCGCACAGACTTATGCCATTCTCAACTTCCCTGTAGAAATTTGGGAACCACTGTTTTATACAAGAAGCACACCTGCACAGCTGGGTCTTGAAGATGTCTTTCCCATTCCCCTTTCCCCTTCAGGCTTGACACTCACTGGAAAATGCAAGTGCAGTGTATAAGCAGGTACAGAGAAGGAAAGGGTCTGTTTGACCAGCAAACTAAATCTAAACATGTATGGAATTAAATGCCACATACCAACTCAGAACCATATACATACATGCATCTGCACATGCAGAAGAAGAGCACCTCCCCCCCCCCCCCAGCAAAGTTATTCATGTTGGTTTTCTTGCCAGACGACTCCTCATTCAAGTCAAGGTAGTTAGCAGAACAGGAAAGTTACCTGTAGTGCTTCAAAGAGGTCATACATGTTCACTCGTGGCAGAGTGGCTGGCGAAGTGTCCCCAGAACATGCAAGAAGAAGTGCTGCTTGCTGCTCAGCATCATCAGGAGGTAGGTGGGAAGCAAGGTTTTGACCAGGAGGTGGAGCTAGGCAGGTTGGTGGGCTAAAAAGAAAAAACAAACAGAAAGGTGAAGGGGGGAAATAACATCCAACATTCAGCTTTGGAAGAGCAGGGGTGTCAGTTTGATTCTCTTCCCAAATACTGGCCTAGATTTTGTCACTGTTGCTGTTGAAACTACAGTCACCTCTCAACTTAGATGCAGTTGACTTGTACAAGTTCAACAATGTGGGTGGCAAAAAACAAACAAAACAGAGAAAGCAGTAATTTAAGTAGTGCAAGTAATTCCACCTGCCATTCCACTTACAAAATACATGCCTGAGAGTCAGTATGAGATCGGAAATGAAGTTGCTGTTCTCTCAATTCCTGCCTCTCTCTAGTAATTTTTAAAGCAATAGTATGTATTTTCCAGTTGTAAGGGACTTTCATGGCAATTGGGTGTATACACAATTTTAGGCTTACATCGTGTTACAAACTGACATGCATAAGATGAGGGTCAACTGTACTTCAAACTTTTGGGAGACGCTGGGATCAGTTTGAAGCTTTTTATCAGTTTGCCTTAACCTCATTCTAGTTATTTGGGGCATTTAACACAACCAGGATTCCTATAAAACAGTTACAACTACAGCTTGAAAGTTCAATTGTAGGACGTCATCTTTACAGATTTTTTTTACCCGCAGCTGTTCACATGGCAGCTGTTAAACAAGAAACAAGCTTGGATGTGACAATTTGATCACTTTTTCAACAAGTTCTGGAAACCAGATTGAGCACATTTACATGAGGCCATTTTATTCTGAATCGCATACTGGTATGCTGCAGGTGGTCTGTATGTGTGCCGTGAGAGTTCAGGGGAGGGACATTTGTTAGTAGGGCTATTGGGGTTGCAAGCCCCTGCTGTCAATAGGTGTGCCTTGTCAATTGTCAAAAAACTGGTGGTGTGCCTTGACAATTGTAGTGACTTGTCAGAATGCCATGAGATGAAAAAGGTTGGAAAAATGCTGATCTACACTGACAAGCAGTGAGAATCCAGGGTTTCAGACAAGGGTCTTTGCCAGCCCTACGTGGTGATGCCAGGGACCGAATATTATACCTTCCGCATGCAAAGTAACTGAGCTACTATTCCTTTCTTCATCTAGCAGTGAACAAATGAGGCTGATATTCTTTGAAGGCTTTGTGACAGGTATCTTTTCTTTAGACGCTATAGTATTCATATTGATAACGAACTTCTTGTAAGCAATATAATTTGTAAAATAATTTCTAAAAATCAAACTACTGTTTCTACAGGTTTGAAGACAAATAAGTAGTCTCACAGAACTGTTCACTACATCAGCCTGAACAACAGCAGGCTGTCATGGTTCCACACCGTCTTAAACCAAAATGCAATTCTTCTTCTCTCTCGTTGCCTTCTAAAAGTGGAATTCATTACACAACAAAATTCAATACCTATCCCTCTTTTCAAAAAGTACCTCAAGTACCTCAAGTAATGTTATTGATCTCCACTACCTCATTCAGTTTTTCTTCCTTTGTAAATTTAAAGTACACAATACATAATAAAAATCAGTGGACAAAGTTTTGTTTTGGTCTTCTGTATAGTATCAGGTTTGGGTGCTTATGATTAATATTAATTAAATGTCCTGAGATCCTATTGGTTCTCATATATTTAACTGCACTAAGCAGAATGAAAACTTTTTTCACCATCGTTGAAGAGTGCTTTCAATAAGTGCTCTCTCAAAATGTCATTAATTTTTTTAATCCAACTCCTGCATTATAACATCTCAGACAGAACTGAAAAAACTGCTCAATTCTTACTTATTAGGTTCCAGAGAACTGTGGAGTCCCAGAGGTAGCCCTCAAGGCACAGGCTGGGAAAATACAAGAGTTTTGGGAGCAGAGCTTTATGGACTCCCCAAGCTTGTCCAATAAATCTCAGAGAGAATCTACCCCATTCGAATTATCAACTCATTATCAACTTTAACTAAGCTTAAATATGTGTAACTGAAACAATCATATATATGCTTCTCCCATTTACCCTGCCTCTTCCTTTCGCTATTGTCTCCCTTCCGCCAATTTCAAGATTGTAAGCCCCTTGGGGCAGGGACCTGTCTTTTCTTTCTATGTAAAGCACCATGTACGATGGTATTGGTATTGGCAACCTTCAGTCTCGAAAGACTATGGTATCGCGCTCTGAAAGGTGGTTCTGGCACAGCGTCTAGTGTGGCTGAAAAGGCCAATCCGGGAGTGACAATCCCTTCCACACCGGGAGCAAGTGCAGTCTGTCCCTGGTCTGTCTCCCTGGCTATGGGCCTTCCTTCTTTGCCTCTTAGCCTCAGACTGTTGGCAAAGTGTCTCTTCAAACTGGGAAAGGCCATGCTGCACAGCCTGCCTCCAAGCGGGCCGCTCAGAGGCCAGGGTTTCCCACTTGTTGAGGTCCATCCCTAAGGCCTTCAGATCCCTCTTGCAGATGTCCTTGTATCGCAGCTGTGGTCTACCTGTAGGGCGCTTTCCTTGCACGAGTTCTCCATAGAGGAGATCCTTTGGGATCCGGCCATCATCCATTCTCACGACATGACCAAGCCAACGCAGGCGTCTCTGTTTCAGCAGTGAATATATGCTAGGGATTCCAGCACGTTCCAGGACTGTGTTGTTTGGAACTTTGTCCTGCCAGGTGATGCCGAGGATGCGTCGGAGGCAGCGCATGTGGAAAGCGCTCAGTTTCCTCTCCTGTTGTGAGCGAAGAGTCCATGACTCGCTGCAGTACAGAAGTGTACTCAGGACGCAAGCTCTGTAGACCTGGATCTTGGTATGTTCCGTCAGCTTCTTGTTGGACCAGACTCTCTTTGTGAGTCTGGAAAACGTGGTAGCTGCTTTACCGATGCGCTTGTTTAGCTCGGTATCGAGAGAATGAGTGTCGGAGATCGTTGAGCCAAGGTACACAAAGTCATGGACAACCTCCAGTTCATGCTCAGAGATTGTAATGCAGGGAGGTGAGTCCACATCCTGAACCATGACCTGTGTTTTCTTCAGGCTGATTGTCAGTCCAAAATCTTGGCAGGCCTTGCTAAAACGATCCATGAGCTGCTGGAGATCTTTGGCAGAGTGGGTAGTGACAGCTGCATCGTCGGCAAAGAGGCATGTACGATGATGGCACTATAAATCAGGGGTGCCCAAATCCCGGCCCGCGGGGCACTTGCGGCCCGCTGCGGGTCCCCATTCTGCCTCCAGGGGGTCCCCCCATCTCCAATGGGCACTCGGCCCTCACTTCAGCCCGCGCTGGCTCGCCACGCAAGCTCCATGCCTTGCTTTCCCTCGCTGCTGCTGAGCTCAGCGGCAGCGAAGGAAAGACAAGCCCAGCACGTGTGCAGGGCCTTTTATAGTGGGAAGGTAACATTAGACTTGCAGGTCTCACGTTACTTCCCACTATAAAAGACCCTGCGCGCTTGCTGGCTGGTCTCTCCCTGCCTTGCCCATGGGCTGGGCTCAACTCCCCTCCCCTCCTGCAACCTGAGCCAGGAGAATGAGAGAGATCCTGCAGGAGGGAGGGGAGGTCTCTCCCGGCCTTGCTGATGGGCTGGGCTGGGCTGGGCTCCACTAGGCAAGGCTCCGCTTGGCTGGGCTCGGTTCCCCTCCCCTCCTGCAACCTGAGCCAGGGGAGTGCAGGAAGAGAGAGAGAGAGAGAGAGAGATCCCGCTTGAGGGAGGGGAGCCCAGCCCAGCCCGCAGCACATGCCTCCAAGGGAGGGAGGGAGGGCTGGTTGGCTGGCCGGCCTGCAGGCAGGCAGGCAGCAGCAGCACATGCTGCCCTAGCTAGGGAGGAAGAGCAGTTAGACGGGCAGGTAGGCATGCAGCTGGATGAGCAGGCAGGCAGCCAAGCAGGTGAGTGGGTGGCCAGGCAGGAGCACATACCGCCCAAACAAACAAGGGAGGGAAGGAGGGAGGGCGAGGGGGCAGGCAAGTAGGCAGGTGTATGTGTATGAAAGTGTGGAAGATCTCCCCCATTTCTGTGTATGAATGAGATCATAAACTGGCATGAAGATCTCCCCCCCCCCTTATCAGGGTGAATAGAATCATAAACAGGCATGAAGATCCCCCCCTTATTAGGGTGAATGGAATCATAAACTGGATTGAATTCATTCATTCATTTTCCATCTCTAATATATTCATTTATGTAAATTTATTCAAATTTGAAATGTAAATTAATTCTTTTTTTTTCTCCCCCCCCCCGACACAGTGTCAGAAAGATGTTGTGGCCCTCCTGCCAAAAACTTGAGCACCCCTGCTTTAAATGAATGAATGAGAGTCTCTGTACAGACCCTCAGTAAGCCTTCCTGCTACTCCATGATCCTTAAAACCAGCCCCGCCTTTAGGCATATGGACTGGAGAGCATACAGAATCTATAAAAAAACTTGGTTCTTTATAGATAATTCAGGTTGTGTCACATTTCTGAGTTTATCAAACTATCTCAGGGATTTCACAGATTTCCACTTCTGAGAAATTATTAAGTACCTGAAGCAAAGTGCCACACAAAAGGTAGTAGCAATTACAATATGAAAACTGAAAGTCAGGACAATGTGGCTCAGCTGTAATTTTTAAATGGCAGGTAGCCTAATCCTAACCTGCGCTGGCTGGCCAACTGGCCTGCACTGTGTCCAGCACAGGATTGGAGGTGACTGTGGTGCAATTTGGCGCAAGGGGCATTCTTCCTCTTACCCCAAGCACTGCCCTAGCCACTGCAATGGGGCTATTCGGATCTGAGTCAGTTAAATCACTGGCACAGATCCAAGCAGACTGGAGTTAGGCTAGGCTGCTTGGGAGGGGGGTTAGGATCCAGCCTAAGTGCCAGAGTCTAGTACCACCCCTCTCCTGGACTCAGCCTGCCCACTGGTCCATCCACTGTCAGCCTTCCCCCACCTTGGAATACCCCCAAAACACCCTCTCCCTATGCCCTAAACCCCTGCACTAACAGCCTGCCGCCAGTCCGAACTCAACTCCACCACAGCTTGCTCTGGTGTAGGAAAGCAAGTGTGCGTTTTTGTGCCGGCCTCCCTGACTCAAAAGGAAGTGCCGATGTGCCTTTAGGCAAGTTTGCAACACTCCTGGGCCAGCATAAGTTAAGTACAGCACTTCCACTGGCACAGCACGACCTCAGGATTGCACTCTGAATGTCACTACTACCAAATCAGTTTCTGCTGAAAAACATACACCTCATTTTCTGAAATTCTCTCCCATTCTGTACTACAAAGTAGTTATTTCCTTACCACTCAGTTAAATTGTTGTAAGCAACAACACTGTTCTTCAGGTAAGGCTGTGGATTGACATTGCTTCCAAAGGCATACTTGAAGTGGCCATCTCTCAGGCGATATGACTTTCTCCTGGATATTACAGATGTAAGGATATCCTTAAGGTGCTTCTGCAAAGATAAAACTTACATTTACTGATGCTGAAGGCACTCCAGAAAATGTAAAATGTTGTCAATTTCCAGGTACTTGTGCATAAATATTGCACTGTAAATATTAGCAAGGCACTGGTCATTTCAAGCCAGGGCTCTTGGTGGTTGGGCTCCACTGCTTTATCTCTTGTGTCAACAAGTCTACTGAAGAAATGACAGGCTGAATGACAGAAGAGCCACCTAGGCAGCATTACAAGTCCTGCCAGCTATATATAAATAAAAATGCTATATATAAATAAAAATGTACAATTCAGATTTGAGCTTAGCAGACACTCACTGCAAACCAAGGGGGCCAATGTTCACGTGAAGGTCCACAAAGAGGGGCTGTTCCACCACCAAGTTCTTTTCTAGAAGGCTACTCACTTCTATGCTTTAGAGAATTCAAGGAAAGAGGAGCAAGGGAACCCCTGCACATGCAATACCTGCATGCATGGTACCGTTCTCTAAGCCTTCAGATCATGAAAAAAAAAAATTTTTTTGCATGTTTTCAAACATAATTTTATACTGAGAGTGAGAAATTTTCTTAAAAAAACAAAAACAACTTCCTGAGATTCTCAGGAAACCAACATAGGAAGACTTTGCATCAAAATTGAACCTGGTTTTGTTTTTTGTTCAGCACTTAGTGCAGTATTAGGCACTTTATAAATCTGAGATAAACTGTTTCTATGAAAGCACAGTTACACGAAAACGTAAGCCTTGGCCATACACTGAGAGATGAAATACTGAAATTAATAAAAAGCATATTTGCTAGGGGTGTTTTCTGTTACATGCAAGTCTGTTTTGCTCCAATCTCCATAAACAGAAAGGCAGCCAACTCATAGGTTTCCTCTCACTCAATATCATACATTAGACTTGGCATCTTCTGCCTTCAAGACAACCAGAAAAACACAATTGCAGCCCTGTGTTAGTTATCTCACCTCCACGGCATAGACAACAACTGTCACTGCCTCTTCAGTGACATTATCCAGGCCATGTTCATAAGCAGTGACGATCATCCTTCCCTCTAGCTGGCCCCAGGTTGGAAGCATCATTGTATGAGAACAAAGTTTCAGATCATCATCTTCTTGAGGGTCCTTGGCAACAAATTGTTGGGCTCCAGATAATGGATTCTGAGGCTGGAACCGATGCTGTGAAATATGACAAAACATTTCAGTTGTCCAGCTTGCAACACCACACAAAATACATACAGCATATCTGTGGTTCCCAAACTTTTTAGCACCAGAATTCCACTTTTCAAAATGTTTCACAGGTATGAAACTTGTTTCATATAAAAGGACTGGTTAGTATTCATGGTGCCTGCTGAGGGCTGGAAGTGACAGAATTAAGCAGAAAGTGACATCATTAATTATGGCCAGAAATAAGTACTTTGTTCTCATTACCAGAATACTCATTACCTGCAAAACACCAAAGAGAAAATGTGCAAATCTTGTTCATGTTTTCAAGATATGAGAGAGCCCAATTATCAAGCTGGGAGAGCCCAATTATAATGGGGGCTAGTTAAATTGCTTCCAGGGGCCACATTCGGCCTGCAGGCCTTATGTCTGACACTCCTGCTCTATCAGGACCCACCTAGTTTTATGAGACTTAAATAAATTTTTTAAGACTTATAATAAAAGATCTAAATAAATAAATGAGTGATATAGAAATTTTATTTATTTATTTACAAGTAATATTTTATTTGCAAACCACCACCCCCCAAAAAGCCTCGATCCATTTCTCATTATGAGGCAGCCCAAATGAATAGCCTCAAGGCTTGAGTGGCTTAGGGCCCAATCCTGTCCAACTTTCTAGCACCTGTGTAGCCATAATGCAGCCCCAAGGTAAGGGAACAAATGTTCCCATACCTTGAGGAGGCCTCTGTGACTGCCTCCCCACCAAAGGATGCAGTGCATGCGCCATTGGCATGGCTACACAGGCACTGGAAAATTGGATAGGATTGGGTCCTTAGTTATGTGACCCAGCCTTCACCTGCCACCACTACTTGTCACCTGTCATTGATGGACTTGGAAAAAAACACACCAGACAAAAAAAAGACGCTCAAGCATTTATCTTCCTATATATACATAAGCTTGCAAACTGAAGGAGTTCAGCTCTTTCCAGGGCAGTTAGCAACTACCTGATTTTTGAAAAGCCTCAGGGCTTGAGGAAATTAGTCATCAGATCTTTCCCTCACCCATGTTTCCACTGGAGACCTTGCAGGACCCACAAGAAATTGAGTCTTGACCCACAATTTGGGAAATGCTGCAGTATATCATTTGGCTATATAACCTACTGCATCACTAGAGTGTCAGGTAGAAAAAACCATTTGTTTGTTTATCATAGAAGCACCCCAGTGAGGTAGGTCAAATTACACAAGGATTGTGCGTATGTCCCAATTCCACAGATGTACAGATAAAATGCCATATGCTGTATTGAGCTTTCTGATAATGCCTATTTTCGTTTAAAAACAAAAAGCAAGTTTCTAGTCCTTATGACTGCAAAAATATGTTTCAAATTATGTAGATGATGTCTGTTGATATTGCCTAACCAGAGAGATAACTGAATAAGATTTCCAGCCACTGGGAATAATGATTACACATCCAGTATAGTGGCTTGTCCCTCCCCATCACTAGCAGAATGTTCCAAATTTCTACAAGTTACAAAATGTGCTTTTTCCTTGGCATCTACTGCACATTTCAACATGCTACTTGTATACTTCAAATCAAAAACCCCTTTTGTAAGGGGAGGAGAGAGACACAGTTTGGTGAGTAAGCAACATCCAACTTTGAGTGCTCCAGGTTGTCTCCCTCTCCAGCTGCCACAACAGCTTCTTAAGGAGTTGCTTGCTTTAAGGCAAAAAGGGAGGAAACAGACACAGCCTATCTGATAACTTTACTGGCAGTCCAATCCTGTGCTGGGGCAGTGCCTGCAGTCTGCGCGCTGCCCCAGTACCAGCTGTCGTGCAAGTGCCATAAGGCACTTTACTGCAAGTGGAGAACAAGCAGTGCCAGCACAGAGGCCAACACCACTTGATGCCACTTGGGCGGCAGGAAGAATTTACAGGGAGGGCAGAGGGAAGGCAGGGAGGGGGAGAAACTGAGCAGAGGGAGGGTGGGCCAAAGGGCAGATCAGGCCCAGGAGAGGGGTGGGTATGGTGGTAGAGGTTGACGCCAAATTCTATCCCCCCTTCCGAGTCATGAAGCCCAACATGGGTCTCCTCGGATCTGTGCCAGCTAAGTACCGCCTGGTACTTCACCAGCATCCTGCTGGTGCAGATTTGAGTAGATCCACGGGGTCTGCCAGAGTTCTACAGGAAATAAGGAACCAATGTTCCTTTACCCCAAGGGGTCCTCTGGCTGCTACTCTGGCAGCAGTGGCAGCCATTTAAAGCACTGCTGTCCCACACAGTGCCAGGGCAACATAGGACTGGGTCCTTAAGAACATAAAAAACCTCTTTAAAACATTTTTCTGTTGTATGTTGCTTTTTTGTTCTATAGTTTTCTGTTGGTGCTTACTGTTTTAAGGTTTTATGTAAACCACTTTGTAAGGTTGCCTGAAAAGGTATATAAACGCTTTCCATAAACAAAGCTCTATTCTTAGAGGGATAATGGAATTAATTACAATATACATCCATTTATAGGTCAATGGCCTGAATCTGGGATATCTAAGGAGCCTTTTTCTACTATGACTCTCTTTCCTCATTCTGTCTGTGAAGGACAGCCTTTAAACCAGTACTTCAATGGTTCTCAAACGTTTTAGTACCAGGACCCACTGTTTAGAATGACAATCTGTTGGGACCAACTGGAAGTGATGCCGTAGCCAGAAGTGACATCATCAAGCAGGAAAATTTTTAACACCCCACATATGACAAAAAATCAAATCAAGTCAGTAAGTACTTGTAAATTAAAAGTTTACAATAAGTATAAGTTTAAAAATTTATTTAAAAGAAAGAAGAACCCTCCTAACCCTCCCAAGCAGTTGCTGATCTGTTTTTTCCTTTTGTTTTTGTTTGTTTTTTAATTCCCCAAACATCCCTGAGGCTGCAATCCACACTTACCTAGAAGTAAGCCCCACTGACTATCACAGTTAAAAGCACATACATTGTAGCCTGTTCAATGTACAGATCTAGAACATTTCCCCAAATGAAGTCACATACAATGGTAGCATCAAGTCTAACATTAAAAATTTAAAAAAACCCTTGAAATGAATGGGGACCCACTTGAAATTGGCCTGTGACCCACCTAGTGGGACCAGACCCACAGTTTGATAAACACTGCAATACTTTATTATTAGGAATAAAGTTTGGAAAAAAAAATCCAGTATCAGGACATATCTCAAAAACCAGAGTGTGGTTCCCATGGATGTGGGACATAGCTTTGAGACCAAAAACATTTTCATCTCCTTCTTCTATGATTCCTACTTCCTGATATATGTATCCCTACTGGCCACCTAGTCTGGATTTCCACTCCATTCTCCCATTTCCCTTTCCTTCTACTATCCAAGCTTTTGCAAAAGCCTTTAAAAAGCAACTACATGATGCAAAGGAGGGCAATGAATACAATTCCATTAATCTGTGTAGCAGCAGATGGAACGCTGGGTGCAGCACTATGGAATCTGGGCGCAGCAGATGGAACGCTGGGTGCAGCACTACTCTGAGCTATATTCCAGAGAAAATGTAGTCACCGAAGAAGCGCTGAACAACATTGAGTGCCTGCCTGTGCTGGAGGAGCTTGACAGTGAACCAACCCTAGAAGAACTTCACATGGCCCTGGACTCCCTTGCCTTTGGCAAGGCACCTGGAAAAGACAGCATCCCTGCTGAAGTCCTAAAGTGCTGCAAAGAGATCATCATCACTAAGCTGCATGAAATCCTTTGTCTCTGCTGGAGAGAAGGTGGAGTACCTCAAGACATGAGGGATGCAAACATCATCACGCTGTATAAGAACAAAGGCGACAGGGGTGACTGCAACAACTACCGTGGCATCTCTCTCCTTAGCGTTGTAGGAAAGTTGTTTGCCCGAGTTGCACTAAAGAGGCTCCAGGTACTTGCAGAGAGCGTTTATCCAGAATCACAGTGTGGATTCCGAGCCAACAGTTCCACCACTGATATGCTATTCTCCCTTAGACAACTGCAGGAGAAATGCAGGGAACAACGACAGCCACTCTTTATAGCCTTCATAGATCTCACGAAGGCTTTCGACCTGGTCAGCAGGGATGGCCTCTTCAAGATTCTCCCCAAGATTGGATGTCCACCCAGGCTCCTCAGCATCATCAGATCTTTCCACAAGGACATGAAGGGCACTGTTGTCTTTGATGGCTCCACATCACACCCCTTTGACATCCGAAGCGGCGTGAAGCAGAGCTGTGTTCTTGCACCAACCTTGTTTGGGATTTTCTTCGCTGTCCTGCTGAAGCAGGCCTTTGGAACTACAACAGAAGGCATCTATCTCCGGACAAGATCAGATGGAAAGCTCTTCAACCTCTCCAGACTGAGAGCAAAGTCCAAAGTCCAGCTGAGATGTCTGCGTGACTTCCTCTTTGCCGACGATGCAGCTATCACTACCCACTCTGCCAAAGATCTCCAGCAGCTCATGGATCGTTTTAGCAAGGCCTGCCAAGATTTTGGACTGACAATCAGCCTGAAGAAAACACAGGTCATGGTTCAGGATGTGGACTTACCTCCCTGCATTACAATCTCTGCGCATGAACTGGAGGTTGTCCATGACTTTGTGTACCTTGGCTCAACGATCTCCAACACTCTTTCTCTCGATACCGAGCTAAACAAATGCATCGGTAAAGCAGCTACCACGTTTTCCAGACTCACAAAGAGAGTCTGGTCCAACAAGAAGCTGACGGAACATACCAAGATCCAGGTCTACAGAGCTTGCGTCCTGAGTACACTTCTGTACTGCAGCGAGTCATGGACTCTTCACTCACAACAGGAGAGGAAACTGAATGCTTTCCACATGCGCTGCCTCCGACGTATTCTCGGCATCACCTGGCAGGACAAAGTTTCAAACAACACAGTCCTGGAACGTGCTGGAATCCCTAGCATGTATGCACTACTGAAACAGAGACGCCTGCGTTGGCTCGGTCATGTTGTGAGAATGGATGATGGCCGGATCCCAAAGGATCTCCTCTATGGAGAACTCGTGCAAGGAAAGCGCCCTACAGGTAGACCACAGCTGCGATACAAGGACATCTGCAAGAGGGATCTGAAGGCCTTAGGAGTGGACCTCAACAAGTGGGAAACCCTGGCCTCTGAGCGGTCCGCTTGGAGGCAGGCTGTGCAACATGGCCTTTCCCAGTTTGAAGAGACACTTGGCCAACAGTCTGAGGCTAAGAGGCAAAGAAGGAAGGCCCATAGCCAGGGAGACAGGCCAGGGACAGACTGCACTTGCTCCCAGTGTGGAAGGGATTGTCACTCCCGAATCGGCCTTTTCAGCCACACTAGACGCTGTTCCAGAACCACCTTTCAGAGCGCGATACCATAGTCTTTCGAGACTGAAGGTTGCCAACTACTAATCTGTGTAACACATTACAGAGTGAGAAACATTTTGGTGCATTCTCTGATGTGGCACTTCATGCCATGTGGCTACTGAAAAAAAATGGCAGCCCTGGGTTGAGCTGTTCCCTTCCATTCTGTAACACATCTAGTGACTCTGTGTTCCAACATCATTACATTGTGTATTTTCACACTCTGCTATCTGTGTGATTAGCTCCCAAGGGTGAAGGTATGGAAATGCAGTACAATGACACCAGAAAATGGAATTAGGTTCATGAGAAGTTATGAAGGGGGAGTGAGGAACTTGACTGCCATTGTTGCTGACAGTCCATGTATCTTGTAATTGAGTTTTGTCCTCTAGGTTCAGTTTACCAATTCCTCATTTCCAACAAGCACAAGACAGGACAAACTTACATCAAACTTCTGTCGAACAGAAGAAAACCTTTTCTTCCCTTTGGGCTTGCCAGGTTTTGTTGCAGAACCTCCAGTCCATGGCAGAGAACCAGCACCTTCTGGAAATGAGAAAAAGGGCAATTTTTTTTCCAAATTTGGCAAGGATATCATTGCATTCATAAATTAGAACAAAAGGAACACAAAAACTTATGTCTGACAGCTTTTAAATACCCATTACACTCTGTCAGATTTAAGTGCGTTTTTATTGCAAATACACAATTTCCATTTCATGGGACCATTCATACTGGTCATCACCCAGCCGCTGCCTACCAATTATACTTTAAATAAACTTTCCTGGACATACAATGCCATTTTCCATTTGCAGGAGAACGGCTAAGCAAACCTAAAGCATCTGGCAACCCATGCAAAGCTCTGAACTGCAGCCAAAATTTTCAGCTTGTGTTCTCTGGAGAGAAGGCTTCTTTTTTATGATGTGTTTATACATGACTTAGAACCAGTGCAGTGCTGAAGTAAAATGCTGAAAAATAGCACACTTTAAAGCAGCACTTTACTAGGTTTCTCTTGACAGCAGATAGCATAGTTGGAAGAAATTGTATCTGTTCATAATAAATGTCACTATAAAACAATTATAAGTAAAGGCAAGCCTCTTTTTCTTCAAGAGAAAAAGAGCACAGCCAAAATGCTACCTTTTTTGTTTGAACCAGCGGTTCTCATACATTTAATACCGGGACCCACTTTTTAGAATGAGAATCTGTCAAGACCCACCAGAAGTGATGTCATGACTGGAAGTGACATCATCAAGCATGATAATTTTTAACAATTCTAGGCTGCAATCCTACCCACACTTACCCAGGAATAAGTCCCATTTACTATCATTGTTAAAAGAATATACATAGCAGCTTGTTAAAAGTACAGGACTGTAACATTTCCCCAAATGCAGTCACATTCCATGACAGCATCAAGTCTAATATATTAAAAATGAAATGAATGGGGACTTGTTCGCGATCCACCTAGTGGGTCCCGACCCACAGTTTGAGAAACACTACTTTGAACTATTTATAACGTGATTCACCATTCCATTTTAAGCAACTCTATACAACAATTCCTCGTTGGCCAACCTGCAGCACAGATACTCAGTACTATATTCCATTCCATCCCATCCCATAAGCTTAGCTAAAGGCAAAGGCATGTTGCTGGTCTAATAATTGCACACTTAGGATTGTAGTCCCAGACCAAAAGATCACAAACAGTTTACTCCAGAACACATCTGACAACTCAATTCTTTGCTTGTTGACTTGGGAGGCATATGTCGCTACATTCCATGTGGCTTACTCCCAAATAAGTGTGCCTCCATTATTGAACTGTAATTTGCAATTTGTTTCTATGCAGCACAACACAAGCACAGAAATTTACTGCCTGCTTCCTTTTATTCTTTCTCAGATAGATATAAGCACCTGGCTGTTTGCTGCTTAGACACCCCTTGTTTGCTTACCCAGGGACTGCAGAGTGCGTAGAGGCACTTCTTGGGTTTTATTGCGTTCTCCTCGATTAGTTAAGTTTTATACACTGTTTATGGAGCCCTACTTGTCTCCCATGTGCTGACAAACACAATGTGAGAAAGAATCTCAGAAAGAAAATCAGAATCTGAAAGAGGGAGAAAAAACACTGGGGTGGAGGCTGTACAAAGATGCAACACACTTCTCTTTGCCAGACTTAATAAGGAGGGAACTGACAGACAGAAGAGATTTCAACCAAAGCACTCCTTATCAGCTGAAGTGAGAAATTCATCTCTCTGCTAGTTATCTGTTTTGCTTAGCAACTGAGAAAATACACAAGCAGCTAAATTGCCTTGAAGAAGCTTCCTTTATCATGAAACATTATCACTTGGCAAAGGCAACAATTTGAACATGGAACAATAACAGTGAGGATAATGTAAGTCAAAGGACAGCAGAACTGCTTGGGGGTTTCTGAAGATCTCAAAATATTGGTTGTTATTAGAGGTCTCTTGCCCATGATCACAGATAAACTTGAAAACATGAAAACACTGTTACAGTATTGTAAAATTCAGTTGATCGTTTGTGAATTGCAAGAACCATGAATGTATTATGTCTTCAAATGTCATGCTAGAATCTGCTAATAATTATTTCCATAATATCTCCTTGTGCATGATGCTGAACAGAGCAAAAAAGAAATCCATATCCAAAGAAGCCAACCATTTAAAATTAAATCCAGGGACAGGGGAATGACAAAAGAGGGAAGGAAGAGGTAAAGGTCACACAAACCCATGAAGAGATGGGAGGGATGGGAATGAGAATGATCAGAGAGTGCGGGTCTTTTTGAGATTAAATACTGTATCTGTGAGCTTGTAGCTTTCATTTCTGTGGGCATGTTCTCTTGCTCACCATGCAGCAACCACCTCCCCAGCCTAGGACTGACTTATACTGCCTTGCCGCATCACTCATACAGCAGGTAAGCCTGGACAGGCCTCCACTTCCTCCACGGAAGGCAGGGGCCAGAATGCTGTCAAATGCTGCCAAAGACTGGAACTCAACAATCTCACTCTATCCTTTATGCAGGCTCTTTACATAAATGAGGAAATCCAAAGTGTTCTGGGAGTGATCCCAGCATGTTTCACAGTTCCTGCTTTGTTTAAAGAGCTTGTGCAGAGGAAGGGGCAGATCAGGTGGCTGGCCCTGTCCATGACAGACTAGAGGGAGGATGTGGGCACTGCTCTTCCCCATCTGCCACCAGCGTTGGCTGTGCTTACGTAAGTCTCTACCTGCTGTTCTGTGCATACTGTATGGTACTGCATGCAAATCCAACTTATATAAAAATCAACATATGGACACTTTTCTGGAACAGAACCCTTATGTAAGTTGGTAACCTGTTGTATAGTTGATCAAAATATATCACTGTCAAGGAAAAGGACCCAGTAGAAGGCAGGTTGACTGAGGGGAGTAGTGCCTAATAGACAGCATGCATGCACCCCTTCCTGCTCCCTGCTTTCCCTTTATTGGACTAGCAAGCTTGTGGAGGATAACCTTGGTAGTTTCTATCTGCTGACACTAACCCAGTCTACAGGGACCAGGTAGAGGGGAGTCAACTGGGGGGAAAAATTCTCACAAATACTGAATCCAAAGGTTCAAAATTCAAAAATCAAACCCACACTAGTATCTGTAGGATGAAGAGAAATCAGTTATCCAAGAACATGGACAAGGAGGCAAACAGTCAAAAAATCAAAAGAAAGGGAATTAAAGTGGGGGGGGGAAAGGTGGGAGTAGAAAAAAAATACAAGCAGGATGATGGAAAATGCGGAACTCAGCTAGATGAACACAGAGCACAGCCTGATCAAATGGATACAGTAACTAGTAATGCCCAAGAGATGGAGCTGGGGAGCTATTTAAGATAGTCCACAAGTCCCAAAAGCAGTGGTTCCTAGCATTTTTTCACTTGCATACCCCTTGACAGCCCATTTCCATAAATTGTACCCCTCCTATTACCAAATTGTAATTAATATAGTGGTAGTTATTTCAAATGTATATGTTTTCAACTACTGATCCATATCTGATAATACACAATTTCATGACCAAAAACTAGCAGTTGTTGGGGCTTCCTGCCTTGCAACCCGCATGCCTTTTTCCACCATTATTCAATTCTTTTTCAAGGTCCTGGCAAGTATCCCTGGGGGTATACGTACCTCAGCTTGGGAACCACTGCTCTAAAGAAAATTTGCTAGTGAAATTTGGGGTGAAAAAAGGCAACAAAAGTGAAAGAAAAATCGTTAATGCATCTGGCTAATTTTACAGTCCCTAGTACTAACTTTCATTTTCATTTTCCAATGAGCCCCTGTACTTATTGGAGAGTAAGTAAGTGCCATCGAGGTCCCAGCACTAGGGTTCTCAAAGATGACTGGCAGAAAAGCACACCAAGTCCCTGTGCTTGGGCTTTAAAAAAAAAACTGGGTTTGATAATATCAAATTACTTCAGTGGAGGAGTGGAACCCACCTAGCTTCTCCACCCCACCCATTTTAGCTGGTTAACTGCTCAATGGGCAAGGCAAGATGGTTGGATGGGATTGTCATGAATATGTACAGTTCAGGCCTAGTAGCATTGCAAGGCCTGAACCAAGCTAAAACAGTAACACAGAAGTGGCTTGCATTTCCTAGAGCCAGGATTTACAATTCAATGGAAGGTAATCACCTAGGTGTAGCACCTAGGCAGCCAGAAAGATGCCCATCAAGGATGGAATGCAGCTGTAGATCTCCAGGGGGGGAGGGAAGAGCTGAGAGGGTGAGCTTCCAGGCCCACTTCCAGAGGACAGGGTCTTTTTTCCTTGTCTCTGGGTGAGAGAGGTGGTGGGTGCACATCCTGCCCCACCAGGACCATGTGGCCATAGGTAACTGGCCTGAGGATCTACAAAAGAAGCTGACCCAGGTGAGGGTTAGAGAATAATAGTTAGCCAGTTAGCTTTGTTGTTTTATGCTGATATGTTTCCTAGAAGTTTTTTATGCCTCTAGCATTTGCTGCCTTTTGTAACTTTTGTAACCCTATGTACTTAATAAAGTAAAAATCTTTTTTAACATGTTGGTTCATTGTCTGCTGGGGACAAAGGTTCAGAATCCTGCCTAGCCGTTCAGCAAGCTACCAAAAATCCTCATTGTGGACTAGAAACTTGAGGACTGAGACTTTAAGTAAGGAAAGTGCTCAGTGCCTACAAGGGATATAGTTAAGCCTAGAGGGTCTCGGTTCCCTGGACTGAGGCACTGGCTCTTACAGGGTGGTGGCAGTACTACCGAACAGGGATCTTTGAGGTCTCTAGGGTTCAGAACCAACAACTCTAAGCACCCAAAACCCTGGGAGTGAGACCCAAGTGTACGATAGGGATCAAAGAGCCTGGACAATTTAAAGGCATCTTGGACAGTATTCCTGCTAAGGCAAGGGTATCAAACATAAGGCCGACAAGCCGAATGTGGCCCCCAGAACCAATTTAACTGGTCCCCATTATAACTGGGCTCTCCCTGCTTGATAATTGGGCTCTTCTATATCTTTAAAATATGAACAAGACTTGAAAATTTTCTCTTCAATCATTTGCAGCTAATGAGCTGCCCCTCTGTATGAAACAAGTTTGGCCATCATCTGCTTGATGTTGTCACTTCTGGCCCTCAGCAGGTGCCATGAATGTTAACTTTGGTCCTCTGTATGAAACAGGTTTGACACCCTTGCTCTCAAGGTTCTGCACTGCAGTGCAGACCCCTTCCCTTGGTGTGCAGAAGCATCTCTAGACATGTGGCAATGATGTCATGTGTAATGTCCAGACATGTGGGAATGCTCAGCTCTGAGCTGAATGGAACTTGGTTTTGAGCCGCGCAGTTACTTAGTGAGAACGTTGATCCCGAGGCCTGGCTAAGGCAAACTGTGAGGCCAGGTGAGGACTGCTGGTCCATTTCTTTGGTTGGTTTTAGGACTATGCTACTTCATGTATGTGTTGTGTGGTTCTTCTTCTGTGTCTTTATAGTACACTCCATAATCACATATACCCTTGCAAGCTCTCCCATGAATCAATAAGCCATTTGATGTTTCAGTTATGATTTAGGGTCTGTCATCTTTACTACTGGTTCAACTTACCCACTGGGGTATAAAAGAACCTGATTTTCTTCATGCATAGGTAACATGGGGTGGTCATGGTGTTGCTGATGAGCAACATCATGATCTGTATGGGATAAAGCAATTTCAAGGGACACTGTGAGTGTCTGGCACTGCTATTATCTTGGCTTTTGTTTCTACTGCTACTATTGTAATTTTGACTTTGCTGCTGGGAGAACACAGGACCCCAGGCACATTACATGGGTATTGTTGAACCAAAGGATCAGCTTTGCCCCTCATTTGCAGAAGACCTCCGCCCTCACAATGATGCCAAGCAGGACACAATGGAAACACATGATGAAGAAGACGTACAGCTCCAATTCTCAAAATGACTATGCTGGTACAACATTATCCTTCATAAGTGTTTAGGCCAATGGAGTAATCTGCAGCCACCTGCTACAACAGCTTTTGCCACCTATAGTTGTTGCCCCTGTGTTGCTGCATCTGTTTACTCAGAAAATGGGTATTAGTTCCTATGAGAGGATAAATATTCCTTGCAAAACAACTAATACAGGCCAGCCCAGTTCTTAATAGTTCCCTGAATTTTTCCCCAACAGAAGCAACACCATGATTGCTCATAGTTGCTGCAGGGGCTTGGGTACACTTACCCAAGCCTCCTGCAGCCTCCCCAGGCTGCGGGGAGCCAGGCGCAACCTGCAGCCGGGCTCCCCGCAGCAGTGAAAGTAAATGCGGAGTGATCGTGCCCCACCTCCGCTAAGGTGGAAGTGGAGCGCAATTGCTCCGCATTTACTTTCACTGCTGCAGGGAGCCCTGCTGCAGGTTGCGCCAGGCTCCCACAGCCTGGGGAGGCTGCAGGAGACTTGGGTAAGTGCACCCAAGCTCCTGCAGTCCCCCTGGGTGGTGCGAACCTGGGGATCATGCTGCTGCCTCCTCCCTGCCTCCAGGCTGCCCCCGCCCCTTAAGGGGGCAGAGGCCAGGGCTCACAGGCTGGGGCGTCGCGACGCCCCAGTTTGAAAAGCCCTGCCATAAGGCATAGGACAATATTACAATCGCTCCCAAGACAAGCACACCACAGCTTGCGCGTTCTCTGTCTCTCTCCCCCTCGCCCAAAGTCCACATGCATGAGAAGTTTTTAAGGGTCACTTACCGGGGGCAGAAACCAAGATTTGGCATCGTGTGAGAATAGCCAAGAGGAAATCATTGTGAGAGTGAACTGCCAAAAGAAGAGAGAGAGGTCATATAAATGATAACAAGGATTCTTTCAAAGAGAGATGTCATTATACTGGCATTCTAAAGTAGTACAGAAGTGACCCTTTATCAGAACTGCAAGTATTTGTGCATTCTACACAATAGCAGAATTAGATAGTGGGCATATAATTTAACATTCTCAGCTTTTATTGTCTAAAAAGTGGTGCTTGGATGGTGGGAGAAGGAAGGGGGAGAAAGGCAGAGGGCGCTTAATGAAATTCACAAGGTCCATTGTCCAACCCTCACTAATTTTAGTTTCATCATGTTCACCATAATCTTCTAAAAATGGGTAGCTGAGGGACTATTACAACAGGCAAGGGGGCCATGCCCCTTCTGGTCTCCCTGAAATTTGAGCAGCGTTAAAAAGTTCTCATGGTTGCTGCAAAAATATATTCATAAGTGTATGGACAACATCTGCTGAAATCTCTGAAGCCAGAGGAGTGGCCAAATAAAAGACATCACTGGTCATGATGCAGTTTCAGAACACTATGGTTCCTTGTCCCTTCCCATGACCTACCCATAGGCAAATTATTTTTGGAGGAGAGAACTGGTTATGCCTGACTGAGATACTGTTTAGCAGGCCAGTTAACCCCAAGCTCAGCATGCATCGATGGATAGAAAATAAGGAAATCAGGCACAGCAAACAGGGCTGCAATCCTATCCACACTTTCTCACTGAACACAATGGAACTTGCATAGCATTGCACTATCAGAGACAGTATTCTTACCATTGTCTTGTGTGAGGAGTCTCCGAGCTTCCAGGTCAAACTCTTCTTTGCTGATCTTTTGCTTGAACCACAACTTCAAGTTAGCCCAGTATCTGAACAAAGTATAAATGGCACAACAGTAATAATACTATTATTATTATAAAAGGCTTTGACTTTCAAGATCTATGTTTTCCCTTTTGGAGCTTTTAGGAGAAACAATCATGCAGTTTCCTAATATAATCAGGAACCTCAGTGGTCATCTAGTCCAAGGCAGAATAGATTACACAGGCCAACACACATTTTGCTTCCTTAAACTTTACACCAATTCCTGGGTATATTTGGGGCGCTGTTTCCAAAAATGGCATCCGTTTTGCCCTATCACATCTAGTTTTGGAGATACAGCATAGCCTCTTTAGTGAATGGTTCAAGCAGCTTCCTCATGAGGAAGCCTACACCATGGCTTCCTCATGAGGAAAACCGCTTGAACCATTCAGGAATACTCTCTCTCTCTCTCTCTCTCTCTCTCTCTCTCTCTCTCTCTCTCGTGAATACTATATATTCACTATACTATATCTCCAAAACTAGATGTGATAGCGCAAAGTGGATACCATTTTTGAAATCAGCACCCCAAATTCATATCAAAACACCATAAAGTTTGGGGAAAACTTTTCTGACCCTCAATTTTGTAGGCCTGTGTTATTAGTCACAATCAACTACAACCATCTGGAGAACTACTGGGCACCATTTTCTGTGTTGCCAGGAAGCAGAGAGCAACACTAGAATGGCACAAGCAAAAGCAGTGACTTTACCAGTCAGGCACCTACTACTACACGAAGGGAGAGGAGAAGCAAATCCCAGGCCAGCCCACCAGCATAGAAATGGGTAAAAGAACAGTCTCATTGGATCAGGCCAAAGGCCCATTTAATCCACCTTTCTTTATCTCTCAGTGGCCCACCAGATGCCTCAGGGAGCACACAAGACAATAAGTTACCTGCATCCTGCTGCCACTCCCCTGCACCTGGCCTTCTGAGGTAGTCTATTTCTAAAACCAGGAGGTTACACATACCCCTCATGGTCTGTAACCTGTGATGGAATTTTTCTCCAGAAATCTGTCCAATCCCCTACCTCAGTGGTTCCCAAACTGTTGGGTTGTACCCCACTAGCCAGGGAAGCACTTGTCCCTACCCCTTCATGGGGCAGGGGGGAGGCAAGAATGCAATCCCCAGGATTGTGCTGCTGCCAGGGAGGTTGTTTTTTTAAAAAACTTACCAGAGGGAGTGCTGGCCTCCAGGGCAGGGTGCGGGGAGCCCTGCAGACACCTCTGCAGGACTGTCCAAGTCTCCGTAACAGTAGAAAAGCGACTGAAAACCACGAGTGGTTTTCAATTTTTTTTTGTATTGTCATAGAGGGTTGGAGAGACCTGCAGTGGCACCTGCAAGGCTCCCGCCCCCCCCCCCAAACCAGCACTCCCTCAGGTAAGTTGAAATATCCCGCTGGCAACAGAGCGATCCTTACTGTGGCAGCAGAGCAATCCTGCTGGCAGATCCTGCTGGCAGCAGAGCGATCCTTATACACTTACTGTGCTCCCAACTCCCTTGTAGGAGTTTGGAAAGCACTGCCCTAGCAGATCTAGTAACATGAGAGGGCTCAATCCTATCCAGCACCGGTGTAGCCACTGTGCAACCCTGAGGTATGAGAACAAATGTTCCCATACAGGAGGCCTCTGGGACTGGTCCCACCACCACACGATGCAGTGTATGCTCCATCATTCTTCTCTGCTACCATTGCGTCTGCTGATAGCCGTCCGGCAGAGCTGTTCCGTGTGGTGCGGGGCCTCCTCCATCAGGCCCCTCCAGTAGATCAGGAGGAAGACACGGGCAGCTGCTGTGACGTGTTTGTGCAACATTTCGCAGATAAAATCGATCGTATTCGTCACAACTTGGATGCCACATTGACAATGTCTGACAATGTCCCCTTGGCAACTGCTTGTCCAGTGTTGTGGGATTCTTTTCAGCTTGTGCAATCTGAGGATGTGGACAGACTCCTTTGGAGTGTGAGGCCGTCTGCCTGCCTGTTTGATCCTTGCCCGGCTTGGCTGATAAGAGCGGACCCGGGGTGGACTGGCTGAGTGGATGGGAGGGTGGTCAACTCTTCCTTGGTGGAGGGGACATTGCTGCTCGCTTTGAAGCGGGCGGTGGTTCGCCCCCTCCTGAAGAAGCCCTCTCTGGATTCTACTGTGCTGAATAACTACCGGCCAGTCTCCAACATCCCATTTCTGGGCAAGGTAATTGAGCGGGTGGTGGCGGCCCAACTCCAGAGGGTCTTGGATGAAGCAGATTATCTGGACCCTTTTCAATCTGGTTTCAGGCCGGGCTTTGGGACGGAAACTGCCTTGGTCGCCTTGGTGGATGACCTACGCTGGGGACTGGACAGGGGGAGTGCATCCCTGTTGGTCCTGCTGGACCTCTCGGCGGCTTTCGATACCATCGACCATGGTATCCTTCTGGGCCGATTGGCCGAGTTGGGAGTTGGAGGCACCGTTTTGCGGTGGTTCTGCTCCTACTTGGAGGGTCGGTCCCAGATGGTGGTGCTGGGGGATGCCTGTTCAACACCCTGGCCCTTGAAGTGCAGGGTGCCGCAGGGTTCAATTCTGTCCCCCATGCTATTTAATATCTACATGAAACCGCTGGGAGAGGTCATCCGGGGCTTTGGAGTGGGGTGTCATCAATATGGTGATGACACCCAGCTCTATCTCTCCTTTCCTCCAGACTCCAGGGTGGCGGTTGAGGGCCTGGAGCGCTGTCTGGAAGCAGTGAGGATCTGGATGGGGGCTAACAAGCTGAAATTAAATCCGGATAAGACAGAAGCTCTCCTGGTTCAGAAATCCTCGATGCAGGTGCTAGATTATCAGCTTGCTCTGAATGGGGTTGCACTCCCTCTGAAGGAGCAGGCCCGCAGCTTGGGGGTCCACCTGGACTCGCAGCTGCTCCTGGACTCCCAGGTGGCGGCTGTGGCTAGGGGGGCCTTCTCGCAGCTTCGGCTGGTGCGCCAGCTGCGGCCGTACTTGGATCGTGCAGACCTGGCCAAGGTGATCCATGCTATGGTGACATTGAGGTTAGATTATTGTAACGCGCTTTATGTGGGGCTGCCCCTGAAGACGGTTCGGAAACTGCAATTAGTGCAGAATGTGGCCGCCCGTGTGGTCATTGGAGCTAGGCGGTTTGACTCTGTCAGTCCGCTTCTCCGGGGGCTACATTGGCTGCCCATTCGTTTCTGGGTCCAATTCAAGGTGCTGGTCTTGACCTTTAAAGCCCTATACTGCTCTGGGCCAGGCTATCTTAGAGATCGCCTACTCCCGTACAATCAGGCTTGTCCTCTCAGGTAATCAGAGAAGGCCTTTTTACATGTGCCGCCACCCAAAGAGGTACGTGGGGCGGCGGCAAGAAATAGGGCCTTCTCAGTAGTGGCACCAATGTTATGGAACTCCCTTCCCCTTGACTTGAGAATGGCTCCCTCCCTTGAGACCTTTCGGCGAGGCCTGAAGACCTAGTTGTTTACACAAGCCTTCTGACTCTATGGCCTTTCTAACATCTTTTATACATCTTTTAGTTTTTTACAGGTGTGATTTCTCCTTGAACTGCTGTTTTATGCTCTTTTTATTCTGACTTTTATCTGATTACTGTTTTTATGGTTTCTCTTAATGTGTTTTTAATATGTTTTTATCTGTTAAATTATGTTTTAATCTGTTTTGTTTTTTTAATATGTTGTAAGCTGCCCTGGGTCCCTTTGGGGAGAAGGGCGGGATAAAAATAAAGTTTATTATTTCATTATATTATTATCGCCACAGCTGCACTGGCACTGGAAAACTGGATAGTATTTGGCCCTAAGTCATCATGTGTGTGCAGGGAGACGATGACAGAATTTCCCATTATAGGTATCCAATGCGACCCAATATTGTTTGATAGAAGTACTTCACTGAAAAAGAACTAGTAGCATTTTTCTCCCCAAATGCCTTACTACAGCCTGTTGCCACTTCCTTCAACTAGAGAACTCAGAACAATTGGAAATTGCTGTGCAATTTATACTGGTGTTCTTCAATGTGTACATTCAGGGAGCTGCAAATTGAATTATACCATATAAGTATTGGTAAGAGATTCCCTGGGCCTCCCTATGCTTTATGAGGTATTAAAAACGTCACTTCTAGTTTTGATGAAAAACCATAAATCACATTTTTTTCACCAGTTGCAGTCATCCACAGCTCCCCAGAGGGCAGGGAAGGATACGGTGGGCTTTCCCCACAATTGCAGATAAAGGAACTGCAGATATGCGATCTGTAGATACAGCACCCCCTCCCCCGTACAGTTTTTATACATTTTGAGAAAGTAGCACTTGCGGGAATTCCCTCTTCTACTCAACAATTAAAAGAACATGAACCCTAAACTCCTTTGCATCCAGTATCTCTAATTTAGACCCCAAAGCTAGGTTTTGCAGAACATTTTTGAAATGTTGCTAAAATGTTGCTAAAATTGAAATTGGTGCTTGTCTTCCACCTTTTTCATTAGTTTTTTTAAGAATGCATTTGGCCTCAGGGGAAATCAGAGGCTACTTGCCCACTGTGCTGTTTTGTCATTTAAAACTCTGAAGTTTAAACAATGACTTTAGCAGCACAGTGGGCCTGGAGCTGGAGAGCCTCACATGACTTCCTGGATGTGACCTGGACTGTCTTCAGGTCATATCCAGGAGGTGTTCTAAAGCACAGGGAGACCACTTGCAGCCTCCCTGAGTCTCAGAAACTCTGCAGGAAGCATTTGGAAAGCACTTCCAATTTGCAGATCTTCTGAAGCACGTGGCCTCCCTGCACCTCAGAAAACCTGCCTGAGCCTTCCAACAGGCACTTCCGTTTTGGGGGCCCTGTGGATTCCATTATCCAAGGATATCGGTATCCACAGAGGATCCTGCAGGATACCAAAGGCCAACTGAAATAGCAGTTATAAAGCTGGATAGCCAGAAGGGGGAGCTCAAATTCTCCATACAGCCCCTCAAACTATTTGCTGATGCTGCTTCTTTGAAAGAAACCTTTTTAACCCACTTCTGCCCAGCTCACAGGTATACACATTTGATCCTTGTTGCATATATGCCACGTTGGGCAGAAATCACTTAAAAAGAAGGGTATGCGTATGCGTGCCTGCTGCAACAACACAAGGCAAGAGTTCTGCCACAGGATACATTTTTCTCTTATAGTAAACAGTCTGATTTTCACATACAAAGTAACAATCCCAACAATGGCTTTTGTTCCAAACAGCTTGATATGTTTGGAATGTTGTTACCATCTAGCTCCCAAAGAATAAGTTGACATTGTTACTGCACCAAGTTATGTCTGACAACAGTGAAAGAGATCCAACAATTCATGAAGCTCCAACTGCACCTTGCTTCTGATCAGATAAAATGTATGGCTGTTAGGAAACACATTATCAGAATTCAGAGGTCATTATGAATGCCTGTCTTTTAAAGATATTGAACAAACACTTTTTGGACTATACAGATCTACCACAGCCTGCCTGTTTGTGCCAGAATTTTCTCGTCCCAGTTGGGGTGGGGGTGAGGGATGAACAAGGAAAGCAACAGTCATAATAGTTAAGCTAGCTAAGATTTATAATGCAGACTAATCTTACAAGCTATTAACGGCCATATACATATCCCACCATTACCTCCCTCATGCCAACACTCATCCACCTGTACCTGAACCTTTTCCCACTTACATGCTTTTTACTCATTCCTTTTGCTAAAAGTATTGGTATTCTGGTTTCTAAGGCAAGGCAACTAACAAAACTAGAAGCACTCAAACAAGTTCATTAAAATGTTATGGTAAAAATTTAGAGCAACAGTTAACACATCAAACAATTATCAGTAGCAAAATAGACAATTGAGGGCCCAATCTTATCCAATTTTCCAGTGCCAGTGTAGCTGTGCCAGTGGGGCATGCACTGCATTCTGTGGTAGGGAGGTAGTCACAGAGGCCTCCTTAAGGTATGGGAACATTTGTTCCCTTACCTTGGGGCTGCATTGCAGCTAAACCGTTGTTAAATTGGATAGGATTGGGCCCTAAATTGCCACAGCATCCAAGACCCTCTAAAATAAAAGAGATTTTAATCTCTGCCAGAAAGCCCAAAAGGTTGAAAATAGGCCAGACAGAGAGTTCCAGAGCCCAGTGGTAAAGCACATTCTCAGAAGAAGATCTCAGGTTCAATCTCCTGCATCATCAGACAGGACAAACTAAAAATTCTTGTCTGAACTCCTAGAGAATCAGTCAGTGTTGGCAATACTGAGGTAGACTGACCAATGGTCTGACTCAGTTTCTGAGGACTGGCAACCACTGAAAGGGTCTACTGAGGGATAGCCCCAACAAAGAGGACAGGGGGACATGGAGCAGGGCTTCTATGTGCTCACACAAGCTGATATTGGAAGAGGCAGTCTTTCAATTACCCTAGTAGGCTAAGGCTGTTGAAGGCTTTAAAGGTCAGTACCAGCACTACAGATTCAGCTCAGAAAAAAACTGGAAATCAATGGAGGTGGTAAGCACTGGATTAATATGCCCCATGCAGCATATTCTTGCTGCTGCAGTTTGGGTAAGATTTCTGATAGCAACTTTTCAAAATGTCACTGCACTTCTCGAAAGGTACAATTTGGATGCCACTTTCAACACAATCCTATGTATTTCTACTCAGAAATAAGCCCCACTGAGTTCAATGGGACTTGCTCAATTACTTGCAGGTAAGTATGAAAAGGACTGCAGCCCAAGGCATGTATTTGCCACTCCCCTTATGTCATTACCATAGCACTCTTTTCTGGGCATCCATCCTGGCTTCTTAAAGCCAAGAAAGAAAAGCAGGATAGCTGCTTCCCACTAAAAGAAAGAGCACCATTGCTTTATCACTTTATTTGCTACAACATGCTAAAGTGATGATGGTACAGAACTACACAATACTCTTTAACTTCACAGTTGCTCTTCCTCCACAGCTTGGGAAAATGTTATCAGAGTAAGACCTTTTCCACTTTCTTGGTCACAATGAGGTAACTGCTGCTTGAAAAGAAGATCTGGAGATCTTCATATCTTGACCAGGGCTGTAGCAATCCTCTCTTAGGAGCATAAATGTCACTGTGAATTCACCTAAAGATTATTTGAACTTAAACAGCAATTTAAAACATTTCATTTAGTCTACTGCAGTGGTTCTCAAACTTTTAGAACTGGCATTCACTTTTTAGACTGATAATATGTCAAGACCCACTGGAAGTCATGTCATGCATGACCAGAAGTGACATCATCAATTTTTAACAATCCTAGGCTGCAATCCGTTTCACACTTACCCAGGAGTAAGTCCCAGCAAAGGACATGCATAGTAGCCTGTTCAATGTACAGATCCGTAACATTTCCCCAAATGCAGTCAGATACCACGATAGCATCAAGTCTAATATATTAAAAGTCTAAGTATCAAGTCTAAAATATTACATATACCACTCTGGGAACTTTTCATTAAAAAGTAATCTATAAATATTGTTAATAAAAAAAAAAATATTGAAATGAATGGGGACTCACTTGAAATTGACTCACAACCCACCTAGCAAGTCCCAACCCATAGTTTGAGAAACACTGGTCTACTGGCTTTAGGGACAATTATTGTACTAAATATAAATTAATACTCCTATTCCCTCAGGTTCCAGACTATTTTAGGATGATTGAAAATATGTAACAAACCACAAAGTAATATTGTCAGACCTGCAAGGGCCTGAATAAGGGGCCTGCACATCATAACCATTGTACTAAGGCTGCAATACTATTATCTGGGAGCAAGCCCCATTGACTACAGTGGGATTTACTTCTGAGTAGACATGCATAGGATGGGGCTCTCAGGTTACAATCCTATCCTCACTTACCTGGGAGCAAGCCCTATTGACCATAGTGGAATTTACTTCTGAGCAGACATGCATAGGATGGGGCTCTTAGGCTGCAGTCCTCTCCACACTTTCCTGGGAGTAAGCCCCATTGACTACAGTGGGATTTACTTCTGAGTAGACATGCATAGGACTGGGCTCTAAAATCAGAAGCAGCCACTGACTCGGGGGACACGGAGCGACACCTGCAAAACCAGTTGGGTGTCCAGCTCCGGCGCTGAGAGTTATGCCACCAGCACCTGGAGCAGGGCCAAAATGGAGGCCGAGGCTGAGCAGGCCCAACTAGGCCCTCCTGGCTGATGCGGGCCGCCGGGCTAAGGGATGGATGAGGGGAAGGACAGGAAGCTCTTCGGCGCTTACTGCTTCACATTCTCGCCCAGGGCCTCGCTGAGGTTCTTCTTGGCCACTTCCAGCTCGCTCACGTACGTCGCCATGGCAAGAGCGCGTCCCAGAAGCGCCCGCCTGCCCGGTTCTCACACCCGCCACGGCGACGCCAACCGCGCTAGCAAAACTTCCGGCGCTTTGTTTCGCGGCTCCCGGCCGCATCGCAGTGCGGTGGGAGAGCCGCGGCCGGCAGCTCTGGGGGCGCGCGCTGCGACTCCACGCCGGTGGCGTCGCTGGAGGGGAGCCTCGCCGCAGTGCGCCAGGGCCTCTCCCTTCGGGCATTCCAGGCGGGGGAGCCAGGCTGAGCGGCTTCCCCCTCCGCTCCCCTGCAGCGCGCCCGCTGCTCCTTCCGTGCGCGTTTTAGTTCTGGGTGGCCGCACAGGGGCTGCCTCTGGGCGCGGAGCTCCGTCGCTCGGACCCCCCGCGGGGCTGCCTGTCCACCTCTGGCAAACGGCACGCCGCTTTGGAGCACTTCTGGCTGGAACCGGGGCGGGTGTCGGCGCTGACACGACCCTCTGGGCTCTTCGCTCCACCACCGCCAGCCATTCAGAGCCCAAGGCCAGGCGGGTCTGCTCAGAAGTAGGACCCATTCAGTTCCATGGGGCTGACTCCTTGCACGGCTTCAGTCAGTCCCACTGAAATCACATCAATGGGTCCGGTTTTCAAGAAAGCTACATGCGATCAGTGTCCCCTGTACCTTTGCACCTGCAGTGTGTGTGCATATGCAGTGTAGAGTATATGCATAGCTTGTATGTATATAGAGTATGTATACTACACACTATATATAGTAGTAGTTGGCAACCTTCAGTCTCGAAAGACTATGGTATCGCGCTCTGAAAGGTGGTTCTGGAACAGCGTCTAGTGTGGCTGAAAAGGCCGATTCGGGAGTGACAATCCCTTCCACACTGGGAGCAAGTGCAGTCTGTCCCTGGCCTGTCTCCCTGGCTATGGGCCTTCCTTCTTTGCCTCTTAGCCTCAGACTGTTGGCCAAGTGTCTCTTCAAACTGGGAAAGGCCATGTTGCACAGCCTGCCTCCAAGCGGGCCGCTCAGAGGCCAGGGTTTCCCACTTGTTGAGGTCCACTCCTAAGGCCTTCAGATCCCTCTTGCAGATGTCCTTGTATCGCAGCTGTGGTCTACCTGTAGGGCGCTTTCCTTGCACGAGTTCTCCATAGAGGAGATCCTTTGGGATCCGGCCATCATCCATTCTCACGACATGACCGAACCAACGCAGGCGTCTCTGTTTCAGTAGTGCATACATGCTAGGGATTCCAGCATGTTCCAGGACTGTGTTGTTTGGAACTTTGTCCTGCCAGGTGATGTCGAGAATACGTCGGAGGCAGCGCATGTGGAAAGCATTCAGTTTCCTCTCCTGTTGTGAGTGAAGAGTCCATGACTCGCTGCAGTACAGAAGTGTACTCAGGACGCAAGCTCTGTAGACCTGGATCTTGGTATGTTCCGTCAGCTTCTTGTTAGACCAGACTCTCTTTGTGAGTCTGGAAAACGTGGTAGCTGCTTTACCGATGCGTTTGTTTAGCTCGGTATCGAGAGAAAGAGTGTCGGAGATCGTTGAGCCAAGGTACACAAATGGACAACCTCCAGTTCATGTGCAGAGACTGTAATGCAGGGAGGTGAGTCCACATCCTGAACCATGACCTGTGTTTTCTTCAGGCTGATTGTCAGTCCAAAATCTTGGCAGGCCTTGCTAAAACGATCCATGAGCTGCTGGAGATCTTTGGCAGAGTGGGTAGTAATAGCTGCATCGTCGGCAAAGAGGAAGTCACGCAGACATTTCAGCTGGACTTTGGACTTTGCTCTCAGTCTGGAGAGGTTGAAGAGCTTTCCATCTGATCTGGTCCGGAGATAGATGCCTTCTGTTGTAGTTCCAAAGGCCTGCTTCAGCAGGACAGCGAAGAAGATCCCAAACAAGGCTGGTGCAAGAACACAGCCCTGCTTCACGCCGCTTCGGATGTCAAAGGGGTGTGATGTGGAGCCATCGAAGACAACAGTGCCCTTCATGTCCTTGTGGAAGGATCTGATGATGCTGAGGAGCCTGGGTGGACATCCAATCTTGGGGAGAATCTTGAAGAGGCCATCCCTGCTGACCAGGTCGAAAGCCTTCGTGAGATCTATGAAGGCTATAAAGAGTAGCTGTCGTTGTTCCCTGCATTTCTCCTGCAGTTGTCTAAGGGAGAATACCATATCAGTGGTGGACCTGTTGGCTCGGAATCCACACTGTGATTCTGGATAAACGCTCTCTGCAAGTATCTGGAGCCTCTTTAGTGCAACTCGGGCAAACAACTTTCCTACAACACTAAGGAGAGAGATGCCACGGTAGTTGTTGCAGTCACCCCTGTCGCCTTTGTTCTTGTACAGCGTGATGATGTTTGCATCCCTCATGTCTTGAGGTACTCCACCTTCTCTCCAGCAGAGACAAAGGATTTCATGCAGCTCAGTGATGATGATCTCTTTGCAGCACTTTAGGACTTCAGCAGAGATGCTGTCTTTTCCAGGTGCCTTGCCAAAGGCAAGGGAGTCCAGGGCCACGTGAAGTTCTTCTAGGGTTGGTTCACTGTCAAGCTCCTCCAGCACAGGCAGGCACTCAATGTTGTTCAGCGCTTCTTCGGTGACTACATTTTCTCTGGAATATAGCTCAGAGTAGTGCTGCACCCAGTGTTCCATCTGCTGCGCCCGATCCTGGATGACCTCGCCTGCGGCAGACTTCAGAGGGGCAATTTTCTTCTGTGTTGGACCTAGGGCCTGCTTGATACCATCATACATCCCCTTGATGTTCCCCTTGATATATATATGTATTTAGTATATATACTATACTATGTAGATTCAGGGTACAGTGTATACACATACACACACGCATATGTCTATGTATACATATAGACACATGTATATGCAGTGTATAGTATATGCATAGTATGTATGTATATATAGTATGTATACTACATATATGTATAGTATATATACTATACTATGTAGATTCAGGGTACAGAGTGTACACACACACATATATGTCTATAGACACATGTATATGCAGTGTATAGTATATGCATAGTATGTATGTATATATAACGTATACAATACACACTATATGTATGTATACATATGTATGTATATGCACACACACACTAGCATGTATATATACTATATATTTTGTGTGTGTGTGTGTGTGTGTGTGTGTGTGTGAAATGCAGTACAGTCCAGTGCGCAGGGCCTTCTTTCTGTCTCAGGACAAAGCGAAATCGGGCTTTGCAGCTCCCCCGCCACGCTGAGCGGGGCAGGGCCACGGGACCTCCTTCCGAACCAAGCAGCCCCTGGCTCGGGGCGCGAGGCCTCCTCTTCCCCGCCAAGCGCCCTGGGACTGGAGTGCGGCCTTCTGCGTCCGCTCCTCCTCCGGGCTCCGCCCCCGCGCTGCGCCACCCGGAGCTTTCCGTTGGCCTCGAGGTCGTGTGGTGCGAGCGCAGCGCAGCGGACTCGCCTCGGCTCGGCTCTCTGCGCGTGCCGCGACCATGCCGGGCCTGCTGCTGGGGGACGAAGCGCCCAACTTCCAGGCGGACACCACGCACGGCCCTATCCGCTTCCACGACTTCTTGGGGAACTCGTGAGTAGAAGCGGCGGCGCCTGGGCTGCCTCCTCAGGACCGAGCGGAAGAGCAGTTCCCAGCCCTTCGCCTCCTGCGGGGGCTGTCGCAGGAAAGGCCCGGGGCTGGAACGCTCTCTGTGGGCAACGGGGGAAGCTCTCGGCTCTGAGGAAACCCGTTCAGAGAAGCCCCAGTGAACGCAAAGGGAGTGGCGACGGGCTTCAGCTGGAAGCCTGCGGGTCCTACAGAGGAGCAAATCTCTTGAACTTGCGGCCCAATCCTGTCCAGCAGTGCAGCCCCAAGGTGAGGGAACAGATGTATGTCCCCCTACTCTGGGGCTGCCTCCCCACCACAGGATGCTGGCCGTGCCCCACTGGCACTGGAAAACTGGGTGGGATTGGGCCACCAGTGGGATTTCCTTCTAAACGTTCCGAGGAGTGTGCTGGATGCTGTATGTCGGGGAAATGATGGGTTTCTGAACCTGTACATGATGTGGATAGAGAAACTGCCTCTCCACACATTGGGACTTGGTGTCATTCATTGAAGTTGATGGGTGGTTGGTTCAGGACGGAGAAAAGGAAGTCCATGTACTGTAACATATACTTCATTTACAACTTTCATTGCCACAAGAGATGGTGGTGATCACTGGCTTTTAAGGAAGTTAGACAAATGCATGGTGATGATCACTATGAATTGCTGTTACCCATGACTACCAAACAAAATCCCTGAATAGCAGGTTAAAAGCAAACCATGGAGGAGGGCAGCTGCCTTCATGCCCTTCTTGTGGCTTCCCAGAAGCCTGTGCCTGTTCATTTCGACAGGCAGAATGTTAGACTAAGGGCACAATCCTAACCCAGCACTGGCATAGCAGTGCCAATGGGACATGTGCTGCATCCTGCAGTTGGGTGTCACTCACCCAACTGCATGTTGGGTTGCATGTTGGGAATGTTTCTTCCCTTACCTCAGAGCTGCATTGCCCTTATGTCAGTGCTGGAAAGCACTGACATAAGGGGTTAGGATTGCGCCCTAAGTGACTCTTTCTCTTAGGTCCAAATCCTAACCAACCTTCCAGCACTGGCATAGCTGTGCCAATGGGACATGTGGGTCAACCTGCAGTTGGGTGGCACTCATGGAGACCTCCTCAAAGTAAGGGAATGTTTGTTTCTTTTCCTCGGAGCTGCATTGCTCTTACAACAGTGCTGGAAAGTGGGTTAGGACTGCACCCTTAATTATATTTTTTCTTGTAATTAAAATCAAAATTTAAAACATAAATCCATCTTGAACCTGATTTAGCAGGGAAGCGCTCCGTAACTGTTAGAATCAAATGGATGTATGTTAATTGTTGCAACAGTTGAAGTTTTGGGCTCCATACTATCAGGTTTCATTCCCTAAAATCACAAAGTGAGCATGAGATGCATGGCAACATAAAATGGGGCTCATACTAGAATAACTTGCTTGCTAGTTATAGTGCTTTTTTAAAAACACACAGCCCTCCTGCCTGTTCCTTATTTTCAAAATTCTTCTCTCTTGTTCTGTGATGAAAGCTAAGATTCAGTATTCTAAAGAAAGGTGCTTAGAAGCATGTTGCGGGCAGTCTATGACCTGTTGAGCTAGAACAGTGATTTTCAACCTTTTTCATCTCACAACACACTGAGAAGGTACTTTTTGACAAGTTTTTTGACAATTGACAAGGTCAAGCTGCGCACTGCACAGCCGGGGGGGGGGGCTCACATCCCCCATACTAATATATGACCCTCTTCCAAACCCTTTTGGCACAATTTGCTGTCATACCAATATGCCACGACATAATGGTTGAAAATCATAATATTCAGATTGAATCTTGCTGTCTACCTTGTTTACTAGAAGCAGAGTCAAGTAGAGGACGGGGCAGCCCAATCCTGAGCTGCCCAGCACACAGGGCTGCAGCAGCACCAAAAATGGCTGCCACTGCATCCAGCACATCCCAAGCAGCCGCCACTGCCTCCTTGGGAGAGAGGGACTTTTGTCTCTTTCCCCTGGGTAAGGTGAGTAGCCCTACAATGGGGCTACTCAATTCTATGTCGATCCAAGGATCGGTAGAATTACGAGCCTCCATGTCAGGCAACTGGCCCAACACAGAGGCTTTGGATCCTGTGGAGCAAAGCTCCACCGGTCCTACCTCCCTCCTTCCCTGCTCCCTCCCCCGGCATGCCTCCTCCCAACCCTCCCTCCCCTCGCCCAGGAACACCTCCCCCCTGCCTCCTCCCATGCTCCCACCTATCTCTTCACTGCCTGGCGGTCTGCACTACCATCAAGCAGCAGAGCTTTGGTGCTCCACTGGCGCTAGTCCAGCTCTGGGCTAGCACTGGTGCTCCACCAACACTAAGGGCCACAAACATGCCTTACGGCACATTTGCGACAGTGCACACAGGTGGTGAGCCAGCACACGCTGCATAGGTTTGAGCCCTGAATGTGCCAAATGACTTGCACACCTGCCCTGAGCCAAACTATAGTTGAAGACCACCCTCCAGACACACAGGCTTACTAACCAATGAGACATGAGGGTCTCCTCACGGAGGGCACTTTCTAGTCCTAATCTTAAAAACAAAATAACTTTTGGTTATTTATGACAATAAGCAGCCAAACTTTATTTATAACCTTTTCAGTCTTTCTGAAAGAGAGTGTTATGGAATAAATCCCTCTCAGCTCTGTCTCTAATGTCTTTGGAAAAGGGGTGGAAGGAGAAATACTGTAGCTGCTGCCTTAGGTGGAGATTTCTGATTCCAGGGCCCACAACCAAAGTACGAGATTAAATTTATGAAAGAAATAACAACAACAGGATTTATATACCGCTTTTCAACAAAAAGTTCACAAAGCAGTTACCAGTCTCATCTAACTTTTTAATGAAACTACTGACATTTTTTGCTTCCATAAATGTGCTATGAAGGCTTTGAGAATTTCACAAACTGGTCTCTAGTTTAACTTTATTAATGATCAGTTTTTTTTAAACTGTTTGCACCAAGTGTTTAAATTCAAATGGATCCTATCAGCTGTGTTCCCCTTGTTCAGTTGTGCTGTCCAATCTGCTACACTGAATTTGTAAAGGGAGGAGGTAAAAATGTGTCTTCAAGGCAACAGAAAACATGTCAGGACAGCATGCAGGAACCTCCTCTGTGTGTGCGTGCGTGCGTGCATGCAGGTGGGAGCAGTGCTGTTCTGATTGGAGCCAATAAAATTATATGGATTATTTTTCCTTTTTGTGGTTCAGAATTGCTGAGTCACAATGGGTGAGTCACTGAAAGTATCAAAGGTTGAATTATAAGTTTTTTAGTTTCAGAGGAGGAAGCAAATATGATAAATAGATTTTGGAATAATTAGACCTTATAGCTCAAGTTTCATCAGAAAAATCCTTAAAATGCAGATCTTTCACATTGCATACAACAATCCAACTCCTTGAAATGATTTGAAAAGATAAAGAAATGCCAACTTATTTGCAATTGCATTGTTCGGCTTGTTTGTCCATTTTTGTGCTATCCAGTTTGTTAAATATTTCCTTTATCACTGATAAGTAACACTACAACCCCATAGTTAAGTATTAAAATACATTTACAAGGCAAGCTGCTGATATAAGCTGTGATAGAGGAGCAAAAGAGAGATTGCCATTGCTTGGCATAGTTTGTGAAGACTTTGGGCCCAAATCCTATCCAACTTTCTAGTGCCAGTACAGCTGCAATGCAGCCCTGAGGGAAGGAAACAAACATTCCCTTATCTTGTGGAGGCCTCCATAATTACCCTCCTACCACAGGATCCAGCGCACACCCCATTGGCACAGCTACACCATGGCTGGAAAGTTGGATAGGATTTGGCCCTTTGTGTGCTATGACTGACCAGGGATTGGGTTGTTGTACTGGACTGGTTTGGGCTAAGACTGCAGGACAAAAAAATGTTACACTTGATTAGAGATGTGGAAGCCTTAATAAACCAATGAGGACTTGAGAAGAATTGCAAATATGCCATATGCAGTAATTCATTTTTTGGTTGGGGTATGTTATGTTCTGTGGTAAAAGTCTAACACATCTGCCAGAGCAGGAATATGAAAACAACCCTTACAAAAGGCGCTTGTAAAATGAACCTTGAAACCAAGAGGACAATGTTTCTCAAAATGTGCTCCTAGGAGTTCTAGGACTCCCTGAGACCTCTTCAGGAGCTCCAGGAGCACATCATAAGTGGCTGCCATCTGCAGTGCCACTAGCTGTGCCACTCTATGCATGTGCTTGCACCCTGGGGTTCCCTTAGACTCCAGGCCATTCCATGTTGAAGGAAATCCATTTAAAAAACAATGTCCCTTTGCTCAGCAGTTTAAAAATAGCCTTACATACCTTTATAATGCACTCCATAAAGGAAAGGCTTCAAGGCAGCAAAAAGAATGCATAGAGGAGGTAACTTTGCAATCTTTCATGTGCTCAGGTGGAAGGGATTACTTGCCTCAGAGTGAAGCTGTTTTAAGGGCCTGGAGGGATAGCGAGTAATTGATTGTCTGCTGCTGCATGACATTTTTTGCCTGCTGATTGCCTGCTTCTGATAAGTGAGGACATTGTTAAAGGATGTTTTTCCTTTAATTTAAAGGGCCCTTCTTACCACAGTTGAGATAAAACCATGGGTGAAAAATCCATGTATAATTAGGTTATAACTACTTTCAAAGCTCATTCTACTCTTACTCAATGGGAACTTGCAATTCTTCTCCCAAAGCTTACATGTCACACTTACTCAGCAGGTGCAACTTCCTCCATTCTGTGTCTGAGCCTTTCATGTACTCAGTTGTCAGGATATCTGTGCTTTAAAGAAAGAAATCATTAGGAGAACCCGAAAAGTACAGCTGGTATTTCAGGACCAAATCAAAATAGTATTGAAATTGAGCCTACTTTACACATTGGGATTAGAACCAGTGGCTCATGAAATGTTGCTAAACAGGAACTTTCTCAAAGGGCAATGGGAGGATCTGTACTGTTGTGGATGGTTTCATCTTGTATGGTATATGTGATGCCTTCAAAAACCGAAATCCAGGAAGACTGGTTGTCAGGGGTGAAGGGTGTGTGCAATAGGCATTATGAGATCAATTTCTTTTTTTGACATTGTGTGATATTTCAGTTAAGGTCAATGAAGAGTTGTAGATAAGGGAAAATAAAACTGAGGTGTGGCTTAAGGGAGATAAATGCCAAAGCAGATAACTAAAAGAGGACAAAAGGTAAAGGAAGACAGCTTTAACTTTTCATTTAATCTCAAAAGATACTTTAGATGTTTAGTCTGATTCATTAATAGAAAAATTTAAATGCCTATAGACTACTAGGTTTCAGTGCTACCTTCTCATCACTATCTACTGCTTGCTTATTTTTCTTTCAGATGGGGAATCCTCTTCTCTCATCCACGAGACTTTACTCCAGTTTGCACAACAGAGCTTGGTCGAGCAGCAAAGCTGGCACCAGAGTTTGCCAAACGTAATGTTAAAATGATAGCCCTCTCTATCGATGATGTCAATGACCATCTTGCTTGGTGCAAGGTATTGTACAGTGAAATAAGAGCAACAGTGAAATGAATTAAATTACTAGACCATACATTTCTTTAGCAGTTGGAATATACGTACAGGGCATTTCACATTATATACCGGGGTTATTTTCCAGGGTCCTCTGCAGATAATAAAATCCACTTATGATGAAATCTTAGGTCTCAGGGCGCTCTAGTCCTCTGGAGACTATGGGAGCTGTGAACTCGTCACTTCCGGAGGATGTTCTGAGGGCTGGGGAGGCTTTAGAACAGGGGTGTCAAACTCATTTCAAATAGAGGGCCAAATACCATTCATGATCCCTGCTGAGGGCTGGAAGTTATGTCATTAGGCAGGAAGTGATGCCATTTAACAGGTCATAACCAAAAATAAACACTTTTTCTCACTTAGGAACTCATTAGCTGCAAATGACAGAAGAAAAAAAACACAAATCTTGATTATATTTCAAGTTATGGGAGAGTCCAATTTTCACATCGGCTGCCCTTCCAGCAATAACACCTCAGCACTGTTCAGCAGCTGAGAGCCTGAGGGCTGGATAAAAAGCTTCCATGGGCCACATCCGGCCCCCGGGCCTTATGTCCTACACCCCTGCCTTAGAAAGTAACTTCAGTTTTCAGGGGGAAACCAGAAGTGATGTTTCAGGCCGTTATAAGGCCTAGGGAAGCTTCTGGAAGTGAAAACTCAGGGCTTTGGTGGCTTACCTGGGGGTAAGGGGCAGTTGTCCCTTACCTCTGGCTGAGCCACTTGGGGGCCCTATCTTATGTTGGATACAGTGCAGGTCTCCTGGCCTGCCTGTTCCAGTGCAGTATAGGATTGTGCTGCACATTAATTTGTATTTGCAAGTTGGTTGCTCATTTTGGATATTGGAAGTAGTAATAATGTGACTTTGTTACAAACAGCTTTAAAGCATGAAATGACTTTGAGGTGAGGAAATCACTTCCCATTTTGTTATAAGAAATTCCCCTAATTTGTGATGGGTGAAAGAATTATGATTTGGGACCAGTGTGCTGGGAAGTAAAGGAAGTGTCTCTTGCCAAATTGTCCAATATGTTTTTCTAAATGCTGTTGCTGTTTCAGTCTGTCAAGCCAGCTAGTTATGTGAGAGCACAATGGAAGGCAAGAATATCTGGAATGCAAATGACTACCCTGGTTTTTTTCTGGATCATATTATGTGGTGGGGTGTTTCAGTGCTCATGATAGGGGAGAAAAGACCATTTTGCCCAAGACTTCTTCCAGAGCTTTGCTTGGTGCTTTCTCTGCTTGAGATTGTGAACTCAATATAAAGCAAATGCAAAATGTTTGTTCCAACTGAAAACATCTTTGTTACTGTCTGGAACAGTACTGTCTGTCCTTTTTTTCCTTGGATTCTGGGCAGTAATAGCTTAAGTTGCATAATTAGACCAATAACTGCAGTGCACTTCAGCATGCCTTTTAAAAATTGGGGGATAAGTGCTTCTTCAGAGGCGGAGAGCTAATTTTTGTTTACAGAAAAATGCAGGCAGCCCTGTTGGACTGTTAGGGAAACAGTTCAAAAGCAATAGTTGCATAATACCAGTACAAGTACTCAGATGAGTGAAAGAGCCAAAGTAATGAGAGAGCTGGATTTTGAAAGTTTGCTTCATTACTTTGTGACTTTACTTTTTCCTAGTAAAGATATTGCATTACCTGAGCCCTTATTTACAAATTTTTAAATGTTGTTTACTTGCGTTTTCAGATAGTAAAATAAAAAGCCATCATTTCACTAGAGCACATAAACATGCTTTGAAAATTTGTCATGTACTTTTTAATTGGAAAAAACAATATATAAATAAAAATTAAGTCACATTTTCTTCCTGAAAAAGACAGGTAAATAAAAGTTGGTTATCTCTAGATTAGACATGTTGATTAGCTGAACAGAATTATTCAAGTTTTAATGCTTCAAGATGCAGTCTGTGTTGAATGAAATAATGCTAGTTATGGAAACTGGAAAAATCCATGTTTCAGATTATTTAAAACTTAGATCTGGTTCTAGATAAATTATTTTTGTAGGCAGACATTCAGATTTGAATCGGGTTTCATAGGCATAAAGTGCTTATAAGATGGACTTTGCTCTCTTCAGCAATACCTGCCTATAAATCTATATCAGCTAAGATATAAATCACTAATGTGTACAGGAAAGTTATTATATACCTCATGAGAAATATTGAACTAAAAATATGTTATAATTTAAGAAATCTACCACTCTTCTGTGTAAAAAGACAACAAGAAAAACTTTTAGTTTCTGTGTGAAGTACAAATTGTCAGATACCTGGATGGGCCCTAAGAATAGAGCCTTATGTTTCTAAGGTTTTCCTGTTTAACCACTCCCTCAGTCACACTCTTCTCCAAAACCCCTGTGCTTCCTTTCTTTGCTACTGCCCTACCTTTCCATCCCTAGCCCTACCATTCAGATGTGTTCCATATGACATGGATAGTTGCTTAGTGCAGTAATATTCAGTAGGTGAACAAACTCTGCTTGTGATTACCTGTGAGGATAGCTTATTTGAGAAGAGGCTGTAGCATCTGTCTGTAGAATTTGTAAATGTTTCTGCAACGCTAAATATCATACTACAGCATTCAAGCCCCTTTAAAGAATTTTCCACAATCCAGTCGACAAGTAGCAGCTTCCTTCTGAAAACATCTCCTTACTGTTTGTTTGAACCAGACCGTTAATCATGTTATCTGTAAATCTTCTTGTAGTCTGAAGTTCTACTTGTCCAAAAGAATTTAGATTTTCTTGCTGACCATCGAATCTTGTCCACCTGTGAGAACCATGAAATATTTAGTCAGCTGAGCTGAAAGGCTAGTCTGTCTGTGTAGACAAAGGTGCATTCCTTGACTAACAGCTCAATTTTATTAGTCTACCCTGCCAGTGGAATGCATGTTCCACCAGCGCTGGCTGCTGCAAAACAGCTGTAAAGCATGCTCCAGCAGCACTAGCTGCTGGAATGCTGACAAGAAGGCCCTGGCCTTCCCACGGCCAGGCAGGCTGGGGCCAGGCAGGCCTTCCCATGTCGGCAGATCCATGAAGACCTGCTGGAGCAGGCAAACCTGTGCAGGGGGTGGAACGGGACAGGGAGAGGGTGGAATAGGAAAGAGGTGGGTGGAACAGGGCCATGATGGGGCATTCTATGGAGCATGCTTGATTCATACTGGGTTCAGACCAGACTTACTGTGGCATTCAGTATTGCTTTGTGTTAACTGAGAATGCCCTAGATCACCATCTAGTAGTTGCATGTTGCAAGGAAAGATTGGTAGTGGTGGGTAAACTGTCTTTTCAAAGAGAGTTGTTTGCTATTACTGATGAACTTCTGGGGAACCCTTGCTCAAAAGCAAGCAAGGTATTAAATACCTATTTTTAATTAGAACTATCTTGCAATGCTTGCCATTTGTTGGCTTTGAGCATGGGTTCAGCTATTGTCAAACGTTTCAACCTCGAAAGCCCTTTATGCTCCTAAACGGAGTCTTTGGGAGCCCCACTTGGGCATGTACAGAGTTTTGGGGAGTCCCAGAGTGCCAGTGCATACACAGAATGATGCAGCACTGAACAGATACTGGCCACATGGTGTGCTTGTAGAGTACCTGAAGTGGTCTAGGGGGACTCTTTGAGAAATACTAGGTTAAAGCGACTTCCAGAGACAGCAGATCTTGACTTTTTCAGTTGTTCGGACCATAAATGACATTAAGACCTGTGGTAACCTGCTTGTGACTTGGCACTAACTGTGTAATTAGAATGTGGGTGACGCTCATTTCCCCATTCTATAGGACATCAATGCCTATAATGGAGATGAGGCCACAGAGAAGTTGCCCTTTCCAATTATTGCTGACTCAAAGCGAGAGCTTGCAGTCCAGCTGGGCATGTTGGATCCAGATGAAAGAGACAAAGATGGCATACCTTTGACTGCTCGTGTTGTAAGTATTGAATGTCTTTCTACATTGCATCCTTGGAGCTTGTATTCTTCTCAGTTGTTGGGACTTACTGAATTATTAGATTTTTTTATTCTCTCAATAGTCATTATTATTTAGATACAATTAGACATCACCTGTAGTAACTGTAGATGACTCAGGATCTAAACCCTCCTGCTTGATATTCCATACAAAGTAGTCTCTTGTCAAGGAAAACTAGTGCACTAGCTGACAGAGGATGGTATGTCTGTCTACTTTAGATTTAGGTGACTTGGGGCGCAATCTTAACCTAGGGTTAGACCCAGGAGGGTCACAAACATGCTGTAAAGCATGTTGCATCTCCTCAGGAGTCCTTTGGGCTGGTGCAGGGATGCGCACCGGCCCACAGTGGCCGCACCCGGCCTCTGCACCAACTTAGGAAAGGAGGGTTGCGTTGGCTGAACTCAGCCAACACAGAGGTCTGGGGTGGGGAGGGTGGTGTTCTGGAGTAGGCGGAGCTCGATCCCAGGAGCAGGCAGGGAGCGGGAGGCAGGGCTGGAACCCAGCTATTATGCCAGATCCGAACCCCATTCCCTGAGTAGTGTGGAGCAGCTCCAAGCCGCTCTCCTCTGACTTATAACACCTCCAGAGGTAGCGCAAGTTCGAGGAGACACATTGGGGGCTATGGTGGCTTACTCAAGGGGAAGAGGAAGAGTTTCCCCTTGCCTCTGGCTGAGCCACTTCAGGCCCCAGTCTTGCACTGGATACAGTGCAGGCCTCCTGGCCTGCCTCTTCCAGCACAAGATAGGATTGCACTGTTGATTTCAAACACCAGTTTCAGCATTGCCTTCTGGTTTGCCCTCTGGAATGACAGTATGTCTCCATTCCTTGCACATAAAATGAACATAAGCAACCTACATTGTGGGGTTGTTGCCTGCATGAATATGAAACTATTGTAATGTGCCTAGAGTTTTAGGGATGGGGCAGGATACAAATGTAAAAATTAGGTGAAGTAACTTTTCCTGGTATCAGTATGCTACAAAGCAGATTATACGAGAAATTGGTGGAGCTGAGGTTTCAAGCTCAAGCCCATAACAGCTGAACTTTCTTGTAGCTCACTGGACACCAAACCCTGGCCTGTAGGCCAGATCCGGCACCCAAGCACAGCCTCCCCCCACATGAACGGAGTTTATCATTCCGTGGGGCAGTCTGATATGTTTGTTGTCAATCTCCCCAGAACTTCACACCAGGCAGCCACTTCTGCTGTCCATCACCCCAACAGGCTCTGTACCCAGATTTCTGGGCAGATGCAGTTGCCCAGCATGAAATTCTAGTGAGATTGGCAACAAAGTCCATGATAGGTTACAAGCTATGATCGGTATGTGCAACCTCCTGGTTTCAGAAGTAGTCTATCTCAGAATGCCAGATGCAAGGGAGTGGCAACAGGACACAGGTCTCTTGGTGTCTTATGTGCTCCCTGAGGCATCTGGTGGGCCACTGTGATATACAGGAAGCTGACTAGATGGGATTGTGGCCTGATCCAATGGGGCTCTTCTTATGTTCTTAAGAAATCAGGCTGTTCTGCAAAATGGTAAGCTCCATTCATGCTAGGGAATTTATTTTTCAGTGTGCAGCAGTCTTGAGTTTGGAGATTGTTTTTATAGCAATAACAAGTGGTTTGGGGAACAGAAATCAGTTGTAACAAAATGATATTTCTCATCTCTGATCTGCTAATCTTGCCCTCTGTTATGTCTTGTGGGCACTCAGAAGCACAATCTGCTAAGACTTCTGCCAAATCGCACTGAAATATACGTGACGCAAACATACACATGAAGCATTTCTGTGAGGTTTTCCCTGCCTTTTAGATGAGTATCCTTTGTGGGAAGCATTTGGGACACAGAACAGTCTCATTTCTTTTCTTTCTTTTTGTAAACCACTTTGAGAATTCTTTGTTTAAAAGCAGTATGTAAGTACATTGAATAAAATAAATAACGTCCATCAGAAATGCTTCTGATGCTAACAGCTAAAGAAATAGACTTCGCTTTGCTAAGTTAGGGCTGCAGATGTAAGGCAAAGGATTATTTACTTACTTACTCCTCGAACGGACCCAAGGTGGCTTACAACAATGATTAAAGACATGATTTACAAACAAGATAAAAACAATAAGGCTGCGATTCTCAAACTCACAGAGAATTTGAGGACTGCAGTAAGTCCTTACAGGGGAGGGGGCAGGCAGCGACACAATCCCCAGGATTGCGTCATTAAGGGGGCTGCAGGGACTGGCATTTACTTACTAGTCCCTGCAGCAGACTTCCAGGGGTGCAGGGAGCCCTGCACTACCTTCTTCAGAGCTCCCTGAAGCTTAAAAAGTAAAAGCACAGCAATTACTTCCGCAAAACCGGAAGTGGAGCACAATCGCTTCGCTTTAACTTTTTAAGCTTCGGGGAGCCCTGCAGACACTTACACAGGGCTCCCCGTACCCCAGGGAGGCTGCTGCATGGACTGGTGAGTACATGCCAGTTCCTGCAGCCCCTTAAGGGGAAAAAGGCCAGGGCCCTTTGGCTGGGGCATCACGACGCCCCAGTTTGAAAAGCCCTGGATTATAGGAACAAAACTAAATTGAAAGTCTAAACAGAAGAGTTTCTACTAATTTCCACTTTAAAAAGTGCCCCAGATGCATTTGTTTATTATCATGGAGAGAACTATAATTCTAAAGAGGGATTAACAGAGAAAGAGTGGAGCTGAAAACAGATGTTTAGGTTCTCATTCTTTGGCTTTGTTTTTTTAGGTGTTCGTGTTTGGCCCAGATAAGAAACTGAAACTCTCCATCCTCTACCCAGCAACCACTGGCAGAAACTTCGATGAAATTCTGCGGGTAATTGATTCCCTTCAGCTAACAGCTGCTAAGAAGGTTGCCACTCCAGTTGACTGGAAGGTAGCTATCTATTTGTCATTAAGCCTGTCTAATTCTTTGGTTTGTGCAAGTTGAACAAAAGTTGTCAAAAGGCAGTATGTTCCTCAGGGCGCAATCTTAACCCCTTATGTCAGTGATTTCCAGCACTGACATAAGGGCAATGCAGCTCTGAGGTAAGGGAACAAACATTCCCTTACTGTGAGGAGGCCTCTGTGAGTGACATTCAACTGCAGGATGCAGCACATGTCCCATTGGCACCGCTATGACATAAGGGGTTAGGATTGAGCCCTCAGAGGTCAATCTTAGCCAGCTCAAAGGACTTTCATTGACTTCTGGGTGTCACAAATATACCGTAAAACACATTCACACCACTTCAGTAGTCAGGAAGGCTGGCACGAGGGCATATGCTGGCCTCTCTGCGCCAGATTCCTGCCAGCCAGGTATAAGTTCACAATGGTCTAGGGAAGCCGGAGCAGGGTTTGGGGAGAGTGGGTGAAGGGCAGGGGAAGCCAAATGGGAGTGTTTTTTGGGGGTAGGCAGGCTGGTGGGTGGACTGCACCCAGGGGTGGTGGGACCAGCCTCCGGCACTTAGGCCAGATCATAACACTCCTCCCAAGCGGCCCAGCATTGCACCGGGCTGCTTGGATTTGCGCCAGCGAAAAGTGCAGATCAGAGTAGTACCATTGGGGTGGTGGCTGTGCAACATGGAGTAAGGGAAATTAAATCTCCTTACTCTGTTGTGCAGCAGTCACCTCCTACCCTGTGCTAGATTCAGTGCCAGTTGGCCTATTCAGCGCAGATTAGGATTGGGCTGCCCATTTTGTGGGAGTCTCTAAATGCAGCTTCTGCTTTCTGAAAAGGGGAGGGAACATACAAAACAAATAGGATGAACTACCCAAGAGAAGGCAAGGAGATAGTTGCACAATCTTGTGACTTTTATGCAGTTAGCCAAAGCAGTTTCTTCTGGGACCCCATTGAAACTATTTGTATCAACCTAAATAAGGATGCAATCCTACACACACTTTGAATGAATACAGATACAGAACCTATCAGTCCCCAATGAATACATCAGGACTTCTGAATATACCTGCATAGGATTGTGCTGTAAGTTGCTGAGAAGATTAAAGTTTAAAATATGCAGTCATGTCTCTGAAAGCTGCAACATCAAATGGGCCATCCAGGCATAGCTCTTTAATGGGAATACATGAGCTTTTTGTTCCCAGCTTAAGGATGTTGCTCTTATAGTTCCTGAGTCATGTTCCACTACCCTGTTACTGTCCCAGAACAAATTTCCTACTTTTAGAAAAAGAAAATCGTTATGTAACGTTAAAATAGCAATTCAAATGGATGTTTGAACATTCATTTGATCAGTTCCTGAGTTTGGACTCTGAAATGTAAAGATTTTTATTTGTGCTTGTAGAGAGACAATATTGAACAGGTCCTTTACCTTTATTGGTGAAAGTAGGGGGATGGATTTCTAGGTGCCTCAATCCTATCCAACTTTCCAGAACCGGTGCAGCCACAATGCAGCCCCGAGGTAAGGGAACAAATGTTTCTTTACCTTGAGGAGGGCTCCCCATGGTAAACTGCCTGTGACTGCCTCCCCACCACAGGATGCAGCACACGCCCCACTGGCACAGCAGCACCAGCACTGGGAAATTGGATAGGATTGGGCCATAAATCTAGTTTGTATCTGTGCAGCCTTAATCATTGACTAGGTATCTATCTATAGCAGTGCTCCCCAAACTTCTACAAGGGAGCACTGTAAATGTCCGCAGGGATTATGTCAGCAATTCGATCCCCAGGATCGTGCTGCTGCAGAGGTAGGATTGCATTGCTGCCTTATCCCCATCCCTTAAAGGGACAGGGACAAGTGCTTCTCTGGCTAATGGGTCGCAGCCCACCAGTTTGGGAACCATGGATCTACAGCATATGAAATGTTCTGGATGGAGAGGCTTCCATAATAATTACAACTTTAGGAATAGCTTATGTTCTGGATCAGTGGTTCTCAAAAAGTTCCCTGTCCCTTTAAGGGGTGGGGGAAGGGGAGAGGCAGAGGATAGCATCTTTATGGGGGTGCTTTCACTTACATTCAAGTGCAGGAGGTGTGGGGAGCCCTGTGAAGCCCTCTGCAGCACTCCCTGAGGCTTGGAATCTTTAGTAACAGTGGGCGCAAAGCATTTCCGTTTTGCAGGAAATGCTTTGCGTCCACTTTTACTGACTGTTCCAAGCCTCGGGGAGCGTTGCGGAGGGCTGTGCAGGGCTCCCTGCACCCCCTGCAGCAGCCCTACCTACTTGAATGTAAGTGAAAGGACCCCCCCACCTTAGCGACATGATCCTGGGGATTGCGTCGCTGCCCTAGCCCCTCCCCCTGCATGTACTTACTGAGGGAGTAAAGCTCCCTCAAAGTTTGAGAACCATTGTTCTGGAGGATGATAGTGTGTTTTTGCGAATATTTCCTGCGTTAATGGAGTGAAGGTTTTAGACATCCTAGTCTAACAGATAAGAATTGAAGAATTAAAGTTCTGTGTGTCTAGAGCCACTTGACTCTTACCAAATGCTTCCCCCTCTTCCTTTCCTCTTGAGCCTGGAGACCAGGTCATGGTAATTCCAAGCCTACCAAATGAAGAGGCCGAAAAGCTGTTTCCAGGTGGAGTTTGCACCAAAGAACTCCCATCAGGGAAGAAATACCTTCGCTACACCCCTCATCCTCAATAGGAACTGTGAAGAAAGAGTGAGCAAACTAAAACATAGTTGATTGGGGCTTTGTAAAACATGGTGTTAATCTGTTTTATGGGAAAGTATGTTTGAAGAAGTTGTTGTGAAGGTCAATAGCTAATCATTCTCCTTGGTTCCTCTCTTCTGAACACAGTGGCTGAAAGACTTTGATCTGGGTTATTCAGCTAGCCATAGCATAGATTTTTTTTTCAATTGGTCAGCTGTTTTGGATCTCTGCTTGCAGCCAAGTCTATGACACTGAACCAATGTTGGAATTAATTTACTCTAAATGAATAATCAATTTTCTATTCACCGGCCACTTCTGTACACATTTTTTAGATATGAACTCTTCTACAGTGGACAGTGTTTTTTTAATAAATGGGTGAACAATATTTTGTGCTGCTAAATGTTCATGATTGAACAAAGGCAGTTAATCTCAAAATAAACTTCTATGCATATAACCATGTATTATGATCTAAAGGCTCCAAAGATAATGTAGTCAGCTTTTGAGCATAACCCCTCAAAAAAAAAAAAAAAAATGAGTGGATTGCTACAAGCAGCCATGTGCCTTTTAATGCAAATAACATAATCTTCTGTACTAATCAAAAGCCTAATTCTGTTCTGTATGCAGGACATTAAGACTCATGGCTTTACAAAAAAAAATTCTCAACTGCTTTTGTTTTGCCTTCTTTTAGTCCGATAATAAAACTAGCCTTTATCACACCTGGGATTGTGTCTGCTGTTCACTCATATGTAAACATGTAAAATCATGCATTTCAAATACAATTTGGGTACATCATACAATTGGCTAGAATAGAGTTCAGAGTAGAAATACCAAAGAATTGTGATACCCTCTGTATGCCAAAATAGTAATGACAAAATACTGGATGGAAACAATCCGACTGCAGAGGTTTCTGTGGAATCCAGAAAATATAAATGCTGTTCCTCCACCTTAGAAACCACAACCTTGTATTCTGCCAGGCCTTCCTTTTGCTGGTAAATTATGTTGGGTGAAACACTGCTTTGTGTTCCCTGTAATTTTTACAGGGAGTGTGCAGAGTGCACAGGAACAGCTCAGCAGTGCTATGGTTTCTCTTCTTCCCCCCCTTGCTTCCTGGGTACCTCTCTCCGTGCCATTTTCCCTGATCAAGAGTCTTTTCCCATGAGCCTTGTAATGGAAAATACAGGCACCTGCATTTTTCTGCTGATGAGGCATTTTGATTAAATGACAGGGGGGCAGAAGAGACAGTGCTGATCAAGATCGGAGCCCCTGTAGTTGCTTAATTTTTTTTTGTTTTTGAAGTCTGAGCTGATCACTGTCTGTGATTAAGGCCAAAACAGTTGTGAACTAAATTATCTGCCAGTCACTCAGGTCTTATCAAACCACACTGCATGCTAATTTCTACATAATACTGGAAATTAAACAACTGGATCTGTGGACTAAGAAAACCAACCCTTACCCCAAGGTGATCTCCAGCCTGCACCTAACCTGCACTGGGTACAGCGCAGGCCACTGTGGATTAGGCCACTACAGGTTGGGATTGTGCCCTAACTTAACGCTGGAGAATTTAAACCTTGCTTTGTAGCAATCACTGTTGCATTAGTTTAGAAGCTGGGAAGCATTTGTAACCTCTTGGTGATGCTACAAGATAACTCCTACACAAACATTACTTTCCAGTGAACATGTTAGACCTGTGGGAAAATAACTTACTGTGCAAAGAATGAGCTTTTTAAAAATGTGATTACTAAAAATTTTGCAAGCTGAACTTTGTATCTGTTATCATTGGTCTTATTATAGCCAGATTGTTTCTGGCCCTTCCAAGAAAGGAAACTCTTGTGTGATTATTCTAGCTGCTTGTTGATATGGATAAAATGAATTATGCCAGAATTATGCATTTTATCTCCTGTTCTGGTAAGAAAAGATCACCTACTATTTAAAATATTCCAATTAGCAATGAGTGGGAAGGTGGATCAAAGTGGTTTGGCCAATATGAACCTAGAAAGGTGAGGGTAGACTTAGAACAAGTGGCAGAAGGTCCTTCCCTCACATTAAACACTTAGCTACAGTTATGTGTGTTCACGTAAATACAAAATGTACACTTACTGCTGGAATGTTAAAAACAACTCCTTTACAATGGAAAGGATTGTGTAAGGTTACACAGGGGGTAGTAACCATGTAGAAAACTAAAATTGTTCTGACTCTGCGCCTTTCAGTTAACATATGAGACTATTGGTGGATACCTTGATACAGTTTAATCTTTTGAAATCACAGGAACATGGAAGAACAGAAAAGATCCAATGAATCCTTTGAGATAGCCTCTTACTTATGAATATGCACAGAATTGTGCTGCAAGTCTCATTAACTTCAGTAGGACTTACTCTCTAGTATGTGGGCTTAGGATGGAAGCATCAGTGGTAAATTTTTTAGAATTCCAACTTGCAGCATGATATTAATGATATAATAAATTGGTCCATTTTTAAACTGACTTGCTAAGACAAATGGTGGAGAAGTTTTAAAAGACAAAGCTATCTTCAGATTAGTCTCCATTATAGTTTATTTTTGTATTATATACTCTATAGAGGAAAAGGAATAACTTTGCAAGAGTGTGTAGTAATTATTCGGCTGTAACATTTGAAGTTTTGCAGAGAAGATTATACTAAAGCAGAAAATAATGTATACTTTGACAAATCAATGATGCAGTTAAATGTGTGTTTTAATTATTTTTTATTTTTTATTTGGCATGCATTCTGGTTTTAAGAGCAGCTGGAGGGGTGCGTGTGCATGCAAATGAGGAAATCTGGACATAAACCCAAGAGTGCAGTTGGGAGCTGGTGAATGGAGCTCTGGAATTTCTACAATAGTGCTGCCTTTGAAACATTTTCAGAATTTCAGCCAAGAAGCAGCATCAGACTCAGCAAACTTGAGAAATTTGACTAGGGTTATATGTTAATGTGTTTTCAACATATTTCCCAAGGGCTACCTGAGAGACAGTATGTAGCTCATGTTATAGTAAGGCTACCATCTTAGGCAAACTTGCCTGGGAGTAAATCCCAGTGGGATTTGCTTCTGAGTAAATACACCTAGGCTACCACTTTCACAGATTTCTTATTTTGGATATTTTTTAGTTCTGTTTTTTAATTTGTATATATTTAAACTATTTCAATCACTCCAAGAATTTTCTGTGAAATGAGCTAGATCAGCATTTCTCAATGTTTGTCCCCCACTGTTCCACTTCGCATGGTCCACGTACTGGAAATACCACCGGAAATAACCAGCAACGATGTCGTCGTCAGTTATTTCCAGGTTGGGGGGGGGGGGCCAGATGCAATACTACAACCACCAGTAAGAGATTCAGGGCAGACAGAAATGCTTTTTTGAGCATGCAAAAAGTGCCCAATTAGCTGAGCCTTGCTGTCTGTCACATCGCATTGCTGGTTTCACTGCCAGACTGTGGGTGTCTGGGGTTCTTGTGAGTACCACCTTAAGTACCACTACCTTAAGTATCACTGATGGTAACCGTGCCACTGGTTGAAAAACATTGAGCTAGATCTTTAAATTAAGTATAATAAACTTCAAAGTAGGCATAAGTGTCAGGAGAAGAAAACATTCTAAGTGTAAAGTTGTTTTTTGTCGGCAGTGGTTATGAAAGACAGTATCATGATGAATGCCTGTACTTCAATATTTACCACTACCCACGGCAAAACCCATATTTTCAAGTTCTGCTATAGGGTTAGAAACACTTGTGTCTTTAAGCAACTTCATTGTAATAGGCTCTGAAGTTCTCTACTTGGATTGAAATTCCTTGGATATATAAAAAGGAAGAAAAGAAATGAAAACAGTGAGAAACTAACTTCTACCCAGCAGGAGGTGTCTGGTACTCACGAGGTGCAGCCAGCTTTGTGAAGATGGGAAGCATGATATCCTCTAGCTGCTGCTTCTGATCTAGGAAGTCTTGCATGGTAGGTTCCTTAGCATTTTCAAGCCAATCTGACTTGGCCTGGCAGGCCTTGAGAGAGGTATTCTGCAGAGAGAACAAGAGGGGAGTCCATCAAAGTATGCACAGAGTGAGCTGCATTAATTCACTATGCCAGTGGTACTCAAACTTTTCTGGCCAATGGGTCCCTTGACCCCCTTGGCTGTTGGCCATGACTCCCTATCATGTTCCTGAGGGCTGGAAGTGACATCATTAAACAGGAAGTGGCCAGAATCATATCATTAATTAAATGTAGGTCTTAAAAATATTAATACACAGCAATATACATGCTTTATAAATGATCAGCTGCTGATCACTGTTGGACACAGGATGCTGGAGTAGGTAGATGTTGTCTGGTCCAGGAAGACTCATTTTTTTAACTTTGTAAGCATACCAATAGAATTGTTTTATCAAATGAACTTGGTGAACGCCCAGTCTGACCAATATTATACACACACACACCCCTGTGGACCCCAATCCAACTAGTCATTTCTCCCATCCTCCTTGGCTTTATTAATTTAATGAAAGTAATTTTTTCCAGCAGCTGGTGAGGAAAACAAAAATAGACCATGAAAATATATCAGAGCTGATAAGGGTTTGGCTAGGAAGCTGATTTGTCTCCTGTACTAGGAGATGCACAGCTCAAGCCTATGCATGTCTACTCAGAAGTAAGTTCCATTAGAGTCAGGGAACAGATCAGTCTTTGATTCATCAGAGCAGCCCTCCCCCCGACTTGTTTTTTTGATAAATCATGTGACTAGCTGCATCATGCTTAGCAGATTTAAACCTGTAAACATGGCCACATCTTGGGAGGCTTCTGACTTTGAAGTAAACATGATCATTAGTAATTGCAGCTATTGACACAAGCCAACCTCTGATTCCTCACCAAATTCCATCAGGAGGTACATGATAATTGAGGCACAGGCCTCCAGAGCAATCAAGGAGTCCCCTGCTGCACTCTCCTCAGGGTGCAAAATAATACAAAGTGCTCTTCTCCAACTGAGGATGGACCATCAAAACAGAACAGTTCTTGATGAAATCACCCAACAATAGCTTCTCTGTTTCCCTCAAACCGCAACTAAGAAAGAAACTATTATCTTTCAATAAGCCATAGTACTGTGAGTTCATACATAACAGGAAAATGGTTTCATCAAAGGTGAAAGCAGAAGTTTTCACTCTCCTCCTGCTCTTGTATGCAACAGGAAGAGGGGAGCACACAAGCCTGCAGCAATTCATTCTCATAGCAGAAAACCATGGCTTCTCATCTGATCTCTTCTCTCCTGTGCCATTTTGCTTAAATTTTTTCTAAACAGAACAATCCTGGCCTTTGGTACAATCTTACTTTTGGTCCCTTCTCTGTACATCTGGTTGTTTCCCATTCTCTTATATCTGTTTTGGAACTATGGTCACTGGAATTGTACATTGAGAGCTGGTGTGAATGTACTCACTACAAACATTAGTTTTGTAAATTCCCCATTTACATTTCACCCCAAATTTACACGTCACCCCACCTATGGACTTCTAACACCATCTGAAATTAAAACCTATATTAAAGCTGCAGTCCGATGCACACTTACCTGAGAGTAAGTTCTATTGAATTCAGTGGGACTTACTTCTAAATAGACATGTATAGGATTGTGCAGTTAGACACAGTTAAGGAAACTGTCTGTAATCGGTTTGACATTATGTCAAAATTGACAATTGATATGGTTTGTAATCAGCTAGAAAAACAGAATCAGAAACCACAGTTTAAAGTATAGGTCCAGCTTAGTTATACACATATTTTTTATATATGGATTTGATTCAACACGAATGGCCACTGCAAATGAGAAGGAATGTGCTGATCCCTGGGAGAAGGGGAAAAATGCATCCCTTTAAAATCAGTTTAAAAAACTGAGCAGTCCTTTAACAATAGCCTCCTTAATGAGAGAGAGAGGGCAGCTGGCTGATAATCTATCAATCCTTCTCTCTCCAGGCGACCCCTCCCTTCCCCCTGAGCATGTGAAAGAAAGGTGATCACTTTGCATTGGTGAAGGGAGGGGCTGAGTGAAGCACTTGGAGGAGGACTGATTGATGGTGTCTTCTTAATGACTCTTATCTTACATCACAAAGGTCAGCAAGGCTGTTTTTAAATCACCAGAGCAAGGAGAGTTTGTTTTTTAAATTGATTTGCTTTAGTGTGTTTTTCGCCATCCACATGACTTCTTGGAACCCACATGAATAATGAGGCTCACCCTGTATGTTTGCAAAACATGATTCATGCTAACTGCAGCATGTGATCTCTGAACTGACAAACTAGTTGGAGCCACCTCCACAGAGAGAAGGGAATAAAATTATGAAGTTAACTGCTGAGAATATGGAAAATATGGAACAGACAAGCTTATACGCCCTTTACAGATTTGAAAGCTCAAACCACTGCTTCTGAATTATAGTTAACCCAAAACACAGCGTAGTGTGATGCCCATTTAACAGAGATGCTGTAAGGAATAGTGAAAATAAAAGTATCGTATATACTCACATATAAGTTGATCTTGCTTATAAGTTGAAGGCAAGTTTTGAGCCCAAAATCATGGAATTTGCTATGGCCCGTAGGTAAGACGAGTGTAAAACTTAAGGATTTATAAAATACTTTGAATTATTACCCAGGGCCAGATCCTGGAAAAGCTGGTGGTCATTCTTGCTCATTAAACAACTTACTGGTAATTGTTATCTACAGTCCAATTTACTGTAGCAAAAAAGTGAAATCATAATGTGTACAGACACTATTACAAATTGGCACTTAACACTCATAGTACCACTGCTATGGGTGTTAAGTGCCAATTTGTAATAGTGTCTGTGTTAAATGAAGACTAATATTAATAAAGTTAATGAATGAAAATGTACCTTATTATGTTACTTTTTTGACCCTATTTGTGTGATTGGAGGTTCCCTGAAACTGTTGTAGAAATGCAACTTATTTGTTGCGCAAACACATCTGTAGTAGGAAATGGGTGTTAACCCATTAAGGGCGCAATCCTAACCCCTTATGTCAGTGCTTTCCAGCACTAGCATAGCGGTGCCCATGGGACATGTGCTGCATCCTGCAGTTGGGTGTCACTCACGGAGGTCTCCTCAAAGTAAGGGAATGCTTGTTCCCTTACCTCAGAGCTGCATTGCCCTTATGTCAGTGCTGGAAAGCACTGACATAAGGGGTTAGGATTGTGCCCTTAGACATCAAGCAAGTTTTGAGGGTTGATTTTTAGGCTTAAATTTTTTTACTTATATGCAAGTATATATGGAACTACATGAATGCTAAGTATTGATTGCCAATGTGGTGTAGTGGTTTGGAATGTCAGACAAGGACTGGGGAAACCTGGGTCCAAATTCCCACTCAACCATGAAACTCACAGGCTGAACCTGGGCAAGTCACACTCTCTCAGTCTAGCCTACCTTACAAAGTTATTGTGAAGATGAATGGGCCAGGTGGGAAGCCATGTACACTTCCCTGAGCTGTGAAAGGATGAAATATAAATGTAGTCATGAATACTATTACACTGTGAAGGTGTGGATAGCCACACATTTCTGACACACACTTCAGGAAAAAATAAAGTAGCAGCTGATGATCCACCATTCTCACCTCCAGCTGCTTCTCAATCTTTAAGAGTGATTTTTTTTTTATTGTGAGCCCCTTAGGGACAGGACTACTACTATTACTACATAGAAAAAATTAAATAATGTAAGGGTGCAATCCTAAAAAAATTTCTAGCACTGGCATAGCTGTGCCAGTAGGGCATGTGCTGCATCCTGCAGTTGGGGGGCAGTCATGGAGGCCTCCTCAAGGTAAGGGAATGTTTGTTCCCTTACCTCAGAGTTGCATTGCCCCTAACTCAGTGCTAGAAAATTAGTTAGGCTTGTGCCGTAAGCTGCCTTGAATGCAGCTTGATAGGGATATAAGGATTTAATATTTCAAATAAATGAGAAGAGAAGTTTTGGCCTCTATCCTTGCTAGAGCAAGGCACAGTGTTCATTAATGATCAATTTCAGAAGAAGTTGCTTCTTTCCTTTCATTTAACATTCTTTTAAAAAATGAGCCCCTAGCTCACTGCTGAAGAGGAACTAGTTTGACGTTCGAGCACCATTAGCAACTTCAAAGCTTTTGATGCCATAATTCTTGGCATTATGCAAAACTTTTTAATGTCCACATCAGGCATCCCACTGGACACTAATGTTAGTTCAGTTCAGCTCTATACAGAAAGAAGCCATTAAATACCGTGGTGATTTCTGTATTGTACCTTATCTTCTTTATTAAGTCTTCCCTGAACCTTTTCAGGATCTGTTATCGTTGCCTGGATTTGGGTGATCAGCATTCGTAAATTCTGTTTTGCTTCTGAAAGGAGAGAAAGAGGTAAAGAGACAGAAAAAAAGTTTCTAAAAACTGGAAAAGTATTAGTATAACAGGAAACAGTAAATCCTAACAAAAGAGGATTAGACTACAAGCTAGTTCCTGCCCGTAAGTTCCAGTCTCTAGGTAGTCAATGCAGCTCAAGGTGTCCATTCAAAACTGGCCCACTGATGTCATGGCCTGAAGGCCTCATATTGAACAACAGGCTGGAGGGCAACAAGAAGGCAAGTGGTACACCCTGTCTTCCTGCCTCCCACTCTGGTCTGCAAATGGATATGCTCCAGTCTGCACTCTGACTTGTTCGCTTGAAAAAAACCCAACCAACCATGCTGCAGCCACTTCCATCTCCCCTTTCCCCGGCTACTTAAGAAAGCAGTCAAGTGGGCCAGGAGATGGAGAGACAGAAGCCCAATCCTGTTCCCAGCCCCTTTCCCTTACCCTCAGTTCCAGTTTTGGCTGCCCTGGGCACACCTTCCTCGCTCCACCAGAATCCTGCTTAAAATAACTCAGACAAGCAGAGCATACTGGGCTCCTAGCACATTTCACTGCTTTGGATTATTTTACACAGGGCTTGGGCAGAGAAGCTACACCCAGGGCAGCCCAAAGCTAGAGAGGTAAAGGAAGGGTGGGAATTCCATGGCTCAGCTCAGTTCCCTCCCTCCTCCTAGCCGCCTGGGGAGGAGCAGGCAAGTGGGTGGGCAGCACTGCAGGCACAAGATTTTAACATGTTTTTATTGGAGAAAGAAATTTTGTGGCTGGCACAAAAAGGGGCTAGGGACTGGCCCCCTGCACAAGTGTTGCAGCCTGATTTTTTCATCAACTATTTTTGTTGCAACATGTCTACCTGTCACTGTTCAATCCAAAGTTCCTTAAAGGCACAGTTGGTGCAGATGTCTTAATTTAAAGTGATAAAGAATCTGATCTGAATAAGGAGAAACCTTATCCATAAATACTGAAGGCTTTATACAGTATACATTAACTCACATATACATAACTCACATGACATATAGGGTTATAATTTGAAATAAAATGGCACAAAGTTTACATAATCACAAGTGATGACATTTGTTGCTGTTGTTTTGAATATGTTGGGATCTGCATGATTCCTAGCCCAAGGGTCTCTCTATAAATAATATCTATAATAGCTGCACAGTGCCCCTCCTTCTACAATGGCATTCATTCACCAGCAAGCACAAATCCATGTAGTAAAAAATGCTTGTTTATCATACATTATCTCACCTGACAAATGAAAAGTTCATTTTTAAGCACAGGTGGGTTTTCCCAGTTTTAGAAATTCTCCATCCTTTGCCCTGAGCTACTACATTACATTTTGCTAAGGAAAACCTTGATCTCTGATATCACAGAAGCTTTCTCATACAGATCTTGACACCACCCCCTTTATGACATCACTGAATCTTCCTTTGGATGATGGACTGATGATACTGCTTACATTCAAGTTTCTTAGCCATGGGGCTGGGAGCTTAATCACGATGGAGAGATTTATTTGATCAGAATATGGTGGTGACAGTCAACAGGCACTTCAAATGCCATTTGCTGCAATTCCTGCTCAAAGAACATCAATTAATGGGACACGTTTCTAACTGAAAATTCAGCACAGCAATGATTCACCAGGGCCCTGGCTGGGCTTCTCTCTTGTGGACTGTCCTCTTATTACAAGGTGTTCTTGGTTTTTGTGATCGACCAGGATGGACAGGCGTTCTCTGGGACATGACTCAAGAGGACCTAGCAGAACTGACTGGGTCATCTAAGGACTCATCTAACTGCCTTCATGACTCAATTTGCAAAATATGCCACACTTTTTCTGGGCTGACACTATCCAAAGGGTGCCTAGAAATTTTGTATGTTAGCTGCAAGTTGGCACTTTTTCTATTTTTAGTTTTATCTCTACAGTATCTTCTACCCAAACTGAAAAAGACAAAAGACATAAAGGTAAGATTCAGATACCAGTTGTATAGGGGAGGATGAGACATCCACTCTCAGACCACTGGCTTAAAATTTCTTAGCTCAATTCCAAAAGCCACTCATGGGAAGAAAAAAAAATACAGACCATGAGTTCAGAGAATTCAATTTTCCAGTTAATCTGTTATTGGTTTCCTGCTCTGATAAGGGAGATGAAAGAAAATTTGTCATATTTTTCTGACTTGCCATGCTACATCATGAGGTGAAGGTGTGACAAGGGAAGAAGATCCCTCAACATTTGTGAATACATTTAAGGTGGGGCTCAGAAATTAAAAAAAATCCTGAGGGATTATAGTTTGGTGAGATGCTCAGAATTATGCCAGCTCTCGTAGGACTTTAGGTACTATGGTTTTCTGAGACGAGATACTATAAAAACAGATACAGTGTGTAGTGTACATGAGTTCTGTGTATATTTTGCACCAAAAATATTTTAGAAAAAATCCCACATACAGCTTCATTACATCCAACTGAACCTTGAACTCTGAGCACAACAAACTAATGTTGTGCCTTATTTGAATGAAACATGTAGCCTGATTTAAAACAACAGACTCACAGCCCAATCCTGAGCTGTGCAGGGCTGCAGTGGCGCCAAAAATGGCTGCTGCTGCATCCTGTGCGCTCCAGGCAGTTGCTGCCTCCTCCTTGAGAGAAGAGGACTTTCATCTCCTTCCCCGGGTAAACTGAGTAGTCCCACAATGGGGCTACTCAATTCTACGTCAACCCAAAGATCGGCATAGAATTCAGAGCTAACCATGTCAGGCGACCAGCCTGACACAGAGGCTCTGGGTCTCACCTCCCTCCCGCCCTGCTCCCTCCCATGGCACGCCTCCTTCCTGCCCTCTCCCCCACCCTCCCCACCCTCCCTCTGCCTCCTCTGCCCCAAAACGCCTCCTCCTCTCCTCCCCCCATGCCCCCACCTACCTCTCCGCTGCTCTGCTGTCCGCATGACCGCCAAGCGGTGGAGCTCTGGTGTTCCATGGGTGCTAGCCCAGTGTTGGGCTAGCACCAGCAAACAACTCGTGCTAGGGCCTGCAAACGTGCCTTATGGCATGTTTGCAACAGTGTGTGCCAGCAGTGAGCCAGCACGCAAAGACTAGGATTGGGCCCTCAGGTACCATTTGATCTATATGTGCAACAGAGGCATCCATTCTGGAAAAGTAGACACTGAAAAAGGAATATCTACCTGTTTTAAAGCAATGAAGTGGCAAACACAATATTACTGAGCTCAGACCTCCTGTACCAAGGCAACACATAGAGTAGTAATCAATCTGTGAAAATGTATGGTTTGTACAAGGACAAGTTGCAGTTTATATGCTTTTAGGCCAGAGAGTCCAATCCAATATAGCAATCTATGACAGCTGTGTGGAGGGGGCAGGTTACAAGAGGTATATAGCAGAACCTTTGGGTAAAGCCAGAAATGACCTGTGGTCACTGGGCATGAATCAGGACTGGAATTAAGAACCAGGAGTCAGGTCTAAGGAAGATGGAAACAGGAGAATTGGAAAGCAAGTTATCATCAGAATGTGATATTGTACAAGTATTAGGCTGCAACTCAGTGGCGTAGCAAGCAGGGGGTGGTCTGCCCTTGGTACCAGGCCAGAAGGGGGTGCCACATAGCTGCATTGTGGCCACACGTGTGCTTCAGAGTCTTAAAAGAGACTTCAACAAACAAGCAAGACTCTGTGCATGAGTGGCAGCATTGCTTGCTGGGAGACACTTAGAACTCCGGAGCACTTGCCAGCAGATGCTTTAGTAAAGAGTCTCCAACAAGCGTCTGCCAGCAAGTGACATGGCAACGCATGTATTCCAGAGTACTCCAGAGTATTGCTTGCTTGCTGGAGACTCTGGAGTTTTAAAAACTCTGTTTTTTAAAACTCTGTTTTTTAAAAACTCCAGAGTGCACATGTGGCCACATCGCTTACTAGAAGACACTTGCTGGAGACTCTTTACTAAAGCATTTGCTGGCAAGCACTCCAGAGTTCTAAAGACGGAAGAACCCAGAAGAGATGTGATGATGTCATGTGATGTGATTATGTCATCTTCACCCTAGGTGCTGCTGCCCCTAATGACATCACTGGTACAACTTAATTATAAATAAGAGAGGGAAGAAATTCAAAATTTGAATCATATACTGTTCTGCAAAGGAGAAATGGAAATAGTGCAAGAGAAGGCAGACAGTCTGTAAAGCCTACGCATCTTAACAGCCCAATCCTAATGGATGTCTACTCAGAAGTAAGTTCCATTTAGTTCAGTGGGGCTTACTCCTAGGAAAGCATGCATAGGATTGCAACTTAAGTCAGCCATGAAAATATATTTCCAAGATATTAACTTCTCAAAGTTGCCACCCTTTCTACTGACCCTGCTCCTGTACCTTAAAGAAATTAAGCCGGGAAAGCATTTTTCCCTTACTTCTTCTGTGTGCCAAGACAGTTAAATCCACGTAACTTTTGTATGTTGAGATCTTTCAAAATACAAAAGAGCAGGGCTGGAGCAGGGTGGAAAAAAAAAAGAGAGAGAGGTCAATCCTGCTTAATTTTTCCTTATTTCTGATGCAAACTATCTAATTTTGCCATTTTTCTTAGCCCTCTTCCTCAACTGACATTTTAGTTACTACTGAGACACATGAGGAATATACCTACAACACGGCCCAAATGCTGTGCAGATTGGTGGTTAACACCACCAAGATGATGAAGTACATGAAGCACATGGCCCGTCACCAAAAAGAAGTCAAGAATCAGAAATCAAACAAGAAGAGGAAAGCTGACAACATTGATGAGGAACAGTTCTTTCCAGTTTGTCCCCACAAACATAGCTCCAGTGAAGATACCATAATGCATGAAGTCTAGCAATCAGCTCAAACCTCAGATTGTTCCTTGCCATGTTCACCTCTTCCTTTTTGCAATGATGCCCTGAAGTCAACAGGATGGCAGAGTAAATGACGAAAGCCTGAAATGGTTGCTAAAGAAGTCTGAGATGGATTCTGTGAAGAATCTTATGGATGGTGTGAGGTGAAAGAACATGATAAAGGGCTATTAAATGTTTTTGAAACTCTAGCCAAAGTTATTTGCATTTAGAATACCAAAAATTAAAGACTGTATTTGGTAGACAACGCTGTGACTATATGTTCGTAAGTTTTCATGGCCAGCAATAATCCAACAATTTAACATATCCAGGTGAAAAGACCATGGTTGTGGATGCATGTTGTTAAAAAGTTCAATGTTTCATTCTGTAACTTTTTCAGAACTTCATCAGGGTCATGAGCCTAGGCAGGACATGTTACGAGACAGAAAGTCAGAAACAGCAGTTAAAAACAACACCCTCCAGGTGCTTAACTGTAGAATGCCATTTTACTGACTGCCTTCTGAAAGCAAAATATCAGCAGAAAAGAAGAGGCTCTACATATTAGCATATTAGGCTTCCAGTCCTAAAAAGAACAGACATAAAAGAGCTTTACATGGAAGAGGTTTCCAGCAGAGATAGATACTGTGATTAGGTTGAGTTTGCTTTAAGAAGGCAGTCAGTAAAATGGAACTCTACAGTTAATTTTACACAATTTTACACAACCATGGTCTTTCCACCCAGATCTGTTAAATTATTGGATTAATGCTGTGATTCTTCCATTTGACCCAGCTGCACTTCAGTTATACAGAACAACTAGATAAAAAAATCAATTTGTCTAATGGAGGATACTCTTTTCTCAGATATCTAAGTACTGTTTTAGCAGTTGTATTCTAGTTCCTCTTACTAGATTTCAGATCTAGTCTTATTACCAAGGCAGCACTTCTGTAGCAGCAAAAGACGCAAAGGATGCTCTTTTCCCATTGTTGTCTTGATGTGGCCACTGCCCAGAAAAACACAGTGGCGTAGCTAAGCCAGGCCTAGAAGCTGCATGCCCCCCCCCCTTGGCAGAGTGGCGTTTTCCCACCATCTCTACTGAGGGGTTTCAGCTCCTACCCAAGGTGTGTGGCCACAAAATTGGCCATCCTGCTCACCCACATCCCCATACTGCTCCAAATGGAGCCATTTCTGGGGCCAGGGCTACACATGCATTGGGGAGGGGGTGACAGCACAGGCATGGGGGCTGTGATTGCATCACTCGGTCCCAGGAACCAGTCAGCCCAGCTAAGATACTGGAACAACAAAGATAAAAGGAAGGCCAGAGAAGCTAACAGGGAGACAAGCAAGGGTATGACAACTGACATACGATCCCAAGAAATGTAATGAGTGGACAAGGAGCCAAATGGCGGAGAGTCAGGTTGATGTGGACTCAGCAGTGTAAACAACAGCAGGAACTCAGGGAGGGAAAAGAACTTCCCTGTAATCATGCAAAATCTAGCCTACACATTTGCTTTTTTCCTTACTCTCCCTCCCTTTCCTCTGCAGCTGCTGCCCACTGCTTCAGATCTTATGCCTAGTGGACACAGCTGGCAACCCTTGTTGCAGTTGCCATAAGAGAGAATGGGTATAATAACATGTCATTTTATCATTTTAATGCTGATGTACTGCACACTTCCAACAAAGAGAAAGAGAAGTGCACCCCCATCAAAAGATGCAATGCATACACACACTGGGAAGAGAGCCCGGAGGGTGTATTGCCCCCCATGGCAGAGTGGCATTTTCACATTGCCCCAAACCATTGCCCCAAACCACACAAACATGTAGATCAGGAACCAAATTGACAAGAAAAGATAATCAATATGATTGAGGAAAACCTGAAACCACAACCTGCTTGATCATCTTTCCTAAAAATGATAGATCTGACACAAGCTGATAATTATCCATGGTGACAGGAATCAAGGAGGACATTTTCAGGAAAGATGATACGATAGCCTGTTCAAGTAACAATACCAACCTTTCCTTATTTATCACCTCTGCCACCAAACAACTACAACTCCAAGCCACCTTAGGGCCCAATCCTAACAGACTCTTGGGCTGACACAAGTTCCTTGCACCGGCCCAGGAGTGTAGCAAAAGTGCCGTAAAGCACTTTTGCATCACTCTGAGGGGAGACAGGTTGGTGCGCGGCTCCCCACGCTGACGCGCTGGGACCCACTTTTTAAAAGGGCAATCTATTGTGACCCACATAACTTTACTAGGCAAAAAAAAGTGATATAGAAAAATATTTTTATTTATTAATAGTATTACTAAAGTATTAATAATAATTGGGGCCTGTACTCTCATCAGACTGGGACCATTCTGGTGGCATTGTGTTCCCCTCAGACCATGGCTGCCTGATTTATGAATGCCAAAGAACATGACCATAATACTGACTGGACAACAGTGTTCCCCTTCCCCAAGTAGCAATTTGTTTAACCATTTATGCACATAGCTTAATCTGCCTTGTGAGTTTCATGAGCCACCCAAAATTGAGTCGCAACCCACTGGTGGGTCCTGACCCACCGTTTTTTGGAACCACTGCTTTACAGTCATTCCAGGATACCCAGACGGTTGAACTGGAGAGCGGTATGTGCAGTTAGGGACTTCCAGGCCAGACAAAAGACTGAAACTGGGTTCACATTTGATCTATGGCACCAATTACTAGAGAAAATCAGAAAATGTGATATTTTAATTTGGGGTATGAAGATTACCACATACTACAGGTTAGCATTTCAGCCACAAGAGCGGTCTCTCCATTCAGATTGCCCGCTGTTGCATTTTTCTTCTGCAAATCGGGCAAGTGTACTTGCAAAAAAAAAATTTTTTTTACTATTTCAGAAACTTTTCATGACCTGCCAAAAATTGGCTCATGACTCACTGTTGGGTCCCTACCAGGGAAACACTGCTATAATGGACTGTTCTTTGTAACACAACAGTGATCCCTTCTCAATTGCTTCATTGCAATAACACCCTGGAGAACAAGGGGGCTTTGGCACTCGTCATTGGAAGAATATGTTTGTGTTAACCACCTAGGTCAGTGTTTCTCAATGTTTTTCCTCCAACGTGCCACTTTACATGGTCCACCTATTGGAAGTCCCACCAAACATAATAATGTGATTGCCAGTTACTTCTGGATTGGGAGGCCTGACACAATGTGACAAACACAGGTAAGAGGCTCAAGGCTGACGGGAGGGCTTTATGAGCATGGGAAAACCACATGCTATTGCTGCTTGTCATGTTGCATTGCTGTTCTCTCTGCCAGGGGGTGCAGTGGGTACCATCGGACACCACCAATAGTATGAGTGCCACTGGTTGAGAAACACTTGACTTAGGTCATTTCTCCATACCAGAGACTGAACAGGGATATGATAGTCATGGCAGCAGAAAAATCCCATAACAGTAATCAAGAAACTATCCAGATCTATCATTCTTCAAAGACGGACCATTCTACTAGGTCTCCTCTCCTTTCACATGCTCTCAGTCACAGGATCTTTGAACTCTATTCATGACAAGGGAAGTTATACTCACCATTTTAAAAATCTCATTGGGTTCTGTCTTTGGTAGTGCTAAAATACACATGGGACATCTTGTTTAATGAGATGATCCTGTTGTGTGTGTGTTGCCTGTTGTGAGTCCTGTTGTCATGTGTCTCCTTTCAAAAGGAAGGGAGAGCTTTCCTCTGTCCCAATTCTTAACAAATGCATAGATTTTCATGGAGGATATATGGTTGAGGTAAGCTCTTCCCTCGATTTCCAGGCAGGGTCATCGTGAGAGGTATACACCTCTCAAATGTCATAAGAACGTAAGAAGAGCCCTGCTGGATCAGGCCAAAGGCCCATCTAGTACAGCTTCCTGTACCTCACAGTTGGCCCACCAGATGCCTCAGAGCCCAATCCTATCCAACTTTCTAGTGCCAGTGCAGCTGCAATGCAGCGCTGAGGCAAGGGAACAAACATTCCTTTATCTTGTGGAGGCTTCTGTAACTACCCTCCTATCACAGGATGCAGCGCACACGCCATTGGCACAGCTACTCCAGGTCTGGAAAGTTAGGTAGGCTTGGGCCCTCAGAAAGCACACAAGATAACAAGACACCAGCATCCTGGTGCTACTCCCTTGCACATGACTTTCTAAAGTAGTCTACTTCTAGAACCAGGAGATTGCACATACTCATCATGGCTTGTAACCTGTGATAGACTTTTCTTCCAGAAATCTATCCAATTGCCTTTTAAAGGCATATAGGCCAGCACCATCACCACATCTTGTGGCAAGGAATTCCACAGACTAATTATATGCTGGGTAAAGAAATCTTTTCTTTGGCCTGTTCTAACTCTCCTGACACTCAATTTTAGTGAATGTCCCCTGGTTGTGGTATTATGTGAGAGAGAAAATAACATCCCCCTATCCTTCCCCTGCATAATTTTATTTGTCTCAATCATGTTTTTCCTAGACACCATTTTTCTAGACTGAAGAGCCCCAAACACTGTAGCCTTTCCTCATAAGGCAGGTGCCATAGCTCAGTAATCATTTTGGTTGCTCTTTTGCACCTTTTCTATTTCTACTATATTCTTTTTGAGATGTGGCGGCCAGAACTGTGCACAATATTACAGGTGTGGCCTTACCATTGATTGTATAATGGCATCATAACATTAGCTTTTTTATTCTCAATTCCTTTTTCAATGGTCCCAAGCATGGAATTAGCCTTCTTCACCATTGCCGCACATTGGGTTGACATTTTCATCTAGCTGTCTACAAGCACCCCAAAATCTCTCCTGAATTGTCCCAAACAGCTCATAATCCATTAGCCTATATTTGAACTTTTTAACTCCAATGTGCATTACTTTAAACTTATTTATACAGAAATGCATCTGCCATTTTGCTGCCCAGTCTCCCAGTTTGGAGAGATCCTTCTGGAGCTTTTTCACAATCCTTTCTGCTCTTCACCACCCAGAAAAGTTTGGTGTTGTCTGCAAACTTGGCCACCTCCCTGCTTATCCCTGTCTCCATGCCATTTATGAACAAACTGAAAGGCACTGGTGCCAGGACAGAACCTTGGAGCACACTGCTTTTCACCTCTCTCCACTGTGAAAATTGCCTGTTGACACCTACTCTCTGTTTCCTGGTCCTCAAACCAGTTCCTAATCCACGAGAGGACCTGCCCTCTTATTCCGACTGTGGAGTTTTCTCAGCAGCCTTTGGTGAGGGACTGTGGGCGTAATCCTAACCCACTTTCTAGCACAGAAATAAGGGCAATTCAGCTCTGAGGTAAGGGAACAAACATTCCCTTACTTTGAGGAGGCCTCTATGACTGCTGCCCAACTGCAGGATGCAGCACATGTCCCATTGGCATAGCTATGCCAGTGCTGGAAAGTTAGGATTTGGGCCTGTCAAACACCTTCTGAAAATCTAGATAAATAATATCCATGGATTCTCCCGTGTCCACATACCTGTTGACCTTTCTAAAGTAGTCTGTTTTAGAATTCTAAAAGGTTCGAGATGCAAGACTTACCCTTATAGGAGTCATGCCAATTCTCCCTCAGCAAGGCTTGTTCTTCCATTTTAAGATTGTTTTCTTTGATGAGGCTTTCCACCATGTTAGGCTGACTGATATTTTTTTTCTTTGATGAGGCTTTCCACAGATATTTGGCTGACTGGTCTGTAGTTTCCCAGGTCCCCTTTTCTTCTTTTTTTAAAGATTGGTGTGACATTTGCTATCTTCCAATCCTCTGGCACTATGGCCATTTTAAAGGACAAGTTGCATATTTTAGTCAGGAGTTCTGCAGTGTCTGAATTCCCCTTGATCCCACAGTCCAAGGGCTAGAAGAAGGGGGTTGCTGACTGAACTACAGAAACCCAATTGGGCCTCATAGTTTGGTGGTAAGGAGGGGGTCTGGAGCTCCCAGGGTAAGCTGTTCCCAAACTTACCATGGTCATGGTGGCACGGCAGTCTCTTCCACGGCAGTCTCATTCCACAGTCTCTTCTTCCCAGCTCTCCCAGATGCCACAATCTTGGATCTCATAAGTTCTCACACAATCCAAGATGGTGGTGCTTGGGACAGCCAGGAATAAGAGGCTGCTGAGGACATCCCATGGCACCTCTGTTAGTTCGCTATAGCGTCCTCAGGCATCACAGTACACAGTTTGGGAATCACTGCTTGGGGTGTTATGGTGGGTTCAAAGAGGGCAGTTGGATATACCATCTTGTCCCCTAAGGTTGCAGTTTTCAAACTCTCAGGGAGTTGCTAAGGGGGGCTGCAGGGACGAGGATGCACTCACCAGTCCCTGCAGCAGCTGGGGTGCGGGGAGCTCTGCTCGAGTAGCTACAGGACTCCCCAGTCTTCTAAAAGTGCAAGTGGAACGATCGCACTCCACTTCCGGTTTTGCGGAGGTGAAGTGTGATCACTCCACTTTCACTTTTGGAAGGCTGAGGAGCCCTGCAGAAGCCCGCACAGGGCTGCCTGCATCCCAGGTCAGGGAGCCATTAGTTGTTTGTTTTATTTTCTCTGTAAACCACTTTGTGAACTTTCTGTTGAAAAGCGGTATATAAATACTGTTAACAACAACAACAACAACAATATCTACAAAATCAATTTCCCCAGTGGTAACAAGATGGCATAACCAAGATTCAAACCCAATATGGTCAAAATTTATTAAAACCACTGCAAGTCATTATATACCACACTTTGCAAGGTTGGAACAAAAATCTGGATTTGGCCATTGGACTATAACTCTGACATAGGAGCCTAGAGCTGGACTTACAGGTTATTGTAAAGACCCGCCAGGAAAAGTGCTGTGAGATATGATATTAATATCACCCCTGTGTGCACGAGGAATGAAGGCCTGGAAATTATGCTGCCACCCAGTGTACGTGACTAAGATTTTCCTGATCCACATTCAGCATTTGATTCACTGGATCACATCAAAAGGATCCTCAGACAATCTAATCAGTGCTATATTGATGCTCAGTTATTCCCGTTCATGATCTGACATCATGAGTAAGATCAAATCTCAAAGAAGCTCAGAGGCTACCAATCTTACCTGCCCAATCCAAGAATTCTATGCACTCAGTTTGCTCATATCGGAAGGCAATATCTCTGGCTTTTTCACCCCTGAAGGTGGTTGCATAAATGTCAGCTTCTAGTTCTACAAGAGTTTTCAAAGTTTCCAGTTGGCCCCAGGCTGCAGCACAATGGAGAAGTGTATAACCTGAAGGAGTGAACCAAATCAGTATTGATAGTTGAGGAAGGTACACTTACTTTTTCTCTTACTTATTCTCAATAACGCATTCCTTTACAAAACAAAAGAAACCCAGAACACATTGAAGCTCTACAGCGCTGCTAGTTCTGGGCAGAAGAGCTTTGAAAGATACTCAGGAACATATTGTTATCTGCTCACTGAACGTCATTCCTTGGGCAGCAGGGAAAATCCTTGGAGAGATGAAAGTACTGAAGACTTGTGCTTTTATTTTATAATGGTGACAAATCAGCATTCCTTCAGCAGGTAGCACAACAACTAACTCTGTATCAAATTCCCAGAGAACAACTTGCATGGGCTGTACTCCCTTTCAGCTAACTCTAGCCTTGGCTGGGTATTGTATTCCAAGATAGAGAGGTGTTGCCAGCTATCATGAATCTACCAGTTACTAGCTCTCACTGATCATCAGCTGATTTTATTTTTACCACTAGAAAGTGATGAATTTAACAAGGAATGGTCAGTCTGTTAACTCGATTCTGTTTTAAAAGTAACTACAGTCTGTTTTAAAAGCAACTAATATTGATTCTGTTTTAAAAGCAACTAATGTCATGTAATTCAAATAATGTGGCTAACATTCAAATAATGTAGCTAACTTATAAGCCTCCTCTTCATTATTATCAACAACAACACTATTTATATCCTGCTTTAAAAAAATGTTCACAAAGTGGTTTACCAGTAAAGTCCAATCATTATGATTTTCAACTGTTTTCTGGCAAAGCTCCTGTGTGTTTAAAAGCTTACAATCCTGAAAATCACACTTTTCATCTTGTTTTACAAAAGGACATTACCAGTGCTCAGTTACAAATAGTAACCACTGTTTGAAAATCTATTGGATTAGGTACCATACTGACTTTTGTATTTTACAGTTTACATTTTTGTACTTGAAACCAATTTCTACCCAATGTTGCATAAGCACAACAGGGATCAAATGTGCACACTTGTGTGCTGGGCAGAAATGGGTTAATTTGCATGTATACCTCTTCACTACTGCTCATGAATGACACACAGATCCCAGAGGCACCTGCAGCAGTGTACTAGCTGAGGAGACAACCTAGTGTCCAAGCTGCAGCTAAAAACTGAAGACGACCACTGCTCTAAGTTCTCCACTGTTCTATCAATAATATTACAAATTATTTAAGAAATTCCAACTTTGCCACTAAAATAAACTGTGCAAATTCTGTATATTTATGCAAATTTGTTCAACTCCTAATTTGAATGATGTATTCTAACTGTAGAATCTAAAGTATCCTTACCCTATTTTAATATGTTATATTCAAAGAAAGTTAGTCATGACTAAGCACTAAGCACCACTGAAAGACATGGGACAAGTTACAAGTGACTAACAGTTCAATCCTATGCAGGACTACACAAAAGTAAAACTCTATACAAAGTTTCCTAAGCCTCATAGAAAGTATTATGAGGCTTAGGAAACTTTGTATAGATTGCAATGTAAAAAGTCTCATAAATTTCAATGGGACTTAGCCCTGACTAAGGGCTCAATCCTATCCAATCTTCCAGTGCCAGTGCAGCCGTGCCAGTGGAGCGTACACTGCATCCTGTGATGGGGAGGCGGTCACAGAGGCCTTCTTAAGCATAGGAACGTTGGTTCCCTGACCTCGGGGCCCCAGTGTGGCTACACCAGAGCTGGAAAATTGCATAGGATTGGTCCCTGCAATCTCTTGCACACTTTTCCAGGAGTAAACCTCATTGAACACAGTGGGACTTACTTCTGAATAAACATGCATTCACTTCCTTTATATACAACCCAAATGTTGCCAAGTCAACTGTAATAAAGAAGGATCCCTTCCAAACAACCAGGCATAGAAATCTTGCAAACATTGCTGTTCTTTCTCCATCAGAGAAAAAGAATGTGAGCCAGCAAGCTAGTAAAGTGATTTTTGTGAGCTTATTTTTAGAAGGCTGGACCCCTACATATAACATTAAGCAGTGAGTGAGTGAATGAGCATAACAAAGCTATAAAGCCACATGCCATCCTAATAAGTTCAACACTGGAGAGGAACAGCTTTGTATTGCTGAAAAAAACAGTTCAGTTCAGTGATAAACATCATGAGATCCCTGACAGAATCAAAACAGTGACTAGAAAATTATGCCAAATAACCCTCTTCCAAGTACACAGTAAACTATGTACCTCTGGCTGTTTTATCCTTCATATCAACTCCATATTTTGACAGTGCTTGGACAATGTTGCTCTGCCCAGCCATGCAAGTAATATAGAGCAGGTCCCTCCCTACAATATCCTTTTCCATTAGCAGCTCAGTGGCTTTTTCATGATCAGGATCCTCTGGGTCCTCAAAAATCTGTTGTATCCCCTCTGTGTCACCAGTCAGAGCAGCTTTCAGGAGAGGATTGAAATAGTCTTCTTCCTTTTGTGGAATCAAATCTACAGGCTCACATTTTACTTCTGAGTCTACTGGCTCTATCTCCTCTACTAGTTCCATTTCTTCAGGATTAACCTGAGAAGACAGAAGAAACAAAAAGAGAACTCTTTTAAACACTGAATGATCAAAATTACCTAGTACATGGTTTGCACAGTAATGGAAGATAATCATTTTTGTCTACACTGTAGGAACTTAATCCTTTCCTGTCCTCTCCAGGATACTTACAGAGCAGTCTTACACTTACAGTCTAAGTACACATGTCTACTTAGAAGTCAGTTTCATTATGTTCATTGAGGCCTACTATTCTGCTTATTCACTAAGAATTTGTTCTGATCAGATTCGCCTATAGGCATGTATGTATAGTCTAACTGTAATCTGTACATACATTTTAAATAGATTTGTGACTGAAAAGTGCAATATAATTCAGAGTCCAATCTATGCATGTCTTTTCAGAAGTAACTCCTAGTATTGTCAATGGGGCTTACTCCCAGTTAAGGGTGGACTGCAGCCTCAGACTGTCCTTGCCCTTCATGTTGACTAATAGGCGTTCCTATGACCATAGGAAGCAAGCAGAGGATCAGACACTCTACTTTGGAAAAACTTTATCTCACTAGAATTGTCTCAAGAGCAGGGGTGTCCAAACATTTTGGCAGGAGGGCCACATCATCTCTCTGACACTGTGTCAGGGACCGGGGAAGAAAAGAATTAATTTACATGTAAAATCTGAATAAATTTACATAAATGAATTTATTAGAGATGGAACTTATATGAATAAATGAAGGTCTTGTAGTAGCTCAAGGTCTATAAAAGTCCTTGCACAAAGCAAGGCCAGCCTTTCCTTCACTGCCACTGCTGCATCACAGATGTGAAACAGCAAGTAGTGGAAGGAGCCCTCGTCCCACAGCTCAGGTAAGAGATCGAACAGTTGTCCTCATGCTGAGAGCAGTTGCATTGGGCCAGCATGGGCTCCAGCAAGTCTCTGGAGGGCCAGAGGCTCATTGGAGACTGGGGGCTCCCAGAGGGCCTGATTGGGAGCCCCTGAGGGCCACAAGTGGCCCCTGGGTCAGGGTTTGGGCACCCCTGCTCAAGAGTAATCCTCATTAAGTTCATTGGAACTTACAATCAGGTAAATATGTATAGGACTGTAGCTCAGTGTTCTATAACAACCTTATGATGTGATAGCATTAGAGGAGTAAACATAACTTCGCAAAATGCATTTGGAAAGTTTAAATGGAAAGGGCTCACACTAAAAGTTATCTGTTATCCATGATCAGTTGTGTGAAATCTGATTTAAAAAGAATATGTAACATTTTTTGCATTCTACAAAATCAAGGCATAAAATCTGTGTGTGATTCTGCGTGCCCTGAAGGAAGGAAAGAAGCTGATGTGCTGAAGCCAGAGAAAGCTTATAACAGGGGCTCCTATGAAGACCAGCACTGGTCTGAGAGTTTTATTATTGTATTGTACTTTGTAAAATGTTGTAAGCCCAAAGGCATCACTAGAGTTTGTGTCTCCCAGTATGGAAGGCCAGTGCATCACCCCATGATGGACCTCCTCCTGTACAATGGGTGGGGCAATGACCTGGGTGGTGGGCATGGTGATGTACCATCACACCACCCCACTGTTTTTTTTGGCTATACCTTTTGATAGAACACAGATATTTCAACATGGTTTTTTTAATTGCATTCTGCTGTAAATTATGCATTGAATGGTATATAACATGATGGTATTGTTCTTTCAAACTGTGATTTTAATTATTTTGGTCACTAATGGGCGTCACCTCCCTCCTGTGTTTATCACCCAGTGTGGCCCGCACTCCCCTAGCAATGCCACTGTGTAAGCCACTTTGGGTGCTTCTTCAAAGGTAGAAAGGGAGGCTACAAATACCTAGATAAATAAACTTTTCAAGATGCAGCTTTTTTTTAACCATGGCCATTTATTTCCCTTCCAAATTGGTTCAAAGAAATTTTATTGCCATGAGAAAATATGATGCATGAACAGTTGCTTTCAGTTTGTACTGTGTTTCCCTGAAAATAAGACCTACCCCGAAAATAAGACCTAGTGTGTTTTTTGAGAATTGCTGAAATATAAGACCTACCCCGAAAATAAGACCTAGTTGTGATGAGGACCGGGATGGGGGGGGGGGCGGAAGGGGTCCTCAGGCGGGGGTGGGTGGACAACGTGACGGAACACTGCACTCCCGTGTGCGCCACCTAGAAAGCGCCTGCTGTGCTGCCTTGGGCAGAGGACACTGAGGAGGAGCTGAGGCAGGAAGCAGCAAGTGAGGCAACCCTGCCTACAGTGCTCTGAGGCTCTCCACACTTTCCAGGGAGTAAGTCCCATTAACTATAAAGGGACTGACTTCTGAGTAGACAGGCAGGCAGGCAGGCATCCTCCTGGGCGCTGAGGGGATATTTTTGTTCCGTATATTTTTGTACATGAATAAATGTAGACTGTTGTGCATGAATGACAGTGGATTGTTGTACATTAAAAAAGAAATAAGACCTACCCTGAAAATAAGAGCTAGTGTGTTTTTTTGAGCCAAAAAAAGTATAAGACAGTGTCACGGTAAGATATAATTTTATATAGTAAAAAAATATAAGACAGAAACACGGCAGTATAGACATGTCAGAAGGTCAGAAGGCCAAAAAAGAACTTCAATAACTGTATGCGTGGAAGGACCATCAGCTTCATCTCAATTAAGGATTCTGCCAGGCCCTACAGCCGCTGTCTAAACCTTTAACAGTTCTCAGTGCTGTGCTCAGTGTGACCAGGCATCCTCTTTTTCCAGTACATGTCCTCTTTTTTAGCCTCGTGTCCTGGAAAACTTAAATGTCTTCCTTTTCCCTGCGAGCAAGCCCTGCAGGCAGTGCACAGCCTTCTTGTAATTAATAAATTATATGTATTAATTAAAAGTAACATAGTTTTAAATTTAAAAATAAGTAACACGGTTTTTAAATTAACCACAAGAAATCAATATATGAGTGTTTTTAGTTTTTACTTTGTCGTGTCCTGCACTTTTCTGGGATGTCCTACATTTTGGGGTGCCTGGTCCTCTTTTGCAGCTATGTCATCTGGTCGCCCTGGCTGTGCTCCCGGCCCCCTGCTTTTGGTGGGATAGGTGTACGAGGTTCAACAACCCCAAGGGGCACCTGTGAGGACCCCTGAAACTATCTGTAAGGTGTCAGGATCTGCAAGGCCCCCCCCCCCCCCGAAGCCCACCTTCTCAGAGTGCCGGTGCTTTCAGCCAGCCAGGCAGCCTGCCTGAGAGCATCCCACTGGGTGCGAGAGTGCGCAAGGCAGAGTGGATGCTCCTGTGCCCAGAAGCGCAGCCTGAGTGGGGGAGGGTCCTGGTGACTCTGCCCAGGTTCTTGTGATCTGCGAGGGCGACTCTCAAGATGAAGCAGGGACGTGGGGTGGGTGGGAAGGCAGGGGAGGCAGAGCCTCCCCGCCGGAGTCCCTCGAGAAGCAGCGCCGCCCCGGGAGGCAGCCAGGCACCCACCAGCCACGCGCAGAGCGGGGAGCGCAGAGGAGCAGCCAGGCAGAGCGCGTGGCTGGTGGGTGCCTGGCTGCCTCCCGGGGCGGCGCTGCTTCTCGAGGGACTCCGGCGGGGAGGCTCTGCCTCCCCTGCCTCACCGCCCCCCGCACGTCTCTGAGGTGAAGTGGCAAAGCCCCCCCCCCCGTTCTCACCGCTCTTTCTGTTGTGCCGCAGCGGCGGTTGCCGTCGTCATAGCAACGAGGCCGGAACTTCTGCGCGGACGGCCGGGGTTCCTACACGGAGGGCTTCCGGGGCCGGACTGCTTCCGACCGGCGAAGGGGAGCGGCGGGGGATGGGGTCTCGGCTAGTGGCAGCTTCCGGAGCCAGCAGGAGATGGGAGATCGGCTGCGGTAGTGGAAGGAAGACCCTCCTGCCGCCTCCTCGCCACGACCAGCCGAGCCCGTGGATGCCGCCTGAGGGCCCCCGGAGCTAGCTGGGAGGTCAGTCTCCAGGGGCGGCGAGGGCCCGGGCCCGGGCCGGGACAGAAGTGACTGGAGAATGACCAGCGCACTGTTCGCCTCCAGCCCGCTGGTGCTTGGAAGGCTCCGAGCAGGCACGAAGGCAGCAGTGCTGCCCCTCCCAGCAACTGTTGTGCCCAGATTTGCTGCCCTTGCACGTGGAGGCTTCACTGCTGTTGGCTGGGAGTGTCTGCAGCCCTTTCCCCCACCCCAAGCTGCAGTTCTCTCCGCACTTTCCTGGGAGTAAGCCCCACTGCCTCTAATGGGGCTTACTTCTAAGTAAGCCAGAGGAGGGGCTCTGAGGCTGCAGTCCTGTCCACACTTTCCTGGGAGGAAGCCCCACTGACTGTAATGGGGCTTACTTCTGAGTAGACAGGCACAGGATGGGGCTCTCAGGCAACTGATTTCAACCTCTGTGCTGTGGCGCTCTGGTGTGTTGTGAATAGTCTGTGGGCGTGCTGCGGGGGTTTGGGGAGAGGGTCATTGATTAGTATTGCCACGGGGATGTGAGCCCCCCCACCAACAGCATGGTGGGCCTTGTCAATTGTCAAAAACACTGATGGTGTTCCTTGACAATTTTAGTGCCTTGTCAATGTGCATGTGAGACAAAAAAGGTTGAAAATCACGGGTCTAAGGGCTGAATCCTACCTGACTTTCCAGCACTGATGCAGCCATTCCAACGGAATGTGTGTCTCATCCTGTGGTGGGGAGAGCAGTCACAGAGGCCTCCTCAAGGTAAGAGAACATTTGTTCCCCTACCTCAGGGCTGCATTGTTGCTGCATCAAAGCTGGAAAATTGGGTAGGATTGGGCCCTAAAGCCCAATGTGGCCTTCACTATAAGTGAAGTATAGTGGCCTTCACTATAACTTATGGCAATGCCATAAGTGAGCTGCACAAGCCTTGGTGGATGTAATGATGATGAAGCAAGGTTAATGAAACAGAATCCAGTGAATTTTAGGTGGTTGAAAAGGAGGAAAAGAGTTGAGAGTGTGGCTGATCGTGGGGTGCAGGAGTTTAGTGTGTGAATAATAACTGTATGGAGGGCCTGAGGAGAGATACTTGGAACCAAGGGCAGACTTTGGAAATGAACAAATTTTGGGTTTTAAACACATTTACTGCCTTCTCTGGCAGCTGCTTTCTTCTAGGTTAAGGGGGCTGTGAACATTTTTACCAGCGTACATTTCCCTTTGCTCCCAACCAGTGAATTATTATCATCATCCATGTACATGGTGCTTTATAACAGATGAGAGAATAGGGCCCTTCCTTGAGGGGTTTACAGTCTAGAAATAGACACAAGAGAAAGAGCAGAGCGAAGTGGTGAGTGGAGGACAGGATTAATGCTGGGAGGGAGAAAATATGCAATTTAGATGGCATGTACATATGTCTTTCCATTGGGGTGTTGCAGCTGACTTCCTAAGTATCCAGTATCATTGTCCCTAGATGTCTAGAGCCTAGATGTCTAGAGCGGATGTCTAGAACGGTCTAGAGCGGGGACCGGGCACCTACCCCACACTAGCCTGGCGTTAACCTAGCGCTGACTGGCACTGGGCTAGCACGGGTGGTAGCCCAGTGGTAAGTGTCGCAGGCATGCCTTATGGCACATTTGCGACAGTGCATGGTGGCACGAAGCCGCTCTGCCAAGTTCAGGATTGGGCTCTTACTTTGCTACTGCTGTGGATCTTTGCATCTGACATAATTCATACACCATAAGTTATCAGTACAGATGATCACACCTTGGTTTTTCCTTAGGTCTGGAACAGAAGCATAGAGTGAAGACTTCATTTTGCAGTGCATGGACGGAAAGCCAATGCGCAGGTAAGATAAAGAAAGATTTTGGTTTGATTTGATATTTGCTCAATTTAGATATTGCACCAAACCATGATTTATACTAAACATAATTTAGCACTCACACTATGTTTGAGCTTTCAGTCATTGAAGCAGCATGGTTTAGAGCTGTCTGTTGGCTTTTGTCTTCTGCTCTTTTTAGCAGGGGGAGAGTAACTAGCCCACCTCACCCCAGCAGTGTCTTTTCTAGTGGCTGTCTGCTGGTGTTCTTTTGAATCTTTTTAGATTGTGAGCCCTTTTGGGACAGGGAGCCATTAGTTATTTGATTTTTTTCTGTAAATCACTTTGTGAACTTTTAGTTGAAAAGCAGTTTATAAATACTGTTAATAATAATAATAATAATAATAATAAGAAGAAGAAGAAGAAGAAGAAGAAGAAGAGGTGGACTTGTACCAAAGAGAAAAAATATTGGACTTTGATAACCAGCAAATGCAATTGATACTGAAGGTAAATCTGCAAATGAAACCAGAAGTCTTTTTGTTGGAAATATTCAATGATTTGATTCAGAAAGGTCTTGAAATTTTACTTTTATATATGACAACTGCTGCATAAATGTTGTACGCTAAGTATTGGATACCTTCAGTTGAAGTATGGTGGGTAAAGATATTGAACCTTGCTTAAATAGACAAACTTACGACTACTGACTTCACTTTAAGAAATGACTTTTATAGACAATTGGAGACCATTCATGAACTTCCTGTGCGTGAAGGGAAAAATGGGTCTAATGAATTATGGATTTGATGAGTAGATATAGATTTTTTTCCTTGTTCTTGAAAATGCATTTTTTCTTTGTTCTTGAAAATGCATTTTAGAATAATTAATAGACTGTTTAAGATAAATAATTGTATGTTATATGATTAGGTAGAACAACAAAGAAATGTAAATTTAGAACTCCACATCTGAAACACAACTTTCAATATCTGTTTTTTATTTTCATTTTTATTTTTATTCTTTTTTTAATTTCTAATTTTTTGAGTTTGTATTTCTTAATTTTTGTTATTGTATAATAGTAAATAATAATAAATAATAATTTATTATTAACTGCTAACTGAGTTAGAGGCACTTTTTCAAGTGGGTGCTCCTCTTTTATTTAGCAAGGGGAGAGTAACTGGCCCTCCTCACCCCAGCAGTGTCTTTTCTAGTGGCTGTCTGCTGGTGTTGCATCTTTTTAGATTGTGAGCCCTTTTGAGACAGGGAGCCATTAGTTATTTGAGTTATTTGATTTTTTTCTGTAAACCACTTTGTGAACTTTTTGTTGAAAAGTGGTACATAAATACTGTTAATAATAATAATATTACACATGGTCCAGATTCCGTTCCTGGACCCCTCATGGATACCGAATTCCAAGTGATGTCAAATCACGCGGATTTCGGTGTACACTGAGCTTCGAACGTGACTGGAGCCTTGCTCTGATCATGTTCGGAGCTGTTCTGAGGTTTCAGAAAGGCCCCCAAAAGCATTGGAAGGCCCCCAGAAGCATAGGTAGGTGAAACTGGAAGTCACCTTCCAATGTTTTTGGGGGGCCTCAGAAAAGCCTCCAGAGGTCATAGAAGCATACTTGGATTTTTGGTTGGTTCAAATGTGGACCCCTGTTGAGACAAATCCACAGATCAAAAATCTGTAGACATGTAGGCTCAACCTTTATTATTATTATTATTATTATTATTATTATTATTATTATTATATCCAAATTACATGAATCACAGTTGTAAACTGGTGTTTGAGCAATTGATACAAGTCTTAGCCTGAAATTTTTGCCAAGTAATCAAGTTCCAGTTCTCACTTCGCCTGATCTCCGGGTCAATCAGAGGGCAGAGCCTTTTAGCTCTGGAAAAGTTTCCTTTCTCAAGGGGCAGGCAGGTGCCAAGGCAGGGCAGAGATCTTTTCTATGGCAACTGGGAAATTCCAGCCAAAGTTAACCTTTTAATCTCCCTCCTTCTGCTGCAGCCTGGTTCTGCTTGGCAAATGCTTGCAAAGCAGGTCTGTTTTTTTGAAACACCAGGATGGGACCCTCCTTCCCAGGCTACTATTCAGTGCACCATGACTTCAGAATAACACCCATGGAAAGCAGTGGGTCTACTTCTGAGTAAAAAGGGTTGCAAATATATGCAGCTGCTTCTCTCTGCTGTGAATTGAATTGCACACTCCCAGTTATGTGTTAAATGCTGTATGCCAGACACCTTAAAGGTGGATTTGATTCAGGGTTCAACCTTTTTCACTTGCATATCCCTTGGCAGCCCATTTCCATAAATTGTACCCTTCCTATTAGCAAAATGTTTGTAATTAGTAAGACAAGCCCTCATCTCTATATGAAAGCCCAGACTTCATGTATTTACCACAGTGTTTTCTCTTTTTATCTGTTTGAAGAACAGAAAACTCTGCCTTTGAACTGTTTTGCACCAGAAGTGTGCTGAGAAATTCTGGGTGATTGATCACTTTCCATATTATGTTTCAGCTTTTTTACTGTGCTGGTTTTCAATCAGTGGTTCATACATGAATTGATGACCAAAAACTAGCTATTGGTGGGGCTTTCACAGCCAACTAGCTACCTCCCTTCCAGGCTGTGAATTCTGGAGCATGGCCTGCCTTTTTCTGCCATTATTCCATTCTTTTTCAAGTACCTCTAAAGGTCCTGTTGAGTGTCCCTGGGAGTACATGAATACCAGGTTGGGAACCACTAGTCTGTTGTTTACAGTGCACTTACTCTGATAGTGTTTACAAAAAGGTGGCGAAGACCAGAATTTTAAAAAGAATAAAAATGTATCTTATGATCTTTTACTGTGTTTTTAATAAATTAGAGACTACAGTTCTTAGGTAACAATTAGTGGTAGGTTATTTTTCAGGATCAGACAAAACTATAGTCACACACCCCCTAAGTTTAACCCCTGACTTATCCAAGGGTCATAGAAAATTCCATGATTGTTGGCTCAAAACTTGTCCTCTACTTATCTGTGGGGTTGATTTGTAGGTGGGTATCTGTGGTAGGTGTCGACGCAGGACGTACAGTGTTCCCAAAGGCACCGTTTTTTGCAGATCTGATGGTGTTATTTCAGTAAGCTGCAGTTATTTAAAATAATTGGCAAAACTTTTCGAAATTGTTCCAAGATTGCCCTGATGACAATGGGGACCACCTAGATATGTTTTGTCCATAGTCTCGTGATTTCAGTGGCCAGGATAGATGCGGTGGTGGGATAGATGTGGTGGTGGGAATAGGCTGTGCCAGAGTAGGAGACATAAGAACATAAGAAGAGTCCTGCTGGATCAGGCCAAAAGTCCATCTAGTCTAGCTTTCTACATCTTCCACAGGCCCAAATCCTAACCAACTTTCCAGTACTGGCATAGCTGTGCCAGTGGGATGTGTGCTGCAACCTGCTGTTGGCTGGCACTCATGGAGGCCTCCTCAAAGTAAGGGAATGTTTGTTCCCTTACCTCGGAGCTGCATTGCCCTTGCATCACTACTGGAAAGTGGGTTAGGATTGCGCCCACAGTGGTCCACCAGATGCCTCAGGGAGCTCACAAGATAACAAGATGCCTGCATCCTAGTGTCGCTTCCTTGCACCTGGCATTCTAGCCACTTTATTCATCCCCTGCATAATTTTGTACGTCTCCATCATGGCACATGAAAGGAAACACCTTTAGAATGTATATTTAGAGTGTAATCCTAAGATTGGGCTGTTGTAAATCCCTTACACAAGCCTGGGAGTGTTGCAAACGTGCCGTAAGGCCCATCTACAACAACTCAGGAGCAGGCCGCGCCAGCAGAAGAACACACTCTGGCCTGCTCCTGCCAGATCCAGCAGCAGAGAGGATAAGGAAGCTCTGACCTGGGGAGGTTGGCATGGGCTTTGGGGAGGGTGGGAGAGGACAATTTGGGGGTGTTTGGGGGCAGGGCAGGGAGTTTTGGGGGTGTTACACCTGGCTGCTTGGATTTGTGCAGTGATTTAGCTGGTGCAGATCTGAACAGCCCCATTGAAATGGTTGCCACGCAACACGGGGTAAAGGAAAATAAATTCCCTTACTCTAGTTGTGTGGGATCCACCTCAAACCCTGCTCTGGATTCAGTGCAGGTCAGCCAGCCAGCCAGCCTGTTCCAACACTGGTTAGGATTGGACTACCCAACATCTCTGGGGATATCTCCCTTCTGGTTCTGATCCCATCCAGCAATGCCTTCATAAATGCTCTTCAGGTACCACTGCTGAACCCCAAGCTGTTAAATGGAAAAACAAGTACTATCTTGGATGAACAGGTCTTAAAGTACCACTGCTGAATCCCAAGGTATTGAATGGAAAAACAAGTATAATCTTGAATGAACAGGTGGGTGAGGGAAGAAAGGGTAAATTTTATTTCAATTGTGTCCATCAGATTTTTCAATGCAAAAGCAGTCTAAGTGCAGGATACTGGAGAGTGGAGTTCTTGTGGTTCATTTGGATTCCATCTACCTTTCTATTATGTGTCCAGCAATTCATAATTTTGAGTATATGTATGTGGTGTTGAGCTCTCAAGACAGAACAGGTGTATAGATGTACGACCTGCTCAACAGGGTCATTCCGTGTTAAATCATCACACTGTTTTCAACTGACCTCCTTAGATTTTTATGAAATCTGGGGTTCTTATTTGTCCTATGGTATAATACAAAAATACCAATTTTTATCAGCCTATGTTCGTTATGTGAAATTTTATAGCTATGTAAATTTTCAAAATTTTATCAAAAAATGGCATGCTAGTCATATTTTAATTAGATGTAGTTCAGGTACCCGTTGAGATACTGGGTTGAGAGTGGTCTCATTTTAAAGCCCTTTCATATGATATACAATGGGTTTAATAGTTTTTTATTTTTTTAAATTAAATTTTAAATTTTGAAATCAGTTTTCTCAAAAATGGACATTTTTAAAATTTTGAAAAAAATCTCAAAATTAGTTCATACCTGTCAGTAACTAACAGCCCAATCCTATGTCTACTCAGAAGTAAGTCCCAATAATGTCAATGGGACTTACTCCCAGGGAAGTGTGGATAGGATTGGGCTGTAAGCCCCTAAAAGTTTTTGTGGAGTCTGTGTTACAGCTAGTTAAAGTATCAGTAGCATGCCATTTTTTGATAAAATTTTGAAAATTAAAACTTAAATATATTTTTTCTCTTTAAGTTTAAAAATAAAAGAAATACAAGGGATTCACTTATCTGCAGATCAGGTCCGCGACCCTCCCCCATGTGCCCCCTGTGCGTGCTCCCTCCAGAGGCAAGGGGAGCTCTGCTCCCTCACCTCCAGAGTGTCCTCTGAGCCCAACAGAGGCCACAGACATTTGTCCACGGCCTCTTCTGGGCTCAGACAGAGCTTTTCTGTTAAAAAAACCACAATTTTCAGTTTCTCCGTGAAACCAGAAGTGACATTTTAAATGTCTTATAAAGCATAAAAAAGTCACTTCTGGTTTCACTGAGAAACTGGAAATTGCATTTTTTTTGTCAGAAAGGCTCAGTCTGACTGAGCCTGGCAGTGGCCGCGGATGGAGCCCAGGACAGAGCTTGGACCATGGACGAAGCCCATGAGTGAAGCTCTCCTCGGCTCTGGAGGTTGGGGGGCATTCACCCCATCTGTGGGTTCTAGAATAGAACCCCCGCAGATATGGGGGCACGCTTGTATACATTTCTTCAATTACTACATAGGATCATTAAGTATGACAAGTTTTATGAAAACTGAAGAATGTGAGGTAGAAAAATATTAAGTGTTATGATTTGACTCGGCTCAGAAAGTAATACTGTTGGGTCATTCCATCAGTGGTGGTCTTGAGCAGCAGTTCCCAAACTTACTGTGGTCATATTACCCTGTCTCAGCAATGCTATTACCCAGTTCTCTTGGTGCTGCCATCTTGAATTACGTGCAATCTTATGAGATCTTGTGTGATTCTGATGAGATCTCACTTTATTCAAGATGGTGGTGCCCAAAGTCAATAAGAAGAAGCTGCCAGGGATATCCCATGGTGTCCCTGTGAGTTTGCTGTGGCACCCTTGGGTGCTGCAATGAAGTTTGGGAACCACTGCTCTTGAGGGTAGTGTTGGAGACCTCTGGACTTAGTGTCATGGGGAAATTCAGTATCCCCCTGGTCAAGGTCCCCCTGCTCAGGTATGGCTTAGGATTTCATGGCCCCATGGGTTTTCATTTGGTGACCTGCTCTTAAATGGCACGTCATACTTTCACTTTAGTATTTTATAGTGAGCAGGAGGAAGGTGCTCTTTGGAAGGGGTAGCTGGGTACACTGTGATGGATGGGTCACTATTAGCAAGATTACTACTGCTGTGATTTTAAATTCTTTCGCAGTTAAGTGGAACTATGAACATAGAAGCTGTTTTACACTGTCAAACTATTGGTCCACCTAGCCCAGTATCCTCTACACAGGTAGGTATCAGACAGGGTCTTTTCCATCCATACCTGGAAGATGCCAGAGATTGAACCTGGAGCCTTCTGTATACAGACCATGTGCTCTACCATTGAACTACTTTCTCCTGTGGTAAGAGAGAATATCAGAAAAGAGGCCATAATGATGATGATGATGATTATATATATATATATATATATCCAGGCATATATATATATGAGATATATATATATATATATATATATATATATGATATATATATGATATATATATATATATATATATATATATATATATATATATATATATATGATATATATATGATATATATATATATATATAATGATGATATATGACAGAACTGGAGAGCCACAAATTTTGGCTGACTGTAGAAGTCAAAATTTATGGTAGTCATTACCCTTCTATGTGTGTTTTCTCTATGTGTGAATTCTATGTGTGTTTACTCAGAAATAAGTGATGTGTTTAATGAGGCTCAGCATTTACATATTATTTTGTTGAAAATCACTATTACCTAACATTTGCAATCTAAATGCTGTATATAGCATTTAGTAGTAGTATTCATCTGCTTTCCAGTTTCTAAGCACCCTCATTCAGGTAAACTCAAGCTTCTCCCAGACAGATCAAAAATAGATACCATGTTGGTCCACATAAGTTAAAAAGGAAGAGTTTCTGTAAATTCAAAAACAGTAGTCCCAGAAAATTAGATTTGGTTCTATCAGATGAGCAGCTTTTACAGGGGTCTTCCTGTATCCACAGATTCACTTATTTGCAGATTGGGTCTGTGGACCCCCCCATATATGCCCCCCCCCAAAAGCGAGAGGATCTCTGCTCCAGAGGATGGGGGTAGACGTCCCCTCATATTCACGGGTTTAGGTATCCACAGTGAGTTCCAGAATTGAACTCCTGCAGATATGGGGGCACGCTAGTACAGGTTGAGGCTCATTATTCACGAGGGTTCCCAGAACTCATGTGGATGGCAAAAAACACACTAAAGCAAATCAATTTAAAAAACAAAGTCCCTTTGCTCCAGTGATTTAAAAATAGCCTTGCTGACCTTTTGAAAGGCACACAGAGGCAATCAGTCTCTCTCCAGGTGCTTAGGCTTCACTAGGAGACAGCAATCTCTCCCTTCACCAGAAGCCACAGTGAGGGGGAAAGAATGGAGGTGATAATCACTGCCATTTAGCCTTCATTCACATGCTCAGGGGGAAGGGAAGGGTCACTGGTGTTCTGAGAGCCTGGAGAGAGAATGGTTGATGGATTGTCAGCTGGCTGCCCTCTCTCAAATTAATGAGGCTATTGTTAAACAACTGTTTTCCTTTAATTTAAAAGGTATACCCATCAAGGGTATACTAATGGGTATACCCATTAAAGGGTATCTTCTCATTTGAGATAGAAAAATCTGTGGATAATTAGGTTATACCTGTAATCACTTGCATGACTCTCTACAACAGTAAAAAGCAGTTTTTAAAACTGATTTTAAAGAGATGCATTTTTCCCCTTCTCCAGGGATCAGCACATTCCTTCTCATTTGCTGTGGCAATTCATGTTGAGTCAAATTCATGTATAATAAGGTTGGACCTGTAGTTCCCATTCTGATTTTTAGGTGTTATATATAAAAAATGCAGCAGTGTACTGCTGATGGATACTTTTATTGCTTCATTTTTTAAGTAATTCTGGTCAAAAGCTTTGGGAGAAGAAGGTAGATAGGTCTTATGACCCTTGTGTGGAAGACGGGAGACGTGGCTCCAGCCTCTCCTGTCTGCTACAGACTCTTTTGGTATAATCTGTTGGCATCTCTGTTCTCTGTTGATCTCATTGATGTTTTCTTTTACCAGGTGTACCAATAATCGGGCAGGTGAAACCGGAATGGATGTAACAAGCCGCTGCACTCTTGGAGATCCCAACAAGCTGCCGGAAGGAGTGCCACAGCCTGCTCGTATGCCTTACATCTCAGACAAGCATCCTCGGCAAACACTGGAGGTCATTAACTTGCTACGGAAGCACCGGGAGCTGTGTGATGTGGTGCTGGTTGTGGGGGGCAAAAAGATCTATGCCCACCGGGTGATACTGTCAGCCTGCAGCCCCTACTTTCGAGCAATGTTCACAGGGGAGCTTGCAGAGAGCCGACAGACTGAGGTAGTGATAAGAGACATTGATGAAAGGGCCATGGAGCTGCTGATTGACTTTGCATACACTTCCCAAATCACAGTAGAAGAGGGTAATGTCCAGACCTTACTACCAGCTGCCTGCCTCCTCCAGTTAGCTGAGATCCAAGAGGCCTGCTGTGAATTCCTGAAAAGGCAGTTAGATCCTTCCAATTGTCTTGGCATCCGAGCGTTTGCTGATACCCATTCCTGCCGGGAGCTTCTGAGAATTGCTGACAAGTTCACCCAGCATAATTTTCAAGAGGTAAGTGACCCTGTGTATCTGACCTGATCTACACATGCAGCAGAATGATGTGGTAAAGTGAATAATACAATTTTCAGTTGCAAGAGGAGAATGGCATTTTTGAACACTCTCTGCTTTAAAACTATTAGAACTCCATGTAATTGAAAAATTAGCATGGGGAAAGAGGATAAGGCTTGTATTTTTCTCCCTAGTCTGCAAGGTTTTTTTACTTACAAGGAATTTATGTGGGGAATCATTCAAAAATAGCATTACCCACCTGCAAACTGTTCAGCCCAGAATTCAGCTTTGCTAAATCTTTCTGCATAATCTTTCTGCATCTGTTCTGCACCATGTAGGCCTCATTTCATTTTGGGGTGAAGATATTAATTTGTATCATCATATTTTTGCAGTTGACTTTGTCTTCTTTTTGATGAGGCCTGGTTGCTGAGAAAAGGAAATTTTAATGAAAAAACGTTGAGCTACCTGCTTGATACATAATGTAGTGTATAATATAATGTAGCTTGAACACCTCTATGCCATAAGATCTCTGCTCTGCCTAGTCACTGCAGTTCTACCACCTCATTGTATGCATAGGTCTGGTCTGAAATGTCTTTGCAAGCCTTCTCTAGTTATAAATCAGTAAGTTTAAAATTTCTGCACAGAAGTACACTCAAGGCAACTTATGGTCAATTAAAGCAACATTACATTAGTAGAAACTGATGGTGTGTGTGCACCTAAATACACTACAGAATAAAACAAATTCCAGGAAGTCCATTTTAAAAGATCTAGAAAGTTTATCAGAACAGTATAGTTTTCACTGTTCATCTGAAAGTTGAAATGTTCTTAGAGGAATTTTAGTTCATTTTCACAGGATACTGTTGTAGCTTTATTTTAAAATTCTCAATTTTTATCATCTTAGCGCTCAGGGTATGCACAAATGCATTTAATTTCGGTCAGATGTAAGATGTAGCACGTATACTATGCTATATCTTACAATATAGTATATTTGTGGAACTTTACCTTCTGAAAACAAGTCTGACAACACTGCAGTAAATGTTCATGTTTCTGTGTCAGGGATCTTGCAAGAGATAGCTTGTAATTGTAGAGCAACCATGACGAATGCCCTTCTGTGCCTTGTAGGAGCATGCCCTGTGTCTTGTATTTGTACTGCAAAACTTGTGTTCAGATTAGATGTATGTGGATTGTTTTTGGCAGTGTGGTGTGCTGTAAGCAAAGCAAGAAACTCTCTTCGGCTGCTGGGATTTGCCTATAAGGAGCAGGTCATACTGTGCCATAAAACATCTGCACAAGTAGTAACTTACCACGCTGAACACAGGCCACCAGTAGCCTGCTAGATACTTAGTAGTCATCCACGTCCTTCTGAGGAGCAAAACGTAGCAGTGGCAGATGAGCAGAAAGAGAGCAGTATGTTAATAGGCCAGAAAACATGGACTCATGGACTGTAATTGACTTACAACCCAATTCTATTCAGCACAGGAGCAATGGTGCTAAATACTTACTGCTCCATCCTGTACTGCAGTTGAGCAGGCTGCAAGTCTCCTCAGAGTAAGGGGGCATTCGTCCCCTTACCCCAAGTAAAGCCCAGCCTGCTCAGTGGGAGTTCTCGAGTCTGTGCCAATCACTGGCAGACTCGAGAAGCCCCGTGTTGTGCTTCTGAGCCTGACACGGAGGATGGGATTCGGTGGAGGAAGCCTCCCCTAGTTCCAGCACCCCCTGGGCTTGTCCGTTCCCCTGTTCTGCCCTCCCCTGCCTAGGAACACCTCGCCCATACCCTCCTGCCACATTTCCTGCATCAACGGGACGGTGCAGGCCTCCCAGCTGGTGCCATTTACTCTCTAGGTGGCACAAATGTGGTTGTAAATGTGCCATTTACAACCCTCAGTGTTAGTGCTAGGGTAGTATTGGGTCAGGCTACCCCAGTGCAATCTTAAGCATGTCTACTCAGAAGTATGTTTCATTACATTCAGTGAGATTTACTCCTAGATAAATGTGTACAGGTATGCCATGGTATCTGCAGAGGTTCCGTTCCGGAACCCCCCACAGTGAACTGAAACCATGGATAACTGGGGATGCCCCACTGCTGCCCTCCAAGAGCAAGGGGAACTGTCCACCCACAGCCGCTGCAGGTCTCAGAATGATCGTTCCCTGGGTCTCCCTATGCCTTATAAAGCACTAAAAACACCTCTTCTGGTTTTGACTAAAAACCAAAGTCACTTTTTTCACTTTAAACAGTCGTTCTGAGGCCTGCAGAGGCTATGGACAGATGCTTGCGGCTTCTGCAGGGCTCAGAATATTCTCCAGAGGTGAGGGGAGCACAGCAGTTCTTGCTGACTGAGGCTGCTTTTGAGATTGAACAAGAGGCTAATTGAGACTGCTTTTGGACTGAGAGGTCACAAAGTGTGCTAGTTGTCTGTGGTCCACACTATGGCATCCCTGCTATAGAAAGTTTTCACAGTTCACTAGGTTAGAATGGGGCATTATTTACTGTCCTTTCTTCTGCTGCTGGTGTTAGAAGAGGAATAGGGGTACTCTGCTTAGGAAAAATTTGCTTCCTACCTAGGCCTTGAAGGATTTGTATTAACATGTTTGCAAATTATCCGTGGCTTGTATTTCACACCATCTTATCCCTTGGCAGTTTTTAGAAGTCTCTGGTTCCCTCTGAGATACACTTGCACTCATGCCCTCTGTGTGTATATTTAGAGAGAGCAAAAGAAACGTGGGAGGGATCAAATTGGTCCATTTCCCTATTCCAAGACCTTTGCTGCAAACCAAGGCCAGGAGGGCTTTTCAGATTTATCTACAACACTGTGGGTAATTTTGTGTGAATCTCTATGTTCTGGCTTTCGTTTTTATTACAAAGCACAACTGCTTTTTTATCTAGTACACCTCCTCATTCAGATATATTACCCTCTCACCCACAACTGCATATTCTTTCTATGAATTCAGAAGACTGGTAATTTTAGATTACCTAGTTCATTACTTTATTTATCCTCAGTAGCCATTTAGGGTTGGTTGTATTTATTTATTTCTGCATTACAGGTGGGAAAATGGAGAGTTCATAATTTGCAGAGTCAGGCTAATTTTGATATCTGTCACTACTGAAAAGTCCAGGTTGTTGCTTTGTGAATCTTATAAAGCACCTGGGCCACTCTCCTGTTATCAAGATTTGCAGAAGATGCTTTGTTGATGCCGCTTCTGCAGTTCTGAATGCTTCTGATTGTTCTAAATATTCCTTGACTCTGTATTTTTGTATCGCTGTACAGGTAATGGAGAGTGAGGAGTTTATGCTTCTTCCAGCCAATCAGCTCATTGACATTATATCTAGTGACGAACTTAATGTCCGCAGCGAAGAGCAGGTGTTCAATGCAGTGATGGCTTGGGTGAAGTATAGCATTCAGGAGAGGCGACCTCAGCTCCCCCAGGTAATCCCCAGTTGTTTTCCTTATGTGAATGTTTTTTAAAAGAGCCTTTGCTGGGATAAGTATTTATTTATATGCATACTGCGCTTTGAACGTACATGGCACCCACAAGAACATCAGCAAAAAGTCAAGTTGTCACCCCAAGGAACTTGTAATCTAAATTATGACAGTGACAGAAGAGAATAGGGAGAGAGAAGTTCTCTATGTAAGGCTGTAATCAGGAGTGCAGAGCTGACTTTGCAGGCCTAGCCCCTTCTCTCAGTTTTCACCTTTTTTATTGCTGGCATCTGTTTTAGTCTTTTAACTTAATGGAGTTAAAAGGAAATAGTACAGACTGTAATCCGCTTGTATGAAATAAACCTGTCTGAGTTTGCAAAGCATGGTTTGTACTAACTGTGGTTTGTCAGGATGTCACAGCAGGTCATTGCTACAGGTTTTTCTGTTCCTTCAGAAGCTGTTGCACCACAGAGATAGGAGCAAACTTATGGTGCTGGAAGGTCAGAAAACAAAATTAGACAAGCAGTTCTTAAAGCATGGCTTGCCTTTGGAAGCTCAAACCACAGTTAGCACAAAACTATGGTTAGAACAAACCATAGCATGTTTGAGCTGATCCTATTTTGTGATACCTTTGCATTTGGCAGCTCAGCCATAGATGACCTTAATAGTAGTATCACAGAGAACAAATTCATAGGTGCTAGTGGATGCTAGGTCCCCCTGTGCAGATGTTGCACCCCATTCTCTGACTAACTGTTATTGATTTGCAGGTGTTGCAACATGTCCGCCTGCCACTGCTCAGTCCAAAGTTCCTGGTGGGCACAGTTGGTTCAGATCCACTCATTAAAAGTGATGAAGAATGCAGGTAGGTCACCACTGACTGTGAGAAATGTTTTGTATTAGTTACTCTCTTGCTATTAAGCGTTTTCCAGATTGCAGCCTTAATCTGCTTCTAATTAACCATAAATCAACATCATCATTAAAAAAATGCATATATTGATATCTCACAAGTTGGCTAATTGTATATTTTTTACCCTGGTCTTAATCAGTCATTCATTTCCTGCATGGTCTTGCTTATATGCTTTTTCCATAGCATTAAAGTACTAAGAACTATGGTGCTTCCTGACCATCTTATACGAGTTGCAATAGTTCTTGGCTTTTCCCAGTACTATCAGTTTTAATAATGCTACTTTTAAAGTTTCAGGATATGTAGGATAGGCAGTCTGAATGATATGTTCAACTCTCTCACTCTGGCTTTTAATTGATGTATCTTGCATGGGTTATCTGAGCTTGGAGCTTTGGTACAACTGATTTGTGAAATGACCTGTTCAGAACAGAACCTATTGTATGATGTACCTTTCCTGTACAGGGACCTAGTCGATGAAGCTAAGAACTATCTGCTGTTGCCTCAAGAACGACCCCTCATGCAGGGACCAAGAACTCGACCACGCAAGCCCATCCGCTGCGGAGAAGTACTCTTTGCAGGTATGTGCAGCTAGACTTGGTGAGTGAGAAAAGAGACTCGGTATGTTTTCAGTAGTAAGCATACTCTTTTTGTCAATAGCGTAGTACAGCAACCAGAACCTGTACTACGTTTTGTTTGAGACCGCAGGATACCTCACTTGCAGTGGGACTCCTTTAACTGAAAATACAATTTGACCCTCTCTAAATGTGAAAGCGCAGATTACTTAGCTAGATTACTTAGCTATATAATATTTTATACTTAGATTACTATACAGATTACTATACTATACACTATACAGTGTATATATAGTGTGTATATATACACTATACAGTGTATATATAGTGTGTATATACTATACTATATATAGTGTGTATACTATATACTATATATAGTGTGTATACTATACAGTGTGTATATAGTGTATACTATACACTATACTATACACTATACTATTACTATACAGATTACTTAGCTATATAATACCATGCTAGGTAGGAAGAGTGAGAAAATATGGCCATATAAGCCCATGACTCCCAAGGAAAACAATCCTTTAAAAAGATTTGTTTCTTTGTCCTCTGGTAGTCAGTGAGATTGGGAAAGGAGTTGTTACAACTTCTGTGGTATTCTGATTAGCATAGATAAGAATTTTCTGCTGGATCAGATCAAGATTAGTCCCACATTCTGTGTCCAGCAGCAACCATCCAGAGGCTCACAAGCAGGGCAGGGTGTGTTAGCCTCAGCAGTCTGAGATTGTAGTAGAGGGCAGCAGATCAGCAAAAAGCTAACATGGTGTGGTGGATAGAGAGCTGGAATTTGACCAGAGGATCCTAAGTTCAAATTCCTGATAAGCCATCCTTCACCTGTCATTCGAGCCTCATAGGGTTGTAAGAATAAAATGGAGACAGGGAAACTGTGTTGCCTTGAGTCACTTCAAGGAAGGGTAGGATAAAAATGTGTCGCTTTTTGTTTGTGTGGGTATGTGTTGGAGCACAGCTTGCCCTGCCATAGGTGCTGCTTCCTACTCTGAAAATCTAGGTTGTTCTTTTTTTCTTTTTTTTTGCTATCCACAAAGTTGAATTAATATAAGACCATGGTTCATTTGTGGCACAGAAGTTCGCTACATCTTACAGATAATTTCACATCTAAGGTGGGCACTCCATGTAGGTACCAGAACAGTGCAATTTTTATCTATTATCCATTTAAAACATTTGCACCCCACCCTTCAGTCAGCAAGGCTCCTGGAGCAGCTTGCATAGAATCCATCAGTGGGAAATAATTTTAGCAGAAAAGATGAGGGGATGTGCCTCACTGGCTGCTTCTCCTCCTCTTCACAGGGCTCCTGGAGCAGCTTGCATAGAATCCAACAATGGGAAATAATTACAGCAGAAAAGATGGAGGGGTGTGCCTCATTGGCTGCTTCTCCTCTTCACAGGGCACTTGGTAGGTCTATAGCTTTGTTAAGGTGGGAAGCACATAGTTCACCTTGAAAAGTGGCAGTAGTTGAAAGTGTCAGTAGTGACCTTGTGCCTTGTTGGCTTTTTTCCTCTTCTTAAAATCACGCACACACACACCTGAGGGAGGGGGATATTGAAAAAAACAAATTTGCATGGATTGGTCATCTGCATAGAGTGCTTGACATTTTCTGTGTGGAGAAAAGGAGGGTTTCTTGCTACTTGACTGCCGTGTGTAAATATGGTATGCTTGTGGCATTAGCTCTTCATTTTAACATGAACAAAGGATACTGTCTTTTGGTACTCTCCATGGTCTAAGTCAGGGCTGAACCGCAGCCATTCTGCCTAAGATGCTTTAACTGCTCGTTAAGTGTCAAAACAGCCAAAAGAAAATATTTCTTTGCCCAGCATGTAATTAATCTGTGGAAATCCTTGCCACAGGATGTGGTGATGGCATCCAGCCTAGAGGCCTAAACAATATTGGACAGATCCGAAAACAGGATTGGACAGATTTCTAGAGGAAAACTCTATCACTGGTTACAAGCCAGTGTATTTATACAGTGTATGTATTTTTTGCTATAACTACTCACAGGATAACATTATACCAAAACTGCTGTTGCCTCTTCTTTCAAAATCAGAGTGCAGTGATAGGATGGTGTGAGAGCAGTGATACCACAAATCCAGAGTAGACAAATGAAGATCCTCTTTCCTGGGTATCAAGCACACCCATGTGAACTGGTACAGGAAGGAAAGAACCCCTGGGTGCAGGATCCTACTTGTAAGATACACACATTCTTCCAGATATTTGGTACCTCCTCCCTTCAGGGCCTCTCTCACACAGTTGTAGATTTTCCAGAATAGTGAGCAAGCCATACTTCTTGGCAGACGTTAAACTGGAAGAAAATAGCTGGAAGCAAATGTTTCTGCATCATTTGTGAGCTTTTGTTATTCTACCATTAGTAATATTAAATCATACCCTGCCTTTTCACAACCTGATTTCCATAGTGGGTGGCTGGTGCAGCGGGGATGCAATTTCCAGTGTTGAACGTTATGACCCTCAAACCAATGAGTGGCGGATGGTGGCTTCCATGAGCAAAAGGCGATGTGGCGTTGGTGTCAGTGTCTTGGATGATCTTCTGTATGCAGTGGGAGGCCATGATGGCTCTTCCTATCTTAACAGCGTAGAAAGGTAAGCCTTTGCCAGATGAAATTTTAGTCTTTCTGGTGCTGGGATCATGGCAACAGATAATCTAATACATAGTTCTGTATTCAGCCATTTTGTGTTTGTGATCTTGGCATTACAAATGCAGAAAATAACTGACAGTTCAGACATTTAAAATGTAAGCTATGAACAAGCATAACATTTAAACAGACGCATGCAACTCTTCAGCACATGACATAGGAACCATTTTTAATCACTCCAGTCTTTAGTCTGGTGTGCAAGATATTAGTATCAGAGCACCATATTAGTTCTGGGGTGGGGGACAGTGGCAGTGAGAAATAGATTTCAGCAGGTGCGAAGAAAGGTTCAAAAGTCTGCTCTTATATATGTACAAAACTAAATTGGTTATTTTGCAATGAACTCTCATGCATACATTTCTGATCTAATATGGGGGGATTGTCCTTGAAAATAGTTCCACTTCCTGGTCCGGCCTAAGTCCCTTCAGGTTAGAGCAGGGGTGTCCAAAGTTTTTGGCTGGAGGGCCGCATCATCTCTCTGACACTGTGTCAGAGGCCGGGGCAAAATATAATTAATTTACATTTAAAATTTGAATAAATTTATGTAAGTTTACATAAATGGATATATTAAAGATGAACTTATATGAATGAATGAAGGTCTTGTAATAGCTCAAGACCTATAAAAGGCCTTGCACAAAGCAAGGCTGGCCTTTCCTTTGCTGCCGCTACTGCATCACACATGTGAAAGAGCAAGCAGTGGAGGGAGCCCTCATCCCACAGCTCACGCGAGAGGTCAAACAGTTGCCCTCACGCTGAGAGCAGTTGTGTCGGGCCAGTGCGGGCTGCAACAAATCTCCGGAGGGCCAGAGGCTCATTGGAGACTGGGGGCTCCATGAGGGCCACATTGAGAGTCCTCGAGGGCCGCAAGTGGCCCCAGGGCTGGGGTTTGGGCACCCCTGGGTTAGAGTACAGTTGTGTGTCACTTAGCAACAGGGATGCAGACCGGCACCCCCATCGCTAAGTGAGGCTTGACGCTAAACAAAGCCTCCAAAGACAAAGGGAAGCTGTGCTCCCCATGCCTCGAGGCTTTTCTTGAGGAAACTGGGTGTCACATCTCTCACATGATTCCAGCAATCTGAGCCTCAGAGAGGCTCAGAAAAGCCTCCGGGGGTGAGGGGAGCAGAGCTTCCTTCGTCTTCGAAGTCTTGGGGTGTGTGTGCAGGGACCAGCAGTGGCGTTGCATATGCAGCCTGTCACTGGTTGGAGCGTCGCAAAGTGGTGCTCACCTGTATTTAAATTCTTTGTGACATAGATCAATGAGAGGTTTTGAAGGAAGAGCAGTGTGCAGTTAGGAAAAGCTTAAGATATGAAATCTGCTTGGATTGGAATCCAGGGTGGGGGCAGAGGTGGATTATAAGAGGCACTTTTTCAAGTGGGTGCTCCTTTTTTTAGCAGGGGGAGAGTAACTGGCCCACCTCACCCCAGCACTGTCTGTTCTAGTGGCTGTCTACTGGTATTCATTTGCATCTTTTTAGATTGTGAGCCCTTTTGGGACAGGGAGCCATTTAGTTATTTGATTTTTCTCTGTAAACCGCTTTGTGAACTTTTAGTTGAAAAGCGGTATATAAATACTGTTAATAACGTTAATAATAATGTTAATTATCATGGAGATCTGAAATGTTTGTCCTTTCTAGATATGACCCGAAGACAAATCAGTGGAGCAGTGATGTAGCACCCACCAGTACCTGCAGGACCAGTGTTGGAGTGGCAGTTCTTGGTGGATACCTGTATGCTGTCGGTGGCCAGGATGGTGTCTCTTGCCTCAACATTGTTGAAAGGTATAGATGTAGGAGACAGGAGGAAAGAGGAAAGTGGATTTGTCTGAGCAAGTACAGAGAGGAGATGGAATTGCTTATACTTGAAGCGAGATGCTTTTGGTCTTTTGCTTCAGATATGACCCAAAAGAGAACAAATGGACTCGGGTGGCTTCCATGAGTACCAGACGCCTTGGAGTGGCTGTTGCTGTGCTTGGTGGCTTCCTTTATGCTGTTGGAGGGTCTGATGGGACATCTCCTCTGAACACAGGTATTGCCCCATAAGGTAGCCATTATCCTGTGTGCCTGCTATCACTAGTCTGCCCGTCAGAAACTGCTGAAGAACTTTTACCAGATTTGTTTGAAGAAGCTGTTGCTCAGAAAACAATTGTTCCCGATAGTAGTACAGACTAGCTAAGGGTTTTGCTTCCAGTAGTGAAGCAACGACATACTTCAGTATCTCTATGTTAAACAGAGGTTCCCCACTCATCTCTGCCTGGTGAGTCAATTGAACTGGGGGGAAATTGCTTATAGAAGCTGGGACTGAGATGTGGAAGAAATCCCTAACAGACCCTGGATAAGTCTGTTAATGACTATTAGCTGTGATAACTGATAGATGAATATGACACAATAAATAAATTGAATATTTGTATTCCAAGGCAACAATGTACCTGTGTAACAATGCACAGCAATACCAGTTGCTGTGGGAGCAACCATAGGGGAGGGGTGTTGCTTTCACGCTCTGCTTGTGGACTTCAGGAAGCATTTGGCTGATCACTTTTGGAAACAGGATGATAGACTAGATAGGCCTTGGTCTGATCCAGTAGGTCTTCTCATGTTCTTATGATAGAATAGAAATGGGAATGAACAAATGTTTGCTTCACTCCTTGAGGGCTGTTTTGGGGGTTATGTTATTTTGTCCTGAATACAGTTTACTGTTTGGGTAATGTATATTATTCTTCTGTAGTGGAACGCTACAACCCTCAGGAAAACCGCTGGCACACAATAGCACCCATGGGCACACGGCGTAAGCACCTAGGTTGTGCAGTATACCAAGACATGATCTATGCTGTGGGAGGCAGAGATGATACCACAGAACTCAGCAGTGCCGAGAGATACAATCCAAGAACTAACCAGTGGTCTCCTGTGGTAGCCATGACATCACGCCGTAGTGGGGTAAGCTATCCTCTCTAAACTCTGTTAGGCTGTCTGCACATGAGCCACCTTTCAGAGTGCAATCCTAACCAAGGGTGCAATCCTAACCAACTTTCCTGCACCGAGGTAAGGGCAATGCAGCTCCAAGATAAGAAAACAAACATTTCCTTTCCTTGAGGAGGCTGCCACCCAGCTGCAGGATGCAGCACATGCCTCATTGGGAAAGTTGATTAGGATTTGGGCCTCAATGTGATAGAAATCTTCCTATGGCTTTAAGATGCGGAATTTGACAACTAGTCTTTGCACTTGGAAAGAAGCATGTAGCTAACTGTTGGAGTTTTGATCATGTGAGTTGTGCATGTTCCATGCTGAGCATAACTTGCCTTTCCATTAGGAACATTCAAATAGTAGAACAACAGTTTGTATTAGTAATTTATATAGTACTGCTTATGCATTGGGCTACTGAACTAATACAATATGATTCTGTTTTAAATATTTTGAAATCAGTTTTACAAAGGGAAACAAATTGGGCCTATGCTAATAGCTCCTATTTGTACAATCCTTATAATCCAAAACGGGTACCTGTTTGGGTATGTACATGCATGCGTGGACAAGTGGATATTGTAGATGATGCCTGTTTATACTAGATGTTACATGAGAGACAAGCTGTGATATTTTTGATTGGTTTTTAGGATTGTATAATTTGTATTGCATATATTTTTTGCTGTTAGCTCCATTGGGACAGTGATGAGAGGCAGGATATACATTACCAAATAAATATTTATTGGCTTGGTATCCATTCTCAGACCTCCTGCAGATATCAAAAACCACGGATAAGCAAATTCATGGTTTTGGCCCTTTAAATCCTCCAAAGGTAGATTGAATATTTGTATTCCACCAGAGGGCTTTCTGAAGCTTGCAGAGGCTGTGTGTCTCCGCCCATGGCCTCTGAAGGATTCAGAACGGCCGCTGTGGCAAAAACAAAATTATATTTCTGATTTACCTTGGGAAATCAGAAGTGACTTTTTTATGCCTTTTAAGGCATTCTGAGGCCAAGGGAAGCTCTTCCCAGGCCTCAGAATACCTTAAAAGGCATAAAAATGCTACTTCCAATTTCCCTTGGGAAACCAGAAGTAATTTTTTTTTGCTGTATCAGCCATTCGGAATCTGCAGAGGCTGTGGGCAGAGGTGTGTGGCCTCTGCAGGCTTCAGAAAACCCTCTGGAGGCAGCCAGAGCACAGCTCTGCATTCAAGTCTGACTCAACATGGGTCGGGGCGCCAGATCCACGGATAGATAATCCACATATATGGAGGTCCCACTTGCATGGGGCAAATCAGCACAATCCTCTTCCTCCACTGAGTGTGCACTGAACTCATTTTGAGTCTGGACTGAATAGTCTGGTCTTCAGATTAGTTAAGCCAAACTATTAGACCGGTAGTTCCCAACCTGTGGTACGTGTACCCCCAGGGCTACTTGCCAGGACCTTTAGGGGTACTTGAAAAAGAATTAAATAACGGCGGGAAAAGGAAAGACTGTATTTGAATATCTTGCAGAGCTGGCAAGGCAGGAAGGAAGGCAGCTAGGTGACTGAGAGCCTCAGCAACTGTTAGTTTCTGGTTATCAATTCATGTATTATCAGATATGAATCAGAAGTTGAAAACATATAAATATACAATTCCTTCTCAACGATTCCTTCACTAAGGGACAAGTGTGTGTTGTAAATTAAGCATACTGAATATCTTTGTACAGACGTGCCTACCTTTAGAACACTAGACTTTATTACATGATAGCTGTCCCTTCTTAAATCAATTAGAGACACAATTAAATTTCTTAAAAAGTTAAATTGTATTATAGAAATAACCCAAAACACTACAATTCAAAAGCCTGTACAGAAACAGTCTAGCTTACATGAGTAACATATTATCATCTAGGTTGGTCTTGCTGTGGTGAATGGACAGTTAATGGCTGTAGGAGGCTTTGATGGTACAACATACTTGAAGACTATTGAAGTGTTTGATCCAGATGCCAACACATGGAGGTAAACTGTTAAGCATTTATGAGTGAATTGCAGGCCTCAGGCAAATGACTTTGACTGGGTTGAGATGTAATGCAAATATGGATTGGCAGTCTATGAATGAGTTTCAAGGAAGCTCCCTTCTCCTTGTGTGTGCTCCAGTTTCCTCCCTTTCCAGGAATGTGTCAAGTCATAGTTTGCCTTTACATCAAACCAGGCAAACTGTGGTTAGCGCACACAAACCAAAACTTGGAATCCTGATCACACTATGGTTTCTAGTTTGGGTTTGCACACAAACTAGGGTTCACACAATCTGATAACACAGGTACTCATTAATCTCCCATGGTGCAGCTCTTATCTAAAGGACTGTTGTTGGCAAAAAAAACGTGTCTAAAGAGTCAATTAATTTGAGACTAGACTTTTCATGCTTCTTGTCTTGATGGAACACTTGCCAGACTTGTCTGTGGAGAATCTCTGCACATTTCATAGCATGTTCCTTCGTGTACCACACAATTCATAGTGCACTTGCCAAATCTGTCGGGTCTTGCCATCACCTTGTGGACCATGTTCAGTGTTCTTTTACATCTGCACGTAGCTCTAAAATGAGTAGCTATAAGTGGACATTTTCAGGGAACCATTACTAATCTTGTCTTCATTGAGAAATCCCATTGTTCCTAAGAACACAGCTTGGAAGCAAATATGCTTTCAATGCTACAATGCTCACAGAAAGATTCAGGTCACTGAGCAGTGTTTGTGAAAGATCAAATCATTGGCCAATGTGAGAGAACTTCAGCAAAGCCTTCTGTGATTAGAACATGTACTGGGAGCGACTACTTGCACACGTGCCTCTTAAGTCCAAGCAGAGTATTATTTCCATCTCCTATTTATATCCCTGAAGGTATTTGCTGCTTGAAGAATCCGTCAGGTGCAAGGTATGGGAGGAAACTAATCTTCGTGTGGTATTGAGAGTTCATGAACTAGAATACCAGCATGGAAAGGTTAATATTTTCCCTCTGCAACACTGAGATTTCCTTACTCATATGAAGTCCGAGTAAGATCTTGGCTTAAGAATTCACTGTACAATGGGCTTATGAATGCCTCTGACAGAATCTTGTGGGTGATAGCCCAATCAGCTACTGAATTTGGTAGCATATTGGTCAGCAGCAGAGTATTTAACATTGAAACTCTCTGTTTTTGAGGGAAGGAGAGACCATGGCTGTGGCCCAGCTCCACTTGCTTGCTACCCAGGATGACCAACCGTGGTTGGGATATCCTGGGCTGGTGACTGTAGCAGTAGTTGTGAGGTTGCAAGGATTTTTTCTTGTTTGTTAGAGAGAACAAACATGGCTATTTACATTGAAGGTGTATTGCAGCAATCCTGTGGCTTCACTGTTTTTGCTATGCCTACCAGACCTTTTGATTCTTGTGCTTCCGGCTCTCTTTTAGTAATATCAGAATAACAAACCATGCCTTCTCTTTGCAGACTGTATGGAGGAATGAACTATCGTCGACTTGGAGGAGGCGTAGGTGTTATCAAAATGACACATTGTGAATCCCATATATGGTAAAAAAATCAGTGGGAGGAATCCCCGTTTGCATTCATCCCTATTGAAACTGGTCAGCTTGGTGACTTCTGAGCTCTTTGAGGCTCTAGTAAATTAGAGATCACATTTATATTCTTCGCTGGTGCCTCTTACTATGGGACTTTAAATGGATGTCACAAGCTTATTTCCCCTGTGACCACAGTTACAAAAGACTACAATAATCAACTCCAGAAAATATGGAGCACAGTTTTCCTCGTCTTTGTCTCCTTCCCTCTCATCCCAATTTACTCTCTTTCTGAAGAAACTGGACTTTAACTTAAGTGATAAATAAGACAAGGTGTACTTGAGTTTTGTCAAAGAGAAGAATACAGGGGGAGGTGAACAAGGCACCTGTCCATAAGATAAAAGCAGGTTTCCAAAACATTTATCATTTGGCCTTATGTACAGAAGTTAGATACCCCTCCCCCCCCACTTCCAGTGGTTCTTCTGAATGCTTTCATCAGAGTGAGTGGAACTTGTGCAACAGGCTGTTCATTTCAACAGAGCTTGGGTAAGAGATGCTTTGGGTGAGTTTCAAATTAATGTTCTGCAGTGCTGATTCTATTGGACAGAAGGTTTTGTGTATGCTGCCTTTCCATTTAATATGTACCATCTTGTATTGATACTATGATAAACACTTTTTCCCCCAGGTAAAATTCTGCTGAGGGCCTGCATTACATGCAGCTGTCTAGATGAAGTTGTTTGCAAGCTCCAGCCTGTAGTCAAGATCTTTGAAAGTGCAGAGCTATAGCAAGGAGGACCTTGGTAGTGTCACTACGTAACTGTTACAGGAATACTAGATCTAAAGCTCATGGTGAACTTGTTATTGGGAAAACAAAAATAGAATGGGAAGTAACTGTGGGCATAAGTTATCACACAATTCTGTCCACAAGCCTCCCCAGACTGCATAGGAGCAGCAAAGCATACTTATGCATTGCCGTGGGGCTTGTGCAAGAGAACACAATGGTGGACTGTGCCCTCTGTATTTTTGAGGCTTAGGGTCTGCACCTATATTGTTTCTCCCATTGTCAGCTGGAGAGAATGCTAACTGTTGTGAACTACTCCTGCATTATAGGGGCTTCAGTACATGTAAATATGAACTGCAGTCTTGCAATTATATGAACTGGGGCAAAGGCTTCCTATGAAAAGTAGTTCATTTTCTGACTCATGCCTAGAGCAGAGTGTTTGTTAAAGATGGTTTATGTGCCATGAATGAAATATGTAAAGCTATACTTTTGGACTTCATGGTATAGCACCTGCCTTATCCCACTTCTGAAACAGCTAGTTAGAACTATAATAGGTGTACTGTAATTTTAGACTGTCCCTAAAGTATAGTTTCATTCCCATTGAAGGGACTAGCTCAGTTGTGGGGGCTGTAGGCTTAAAAAAAATCAGTACAATGTTAATTGCGTAAGGATGCCACTATTGTAGCTGAACTGGAGGGTTTAAGAGGGAAAAGCAGGTCTGAACCATATAGCCCACCAGTCATGTACTATAACCATGCCCTGTTCTTGCACTTCCATGCAGGTAGCAGAAAGAGCTCATAGGTTATTTCATCTTTCTAAGCTACAAACTGAACAAGCTTGGGAAAGAGAAATATAAGGCTAAGTTGCATTGACAACTTTAAGAAATAGCTTTATTTATACCATCTGTGTATTTGGGTAGATAAGAAGTTAACACAAGTGGATTGTCAGGAAAGGTTACTTCCATGAAAAGCCCTTCCCTTTGACCTTGAGGTTGGCATTCTTGTGTTTACATTTTTGAACATTTGCACCTTGACAAAGAAAAAGTATTCTGTAAACAATTGTTTACTTGTCATTTATGCTTTTTCTAGCATGAGTTAACTTGTATAAATAGTGTTACCTTAATAAAATCTCATTTGGTGTGTCTCTTTTCTCCCAGCACCAGCCACTCACTCCCTTTCAGAATCCTGGAAACTGTAGAAGAGCTATAGCTTACACTCATTACCAGGATGCTTTAAGCTGGAAGTCACTGTAGTTTTAAAATACTAGTCTAAGCCACTCTTTCTCTGCTAGATAGTACTTTCATATGTGGTTTGCTTATCCTGCCATTGTGTCATTTCCCTTCCAAGTGTCTAGACCAGTGTCTCCAAACTGCAGGCATAAGATTACCCATAGGCCACAGCAGTGTCAAAGGCTTTCTGTGATGTGCCAGACACTCTTTTTTGCAGCAACTTGTGCCAGTCAGCTGCTTCTGCTGCTCTGTGTGCTAATTTTCCAAGCAGATGTGACTGCCTGGTCCTAGTTGCTGCGAAAAGGGGTGGTGCAGAACAAAGCCTTTGCCACTGCTACACCTGGATAGGTAATCTTGTGATGCTGGATCCAACCTGTAGGCCAGTTTGTAGACTCCTAGACTACACTTTCTGTCAGGTAAATAGCTGAGCTAATTTCTACCACAATGCCTAGTGTACTACCACATAGATGTTACAGGCTTTGTTTCTAAGGTTAGAGTAAACCTAGGAGAAAAGTAAAGGAAAGCTCCAGCTGTGGAAAGCAGTACTCTAGTCTATACAAAGTGGCCCTAAGCAGCGGAGAGCCTGAGGTGCCATGTTTGTTCAAAGCTAAACTGCTAGAAGAACATCAGTTATCTCTGCTTGTACATATATTTAAACAAAAATGAAGGTAAACTGCTTTTGAAATCTTGCAACTATTGTGCCTGGATTTCAAAAAAATGAAAATTGGTCTTACCTTGCAACTTTTCCTGAACTAAATTAAATCTACAAAGATATATCCCCTGCCTTTTGTGATACAGTGCCAGCAATCAAGCTGTTGTATTTTACCAATCATATCAATGGATGTGATTACATGAACACTTTTTATAACTCATTTTTAACCAGTACTTTTACACATTATCCCTTTATACTATAGGCAAGTTATGTAGGGCTGATTACAGAGCTTGCAGCTCCTCTCCTTCCAATAAACAGACAGTAGGCTCAACTACATATCGCTTGTAAATACAGGTATAACCTAATGTCCTGATGCTTTACCTCAGTGCGAATGAAGTTGGCCCTTCAAATTAAAACATCCCTTTAGACAGCAATTTTAAAATAGCCTCTCTTACCACTTAACAAAGAAGGAATGCAATTATTCTCTCTCCCTCTCTAGGTGCTTAGAAAGCTTAGTTTCAGTTTGTTCCCTTCGCCCTGGAGCATGCAAAAGAACACAAAATGCTTTGTATTCTTTTGCACATTCCAGGGGAAGGGAGGAGTCTGCCTCCAAGTGAACTGAAACTAAATTTTCTAAGTCCTTGGAGAGGAAGATATTGATTTGATTGCCTGCCTGCCGCATTACAATGGTGAGCAAGGCTATTTTTAAACTGCTGTCTAAAAGTCCCTTTTATGTAATTTTTTGCATAACACTAGGAACATTTACCCCTGTGGATATTGAGACAATCAATGTAGAGAAGTTACACTGGAGTAAAGAGTCTAGTGTCCCGTTTGCAGGTGTCTGGTTTCCTATACAACTAGTGTACCCTTTTCTACTAGCACCTGATTACCTTTGTACTTCTTTTGCAGCACAGGCGGATTTATTCCATCTCAACAGAGTCAGAAGATAAACAGGGATTTTGTTTGACTATTGTATCTCATTATTTTACCCCTTACAACTGCTATTTCTACTCTTTGGCACTTGTCCAAGCTTATTCAGTTCAGTGAAAGGTGATCTTAGCTCATGCAGTCAAGACACACTGGATTAAATCAATAAAGACACCACTACCTTTCTGTCCACATTTCTATAAGGAAAAAAGTCCCAAGTGCTTTTGCATATAAGCTCCTAAGAGCACTACCTTGAGTTGCTCAACTTTTTTTCAGTAGCATTGTACTAGAACCAATTACCAGCCACTGTACCAAAGCCTTGGAGAGGAACTAATAACAAGGAGGCTTTAAGAACTACTTTGAATCAACAACAAATAGCTTTCCTAGGCTAGTATCCAAGATATGTACACCTGACTTATAACCTAGATGTACCTATACAGGTACACATGATAAAGCCACCCCAAAAATTACTTTACCAGCCCCACCAAAGTAGTCACCAATCCTATATACCACTGTAGGCTAGAAACAAATATACAGTTTTTTTTCAGTGGGTTGCTGGTTGGCATTTGTGCCATAGTTTTTAGGATTGAATCAAGACAGTTGAACAGAGGTGGAAGTTCTTGTGCCTTTCATAGTGTACATAGCAATTTTAAGTAGAATTCAGATCAACAGCTATATAGAACAATGAGAAAAAACACAAAAGGCTGCTTATAAGTCATAAACCATCCCTGTGCTAGACAGATTTTCTGTAACTAATGAACACAAGATGTTTCAGTATAAATACATCAAAATAGACCATCAAAGTATTTTTGAAATTGCCAGTTCTGTCAGCAGCGATAAAACTCCTATCAGATACTGAGTGTGCAGAATCTGTAAAAAAAGATTGAACATAGTTACTACACACCTTTATTATCAGACTCGCATCAGAAGCAGTCACATCCCCAAGAGCAGCATAAATGCCACCCATCGACAAGCGCAGGGGGTCATGGCCCCACTGGGAGGCAGCGCCTGACGCTCACAACTGGGGAGGTGGTGCTGCCCTTGGAGTAGACAAGGGAAGTCAATGAGCTGCCAACCTTGCCACAGGAGAAGAGGAGCAGGCTGATAACGGCCCTCAGGAGTAAGCAGGAGCAGGCACACCTGGGGCTGCATCAGGCTGGCAAGGGGGTGATACATCAAACTCAGTGGGGTTGTTTATGCAGCCTAATCAGGCTGTGGGAGGCAGTTAAACAGGAAACCTGTAATGAGGCTAGGGAAGCTACCAAGGAGGTGATAGATCTCAAGGAAGAAGATGCAACCTTCTCCCTGTGCTGCAAGCCAAGCAATGGTGGGTGGAGCAGGGCGAAATAATCCTCCACCCCCCAGCTCTGAGGCACCCAGCAGGAGGGGAAGAGGGACACCAACTGGGCTGTCTATGGTGTACAACACCACAAAAAATAATAAAGGCATTGAGGTGCCAAGTGGTAGAGAGGAGACAGAAAAGAGATCAAGATTATCATCCTCTTTTCCCTAGTAGCCTGAATTGGAAAAGTCCTCAAGTTTCAGAAAGAATTGAAGCATCAGTGTTCTATTTCAGAATTAACATAGCATGTTCATACTTCAACAAGTTTCTTAAAGATTCAAAAAGGTATCTGCCAATTCAGCATTCACTGTTTCAGTTGTCTGCAGTTCTGTGGATGCTCTTAAAAAAATGTAAGGGAAGTATAGGGAACAATGAAATAGCTCAGCCTACCTTTGCACAGTGAAACCACTGTGTTTTGAGGGCTGCAGGTAGTCTAAGCTGCTTGCAGCCTCTTCCTAGTCGCATGAGGCTCCTCTCTTCGCCCAAGGTCACGAATCAATTTCAGGTGGGTCCCCATTCATTTCAATATTTTATTCTTAATATATTAGACTTGATTCTACCATGGTATGTGACTGCATTTGGGGAAATTTTACTTTTAACAAGCTACTAGGTATATTCTTTTAACAATGATAGTAAATGGGACTTACTCCTGGGTAAGTGTGGATAGGATTGCAGCCTAGGATTGTTAAAAAATTTTCCTCCTTGATGTCACTTCCAATCATGACATCACTTCCAGTGGGTCTTGACAGATTCTCATTCTAAAAAGTGGGTCCCAGTGCTAAATGTGCTAAAACCACTGCTTTAAAGCAACGTGCTTGAAGCCTTCTTGGAAGAGTATATGCCCCAGACAACCCCAGAGTTCCCTCACTGATCAGAGCCCATTAGCCTTCTAAACTATTTGTCAAGTCAACTGTGTATGCTGTGAATACAGTTTCCAACATGGTTACAGACAACTCTGTAGGCAGCTTTGAGCTAAAAAACCATCCCCCTTAACTAGTAGTTATTAGTTAGCCAAGCTCCATACCTTTATTTTCCCATCAGAATGAGCAGAGGCTACAGATGTGGAGACTTTCACTAATCTTGTGGCTGACAGGTAGATCTTGAAATGTCTATAGAAGTGACAGTAAAGGCTTTCCATGAATAAATCCACTTCCTCTTGTCTGACTTCACCTTGAACACTGTGGACCGAATCCCAGAGGGCGTTTGCATCTTCAGGGTGGATGGCATAGGAAATATCCAGAGGATAAGGACTGCAGGGTACAGAAAAAGTCAGCTCTGTCGCAACAGTATCTCTGTCTGTTTTGGATCCAGTCCACATTGCAGCCATCCATGCAAGATTGAGTGAGTTGATGGTCAAGGTGCTGAAGCAACAGTCAAAGGTCTGCTGAAACCAAGTTCCAACAATGGCCAAGAGACTCTCTGCCCCCCTTACAAGGAACAAGGGCAAACAAGTGAAATCCTCTGTGACTGCCTCCAGTATGTCATCTGCACAAGTGCAGCAGAACCAGCCTGTCCATATGACTTTTCCTCCTTTATTTTCAGTGGCAACCTGAGACCTTTGCATGATCTAGGAAAAAGAAAACACATGCTTGGGCAAGATACAGGTTCCACAGAGCTCTGACAATTCTTAGAAATTTACAGCTATTAAGTTTCTTGATTCAATACAATTTTGGAAACCAAAATCCAATAATCCACTTGTTATATAGTAGGCAAAAAGTAAGGTAAGCATGTGTTTAGGCATTATTTCCCCAATGTCTGTTCAATAAAAACATCTACAACATTCATCACATTGATGACAAATATACAACAGTAATATATACTAAATCAATTTTCCTTGAAACAGCAGTTCAGCTGCTCATTATGATCATGCAACAGACCTCCAATATCCTGATCCTATGAATCCTTCCTCAGAAGACCCACTTAGTTCAATGGAACTTACCTCCCAAGGCCTATATTTAGGATTGCAATCTCTAGGCAGACAGCTAAATAGTATGCCACTGCTAACTGGGCAAAAGGCACTTTTTCAAATAGTGTTTCTTTTATAGTTAGCGGGGGGGGGGGAGTAACTGTCCCTTTTCACCCCAGCACAGTGTTTTTTCTACTGGCTGTTTGCTGGTGTTATCTGCATCTTTTTAGATTGTGAGCTCCTTTGGGACAGGGAGTCATTTGATTTTGTCTATAAATCACTTTGTGAACTTTTTGTTGAAAAGTATAATAATAATAATAATAATAATAATAATAATAATAATAATAATAATAATAATAATAATAATGGGGGTGGGGCGGGCAGGGAAAGTAGATGACTGTTCTGGAAAATTCACAAGTAGGGCAAGACGACATTTGGCTACCTGCTATGGAAAGCAAGGTGCTGGATATTTGATCTGAACTACAAAAGTAGTTCGTATATTCTCAGCCTGCTAGCAGGCAAAGCACAATCCTGTTTCCAACTCCCTTCCTAGCCCAGTTTTGCTGTACAGTTTGATTGGAGGCACAGCCTCCTCCACATTATATCAAATCAGTAATAGTCTGGCTTCAATGGTTCTTGAAAACTGTAGTAATATCCTTGACACCTTTGACAACGTGTTCACTTGATAAGTTTTGAGAACCCCCCTTTTCGAGAAATTTTTTTTAAAAATAGGATGTGACCCAGACTGTTGCAAAATATTTGGTGAATAAAACTGGTGAGCCACACATCCCTGACATTCAAAATCCCATGTCATTTAAGATCAGAGAGGGATCCTGTGTTGGCATCCTAAGCAGAATGACTGAAATAGAAAGACAGGGCCACACATCCTACCTCAATGAGGACTGCTGGCTGGTCCTTTTCTGTGGTTTTCAGTGCTGAGATTGAGGAGAAAGTCACTTTAAATCCAGATTCAGGTTCAATTTCCACAACAGGACTCTTTTGCTTTTCAGCAGCAATAAAGAGACTTAGTTGTCTAGAATATTCCTGCAGTCGGCTATAAGAGAATTTGTACAGGGGAGTGACACTGTATAAGGTCCATTGTTTACGGAGCAGAAAGCCTATCTGAGGATCAACATTTTCCTGTAATAAAAGAAGAGTTTCATAAGTTTACAGGTGAGTGATGTTTGCAGTCTATATTTTTCAGCCACAGTTCCAGAAATGGAAATTATAGAGGCATTGGTGCTTAGTATTCAACAAGCTGTAGAACTTCTGGTTCATACATTGTCCTCAAATTGGGAGTAAGATACAACTAATTTAATAATTACTCTGTGTGGATGGGTCACTTTCATACCCTCCCCATATCTCCACTGGCAAAAGTCAGATACTCTGGCAAAGTCAGACCCTATCTCCTCTCAGTAGAATTTTTTGGTTTTTTTGCTGTGCCACAAAAAGAGAGAGAGAGAAACAAGAAAGAGTACCCTAAGATATATATTAAGAGGGAACTAAAAGAATAAGGCCCTTTACAGTAAGTTGCAGACCAATCAGTGTAATAAAGGAATATATATTCTATAATAAAAAGGAAAGACTCCCTAGAGTCCAGAAGTTATTAAAAACCATGCTGTGCATATATGCAGGTAGCCCTCAGTTTGCAACAATTTTTAGATGATTCACATATAAAAATGGTATTGAAACCAGAAAGCCAAAAATATCAAGAGTGGCTGCTCACATATGGAACATGCAACTCCTGCATGAAGGTTTTATGTTACTTTGGAATAGGGGAGGAGAAGAGAAAGTGAGCAATGTACAATGTGAACCCAAATGTTTTCAGCAGCAAGTCCCACTGAATTCAATACTCTCAAGTACACATAAAATTGCAGGCTTCACTTGCAAGAGGAGGTTCATAATTTTAAGGGGAGACCCGTATCCAAGGATCCCATATCCACGGTTTCAGGTATCCGTAGATCAGGTCTGTGGGGCCCCATACGTGACCCCTTCGGAGGTGAGGGGAGATGAGCTCCCCTTGCCTTCTGAGGCCCATGGATGCAGCGCACTATGGCCATAAGAATGCAGCTGCTGCAGGCCTCAGAATGGGCAAAAAGCAAAAAAAAAAAATGCAACTTCTGGTTTTATGATCAGACCAGTTTAGTTTTGAAACCTCACAAAATCTAATTAAAGTACAGCTGGGAAGTCTTTCAAAGCCTAGGTGAACCTCAGATTTTCAGGAAATCATCAGGTTTTCAGACTGTGCAGCTAAGATTTTTCAAAATTCCTGAGCAGCACCATCAAGCAGATAGCAAAATGGGCACATGCTCCCCACTCTCACATTCAAGGCCTCCTAGCCATATGAGGATCATATTCAATGCTCTGCCTTAAAAAGATATACATTCACAACATGTACTCACTCCCAGAATAACCCTTGATCAGTGGGTTTCAAACTGTTGTAGTAAACCCTGGGGCCCCTTGGAAGCTTTATCATTTGCTCCCATAAAATTTTACGGCTACCAAATCTTCCAGCCCTTACCCCAATTAATAGATTCTTACCAGAAGCCTTGATTGCTGACACATACATCACCTCAAATTCCTTATCTTGAGGCTGAAAGTCAGCCCAGTGACTTCAGCCTCTAACAGCTGAACTCTTTCCAGTCATTCTACTGTAGTTTTCTTCTCTATGCTTGAACTGTACCAAGACTGGCGCATCCAATTAAAAAAAAAGAGAATGCTCTGTCATCAACTACTTTTACTTCATAATCCCAAGTCTATTATTTCCTTACCTGCAGATGAGGAGTTTGTGAAATCCTTCTCCTAGCTGGGGTTTGACCAAACAGGTTTCCTCTCTTGATACTCTTGTGGGACACCCTACCTCTTGAAAGATGTGCAGTGTTACTGTAGCTTATCCCATGATCTGTAGTTTTTCCTCCAAAAGCAATTCTTCTGCTCAAGTTGGGAGTGTTGGCATCCTATGAACACACGTACATTACCCAGCAGTAAACAAAAAGGAACAGAAGTTAGTTTTATACGACATGAGGAAACCTCAGGCAGTCACTCAGCAGACCGAGAGATTGGAGGCCAACCTAGGTATATTGGGGGGGCAGTACTTTCCCCAAAGAGATAAGAAATTAAATTCATAATCTGTTTAACATAGGAGCAATTGGTTGAATATGGTTTTTAGGGAACAATCCATTTCCTTGCATAAGAAGAGTCCTGCTGGATAAGGCCAAAGGCCCATCAGCTTCTTGTATCTCACAGTGGCACACCAGATGCATCAGGAAGCAAACACCCAGCATCCTGTTTCAAATATTAGGAATAACTAAAATTAGATGATAGGAAATGCAACTTGATGAATCCAACAAAGGCTGCCATCTTAGGCATACATACTTGGGAATAAGCACCACTGAATACAGTGGACTTGCAGGGCAATCCTAGACATGCTTAAATCTATGACACATCTATGAAGCAAGTCCCCCTTAATTCTTGGGGATTTAATTCAAACATAGGTTATAGTTTCTGAGCTCTCCCCAAGGATGGGTCATTTTCATTCTCTTCCTACAGCTAGCACCAGCAACTGGCAACTCCCGGGCAATGGAAGGCTTACACTTCCCATGTAATGTGGGAAGCTCATGGAAACAAGTCAACCTGAACCCCTCCCCCCCAATATGCCTTTTATTAAATCAGAGCTACTCCTAAACATAAAATAGTAAAAAAAAAAGACAGGCTTCCATCATCGGCTGAGGGAATTTCACTTGCTCCATTACCTTACCCAAGAGGTCCTCAGCAAAGGAAGAGTCACCATCATGGACCAAGGAAACTCCTCCTGCTACACCCCACTCCCTTGCTTGAGAGACCTTCCACAGCAGGGGTGCTCAATAGGTGGATCACGATCTACCGGTAGATCACGAGGCAAAATGAGTAGATCGCGGAGTGCCGACCCCCCCTTCAGGTGCCTCTGGGAGGAAACGCCGGGAGTAAGGCCATTATACTCAATGGGGCTTACTCCCAGGTAAGTGTGGCTAGGATTGCAGCCTCACAGCCTAATCCTAGGCATGTCTACTCAAGAGTAAGTCCCATTATACTCGGTGTACCTTGAGCCCCACTAACATACATTGTACACATAAATGTTATATGTTACGATGGTGCGAACATTGTAAAAAAACTCTGGTAGATCTCCGGGCCTTGCTGGGTTTCAAAGTAGCTCTCGAGCCAAAAAAGTGTGAGCACCCCTGTTCCACAGGAACTACTGCTAAGTACTTCTATCAGAAGCAGGAGAAGGGGTAGGGTTCCTAAGTTGGCTGGAGTAGCCCTGGTGAGAAGTGGGAAGACCTGGAATTACTGCATAAATGACTTGAGGGCCCAATCCTATCCCATTTTTCCAGTGCTGGTGTAGCCGTGCCAATGGGGCATGTAGTGCATTCTGTGGTGGGGAGACAAAGGCTTCCTCAAGGTATGGGAACATTTGTTTTCTTACCTCAGGGCTACATTGCTGTTATACAGGTGCTAGAAAGTGGGATTGGGCCCTCAGGCTGCAATCCTATTCACACTTTACAGTAAGCCCTACTGACTGTAATGGATTTACTTCTGAGTAGACACACATAGGGTTTGGCTCTTGATCATCTATTTTATTAATTATTTTATATCTACAGGAAGCTCTTCTGGTAACCCTTGTGCAAGCAGAACAAACATTTCTTAATGAATAAGACACAAAAAAGTTTAACAGACTCATAGGAAGTGGTTCAACCACCAGGTACTCAGCTTTCAATTGGATAAATAATACCCCCCCCCCCATTTTTCATCCTGTTGAATTTTTAAATTCATGTTGAACACATACCTTTTAAATAACTTTTATACACACACACACATAAAAAAACCTTAACATTACACACACATATGGATATGCTGCCAGTCAGAAGGAAAACATACACACACACACTTATATATATATATATGAGAGAGAGAGAACAGGAAATATATGGAGGAAAACATTTTATAGTTCTACTTTTTATAGTTCATACACACACAAACACACGCAGTAGAACTATAAAATGAAGGTGTCCAGTTTGGGGGATGGAGATATATAGAGTTAAGTTATATGTGTGCGTTATACACATACCTTAACTCTATACACCTCCATTCCCCAAGCTGGACACCCTCCCTTTCTAGCCCTACTGCGACCAGAAGCCGCGGCCGCCGGCCCCCCGAGCCTCCAGCCCGCTTCCTGGGAGAGCAGCCCTGAGCACACCGAGATCCACTTTCAAGGGACGGGCCGAGCGCTGCCCCTCACCTGCTGCTTCAAGTGCGCCATCGGGACTCCTCCAGGCTCCTCCCTTCACAAACGGCAAGGCGACTGCGGCGGGCGCTGTTTTTGAATCTGCCTCCCAGCAGGCAGTGCGGCGGCGGCGCTGTTTTGCGCATGCTCCGGACGTGCGGGCTTTCCTGCCTCTAGCAACATGTCGGCCGGCGCTGCGGTGGTGGCCGCGAGGGGACAATCCGCGTGACTCTTGAAAAGTGCGCGGGCAGGGAAGGCGAAGCGCAGGCGGAATAAGGATAATCGGGGGGGAAGGTTTGGAGCTCCGTCGCGCCGTGACTGCAGTACCTGCGGAAGGACCATGCAGGGGTTGCGCCTCCTTTCCCGCCCGATCTTGCTGTGGCTCCCCAAAGAGGTGGCGAGAGCCTGGGGCAGGCGCCTCTCCAGCACCGGGCGGCTCAAGGCAGCCGCGACCCCTGCAGGTCAGTGGGGCTCGTGTGGCGGAGGAAGGGAGTGGCGTTGGAGGTGTGTGTGTGAGAGAGGGACGTGGGGTGGGTGGGGAGACTGTTGAGGCAGAGCCTCCCTACCGTAGTCCTTGGAGGAGCAGCGCCGCCCTGAGGCAGAGCCTCCCTACCGTAGTCCTTTGAAAAGCAATGCGCGTGGGTTGAGTGTGCTTGAGCTCCTCACATGGCGGCGGCGCTGCTTTTCAAAGGACTACGGTAGGGAGGCTCTGCCTCAACAGTCTCCCCACCCACCCCACGTCCCTCTCTCACACACACACCTCCAACGCCACTCCCTTATAGATGAGAATGTATAGATATGATGTATAAACATTACTTGCTTCTTGTCATTTTATGCTGCTGTCTTTATACTGTCTTTATAACTTTGGCGCGGCTATGAAAACTTCATTTGAGCTTCTACATTCATGATGAACTTCCTTATATCCAATTCTGGTTTTTTTCTACCCAAGATTTCAATAGTTTTGTTGCCAGGACCAGAACCTGTGGCGAACTGCGCTCTAGTCATATCGGTCAGGAGGTTACCTTGTGTGGATGGATTCAGTTTCAGAGGTAAATGAGAAGTTCAGTAAATGCAGCTATGAGAATTCTAATTAGAATGCTGGAGTCTGGGCAGCTTCCCAGTCCAGATCCTTAACTTCACTAAAGGCTTTCAAATCCTGGGTTCAATATGCTTTGCCTATGTTCAAGCAGTTTTCTTGGAGTGTCTTTATGTCAGTGTTTGTTAAGAATTGTATTCTAATACGGAGTGCACCTAGTCCAGCATCCTATTACCAACAGAGGCCATCAAATGCTTCTGGGAAGCCTCAAATAAGCAGTGAAAGCAAGAGCCCAGCAACTGTTCTTCAGATGCATGTTGCTTCTGAACATGGAAGTTTTGTTTTGCTATTGGGGCTAATGACCATTAACCCATAATCTATGAATTTGTCTAATTCTCTTTTAAAGCCACAAAGGCCCTAATCAATTTTTAGGGCCTAATCAATTTTTCAGCACTGATATAGCTGTACCAATGGATGTGTGGTGCATTCTGCAGTTGGGTGGCACTCATGGAAGCCTCCTCAAAGTAAGGGATTTGTTCCCTAACCTCGGAACTGCATTGCCCTTATGTCTGTACTTGAAAGTGGGTTAGGATTGCACCCTAAGAGTGCAATCTTATGCATGTCTGCTCAGAAGGCCCACTGAGTTCAATGGGATCTTAGGTAAGCATGCTTAAGGTTGCAGCCTGCCAGTGGTTGTCATGTGGCAGTGACTTCCATAAATTATGCGTTGTGAAGAAGCTTTATCTAAATTGTCCTGTGTCTATGGATATAACGTCAATTGGTGATTCCCTCTCATCTAGTATTAGATGAAAGGAAGATCAGAAAATCTGCTGACCATGAATAAATGTATGAATGCCTTTCATTCGCATGCTATCTTTTTCTTTTAGTTTCCTAAACCAAAAAAGCCCTAAATACTTTAACCCGACTGCATAGGAAAAGTGCTCCAGTCCTTTGATCGTTCTGGTGCCCTTTTCTGCATCTTTTCCAGTTCAGCAATTTTATTTTTTTTTTAGATTTGACCATCATCAAATACTAACTGGGCATATTGGCATTATAACAGAAGTTCATAGGCTGTTTGGCTTTTGCTGTGATGGAACTCTCAGTAGGAAAATTCCCCTTCTCATGCTATCCAGCTTTGTTCCTTTTTTCCTTCAACCTCCCCCACCCCACTGTATTTTTAAAATTTTCTAAATACAGATGTGCCCTGGTATCCATGGTGGTTCCATTTTGGAACCCCCCATGGTTAACCAAAACTGGGGATACCCAAGGAAACCCCCCTCAAACCCTCCAAACTGAACTGGAGCTGTGCTCTGGTCAGATCCAGGGGCTTTTATGAGGCTCCAGAGGCCTCGCGCATCCTCTTTCCGCCTCTGTGGGCTTCAGAATGGCCATTGGAGCCCCCAAAAACAGCTGTTTGGACCCAAAAAAAAAACATGATTTCCTGTTTTCTTGGGAAACCGGATGTGGCTTTTTTGCCGTTTTAAGGTATTCTAAGGCCTAGCAAATCTGGCTTCCCTGGGCCTCAGGATGCCTTGTAAGGGCAAAAAAAGTTGCTTCCAGTTTCCCAAGGAAACACTCATGTGTTTTGGGGTCCAAACAGCCATGCTGAAACATGCCCGTGGCCTCTGTAGGCCTCACAAAAGCTTCCAGAGGCGAGGGGAGCAGAGCTCTCCTTGCCTCCAGAAGGGGTGCAGGGGTGGCCGTGGATCCGATCCACTGTTAACTGAAACTGTGGATATAGAATTAGTGGGTGGAACCCCCCCCCCATATTAGTATTGTAAGTTGGGGGGAAAGTCTTAAACCTTTCTCAATTGCACTAATTATCAGAGATATTTTTCCCTGTTGAAGATAATTCCATACCTGGTATGGAACTGTGTATCACATGATTTACCTGCATGTGTAGATTGGCTCTAGTGAAGGGATTTAAATTGAATGGTTATAAACTTAACTGTATGCTTATGTGTCTTGTGAATTAGGCAGGGGCAGTTTGTGATTTTGAGAGACTTCCAAGGACTCATCCAAATCATCATTCCGCAGGATGAGGTAAAAACTATCATGGGTTGATTCTTAGTGATGCTACTTAAAGTATTTATATGTTATGGCACAATGTGTAATAAAATGTATTATTGCTGCATATTTAGAATGGGAGTTGTTGCAGAAAACTTGATGTTTTGTTAGCTGTGGCCATTTATATTTTAGTTGTTTTGTAAATTTTAAAGAATGTTGGCGATCCTTGGGGATTGTAGTTTAAATGAACCCACCCCATAACTACTGGGCTAGGTACTGAATACTAGTGAGACAGATTGCAGAATGTAGATCTGAACTGAAAGCAAAAAGTGCTTCCAAATACTAATGTTCTAATGCACTCTTCCCTCTTTTCTGTAGACTGCTTCCCATTTGAAGAAGGTCCTCTGTGATGCTCCTGTGGAATCTGTTGTAAGAGTGACTGGAACTGTTGTTCCTCGGCCTCCAGGACAGATAAACCCTGTGAGTGCTCTTTTGTAACTTGACTATTTTAAGACACCAGTAATTGTTTTCAGAAAATGAAATATCATATGACATGTGGTTCATTCTTAGGTTTTTGGGTTTGGATTTACACATCGGCCCTCGGTGTCTGCGGGGAATCCGTCTCCACAGATAACGCAATCTATGGATATCCAGATCTGCAAAGGGACCCTCAGAGGCTTCTGGATGTGACCACAAGTGTCTTCTGGTCACATCCAGAGCGCTTCTGATGCGCAAAGAGGTGCATGATCTTTGCCTCAGAAACCCTCTGGAAGCTTTCTGCAAGGTACTTCTGGTTTGACGAAAAACTGGATATGCCTGTCAGAAGCCACTGGGAGGCATTCTGAGGTGTATAGAAACCGCGTGCAGCCTCCCCGAACCTCAGAACATGCCCCAGACATAACCAGGAAGACACTTCCGATTGCATCCAGGCGATCTCTTGAGGCCCTCCAGCTGATGGTTGGCACCCACAGCAAGTCAAATCTGTGGTTGCTGAACCCTTGGATAAGGAAGGGCAACCTGTATTTCTTTTTTTCATATATTTGTATTTGATATTTATTTGAGAAATTTATATCCTACCTTTCCCATGCCGAAGCTCCATAGTAGAGGACAAATGTGTCTTTACTATAATTGTTCCTCTGGCAACTCATAGAATCCTGCTGTTCCACATGGCATCTGGGTATGCCTTCTGAGCTTCCAGCAGGAGCAGTTGCAGGTTGGCCAAACTGTAAACAGGGCCTTCTCTTGGCTCTGCTGTCTCATGACAACTTTCTTTCAGTCTCCCATCCAAAATTCAACCAGGACTGTGCTCCTGCTCAGGTAGCCGTCTGCTCAACCACCAGACCTCATCTGCTGCCATTAGACTTCACCTGCTAATCACCTTCTGACTTCAGTCTGATCTACCCAGATGTTTCTAGTCTTCATGGCTGAAAAGTGTATGGGCTGCTAGGAGTTTCTGTCAAGCAAATAAGAGCTGATTTCTGCCCAACATTTACTTAAGTTGGAGATTATCTTGTGACTTCCAGTAATGTTTAAGAAGTGATGAAACTGGTGGTAGAGAAACAGACATTTTCTGAAAAACTGCTGAACTTCATTGCTCTTGACAGGATTCATTGGGACTGTAAGCAGAGACTTATCCAGTATTCTATAAATTTCACTTGCCTTCTTGTCAGTCTGACTACATCCAGCAAGTAAAAGGGGATTGGACAGGTTTCTGGAGGAAAAATCCATTATGGGTTACAAGCCATGATGTGTATGTGCAACCTCCTTTTAGATTTTAGAAATGGGCTATGTCAGAATGCCAATGCAAGGGAGGGCACCAGGATGCAGGTCTCTTGTTGTCTGGTGTGCTCCCTGGGGCATTTGGTGGGCCGCTGTGAGATACAGGAAGCTGAACTAGATGGGCCTATGGCCTTATCCAGTGGGGCTGTTCTTATGTTCAAGTACATCTAGCAAAAATGCTGCTTGTGAGGGAAAAATAACCCCTCTTTTCCATTCTCCACTGAGAAACAGAGTGGTGGTTTTTCACTCGTGGTTCGGGCTTTTGCAGAGTGCACTTTTGCCTCCTGAAAAAACCTAAGAGAACCCCCCTCTCCTTTCTTTCTTGTACTTTGTGGAGAAAAGAGAAAATAGTTCCCCCCCCCCCATTTGTTTTTTGTAGGAAACAGCAGTAAGATGCTGTAGGCAATTTCAGCAAAAACCAACTTGGGGGGGAGGATGCTTCTGTTTTCCTCTAGAATGGGGAAATAAGAAGAGATATTTTGGGGGGTTTTCCCTGCAAGTTTGGGCTTTTGCAGGAACCACTGCTGCCACCTCTTCCTGGGAGATCCCTACAGTAAGGGAAAGAAACTTGCTAAAGAAACCTGAAAGAGGAAAGGAGTAGTAATACTCTTTGCTGTTTTATAGGAGGCAGTTGTGAAGTGCTGATAGCACTTTCTGCAAAAGACCAAGTTTCAGGAAAAAAACCTACCGTATTTATCGGCGTATAACACGCACTTTTTCCCCCTGAAAATAGGGGGCAAATGATGTATGCGTGTTATACGCCGATGTCCAGGGAACGGAATCCTCTTTAAGGGATCCCGTTCCCAATAGTGCCTAGCGGCGGCGCAGCATCATGACGTGATGTCAGCGCTGCGCCCGCCGCATATTATCACAGCCGCTGGCAGCTGATGAATATGGTAAGTGGAGACCCTTTCTTTGGGGAGGGGAGGGGGAGGGATTGAGGTGAGGTGGCATAAGTAATGCTTTGGATGGTGAAGAAGATGAGCTGATTTATGAAGATAGTAGCAGTGAAAGCAGCAGTGTTCATTGCGATTTTGAAGATAGCAGTGAAGATGAAGAGTTTCTTGGTTTCCCAGATAGTGATTTCTGAGTAAACTTTTGTAAAAACAAAATATCCAAGTTTCTTTTGTTAAAACAGTTGCTTTTACTGTCCTTTTACATTATTTACCTTATATGTGGTAATAATATTAATAAAAAAAAGTTCTGAGCTACCCTTATTTTTTTCCTGAAATTTCCCTCTTAAAATGAAGATGCGTGTTATACGCCTGTGCGTGTTATACGCCGATAAATACGGTACTTGTTTGTGAACTCACTTGCACATCTCCTCTAGAGAGGAAAGAAGACTCACTTTTGTTATCTTGGTGGGATTTTGTGTGAGAGAACAGCAGTGAAGGACTGCCTGCACCTTCTACAAAAGCCCAGCACAGCTCTCTATTCCCCAGATTGTCTGCACATGCCTCTGGACTGGCAATGCCTCTACACATGCCTTTGGTTGGCAATGACCGCTATCAGTCAGGGAAGAGGATTGGGCTGTACCATGAATTACAGTGGAATTAAGCAAGCCTACTTTTTAAGGCTATAATCTTTCTGTTTGCCTGGGTGCAAGTCTGGCCCATCTGTGAGGCCAGCTGAAGTCACTTCATGCAGCAGATGAGGGGGGATACCCATTGCCTACTTGACTCTACTGTTCCTCCTTCTTTTTCCACCTCCTGGAGCAGAAAAGGAAGAGGGGAACAGAGAGGAAGAGAAAATGTGGGGAGGAGTGCTGAAATAGAACATTGGTGAGTGGAGGAAGCAGAGCCTTGTACATCATTGGGTAATGGGAGCAGCATTTGGCATACCATGTCAGGACGTCTTGGACCAGCCCTGCCTGTGCTTATGTCTTATAAGGAGAGAACTGTATGCTGGGAGTCAGGTAGTCTAATGCTTCAAACAGCTTTGAACAAAACAACTTTGGGGAAACAAGGCTCATTCAAAGTAACACATATGACCTGAACCTCTACTTGTTACTTAGAGGTCCCACTGAGTTCAGTATAACTCTTGCTCCTGTGTAATTGTGCGTAGGAGCAGTTTCAGAATGAATGTGGTTCTGGTAGCTTTCACACTTTATAAGAACCATCAAGCAATAAGCAATACTTATATGAAGGGTAAGAAAAAAATACACATCTGCTGGGCACTTTAGTTGCAAATAGTTGTACAGCACTGTTGTCTTGGCAGTGTGTAAAATGAAAAAGGAAAGTCATTTAGCTGCTTCTTTCTTATGCATTTTAGAGATTACCAACAGGTGACATTGAAGTGAAGGTGGAGACAGCAGAGGTCCTGAACTCCTGTAAGAAACTTCCATTTGAAATGAAAGACTTTGTCAAGGTGATTGCTCCTGTCTTATTTTCTGTATGATGAACTGTTTGAAAGGAAGCCTAAGTATGCTGTTCCAGTTAATAGAAAACATCTGTTTCCAATTTGTGTTTGTTCATCTGCTTTGCAAACAGAGAAGTAATTAGTGAAATCTTGGAAAGAAGGATGTCTGTGGCACCTCTAGAGTTCTGTGAGTGTGAAAAGCAGGGTGCATAAGCACTGCTGTGCTTCTAGAGTAGAATGCATCTCAATCAAAGGTGTGCGTGTATTGTGCTTTAAAATAAACTGAAAGTCTGCACCCACAAAAGATCAATTTTATGATTTTTGTAAATTATACAAATTGAATAAATTTAATAACTTTGATTTATTTTACTTTCTGTAATTCTGCAATTTTTAATATTTTGTATAATTTTGATTTTGCTAGGCAAGGGGCAGTCAGCTCTGCAGGGCACTGAATCCCCTCCCTTTAGCCATTTCTGCCCAAAGTTGCATGTACGCATCAGGGACCAAATGTGTACACCTGTGGGCCTGGCAAAAATGGGTTAACCAATGACAATGTTCTTCACCTATCCTTTTACTTTCTGTGAGTACACAAGCTATTGCCTGTACCCTTTTTACACATAGCTTTGCAGCCATAATTCAATGCCCAGTATCCCATTCTGTGCTGTCACAAAATGACAGCCTACATGGAACTTTGATCCATATACTCAGACAGGAGTTAGCTAGTGAGTTCAGAAGAAAATGATAAAATCAACAGATGTCCACATGCTAGACTCTGGCAATTGTGTCTTTGCTTGTTTGGGGTGAGGGCATTTGTGCTGTTCCATATTACTTGTTAATTCATTCAAGCTTGACTTCTGGTTGAGTGATGTGCAGTTTGTATGTTATGACATTTGCTCATGTTTGTAGTTTTGGAAGCAACTTTGATATATTTCATTTGTGATTTTCCTCTTAAGTATAATCTCGTCTTCGTCTGCTTAGAAAAATGAGGCCTTGCGAATGCAGTACCGCTATCTGGATTTGCGCAGTGTCCAGATGCAATACAACCTACGTTTGAGATCACAAATAGTGATGAAAATGCGAGAATACCTCTGTAATCATCATGGTGAGGGCTGTGCAGCTCATTTTATCTGTCATGTGATTATTTCTTTTTTTTCTTTCATTAACTATGTTGCTAACAAATAGTACAATCATTGTTTTAGGATTTGTGGATATAGAAACGCCAACACTGTTCAAGAAGACTCCAGGGGTAGGTATGCTAATAAGTTTTTTCTGTATTGATTTTTTTAACTCTTAATTGTCCCAAATGTATGCTTCAAAAAAGTTTTAGATTAATCCTTCCTAAAACAAAAGGCAGAATCTAACACTTGCCACAGCTGTGATTGAAAGCACCATTACTGTCCTCAAAGTGGGAACTTCTTCTGTTCTAGGCTGAGCTATGTTGTGTTCAGTTTCTTTGATAGTTTCAGACTGAACAAAGGAAAAACCTAAATGTCTTGTGGCACTGATTTGTTATTATGCAGTGGTCCACATCCATAATCTCCTATCCCAAGAAAGTTTAAAAATTTTGCTTGTTTTAATAGTAAGGTGAAGGATAACTGTATACAAACTATGTATCTCATTTTTGCTTTGCATTACACCTTCTTTTATTACCAGGGTGCAAAGGAATTTGTGGTGCCATCACGGGAGCCTGGGAAGTTTTATTCGCTGCCCCAGAGTCCACAGCAGTTTAAGCAGCTACTAATGGTAGGAGGCCTGGACAGGTGAGTTTCTTGAGCCCTTCTTAGGCAAAAAAAAAGTTTTCTAGGGAGCATACTCTAAAGAAATTGGAGAAGAACTCTATGGAGTAGTGGTTCCCAAACTCTTACAGGGAAGTTGGGAACCAGCTAAGTGTCTGTGTGGGTAGGGAGGAGTGCAGCAACAGTGCTTCAGTGATCACAGCACAGCCGCTGTCAAGGGGCTTTTTACTTACCTGGGGGGCAGCACTGGCTGCCCTGAAAACAGGAAGTAGGTTTAGATCACAGGTAAGGGCTTTGTTAATAAGCTGCAGAGGAGATCAGAGGAGGCTGTGAGCCTCTAGGATCCTGCAGGAGGCTAGCACTGCACCCCAGGTAAGTAAAAAGCCCCTTGGCAATGGCAGTGCTGCAATCTCTGAAGCGCTGTTTCTGTCATCAAAGCAGGGCCACTCCCCTTAAAGTGGAGTGCTCTACTTCTAATTCCCCTGGTGGGTCGTGACCCACCAGTTTGGGAACCTCTGCTATGGAGCCGTGATTGCAAGGACTTCATCATGACCTATATGCACTCATATATGGTGTAACGATTTCCTGCAACTTGCAAATGTACGGTATTTCTCTTTATTGTGGGTAAACCTTTAATCTCCTCTTGGTTCACATTTGATGGGGTCAGTAGAAGCCAGATAAGTTGTGTTATGGGCTGAGTATTGCTTGCAGGTTGCTGGTTGGTCGTCCTAGATTATGGAAGCTTTAGAACCATTCAGGCTATCCTAAGAGGATCACCAACTCTTTTTTTCTTATGTGTAACCTGTGGCATTCTTTTTTTGTATGCAGGTGTCAACAGCTAAATTTAGTAATCCACCATTGAGAAGGTGGTGATGGGCAACAGATCAAATGATAAAGGCTACCAATTGTCACTCCTACTCACCATTAACTATTGCCTTCTCTTTCTCCCTCTTTCTCTCTGCTTCCTCACCTACTATTCTTACTCCTTTTGCTGATAATGGAAAGAGTTAGGGCCCGATCCTATACCTGGGCAGCGCTGGTAGCCACAGCACTGACCAGGCGACCACTGTTGCAAAAGTTCTATAAGGCACTTCTGTGCCGGCGTGGACGATGCAACTCTGGCAATGAGGCCTGTGCCAGTCGGCACTGAGCCTCAGCACCTAGAAGACATCAAGGACGAACGACCAGCAGTAAGAGTCCCCACCAGCCAGCGGGAAGGCATTTTGGGGTGGGGGGATGGTGGAAGAAGACAGGGAGGGGGCAGAACTGGGTGGGGGGAGTGTTGGCAGAAGGAGGACCAGCCTGGGAGAGGGTGGCAAGTCTGCCACTGAATCCTATGCCCCCTCCTAGCCCCTTCCAAAATAACTGGTGCAGCTGTGAAGAGATTCATTGGGCCTACTCGGGCTTTACCCATGGTAAGGGAACAAACATTCCCCTATCCTGAGGAGACTTCGGTGGCTGCTCCAGCCCCACAGGGTACAGTAGTGGTCATTTTGGTGCACCATTGGGGCATAGGATTGGACTTCCCAACACTTACAGAATACAGGTGCCTCCCCCCCCTTATTCATGAGGAATACATTCCCCCAATACCGAGAACCATAACTAGGTTCATGCCCTATCTCCATGCCCTCCCACCCATTACCTTTGTTTATTACATTTGCACAAAGTAATAAGATGTATTGTTATACCAAATACCATAAGCAGAGTTTATATCAAGACAAGCAGGCAGGAAACTTGCAGGCTAGATTGGAGGCTAAGAGTAAACATTAACTTCCTGCTTCCTGTTTGCTCTTAGTCTCAGTTCTAGCCTGCAGGCTCCCTGACTACTCATCTTGCCATAAGCTCTCTGCTTTTAGCCTTTAATGGAAGCAAGACAAGTTATTACTTCACGTGAATGTAATGAAGGTAAACTAAGGTAATGGGTGTGGGAAAGGCCACGGGATACTTCAGTGCTTTTCAAACTTTCTAGCATCAGGACTCGCTTTTTAAAATGACAATGTGTCATGACCCGCATAGACAAATGTCTCATAGAAAGAAATAATAGTTGTATTAATAATTTAAAAATTGTTAATACTAATCAGGGTCTCTGCTCCTGAGGCTGCTAGAGACTAATATATTTAGATATTTGCTAGATTCTCCCTAGAAATGGAATCTACAGACCTTTTCCCCTCCAAACCTTTACAGTCATTCCAGGGTACCCAGAAAGCTGAACTGGAAAGCGTGATGTGCAAGTAGAGTCTTCCAGGCCAGACAAAAGGCTAAAACTTGATTCATACGCAATCTGCAACATGCAAATTACTAGAGAAAACAGGAAAATGTGACATTTTAATTTGGGGGTATGAAGATTACCTGATACCCCAGGTTAGCCACAAGGGCAGTCTCTTCATGTGGATTGCCTGCACTGCAGTCTCCTTCTGCAAACTAGGCAAGAGAGCTTGCAAAGTTTTTTTGTTGTGTTTTTTCTTGCGACCCGCCAAAAATTAGCTCGCAACCCACTGGTGAGTCCTGACCCACAGTTTGGGAAACCTCATTCTATTTTGTAATCAGAAAAATAACCACAGTGCTGTTCTGTTGCAATGATAGGTACTTTCAGGTCGCCCGCTGCTATCGAGATGAAGGCTCAAAACCAGACAGGCAGCCTGAATTCACTCAGGTAACTTACTTATATTACTAGGTATGTTTTGTGGCTTGGGGCAAGGTTTAAAAGCCATAAGGAAATTGTAAACATGTCCTTAGCAGTAAACAGTGCGTGTCACCTGTGTGGCTGAGAAGGCTTGACCTGCCTGCCACAGATAGTTTTCTTTTGCTACAGACTTGGAATCAAGAATCCTAACCACAGAAACCTGAACTTGTTAATATTGGAGACAGAAAGTTGGACCTTGAGTTTCAGCAGTGTACAGCTAATTTGTCAGAAGCACCTTCAAGGAATGAAAATAGTTGCGCTCATACAAAGGCCCCTTCTGCTTGCACAACTCAACTCTTCTATTCTTGGAGCTTCCAGTGATGGAGCAGCACTCCAATGAAACTTAGGTTCCAATCCCTGTTCAATAATCTTTTTAAAATTCATCAAGCATCAATATCAGTAGCATTATTATTTTAGCAAAACATTTCCTGGGTGTTTCATCTGCTGGGCAATGCTCTATAAAGCAGGTTCTTCCAACGGGCTTTGACATAAATGGGTAGCTATAGCTGTGTGGCTGCTAGTTCAATGTTTATTACAGGGAAGCATCAGTGTTTGGGACAGGCCCAGGATAGCATGCCTGTACACCAGTATGGGCCAGCCCTACTGCACCTGCAGTCACCTTCACAACTCAATGTAACACACAAACCTATTAGATACCCCCCCCCCGGGCAGGTAAAGAGCAGCAGCAGCCAAGGGGGATTGCAGTAACCAAAATTCTTTCTGATTGTCCTGGAGTTAAGGTTGGGAGCACAATCTTCTACACAAACTGTTGTGGTGGGAATACAATTGATTGACAACAGAACAAAACAGATTCTCATCAGAATCTTTTACTTTACACATGGAATGGTGTCCTAGTACAGATATTGTTTAGAGAGCTTGTGTCATGTACTAGTTAGAACGGGAATGGGGATTCCCAGATTTAAATCCCCACTTAGCTATGAAACTCCCAGGGACCATTTACACTCAACCTAACCTACCTTATGAGGATAAAATGGGGTTCGGGGGTCAGGCTCTTATATGCTGAGCTCATTGGAATAAGAATGAGTTAGCATAGTTATTATAAGTAAATATCATTTCATCCCTCAGGGGATGAAGAGAGTAGTTAGAGAGACGCTTTATTCCCTTTCACATAACACCAGAACCAGGGGACATCAACGAAAGTTGAGTGTTGGGAGAGTTAGCACAGAAAGAAGAAAATATTTCTCTACCCAGCATGTAATTAGTTTGTGTAACTCTTTGCAACAGGAAGTAGTGATGGCATGTTGCCTGGGTGCCTTTAAAAGGGAATTGGACAAATTTCTGGAGGAAAAGTTCATTACGGGTTGCGAGTCACAGTTGGTATGTGCAAGCTCTTGGTTTTAGAGGCAGGCTGTCTCTGATTGCCAGATGCAGGGGAGGGCACCAGGATGCAGGTTGTGTCTGTTGTCTTGTGTGCTCCCTGGGGCATTTGGTGGGCCACTGAGATACAGGAAGCGGAACTAGATGGGCCTTTGGCCTGATCCAGCAGGGCTCTTCTTATGTTCTTATTGACCAAAAAGTACCACTTCTGTGGATTTGCAGCATTATGACAGCCCTTCTGTTAGAAAATATTCTTTGTTTTGTTTATAACATCAAGATTATGGCACTATAAGTTTTCCCTCCTTTTTGTCCCCTAAAGATTGATATTGAGATGTCATTTGTAGACCAAGCTGGGATTCGGGCTCTGACTGAAGGCTTACTTCAATATTCCTGGCCTGAGGAAAAGGGACCTATTACAGCACCCTTCCCTTCTATCAGTTATGATGAGGCAATGGCTACTTATGGGACTGATAAACCAGACACTCGTTTTGGAATGAAGGTTTGTTCTCATCTACCGGAAATATCCTGCTGAGATAAGCTAAGAAGTCACCTGCATTGAAGTTCCTTTGCAATGACTTTGACTGTATTTCTGGAAATGGTAACTGACCCTCTCTTACTACCAGCTCGGTTCTTGAGGGAATGTCAAGACTCCTGAATGCCTTTCTTGATATCTCTTCCCATTGATCACTTAGCCTGAAGGACAGGAACAGTTTAGAAAGAAGAGTTGCATCAGCTTCCATTTGTCAGTTCAGTGGCGCACACTTCAAGCACAGCTTTAATCAGCTACTCTGCATCCTGAATGTAGGGATGAGTAGCAAGTAGCATTCAGGGGCAGTAGCATAAGGGACAGGGCTGACTCAAAAGGGAACTTCATTTTTATTTCTGAGTTTTCAGTTTTAGTTTTTTCTTAAGAGGAAAAAGACACAATAGTAGCTTCAATGTCCTTTGCTTTATGTAGGTTTAAAGAAAAATGTGCAGACAGTATTCTGTCCAGCTGTTAAGCAATAAATCTACTCCATTGTCCTAGCCAATGGTTCTCAAACTTTTAGCACCGGGACCCACTTTTAAGAATGAGAATCTGTCAGAACCCACTGGAAGTGATGTCATGACATCATCAAGCAGGAAATTTTTAACAGTCCTAGGCTGCAATCCTACCCACACTTTCCCAGGAGTAATTCCCATTTATTATCATAAATACACAATAGCATGTTAAAGGAACAGATCAGTAACATTTTCCCCAAATGCAGTCACTTACCATGGTAGCATCAAGTCTAATATATTAAAAATAAAATAGTGAAATGAATGGGGACCCACCTGAAATTGGCTTGCGACCTACCTAGTAGGTTCCAACCCACAGTTTGAAAAACACTGTCCTAGCCAATTAGTATAAAGGCATTGGATGAGTGGCGCACATAGCATTTTGTTTTTTGTTTTTATTACAATGACATTTCATTAAATTATGCGTCTCAACTGTTCACTGCTGTGCATGAACTGACTGACACTTGGCATGAGTGAGCCGCTGAGGTGTATGAAACCTTAGGGACTGTGAGACTTACCAAGCTTATCTTTATGAGAGGCACCAGTAGGCTCCAGCCCACAAAAGCTTATGCTGAATTACCTTGCTAGTCTGACAAGAGAGTTTGTTGGCTGGGATTTGGGGGGCAGAAGGCGAGAACCCTGCCAAAGCCTCTGTTCCCATTCAAACAGAAGGACTGAGTTACAGAGCATTTTATCTGTGTCTTATGTGGATGCAAGCCATGTACAGTGAGAAGGGCTAGGGAAGGTCTTTTGAGTTTAGGGACAGGTTGAACCCCTCCCTTCAGTTGCCAGTCCCACTTCTTATTGTATTCAAAAGCTAAGCATCTATCACTGCTTTCTGTTATTTCTTACCTTTTCTGTGCTTGCCCCTTCCCATTCTTACTTCAATGCTCAGATTGTTGATGTCAGTGACACATTCAGGAGTGTGGAAGTTGGATTTCTGCAGAAGTCTCTCAGGGAGCCTTGGGGCACAGTGAAGGCTATTTGCATTCCCCAAGGATTGGTGAGTGATGCTGTACTCTATTTCCTGGGGTGGGGGTGTTTTGAACTTTTTAGAAATCAAAGGCCTGACAAAGGTAATAGAAGTCAAATACTTTTATCATTTTAATGGGGGGGGGGGATCTGTTTTGTTAATATTTTATTGAAAATGTATCCTACACATATATTATCTCAATAGATCCTTGTAATGGGGTTTGTAGCACCTTTATTAAGCAATGACTGTACCAGAAGAAAGGAAAGTTCGCAGGGATTGGAATACTTCTTAGTGTGTTGTTGTTTATAGCTGTATTACACTGTAGGAGTACTACCGTCTGCTAAAGCATGAAAGAGAGTCATTGGGAATATTTTTCTGTCTTCTATATATATTTATATAAATGTGATATCAGAGTTGCACATGTTTTTTTTCCCCTCTTCAAAATGTAGAAGCCTGTCAGATTGTCTAGAAGCATGCTGGTAGGATGAGACAGTAACTTGTATGCATGAATAAGAGATGCTTTTCTCTTTCTTCTATTTCTATTTCCAGCTCTCCTCCTTTCACACCTCAGGAGGATTTAACGGGGACATACGTTTCTAGAAGGCATAGCTTCAGGCTTGGGTGGCTTTCCTTCAATGAGTGGCTGCTGATTGTAATTATTCAGTGATAAGGGAAAGGGAATACACTACATCCCCACTTTACAGTGGGTTTACTTTACATTCAAATCACTTTCCAATGGATTCTTCATAGTAAAACAAGGTTCACTATATGATTATCTATTTATGGCCTCATGATTGCCACCAGCAGGACCTTGTAGGTGGTAGATAAGCCAGTCAGTGATGTGCTACCGAACACTTGCATTCACATAATAATAATAATAAATGCAGGTATTTATATACCGTCTTTCTTGGTCATCAGATTTCTCCTCAGACTTTAATTCAAGGCAGTTTACATAGGCAGGCTGTTCTAAATCCCTGTAGGGATTTTTACAATTGAAGAAAGGTTCTGTCTTTCAAGAACCGCACATTTCAGATGGATCTTTTGTGGTCTGTTATCACTTTCTGGCCTCCAGATTCCTCCCACGCAGGCTGACAAGCAGCTCCTTCCTCTCTCCAAGAGCAGGTGGAATAACTCAGCTCGTCAGCTGCTTCAAGGTCTCGCCATTCATGGTGCCGGTGGCCTCAAACTGGCGACCTTCGGATGTTATCTTCAGGCAAATGGAGGCTCAATCCTCTAGACCAGACCTCCTGCCCTCTAGACCAGTCATCAGCCAATAACAGTATTTTCAACATCATGGCTGTGTGTATGGAGGGAAGGATATAGCTTATGTGAACGCTAATTCAAAAACAAACCATCTAAGCAGCATTTCAGCTGTAGCAGTAGGTTTAACATTGTGGCTGTTTGTATTGAAGTAAGATAGAGCCATGTAATTTGTGTTCTATAATGAAACTGATAACCTTTGTGTAAACTGATAACCGTGGTGCCTAAGAGCACAGGAGGCACCTTTAAAATCAGCTTTTAGAGAGAGAAATAGCTCTGTTCTGTGGCAGAAACTTCAACATCTGACGTTTTGGAACAAATTACCAAAGAAAAGTGCATTATTGGGTTCTTGTGACAATATTTTCACAATACAACTGTATCTCCTGGATATCAGTTGAAAGTAATCAGGGCAACCAGACAACTTATTTTCAAAATGGTTCCTTTTTGATCTCTTGGTGGTAATTAAGATGAAGTGTGTTAAATAAATTCGAGTATGACTAGTTCTGCATGTATTAATATACAACTTGATCATGTATAGTCATGTATTAGACTATTAGACCTAGTAAAGATAATGGAGAAGTTAAAATTTTAAGTGGCTGGAAACAGAATTTTATTTTTTTGACATATTCTTTCTTGGCTTGTATTTGTTGTTTGGTGAAAACTGTCTTGCTGATTTCTTACTGCTGTGTGAGATATATCTGTAATGTCTTTTCTGAGAGAACTGCAAAATATAATGTGAAACAATGTTTAATAAAATATGGAAAACTGGGGGGGGGGGGAATCTAGCATAATCCTGAAACCAAGAATTTCATGTGGGAAAGAAGAATAGGCAAGACACCAGTATGTATTAAGTGAGATATAGTGGACAGTTCAATTATTTGTGTTTCTCTGTTTATCTTCTTTTTTTCCTCTAGAGATACCTTAAGAATAAAGATTTGGAGTCCTTAAATGAACTAACCAAGTCTCAGTTGAACCAGGTAAGGCACCAATACTTCCATCAGAATCTTCTCCTGTTTGGTGTGTGATATGATTTTGTATGGGTCCCATTCATTTTAATGAACTAGAATCAGAGGACTTTCCAGTGGGTTGCGCCTGAGGTTTTGTTAATTTAACAAGGAAAGGGGAAAAAAGCACAGTATAAAGTATATGCTGCTTATAAGTGAGAACATAATTAAGGAAGTGTGATGAAATAGTTAACAGCTGTATTTCACTGTGGAGGATTCTCCCTCCAATTCTAAGGTGCTTTGGGTTCCAGGGGGAGCCTGCCAATTAGAGAGCCAGGAAAGTGGGGGCAGGGAAAAAGATCACCAAACCTGAGGAGATTCTTGCTCTTTCTTCTGCATGCTTCTGACAGGGCAAGACAGGGAGAGCCCACTCTGGTGAGCAGAGTGGAAGGCTGCTGGGGAGAGCCCCAAGTACAGAAAGGGACCAAGTATCAGCCAGGAGTGTCAGGTTCTGTTTGTGTTGGTCTGTCCTCCTCCTCCAGACTCTGGGAGCTCTTGGTCGCCTCAGCTCAGGCTAGCCAGGTTGGGATCCAGGCTCTCAGCCTAGTCCAGCAGGGCCTGCATGTGTGAGGCTTCGCTGCAGAGCCAGCATCATTCCGGGGATGTTTATTCTGTGAGGAACCAAGCCTGTTTACGTTTTTTAACATATGTTATAAAACCTTTTGGCTTAAAATCTCTGCTGTGTTCTGGGATCAGTGGATTTGTCAGCCTCCTCACTCTGCAGGTAGTACTGTCAGAGTGAGGGCATTTCAACAACCCTGAATAACATTCTTGGGGAGGGGTTTTGCCCAGGGAACTCCTCTAGGAGCCAGATCTCTTGGGCTGGTGGCAGCGGTCTAGATCTACCAAGCCTTGTCCCACCAAACTGCACGTTAAACCAATTAGAAAAGTGGGAGTGAGTGCTTGGCACTAGGCATCATTGCCCTGGATCAGCGACTGGTCGCAAGAAGTCCTTTTCCTCTTTCATGACAGGAAGGTAGACCTATCAATGCCTGTTAATCGTAATAGTGAAATGGTTTGTAATAATAAGACCCTCTTAGAGCAGGATGTGTGGGAGAAACAGGGAAATGCTATCACCTTCATGCCTTGACTGTGGGCTTCCAGAGACACCTGGCTGACTGTTGTTAGAGAAGGAGTACTGGACTTGGTGGACCTTAGTGTGATCCAGCAAGGCATTTGTTAGTGTTTCCTACTTTGGCGCATTGATTTAGGGCCCAATCCTATCCAACTTTCCAGCACTGATGCAGGCATGCCAACAGGGTGTGCGCTGCGTCCTGTGTTGGAGGAACAGGCCTCCTCAAGGTAAGGAAATGTTTCTTCCCTTACCACGGGGTGCATTGTGGCTGCACTGGTGCTGGAAAATTGGCAAGGATTTGGCCCTTAGTTTGTTTGCAGTGCCTTAAGGATAAAATTGTTATTAAATCACAAGGTCACAAGAGTGAGCAGCTGATGGGGCACAGGAGGAGGAGGGTAAGGCTCAGTAGGAAGGTTGCAGAGTTCCTTGCATCTGGGCTCACGCAGAAGAAAACAGCTGAGGAGTACAGGCGTAGAGAGATTTGGGATTTGAGATTACATTGGGAATCAGGCTAAATGCAGATCCTCTCCCAACTGCCAATTCTTGATCCCTTTTTTTAGACCACCTCTGCTCCTATTTGGGGAAAAAAAACTTTAATAGTGCAGTGATAAAAGCTGTGGTCAGGCCACCTGTTTCTCTCAGTCTTCTTTCCATGTGCCCACTTTAATGATTCTCGCCATTCATATTTCTGATTCTCCGATTGTTGGTGTCAGTTCATGCAGGAATGTTTTAGCTGATTCTTTTGCAGAAATGCCTTCAATGAATCAGTGACTTTTAAAAAATATGCCCACTTGATTAAAAAAAACCTTAACTAATTGTGTTCATTGCCCAGTATTTGTTTTAACAACATCAGAATAACAGTTGTTATTCAGAATACATTGTTATACTTGGGTGGGAAGCAGTCAGACTGCAACTTTGGTTTCTTTGAATCTGCATACTTTTTCAGGAAGCATATGAACTCCCTCTCTGCTCTGCTCTTCTGAACAGGGAATATTGCACTTCATTTTGAGGTCTGATGGCAGTGTGAAATCTCAACTTGGTAGAATCCTGAATGAAGAACAAAAATTGGAGCTCATCAGAGCAGTTCAGGCCAATGTGGATGATGTAGTGTTGCTGGCAGTTGGAGAGCATGAGAAAGTGGTAAGAAGAAACTCAAGAGTGGGCCAAGTCTTTTGTCACTGGCAGTTGCAGAGTCCTACCTGCTGACTCTGTTTCTGGCTAGGACAACGTGATCCTCCAAGCTGAACGTGGCCCACCATTTCTGTATTGTGATCCACTAGGTTCTTAACAACTCTCCTGTTTTGGCAATCAGCCAAAATCACAGGTAAACTATGTTCAGCAAAGTGAATTGCCAAGTTGTTCAAGCTACTCCTTTCATGACTGAATTTATAAGAGTCTTAACTCTTGGAAGCTTTTTGATCCTAGAACTATTTGGTGAATGCGGTCCATTTAAGCCAATTCACCACATTATCTATCTGTATGCTTCAGTATTAAGTGATTTGCCCTAGTCACTGACGGAACTACTAATAAAGCATGGGAGTAGAGCTACTTAGTATGTTGAAGCCCTCCTCAAGCTTGAATCTTTTGTCACCTTTCTTCCCTCCCTGCCTTTTTTATTTTAGTGCTCTTCATTGGGGAAGGTGCGCGTGGTAAGTGCTGATCTTCTGGAAGCAAGAGGCCTGCCGCTTCGTGACCCCTCTGCCTTTCACTTCCTGTGGGTTGTGGATTTTCCACTCTTCCTCCCCAGAGAAGAAAATCCTAGGGAGTTGGAATCTGCTCATCATCCCTTCACTGCTCCTCACCCCTCTGACGAGCACCTCCTCTACAGAGACCCTGCAAAGGTGACTTTTTCCATTTGTTTTCTAGCAGATGTTTTTGTGTACACCACAAAGTCAAGCAGGGATAGAAGAGGAAGAGCAAACCAACTTGTGCTAGATTCTACGGCATGTGCTGACCTTGTCCAGGTTTCTCGTGCAGTTGGAATCTTCCTTGGAGATAAAACCAAGTGTCATTCAAATATATAGTTTCTATATCGCAGCTAATTTTCAATCCCGTCAAAGGTAATTGCTTACATTTATATTATTTTATTCCACCTGTCAGTCTTTGACTATTGTTTCCAAAGTAGCCAGTAACAAATTATAAATTATAATAGTAATTAAAAATAATAATATTTTTAAAAAAAATTTTAATTTAAATTTTTTAATTTTATTAAATTATTTTAATAAAATTCAAAAATAATAAATTCATCCATTGTGCCAGTTCTTAAAATTCCTTCTCAAAATCCACTTTTTCCATGAACCTTTGATACGAGCCCTTAGTCCTCCTCTGTTGGTTCTCAAACTCTCGGAGTTGCGGGAAAGGCAGCAACACGCTACTGCCAGGGACAGGGAGGCTTGTACACTTACCTGCCATTCTTCTGGGGAATCCAGGGAGTCTGTGGATCCCTCTGCAGGATTCCCTAAGCTCCCAAACATCTGAAAAAGTTTTTTAAAATGCCCACTTCGGTTTTCATCACAAAATCCAGGGGATGGCATTGCTGCCTTCCCCCCTTTCCTATCCCTTAAGGGGCCAGAGACAGAACTTCCCAGGCTGGTGGGTTGCAACCCACCAGTTTGGGAATCCCTGCCCTAAATGAGAGAGAGCCTAAGTATGTGTAACTGAACACACTTTCTGGTCTCATCACTTCCATCTTCCTCTTCCACCCCCACCCCCTCATCTCAAACATTTACTCGCCTATAGTTTACTCAAACTATAGTTTGAGTTTACTTGAGTTTGAGTTTACTCAAACATTTACTCGCCTATATAAAATTTTTGTCAAGTAATCAAACTCAAATTATCACTTTGCCTTATATCCGGGTCAATCAGAGGGCAGAGCCTTTCAACTCTGAAAAGTTTAGTTTCTGGATCACCTCAGGCAGGCACCTCCTTAAGCTTCTATAGTAACTTTCCAGGGAAATTCCAGCCAAAGTTAACCTTCTATTCTCCTCCAGAGAATTTTGCAAATGTTGCTGCAGCCTGGTTCCTTTTGCAAAGGCTTTGCATTTGGCAGAGGTCTGTTTTTTGAAACACCAGGATGGGATCCTTCTTTCCATTTGAAATAAAGTCCCAGGCTACAATTCAGTGCACCATTACTTAAGAATAACACCCATGGAAAGCGGTGGGTCTACTTCTGAGTAAAAAGATTTGCAACTATATTCAGCTCATCTCACTGCTGTGAACTGAATTGCACACTCTCAATTATGTTATATGTTGTATGTTATATATAGAGCTTTGGGCTTAAAGGTGGATTTGATTCATGGTTCAACCTTTTTCACTTGCATATCCTTTGGCAGCCCATTTTCATAAATTGTACCCTTCCTATTAGCAAAATGTTGTAATTAATAATACAAGCCCTCATCTCCTCCATATGAAAGCCCAGACTTCATGTATTTATCACAGTGTTTTCTCTTTTTATCTGTTTGAAGAACAGAAGACTCTGCCTTTGCACTGTTTTGCACCAGAAGTATGCTGAGAAATTCTGGGTGATTGATCACTTGGGGAAGGGCCTCACAACAAAGACAGCACCCCTTGTAATTTCTGTGAAATAGAAGGAACTGTATAGTCTCATTTCTTTTCCATGCCTCCTGCTAGGTCCGTGGTCAGCACTATGATCTAGTGCTGAATGGTAGCGAGATTGGAGGTGGCTCCATTCGAATCCACAATGCACAGCAGCAGCATTTCATTCTTGAGACAGTGCTGAAGGTAATGGCTAGAGAGGCTTTGGGTGTCATCATCAGTCCTAGCAGTCCTCATTCTTAGTTGTGACATATTTCGTACAACAGCCTACTGTATCAGATGAGTAAGACTAAGGCCTAACTTGCATTTGATACAATCCATGGATAAACCCCTTACCCCAGTGATTTTCAACCTTTTTCAACTCATGGCACACTGGCAAGGCACTAAAATGGTCAAGGCACACCATCAGTTTTTTGACGACTGACAAGGCACACTGTGCTGTTGGGGGGGGGGGGGGGCTTACATCCCCAAATGGCCCTACTCCTTTCTCAAACTCCTGGGCATCATTAGCAGCACACCAGTGTGCCACAGCTCATTGGTTGAAAATGACTGCTTTACCCAGTTCAGTGTTCCTCATGTACCCAGCTATGTCTATATCTACTTATTTACATGCACTGGCTCCTTTGTGTTAACACTAGCACTGATGGTGCAAGCAGGTGCATGTTTGGCATGCCTAATACTACATATGAAAGGGCCCAATACCTATGTCAGATGCATTTAAATATGACCAGGTGTGCACGGAATGTTTACACAGGTTAGCACTTGTGTCCCATGGGCAGATCCGGGGGGGGGGGAAACTATGGGTGCATGGCTCCACAAACTGTCACACCAGCAGGGAGCAAAGTTGGGAGCCAGGGGAATGCCCACTGTGCATGGCATTGGTAGCCAACTGAGCTGAGTTGGAATGGAAATCCTGGCCTGGCAAGTGGGAGCCCAGGTCTATCTATCGGCCCAGCAAATGGCCACAGAGGCCATAAGCTGAATCAGGAGCCCAGGTCTACCCTGCAGGTAGATCTGGGCTCCAAGTCCAGGCTGGAACCCAAGTCTACCCACCTGGTTGACCTGGGCTCTGGAGTTAAGGGAGTGTTCATGCCCCCCCCCACCAAAAAAACCCACAAACACTGGATCTGCCCCTGGTCCCATGTCATATATAAATCTGTCTTTGGTTCCTGAAAGCCTCTTGGGGATGTTGTCGTGACTGAACCAAAATTTGAACCCTCTATTTATGCCAATAAAGGTCTTACTGAACTGAACCCTCTAAGGTCCTCTAAGCCCAGCCCTTTATGCTCTTAAACTATGCTGCTTATTAACAATTTATTACTGTTGTTCCAGGAAGACACCAACTTGCTTTTTCACCTGCTTGAAGCTCTGGACTGTGGAGCACCCCCTCATGGAGGAATTGCATTAGGTCAGTGGCTGATGAGATTTTCCCTGGATTTTGACACTGACTGATTTGCAGCTTACCCCTGTCTTTAGCTTCTTTGTTACCACTGACATTGAGGTAACAGTCTCTGGGTAAAAATCTAACACCATCCCATTCCAGTTGCAATCCCAGAAGGGAAAACATTAAAATGTAAGTGTACAGCAGGAAAACTAGCAACTGAGCGAATTGTTCCAGAGCATTCTGCAAAAGCTAGGAAGCAACTGTAGATATCCAAGGAAGGAGGAAAGAGCCTCACAAAATCAAGGTGGGGTAGTACCTCAACCTCCTTTGGCCATAACTGAGAGATATAGCAAACAAGATGTTCATACATCTATTGAGATTTGCCTAGGTAACAGTCCATTTTTGTCCGTGTAAAACCTCTAGGGCAGGGCTTTTCAGACTGTGGCTTCTGGTTTAGCAGAAGCAGAGCACGATCACTCCACTTTCACTTGTGAAGCTTCAGGGAGCCCTGTGCCCAGCTGCACAGGGCTCCCCTCACCTGCAGGAGGCTCGGGTAAGTGCACCCAAGCCCCTGCAGCCCCCCAGAGTGGTGCAATTCTGGTGATAGCACTGCTGCCTTCCCCCTACCTCTGCTGCCTCCCCCCACCTCCACAAGAACTTACTGTGGCTTTCAAACTCCCTGGGAGTTTGAAAACCGCAGCTCTAGGGGTATTTGTGGCTAGAGGAAGAGCCACTACTTTTCCTCCAAGGCATTCAGGACAATGTATGTGGCTCTTTCACATCTGAACAGCAACCCAGTGAAGGCTGACCCAGTGAATGGCCTAGGGTCACCCTGCAAGCTACAGGGCCAGGTGGTGACCTGTGTTACCTGCAAGGTGTCTGAACTGCTGCATGAATCCTGCTGCTGCTGTGCAGTGTTGTCTCCGGATGCTTGGCAGTTATGTCACATGTTATTTCTGAATCTCCAGGTTGCTGAGCTCCAAGCTTTGTGGAGCTTAGCTGGAACCCTGGTGGTTACACTGGTCTTCCTGCCCCAAGTCCAGTGCTCCAGCCACTACAACACAGTAGTTAAGCCTGTGACATCAAAGTCATACACCTCTCATGTCAATATTATCACTTCTGTCACAATATTATACAAACTGAGCATAGTCCTTATATAAATTTGTGATACTGCCATGTGCATCAAGCCATTAGCCTGTCTAGCTTTCCAAATTTTAACAGCCCTATCTGAAAATAGTAGGGATTGAACAGGACACCTTTTGCCTGTAAAATGTGCTATGCAGGAGAGCTAATGGAAATTGTATGGAGGTATGGAAAATCAGTGTTTGCAGCCACTTTTTAACCAACTGTTGAAAAACCAAGTAAGCTGGATGGTAGTTTATTCTTGGCATCTTCATCCTCTAGGGCTTGACAGGCTCATCTGTCTTCTGGTTGGGGCTCCCAGTATTCGAGATGTCATTGCCTTTCCCAAATCCTTCAAGGGAAGAGACCTGATGAGCAATGCTCCAGATAATGTTGCTCCAGAAGAACTTGAGCCATATCACATCCAGGTTATACCACCTCTTCAACAAGCCGAAGCCAAAAGCAGCTGATAGGAAGACCAGTAGCCAGACTGTACTCCATTCTCCATTTCTGTTGTGCTAGTCTGATATGTGAAACTGCTGGGTTTCTGCAACTGGTGGAAAAGTGGATATAGCTGCACTTATTGACAACAATGGATGATTTTACAAATTTTTCACATTGCAATGTGTTCTGTTGGTCTTGCTGTCTGGGGGAGAATATCTTGATTAGATGGTTTTGACCCATGAGATTACAATAAGAAATGTAACAGTAGATAGAGGAATCCTCTTAAAATGGAGCCTTCATTTTAGCATTGCTATCAGAGGCTTTTCCTTAATTGAGATGATTTCAATAAAGGGAAGAGAAAATGGGAGTTTGTTACTGTAAAGTCCCTGTTGATCTTGACCCTTTGGGATTTTCTCTCCTATGATGTTGGAGGCAGGGCCAAGAGCTGGAAAAGCTACATCCACCCTCAATTTCCTGTCTTAAACAACCATCCAAATAGCACTAGTGCCCCTTCACAAAACAGATATATGGAACAAGCTTCCCACAGGTGACCCTACTATCTCCGCCCCCCTCATAGCTGCCCTATTCAGAAAAACTGCCTGAACCTAGACTTTTTGTGGGTGGAATGGCCCTCATCCCAGAAGTTTATGGGATGAAATCCACTTTTTTCTTTGGTAGACAAAGGGGGACATTAATGACCCTTTGAGATATAACAGAGCTCAAACTATGCAGGGTGGGAGCACCTTTTGTGATGCACTCTTGCTGCAGACCACTTTGGCTAAGGAAACTGTCAAGTTTGTAGTCGCTGGTAAATGTGTGAACTGAGTAGCCATGTTGCAGATCTTTCAAGGAACAGATTGGTGGATGCTCCCCTCACTGGAGCTCTTCAAGCAGGTTTAACATGCACTTACTAGAGATGCTGTAGGATTTCCTGCTATAGGCAGGGTGTTGGACTAAATTACCTTTTGGGTCTCTTCCAACTCTAATGACATTTACTCGTGTCTCATGGAACAGGGGGGAGTTCTCCTTAGGTATAAGTGCCAAGTCTGGCCTTAATGCTACTTTATCTTTGTGAAAGATGCACAACGCTAGGTTTGACAGTGCTCTAAGTGCCAAGTTTCTTCTTCCTAAACTGATGCCAAGAAAATATATCTTGTAGGTTAATCATCCCAAGGGGGCCTTTGTTATTAGTTTGAAGGGTGGCCCTGGAAGTACCTTATAGTACCCAATTTAAATTCCAGTTAAGAGTTCAACCTGCTGCTCCAGCATGAACAACAAAAACCTAACCCAGCTGCTGAAGTCCAAAGTGAAGGTTGTGCAGCACAGCACTGTCCTTACTCTTGGAAGGCAGGACCAGAACTGGGGACTGGAAGGGACACCCCCCCCAACATGGGAGGAGTATCCATCAATCAAGGTCCCATCCTACCTCCCAGGAGGGGCATCCCAGCAGTAGAAATGCCAACCCTTTGCAGAGAATGAGCACTATCAAGGTCATGTAATAGACAATATTAACATGCAATTTAAAACATGAATATAAAAAGCCTCTTGGCTGCAGGCTGTGGTATCCATGTAAGCTTCTACATTAAGCATCTCAAGCAGAATATAAACACTCACCAACTTGCTTTCAGATATGCAAGACATTGAGCCAGATGTTTTTCAGAAATGATTGCTTTCCAAGTTAAACTTGAAGAGATGACTAGCCTAGTTTGATTTTATTCACACTTAAGCTCTGTATGAGCCACATTGGTTAAAGATTTCTGCATGAATAAAGTTACTGAAAAACCAAGATGACATCTTGTTCCTTGAAAAAGTCTGCTTCCATCAGGATATGACAAAATTAGATGAGTCTTGGCCAGGGGTAGTCAAACCCTGGCATGGGGGCCACTTGTAGCCCTTGTGGACCTCCAGCCCACAGGGAGCCCTGTCTCCCATGAGCCTCTGGCCCTCCAGAGACTTGCTGTAGCCTATGCTGGCCCAGCACTACTGCTATCAGTGCAAGGGTGACTGTTCAATCTCTGGCATGAGCAGAGGGCTCCCTCCACTGCTTGCTGTTTTACTTCTTCTGTGATGAAGCAGCAAAGGAAAGGCCAGCCTTGTTTTGTGCAAGGTCTTTTTATAGGCCTTGAGCTATTGCAAGACCATCAATCTCTAATATATTCATTTATGTAAATTCAAATTTTAAATGTAATTTAATTTTTCCCCAGCCCTCAACAGAGTGTAAGAGATGGGCCCTCCTGCCAGAAAGTTTGGACGCCCCTGGTCTTGGCTTATGCAGCTGTCAACTTATTCACATAAAATAGTATTTCTGCTATGGAGCGGTGGTTCTGTTCCTCCTCACCTCACTACATGGGATTTTAGACTGATGCATTCTGGGCTAAACCTGGGAGGAGCAAGGAACCTCCACAGAACTGCTAAAGAGCAGGAAACATGGCAGTAGAAAATGTGAATTTGGCATGCTTTTTGGTTTTTAAAGACAGACCCTGCTACCCGAGAGGGTTGGATCCCCATGGATACCATAACACAGAGCCCCACTGCATCAAGCCAAGGGTCCATCTAGTCCAGCTTCCTGTATCTCACAGTGGCCCACCAAATGAGGGAGCACACAAGACAGACACAACCTGGGTCCTGGTGCCCTTCCCAGCATCTGGCACTCAGAGGCACTTTGCCTGTAAAACCAAGAGCTTACACCTACCTACTAAGAATTGCAAACAGTAATGAACTTTTCCTCCAGAAATTTGTCTAATCCCCTCTTAAAGGCATCCAGGCAAGATGGGACAAAGGTCCCACCTGTATAACATAGTATGCACTTTCAGTATATTTCCCTACCTGTACTAGTTGTTGCATCATACATCAGAATAGCATTAGCCTTGTTTTAGGTATCATGGTGCTTGTGATTATGGTTTATGATTATGAGTGATCAAAATTTGCATATTTTCCTAGAGTTCCAATTTTGGTCACTTCCTGCTTATTGACATTACTTCCAACTCACAGCTGTATGAAATGAGTCTGACACTCCTGTGGTAGGACAGCAATATATTTTCCCAGGGCTTACAGGTTTCCTGGGCAAAATGGAGGCCTTTATATACTAGCAAGAGCTACCCAACTCCCCCTTAACAGTCAAGAACTAAGCATCCTTGGCCGTTATACCAAACTACTGCAGGTGTATATTCTAGCATTATGAATAGTACAACAGTAAAAAAAACTCTACAATATTGTGACAATTAAGCTGGCAGTGTATTGAGACTAGAACATCACTAGTTGACATATATGTCATATTTTAACTAATACTTGTACCAGGCTGATAGTTCACAGGTTGAATCAGGCAAAGCCATGCTCTGGCCCACAGACCACTAGTCTCTATACAACCAATGCACTTCTCTCATTAAGAGTTAGCAAGCAATAAAAAGAAAAAGGCAGGATACATCTAAATATTCAAATGAAAAAGCTGCATTTGGACGAGATGGTAGGGCTGTCTAGTCTATGTACCCGACTACAGAAGACACTCCTTGCCTCTTCTAAACTATGTGCTTTCTACAATTGACATAGCAGTTGCTGCCCCTAGTAAATAGTCTTGTCAAACCAAATTATATATTGCTCATATGAACTTGCTCAATTTCCCCATTTTCTTATAAAATGCATCTTTATTCCCTCTTATAAAAAGCCAGAAAACAAAATACAATCATTTTATTAACAACTAAATCTTACAAATTCAGTCAAAGACAAACATGAATATGTTTATAGTTGCACATCTCCTCAGGGTAAGGGCAGCTTAGCAAGCCTGTGGAGAAAAAGAAAAAGTCAAACCAGTGTACTGGTGCTATGAAAAGCACAGCAAGTCTTAAAAGAGGAACAGATCAGATCTTAGATTTTCCATCACATTTCAGTGAGAGAGTTCAAGGTTGGTTATCATCATTTATCCACTCCCACTAAATATAGTATTTGATATCAAAGAATGATACCTACCTTTAAATCACTCAATTCATGCTGTTACCTAGAAAATGAGACTGATATCAGTACACAGAAGTCTGTAACCCTAGGAAGTTTTCACCCTCTAGAATTGGGTCAAATCACTGCAAGTTATTCACAGGAATTTGTTCTGCAGCAGTCACATTGCACAAGTTGCTGAATTTGCTTCTTCACCCAAGGCATACTTCATTCTGACTGAAAGAAGTTTTCCTACCAATAGAACTTCCGCTACTTGAATTATCAACATCAAAAAAGCATGCTGTTTTGCATAACTTTGTTACTCAATTTATTAGTTTGTTACAATAAAACTGCTTCTATAAGGTTTTGCCAAGTACAACTGGCTCCTCCCCCCGTCTTTTTTTTCCCCATATTTTTCACATTTTTATACTGTCCTTCCTCCGAGGAAGGAGGACAGGGTGGTCTACATAATTCCTTCCCTTTGTTTAGTCCTCTCAGCCACCCTGTGAGGTAGCTGAGGTTGAAAGATAGTGACTGGTCCAAAGTCACCCAGGAAGCTTCTTGGTTTGGGGATTTGAAGTGGATCTTCCAGGTCTTGTGAAAGTTAAAAAAAACTTTCCTCAGGGTTCTTTTGCAGCTAAGTGCAATCTAGCCTGATGTGTCTTCATTTGTCTCAGGAGTTTCTTATTTTATTAGAATAGCTGTTTTGTTGCCAGTTACTCAACATCTCTGACCCATCTACACAGAAGCAAGCTCCACTGACAATGCCTTTGAATAGACAGACAGAACTGTGATTTGAGCCAGGGCTGGAGAGAACAAGCGCACAGAACAAAGGAATCCAAACGTTTAATACTTCATTTACTCCCTAATTTTTACATATGCGTTACTACAGGAAAATCTGACTTCATGCCAAATAAGGTGATGTTTTACATTTAGACCAATCAGAACCCAACACAATACACTGCTTCTCTGAGTAGATACACAATGCAATAACTAACCAAATAAAATGATTATGACAGGATCACATCAGGATTGGACTCTGCTGCATTTCCTCAACCATCTTAAGTATATAGAAGATAAATACTGCAACTCCAACAGCTACAAATTTGTCATGCTCTCAGTCATAGTAGAACATGTAAATACAACTCATGTAGCTATCTGAAGAACTTGATCTGTGTCCAGATACATCAGATAGGAGCGAAAGAAAGTTCAACACTGTTCCATCTGCTGAACTATGTTATCATCATTGTATCTGCTTATTCTGCCCACCCTCAAGCTCTTTGCCTTCACTGCTTCTAAAGGAGAAACTGTGTGGTTGCAGCTGTTGAAACAAGCTGGCCTTTCAACAGTTCTTGCGTAACTGCATTCATCTGTGCCACAATACAATTCTAGCAGTACTCCAATATTAGAATAAACTATGTTTTCAGTCTTCAAACTGAAGTATTAAGGAATATTTGCTTTGTTTTTAGATCATCATACACCATGTAGCACTTACCTCAAGCAGACAGAAGTTGACTTCATCCAGAATATGTGCTAGGGTAAACCTGAAAAAATGAATTTATTACGTACAAACAAATTTCCACACTGCAGTTAAGTACACTAGGCAGCAGCAACAGCTCTGTACTGTTTCAGTGTTAAGTTCTCTTCACTTGCTTTCTGAGAGATTCCCATTGTTTTATACAATTTCATCATTAACAGTACAAACTATGTGTGACCGAAAGTATGTGTTTTGTTAGATCTGACAGATGTCTATCCAGGGACCTCCAAACTACTGTCCAGGGACCAGATCCAATACAGCAAGAAAATCCCCTTTGGCACAGCAGCAGTGAAACCTTACTGTTTTGCCACCCCACTGCCTCCTGTTGTCACACCTGATCTTTGCAGAAACTTGTGTCAAGCAGCCTCTTCCCCCAGGAAATCAGGGCACAAAGCCTTCTGGGGCAATCAGCAGCCCAGTGAGTTTCTGCAGAGATTGGGCATGACATCTGCAGGCAGTGGGGTGCAACAGCAAGGCTTTGCTACAGCCATACCCAAGACGACTTGCTTGGTGCACCACAGGCCATAGTTGGAGGCCCCTGTCTTAATCTATGCAAGGGGAAATGCAAGTGTAGCCTAATTGATGGAAATAGTTCAAGTATTGTGGGGAACTTCTGAGAAACAATTACAAAGTTAGAACACAAACTGGTTTGTAGTGCTGATATAGGGATACAAAGAACCCTTGACAGCAGCACACATTCTAGAAGGGGCCTGCTTTACTTGGCAACCCACTTTCAAGTGTAATGTTAAAAAAAAAAAACTTACCACAGCTGCAATATTCAGGTCATTCTTCTGTTCATTTTCCATTGTGCCTGAAAAGTGAAGTCACGCAGTTTAAATCTCATTGTTACTTGGTATGTCAAGAGATAAGAAGCCAAGATTTCCTCATAAGGAATAACAGGTTTTCAGTGTACATTTGAATAAAGGAACAGCTAGCTAACTCTATGTTTTCATGCCATTTGACCTAGCATCAATCAGAATTTATAATCTTACCTAAATCATGGTACCTTACAATGCCCTAAGAAAGTCTACATTTGAGAATCAGTGACACACCATTTTTTCAAAAAGCCTCAGTGCATTGTTTTCAGAAAACCATTCTGTCCACTACTCTTAAAACATCATTGGCTTTTTTCTCCCATAAGAGCCTGGCCCAACCCTTATTTACAGTGTATGGGAAAACAGGGCAAAACACAAAGTCCAGTACACAAAGCTGCCATACACCAAGTCAGGCAGCTGGTCAATGTAGCCCAGTATTGCTTAGCATAAATGGCAGCAGCTCTCCAGAGTGTCAGGTAAGGTAAGAGTTTCAATCCCTGTTACCAAAGAATTTTAACTGGAGTGTCAGGGACAGAACCTGGGGCCTTCTAAATGCAAAACATGTTTCACTACTAAGCTATAGCCACTCCCCAAGTAGGACACAAATCTCTAAAAAAACATTCCATCTAAGAACATGCACTCAGGTTTATAGTAAAGTAAAACATCATAACATACTAACCTCTCAACAGACAAACAACTGCAGGAGTCTTCCGTTAATACTAAAAAACAAATTATAATAATGCAGCAGTATATTAAAGACAAGGCTTTGTACAGCTTGCAAATATATTATGCCAATTTTTTCATGTGTTGCCTGTCCAGTCAGCAAACATTTCCTACTGAGAACTACCCAAAGTGAAAAAAGCATCTCGGCCAGAACTGGGTGCCAAAGCAGCTCAGTCACCAACAGTGTACCCAACCCCAAACTTGACATGGGAGCATTTATGGTTCATACTGCCATACTTCACAAATACAAGTGGTGAGACTTGACAGCACATGCCTGAACTTTTGCAGCTTCTTAACAGTGTAACCTCAGTTAAGTTGGAACGGAATAGTGTTGATATCACAGGAACTCATCTGGCAGAATCTAGTTTCATCATTGGTTACAAGTCTGTTCCAGCTAGCTCTGAGCAAGCTGTTCCTAGGGATAATTAAAAATAAGTTCTTACCTCAGGCTAGTAACTTCACAGTCAGAATCTAATTAAAGAGACAAAAGATTAGTTTCCTCTTTTACATGCACAGAATTCATTAGAAATTCAGTGCTACAATAAAGGCTGATAACATTACAGGGTTTTCAGTAAGATTAATCCACATATTGATTTCGGATCAGACATTAAGCATCATTTTGAACCCCGTGGATTTTCATCTCAGATACTAGGAAGAAGCAGGATTGTAATCTTAAATTTAAGCAGCAAACCAAGAAAAACCATCACTGGAAAATTAAAGGCATGCTGCCTCACCAACAACTATTTTAGCAAATCTCCCCCTCCCCACCATGTCATGCTGAACAAACATCTCTGCTCCCTCTCCTTTCAGGTGTTGACTTTTAGGATCCATTACAGGCTACTGAAGCATACAAGTTTTAAACCATCTCAGGTGGAAGATATAACAAGTAATCACTTGGCACTTGCTATGCTAATCCACTTCACTGCTAGGTTATCGCTGATGTTATTCATGTAGCGTTTTAAGTATCCTATAGTTACTTACCAACAGCAGCATTACTCCAAAACTGACCAAGTCAGCACCAGTCCTAAAAAGAAAGAAAGCTTAAAGGCAGTCCTGAAGAAGCCAGCCATATGACAGGAAAAAGCAAGCAGACACCACATCAGGTAGAGCTAATTACAGACCTCCATCATTTAAAGTCAGTTGTATTGGCTTCTCATCATACTGGCTGCTTGTAAGATGTGACTGAACAGGCAGACTCAAGAACCTAACTACTACATACCACCAGTGCCAATGCCAGGCTATTTTACACCCCAAGTAAAGCAAACTACTTGCACCCCCAAAACACTGTTTTTATTAAGACTTTAATTATATTCCCTAGCACTGCTGTGGTATTTATCTTAAAACAATATAAATCACTAACTGCACTTTTTACATTGATTAAAGAACTAATCTGTATAAAATTGTGCCCCTCAAAAGTCAGTAATGTTATGTATGCCAATAAAGGTTTTTGGGTTGGACTGAGTCACTAATGTGCCTCCTGAGCTCTGTGCCCTAGGTGGCTGCCTAGTTGGCCTAATGTATACTACCAAGTTCATCTTCAGGAGGACCTAGCCCTATGGTGAATGCTCAAAACAATCTAATGCTGTTCAATTGAACAGGTATGGACTACTTCCAGGAGGAGATACAAACTCTCCCCCCACCTCAACCCTTCTACAGACATAACAGCTAAGAAGTAGAGAGAAAGACTGCATAGTTCATGTACATTTACAGGTTCTACCATTGCGAATGAGATTCCTATTCAACAGAGGAAGAGCAAAAAGGTACAATGGGACATCTTTGACCTAAACAACTCCCATCTGCTTTTTTCTTCTTTAAAAAATTATTCTACACCCCATCTCATCATTCAGCTACTATTACAATTGACTTTGCCTTCCTGAGAAGTCATCTTCCTGAACCTTTACACGCACCTTTTTTGCTTCAGAATTAATCCAAATTCCTACAATCAGCTATGCTGATGTTACATGACTCACTATGTTGTCAGGAAGGCCTGTAAAGAGAAGAGAGCCGCTATTCATTTTGCACACAATTTCAGTGTATTTTTAGCTACAATGGTCCACTGTATCAGTGTAAACTCTGATTATCCTCATTTGGATCAGGGACCTGATTCATCATCATGTACAGTAGTTTCGCTTCTCCCCATTAGCAGCAGCATTCTTTTCCTAAACCAAAGCATCAGCACAGAAGTACTCACTCCCAACCAAGTGTCTGGTCAGTAAATCTGCTTTGCCTTTCAGCAACAGCCATTCTATCACCTTTGGACCAAAACCCTCCAGCAAATTCCAAAACTGTTTTGAAAATGAGCCCCAGCAGCACCCAAATGCAACATGCACCTAAGTCCAATCAGCAAACTTCTTCTTTGGGTTATAATATATTCAAGGTACACAAATCATTTCTGTTTAATGTTATGGCCCAAAGCTTTTCATTGTTAAAAGTTATAACAATGGGTATAACCTAATTATCCATGGATTTTTCACCTGTGGTTTTAGCTCAATAGGATGAGAAGAACCCCTTAAAGGAAAAAAGTCATTTAACAATACTCTCGTTAATGGAGGAGAGGGCAGCTGGCAGACAATCCATCAATCAGTTTCTCTCCAGGCACTAAGAATGTTTCATTCTGGGGTAAGTGCTAAGTGGTTATCACCTCCTCCATTCTTTTGCCACACTGCAGGAGGTACTACCTTGAAGTGAAGAGAGACTGATTGCCACCTAGAGAGACTGCCTGCCTGCCTGATGCATTACAAAGGCTGCTCATATCACTGAGCAAAGGGACATTGCTTTTCAAATGGATTTGCCTGAGTTCTGGGAACAGAACCTGTTCTGTATTACCTGAACTCAACCTGTACCACCACTTTAACAAGAGCATTCAAAGTGGTCTACATAGCAAAATTTGTTTTTGTTATAGCAAAAACAAAGCTTATGTTGTAAGCTGCCTTGAGTGCCCTTGAAAATGGCAGAAAGGCAGGATAAAAATTCTTCAAATAAATAAATGTAATGCCTTCTCAAAAGGCCACTATCTGAGAAGCATAATTAAATAATTTCTATAACGGGTTGATGAAATGCTTATAGGTTTAGAATTTGGTTCTCTGTACCGGTAAAAAAGCCAATCACTCAAGGCAGTCACCCCAAAAGCAGTGTAAAATAAACCGTGGGTGTCTGGTTGAAGCATTTGATTCAACACAAGTACCACTGTGGTACATTACATTTCTGCATTTTCCTACTGCTCTTTTGCAACACACCTGTTCAATGATTCAAGGCCAATCCATGTTAGCAAACCTATAAGACAAATTAATACCATTAGAAATTTAATAGTTGGCTTTTGCAATCTAAATCTCACCTGAACCTGCAGACTCTGCATTAACCGAGAAAAATACAAATGGGCCATTATATGTTGTTCTTCATACTTACCAATTTATAAGAAATATTTTCCAACTAGCTAAGCAACATGCTTAGACAAATGCAAGCTTGTTCACAAGACTATAGGCAAATTTTAAATCAAGAGCTGTCATTTTTATGAGCAAAGAATACATTGATAACTGATAGTAATGAAGCAGGTTCATAGTAACCCAATAGAAAAAACCTACAAGGCTGCATCAGATAGGAGCGAAAGACGTTGGAAATCATCACAGACTATCTGCTGAACTATGCAATCATCACACACAGCCTCCATTGGCAGTGGAATAAGTATCGCCTACTGCAATGCAGCAACCCAAGGGTAACTACAGGCTCTCAATCTCCCAACCCTATCCCAAAGAGGAAAAGGGGAATGGTAAGCATGTGCGCCTCCAAGGTCCCTTAGTTCATGTAGCAGTAAACCATGATTTAGCATTACATCAGAACTGGCCTTTTGTAGAACACTTACCAAGAGTTCTTCCTTCCAACAACTGAACCATTTGTGAAACCCTATAAGGAAAACAGCACAGGTTATAAAGCCTGTTTAGAAATAATCTGAAGATTCCATTTAAAAATATTCTAAGTGCCTCAGTTTGAAATAAGGTGGTTAAGCATTCTCATCATTCTCTGATCAAGAGTAGCAAATAAGTGTCATCATTGTGGCACAATGCTCAGCTATCTTTTAAGCAAGCCATCCAACATTTTCAGGCAGTCTAAGCCATTTTGTTATCTACTAATTAAAAAAAGGTTACCTTTGCAGATAGCAACACCTTGATCTTCTGAGCCTACGAAAAAAAATTTACAGATTAGATTTTTATAAGACTTATATAAAGACAAGCTTTGTTCTTGCAGTTTGAAAGTTAACCTTCTTTAAGTTTCCCATCAAGCCCTGCTACCCGTAAGCAATCATGGGTTATACAGTCAGACCTTGGTATCTGTAGGTGATTCATTCCCAGAACCCCCAGATACCAAAACCCACAGATAAACAAATCTGTGGCTCCAGTAGGATAAATTAATTTTGAATACTCAAGCCTTCCCTAGAAATACAAACTTAAAAAGGTTGCAGAAATATCCCATTGTCACAAGGTACCCAATGTACCTCCCTGGATGTCATTTCCTCTCTCCAGAGATTCAATGGAAGAAAGGCCATGGGCTCACATTTCCTCTTCCCACCAGATGTTAGTATGCAGAATTTCTCTCTGGCCTTGGGAGTTTGTCTGTCTGAGCCACTAGACTGGGGATCCTACAAGCTCTCAGTTTGAACATTCACTGGTGTTTTTGTTTTAGGATGCATGGATGAGGAAGAAACATCCAAACAGATTACGTGATAGAGAAAACCTGAGTTCTCTTGAAACACTACAAAGAGACGATTATATTCCAGAGAAACATTAAAACACACAAGAAAACATTTGTTTGCTTTATATTTCTGATTTTAGAATTCTGCTCAGTAGCTTGAAGGGAGGGGAAAGGAAGAAAATCTTCCCAGAGGAAACTGTATGCATCATTTCTTTCAATCCAGACCCTGCATGCAGCAGGCCACACATTTCTATAGGTCAGACAAGGTGAGGAAAGGAGGTGAGAAGATCACAAATATCCTGCTCAGAGATGTTGGAACTCATCATACTCTCAGATGTCCCTACCAACATCATTTCTCATCATGTGCAGGTTCAGAGAAGACAAGTTCTTCGAGTCAAGAAGCTACAATGAGACACTACCACAGAGCTATGACGTTACGATTATCTTATTTGTTGGACACTTCCCTGAGGAAGCTGCCCCCCTAAATCATCACAATACACACCCCAAACAGATATAACAAGCACTTTTCTCATAAAATAGCTATACTGCACAGCATACTCCTGGATCAGGCCAAAGTCCTCTTCCTTGCTGCAACAATAACTGTGGTGAATAGCCAATTCCCACACATAGTTCACGGAAAGTGGTTCAGAAAGCAAAAAAGGGGAAAAGTTGTGCCTTAGATTTATTAATTTGCAACTTTTAAATAATCCCCCAATGGCCTAATCCTAACATGGACCTGTACTCAGTGATTTCCAAGACCTGCAAAATACTAAGTGTTTCAGCTAAAAAGGGAGAAAAGAAAATGGCAGGGATGAGGAAGAAGATGGCAGGCGTACTCCAGCCCCTGACAGCTCGTGTATGGGAAGAGGGTTAATTTGAATGAGTGGATGTAAGCTGTTAAAAGCCATCCCCTCACAGATGTTACATGCAATGACTTTAGGGGACCAGAGCATGTTCCTTTCCCTTTCATTTTCCCAAAGGTTAAACCACCCACCCCCCACCCCATAGTGTTTCAGAGATAAGGTACTGTTGTAGGTTCTAGTTCTTCATGCTTGTGGCACATGACCAATAGGCAGCAATTAAGCACATCACCCAGGGAAGACTTCTGCAATATGCTGAAATTTACCTCTCTTCACAAAGACAAACACAATAACTTCTATCCTGCCTAATCTGCAATCCTAAAAATATCCATTTTTACTGACCACAGTAGATGCCCATGGGAGCCTAAGTAAAATCCCAATAGGTACTTCTATGTGACTGCCTCAGTGGTAACTTCTGCAGACAGCAGAGAATGAATTACCTCCATTTTCAAGGGAGATGGTGACAATTTAAGATTACTAAAGGGCATGTACTGCTGCTTAAGTAAGAAGCTGCTTTATGCAGAGGCACCACTGGTCCACTAAACTTCATATTCTCTACATCAGGGATTCTTAATGGGGGAAGCGCAGATAGGACTATGAACAATTCAAAAAATTGTTAGATTAACTATCACCATTGCCAATACAGATGGAGACAGTGAGGCCACTAACCACTTCACAGTACTGCCAAATTTTGAAGTCATACTGGTACCTAATAGATCTGGTGCTTACTTCAACAGCCTGGCAGAATGGGTATGGGTACATATCGGGCAGTCGGTAATCACAAAAAGATTAAGAACCCCTGCTCCAAACTGACCAACAGTGAGTTTCAGAGGCAGGTTACTTCTAATGTGCCTTACAATCAGCAACACTTTTGGAACATCCACAATCTATCCTCAGCAAATCTGTAAAAACACAATGCAATCAAAAGACAACAAATCTAAAGGGAAACTTTTCATCATACTATTTTCCCCTCCACTCTCTTCCTCTTTCAAAAATTTAAGATCTCATATGAGTAGCAGTTCTGTTGAACGCATGCAGGCTTTTAGCAATTTTATTTTACTTCTCCAATTTGGAAACTTTGGGCCCAATCCTATCTAACTTTCCATCATCATTGCAGTCACAATGCACCTCCAAGAACAACTATTCTCTTACCTTGAGGAGACCTCTCAGCTATCTCCCCAACACAGGATGCAGCACATGCCCCATTAGCATGGTGGGACTGGAAAATTGGATAGGATTGAGCCCTAACTTACCAACACCATTAGTCATGCTTTTTCGTGGTTTAAGCAACTGAGAAGCCATTTATTTATTGTATTTTGATCCTGCCTTTCTCCCTGCAGGGACCCAAGGCAGCTTTCAGCATGGTTTTGAGTACAAAAACGTAAGTCATAATTAACACAAAACATGAAAAGCAACACAATTAAAAGTAGCAATCTGACACTGATACAATAAAAAAGTATCAGCAGACTATTTTATAAAACATCTGTAAAAACCAGATGTTTAAAAAAAACCTGCCTTCCTTCATCTACTACGAGCAGCCTCCCACCTAAGAACAGAAGGATCTGCACACAGCGTTCTGCGAATAGCGGTGGCGTAGCTAGAGGGAGACGGAGCATTCAGGCGGGCAGGGAGCCTCAGCGGGGCGGGCAAGCGGCGCCTCCCTTCGGAGCCATCCCCCCCCCCGCCAGAAATGACTTCGAAAGGAGGAGCCGCTTGCCCGCCCCGCTGAGGCTCCCTGTCCGCCTGAATGCTCCGCCCCCCTCCAGCTACGCCACTGGTGAACAGCTCCTCAAGGCCCACCTGCAACCCAGGCCTCCACACCTGAGAAAAAAGGCCCTCGACAATCCACTTCCATCCGTCGCCCCCCCAAGCCATCCGCCACAGACAACACGACCTACAGACTTCAGCCTCCCTATAAAGACCGACTGAAGCAGTATTGTTGGGAAAAACACCCCCCCACCACCACGCTTTAAGCACTGAACTCACCATCCCCAGCGGCAAACATCACCCCCTCACAAGAGGCAGCCGCGAAAAGAACGAACCGGGCGGAGTCAGGCTTTTATATAAGCGCAGGGCCGCACGAAGACGCGTGACGCACGACTCAATTTGCATATCTCCGCCCCTTTCCGCCCCTCGTGGCCCCCCAGCACAGGGTCTTCTCCACGCGCATGGGCGGTTTCGGAACACAGGCTCCACCCTCCTCCCCCTAGGCGGGCTCATGCCTGTAGGTGTGGCCACCTGACGCGAGAATCGTTTCGCAGTCGTCGGGTGGGTGGGGGGAGAGAAAGCGATGAAGGGGGAATTCTTCCGGGGTGTGGCTCGTTCAGGGGGGTTTTGCTTCCGGAAGGGTGTTCGGGCTCGTCCCACCCCCCCCTGGAGGTATGTAGACGGTGTGTTTCGGTCCCCTCGGGAAAGGGAAGGCGGTGTAGGGAGCCGCCAGCGCTCGGGGCTTCCCCCGTCCTTCTCGCAGGCGAGCCCGAGGAAAGCTGCTCTGTGGGGGCCCAGAGTGCCCCTGAGGGGGGGAGTCAGTTGGCCCCCCAGTTTCTAGCCTCGTTTCCCTCCCTCCGCCCTGTCTCTTAGCAACTGAGAGCCCCTCCCCTGCCTGTCTACTCAGAAGTCAGTCCCATTGGAGTCAGTGGGGCTTACTCCCAGGAAAGTGTGGAGAGGGCTGCAGCCTCAGAGCCCCTCCTCTGCCTGTCTACTCAGAAGTAAGTCCCATTGGAGGCAATGGGGCTTACTCCCGGGAAAGTATGGAGAGGACTGCATTCTCTGAGCCACTCCTCTGCCTGTCTGCTCAGAAGTCAGTCCCAGTAGAGGCAGTGGGGCTCACTCCCAGGAAAGTGTGGATAGGATTGTTGCCTCAGAGCCCCATCCTATGCCTGTCTACTCAGAAGTAAGTCCCATTAGAGTCAATAGAGCTTACTCTTAGGAAGGTGTGCATAGGATTGCAGCCTCAGACCCCCAGGATATGTCAGTGTGAGAGGTTGTCTTTCCCTTCTCCAAGGATGCCTTCCCCAACTAACTGAAGGTTGTTCATTTTCCTTTATTCCTTCAGGAATAGTCCCCTTGTAAACAACATGTTTGCTTTCCCTGAGCCTCTCAGTAATTTTGCTTCAATTCACAATTGTCTTTGTATCATGCTTTTTAAAGTACAAAGTGATCATACTCTTGGGGGTGGGAGCATGAGATATTTGAGACATTCAGGTGAAATGAAAAGGGTTAGATGAGGGTAGTCTTCTTTTTACTTAGAAGCCCAGTGGCACTTGCTGCCCAAGTTCACATGGGATTACAGTCTTCTTTGTGTTGGGGCTGTAATGATCTTGACTGTCAGTGGAGGTTTATAAAATAGTGGAGGTTTATAAAATGATGCATGGTGTGGAGAAAATGGGCAGAGAGAGCTCTTGTTCAGTTACACTACCAGAAACTGGAGGTCCAGATTAATTGATTAGTGTAGGTTCAAAGAAGAGCAAATAAAATACTTTGTTATGCAATGCATAATTTATTTATGGAATTCACTGTCACAGAATGTGGTGGTGTGTGTGGCTGGTTTAGGTGGCTTTAAGTTAGTGATTCCCGGCCTGTGGTCCAAGGACCACAGCTGGTCCGTGAGACCCTGAGAAGTGGTCCCCAAGGTCTCAGGGAAACAAGATGATCACTTTTAATCACTTCCAGTGTCTCACCATGTGATCACTCCTTCAGAGACCACTGAAGTGTCGGCTGTGGCTGTAGTTTGTTCTTTGCCCTCTCTGGTGGTCCAGTGCTTGCTGAAGTGCCAGCTGTGAGAGGGTCCATTCTCTGCCCTTTCTGGCAGTCTGCGGAGGGGCAGTCACTCAGCGAGATGCTTCCCCATGGACCATTGGAGAGAGTGGAGAATGGACCCCCACCCCACAGCTGGCATCTCCAGTACCTTGCTGAACACTCTCCCATGAGCTACCAAATTGAATTGTATTTTTTTGTGTGGTTGGGATGGAGGGGGTTTCATGTGGTCTACAACAATTCTGATGTTTGCCTCAGTGGTCTGTAGGCTCCTAAAGGTTGAGAACCACTGCTTTAAATTATTAGACACATTCATGGAAAATAGAGCTATTAGCTAGCAAAAGAGAAGCATTATGCCACTGAACACCACTTACTGGGGGAAAACAGTGAGGAAAGGCTGTTGCAGTCATGCCTGCTGCTATAGTTGGAAACAGAATGCTCAGGATCCAGTAGGGCTCTTGTTATGGGGTCTGATAATGTTCTATTTAGGTTAGAACTGGGGAGGGGGGAGCCTGAATGGGTGAGAAAAGAAGTTGAAATGAGGAGGGTTGTATTTTTCTGTTCATTTTTTTTTAATGTTGGATTCTGTTGTATAAACATAAAACTTATTGTAACCAGCTCAGGTCTTCTGCAATTGGATGCGATTGAAAATTCAAATAAATAAAGTGCTTTATATCTTCTATTTTCTCAGTTGTTATAACAATCACATGAGATGGATCACCATGCGTTCCTTAAAAGTTTCTGTGACAAAGATTATGCCTAGCCTTTATAGGTAGTTTAAAAATTCCTGGGTTGGTGGTAGAAGCAAAGCAGTAAGGAAAGATGCTTTTCTCTGCAGTTCCCAGGTGCATGTGCTTAACATTACTCACTGTGAATTTTCTTTCCTGCTTGTAGAGTCTGGGTGGTTGGAGAAAATTATTTTTTCCCCATCTTTCAGTGCATATTTCTGTGGATTGCTCATTTCAGCCTACATTAAGAATTATGGATGTAAAAGATGTCGGTAGTAACCCCTGAGCTTGCAAATTTGTTCCCACATTTCTGTTCTGAGCTTCATACTGTTAATAAAAATTTCTGCCTATGTTGCCACTGTATCCACCAGCTCCTGAATACAATTAAAAGATGTATTTTGCCTTGATGCAACTATATTTTTTTCCAATCCACTGATGATGTTAGATATCTTGTTCCTGTTTCCATTACATCCCTTGTCCCCTCTGTTTCTCTTTCTTTAAAGCTACACTGCAGATAGCTACATCTACTATATGCCCCCTTGCAAGGAGCATGGAGGATAATGTTGCCCAGCAAATAACTGTTCCAATTTGGAATACAGTAGTCCCTTGGTATCCTCATGGGGTCTATTCCTGGACCTGCTGCAGATACTAAAATCTGCAGCCTAGGATCCATGTTAAAAATGTTTTTAAAAGCTTTTAAAATGTTTCTTTTTTTTATTATTTGCCTTAATGCTGCAAACCATGCCTGCTGCAGGGCAGCCTCTGGCGTTTCCAGAAGCCAAATCTGGATCACACAGAGACCTGTGACCCCTTCCTTGGCGCTACTGCACCTCAGAATGAATAATGGAAGTGTTTGAAAAATGCTTCTGCAAAGCATTCTGGGGTGAGCTATGACCAAGGAAGAGAGTCATGGGCCTTGGCATGACCCAGAAGTGGCTTCCAGGAGTGCCAGAGATGACCCTGCAGCCAGCATGGTTTGTGATGCTAAGGAATATTTTTAAACTTTTTTATTTTTATAAATGTTTTTAAAGGGAACGCTTTTTTAAAAGGGTCTGATGTGACCTGGAAGTGGCTTCTGGGAGTGCTAGTGACTGTCCCTTGCCATCCATGGATGGTGTGGGACCACTTTAACGTTATCCAATAAGGGATCCTCTAGAAAAATTTGTCTTTGTCATACAAGGTGTGTCCAATGACCCTGAAAATACTTTCCATCTATAGGTAGGAGTACTGAATTAAAGAAAAATACAGCAAAAGGGTGCTGCTTTTGTTATAAAAATGCAGCATTGAAGTATTTGCAAGCACTTTAATTTCTGAATGTGTATAAAATCTCATACTCAAATATCACAAAAGTGACTGTGAAAATACAGAACCTGAACCATCATAACCACTGCCTGTTGCTGTAAGGCCACCTGTGGGCTGCCACCCACTCAAAATAATCTGACCCATAAAGATAAAGACCCATACAGACCCAGAAAGACTCAGTCCACTATGGTCCTTAAAAAGAATTCAGTTTTGTAATTTTATTTTGGTAAGGCTTACAGTGTAAGCAGATCAAGATCGGAAGCTTACTTTGTGTGACATTCTCTGTCTGGGTGTGCATCTCTCTGAACCATGTCCATCTCTTTTTTTTCTTAGCTCTTTGGCTGAATCAGGATGTCTGAGCATGTGTACCATGTGTTCTTACAGTTGATGAACCCTATATCTGGCCCCAATGGGGAAGACGTTTTCTGACCCCTGCTGTAAGGCAACTTCGTCTGTGGGATAATCATTTATTGTGTATCCTGCATCATCCAGATAAGTGATCTTCAGCTAGGACAATCTGAGGTGGGTGGTAGTACCACCTTAAAAAAAAAATTTCCCCAGAAGGAGGAGAATGACAGATAATGGAAAAGGGAAAATATGAAGAAGGACAGGGCTTTCTTGCCTTCAGTAGTTGAGTAGAAGAAGGAATTTTAGCAAACTGCTTTTCTTGCCCTTTTATGACAAGTTGGACCTGTCAGATTCCCTCTTTTATCCAATGACTGAAGGTACCAGAACCCCAACTGCCTTTGCCTATGCTTGCTGTAGAGAAGAAGGAAAAACAACGATGAATACAATTAAGAAACAAAAAGCTTGGGAATTAAAGGTGGGACCTTCTCTTCAATGTTTTCAAACCTACTGACTGTACTGTTGGTGTGTTGCTAACAGAAAGCAGGAACAAACACTGCACCAAGTTGAAGTGGCAGATGAGTAATGGGGTTCTTACCTGAGACCCTGGTGTTTGCTGCCTATTCGCCTCTAGTGCTTATTCTACCCACAGTGCTTTGTCAGCCCAAGCCACTGCCAAATCCATAAATCATTGCAGCACTCTAAAATGGGCCCTAAATCTACTCCTGCTACCTTCTGGAGTATTATTGCAGAAAGAATCTATTTTCAAAATTAGCATTGCTGGCAGTAGATCCATTCAGTCAGGCAATGATAGAAGAACCCAGTTGTTTCAAGGGGTATGATTTCAGATCAGTAACATCAGAAAGCACTCACAATCCTATACTGGTTTACCCACTGTGTTAAATGGGGTGTACTCCTAGGTAAATGCATAGGATTGCAGCCTAAACCAATGTGGTTTTTCAAGAAGTGTAGTCGTAATCATACTTTCATAATGGCTTTCTTATGCTACCTGTGACCATGATAAAGTTGACAAAACAGATACATGCATTCAGCGTCAGACTAATTTGGGAGCTCTCTTTCAGAGAAGGGGACTTTTGTCCCCTTCTCCGAGGTAAGGCAAGTAGCCCTGCAATAGGGCTACTCAATGAGGTGAGGTAAAGGCATTCGTGTAGGGTGTCGAGCCCCACACAAACAGACAGGATCTGGTGGAGCAGAGCTCCACCAGACCCGCTTCCCTCTCTTCCCGTCACACCTCCTGCCTGCCCTTTCCCCACCTCCAGCCTCCCCCTCACACCGCCTCCGCCTCCTCCCCCTCCCCCTCCCTGGAATGCCTCCACCTCCCCCCACAACCCCACTTTCCTTACCGTGGCTCAGTGGTCCATGTGACTGCCAATTGGTGGAGGCCGGGTACTAGCCCGGCGTTAGGCCTCACAAACATACCTTACGGCTCGTTTGTAACAATGTGTGCCAGCTGTAAGCCGATGCATCTAGCTCAGGACTGGGCTCTAAGTTTCTTCTGGTGCCTGGCCACTGATGTAAAGCGGCCTCTCCTCCTCACCAGAGCCATACATGACTGACTCTGAAAGTAGGGAGGCGGAACCTGAAGCCTGGTCAGAAAGTGGTCAGAAGCCTGAAGAAACTTAGTGTTTTGCAGTCCTCCAGGAACACCAGCATTGAGCAGCATACCCTGCTGTCATGTCTCATCTCAAGTATCTTGAGTTCCTGGTCAGGTATCCAGTGGCACTTCATAGGTTGGACCTGAGGAACTAGCTTTATCAACAGCGCTTTATCCACTGCAGCACCAAAACTTATCTAGTTCTCCCAGCTTCTTCAGAGTTCTGCTTGTCAGCTGAAAGAATGGCAGAAGTCAAATACAATATCTAGCATACTTAAATTTATGTTCTCCTCAATGAACCCTTATGTAAATTGTTCTAAAACAGAGGTGTCCAAACTTATTGGCAGGAGGGCCACATCATCTCTCTGACACTGTGTTGGGGGCTGAGAAAAAAAAATCAATTTAAATTTTTAATTTGAATAAATTTCCATAAATTAACATAAATGAATATATTAGAGATGAAACTTGAATGAATGAATGAAGGTCTTTCGATAGCTCAAGGGTTATATAGGCCTTGCACAAAGCAGGGCCAGCCTTTCCTTTGCTGCCGTTGCTGCATTACAGACATGAAACAGCAAGCAGTGGAAGGAGCCCTTGGCCCGCAGCTCATGTGAGAGGTCGAACAGTTGCCCTCACATAAGAACAGTTGCATCGAGCCAGCATGGGCTCCAGGTAATCTCCGGAGGGCCAGAGGCTCATTGGAGAATGGGGGCTCCCTGTGGATCGGATTGGGGGTCCCCAAGGGCCGCAAATGGCCCCCGGGCCGGGGTTTGGGCATCCCTGGTCTAAAAAGTTACAAAGCTTTTGGAGCTGACTGAAATCTGCAGGAATAAATACGTGTCTCCTTGCTCACTAACTACTGGAGAATTAGGCTGAAAATCTTTCTTAGCTTGTTTTATCCTTTTAATTGCCTACTGTGTGATTAGTACAGTGGTTCCCAAGCTCCTCCAAAGGAATTGAGGCTGTTGTGAGTTGTTGCAGAAGCAGGGTGGGAGCGGAGGGGGGGGGTTTGTGGCCCAGACAGCACTACAGCACTTGCGGCACCGCAGGGCACAGGGACATCCCCATGTACCTGGGGGCATCCTGCAGTCTCCTGGAGGGTCCTGGAGGCTTGCAGCTGCCTCTGAGACCCTCCATCGGGGAGGGAACCCATTCCTTATGGGGGAATGGCCCATTTCCAGTTCCCCTGGTGGGTCGCAGCTTACCAGTCTGGGAACCACTGGACTAGTATACTGTGGTTGACATTTTTTCAACAGCTCCTGTTTTGTTAGACTGTTTCATACAATAGTCAGAGATTGCAAGCCACATACTGCAACCTTAACATCTCACTTTTTAGAGCCCTTTTTCTCACCAATTCTAATGTTTTGGTGCATGTAATCTACTAGAAATGAGTTCTGAGCATGCCTCATTGTGTCAGTTTTGCAAGATGTTGGGCAACTACCATTTTCTCAACAAGTCATTGGTGGGAGGTGGTTCCGGTAGACCAGACCAGAATGCCTGCAATATTTGTACTTGATGGTGATTTTTTTTAGTAAACAGATGCAAGGGAAGGAGAACAGAGGATCAGAGTTAAAGTTATATCCTGTTTGATAGCGATGTTGTTCTTATCAAGAATTCTCAAAAATGGAAATAATAATAATAAACCATTTCAGCCCTACCTCTCTCCTTTCGTGGAACTTGGGGAGTCTCAAAGAATTTAGATAAAAACATTATCAGTACAAAAATGAAATAAAATTGCAGCAGTCATTACAACAGAATAAGGAATAAACTTATCAAGTGAACTTGAAAATACCTGTGTAAAGGGCCAGAATAAAATATGGGAGTGGTCAAAATTCTAGTTTACTGACTTTTTTGGGTTTTAGTTAGGTATGATAGAGATATCCTTCTTTAAGTGCTTTACAACTGGATTTTTGCTATATATCTGTAGTTGTATTGTGCAACTTATTTTGAGCACCAAATTCTACAAAGGTCACTTCTCATGTGTATTAAGGTACCATCTTCTAGTCATCATCATATCTGAAAATGTGTACACATTTGTCATGAGAACTGACAGACCCCACTGTTTTTCTCATGTAGTGTGAGAAGCAAGCATAAAAAAAATTATTTTTAATGCTACCTGCGGTGCATTTTTCTCTGTTAGGGTTTCTCAGCCTGCAACTGGGGTCGTCATGGAGAAAAGTGGGAACATTCAGTTAGAGATTCCAGACTTCAGCAATTCTGTCCTGAGCCACCTCAACCAGCTGCGTATGCAGGGCCGGCTATGTGACATTGTGGTCAACGTGCAGGGCCAGGCCTTCAGGGCGCACAAGGTGGTGCTGGCCGCTAGCTCGCCTTACTTCCGGGACCACATGTCTCTCAACGAGATGAGCACAGTATCCATTTCTGTCATCAAGAACCCTACTGTGTTTGAACAGCTCCTCTCTTTTTGCTACACTGGGCGAATATGCCTCCAGCTGGCTGATATCATAAGCTACCTGACTGCAGCCAGTTTCCTGCAGATGCAGCACATTATAGACAAGTGTACACAGATCTTAGAGGGCATTCATTTTAAAATTAATGTGGCTGAGGTTGAAGCAGAACTGAGCCAAACAAGAGCAAAACATCAAGAAAGGCCTCCAGAATCCCACCGAGCTTCCCCATCTCTGAATCACTCTCTGAGTCCACACCACAGTACTCCAAAAGGAAGTCGCATGGGCCAGGTCAGCACAGTGCTGGACATTCGGGAACTTAGTCCACCTGAGGAGTCTACGAGCCCTCAGATAATTGAACAGAGCTCAGATGTGGAGAGCAGAGAGCCCATTCTAAGAATCAATAGGGCAGGTCAGTGGTACGTGGAGACAGGAGTGGCAGACCATGGTGGGCAGGGTGATGATGACGTCAAAGTCCTTGGAGCAGTCCGAATCAAAACCGAGAACCTGGAGGAGTGGCTGGGAACGGAAAATCAGCCATCTGGAGAAGATGGGAGCAGTGCTGAGGAGGTCACTGCCATGGTAATCGATACCACAGGCCATGGATCAATGGGACAGGAAGGTTACACCCTAGGTTCATCAGGAGCAAAAGTGGCCAGACCAACCAGCACTGAGATTGACAGGTGAGACCACTATTATTGCTGTTTTCTGCTTATTTGCTTTCAGTTGTGTGGTGGGCACTATACAGAATTTGTTACATGGCTCTTCCCAAAAACCTACAGTCTTCAGGAGGTCAGAAAAGAGAAAGGTGAAGGGAGAAGATGGTTTCAATAAAACAACTGATAGTTGGGGACTGGAAAGAATTAATTATAGTGAAGGTGCAAGTAAGGTGAGCTGGGCAGATTGTGGTGATAAGATTTTGTACCCCAAATAGAACCAAGTTCACAGAACTTTATTGGGACTTTATTACTGGCAGGCATCTGTCCAGTTCCTTCTTGAAGTGTAGTATTGTTTCTGAAAAAATTAAATGCTGTGAAAAGCTTGTCTTCTTCTGGAACAGTGAACATGAGCAATTCATGGAAGCGGAAGTTCCTAACATTTCTGGGATAGAGCACAAATTTTTTTCTCAGAAAGTTTGTATGGTGATAATTCTTAAACATTATATATATGAAATAAATTTGAACAGGTTAAAAACATAGCACATGCTTGAAAGCTCAGGAAACATCATCCTGATTTTTTAAGTTGCACAGTGTCTGAAAGATGTGCAAGGTGAGGCTAGAAGCATTTCTCAGGAAAGCGGATTCTGTCAGAGCATGACCTTAGTGCCTGACTGCCTTAGTGCCACTCCAAGTGTCACCACTGCACATAAGCTCATGTGCCCGTCCCGCAGAGATGAGGCTGAGCGTGGGAGGATGGAGGCCAGAATGTGCGACCAGATCAAGAAAGAAACATCTGAATGTTGTGGTTTCTTGAAAGATAGAAACCTTCTTTCAAATTGTAAAAAATCCCTACGGGGATTTAAATTGCCTGCCTATGTAAACCGCCTTGAATAAAGTCTAAGGAGAAATCTGAGGACCAAGAAAGGCGGTATAGAAATACCTGTAGTAGTATTATTATTATTTATTATTATAAATGAGTAGGCGCGCCTCACCCACCTTCCCTTATGAAGAATGCAGCATGTGGACTCCCTGCTCTGTGTCACTTCTCTTTGAAAGGAACAGGTTACTAGGGATGTTAGAAAGAGAAGAAAGAAAGAGGATGGGCTCCAAGTTGCCTGTCCCTGTCTACTTGGTGGTTTGTAAGCATCAAGTAAGTGGGGGGAGGCAATTGGGAGCCATTACAGCACTTTTTTTCCTTCCTCCAACAGCACTGGGGGGAGAAAAGGACTGCCACTGCTTTGATCCTATTCCAGCATGTTCCCAGAAAGAAAAATGCATCCAACTGAACTGCAGGCTTAAGAGGGTGGCAGACAGGTGGACTGGGGAACCACCCCTAAACACAACCACTTCAGATTACTTATTTGCAAGGCTAACCCTAAATCCTATACTACGACACAGTCATTGAAAGCATTTGTTTGGTTCAGTTCATGAATAACACCTAATGACAGTTTAGACAGTCAAACCATGGTCTGACCTTCCAGACAATCAGATAATCATGGTTTGGAACGGCTTTTCTGTTTTCAGTTTTCATATGCTTGGTGTCACCATCTCTGTCAAGTGGCCTCTGGAGGCAGAGCAATGGCCATAATTAGCACAACCCATTTCAAGGCATGGTTTTTCTGTTCAGACATTACAGTACTGTAGCTTCTTTAATCGTGGGAAGCTTGATGACTGAATTGAGCTTTCTTGTGTGCATAATGTTCTCACTTAGAGCTTAGACAGTGATACTAAGAGGGTGCTCTTGACTGCCCTTGTGGAAGAGGTGGTCTCTAAGGCTAATATGTCACATGTAACATTTTTGTTATGCTGACTTCTCTGTTCCAATCTTCTTTAGAAGATGGAAGTGTTGTTGTTTATAATGGAGGAATGTGCATCAATATGACATACAGTATAAAGCTCTGTATTAGCTCCATAAGCTAGAAGTAGTGGTTCCCAAACTGTGGGTTGGGACCCACCAGCGCATCGCGACCTGATTGTTGGTGGGTTGCGAAACTGATAACTGTAAAAGAAAATGTACTGAGCCCTATGGAAACCAAAACGAAGCAGCAAGTGTGCATTTACTCATGACTAGGCAAACATGCTTCAGTCCACTTTGAAGGGCAGACTGAGAGGAACACAATGCCACCAGAATGATCCCAATCTGATGAATGCAGGCCACAAGAAACAAACACTTGAGAAGGAAGTCCTTGTCCTGCAAGCAGACAATGAAAATGGAAAGTGAACCTGAGCCACACCTGCATTTACTCAAGGTTAGGCAAATGTGCCTCTCAAGGCCAGGTGAATGGGAACTCCACCAGATACCCCCTCCATCATAGTATAAAGCAGGGGTGCTCAAACTTTCAACTTTAGGGATGCTGGACCTTTAACAAGTGTATAGAAGAGAGAATTGCAGCAGGTGCAACTTGTCATCCCACAGATGACAAGCTGCACCTGCTGAAATTCTCTCTTCTATACACTTGTTAAAGGTCCAGCATCCCTAAAGTTAAAAGTTTGAGCACCCCTGGTATAAAGGCAAAAAACAGGCTTGAGTGGCTGGTGAAGTGAAACTTTTTTTAAGTGCTCAAAAGATAGGTGGGTCTGGATAGAGCAGCCATTTTCAACCTTTTTCAGCTCACAGCACACTGTCAAGGCACTAAAATTGTCAAGGCACACTCCCAGTTTTTTACTTAATATAATTAATACAATTAAATCATTACATGACAAAGGGCACAATCCTAACCAGGTCTACTCAGAAATAAGTCCTATTTTGTTCAATGGGGCTTACTCTCAGGAAAGTATGGTTAGGATTGCAGCCAAAGACTGGGGGAGAATGTGCCTGTGGGACTTACTTCTGAGTAGACATGCCTAGGATTAGGCTTTTGGCTGCACTCTTTTTTCTCAAATACACCAGCAGGCAATTGGCACTTCTCTCTCCTCCTCTCCCCCACCCCACCCCCTCCCACAGGCACATTCCCCCCTCATCTCATAATGGCGGTTAGCACCTCTCCTACTGTCCCTCCCCTCACTTGTCTGCACCTTCCAAAGGTCCAGAATCACTTGCCTCACATTCTTCCCCATTGCCTGCTCCTGTATTTTAGAAAAAAAGTGTGACCAAAAGCCCAATCCTGTGCTTGTCTACTAAGAAGTAAGTCCCATTATAGTCAATGGGGCTTACTCCCAGGAAAGTGGGGCTTGGAGAGGATCCTGAGAGCCCAGCCCAGGCATGTCTACTCAGAAGTAAGTCACATTATAGTCAATGGGGTTTACTCCCAGGAAAGTGTGGATAGGATTGTGGCCCAGCGCCCTTCCTCTGAAAGGCAAGGCAGGGAGGGTTGCCTTGGGGAGCTGTAGTCAACTGTGGCAAGGAGAAGGTATTATTATTATTATTATTATTAACAGTATTTATATATCGCTTTTCAACTAAAAGTTCACAAAGCAGTTTGCAGAGAAAAATCAAATAACTAAATGGCTCCCTGTCCCAAAAGGGCTCACAATCTAAAAAGATGCAAATGAATACCAGCAGGCAGCTACTAGAACAGACACTGCTGGGGGGAGGTGGGCCAGTTACTCTCCCCCTGCTAAAAAAAGGAGCAGCCACTTGAAAAAGTGCCTCTTACCCATAAATATTCAGTGTCTGTAAACTTTCTGCTTGTGTAAGCTGGCCTGAGGCAGTTCTCATTCTCGTATCCTATCCAATTCCCTTGTCCCAGGAAGCTGTGTTTCTTCACATACTTTCTAGAAACATTTCTGAGTTGCAAGACATTCTTAACTTACATTCAGGGGCAACCCAGAACTAACTTATCCTAAAAATATTACTTACTCAATTTTTTGTCCTGCTGTTTTCAATGCTGTTGACTACTGATGGAATGGAATTTCAGTTTTTCATTTGCTTTTTCTAATTATTATTGTATTGCACAACTACCCTTTAATTTCTATTTCAATTTACAGGTTTAGTCCTTCTGGCAGTGTACTTGCTGTAAATGAGCGGTACAGGTCAAAAAGTGAGTCACCATGGCGGATGGATGAACCTAAGCAACCCAGTTCTCAGGTGGGCTTTACTATTGTTATTCATATGGTTATCTATAACTGGCTGCCTAGGGGGAAAAACACCAAGGGTCCTGTCTGAAGGCTTGCAGGCATAATATTGGTAGAGAGAGAAATAAGAAAAGTTGAGTGCTTAAAAGCTCAGCAGATCAGCAATGAAGGGAAAAAATCAGAGTGTTAGGAAAAAAAATTAACCTTAAGAAGTTATTTGAATATGGACAAAGAAATTACAGAAAGAAAAGAGAATCAGAGAAGATTCCAGAGAAGATCAGAGAAGATTCAAGGAAAAGAGAATCGGAAAGAAAAGAGAATTACAGAAATGAGAATCAGTAAGAAAAGAATTTCAAAAATATTGATTAGCAGTATCAGTTCAGATTTCGCATGGAACCATGATTTTTTTAAATATACAGGTCCAACCTTATTATACATGGATTTTTTATATGCAGATTTGACTCAACAGGAATGGCCACTGCAAATGAGAAGGAATGTTCTGATCCCTGGAGAAGGGGAAAAATGCACCCTTTTAAAATGCTTTTCTTACTGTTGTAGAGATTTTTATCTCAACCTGATGAGAAGGGCCCTTTAAATTAAAGGAAAATAGTTCTTTACAATAGTTAGAGAGAGAGCAGCCAGCTGACAATCCATCAGTCAAGTGAAAGAAAGATAATCCCTTCTAAGGGTCTGGAGAGAGACTGATTGTTGGATTGTCATCTTAATGAATCTATCTTAACATCACAAAGGTCAGCAGGGCTGATTTTAAATCACCTGAGCAAAGGGACTGTGTTTTTTTTAATGGATTTGCTATAGTGCAATTTTTGCCATTCAATTGAGTTCTGGGAACCTTCCCAAATAATGAGACTCAGGCTGTAATTATGATTTACTTGATCATTGAGATTTTGACCTTTGACTAACAGTTGTTTGTTTTAGGCAAACAAACCAGGATTCAACCACCATCAGAGACACTCTAGGCCAGGGGTCTCCAAACTTTTTGGCCAGAGGGCCGCATGAAATATCTGGCGCAGTGCTGAGCGGAAGCGGAACGCGATCGCCCCACTCTCCCTTTCCCTGACCTGGGGAGCCCTGCAGGCACTCGCGCAGGGCTCCCCACACACAGGGACGTCTGCTGCAGGGACTGGAGGGTGCACCCCAGTCCCTGCAGTCCCATCAGAAGGGAAAGTGGAGCGGTCGTGCTCCGCTTCCAGTTTTGCGGAGAGGGGCACAATTTCTCTGCTTTCACTTTTCATGACCTGGGGAGCCCTGCTGAAGGTTGCCGAAGGTTGCACAGGGCTCCCTGCAAGTGCACTCAAGCCCCTGCAGCCCCCCTGAGTGGCAGATCCTGCAGATCGTGCCACTGCCTTCTCCCCATCTCCCGGCTGCCCCCACCCCTTAAGGGGGCAGAGGCCAGGACCCACAGTTTGAATGCCACTACCTTAAGGGCTTCTACACTCTTGTGAGACAGGCTGCCCACACTCAGCCTCAATAACCCACCGCCAGTGCTTGCACTTCAGTAGATCAGAGTTCCCTCTTGAGCAGCCTATTGTCAGAGTGAGGACACACATACACATTCAAAGCAGAGAAGTTTATTAAAGTTGAATTACATTTTACTCAGGTAACCAATACTCATCCTGCCTAGGGCAAGAGAGAGATGGAAAATGGTTTCAGGGATCAGTACACATTCAGAAAAAGAAACCAGCAAAGCTAATTTAATCTATACTGCCTTTGAATGCTTAAAACTAACTACCAATATTTTACCTTGGCAGATGGACACTCATTCCAGCAGCACTTTGTGTGGCAAATACCAGGCTCAGTAGCAAAGAATAGACTTCTTAGCTTACAGTTATAGGAAATCTTCATGGGTGTCAAGGGCCAATCACTAAATCAGAAATTTGCTGATGGAGTGATTCATGATTGAGTCATGTCACCCCAAATTGTTATCCTATCAGAACTTATGTCACGTCACCTCATCTCCTTCTCTCCTAGCGGATTTCTCACACCTGTGCTACATTCCTTCTTTTCCATTATCTAGCTTTCAAGGTCCCTGCTGGCCTTCTGCCTGCCAGGTCGCTCAGCATTTCAAAAGCAAGTTAACTCTTCTGTTTATTATTCCGCCCGCTCTGCATATGAGTTCTAAAATTTGTTCTCAGTATTCCTCTGTTCTTAAATGACCCATACTTATGAGAATATTGTCCATTACCAGTTCTCCAGATGTCCTTGGTGTTTCTCAGATCCAGTTTCATCTTCCCTTGTTGTAGGGTCAAATCACTGTTACTCCCCAACATTCCTGATGTAGCATGCCACTGTGCAATCTTACTGCCAAACAGTGTGTAATAATATGAAATATTCCCAAAATATTCCTAGTGACATCCAGATTAGATTACTGCAGTGCACTCTACATGGGGCTATCTCTGAAGACCGGTCCGGAAACTGCAGTTAGTGCAGAACATGGCTGCCCGTGTTGTTGCTGGGGCTCGTTGGTTCAACTCAGTGTAGCTTCAGTGGCTATGCCGACTGCCAGTTTGTTTCCGGGCTGAATTCAAAGTGCTAGTTTTAAAGCCCTAAACAGCTCAGGTCCAGGGTATTTGAGGGACCACTTCCTTCCATACAATTCAAGTCATCCTCTCAGGTTATTGGGGGGGGGGGGGGCTTCTAACTGTGCCACCACCAGCAGAGGTGAGGGGGATGGCAGCAAGAAAGAGGGCCTTCTCGGTGGTGGCTCCCTGTCTGTGGAATTCCCTCTCCCTGCAATTGAGAACAGCTCCCTCTTTAGAGTCCGTTTAGTGGGGTCTCAAGACCTTTTTATTCAGGGAGGCCTTTTCATGCTGACCCCGGGGGGGTGGGCATGACTTTTTTTATGAACTTATTTTAATCGGGATCCTAGTTTTATGGTTTTTAAATATCTTATTATATATCAATGTTTTTAGTATGGTTTTATTTGTGAGCCGCCTTGAGTGCCCTTTGTGGGACAGAAAGGCGGGATAAAAATTCTATAAATAAATAAATAAAATATACCACAAACACCCTGACAACTTTTCTTGAAAATAAGCAAGTAGAATTCTTTATACAGCCATCATTGGCAGAATGTCTGAAGAATCTAGCGATGTGTTTACAATGCCCCCTTTCTTCTCCTGATCTATGACATGTTCGTAACTGATGAGGCAACACTTTGCTACCAACCAGGAAGAAACAAGGAGTTAGGGATTTCATCTGAGTAATCAACTGCAGCCAGCACCAGACTCCTGTGGGGTTTGGGGAGCCTGACACAGGCTTCCCATGCCTCCAAACATCTCAAAATAACAAAAAATGGGATTTTTAGCTGTCTGGAGGCATGGGGTGCCATGCAGAGAGTCCTCAGAACCCCTAGGAGTCTGATGCTGGCTGCAGGTAAGTTTAAAAAAACACCCCTCCTGTCACCGGCAGCTGGGCAATCCTGGGGGTCAGGTAGCTGCCTTCCCTCTCCCCCTGCACCTTAAGGGGTCACAGGCAGGCCTTCTTAGGCTGGAGCATCATGACACCCCAGTTTGAGAACCTCTGGTTTATAGTAATTGATATAGTTTAAAATTTTTAGAAGAATAAATTATACAAAGTAAAGCTAACTTATACAGTTTAATTAACACAGTTTATTCCAATGCCTTCTTTGCTTTGATAATATTGTGGCAGCAATTACCCTGTTGTCTAAAAGGAGTAAGTAGAAGTGAAGGCACCCAGGATGTTTAATGTTTAAACTAATTTCAGCATACTATGACCAGGAAATACAACATTCATGGCCCTCCAGGGCAGCCTCCAAGCTCCCAACCCTTTTGACTACTTCTGTAGCATTTTTTGTAAGAATGTAGGATCAGGCCATGTAAAATTGTGCTGAATCAGGCCAAATGTCCAACCAGATGCTCCTGGTAAGTTCACAAGCAGGGCATGGTGGAACCATTTGCTGTTGTTGCTCCTCAGCATCTGCCAAATGTTTATGGGCATTTTTGGCTGTCACATTGACTAGTAGGTCTACTAACAGCTGTCTTATATGGTATTTTTCTAGTCTTCGAAAAAAGTCATTTGTATCCGTGGGCCACCTCAGTATTCTTTGAAAGTAAACTTAAGGATTCAGTTTCAAAAAAATATTGAGCTGGTAACTGATAAAAATGACCTTTTTAAAGATAAGAAAAAAACCATAGTACGGGGGGAAAAACCATAATACAATATGTATTGTATAAGGCAGTGTTTTTCAAATTGTGGGTTGGGACCCACTAGGTGGCTTGCAAGCCAATTTCAGGTGGGTTCCCATTCATTTCAATATTTTATTTTTAATGTATATTAGACTTGATGCTCCCATGGTATGTGACTGCTTTTGGGGAAGTGTTACACATCTGTACTTTTAACTAGCTACTATGTATATGCTTTTAACAATGATAGTAAATGGGACTTACTCCTGGTTAAGTGTGGGTAGAATTGCAGCCTAGGATTGTTAAAACTTTTCCTGTTTGTTGATGTCACTTCCGATCATGACATTACTTCTGGTGGGTCCTAACAGATTCTCATTCTAAAAAGTGGGTCCCAGTGCGAAAAGTGTGAGAACCACTGGTATAAGGAAATGCTTTCCTCTTTACATTCTGGGCCTACTGCCAATCTGCTTCATTAGGTATTCTCAGTTTAGTGCTTCAAAAAGAGGATAATGTGTCCCTCTTCATTCCCTGCAAAGAATTCTATAATCCTTTATCATATCTCCTCTCAGGACTGGTTCAAATGCCAAGCTCCATCAGACAGCTTTCTTGCTCATAAAGCATTTCTGTGTAGAAGAGGCATGAAGACTATACGTAGATGTTCATGTGTGACAGTCACATATGAGGCTTTTTTTGCAGACTTGTGATCTGGAGGTATAGGGTTGCCAGTTGGTTGTTTGTTTCCTTGCTCATGTTAAACATGTGCATAGAATGGCAAGGTATGTGTGTGGTTGCATTCCTCGTTTCCCTTATCTTGGCAGATGGCTTTTTGGATGATTCCACATTACCAACAGATGCCTATTTAGGGCCATCGCTATAGACCGGTTCTGAAACTGTGGGCTGTGGCTCCCTGGGAGTCACAGAAACCAGACAGGGGAGCTGCAGAATATTCACAAAAAATTTGCTGTCCTATGCAATGTATAGAATTGTACGAAGCTCCCTAATAGGGAGCTGTGGCAGGTGGACCAGTAGGTCAGCTGAAAAAGTTTGGGAACCACCGCTGAGGGCATTTAGAAATCTTAGGTTTATGTCATTGTTTTTTGTTTATATTTATATACCTTTCTCACACAAAGGTTCTCTAAGTGGTTTTAATTGTATTTGATTGTTGTGTGTATACAAATTTGTGTGCACAAGCACATGTGTAACTGAGCAGAGCATGTTGGTACTTTTGTTTTGATGTTGATACTATTTTATATAAAGGTCTCCTTTTATGTAAGTGCACCTGCATAATTAGGCTGGCAAATTGTACGTTTTTAAATAAATATTTGAAATGCCTAATACAGGTGGAATCACATTAGAGATTGGTTGTTACTACAATAGAACCAGTGATAGGAAGATATAATCTATATTCCTGTACATTAGTAACATGAGGCTGTCACTGATATTACCATCTCTGGATCACAGTGTCCCCTTTCCAGAACATGCAATAAAATGTTTAACCAGGCCCTGATGTTGGCAATCTGCACATTTCCCTGCCTAGTTTAGAAAGCTCCAATGCTGTGGTGCAGGGAAGGTTGTAACCTAGTGATAACAGGAATAACAGGGTAACCTAGTGATAACAGGTTTGACAAACCTGCAGAAGGGAAAGAATGAATGCCAGTTTTGATAGTATATTTCTTACAATATTTAGTTGCACCCTTTAACAGCCCATATGGTGTAGTGATTTGGAAGTTGGACTTGGACCTGGACGATCCATGTTCAGATCCCCACTCAGCCATGCCCTGGGTGTCCTTGGGCCAGTCACTATCTCTCAGCCTCGCCTACCTCACAGGGATGTTGAGAGGACAAAAGGAAGGAAGAAACTATGCACACCACCCTGAGCTCCTTGGAGGAAGAACAGTATAAAAATGTGAAAAATAAATAATTCAGATTGTGCCAGAGAATGGTTTCCTGATCTGATTCTATCTGAACCTGGCCATTGCTACCACAGGAGATTAGAATATATAATTTCTAATAGATTAGAATATATAATTATATATTCCATGCTGAGATCTTTAGAAGAGCAATATAAATATTTCAAATAAATAATCTATGTCAAGTCAAGAAGTCTGTCAGCATTAGCTCTGTTTGTTTAACCTTTTAATCCCATCCTTTCAAGGAACTCAAGATGGTTCTCCACCCCACCACAGTTTTATTCTCTCACCTTGTGAAACAGATTACACTTGCCTACAAACCTCTCTGGGTGTTAAAATTTGATTCCCTCCACTTCCTACTTTGTACGTAAATGGAGTAGATGCATGAATACTTAAATGCTTTTCAGTGTGTAGTGATGAGTGTCTTGTATATACAGTATACAAGTATACTGTATACAGTATGCAGTATTCAGTATATGATTCTGATTTCTTCCTTTAATATAGTTTTGTAGGAGAAAAACAAATATTACTGCCTATGTCACAACTTGTTTGGGTCAGAGTGGGATTCCAGTTCTTTTCCCACATTACAGTCTGCATTGTGTAGAAATAACATTCTGGGGGCAGAACAATAGTGCCAACAAACTCAACCTGCACCCTGAAACAAACACTTTCCACAGGGATGAGATTTCAGTAACACATTGGGTAGAGTGCATCAGCATGGGAATAGGGCTTGCTGACATGTTCTTGCTGTGCCCCATGCATGTTCTCTCTATTCTGTACTTCTTCATCATACCTGAAAATGCCTTCTGAATCTGGGTCTTCACAGTCTAGTTCCAGCCTCTGGTCACTCTACCATATTGGCTTTTTTATCTTTAGGACCCAAGAAACTGAGAACTGTCTCTTCAGAAAATTGAAATGACCTTGTTCCCACATGCAGCCTAGCTAATTAACTTTTCTTTTGTGTGTCTTATGTTTCTGCCACAGGTGGAAGAGTCTGCTATAGTTGGAGTGAGTGGCTATGTCGAGTATCTCCGTGAACAGGAAGTATCCGAGCGGTGGTTTCGTTACAACCCTCGTCTCACTTGTATCTACTGTGCCAAATCCTTCAACCAGAAGGGCAGCTTGGACCGGCACATGCGACTCCACATGGGCATCACACCATTTGTTTGCCGTATGTGTGGCAAGAAGTATACCCGCAAGGATCAGCTTGAGTACCACATCCGCAAACACACAGGCAACAAACCCTTTCACTGCCATGTCTGTGGGAAGAGCTTCCCTTTCCAGGCTATCCTCAACCAGCACTTTCGTAAGAATCACCCTGGCTGCATGCCTCTGGAGGGGCCACACAGCATTTCCCCAGAGACCACCGTCACATCAAGAGGGCAAGCCGAGGAGGAATCTCCTCTTCGGGAGGAAGCTGGTGTGGCAGGGGAGACGGCACAGGGATCTGTGTCCACCACTGGGCCAGATTGAGATGAAATACAAGATAAGTGAGGAGGATCCTCTCTAGCTGTAAGCAGATCACACTGACATGGTGGGCTGGTGTTCTCATTTATGCAGTGTCACCGCTGGGCAAAGAAGCTCCTGAGATATTGCCAAAATAGAAAAGGAACAAAGTGCTAAAAGCCTTCCCTCTTTTTCTCATCTCCTTGGAGGGGAAAACATAAACTGGGTCAACCAACCAACCATTCAGGGATTGACAGCTTTTTTATATAAAAAAAAAGTATTTACATTGGGTAGAAATCAAGGAAGAAGAGCTCTTCTTATTTCTTGGCAACAGCTCCTCTGTCCCCCCATAGTTCTGTGGGCTGTAGAGGTCTGGCTGCGGTGAGTGCAAATCTTTAGTGTTTGTACTCAACACAGTTGATATATCAGAGCCATGGGGACAAGAACTGGGGTTATTCTTCTTTTGACTCCCATCTCCCAGGTAATTCTTTTTAAAAGAAGAATGGCTGTCCTGGCAGTACCTACCTTGTCTGAGTGTATTTTATCTCTTTTATTTTGATGTGTCTTTAAAATTAATCCATTACCTAAGGGCTTTCTTTCCTTTTTTTTTTTTTTTTTTGCTTGCCCATTTGAGGTGCTTTCGCCTTGTCTGTTATGAAGCAGACAACCTTCTGAGCAGTATTTTAGAAGTGACACAATATTTAAAGAACTAAGCTACTGAAAATGAGGGTAGCAGCTGTGATGCTCTGCCATGTTTTGGTGGGTGATGTTTTCAGGTGCAAAATGTGGGTTGCATAGAACACTTTTAATTCCTGCTTTGTCTCTGTGCAGTGCAAAGACCAAAAAAGCAGGATGAGATTTCCAGTAAAGATTATTATCCGCTAAATTATTAAGGTAATGGCTTGCCCCAAAGGTCATCTTTTGTCTCCCTTGCACTTGATCAAATCTAACAGCAATATTTGTATACCAATTAATCAAATCCCAGTGGGGGACAAATCATGGTTTCTATGTCAATGTCTCCTTGTTTGGTATTTTTGTATGATAAAATGCAAAAAAAAGTTATCCTCCATTCAGGATGGGTAAATTTCTAATTTCCTATAAGCAATCATAACCTCTGCACCTATTTAGAATTTGACATACAAGGAGATGTGTCTAGCTGCCAAATCCAGTGAGAACTGCATCTGTAATATGCGTCCTAGTAATTTTGCTTAAAGGATACAGGTGCAGAAGAGCAGCTATCTCTAAAATGTGTTTGGGATTTGCAAAAAATGCAGCAGTTTCATATTTATAGATGTACAAGAAAGAAAAGATCCACCAGTTTTGCAACTACTGTCATGCTGGTATTGCAGATGAAGTGAACCAGAAGAAAGTCTCTAATGGATAAAAAAGAAGCCAATGTGGATTACCAAAAGGAGGCAGAATTTTGAGAACTGGAAAAAGTTTTCAGTTTTGAAAACTGAAATAATGGTAAGAAAAAGATGACCTTGTATGAAACAGACTGAATCTTTGTAGTAATATTGGGCCAAGTTTGTGTCCTCTGGCCACCCCTTTTCTTCCTGGTAAAAATGAAGATTTTTTCTTAATGTTTCACTGAAAGAGTGAATGAAAGTAGAAAACTGAATTTTTTCCCCCACTTTCTTTTTTGGTGTTAACTGAGGAATTCATTGCATTCCCCACCTTTCCTTGTGGCAGAGTACAGCAACTGGTGGATTTCTCTTTGTAGTTATAGGAAAGGAACCACCAAAAATGAAAACTCAGAATCTTAAACAGTTGGAAGATTCCTCACCCACCTACCCAAACATTACACACACATGAATTCTCATTTGGATTAATGTGGGGAGGATAATAGATGAATATATATGCTGCTTTAGTCATAGCTTTCAAATTTACCAAAAAGAGAAAAATTACACTAAAGAGCATTGAAAAGTATTTCTAGCTACTTTATAAAAAGATTTTAAGCATTTAAAAATAGAACTTTTAAAATATTACCAAACTGTATGGCATACGTTTATTTATCTACACATATGTTATATATAGTTATAATGGGAAAGTTACTCTGCTGAGCTGGTGATGATGTGGTAATGGCTATACAAAAGAGTTTCCTCCAAAGCAGAATGCAGCAAAATCCATCTAAGTGTAGGTGGCAAAGAGTTGAAGTGAAATATTGAATATGATGTTTTTGGAGCTGTGAGTTCCTTGAACAAACTTCTTGCTGTACTGATACTGTGAACAGAGGAGCAGCCCAGTTATCGTGCCAGAAATTGCTTGGTTGCTGATCAGCTTCTCTTTATTTAACTTTGCCAGAACCATGAAATGCTTCTTATATCTTACCCTGGGCTTAGATAGCACAGAAAAATAAAGCTTGTGAAAGGTGTTTTAAATTGCCACTGTAGAATCATATTTCTCAGTGCATGCGAAGGAGCCAATATTCTTGCCCATATCTCATTTGAATGAGGTTTGCACCTCAAGTTACTGTTAAAGGAATAGGACTGGGAATCATGAATAGTCTCTCTGTACATTGTGGGTTTGTATATGTGCTGACATGGATATGTGTGCTAAAGGACTTGGAGGACTAAATCTTTCTTTGGCTGTCAAACACTGCCTTTTAACAAAAGATAGTAATTGCCATAAAATCCTGAAATGTTGAAAGAACAAGTTTTAGCCTTGACAGTAAGACAGACATTTCAGAAATGTTTTAGTAGTTTCTATCAGTATCTTCAGAGCGAGAGAAGGGTGTGGGACTTCTGGTACAATGCCAGATCTTCTTGCTAAGGCAGGGCTTCTCAAATTGGGGCATTGCAACACCGCAGCCTGTGGGCCCTGGACTCTGCCCCCTTAAGGGGCAGGGGGAAGGCAGCAACATGATCCCCAGGATCGCATCACTAAGCAGGGGTGAAGGGACTGGCATACACTTACCAGTCCCTGCTGCAGCCTTCCAGGGTTACAGGGGTCACCTGTTTCTTCTGGTGAATTAGAACAAAAATGAGAAATTTGGTGAAAAACAATTGCATTCTAATTCCACATTGAAGGCTGCAATCCCATCCACACTTGCCTGGGAGTAAGTCCCCTTAAATATACAGGGACTTATTTCTGAATAAGCTGTCATAGGATTGGACCTCTAAATAAAACATGCCCATTATGAACGTGTGCAAATGGATAAAATTTGTGCAAGTTCAGCAGTACAACCTGAGTTTCCTGAAACATTGATCAACTTTGTAAGTCACTATTCACCTAGTTGTCTGGGTGAATAAGAATTGCTTCTGGGCAGCCAGAGAGAAAGAACTGTGTGAGGTCCCCTCAGGCTCAGACCCTGAGGGGTGGTACCTGGCAGGCCAAGGTGTAAAATCTCATTATGTTGAGAGGCAAAATGGAGGGTGGCACATGTTCATCAGACAGGTAAAGTCTGATGGTGGGATGAAGTGAATTCAAAAGCTCTCAAACCACATAGAAAATAACCTGACCTTTGATTCTGGCCCCTTACCCAAAGATGTTCCTTGTTCTCCTGGCTAAAAGTCTAAACCTCCAAGTCCTGAGACCTAGGAAAGTTTTTGTTGTTTTTTTACCCTGACTTTGGTGCTTTTTTTACTTAGACCACACATGACTAGTGCAGGTATGTGTGGGCTGGTAGGCAAGTAACACTTTTTGTGGAATCACGAGGCTGGTTTGTTGGCCACGTAGGCTCTGATCTCAGCCTCCTCATGCTTCCTGTAGCAATGTTGACAATATTCATTGCCATGAATTGTAGCTGGTTTTGAAAGGAAGAGGCCAATATAGATGGTAGACTTATGGGAAAGAGGGACCCTGTGCCAATGGTTACTGTTCATCTTTTTCCATAGTGGAACAGCTGCTTATACCAAATGTTCATGTTCAGTACTATAACCTCAGCCTTGATTCTACCAGTGACCTATGGCACCAGTAGCATTAGTCTAGTCTGGGCACAAAGAGGTTGAGAAAACTAGGATTTGCTAATATTGTGATCTCTGGCACAGGGCAGTTAGAGCAACTGTAGGTTTCTGTTTGGATTCCGCAGTGCAGATGAGTTGGTGATCTGGTTTTCTGTTCCATGCAGCAGAAGCTTTTCATCCTTGCCGAACTGTGACTTCAACTGTGATTCAAAGGGGAAGTGAAGTGAAACCCTTTCATATCTTAATACCTCTTTAATTTAAGGGCCCTTATCCACCTCCAATTTACTTGTGACTAAGGCTGCAATCTTATGCACACTTAGCTGGGGGTAAGTCCTACTGAACTTGGTGGAGCTTACTGCTGAGTCATCATGTATAGGCTTGCACAGTAAGACTGCAATCCTAAATACCAACTAGAGTGAAGCCCCGTTGAACACAGTGGGATTTACACCACTAGGACAAGTTAGTGTGGAATGATGTGAGTTGCACTGCTTTCAGTAGGACTTAGTCACAACTAACCTTTGCTGAATTGGGCCAATGTCTTTTCCCTCAATTTCAGAGAAAGACAGAGAAGGCTGATTTGACCACTTGCCTATGACAGCTGTCTGTAGAGGGGAAATATGTGTTTCATAACCCTAAGCTTGCAAAAAAATAACCTTCAGAATGTGAAATGTTGCAGTGGTCTCCCTGAGTCTGCTGCTAAGCATTGATCTTGCCAAAAGCAGTAGTGTGAAATTAATATCATTAATAGTGTGAACCATATCATTGCTGCTTTGGGAAGCATCTGTGTATAAGTTGAGAATAATAAAAGGAAATTTAGACTGTAGTACTATGCACACTTATGTAGGAGTAAGCTCAGTTGAAATAGTGGATTTACTTCTGAGTAAACATGTATAGGCTTGGGCTGTAAGGATTTGATTGTATGAAACTAATTGATGTAACTGGCATTTTTTTCAGTGTGCACACCTGACATTCAGGTACTTCTAGTAGCTTTTTTGACCTAAAAGCACCTTTGGATTGTGTACTTTGCTACCTTGGAAGTGGATGCATTTTCCACAGAATACTGTCTTAGAAGTGATGCTGTGTTTATAGTTTGGTGCCCTCTCAGTCACCAGAAAACAGCTTGAATATTTGTTTTTAAGGCAGGGTTAATCTACATTAAAAAAAAAAAATCCTCTGTGCAAAAAGGGCAATGACTGTTAGTTAAATCTATGTATTAAAATATCCCAGGTTGCGCAAAGAAGGAGAGTAGGTAGGGTCAATTATATACGTTTGAGGCAGTGAAAGCTGAGCTGGATGCTTGTGTTGGAATCATTAAACTTGAAGTTGTTACTGGGAAATCCAAACTCTGGAAAAGAAATTTCTTGTGTAGATCAAGAATTATCAAATCATATGATATGCTTTTAAAGGAAATATAGGAAATTAATGGAAGAAGAGGGTTGAAACAAAATGATGAAGGTTGGTGTAGTACAATTAGGTAATCTGTAATTTATTTGTTTATCAGTAGTGACTAGCAGTTGCTGGATGGTGGTAAGCAGATGTGTACCAAGATAACTATATGGATGAACTTGCTTATCCAAAAGCGATCACAAGGCACCTACCGTATTTTTCGCTCCATAAGATGCACTTTTTCCCCCCAAAAAAGTGGGGGGAGAATTGTGTGCGTCTTATGGAGCGAATACTGCAAAGCTGCAGGCGTTCTCAGGGCAGCAGAGCCTCCTTGCCAGGTGCTTCTGCCCCTGACCAGGGTCCTGCCTGCCTGCTCAATGGTAATGCAAATGCAATGGTAATGCAAATGCAAATTGTAATGCAAATGCAGGCGCTCAATGGTAATGCAGATGTAATGCTTAATGACAATGCACTTGCAGAAAAATACTACAGTACCTCATTCTACCAGTGCAAGGATGATAAAGCAGAAAAGGCTAGCATATAAAATTCCTTTTAAACTAGAGGTAGTAAAATATGCTAAGGAGCAGTGGAGAGACATATTTTATTACACTATTTGGTTCAGAATATTTTTTTCCTGTTTTCCTCCTCTAAAAACTAGGTGCGTCTTATGGTCAGGTGCGTCTTATATAGCGAAAAATACGGTACCTTAGCCATTTAAAGACAGGGATGGCAACATGAACTGCACTCTGCTGCAATTTTCAGCCTGCAAAAAATGCACTGTGTTTTACTGGCTATTTGTGTAACTGATATAAATCTGCATAGTTTTTCCAGGTTATAAATTACTGTGCTGACCTATTAGTTGTACATGAGGCCAACACAGAGCTATGCTGACTTATAAGCTAGAAATACAGAACAGATCTGTCAGCTGCACATGTAGCTCTTTCAGTCTTTTGCCTTTAAGATGCCAACCTAGGCTATAACAGATGTGCTGTAGATGTGCTTTATTCATAAGTTTGCCAGTTATGCCCTTAAACAACTGACTGAGGCAGGTTCCTTGAATAGAGCAATGGCAGCAGAGAAAGAACAGTGCAGAAGACCTTGTGTAACTGGAGAGGGGAGTGTGTAACCACCCCAACCCATACTGTTGTTTGCAAGGCTGGCACAGTGAGAGACTTTACCCGACCTTTCATAGCACATTTTGCATGAGGGGTTAATAGAGGGTTGCATTCAAGTAAGCACGTGGGGTTAGAAAAGAGAAATGTTTCACTGCCCAGCATTGGTCATATTTATAGCAATCTGCTATACAGGTGGAGCCTGTTTGTCTGCAGATTTTTCATCCATGGATCTGGCTCAACATGGGTCCCCCAGACCCGTATTGAGCCACACTAGTCTCCACCTGAACCCTCTGAAGGGGACCGGATCTGCGCTCCAGTCCCCTCCGGAGGGTTTTCTGAAGCTCACAGAGGCAGCACACGTCCACATGCCACCTTTACGGGCTTCAGAATGGCCCAAAGAGGAGAAAAAACGCCACTTATGGTTTCCTGAGTGAAACTGGAAGTGACATTTTCACCATGTTAGGCATTTGGAGGCCCGGGGAAGCCTCTAGGGTGCAGCTCTAGTCCTGTTTGGAGGGGGAAAGGGGTGGAAAATCACAGATTTGATTATTCATGATTTTTCAGTATCAGCAAGGAGTCCAAGAATGGATCCCTCACGGATACCAAGGCCCCACTTGTAGTCACAGCTGTGTTGTTCCTGGGGAATCAGTGGTATATGGTTCTCCTAGGTTCTGATGTGCACCCAGATTGCCATATGAGGAGAAGTAGCTTGTTTGTTTGTGTCAGAGAATGCTAGCTCTGCATGCTAGAGAATCCCCATTTTGTGTGTGGGGTATTTCTAATTGGGAACAAGGCTGCCCTTATTCATGGTGATATCTATATGTATTAAAATTCTTACATGAGTCTTAGTTACAGGAAGACTGCATAACTATGTGATAGGAGCGATAAACTTTTAAGTAGCATAGGATTATTTGTTGAATGGGAACTTGTATTGTTTAAAACAATAACTCTTGCCAGTAATTTTATTTTTAAAATTACAGGCATAACCCTGTATCTGTGAATCTGGTATCCGCTGTTTCACCTATCTGTTGATCCCCCTGCCCCTGCACTTTCATTACCTTGGTTTTCCCTTAGAAGCAATTGAAGCATGGGTGTTTCTTAACTGAAGAATTTGACATGCAGGCATCTAGCCTGCACACTACAGGGTAGAGACTAAGTAAACATTAACATGAAGCAGGACAGCTCCTGCCACTATTTATATAGGATTCCCTATATCCACGATTTCTGTATCCATTGGGGCGATGGCTGGAGCAGATACGGCTTTAGTTTTCTCTGTGTGTTGGGGGGAGGGAATTAACATGCAAGTTCTGACCTTTAGTATAACTAATGGAACTGGTATGTGTACTGCTAAAAGTCTAGAACATACCCAATCCAATTGGGGTGCATGTTCTGCCAGGCATAACTTTCAAACTCTTCTGGTTTGGTTTGTTTTCTGCTTTTTAAATTTTGCCCTTAATTTGGCAGAGGATTATATCAGCTCTATGTGCTGAACAGACTTGTCCTTGAAAGTGTATGTCTTTAGTGAAGCAAATGCAGAGTTGGTTTGAAAAGTGGATTTTAGACCTCAAGGCATTCCAGTTTGGATTGATAGGGAACTATGGAATTCCCAGAGTAAATTATTTCTGTTACTGAACATAAAATGGCTGACTTTTTTAGTGGCACAGTGTTGTTCTTATTGAAAACTGTTGCTTGTTTTACCTTTTGCTGATAAGAAGTGGCTCCTGGGAATTGCATCCATATCTACACAGATGTACCAGTAGCCTACTTCAGACATCATGGAAATCTATGGCTTCCCTTTATATGATTGAATTCTTGAGAGCTGTAGACTCATATGCTCTCCCCTCCCCTTTCATGTTCAAGAGATGGAGACAAAATCTTTTACATTTGTTTTGCAGACAACCGCAGTACTATGCTATGTAGAAAACTGGGGAACTGTGATTTGAAAAAAAACCACAGTTAGTGAAAAGCTAACCAGGGTAGATTAACCCATGGTTTCAGGTCTTGGTTTGTTTCCTAACTGTAGTTTGAAATAGATATAATGTGGACACAATATGGAACTGTGGTTGACTTCAGAATGAAAGTACAGTCAAACCCTAGTATCTATGGGGGTTCTGTTCAGGACACACAGGCCCTGCACGAAATCCGTGGATACTGGTATCCCAGTTTGAATGCCCTTTAAATACAAATAAAGCATGTGAAAATTGGGTTTCCTACCTTTGTATGGCAAAACTGAGTCCAAGCCTCTCAGGGTCAAAAATTGTTCTAAAGACCCACTTCTGGTTCTCCCAGAATCATATAGTATAGAGCTATACTACATGCAGTCTCTAGATGGGGCAGAACATAATGCAAAGTAATGAAATTATTCCATTACAGGTTGAGTCTCATTATTCGCAAGGGTTCCATTCCAAGAACTCAGTGGATGGCCTGCAATTTAAAAACAGCCTTGATGACCTTTGTAATGCACACAGAGTCAATCAGTCTCTCTCCAGGAGCTTAGGCGTCACTAGGAGGCAGCAGTCTCTCCCTTCTCCAGGAGCCCCAGCAAGGGGGAAAGACTGGAGAAGGTAATTTAGCCGCCTTTCACATGCTCAGGGGGAAGGGAGGAGTGAAGCCTGCAGAGAGAATGATTGATAGATTGTCAGCCGGCTGCCCTCTCTGGCATTATTAAACGATTGTTTTCCTTTAATTTAAAGGGTCTTTCTCATCAGCTTTGAAATAGAAAAATGTGTGGATACTTAGGTTATACCTGTAATCACTTGTATGACTGTCTCTCTGCAACAGTAAAAAGCAGCTTTTTAAACTGTGATTTTTAAAGGGGTGCATTTTTCCCCTTCTCCAGAGATCAGCACATTCCTTCTCATTTGCAGGGGCCATTCGTGTTGAGTCAAATCGGTGTATAAAAATTCTGTGTATAACAAGGCTGGACCTGTACTTTGCATTACATTCAGCCGCTTCTAGAGGCATAATGCTGTATAGTCATATACTATATTATTGTATAGTCATATATATATTATTGGGCAGGAGGTCTGGTCTAGAGGGTAGAGCCTCTGTCTGCCTGAAGATAACGTCCACAAGGTCGCCAGTTCGAGGCCACCGGCACCGTGCGACCTTGGAGCAGCTGACAAGCTGAAGTCGAGCAATTCCATCTGCTCTGAGCGTGGGAGGATGGAGGCCAGAATGTGAAGCCAGATCGGAATGAAACACCTTGAATGTAGTCGTTCTTGAAAGAAAGAATCTTCTTTGAAATTGTAAAAATTCCTATTTAATAGGGATTTAATAAAGCCTGCCTGTGTAAACCGCCTTGAATAAAGTCTTGAATAAAGACCAAGAAAGGCGGTATATAAATACCTGTTATTATTATTATTATTATTATTTATATTATACTGGAAAAGCTGGAAGTCGGTCTTTAGAGTTACAGATGATGCCTTGGTATCTGAGGGGTTAATGAAATCCGTGGTTTTCTGCTGTGGTGTACAGCCTCTCCAAGGCTCTGAAAAACTCCCAGACGCAACTGGAACAAGTTTCTGGTCATGTCTGAGAGGTCCGCAGTGGGGTGATCCAGGGTTCAGCATCTGAGGTGAGGCAAATCCATGGACAAAGAGGCTCCACCTGTATTTTTTGCTCTGAATGGCTTGGAAACAGTGTTGTTTTACCACACAAACGTAGAAAGCCCAATTTTTGTATGCTTTGTTTGTATTTAAGGGGTATTTAAATTGGGACGCCAACATCCACAGTGACTCAAATCCACAAATGCCAGGGTCAAACCTGCATAAAGTTTCCCTCTGCTCCTCTCATGCATGAATGAGGTGAAAAGAGCAGGAAGTATGCAAGTTCATGGCTCTCAAAGCAGGTAACTGGGTTTCCCAAGAGATCTGAAGCAAGCCTGTGTCTTATAGTGCATGAGAATTAGATGCCTAAAATTTTGCAGTGAATTAGTCTGTTGAAAGAGGCCCAGCAATATATATTAAAGACTAGTGGATATGTTTGCATTTGAGAGATTGAAATCTTGCTCCAATACATTTATGTTGATGAATTGCATTATACAAATTTGAATGAATGATCTACAGGTGGCCCGCATTATCCGTGAGTTCAGCATCAACTGATTTCATCATTTGCAGTGCTGTCTCCAACTTTTGCCAGTCACATGCTTCCGGGAAGCACAGAAGGAGGCCATGAAGGCAACAGCCCTTTCCTTGTTATGAACCCCAGAATCTTGTTCAAAAAGGAATATGGCCTCTGAGTGTGCAGGTCCCATTTAGTTATCATGACAGGAACCGACAGACCTATCCTTCTCCATGAATTTGTCCACTCCCTTATTTTTTTAAAAGTGATCTAAGTTAGTACCTACCTTTGCATCTTGTGGCAGTGAATTCCATACATGATTTTGGAAGCATTTAGAAGAACAGAAGGATCTTCTTTCTGGATAAGACTATCATCCATCCAAAATATAACAACCAAGGGAGCCAGTAAATCCCTGCTTTTCAAAAAATAAAACTTGAGATGCTTAAGATTCTGTTCCGGGTGCCAGATTCTGTGCCATGTACCATATTCCACTTGCATTGGCTTATGGAAGACTCCCTACTGTGCCTGTATCTGCCATTCACATAAGTGTATTGTGTTTTTATGCAGTGACACATAGAAAGTGCCCTGAGTCTCCAAAAAATTACACAAGAAGCAACCTTAATGAATTATTTTGAGAGAGAGTTTCTGTAGATTTGCATCTAGGTCAAACTTGGCTTTTACTTTTAAGTCTAAAATGTATACTTTCCAGCCATAAGATTATATTGTATGCATCATAACAGTAGACTCACTGCCCACTGAGACACACATGTTTTTGTGCCCACACAGCACACACTGAGACAATTGCTGTGGTCATTTCAGAAGTTGCTGAAGTGTTCCCAAATTAGCAATTTCAATGTATTATGGGAGATTTTCAGGTGCATGTTCTGTCTTGGTTCATTCAAGCTTTTCCGCAATGGAATTGGGTTTAGCCACATGTTCCTTCAAGCGGAGCTCCCAAAGCTCTCTTGCAGAGTGCCTAAGCTGCCTCGCCACAGAATGCCATCCTATTACAGCTCCTTGTAGCCATTCCTACTTTTAAAACCTTTCTATGATGATTCTACCTCGTACTACAGAATTACTACTTAAAACCTGCCACCTCAACTTCTTTGCTGCTTCCTGTCCAGCCATCTCGCTGCAGACACTTTCTGCAGTAGAAATGCTGCTTCTGCTTGTGCACTTGCTCTGATTTGCAGGTTCTCTAAGGGTTCACCATACAACTGACCTCACAAATTAAGTGCTTTTCCCTTACCTTGGCAGTAGCTGCTTCTTCCTAATGGTCAATGTTTTCGATGGAATGGCATTTCGCAGTAGGAAGATAAGAACTGATGGCCATGTAAACTTCCATAGATATGGGGAAGGGTGGTTGTCTCTTTTTCCCAACTGCATTCATCTATGGATTTTGATCAGTAGATGAGATCTGTTAAAGATGTTACAGTGTAGAGTAACAGTGTGGTGTTCCTCTGCCCCAAGGAAGTGGTTGCAATGGGAGATACGAGAAATACTCTCCCACCTCAGCTAGCTTTTGTGTAATTCTTAATCGGACATGTTCCCTCCCAGTCCAGTTGATATCACTTGTATCTGCCTCTGTTTTTAATTTGTGGTGGTGGTTACATTGTGTTCTGTTCCATAATTCTGTAGTTCTGACTTGCCCCCATTCTTCAATTTTTATTTTGATTAGCTTGTGTGTTTGTCTTATGCTTGGGGGAAAGAGTGTGCGTCACCAGTTATGTGCTCTCAGTCTTTATTACCTTCATATTTTTTTGTTTTCACTCTACTTCCGAAACTCACTGTGATGCTTGTGTCAAATGCATACTTCATATACATAGTCGTTTTTACTGCTACCCCCCCCCCCAAAATGGATATTTTAAACCACTAAAAGGAAGTGAAATGGCTGTTCTAGGTTTTGCTGCATGATGTAGAAGCAGTAATTATGAGTAGAACTATTTTCTGGTGGCAGAGATGAAAGTGAATTCATATCAGTAGTGCAATTAAAACATTCTCAGGTTTTGAAAAAGTGTACTCTGCAATGTTTTTGTGGAAGTTTTCCTTTTCAGATTTGTTTTTCCCAAATATGTGAAAATGTAGCTGAATCTCATTTATCTCTCCCTTACACATGGAAAAACAATCTGTGTGTAATTCATGAGCCAGACATGCCCAGAGTCCCTTTCTGCCTTTCTTTCTCTGTTTTCCAAGGCCTGCTTGAGCCGTTGGTATCGACAGACTCCGAAGAGATCCTCTGTAGCATAGCCCCCAGTAACCAATTCCAGCACAGCCTCTGAGCACCGCCTTAGTAGTACATCATGGAAAAAGGGCGGAGTTGGGATTCCTTTTGGGACATGATTCTATCATTTATTTATTTCTATTTATTTATTTATTTGACTCGTGTCTGGTCATACCCTGCCTCCTACAGCAGTGATGCACTGCCACATAGTGTGGGAGCCTCGGCATAACCTCTGGGCCATGCACTTTGCAGGGGACACAGAGAAATGCAGAGATTTGTCCCCAAATGACAAAAGAGTTACCCACTCCTGCTTTAGGCAGGATTGTAATAAAGCCTATTTTGTCTCTTTATTCCTGCATTGCAGTAAAACTTTTCTTTAACTTCCCCTTTTAATTTAAAGGGCATGGATGCAGATGTAAAAGCAAACAGAAAAGGACATGTTATCAAATCCTTTGTAACAACTATTTTAAAAGCATGCTGCGTGGACAGTGTTTTCTCATTTAGTTTAACATACTAACTGAACATTCAATCTGAGGCTGTAGATGCCCCTTGTTTGCCAAGAGAGGAAGCATAACATCCCCCGTCCCCTGTAACAAAAAGGAGTTTGCATCTATTGACCCAAGCACAAGCACAGGGAAACCTTGCACTGATGTTTAGTTCAATTCCTAATGTCCCTCCTTTTACAAAGGTCATTGACTTTTTGTCCAAAAGGGAGTGAATAATTCCCATAATGGGGTATAAGCCTATACTGATTCCATGCATGAGGACTCGAGAATTACTGCAGAGCTGTTGTTTAATAATTGACTGGCAGAAGATAAGCTCATCTTCCACTGTGATTGTTATCTTGATGTGAATCCAAACAGGAGCATGGCACTGTTGACCTTGCCTTTTCCCCCAAATGAACATAAAGTCTCGGTGAGACAGAAACATTCCATTTTGTATGTAGCAATGGAAGGAAGAGAACTCCACATGAACAGGGTATTTCAATTTGCAGTCTGACTTTTGAAAAATATTTGAAATATTCTTCTGCTGTATGTGTATTTCTAATTAATTGGTCCCAGACCCACCTCAGTAAATACAGGTTGAACCTTGTTATACATGGATTTTTTATACATGGATTTGACTGATTTGACACGGATTTGAAAGATAATCACTTTGCTCTGGGGGTGAAGGGAGGGGTCGCTGGCTCAGAGTGAAGCCTTTCTAAGCATTTGGAGAGAGACTGATTGATGGATTGTCTGCTTAATGACTCCATCTTATATCACAAAGGTCAGCGAGGCTATTTTTAAATTGCCTGGCAAAGGGACATTGTTTTTTAAATGGATTTGCTGAGTTCTGGGAAGGGAAGCCTTGAGAATAATAAAACTCAACCCTGTACTTATAAGGCAGCTGCTGCTGTATAATTTTGAAAAACAGCCAAAAGCAGTGGCAAAGAGAGTGTTTATTCAGGCTTAAATCTGAAATTGTCTCAGTTCTTCTATTTAAGCATGTTGCTAAATGTATAAAAGATTCTAGATTCCTTTATACAATGCAGAGTTGACTTGAATCAAGTAAACTTATTATCTGCTTGGAACATGAGTTATAGTTCTGGAACTTTGTCTAGAGTTCAGTAAATTGTTTTAGAGTCAGAATTTTTAGAGTCAGAAATTTTAAAAAAATTACATTCTCTACAGTGAAACAGTCACCCCCTCTTGAAAGCTGTTTATGTCAACTATGATATACTTTGAACTGAAGAAGAGACATTTTTTCAGTAATACTGCCTTTTAAAACACAGTGGGGCATAGTAAAATTGAATGTTCTCTTCCTTCTCAAACTACCATAGAAATAAAATTTTGTTTTTGTGCAGAAGCATGCAAAATGGCTGGCAGATGCTCACATGGGGTGGTGAACATTACCCCACTGCATTGCATACTGAAAGGTATGTGAAAGCCCTTAGCACAGTGGTTCTCAAACTGGTGGGTCAGGACCCACCAGTTCATGTAACGCTTCCCTGTCCTTTTAAAGGACAGGGGAAGGGGAGAGAGGCAGCTACGCAATCCACAGGATTGCACCGCTAAGGGGTGCGGTGACTTACTTGACACGGTGCAGGGCTGCAGGAGGTGTGGGGAGCCCTGCGCAGCCCTCCACAGCGCTCCTCGAGGCTTGGAATCTGCAATTGAAGCGGGTGCAAAGCACTTCTGTTTTGCAGGAGGTGGTTTGCACCCACTTCTATTGCAGGTTCCAAGCCTCGGGGAACACTGTGGAGGGCTGTGCAGGCTCCCCGCACCTCCTGCAGCCTGATGCAGCCTTACACCATGCCAAGTAAGTCACAAGTACCCCCCTCGCCCCCCTTAGCAGCGCGATCCTGGGGATCGCGTCGCTGCCTTAGCACCTCCCTTGCAAGAACATACTGAGGGAGTAAAGCTCCCTCAAAGTTTGAGAAACCCTGATGTAGAAGGGGTTCCTTAAAAGCAAGTTTGAAAACCACCATAACATGTTATTTAAAAATAGGCATTTGCAATTTTTGTGTCTGTGAATCAGATTGAGGAAGAGGATTGATCATGGTGCAAATTGCTCTCTTGTGTATTGGGCACTACATTACCATTTCAGTAGTGACAAATGGGGAAACCCAAAAGTTTTCAGCATGGTGTATTGAAAGCTCACTGCTTCTTGGTTGGGTGTCTGGAAAAGAGGCTAGAAACTCTGTGGTCCATTAAGGTGGAAGGGTTCCTTGTGCTCTGCTTTTGCCAGAAGATGGATATTTGTTAAGGTGAAGGAAAACGAGAACGTAACTGTTTAGATTTGCAAATGCAAATTGTATGTGGCATGTGACTTTATTCTACTTATGCAATAGACCCAGCTAAAGGTTGCTGTACTTATTCTGCCTCCAGAATGAACTGTTGGCTTCCCAGTGGCAAATCTGAATTCTTTCTGAACATGGCTTGTGACTGGGATAGTTGGCAAGAGCAGCATTCCTTTGTTAAGAAAAGCAATAAATGTGGTCCTGTTTACAGTCACCTGACAATTGCACCAGAGAAGATTATCTAAGTACCGTCAAATGAGGGTTCAGACCTTCTTACATACGTTAGAACCATCAGCCATGGGTAGTGACATCTTGGCATATTTGATGTATGGGACACTGAGCTTAGGAAAAACCTTGTAAAATTAGAAGTAACTTGCATTGCTGTTTGCTCATCAAATCTTCTATGTGATAAACTGACAATCAAGTTAAATAATAGAAGAGCTCCTCAGTGGGACTAGTTGAATGTTCACAATCCCATGAGGAGCTCACAAGCACAAACCCCACTGAAATAAGAGGAATTGTGCAGGTACACTGCAACAGGTGTTGTGCAAGTGTGTTTCCAGTGGATTGTGGTCAGTTTTTTTAGCCTGGATGCTAATAGTCTTGAACAGTGTTTTCTCTTTCTTAAAATGTTGCAGGAAAGGTTTTGTGTTCTGCGTCCTGAAGTCATTGCCCCAAAAACAATTGCATCGTATGTCAGAAGATATATAACTTTCTTTTTCAGGTTGAATTTTGAGCTTTCTGAGTTAGAGCACAAAACATTGCCCAATGCACAGAGTTGCCACTACTAGCAGCACCTTGGATTGAGTTCCTTCTGTCTCCTGTAATATGTAGTAATTAAATGTGTAATTAAATATTTTCTCTCCACTTTTCCACCCTCAATGGCAATGATGTGAGGAGGTAAAAGCTGCCAAGTGGTGACATTTCATTACTATAGTAATGTTGTAGAGTGAGCATAGTTTTGGCAGTGGCAGCCCCATATTTTGGATCACGTGTCATTCTGTTAGAAGAAGTAACCTTAAATAACTTAAGGTGTCAGGTTCTTTCTTTAGCAACCACCACATTTTTGAAGTGCTGGTCAGCTCATTAACAGGACTCTGAAAAGTTCAGCAGAGGTTTTTGTGCCTTTCTCTCTCTCTCTCTCTCTCTCTCTCTCTCTCTCTCTGTCTCTCTGAGGTGCTATAATATTTTTTTCTTACATACTCATTTTGGATTGTCTGAATTGTGCTTTGTACCATAGAGTTCAACCTGTTCTTCAATACAATTTTCAGATTGTTTAATCCATCACAGAAACAAGATGTAAATTGGAATTTCAAGGTCTTTATATATAAACTCCGCCAAGGAAAGGGTGGTCAGGTTTTTTTATTGTTTTTGTGGTTGTACTTTTGCAAACTGGAAATAGTCACACTTACAATTGCTATTTCTGGATGATTCTTCAGAGGTCTTCATTGCTGGCTATCAGCAGATGTCAGTCTTCTTCCCAGAGATTTTTCACATGCCCACCTGTGTGTGCCAGTGTTTTCCGCAATACTTAAAAGTCCAACTTAACTGGTTCCAAATTGTAGGCCATAGATTGTCTTTGTTAAAAGTTGTTAAAAATTCTCAGAAGGGCATGCACCAAAAGAAAAACCGTCCATCAAGTTCCATTGCAGGTGCTCTCTGTGAACTCTAAATTCTGTTTCTTATGCATCATCACTGATAGGGAGGATTCTCTGGACCAGTGGTTCTCAAACTGGTGGGTCACGACCCCCCAGTTCATGTAAACGTTCCCCCATCCCTTTAAGGGGAGAGGGGGAAGGGGAGAGGGTCACTAAGGGGGGCAAGGTGGTGCTTTTTACTTACTTTCACTAATGTAGTGCTGCTGCAGCCTCCAGGAGGCGTGGGGAGCCCCACACAGCCCTCCACAGGGTCCCCCCATGCTTGGAACGTTGAGGCATAATCGCGAACAAAGCACTTCCTCTTTGCGATGCAATGAGGAAGTGCTTTGCGTGTGGTTATGTCTCAACATTCCAAGCATCAGGGAGGGCTATGCAGGGCAGCAGTCCTACATTAGTGAAAGTAAGTAAAAAGCACCCCCCCTTGCCCCCCTTAGTGACTCAATCCTGGGGATCGCCTCGCTGCCCTGGCCTGTTCTGCAAAAACTTACTTAGGGAATAAAACTCCCTAAAAGTTTGAGAACCAGTGCTCTGGGCTATTGGGAGGTCATGTCCAGAGCATGTCCAGAAGCTATCAGAAAGTTCTTGTAAGTACAGAAGTGACACTAGTAATCCCTGACTTGCATGTGAAACTCCATTGCCCCTTTTGTAATTGGTGGTATCCAGTGCCAGCAACCTACCCTTAAGTGTCAGTTATCTACTGGTGAATACACACATCTAGCTCACAGCTGTCACTTTGTAGAGCTGCCAAAAGTGCAAGACAAGACAAACCTGTGGTGTTTCCTCAAGAACACATCTAACTCATACAGTCCAGCAACTCTGCTATTATCTTTTGCAAATCAGCTTTCAAAAGTAGTGTGGCACTTTAAGTATATTATTTTAAGCGCCCTCACTTCCCCTGCCCCCAATATGCACTTTAATCTCTTTATGGCTCTTGCTAGCTGTTATATGCAGGAGGGTTGTCTTGGATAGAAGATAAGTAGTAATGAGGTTAATGCTGATCTTTTTGTTGCTGTCTCCCTCACCCCAGGAGATGAATGCATTGTGCATGCTCCTTCCCTATCTCCTGTGGCAGCATATCCATGCTCTAAAGTGTGAGAGCAAGACCCTCTCTATTCTTAGAGTGTCCCCCAGTTCAATTCAGACATGTGGCACCCAAAAGGTTGGCATGCAGTGGCTTTTTTGAAGTGAGCTAAACCAGTTTTGCTTGTTGTTTGTCACAGCCTGTTTCCAACTTTTGTATATAGCAGAAGGTTATTTGTTTCTGTGGCAGACCAAGCTATGTTTCAGGAAAAAACAACTGAGCCACAACCCAAGTGGAATAGATGCTACTAACATTTGTAGTATATGCAAAATCTGGAGTTTTTAGTAGGGGTGGAATCAGCTCTCATGTGGGATCAGAATTTTCGTGGAACTCCTTTACGTATAGAATCAGTTCACACTGATCCCGCCTCAAATCAGTCCTTCTTGGTGGACTACTGACTGAAGGTTGGCTCTTGCTGAGTGGCGTAGGCTAGGTGCCACCATCTTGAATAACACCATTCATGAAAACATTTGCTGAATGCTAGGACTTATAAGGTTCAATTCCTAAAAGGGTGCTAAGCTATCTACCTTGAATTCATGCATTCTAGTCATATTATGCACATATGGCCACAGCAAAGATGACAACACCATATATGGATATTCCAAATGGTGGCACCCAGTCCAACATGCTATGGTCTGGTTGTTTGTTAGTGAAATGTGTGGGAATTTGAAGAGAGGGTGAATCTGAATGGATCAAAGTGAATTTTCCCACCTACTTTTGATCTTGTCTCCCCCTTAGTGTTAAGTATACCATTTTTATCTCCTCCAGAGGGACCCTCCTCTTGATTTGTTTTCAAAAAAGAAAAAGGCCACCACCTTTAATCCTATTACTCTGAATCTAAAACATATTAAGATTTACACTGACAACTTTTTTGTTGGAGTTCTGAGACTTCCCACTGTATCGCTCTTTTTGGTGGTGTTGCATTGCTTTGTGTTTGCAAAGAACAGCATTAATACTTCACTTCTGCAACAGGCTGAAATGTGATCCATCTGTTTGAAACAGATTGGTAGCAGAACTGCCCGATTTATTTTTAATGAGCATTTTTCTAAAAAGCGGGCCTCATGCGTCCTTTTCTCATTCCAGTGATTTCTAGGCATGTGGCAGGAGTTGGAAAAGGAAACAGGAGGGTTGTGATTTTTTTGGGATGTGTTTTGGGGAAGGGGAAGGAGAATAAAACATAAGTGAAGACAAAAATGTGTACAAACTTATTTAAAACAGTTTAGCAAAAAAAAAAAGCTTTCTCATTGAACAGCTTTAAAAACAATGTGAATGAAAACTTAGGAACTTGGTTAGGAAGCTCTGAAAAATTATATAAATGTATACTTGAAATTCTGTTTGTATTTTAAAACAAATGCATTTTTCCTCTTTAACACTGTGTAAAAGAAACGTTATGCATGTGAGTGGTTTGAGAATTAAATGGTTTAATACGCAAAGCCTTGAGAGTGCACAGTCTTATTTTGTCAGATCACATTCTATTCACTATTCCCCTGTCTACTTTAACAAAGGGCACAATCCTAACCCCTTATGTCAGTACTTTCCAGCACTGGCATAGTGGTGCCATTGGGACATGTGCTGCATCCTGCAGTTGGGTGTCACTCACAGAGTCCTCCTCAAAGTAAGGGAATGTTTGTTCCCTTACCTCAGAGCTGCATTGCCCTTAAGTCAGTGCTGGAAAACACTGACATAAGGGGTTAGGATTGTGCCCATAGTAAATTAACTTGGCCATTCAGCCAGAGTTTCCCTAGCCTTTTTCATTTATTGGTTATCTTCACTGATTTTTCTGGCCCATTTATATAATCAGCTTCCACAGTGGGTGTTGTCATGCTTTGAATTGTATATGTGTTAAGAGTTAGAAGGGACTGTGGCGGTCAAAATCAAGACATCTAGATCTTTCTTACACATGCTGCTGCCATGTATCTTCAGTCTGTACTTGTCTCTAATTTTTTTTATCTCAGTGTAAGACTTTACACTCGGGCCCCTATCAATCAGATAAAGTTCTAAGAAGACAATGATGGTGCCTGTCAAGTTGTCTCCCAGGGTGTTAGCTATCCCCCTCTTCATGTTATCTTAGATGTCTCATCCGGCTCATTGATAAAAAAATGTGGAATAGCACAGGGTCTTAAACAGAGTCCTGTAGCATCACACTTGCTCCCTCTGTCCAGGTTTCTGTGCAGCCATTTATTAGCACTTATTGCAAACAGTTGTTCAGGCCACTTTGAACCCACTTAATACTAGAGGTGGACTAGAGTCACAGTGCCAAGTTTTAAGTTGAGCCTGAATTAGCAACCCATGACAAGTCAAATCATGAGTCATACATAGCACACGCTATCGTGACTCAACTCGTGGAAAATGTCATTTTTACTTGAGTCCCAAGTCATTTTGAGAAATGAGTCAAGTCCTTGAGTGCAAAAAACACCTTAAACTAGGGGTGCTCACACTTTTTTGGCTTGAGAGCTACTTTGAAACCCAGCAAGGCCCGGAGATCTACCAGAGTTTTTTTTACAATGTTCGCGCCATCATAACATATAACATTTATGTGTACAATGTATGTTGGTGTACCTTGAGCCCCACTGAGTATAACAGGACTTACTCCTGAGTAGACATGCCTAGGATTAGGCTGTGAGGCTGCAATCCTAGCCACACTTACCTGGGAGTAAGCCCCATTGAGTACAATGGGCCTTACTCCCAGTGTTTCCTCCCAGAGGCACCTGAAGGGGGGGGTCAGCACTCCGCGATCTACTCATTTTGCCTCGCAATCTACCGGTAGATCGCGATCCACCTATTGAGCACCCCTGCCTTAAACCTTCCTCCTCCCCTCAACCCCTCAGTCCACTTCCTAAAACCACCTACCCTCCTTCCACCACATCTGCTGCTGCCCACGGTCAGAAGGACAACTTCCGGATCGCCCACGTGGTCTTCTGCGGCGACGTGGAAACAATGGGGGGGGGAAGTAAGCAAGCACACACACTCTAAAGAGAGTCAAGCCTCGAGTCAAATGCGAGTCAGGACTCTTCAGGTAAAAACCCCAAGTTGCAAGTCAGTGACATGTGTGACTCAAGTCCCCATGTTTTTGTGACTGCTGTCGAGTCTGTGAGTCTCAAGTGCCCACCCCTGTTTAATACTAGTACCAACTAGCCTACATTTTATCTTTTTATCCACAAGGATATCACAGGAGATTTTGTCAAATGCTTTGTTGAAATCTAGGTACACTATGTCCACTACATTTCCATAATATTCTGCTAGATCAGTGGTCTCCAAACCACAGTCTCCATGGTCTCCAAACTGTGGTATACCCAATAATTGTGCCTATTCACAGCAGTGCCAAAACCTTACTGTTCCAACGTGAAGTGACCCATTTTTGCTTCATGAATTTGCAGAGCCTCACACCAGGGAGACGATTCTGCTGCCAATCACCTCAGGAGGCTCCACACCCCAGTTTCCTGGTGGAATCATCTCACATCTCATGTGAGGCTCTGCAAATTCACAGCATGAAAATGGGTCACTTCACATCAGAATGAGGCTTTCGCACTGTCATACCATGCCCAAACACAATCATTGGGTGTACTGGATCAGGCCCATGAGCCAGTTTGGAGGCCCATGTACTAGTCTATCTAAAAAGAAAATGAGATTAGTCTAGCATGACTTGTTCTTTTGCTGCACTACCTCATGCCTGTACGAGCTGTGCCACTCAGCAATTGTGGGACAGCCTGCCTGGGGCCCAGTAAACCTCCTGTTTTTGTTGTCTGCCAAAACAGTGAGGTTATTGTATAATTTCTCTTGTTCTTGTTGGCATCCTTCAGTCTCGGAAGACTATGGTATAGTGTTCTGAATGGTATAACACTCTGAATAGTGTTCTGGAACAGAGTGTCCTCTCCAGTGCGCGAAGCCTGGGTGAAGTAGATATGGAGGATAGACTGTTTCCCATGCAGCAAATCCCCCCTCTCCACGTCGCTGGAATGGTCCAATGGAAAGGCAGAAGCCAATACGGTTGGTTCCAGTGGCATCGCAGGAGTTGCCAGAACGTGACTGTTCAGCCATGAACTGCCTCAGGGACTCCGGCTCCGGATTTTGCCTCGAGGTTGTCTCCTGAAGCCTTTTCCATAACTGGATGTAGCCACAAGGCAGTGGAGGTTTGGGATCAGAGTTAATAATTAGTATTATTAATTAGTAACTTGTAAAATATGGTTGGTGGCTATGTTTGCATTGGTGGGTCATAAGCTGTGCAAGCATGTCCTACCTGTTTGTGTGGTTGCAAAATGCACACGTTTCAGTAACAGGATATTTTGCAACATCCCAGTGTGGCAGCAACAGGTAATGTGTGGTCTTTGATGAATGGCTAAGCAGGTGCCATAATCTTTCTCAACAAATCATAAATGAGCTTCTGAAAAATCAACAGCTTGAGAAGCCCACTAAAACTGCAGTCCTACATATACTTACGGTGAAGTAAGACTTACATCTGATTAGCTCCTCCAGCTCTGCCCCCATTGTGATCTTTTCCCAGGCACTACTACCAGGGGAGCATGCTGGAAAAGGCCTAGAACAGCTGCCATGATCTTGCTGGCCCAACTTTGCTGCATGTAGAGGAGTTCTGCTCCCAGAATCCTCCTTGCCACTCTCTTTACAACAAGTAGAGGAAGCAGGAAATGATGAGGTATAGGCTCATTGTATGCATGGTGGAGTGGGACCATTTCAGACAATTGATTAGTTTGAGTCACCCTTGAATGTTCAGATGCAACTATTTATTTGGTATAACCCATCATTTGAGAGAGGGTTCCTAAGACATAGCATGCTCTCCCCAGCCTTCACAAGTAGGCTGGTGGTGGGGTGGGGAGAGGGAGAACCTCCACCCTAAAGCACCTCTTATGTCTCCCTAAACATCTGGCATCTTAAAGGTAAGAGCTCATTGGAAAATACCATAATCTGCTCCTTTTGTACACTGCCAGAACACTGCCAGTATCCCTAAAAAGGTGTTACTTGTCTCTTTCTTAGTCCAAGAGATCCATCCATCTGTTTTCTTTGAACAATACATTCTGCTTTCATAATCCAACTTGCCAAAATTTTTCAATTCTTTGGCAGGTAAGAATGACGTGGGAAAGAGTCAGGCAGGGAGGGTGGAAGAGGCCTGCATAGTGCAGGCAGTGACTTTACCTTGAGAATCAAAGACCTCTTATATTAGAGCAGGGCAAAAATGCAGTCCACAAAGAAAAAGTTGTGTTTAATACCTGATTGCTAACAAGCTTCTTATTGTGTTTGCCAAACATGACAAAATATAAACTCAAAAGAGAAGATACTCTTTTATTACTGTTACTAAAGCAGCTAGCTGCTCAAAGAAGTTTAGAAACAGGAGAAGGACCACCAGAAAGCAACTGAAGAGTTAAGAGCAGGGATCGGCTACTCTGCCCATGAAGAGGATGGAATTGATAGCTGCTTCTCGGATAAAGAGCATGAAAGGTCTGTTGGCTCTGAAGACAACCTTGTTCACAGGAAACGAGCGGCCTGCAATCATGACTGCTGTAGCAGCTGCTGCCTCACTGCCTTCCTCATTCACCTGCCAGTCAGATAATTCAGCACACAATGAATTTGGAACACATATCACAGAGACATACAGATGCTTATTCATTTTCAAGACTGATAGCAGAGAACTCCAAAAGAAACCAAAGTCTTCTGGCATAAGATCTGTTTTTTGGGAACGTTATAATCATAATGAAGGCTGTAACTTAAAAAGTTTTTTAAAGCTTGATTGAATTAAAAAGTGCCCCCAATTAAATGGCAGCAAAATGTAATATGTCCTTATAAAACAGCAAGTGCCATCATCTCAGGGATTCTCTCTCTTCTCTAATATAGGAAGAAATGCTTCTTTTAACACGATTCCTCTAATAACGCCTGGATGAATATTACAGCAAAGGAGATAGATTTTTTGATTCGGACCTGTTCTCCACATGCACATTTGATTAAAGAAATCTTACTTGCTTAATCAAATAAAATGCAGTCAGGCACCAGGACCATGAATCCCCTCCTCCTTTATTTTCCTTTTGATCTCCCTGCCTAAGAGGAGTGGGTATGACTCTCTAAACTAAGGGCCCAATTCTATTCAACCTTCCAGCACCAGTGAAGCTGCAATGTAGCCTTGAGGTAAGGGAACAAATGTTCCCTTACCTTGAGAAGGTTTCTGTGACTTTCCCAGCACCACAGGATGCAGCACACGTCCCATTGACACAGCTGCACCAGCACTGAAAAATTGGATGGGATTGGGCCCTTTTGCATGGCTTTTACATTGTATCGCAATTGGGATAGCAGTCTGAGAATGGCCAGGCTTCTCTCTTACCTTTCTCAGTTGCACTATGCAGATCAGATTGTGTGTTCATACTATAAATAGTGGGGGTACAGGATTGCACCTGTCTCAGCCCCTTCATTCCTTCAAGTTCACCTGTGTGTGAACACCACACATGTTGGATGCTGTACCTACAAATGATAATATTTCGAACTGCTCCACCAGGCAAATGCTGTGCTTAGTTTCACAGCTAGTTAGATTTTTCATTGCAAGACAGGAAGGATGCCTGTTTTGGCTTACCTGCAGGTAGGCTTTGTGGAATGCATCAGATACATACAAGTCTGATCGGCCTCCTGCAATTATACCTGAAAGAGACAACAAGCTGTACATTACCACATGGAAAAAAAGCAAAAGGGACACAGAGAGCTTATGATGGAGCTATGTAGATATTTTAAGCTGGTCACTGTGGAAAAATTGCTCTCATTTGGTTAGGGAACAGAGAGCCCAATCCTGTGGTCTGCGGCGTGGACCACAGTCGCACAGGGGCTTACTGCCAGGCTCCCGCCGGAGGTGGCTCAGCTCCGGCCGGCGCTGAACCACCACCCAGCCAGCACCCACGTTCTGCAGCTCGGCAGTGCCTGCGACCGCCGGGCTGCGGAATGGAGAATGGGGGCGTTCCCGGGAGAGGTGTTTCAGGGAGGGGGGAGGTGTGATCGGGGGCATTCCTGGGGGCCAGGGAGAGGCGAGTCCGCAGAGCTGAGCTCCGCAGGATCCAGGGCGCTTGGGTAGGGCTGCTTGCCCTGCACAAGCGCCTTCACTTTAGTGACGACCAAACAGTTGCTGCTAAAGTGAGTAGTCCCATTGCGCAACTGTCTCCCTTACTCGGGGGAAGTCAATAATGAAAGTTGCAAGCGCAACAAAACCAGAATCCAGTTTAATCGTACTTGCAACTTTCACTATTTAGAAGCTGCAGGGAGCCCTGTAAGTGCTCCGCGGGGCTCCCCACAGCCCCTGGAACTTGAGAGCATGTATGCAACCTTCATATGCAAATTTTTAAAAATAGCCCTCCTTACCCTGCAGGGTTCTCTTCCCTGCTTTCCCCCTGCCCCCACCCCTTAAAGGGAAGAGGGCATCGTTACAAGAGCTGGTGGGTCACGACCCACCAGTTTAAGTACCACTGGTGTAGAGGATCCCCCCAGCTCGCAGAAGCTTTTAAAATCAGAATGGAGGATCTATACTTGCCATAGATTATATGACGGTCAAGCCTCAGGAATTTTTTTATCAGAGCATGGAAGTAGCTGCAGCTACTGGGCTCTCCTATGGCACCACACTCCTGATCCAAACTTCCTGGGTTGCAGAATCAAAGGTAACATACGGGAAGACCTGGGGCAATTTCTGGATAGGTGAGCTTTTGTTCTGCAAAAGTACGGCAGTGATACCATTCCCAAATCCAAGTGGCGTGATGGAATCTCCAGTGTGGATCTTGACTGCTGCCTATATGTCCAGTACAAAGTTTACGTGAGCGCTGGATCTATCTGATGGACCACACAAGAAGTGGAGGAAATGCCTCCTACTCCAGCCCATGAAAGTTATCAGGGTAAACCTCTCACTTTCTCTGCCAAATGCATGGGTACACTGAGATGGAGGACTTGAGTTCTTATGCACAAACAAATACAGAAGCTGCTTAGAGCAGATCTGTTTCTATGTAATGGCCAACATAAAGAAAGAAAAAACTAAGAGAATGTAAGTGTGTGTGCAATCATTAGAATACATGAAAAGTCTGTTGATTTTGCATTCAGCTGTTACATTTGGTATATTATTTTGATTTTTTAACAAATGGATTTTGTTAAAAGATTTTGTTAAAAGATGTAATTATTTTGATCTTTTAACAAATTAAGGGCACAATCCTAACCCACTTTCCAGCACTGACATAAGGGTAATGCAACTCCGATGTAAGGGAATAAGCATTCCCTTACTTTGAGGAGGAAGTGCCACCCAACTGCAGGATGCAGCACACGTCCCACTGGCACTGCTATGCCAGTGCTGGAAAGTGGGTTAGGATCTGGACCTAAATATTTTAGCAGATGGAGGCAGGTTTTCTGGGCAGTGAGAAAAGAGGTGCAAGTAAATAAGGTGGAACAAAAAGAATGTGACTGCAGACTATGAAGGAGCAACTATGCCATCCAGCATGCCATTGCAGCCATGAAGCTTATCTATATTTTTAAAAGATAAAATGTGAAAATTTCAGGAATGGAAATGGTTAACTCCCATTTCTGAGATCAAGTAGGATTTTAAGAAAATCTAAATAATCGTGCCAGATATTGCTTTCTGGGCTCATAATTGTGGAAAACAAAATGCTGAGCCTGCCTAACTGGCAGGACCAGCAGGCATTCTACCCCCTGTCCTTTCTGAACTGACCTGGCAGCCTGGCAAGATTAGGATTGAAGAGATCCAGCAGTCCCATTTGTTGTAGCTTCTCCTTTAGGCTGAAGCTGGCCTCTATTCGGAAACGGGGCAGGTACACTGGGAGGGAGATCTCTTTCAGAGAGTTCAGCCAGCTTTGCAACTTCTCAGATGTCAACTCCCGTTCCACATCCACCAACCTTGTTCCCTCAAAGGGTAGGATGAGTACCATAGTAATGTCATCTCCTTTGTAGGGCAGTTCCAAAACCTGAACTTTGGAGGCTGGGATGGAGGCATAGCGGAACAAAGCTTCCTGGTACATCGTAGGTACCTCACAGCGCTCTGGAGCAGCTGTGAAGAACTTCTCCACCCGTGTGTTTTCAGGACGGAACTTGGATTTCCAGTGGCCCTGGGTCAACAAACCAAAAAGAAAGAGAACAATCATCCAGGCAGGTACCTGGTCATTGTAGCCCCAATTTCCAACTGTGCTAGATTTATAGTTTGTAAGCTCATGCCCAACTTGGGCTTTATTCATATGGAATAATTACCCCTTCCCCCAGGTCTGTATCATAGCCCCCAATATGCATTAAGATTCCAAATGACAGCACTTAAAGATCTGTGAGGGGAGACCTTGTTCTTCTCTGAGCAAGGGGGATGTTCCCCTGGTGGAGAACATAGTTTATGACCAAAGGAAGGTAAATGAAGTGGCTAGCAAGCTTTTAAGTTTGTTGTAATAAAGATATAGACCTACTTTGAATTCTTTGTCTCATGGCCCACTAGCAATGGGCCAGTATGACCAACTACAATTTTTATAAGTTAAGATGTGACTAGGCTCCATGTTCAGAGGACTTGAGAATGCACCCCTAGGGGGAGAGCACAAACAGGAACAGCATTTGGACGTCTGAATTGATGTCCTTGCATTCATTTCCACTGATATCTACAATTATGGCTTGTGAGTTGTGAGTCTCCATAATTTACTGACTTTGACATTTGTATAGAACAGAAGGCAAACCTGAAGCAGGTGTCCAGAAGGACTCACCATGCTGAGGCTACAGCAGAGAAGGTTTGGACCACCCCTCTCTTTCCTCCTGAAACAAGTGACAGTGCTCTACCCCTAGATATAATGGGCACAGAGGTTAGAGAGCAAGAAAGAGGGAGACCAGCCCTCCCACAAAAGCACCCAGTTACCTTTTCTTGGTAGGATTCATCTAAACTACAAGGCCAAACAAACACTGAATTTTACTTTTGTTACATATCCATGCATAAACAGCCATTTGTTTCGTGGCTGTTTTGTTGTTCTGTTATTTGTTACTTTGCTCAGTTGGTTGGAGCCAGCATCACTATGAGACTTGGCATAAGAGCTCTTGATCTCTTTGCTCCCCAATTTGTGAGAGGGGCACAGGTGAAGGCTGTTTATCTGAGGATTTTACATCTGCAGATCTGACTCAACTCAGGACCCCCAAACTCGCATTAAACCAGATTTGGGCCCCACCCAGAGGGCTTCTCTGGGCCTCAGAACGCCTTAATAGACATAAAAACATCACTTCCAGTTTCCCAAGGGAAACTGGCATTTTTTTGGCTCTAGGAGTTATTCTGAAAGCACACAGAGGCCACGGGTGGATGCACATGGCCAGTGCAGCTTCAGAAAGTCCTCTGGAAGGGACTAGAGTGCAGCTCTGGTCCCCTTCAAAGGGCTCAAGGGGCTGAAAATTGCAGATTTGGTTGTCTGCAACTTTTGGTATCAGCGGGGGGGGGGGGGTCCAAGGGAACCTGTACTTAACTTTTATCAGTTCAAGATCTCACTATGGTATGTCTTCCATACCTTAAAATAAATGGTGTTGACCAGCACCAGAACAGTACGGTCATCAATAGCTCCTTCTGGGATCACATTTGTGATACGTTTCTCCGTTTTATTTGCCACCCATTCATTAATGAGGGCCCTGGATAATTCTGGCTTCTCCTAGAAAAAAGAGACATGGAGAAAGGTAATTTTCACAAATCTCACGTAAGGAGCAAGAGAGAAAAGCAAGTAAAACCTTGTGAAATATCCAAAATTGTATCTGATAACCTACTTCAGCGTCTAATTTAATTAAGGAGTCAAGTCTTCCACACACAGGGCTACTAGGTTGCCTCAGCAACAGTGATACTGTCCTCTGTCTGCCAACATCTGGGCTCTCAATTAAAGGAGAGGCTCCTGCTCCAAAACAACAACTGGAGACAAAATCACCAGCATGACTGGAAAAATAAGTTGTAAACCACATATGTAAAAGTTGTATGAATTGACCCAGGTAGCCAGCAAGCCAGAGTTGTAGAGGCCTGGTCAGAATATGATTCCTATAGCCAGCTGGTAGAACTGGAAACTGAAAAGCCAGGAAAAATCCAGAAGCGCCATTTTGTGCTGCATTATAGATAACATACACATGTTCTAAAGCAGTAGTTCCCAAACAGTGGGACCCACTTTTTAAAATGACATGCTATTGGGACCCTCCATAGCTTTACAAGACTTAAAAAAAAATGTTTCTTTTTACCAGTTGCTCAAGGCTCTGTTTTTGTCCTTTTTACCATTGGGGGGGACAACTTCTGGAGTGTTTGTTGAGCTTCAGGTTCATCAGATTGGGGCCATGCTGGTGGCATTGCATTCCCCTTTGCCTGGTCTTTGATAGGAGCTGAGGCATGATCATCTACTCATGAGTGAATGTGCATGTGTGGCTCAGTTTCACCTTCCAAAAGATTCAATATATTTTCCTTGTCACCTTGGGGAGGGACTTCCTTCTTGAATGTTTTTGGGGGCTGTGCTCATCAGATCAGGATCAATCTGGTGGTGTTGCATTCCTCTCAGTTTACCCTTTGAAATGGACTGAGGCATGGTTGCCTACCCATGAGTAAATGCACACATGTGGCTCAGTTTCACTTTCCATAGCACTCTATAGTTGCCTTCTCAGCTATTAGTTTGTCAGTTTCAGTTTCAAGATCCATCCACAATCAGATCCAGGTGCACAGTTTGGGAAAAACTGCTCTAAAGCACTAAGTGGGAGAGATTGAATTTGCAAGCCTAGTGCACAAACATGGCAGCATGAATGTGATTACATACGCATTGTGCCACTAGATGAAGATTCACCTTTTTAAAAAAAGAACTGTGTAAATGTGGTTGGTGTAATTTTCAACACAGATTTTGTGAAATTGCATGCATTGTTCTCCCAGCCATTACCACACAAAAAAGCAGTCAGAACACAGGGACTGCTTGATGTCATTTCCTGCAAAGAAGACAGGCTTGAAGGCAAAGGACACCATTCCACAGCACATTTAGGTAATCTCCACACTAGCAAGAGAGAGCTTCTTTCACAAAGGAAGGATACTCTGTAAAAACTAAATGGCCATAGAAACTTCTGGAAAAAATGACAGTCCTAGAATTACTTGACTGTTGCTGCCAAATCCAGAAGTACAGAAACAGAATTTGAAAAAGTAGGGTGTAAGGAACATGGGGGGCACAAGGAGAGCTTCTAAAAGCAGACCCAGGATGCAGTCAGGCAGAAGATCCAAGTTGATGTACAGTATAACCCACCTTTGTCTCATTTTAGTCAGATGTACCAGCTTCTCTGCAGAATCAAGGTCAAGAGAAATCAGTTCTGTTGGTATTCAGAAAGCCAACTGTGCACTGTATTGATTGGCCAACATTTATGGCACCATAAAGCCACTTTTTAATAAGTCATTCATTGGGGGGGGGGGGTGTGTTTAATTAGCTAAACTTGCAAACACTTGAAAAAGGGAGGGCAGCCCTGCTGAATCATGTGAGGGAGGGGTAAAGAAGAACTGAAAAACAAAGTGTTGGATTAAGAGGGAAATGTGAATGCAATTTGAGGACAATGGTAGGAGAAAGCTGAGCAGAAAACCACACATTAGTATGGTCTATTTGTACATACAGTATGTCTATACCAGAGATGCACAAACCCCGGCCCTGGGGCCACTTGCGGCCCTTGAGGCCTCTCAATGTGGCCCTCAGGGAGCCCCCAGTCTCCAAGGAGCCTCTGGCCCTCTGGAGATTTGTCGGAGCCCACACCGGCCCAACACAACTGCTCTCAGTGCCAGGGCAACTGTTTGACTTCTCACATGAGCTCTGGATGAGGGTTCCCTCCACTGCTTGTTGTTTCACATCTGTGATGTAGTAGCAGCAGCAGCAAAGGAAAGGCCAGCCTTGCTTTGTGCAAGGCCTTTTATAAGCCTTGAGCTACTGCAAGACCTTCATTCATTCATATAAGTTCCATCTTTAATATATTCATTTATGTAAACTTATGTAAATTTATTCTAATTTTAAATGTAATTTAGTTCTTCCCCCCCCCCAACACAGTGTCAGAGAGACCATGTTGCCATCCTGCCAAAAACTTTGGACACCCCTGGACTATACAATTGAGAATGCACTAGGCCAGTGATTTTCAACATTGTTCACCTCACAACACACTGATAAGGCACTAAAATTGTCAAAGCACACAATCAGTTTTGACAATTGACAAGGCACTTTGCACTGCCGTGGGGTGGGGAGCTCACATCCCCCAATGGCCCTACTAATAAATGACCCTCCCCCAAACACCCACAGCACACCAGTGAACCATTCACAGCACACTGGTTGAAAATTGCTGCCCTGGACACTGAGATACATGATGAATTACAGCACAGCCTTAATCAGAACCAACCGCCCCCCCCCGTCTTTATGACTCACTTTGAAGTTTAAAGGCAAGAGTTTGGCGCCATAAACCACCTCACTGATGTTCTGGTAGGTGTCGTTGAAGACCAGGGACTTTTCTCCGAAGAGGCGGTTTGCAGATACCAACTCTGAGGATTTGTTGACTTTTTTGTAGAGTCGACAGTTCAGTTTGGCAAAGAAGAAGTGGATCTGATCAGATGTCTTTTCTGAAATGGTGTCAAACTGAAAAACCTGAGAAAACAGAACAACAGGTAAAGGAATCAGAGATGTGGCCTGAATGGTGGAGGGAAATTCCTTGTGAGTGGAATAAGGGCAGAGTCTCACCTATCACTCCCAGGTGCCTCGCCCTAGGTCACTGGATTAGGATGACCTTTTTATACAGAAAAAGCTGCTAAATAACCCTGCACCCTGCTACTAAATCCGGACAAGCATGAAGGAGAAGGAAGGGACAGAATTTTTAAAATAATATTTGGATTCCGGCAGGGTCAAGAGAGGGGCTGCCAGCAACTGTACACTGGTCCATGGCAGTAGAGCCTATTGGTTAGCACACTCAATCCCCTCTCTTCCCTGTTTGAACAAACAGGGAAAGCTTTGGCAGATTGAATTCACTGTCATCCGCCCAGGAGATCAGGCTAGCATGAGGGGCTTCCTTAGCAGAACCCCTCCAAAAAAAGGGGTCTTTATCAGAATCACTCTCCTGCAGAGTGCCTGCAGAGCGAAGAGATGTAACAAACCACTGAGGGCCCAATTCTATTCATCTTTCCAGTGCTGATTCAGCCCCAGTGCAGCCCTTGTGGAGGACCCTGTGACTGCCTCCTCACCACAGGATGCAGCACACACCCCTTGGGACGGCTGTATCAGCTCTGGAAAGTTGGATAGGACTGGGCCCTGAATCCCCAAATCGGGCAGACTCAAGGTTAATAGTAAAAGATTTATTAAAAGTCTGATGAAAGAAAAAAAGAGATAACAAAATCAAATAAACAAGAAAAAAATTGAATTGGGCAGAGAAACAGTTGTTCCTGGCAATAATACCAATCACGCACTAGCAGATGGCATCAAGGCACTGCGAAATCTCACACATGCGATGTTTTGCTCAACACTTTACCGTGAAATTCAGCTTACTTGATAATGTGATAGCAGCATAAAGACAAAGCCCAAAACAATATAAAAGTTAACAATTCCGGATTGTTGTTCCTTCTCTGTTCCCTCTCTGGTTGCCCCTAGATGATGGAACCACCAGCTCATCCCATTCATCCTCTCAGTGAGTTGGTAAACTTTCCCCAGGCCAGTTGGAGAAAGAAGAGAGAAAGAGCTTCCAGCCTAGGCTAAATGACATCATCTGTTTGTTACCTGATCTCTACCACCAGCTTCTTAGGAGGGGTACTGCCAGGAACATGAGCCACAGCCCAATCCTAGGCATGTCTACTCTGAAGTGAGTTAAGTTAATGCTGAGTTAAGTGGGGCTTACTCCCAGGAAAGAGTGCATAGGATTGCACTCCTGATCATAGCTGATGCTTTAACGTCAACATTCCTGGTTTTCAACAGAAATATCTTTGCAAATGAAGTTCAGCAAAGGAAGGATTTATTGGGCACTTTTCAGTAGCAAGAGGCAAGGGGCCTAAAATACACAGCATTAGGACACACAGAGAAACAGGCAAAACCCCACAGGAAGGGGAATAGAACCAGAGGCATTCCTGGAGGGGGGGGCAAAACAGCAAGTGTCTTCAGGCTCCTGAACACCTATGTAAAGCAGCTCCTGCCCCTCCACTTCGGAGCCAGTCACTATGAAAGCAAAGCAGAAGCATCTCCTCCACTTTGCTCTTGCCTTCCCAAATGGCTCAGAGGGGGAGGGGGAGGAGCTGCTTTACATGGATGTTCGAATACCTGAAGACACTTGCTGTTTTGCCCCCCTCCAGGAACGCCTCTGAATAGAACACACAAAAATACAGTGATTTTATGACAGAGGAGGAGTGATAGGTTACACGTAAAGTGGGCCTTATGGTTAAGAACATAAAAAGAGCCCCGCTGGATCAGGACATAGGCCCATCTAGTCCAGCTTCTTATATCTCATAGAGGCCCACCAGGGAGCATAGTGACCTCAGGGAGCACACAAGACAAGAAGAGACCTGCATCCTGATGCCCTCTCTTGCATCTGACATTCTGAGGTAACTCACTTTTAAAATCAGGAGGTTATACATACAGGTCACGGCTTGTAACCTGTGATAGACTTATCCTCCAGAAATGTATTCAATTTCCCTTTAAAGGCACCTAGGCCAGATGCCATCACCATGTCCTGTGGCAGGGAGTTCCACAGACTAACTACATGCTGAGTAAAGAAACACTTTCTTTTGTCTGACTTAACTCTTCTAACACTCAATTTTAGCAGATGTTCCCTGGTTCTGGTTTTGTGTGAGAGGGAAAAGAGCATCTCTCTATCCACTCTATCCTTCCAGTGCATAATTTTGAATGTCTCAATCATGTCCCCCCTCGGGCTCCTTTTTTCTAGACTGAAGAGCCCCAAATGCTGTAGCCTTTCCTCATAAGGAAGGTGCCCCAGCCCAGTAATCATCTTAGTCGCTCTCTTTTGCACCTTTTCCATTTCCACTATGTCTTTTTTGAGATGCGGCGACTAGAACTGGACGCAATACTCCAGGTGTGGCCTTACCATCGATTTGTGCAGCGGCATTATAATATTAGCCGTTTTGTTCTCAATACCTTTTCTAATGATCCCAAGCATAGAATGGCCTTCACTGCCACTGCACATTGGGTTGACACTTTCATTGAGCTGTCCACCCCCCCCCCCCCAAGATCTCTCTCCTGATCTGTCACAGACACCTCTCTATGTCAAGTTTTGATTTTTTGGCCCAATGTGCATTACTTTACACTTACATTGAAACACGTATGCCATTTTGCTGCCCATTCTCCCAGTTTCGAGAGATCCTTCTGAAATTCCTCACAATCTCTTCTGGTCTTCACCACCCATAAAGGTTTGGTGTCATCTGCAAACATAGCCACCTTACTGCTTAACCCTGTCTCCTGGTCATTTATTAACAGGTTGAAAAGTTCCAAGGACAGATTCTTGGAGCACACCACTTTTCCTCTCTCCATTGTGAGAATTGTCCATTGATACCCACCCTCTGTTTCCTGGTCCTCAACCAGTTTCTAATCCATGAGAGGACCTGCCCTCTAATTCCCTGGCTGTAGAGTTTTCTCAGCAGCCTTTGGTGATAGACCAAAGACCAAAGATTTTCAAACACCTTCTGAAAATCCAGATATATAATGTCCACAAGTTCTCGCACATCCACATGCCTGTTGACCTTTTCAAATAATTCTAAAAGGTTTGTGAGACAAGACTTACCCTTACAGAAGCCATGCTGATTCTTGCTCAGCAAAGCTTGTTCTTCTATGTGTTTTAAGATTCTATCTTTAATTAGGCATTCCACCATCCTACCTGTAACAGATGTTAGGTTAACATATTGTTTCCCTGGTCCCCTCTCCTTCCCTTTTTAAAGATTGGTGTGACATTTGCTATCCTCCAATCCTCTGGTACCATGGTCATTCTAAGGGACAAATTGCATACTTTAGACAAGAAGCTGAGACCCAAGTATGCAAGAAAACTTGCTTGGTTGAAGAGGTGACTTAGAAGAGAAGACTTGAAGAGGTGAATAGGTTTATGAAGCTTAGGGCACAATCCTAACCAGGTCTGCTCAGAGGTAAGTCCTATTTTGTTCAATGGGGCTTACTCTCAGGAAATTGTGGTTAGGATTGCAGTCTTAGGGCTTTCCTAACCAACTTTCCAGCACTGGCATAGCTGTGCCAGTGGGGCATGTGCTGCATCCTGGAGTTGGGGGGCAGTTATGGAGGCTTCCTTAAGGTATGGCAATGTTTGTTCCCTTACCTCGATGTTGCATTGATCTTATCTTATGTCAGTGCAGGAAAATGGGTTAGGATTGCACCCCTAGAAAATTAACTATATAGTGCTGTGATATATGGAGATTTAGAATTGGGTCCTAGTTTTCTTCAGACATTCCAGAAAAATTAAGAACCATAGTCATAAGGAAAAGAATTTGCTCACTTTGGGGAGTGCAGGGTAATTGGAAGCAGATAGATACTTTCAGCAATAAACTAAACCAAGCTCCACCCAGAATCATGGAGATATAAAGGCTCTACCTAAAGCCAAGATAGCATAGTGGTTCTGGAGCAGTTCTAATTCCAGCTCAGTCATGAAGCTTCCTGGGTGACCTTGGGCCAGTCATTATGTCTCAGCCTCACCTACCTCAGAGGGCTATTGTGAGGACCATAGTAGGGGAGGAACTACTGCCCATCCTGGGGGAAGGGCAGTAAAAAATGTGAAAATAATTAAATAAAGTGGAGATAGAACAATCTTCCAGCAAAAAAATTCTGGTTCACTCTTAAGCAAGAAAGAGATCCAAACACTGTCCTGCCCCATGTTACCTCCATAAGCTGCTGTAGCGTATCGCCACAGGCCCCAAGCTTAGTCATGGCAAAGGCTGTGGAGATGCTGAGTGGCGACATGAAGATGTTCTCACGGTCATTCTTGGAGTCAGCCAGGTACTTGTAAAACTGGGAGGCGAAGCGGGAATTAGCCTTGGACAGTTCCCAGACTCGGGGGTTGGTAAAGTTGGGGATTGACTCCTGATCAGGCCCTGAGCTTGCGCCCTCTTGTGGCTTCTTCTCAGGGCTGCGATAGATGCAGACTGGGTTTACCGGGATATCCCTTGGCTTGGCTGTACATACATCCTCCACTAAGCGGTGCTGTGCAGATATGGCAGACCATGTGCAGATGAGAAACACCAACAAGAGCTGCATCTTCCTGTATTGTCAAAGAAAAAAAGAACACTAATATGAAGAGCTATTATCTTTTTAAAACAAATCAATGGCTTTCTGGGTTCCCCTTTCAGAGTGGCCTTGACAGTGGGTCTGTTAGCAATTTTGCCAGATATGTCGCTTTCTTCATATTCCTTTGCCTCTGGGTTGGCAACTAAGGATCCAGGTAACATTCTCCAAGGTGGGGACCAGTTTGGCCCAAATGTCTCTAGATGTTCTCACATACACCCAAATAGACGAACCAATTTGGCCCTGAAGGAGTGAGAGCAAGCAAACAATTAAGAGCAGTCATCTGAAGGGCAAGTAGCACACTGGCTGCTGTCATCACTCCCATATACACATTTCAACTTGAACACAGTTGCTGTGTTTTGATATGGTTCAGGATGTTTTGTTTTTTAAAAACAGCAAGTCCACCTGATTGTAAGAGGACATTTTGGGTGAGGTGTAATAAGCAACACTAATCCATGCTATATTTATTGCAGCCAATCAGGACCCTCAGTATGCAAGTCAATAGCTGCTTTGCAGTGCTAGCTGTGGGGATGTAGATACTCTAATTAGGTCCAGGTAACACAAGAGTCTGTTCATCTTTTGATCCATCCATCTTCCTTTCATCCTTCTTCCCTCATCTGGGCACCCCTCTGACATGATGGTTCCCATACTCCACCTTTCCCCCACTGGATCTGCCTCTGCTGCTTCTCCCCAGTACATGCCACTATCCATTTCCTTTCTGCCAAACTCATAGTACCTGTTTTCCTCTTACAATTCCACTAAAACAGATTCCCTCCGACTTCAACCCAACGTAGCTTTTTCATGCAAGGAGGGATGAATGGGAGCAGGTTGTGCCTCTCCAAGGTATGACTGTCCCCACATGCTTAGCACTTCTTCTTCTACAAAATAGCGAGGCAAATGGTATAGTACTTCCTACTGCCAAAGGCAATGTCTGGCTAGACAAGTCTAGTTCTCACTGAAGATGGCAAACCTGGATCTGGGCTGCAGTACTTCTGGCTCCAGGTGTGGGTTCAATATTGGTTGAACGTGTCTTCTAACAAACAAAAGAATCCCTTCATATAGAAAGCTAGCATATTAGAGAGAAGATTAGGCTAGAACCCTTCTCCATGACATGCCCATTTTCAATAGGGGGATTTTATTTTTTGTATGGCGGAGCAGTAATAGAGCATGAAGTGGTTCAACCTTGAAACAGCAGATTCTCTGCTATCTTCCTATCTTCTGTAACCTTTCCTTTTATGCCATCATTGTCCAACAATGCAACTGCCCTCCTTTAGATACATTTAGGGAGCAATCCTAACTTGCACTGGAACAGGCAGACTCACTTGCTGGCCTGTGCTAAATCTAGGGCAAGGTATGTGCAGGCTGGGGTGCAACTCGGATAAAAGGGATTTTATTCCCCTTACCCATGTGGCGTGGCAGCCTGACTGCTTGGGCTGGGGATGGAGGGGGTTAGGATCTGGCCAGTGCTGCTGTGGCTGGTTCCACTCCCCTCCTAGGCCTGATCTGTCTCCCCAGCCACCCCCACCCTAAAATGCCCCTTCCACCACCTCCATTTCTTCCTCCCGCTGCTCTCTTCTGCCAGGACCAGCACAAACTTATCCATCTGTGCGCTGACCTAGCCCGCTCCTGAGTAGCTGCAGACACACTTTATACTTGGGAGCTGGCACATGGGGGGGGGGGTGCAGAATTGGATTGTGCTGTTAAATAAGTGTTTATTAATTGTCTTGATGTTTTTAGCCTTGCACTTCTCTTATTTTTTAAAAAATCCTTTCTTGTTAGCTTATGCGGGTCCTCTTCATTTCAACAGGTTCTTCTTATGTCCTCTATATCTATGTTCTCCTTTGTAACCAAGCACTCCAGTCCCCCTATCTCAGCTTGAAGGTTTCTGAAATTTGCATATAAACACCTGTGTATTGTGTCCTCTTCCAAATGTTTTTGGCATGTGTATTTTCATCTGCTGCCTTTTGCCGCCTTTGACCAGCTGTCCTGTCCTTTCTCCTTCTGAATGATCCAGAACGTTTAGACCCTCATGCCTTAGGGCTGATTTGGCCCAAACTGTCTGCTGCTGAGCTCCTGTCAGCTTTTCCCCAAGGAGAAAAGCTACTCTGTAATCTTGATGTTAACCTCCAGCAGTCTGGTTCCATTTCAGTTCAAGTGGATCTCTCAGGTTAACCCCAAACACCTAACAAATCCAAATCTCTCCTAACACTACCATCTCATCCATACATTAAAAGCCCTCAGTTCTGCATCCCCTAAGTTAAGTTGGCAACCTTCAGTCTTGGAAGACTATGGTAGCGCGGTCTGAATGCTGGTTCTGGCACAGCGTCTAGTGTGGCTGAAAAGGCCGATTCGGCAGTGACAATCCCTTCCACACTGGGAGCAAGTGCAGTCTGTCCCTGGTCTGTCTCCCTGGCTATGGGCCTTCCTTCTTTGCCTCTTTGCCTGAGTCTGTTGGGCAAGTGTCTCTTCAAACTGGGAGAGGCCATGCTGCACAGCCTGCCTCCAAGCGGGCCGCTCAGAGGCCAGGGTTTCCCTGCATGCCCTATGTATGTGTAAAATAGGTAGCATTTTCAAAAATCCTACCCTGGAGGCCTCCAGCACCCTACCCTGCAATTTAAATTTGACTTCTAGGACTGCTGGACTATATTTCCCCAATGACCTTCGTACTGACTTGCGCTGTGGCCACTGCCTCTTCTCCAACACTGTCTATCAATCTGGATGATCCTTGACAGCTGCAAACTTTGTACTAGATAGGCAAATGCAGTCTAAACATCCAATATAAACCTATTTCTCTGTGCTTCTAATGATTGATTCACCCACCACTACAAGTCTCCCACTCTACTCCCCTCCCCGGATTATCTTCAGCAAGCAAAAAAATGAATTCATAAACCAAGGAATGGGTTCCTTCTAAAGATCCATTCCCTTTTCTTCAAGAGACTTTCTATATCCCTAAGATGACTCTCTTTCCCTGACAGCAGTGGAACTGTCCAACAGGGAGAGGGAGGCCTCTGTCAAATTCCTAAAGGTCTCATCCATGTACCCCTCTGACTCTCTCAGCTTCAATGAATGACCTTGTTCCCTGAAAGCCAGGATTTCATTGCACTGAGGACTCACCCATCCTGTTTGACTTATGCCAAACAGGCAGGCAATAGTGTAGCTGATGGAGGGCTCACAGGGGTCAAAAAACCCTGGAAAGCACTCTTCTGGGGGTAACAATGCCACCCCCGCTGGGGTCCTGCCCCCTTTGCTCATCCAATGCAATTGGAGCTGTGCTCTGGTTGTGTCCGGAGGATGTTCTGTGGTCCAGGGAGGCCAGAGGGTTTCTTTGGCCCTTAGAAAGTCTTCTAAGAACTCTGGAAGGCCTGAGAATGTCACTTTCAGTTTTTCAGCAAAACCAGAAATGATGTTTTAACCCTTAGAGGGCCTCCTGAGATCCAGGGAAGCCTCTGCGCACATTTGGTTGAGTTGGGGGGGGGCATGGGGGAGGCCCAGATCAGGGGAAGGCCCTGGAAGATGTGCCCTCGGGCTTATACTGTAATCTAGAAAGCACCCATGCTCCTACTGGCCTTAGCTTTTCATAACTAGTTATTGTTTGGTTTTCTGCGGGAAAAGGCTTGTTTCCTTGGAAAGCTGAGCCTTGTTTAGGAATTTATTTCAGTGTTTCATTTTAGGGAGCTTGATTTTATGGGTGAGGAGAGAAATGTTAATGCCTTTTGCCCTGCTGCTCAAATTGTACAGGTGCCCAACTCACCTGTTGGCTTTCTGTTTACTTCAGCGCTGCTGTGTTGCTGGGGCTCCCTCAGCCTTCTGCTGATCAAAAACCTCCAACCCCTTAACTCAGCAATTTTCTACCACTGTGCCGGGACAAACCTGTGGGCTGCAAATGGTCTGCAGGTATGCCGTGGGAGGGTCATTTATTAGTAAGGCCATTGGGAGATTTGAACCCTCCGCGGGCATTGCAATTCAATTCAGTCCAAGCATTGCAACTTCTCAATTGTCAAAACACTGAAGGTGTGCCTTGACAATGCTGTGCTGTGTGCTGCAAGATGAAAAAATGTTGAAAACCACTCCCTGAACCCTCCCATTCTCCCATGCATATGGGACTGCAAAAAAGTCCCTCCCTCAACATGTATACTTCACTGTCTCCCTCAAAGCCTTTCAAAGGCCACCCCTTTCATGTACCCATTAGCTGATCTCCTTAATTGTTGCTCCCAACTGTAACCAATCTTTAAGTACAGGGCAAATACAGTAACAATGTTCATCTTCTTTGTTGATTTTAGATTTAGATTGTAACCTTCTCAGGTAGCCTCTGTAATTCCATAAAGTGCAGTGTACCCAGATGGCACTTTTCAATTTGTTAGTTTTGCCAGGTCGGTTCACTATCAAGGCAGATACAGGGGCAGCACAATTCAAATAGGTGTTGGCCATGCCAGAAGCAACATGCAATTGTCAAGTCTTGTACTGCTTCCATTGGGGAAAAAATGAAAATGTGTCCCCGAATCCTTTGAGGCATTGGGTTGGCCCCATCAACCTCAGAGCAGCAAAACAAAAACACACTCTGACACCTTGAGGTTAGATGTCTCTCATCATTACAGCATTGTGGTGGCAGAAACAATGTTTGCTAAATACCAACCCGACCATTAAAAGTATAGAATTTGACAGGAATATCATTTTGACTTTTAAAAATGGCAAATGGTCCACATTCTGCATTAAAAAGGACAGTCATTTACAGCGAAGGACGCACCATTTCTGTGCTATGAAAACTTTATGCAAATCTGCTTCTTTTGTCTAAAAATTGTTGAATTTTCACATTTGTGCAAAATAAATGGTGTGGTAGAAATGGAAAAGAGAGTTCACATATTATGCAAGGCTAACCTATGTTTGTCACCTGGTGTACACTCACAGCAGGGAGCGGCAGAAGATAGTTGTTGGTGTACCTATAATACCGTGGTCTGATTTGTAAACCTGTTTGTTGCAGTCCAGCTTCATTCCTTTAAGCATACACCTAAAAATGTAAATCTGTGAAGAGGCCCATAGACAGTGGCATCACTAGAGGGGTGCGGGGGGGGGTGCGGACCGCACCTGGTGACGCACACAGGGGGGTGACGCACACAGGGGGGGTGAAACGCTAAAATCGCGGTGGTTAGGAGTAATACCATCATATTATATACCGTTGGATGTGGAATTTCAAGCGGAATGCAATGCAAAAAACCAGAGTGAAATATCTCCTTTCTATCAAAAGTTATGGCCAAAAAAACAGAGAACAAAAAATGCATGGATCCCTATGGAAAGTGAAAGTGAGCTGTATCACACGTTTACTCGGGAGTAGGCGAACGTACCTTAGACCGTTGGAAAGGGCAGGCTGAGAGGAATCCAACAACACCTGAATGGTCCTGATCCAAGGAATGCAGCCCCCAAAAACACCTGAGAAGGAAGTCCCTCCCTCCAAGCAGATGAATGTATTGAGAACTATGGAAAGCGAAACTAAGCCTCATGGTCACGTTTACACACGACTAAGCAAAACGTGCCTTGGCTGGTGTGGAAGATCAGGTGAAGGAGAGTGCAAGGCTACCAGAATGGTTCTGATCCTATGCACCTGGAGCTAAACAAGTGCTCCAGAAGGCAGCCTCCCCCCCCCCCCCAAAAGGATCAAAACAGAGGCTGCAGCTGATAAGGTGAAAATTTTTGAGACTTGCAAAGCCAGGTGGATCCTGACAGTGATCTCGTTTGAACAGTTCTTCAACTGAACTGAGCACTGGGTAGGGCTGAAAACCCTACTGGTTTTGGAGGGGGGTGTTATTGCAGGCAGGCTACAGAGGAAATTCATTTAGTGGAACAGAACTGACTCCTCTTATTTATTTCTTTTATTTTAATTTATTTATAATTATTTATTTTAATTTGCTTGATGATGTCACTTCTGGCCATGACATCACTTCCAATGGGCCCTGGACAGATTGTCATTCTAAAAAGTGGGTCCCAGTGCTAAAAGTTTGAGAACTGCTGCAATAAGGTGTTAGTAAGTTGCCACCCTTGGGGGTGTGTGACACCACTAGTGACTAAAATCACTAAAATCATAATTTGGAAGAATAATACCATCATGTTATATATGTCAATGCGTAATTTCATGCAAAATGTGTTCTATATTTGTTCTATCAAAAGGTACAGCCAAAAAACCAGTGGGGGTGGAGTGATGGTACATCACCTGGGATATTGCCCCGCCCACTGCATGGGGGGTGACATGCTGGCATGGGGACACGAACCCTAGTGACGCAGTTGCCCATAGATGAGGGACTATAGGATTGTATGTGATAAGGAGCATGTTTTTTGAAGATTTAAAGATTTAACGTTAAGAGGCAGGGTACATAGAGTCAAATAAATAAGTGATGGGAGGTGAACAAGCAGTCATTCTTCTGACACTCTCACAACATGTCACTCATTGTACCAACAAATTCAGTACTCACAAACATGGACTAGAAACATCTAATTTGAAAAAAAGTCCACTTTAGGGTTTTCACGGATACTAATTATGCAGAAAATAGCAGATGTTGTACAACATTCTACATATGCAAACTTGTTCATGACAAAGGGACAATCAATGTTGGCAACCTTCAGTCTCGAAAGACTATGGTATCGAGGGACATACCTTTTGTTCTATGAGGAGCCCTTTTTGAAGGACACAAAAATGGCATGGAACGCAGAGGCCACCCAAATATGTTGGTGCCAGAAGCAAAAAGTTAAATAGCTCTTTCTCTGTGTTCTAACAACAATATTATAATAGATCTTTTAATAATCCCTCCTCTAAAAAACAACAACAACCTGTCACCTGAGGTGGAGTGCCTCAGCCTCCTGAACGATAGGACTATTTCTACTTAGAAGAAATATTAAAAACAAATGAGATCTCTTACCACTCTATTCGTCCTGTAAGATATGATGAACAAAAGACAGGTTTGCTTGCTTTACAGGAAGACCATCCCAATCAGAAAGAGTTTCCCTCGTCTTCTAGTCTGAGCCAGAGCCAAAACAAGGAAGGGAAGAGGGGAAGGGAAGGCCATAAAGGTCCAAGGCTGATGGTCAGTTAAGCTAGGTTAAACAAAGACCAGGGAAAAGCAATGTTTGATCTGAGAGCAGTTTTAATGTTCAACTCAATAAGGGATTGTTTGAACACACCTATACACATACCAAGCTGCATTGATGTCCAATGATGTGGGCCAAGGGGGAGTGGGAGGAGAAAGTTTTGGCTGCAAGCCACCTTCTGCTTCCCAGCCAAACATCTTTCATAGGTAATGGACAGGGATTCTTAAAAATGAGGTAAAGGCACAATCTTCTTGAGGCTCTTGAAAATCTGGAGAGCTGAAAGTGAGTAAAAATGACAGTTGCAGATCTTCTGATTCAAAGTCAAATTTAAGAACTCAGCTAATCACCAAAACTTTTCAACTCTCACAAGGTAGTTTCTCCATTCTAAATTTTCTTTGAGGGTAAATTGTCTTGATTTAATGAACATAGTTTTCAGTTTTTAAATTCCAGAATGCTGAGAAATCCACTCATTATATCCATACAGACATTCATGTAACTGTATGGTTCAGTGCTTATATATTCACTCAGTCTAAAATACACATTTGGAGCAAGGTACTTGAGTGTGAAGTTGTGGCCCAGTTCCAAGCATTCTGAATGATTCTGATGATCTGGCTCCCTTTTAGTTTCAGGTCTGATTTTGGAATTGTAAGGGCCTTGATCACTGTGGCAGATCACTTTTGTTGTGAACTGGACAGAACTGAATCCCGTTGATATGCTGCTGGTTTACATAGCCAGGCAGGGCCACTGAAGGATCTTCAGTTCAGTTTCCATTCTTTCTAGCAGGTAAATCCCAGATGAGAGTGCTGGGGGCTTGCTACTAAACCCTTACTTCTGTGAGGTCTCACAAGGTTCCATCTTGTCAACCATGCTATTTAATTGTTTTGATCGCATGATGTTACTCTTCAATGGCTGCCAGTCAGTTTCCTAGCACAATCCAAAATGCTACTTTGGTGCTGAATTGCTATGAACAACAATGTATTAAAAACCAGTGATGTAGACTCAAGTTGATTTTGATCAAGTTGGAATCAAGTCATATCAATGACCAACTTGGCCTCAACTTGGGAATGAGAATGAGGTGACTCAACTGGGATTCGGGACTTGTAGCATTTTTAATGCCCAGATTAGCAGCAACTGTTACCCTGTACATGTCCAATCTTGTCTGATCTTGGAAGCTAAGCAGGGTAAGGCCTGGTTAGTACTTGGATGGGAGACCGCCTGGGAATACTGGGTGCTGTAGGCTTATACCATAGTCTTTTGAGACTGAAGGTTGCCAACCAATGTCCAAATTGCTGTGCTGTTTGGAGCTTGCGGGCTCTCTAGCACTGCTTCTGCATTGCACTGCAAGACCCCTTGGGGCGATCCAGAAGCAAGACAACTCTGATGCCTGAGGCACAACTCCAAAAGTGGTGGGAAGGTCAGTTCAAGGAGGTGGGGGCAGAATATGGGGGAGGGGGTTTGCAATAAGGGGAAGGCTTCAAATTTTTTTGGCACATGGGAAGGACAGACAAGGGGTGAGCACAGGATAGGTGAGGTGAGCTCTTTTTTGGCGCACTTTCACATTGATGCTGTCCTCAGCGGGCGCAAAACACGTTCCTCCTGCCTCTGGTCTTTCATGTTCCCAGGGAGGAGGACCGTTTAAATACGTCACTGGTTGTGGGGTGCCTCCAAAAGTGGGGGTATTTTACCCTGTTAAGCCATCATTTACATCACCTACCCAGAGCTTTAAGCACCTGCTGCTTTAAGTAGCTGTTTTTTCCCCCCTCTGCTTGAGACTATGAAAGCCTGAGGTACTTTTGCTGAAAACTTCAATTGGGGGTTAGCAGACATTTTTCAGAGCAGACTCCAGAACACTAAGAGTGGGACCATCAATTTATTTAACCAAGGAAAGGTTTTTTTTTTTTCTCCTGCTAAAGGCAAGTCTTTTCATCATTTTTCTAAAATGTGATCTTGATAAACACAAACAGCACGGCTTTGTTTTCAAAGATTGAGGTTGGAGTTAAGAACTTAAATGCACCACTGTGCAAAGTTCTGATGGGAACATCAGGGGCGAGTTTATAACTCTTCTCCCACCCCACTACCACCTCCCTTTTTTCTGTTAAATTTGTCTCTGAGACTTGAGACAGAAGTTGAGAATTTAAAGGAAGGACCTGAGATTTGACTTGAGACTTGGGGACTTGAACTTGAACAGATCACTGTTAAAACCACTTCCTTGCCTATGAAACCACTTTCACGCTTAAACTTCCATCGTAAGCCCCTGCTAATTGGGTTAAGAGGCATCTCTTAAGCATTCTCTAACAGGTGGCAGTAACAGTCCCATTTCACTGCTGCACATAATCTTTTCCAGTAACCATTTGCTAGCGCTGTTTTTGTGCCCCCTCTCCCATTTGAGCTACTCTGGGAAAGGAAACCATTTAAAATTTTATGTTGCTATGTGAGTAACTTTGTGAACATTTTTTGGGGGGAGGGGCTGAAAAACAGTAATTAATTTAAAAGACTTAGGGCCAGGGATGGGAACTCAAGTCAGGTGACTCGATCTGGAGTCGCAAAAATGTACGTGTGAAAGTCGCCTGAATGGAAGTTGCCCAAAAAAGAGAAGTGCCCTTCTAGGAATTCCAGGGGCCTTTCTGAGGCCCATGGAGGCTGCCTCTATGGGCCTCAGAAAGGCCCCTGAAAGAGTCAGAAGGTGACTTCCGGTTTCGCCTTCTTATGCATTCGGGGGCCTTCCAAGGCCTTCGGGGGGGCCTCTCTGAGGGTTGTGGAGGCCATACTCAACCTCCACAAGCCTCAGAATGGCTTCTAGAGGTCCTAGAAGGGCACTTCCGGGTTTCACCTGAAGTACTTAGTACTTCAGTTTGTTTCCAGCAGCACCCACTTGGCATCTACTAGTTTGCTCCACTTTTTCTAAGGGAGAGACAGGGTGAGGTGGTTTCTCTCTTTCTCAGACCATCACAGCTACTAACTCACTTCCTTAGTGTTAAATTATAGTTGGTTTCCAGCAGCACCCACCTAGTACTGCCACTTCTGGTCTAGTGTGGTCCAGCTTAAGGGGAGACAGGCAAACTTGGATCTCTCTCTCTCTCTCTCTCTCTCTCTCTCTGTTTCTTTGTGGTTGAGGCCAATGCCTGGCCTCTCTCCACCAGCCAAGTCAAGCCTTCTGTCTTTGGGGGGTGGGGGTCACCTCATACATAGTGTGCTGTGTGCAGCTACAGAGGAGAACTCAGAGAAAGTTATAGAAGAGAATCAATCAGTCAGATCATCGCAGCTACTACCTCACTTGCTTAGTGTTCAGTTTGTTTCCCCTCCACTTGTCTTGGCAGACACAAAGGAGCAGGCAGGCAGATGCCAGGCTGGCTTAGAAACCTTTCCAGAGAAACAGTGTTATTTTTTCCTTCCCTTCCCTTCCCTGCCCAACTTTATTGAGACTGATACATAAAAACTGTACAGTCAGAGTATGCATTTGAGCAGTGCTACCTGATTTTTCCTAGGATGACAAGCAAGTCCAACCGTTCAACCCCTCCATCCAGGCTGGGTAAGCACAGCCCATCATTGGCTGCATCCCAACCAATTCAAGTTCCATGGCTACCGTGTTGGACCCCCTACATCCACTTCCTGTGGCTATGCAGAATTTGTGACTGAGGGGAAGACATCCTCCCAGTGAGGGAAAAGGTGGTTCTGCTGCTTCATGACCAGAAGATGTCAACGCAGTCTGCCACAATAAGCAAGGAAGGCTGTGACACCCAGATTCCAGCTCCCCCCAAAAGAACATGCACCTCCTCTTCTTCCTCTATGACTTTGACAAGTTCCTTGACAATAAGAATCCCAATGCCTATACTGCCACCACATCCTTCAATGCTGTCACTTTTGAGCGTGAGATGAAGAACACCTCGTCCCATTCAGGTGTTACAGTTCTGGATAAGTCACTGCGGGGAGCTGTGCCTGCTCAGCACAGCCACTCGGAGCCTGTTCCTGGTTCCTGCCAGCTCCACCACATCAAGTGGGTGTTCAGCCAAGATGGCCTGGTGATGAGGCCTCACCACAGCAGACTGAGGGCTGGTCCTGTAGAGCAGCTTGTCTTCCTCAAATGCAATAGAGTGAAGTTTGCCTGACCATCAGGCAGTGGTTGTGTGGCTCTTCAATAAATGAAATTCTGTTCTGACAGTAGTGTCACCCATGTCTGACTGCTTCCTGTTAATTGTAGTGTAGTATTGGGTGACTTGCAGGGGGAATCGCATCTCAGGTAGCATACCCCTCCTGACTTCCAGAAATGGAACTCAACTCAGTGGAATTCTGTCTGATCTCTCTGTACTTGAAATTCCATCAAACCACCTTGACAGGCAACATCGTAATATGTGGGTTTACTGTCCTCTGAACCCCTTGTGGTTGAAGGAGGTCCAAAGCCCTTGGCTCCTGGTTGTCTTTTTGCCACACCTTCTCACCTACCCTTCCTATTGAATGTTAGCACACCCCTCCTGTGTTCCAGAAATTGAAGAACACTCAGAGGGACCCTATCTGATTGTTTGGTAGTGGGAATGCTGTCAAGCCACCTGGACAGGGGAGGTAACATCATAATATATGGGATTACTGTCCTCTGCACCTCTCTGTACTGATGGTTGAAGGAGGTCCAAGCCCTTGGCTCCTGCTTGTCTTTGCCTCCCCTGCTCATCCACCCTTCCTATTGAATCATAGTACACCCCTCCTGTATTTATGAAATGGCAAGGTACTTGTTTGTGTTGTTAATCTGACCATGACTCCTGCAATGGGTGGATTGCCATTGTCTCACCCATGCTCTGCCTCAGCCCTGGTGATCCATATAGTGCAACCGTATCTGGGCCCGCCTCATCATTGTTGTCAACCCTTCCTATTGTGTCGTTTTGAATCTTATCATATTGCATTGTGTCAAATATTGAATCATATCATGGGTGGTGTGGCACCCCCCCCACCTCTGGTCCACACTACAGTTATCCCACAGTTTCAGGGAAACTGGAGGCGTGTCTGAGCTATGCCACTGGGCTCATTGGCTCCCCCCTGTCTCCAGTGCACACTACAGGTCAGTGGATCATTCCGTTCAGACCAGAGGTGTGTCTCTGAGTGGCACAACTCGTATGTTGGCCAGGCATCACTGAATACTGTGTGTCATTTTCACCACCTACGTGCTGCTTGCTTGACATGCAGAGCGTTGTCTCATGTCCAGGATATAAGAACATAAGAACAGCCCGCTGGATCAGGCCATAGGCCCATCTAGTCCAGCCTCCTGTATCTCACAGCGGCCCACCAAATGCCCCAGGCAGCACACCAGATAACAAGAGACCTGCATCCTGGTGCCCTCCCTTGCATATGGCATTCTGACATAGCCCATTTCTGAAATCAGGAGATTGCACATACACGTACACACACATATACATAGGGCTTATAACCCATAATGAATTTTTCCTCCAAAAATTAGTCCAATCCCCTTTTAAAGGCATCTAGGCCAGATGCCATCACCACATCCTGTGGCAAGGAGTTCCACAGACCAATCACACGCTGGGTAAATAAACACTTTCCTTTGTCTGTCCCAACTCTCCCAACACTCAATTTTAGTGGATGTCCCCTAGTTCTGGGGTTATGTGAGAGTCTAAAGAGCATCTCTCTATCCACTCTATCCTTCCAGTGCATAATTTTGTATGTCACAATCATGTCCACCCTCAGGCGCCTCTTTTCTAGGCTGAAGAGGCCCAATCGCCATAGCTTTTCCTCATAAGGTGCCCCAGCCCAGTAATCATCTTAGGGCTCAATCCTATCCAATTTTCCAGTGCTAGGTGCAGTTGTGCCAGTGGAGTGTACGTTGCATCCTGTGGTCAAAGGGCAGTCACTAGGGCCTTCTTAAGGAATGAGAGCATGTGTTCCCTTACCAAGGGGCTGCATTGTGGCTACACTGGAGCTGGAAAGATGGATAGGAATGGGCCCTTAGTCGCTCTCTTTTGCACCTTTTCCATTTCCACTATGTCCTTTTTGAGATGTGGCGACCTGAACTGGACACAATACTCCAGGTGTGGCCTTACCATCGATTTGTACAATGGCATTATAATATTAGCCGTTTTGTTCTCAATACCTTTTCTAGTGATCCCAAGCATAGAATTGGCCTTCTTCACTGCCACTGCACATTGGGTCGACACTTTCATCGAGCTGTCCACCACCACTGCAAGATCTCTCATCTGTCACAGACAGCTCAGAACCCATCAGCCTATATGTGAAGTTTTTATTTTTTTGCCCCAATGTACATTACTTTACACTTACTTACATTGAAATGCATCTGCCATTTTTGCTGCCGGTACTCCCAGTTCAGAGAGATCCTTCTGGACATCCTCACAATTGCTTCTGGTCTTCACCACTCGGAAAAGTTTGCTGTCATCTGCAAACTTAGCCACCTCGCTACTCACCCCTTTCTCCAGGTCATTTATGAACAGGTTGAAAAGCACCGGTTCCAGGACAGATCCTTGGAGCACACCACTTTTCACCTCTCTCCATTATGAAAATTGTCCATTGACACCAACTCTCTGTTTCCTGGTCTTCAACCAGTTCCCAGTCCATGAGAGGACCTGCCCTCTAATTCCCTGACTGTGGAGTTTTTTCAGTAGCCTTTGGTGAGGGACTGTGTCGAATGCCTTCTGAAAATCCAGATATCTAATGTCCACAAGTTCTCGCACATCCACATGCCTTTTGACCTTTTCAAAGAGTTTTAAAAGGTTCGTGAGGCAAGACTTACCCTTACAGAAGCCATGCTGACTCTCCCTCAGCAAGGCTTGTTCATCAGGATCCTGTCAGGTTGTCACTGGACACCTGAATAGTGGGAACTTTAGCCCTCCCATCTCAGAGGAGAGAACACCCCTTCTTTCTTCCAGAAACCAGGTGGCCTGTACATTAGGCGCTCCACCAGCAACATGCTGTCTGTCTCCCGCAATTCTCATGAAGCTTCCCTTCTGGCCTGTCTGATGTTTCCCTGTGGGTCCCTGCTAGTCAGCATCGTCCCACCCTTGGTGGTGAGATATTGATGTTGTTGTTTTTTTTTGGGGGGGGGGGAGGAGTTGTTGTTCCCTTGCAGTAGGCTGGCACTTCTCCTACCTCCTGCCTCTACCTTCAGAAGCAATGGGCAACCTGTAGTGTGAACCTGGAGCTGGTGCCCAGCATCCACCCACAGTGACATACGCTGCTGTGTCAGCCCCGCTTGTCCTGGGCCCACCACAGTTTGGAGTAGATCATGAATGTCAAAAACCTCCACTATGACTTGTTGGTGGTAGAGTGGCCTGGGATCCCTGCCCACTCCTCCTCTCTTGCTACTATACATATCAAAGTACACCCCTCCTGTCTTCTGGACCTGACAGCAGGTGGCAGGCAGGTAAGGAAGCAAGTGCCCTCCCTTGTGCTGCTGCTGATTGTGGGGGTGGAGGAGAGGGTGAAGCAACCTTCTGACACCTCCAGTTCACAGTACAGGTCAGGTGTGTCTCTGATGAACAGCACAACACACGCTGGCCAGGCAGCTCTGAGTACATGGAGTCATGAGGCCTCAGACTGAGATGCGTCATTCCTCACTGCCTGCGTACTGCTTGTTTGACGTTAGGAGGATTCTCCCATGTCCAGGCTGTTTTGCAGCTGTTGTTGTGGGACAGCAGGTTGGATAGTGGGTACTTTGCCACTGCCCCCCAACACCCCAGTTCTTTTAGAAACATGCCTGGAAAGTAACTGTGTGTCTGAGCAGCATGTCTCTGTCTCCCCAGCACCTCTGGATTCAGGCTGTCTGTGCTGTGGCTAAGCTGTGAAGGCCTTACCTGCAGAATGGCCTTATGCGAGCTGCTGCAGAGCTGCTCTGGACTTTTTCTTGCTTGCTCAGCTTTCGATGTCCCTGCCCTGTGCCCTCCTGCCTGAGCTGGGATGCACCCTTGCTCCCTGCCATGCCCGTGAAGTGAAGGAGGGGTTCCTTCATCACAGCCAGGGTGGGACACGTCACAGCCAGGGGAGGGAGGGGTCGGTGCGTTCTACACTGCTGCCGGACATTGGGATGGGTGGGGATGGCGGGAAACTGTTGAAAGGGAACCCTGAAGCACACACAGAGCTTGGCAGCAACCCTGTTTTCTTCCACAGAGCTGCGGTGGGCTTTTAAAAGGTGCGACTCAACTTGAGTCCTTTGAAGTTGCAAATGGGCGATTTGGCAAGTGCCCGTTATGACTCATTTTTGAGTCAAATTGGGGGGGGGGATCATGACTCAACTCAAGTCGGATTTGCCCTTGAGTGGCACTTGATGTGCTTTATAGGCCAAGACCAGCATCTTAAATTGGGATTGATTGGAAACAACCAGTGCAACCAGTGCAGTTATTGAAGCAGCAGTCCAACAGAGTTAAACTGCCTAACTCCAGTAACTACTTGAGCTGCTGCATTCTGCACTAATTGCAGAACTGTCTTAAGGGCAGCCCCATGTAGAGGGTGTTAGTTATCCAGTCTTGAAGTCACTAAGGCATGGACTACCATGGTCAGGTCTGAACAACTCAAGTATGGCTACAGCTGGTGCACCAGTTGAAGCTGGACCAATGCACTCTTGGCCACTGCTGCCACCTAGTTCTTTAGAGATTGCTGTGAATCCAGGAGCATTCCTAAACTGCACATCTGATCCTGGAGGAAAAGTGTGACCCCATTCAGAGTGGACAGTACCTGAATCAAGGATTTTCTCATGAGGCCGACCTCTCTCTTTTCTGGATTCAACCTCAAGGCCCTCATCCAACTGCCTCCTGACAGAGGTCAAGGATTTCCGCAGCCTCTTGGAATGACACAGCAAGGATAGAGCTGGATGTCATCCACATATTGGTGACACCTCACTCTAAATCCCAGAGTCATTTCCCCCAGCAGTTTCATGTAGATGTTAAAGCAAGTATGTATTTTATTATAGTTATCAACAGATACTACCTGTACATCACCAGGTTTATCTCATGGCTGGTTGGGTCCAGAGCCTGCTTTGCTGAATTCTCTGTACTGCCGTATCAGTTGGTTCCATCATTACCTGCCTTCTGATGTTGACACTATTATTTCAGTGTACTTTTTGCCTTGACAGTAATAGACTAATCCTTTTGGCAGGACTGCTAAGTTGAAGTTTGCTGATTAGTGTTCTACTGGTAATGAAGATATACCCATATTTGTTAATCTGATAAAAGACCATTTATTGTTAGCAACCTTGGGGCTCTGCATGGATAGAATGGTGGGATAAAATGCTTCATTAATAACCACCCTCTGCTACTGCAGACAACAGCAAGCTACAAGGCCTCCAGTACAGCATATAGTCAGCCAGGAAAGGTCAAAGGCCCCTGCTGGTTATATCTGCTAGCCAACAGGCAGGCTGTTCCATATCTAACTGAAGCTTGAACTATAGGGTAACCAAACAAAAACAGTACATGTGTTGCCTGGAGAGTGGTGAAGGTGCTAGTGCCAAATGTTTCTAGTCAAACAAAAGCAGCCATTGCTATGGCAATTACCGTACTGGGGGGTGGAAAATTTTTCTCTGTGTTCAAAATAATAGTAGATTCAGCCCCGCAAGTCAGCTGGAGGCTCTTTGCAAATGGAAGATAATCTATACTGAGGATCAAAGTTACTGGGCATAATAGTGAAACTTGCTTGCAGGATGGGCCCAGCTCATCTATAAAGGTGAATGGTGGAATGGGGCAGATTTCTTCACTCCCCAATTGGATGTTGACAGTTACATTCTGCAATTGGGGTGTAAAGAAATTGCAACATGTAACTGCCAACATCCAAGAGCCTGCACTGTTTTCCATGATTACATAACTTCATTGGTATGAAGTAAAAAGGGTTCTTTGCACAAAAAGGGTTCTGACCCTTTGCACAAATATGCATCCAAAATTGGCATCCACCACCCAGGATAATCTATGTAATTTGCTAGCAGAATGGCAGTTTTCTTGCTTTGGAATAATGTTTTATTTGCAGTATTTTCCTAATAGCTCCTAGTACTGAATGTGTCCTTGAGCTAAAACAAATGCCAATCTAGTCAACAGCCCTCTTGCGGAACATCTCATCAAGGTGGAAACATATCACCATCCAGGACTACAGCTAATAGGCCAGAATTCCTAGATTTTTTAAGGCTGCAATCCTAACTACACTTTCCTGAGAGTAAGCCTCATTGAACAAAATAGGACTTACTTCTGAGTAGACCTGGTTAGGATTGTGCCATTAGTTGCATAAATGAGACAAGAATGTAAAGTGCTGTTTGAAGATTCTGGGGTCCACCCAGTAGAGGTGGTAAAAAAAAAAGTTGAAGAAAAGGCACATCAATCATTCCTTTTGTTAACTGGAAGTGGAATTATTCAAAGTGCAAACTATAATCACAGTAGCATTTCCTGGGCACAGAGAAAATAGGCACTTTTAAGTACAGTATACACATTCTCCTAGTGAGAGAGAGAAAAAGTGGATCATACTCTGGTTTCTCTTCAGATCGTATAAATCTTTCGCCTTTTACAATGTACACTGAGAAAGGCAGATAAGATCTAAAACCCGCTGTCAGAAGGTGAAAGCAAACATTGTATTCATCAGAAGAAACCATTAAAAAAACTGTTAGTATTTTGAGGTTGCAGGAGCTATAAACCTGAGGCAATTCCAAAAGGGAAGATGGGCAAGAAAGCATTTTGACATGTGTCATTTATTTACTACACAATTATCATCATGAACAGTTTTCTTTACATGGAAAATGATAGCAGGCCAGCTCTTTTGCCAAAATTAAAATCACACCAAGGGAGAGAACATGTGTTCACATAGTTTCACTTGCTTTACCCTTACTATCCACTCACACCTTTATCTCAGACTAATGAGTAAGCTTCAACCATATCAAACAAATAACATACACTCCAATTCAAAATTGAGCAGAGATGCTACTTTTCACTTGTTTCTAGTGACAAATATTTTATTCTGGAGTAGCTTAATAGTTGGTGCTGGCATTACAGAAGCTGGCTAACCATTGCTGAAAATAATTCCTTTTATTTTTTGAACACAGAGATTGCAAAGTTGCTCAAGTAGGAAAGCTCTCAGGGGGTATGCATGAACAGGTGCTTGAAATGTGTCATCTTTTGCCCCCATGGACATCACAAAGTCCTCCTAAAAGGGTGTCAATATGCATCTCCTCTTTTGAGGGTTGTGATTTTTGATAAAATTTATCACTGTAATATTTATTCATGAAAGCTTATTCAAGAAGAATATGAACCATATTCAACTATGAAGTCAAACAGTTTATGTTTTGAGAGGTAAAGATGTGAGGAAGACCCACTAGAAGACAGGAGAGAAAGAAGGCAAAGGATGGAGGGTAGGAATAATTAAAAATACAACGCTCTCCTAGCAAACATTCAGTAAAAACAGCTTGTCAATTCTGTGAACTTTAAGCAAATTCACAAAGCAACTCACTGTCCAACTCAACAACCTGGAGTTTCCTTTATTATATCATCACCCTAGACTATTTTTTTTTATTTTTTTTATTGTTAAATATACCTCTGCAGGGCACAATCACATACAATCAATACGATTGGTAAATTACATGAGCTCTATCCCAAGCATATATGCACCAAAATGTCAAAAAAGTTATTAAAAAAAATGAACTCCACCCAAAAAGGTGATAATGACTTAAGAATGTCTCGGGGAGACTGGTACAATCCTAAAAAGACCAAAGCAAACTTGGCTTAAACCCCTCCTCCCCACATACACAACCATAAAGAATGCACACAGGTATAGAGAAATCCCACAACTGGAAATGTCCAAGGGACTTTTGCAAAGAGAGAGGGTGGCAGGATCGATGAACAAAAACAAAGAGCAAAATTTAAATCATTAACTGCCAGTCCTTGAAAACTTACAAAGATGCCACCATGCTGCTGCTAAGGTCGCCTTCAAGGAAAGAGGTCCATAGTTAGCAAAGAGGCTGCTTACATAGCAAGCAGAGACTGAAAGGCAATTGTAAACTCACAACAGGCAGCAGAGTATCACTTTATGGGCTTCTGCCTCTACTGAGACTATAAAGGTTGTGGGCAATACTGGTTGTACTACCAGGGGGCTGCCTGTCTTGCTCTCCACCCCGACATTCTATGTAATTCTAAGTTTAGAAGGAACTCCCTTATGCAGATCCAGTTGTAGGTTTCTGATCCAGTTACACAACCTGGTTTTGGATGCCAAAGACTTGTGAGTATTGTCTGTCACAACAAACTAACATTAACAACAAAAGGGCACAGAGGTGATCATCTTATGCACATCCCATGCATTTCAATGGGGCCTATGCAGGATATACTCCCACTTAACATTGTGCCCAAAGTCACTTTAACATACACAGAAGCAAACAAATTTTGTTTATAGCAAACACTAAATACTCCACAGGATTTTGTTTTTCATAAAAGATATGTACTGCATACATGTAACATCAGCATATCTAATACTTTTAGCTTTCAGAAAGAGACTGCATTAACTCAAATTACATTTTTTTCTTTTGGGAGGGAATGCAAACTGCAGTATTTTCAACCCCCAAATTAGACATTTTTGGATGTAAAAAAAATCAGGCAGCCATAAATTTGTAACCTGTTGAGACATGGGTGACTAACTGTTAGATATCAGAACAAAAGCTGTCTTGTCATCAAATGTTACTGGCTACAACTGAACTCTTTCAGATACCACAATGAAAGACAAGTGTTCATTTTTCTCATAACCACACCCAAATTGTGGCTGTTCATCAGATAAATCAAAATACAGTTATTTTAGCCATAATATTTCAATAAAAAACTGAGAGGCCACTGCAATATCCAAACAATGTATATTATAAATTATAGGAACCCCTTCTCAGCTATTAAAGAAAGGAGAGCCAATCTTCCTCTTAAGTGTTGCTTTGGGATCTCATTGATATGACCCTGCTGAACTACACTTTTCTAAAGAACCAAAGCCTCCATGTGCCGAGTCTGTGAAACAGGGATGCATCTGAGACTGGTTGGTGATATAGGAACATATGTATTCTCTTGCAATTTTCATCAATTGAGGCAATTGAATTTTACAAAGTATATAGTTAAAAGTAGAACTGGAGTGTAGTTACAGAACTGGAGATTTTTAAAAGCTTTCTTTGCAGTATTTGCCACTTTATTGGGGGAGAGAGAATATGGGTAGTTCTGTACCAGCATCTTTTTGATGTGACATTTTGATGCTATTTTTGAAGCTAATCAGTGTGGAGCTTGGATCATAATATAAAGCCAAACAAATGACATCAGCCACCTAATGCAACTATCTAAAAATTCTCACTCATGGTAATTACTAATTTCAGCTTTGTCCTTTGCAAGACACTTTATGTGAGAAAACACTGGGACTTGTGATAAGGTTTATCAGATTGCAATCTGGAGGTTCTGCTTGCCCTTTTGAAACTTTAAAGGCAGATGGGAAATATGCAGTTGCTGAGCTTCCCACCCAGCCCCTCAATTCTTACATTTGTTCACCATTTACCCCTGGCTTGATAAAAAGGTCAAACTGCTTGCCACAATAGACAAGCAGGTAAAGCAGGTGTGGGGAGGAGAAGAAAATCAGGATGGGAGGCACAGTAACTGCATACTCTCTTCCTGCTTCCAGAACGTTAAAATAAACAGGTAGGATTTCAAGATCACAATTTGGTCACCCTAGTTCTGGAAAATAAAGGCACCTTGATAGAAAGTTATACAAACTTGTAGTCCATAGTGTAGTTCATGATGAAGACACTGCTGAAATTAGAGAGAATAAATGGAGAGTGACTAGCCTAGGGCTATTTTAAAGAGGACCATGTTTTTAAAGTTCATAGAACTATGAAATGGAGTGCTTTTGATTACCCATTGCCATATGATGGTTTCATTTTTATTTACGAACTGCTCGTGAGGCTTTGACATAACTTCAAACAGATAGAAAATTGGGTTTAGTGTCATATTTGCACGTCACAACCCAATACGCATCCTGCAGCCAGGTAACATAGTTTAGTAGGTGGCATGTATAGTGTGTTTGCATATATTTGCTTCTGCAGTCTCATTATATCTGACGCTACTTCTATTCAAAGTGTCCTTTTCCAGCCTCTTTAAAGCTTTTTTACATTTACTTTTACAAGAGTTTAACAGAAAATTCCAATCAGAAATAATCTAAGTAAACAATCTTTAACACAACTATTTTGATAAGCCCTTTCTCTGCTGATCTGAAATGTACTATAAGAGTGTTCAAGCATCAGTCTTTCTTTAAAGATGTAATTAGCTGTAAACTCAATGATGCTTGAATACACCCCTTCTGAAACATGCTAATAATTCACCATTATGAAATATATTTTTGTAAGGCTTGACAGTCATGAGCTTTTGCACATTTCTACCGGTGCTGAGAATTGAAAACATAAAATATTACCAAGAAACTGAATCCAAACTGGCTAATTCAGTGAAATGAAAAAACAACTAAAAAACCCCAAACAAACCAAGAGTAAAGCACAAGTCTTTGGCTTTCCTTGAAAGAAAAAAGGGTAAATTCTATATTTATACAGACCCCTTCATTTGCCTACCAGTAGGGGCAATACCACATTTGTGCATCACTGAGTAATAACACCATTAGAAAAGGCAACTTCACAGAAGTTATTGGCTAAGCAAATTCATTTGAATGCTCTGTTTTGAGGCAGCAAGCTGTCAACTGGTGCATGATCAGGGAGGGCAAGAGGCATGTCAAGGGAGAAGTGATAAGGTGAGAAGCAGAAGAAGCTAAAACAGCAGAGTCAAAAAGGCTACTGCACATCCTTATTAGACAAGAGCATTAATCTGAAATAGTAAGAACAAGACACTTAAATTATTCAAGCGCAATGGAAATTGCAATTCTATATATACCAGGTCTGTTACTTGTAATTTTATCCTAAAATCTGGGCTCTCAGATGAATTTATGTGTAATCCTTCATACTACTTGCCTGGGATTAAATTTTGTTCTTAAACAGGAAGTGTTTAAGTGAGCACACATTAGTAAGACAACTTTAGGATATCTTAGTACCTAAATATCAGGGGCAATGTATTGATATAGCTCAGTGAGCTCTAGCAATGGTTATAGTTAATGGGGATTTAAAAAAGAGATAACTTCATGTTATCAACATTGCGGGTAACCTATGAAACCGCTTACTAGTCAGAAGTTTTATTCCAAACTTCTCAGAAGAAGAAAAAAATCTGTGCCTGTTACCCAAACACAGCAATAAATGAAGGGTAGAGAATGTTGTAAGGCTTCATTAATGAACATGACACAGACATGTATATGCACATGACTGTTGCCCTCTTTCCTAATTCTTAGAAGGCAAAGATTTTTGGACATCCAGAGTCCAAAGGGACAGGACCTGAAGCTGACCTCAAGGCAAACAGAGTCCAAATCCCATGGATGGCTTTAAAAGACAGAGATACTACTGTCATTCTAGAACAACCTGGAATAAGCAGAACACTACAGCATTACCAATTCCTCTTCTTGGAACGCTAGTAAATTTCACCTACACAATTCTCAAAAGCTTAAAGCCATTTCCAAGTTCCCTGTATGCTCAATCTTTCTTTGATTAAACTTCACAGACGATTGAGGGAAGGCGAGATATACTAAGCCAAGATCAATGTGGTTTGCAGAGATTAAATGAGACTATTTACTCTTGCAAACAGGACATTAACCTGGAAAGGCTTATCATAACAAGGACATCATGCACGTAGTACAGCACCAGGAAAGGTAATGGGACAAATATTAAGCGATCTTTACATGCTTTGAGAGATGAGATGATTTGAGAAATTTTTACTATAAGTTTCTCTCCTCTGTCAGAAGACTTCCAGTATAGAAAATTAATCTGCTTTGCTTTTTTCACAGAAAGTCAATTTTGCCAATTCTCCAAATCTAACCCTCCAATTGGAAGAGAATGCCTTAAAAAAACTACATAATTTCTACAATAAGACTTAACAGTTGTTTCTTTCAGGAAAAGGTGAGATTTATAGTCTCTACTTGCTCCTTTAAGATCAGGAATAATGCACCTAGTTCAATAAAAAGAGTTTCTATGTTGGGAGAAATGACAAGGTAAGAGTATATACAAGCAATGTTAGACTGTTGCTTGATTGCTCATTTTTTCCCCCCAGTACTTTGCTCTGTTTTCCTCACCAGGAAATGTGGGAAAGTGTGAAGGTTCTTTCAAGTACGTAATTCTCGAAGAAGTATTTCTACCCAGACCTCAGAAAAAAAGGTAGGGTGAAGAAAGGGAAAGGAATCAAGGCGTTAGAGAGGAACGTGATCTTGCGAATAAAGAAAGGTTGACTACTTCAACATTTCTTGTGCTATAAAATTCAAGTAAGGTGATAAAGTGGTGTGTGAATTAAAGAGAAGTAGAAGAGATCAGAGTTTAAATACTTTTGGATATTATATATATATATTTGTTCAGTGCCTCTACCTCCCAGATGTTTGATAACAGCTGCACTCATGTGAAAAAATTCTTAAAACATACCCAATATATATACAGATATAACTACATATATATGTGTATATATACATACATAGATATATATATATATATATATATATAAATTTTTATTTAAATAAAAAATGAAAGCTCGAATCCCAAGCCAATACGTGTATCAAATTTTTGGCCAGTCAGGTCTGTAGGGCATAATCAAATTCAATGTGAAATAGTATATTAATGCGGTGCCTTGACTGGGCAAATTAAATAATCTCTACTCAAAAAGAGTCTTCTGCTTTGACTCTCCTACTGGTAGGCAACAGAGAAACTGTATCCCCCTATTTTGTTTTTTTAAATAGCAAGACAGATGCAAAGCTTTTGCTGACTGTTGTTATGACTTCAACAAGGGGTTTAGGGAAAAAAATATATTAATAAACTTCTGCTTTTACCTAACCAAAGCAATGCTGCAATTTATTACATAGCCAGTGCTTTCTGAGATTTAGTAGTCTAACGTGAGAGAGAGAGAGAGAGAGAGCGAGAGCGAGAGCGAGAGCGAGAGAGAGCAGTAGGCCTAAGAGATGTCAGGAGCCTTCATAAAGATTTCCATTCAGTTCATCTCAGTCAGTCAATGTAAATATTGGGGAGAGAGGAGGAAGGAAGTCAAAACATGACTAAGACTTCTGTTTGTTTCAATGACCGTCCTAAATGAAATGGCATTTGGCCTTGCCCCCCTTCACATAGGAAGGGTTATTTTATATAGTTTCTGAAGGGCATTGCTTTTGAGATAGAATTGTTGAAAGGAAAAACTGAAAAGTCTTTTCCTCCCTCGGGAGCCAGTCTTTTCCTAACACAAAAGGACGCCTCCAACTTCCAAAGGGATTTGATAAGGCATTGACAAGTAACACTACACTCATTCTTCTCATCTGTTTCCTCAGTAAAGGCCAATTACATCTAAACACAGCTTTGGATGCAAAGAAGGTGCAAGGGGAAGTAAAGATGCCTCTGCTTTCTACTCCACACTTCTCCCTCCAAGGCAGATCTTTAGTATCTCTTAGGTCAATGTACCAGCTCTCCATGCTTTAGGCTACAGTGCATTTCCCCACTGGAGATGCAGCAGACAATGCAGAAGTTCTGCTCTGGAGATGATAAAAGAGCAGGGAGACATTACCACTATCCTCAGCCCTCAAGATCTATTTCCAGATACGTTCACAGATCCAGTTTTGTTCAGTCTGTATACTTGTCCCTGTGGAACAGGAACACTGCCTATTTATTTTGACTGAAGTGCCAGATATGTACATGCTTTTTTTTTTTAAATGGAGAAACTATTTTCACTTTCAGGTCTTTCTGTGTCCTATGAAATCTTGTTATTGTGGAGGTGATAAAAACATTTCACAATCTTGAATTTAAAAGCTATAGTGTTTAGGAAAAGTTGAGGGGCAATAGCAACTTGCATCTATAAGAAGAGCTACTTCAGATAAACTCTGTTGCACATCTTCCAACCAAGCAATTTAGAACTTCCTCCTCTTGTTCCCAATTTTCCTTTCAAACCCACGCAATGTAGTGGTCGGTGAGCTTGTTTTGAAGGAAGGAGCAAAGAGGTCTAGAAGAAAGTATACACTGGGTATGTAATAATACCAAAATAAAAGAAAAAACCTACCTCATTAAGATCATACAATTAATCAAACAGTGTGTGTGTATATATATATATATATAATATCTGTTTCTTTTAAAGCCCTGGCATTCAAGGCATCCAAAGTTATTAAAATAAAGTTCATTCACAGAACAAAAACAAATTTAATCTGAGTTTCTTGCAGATACTGCTAATTTTCATTTTTTTTAATTAAAAAATGTGTTAATGTGAACTATGTGCAGGGTTTGTTTCTAGTAGTGGTGTTGTGCACATTGTCTCAGGATCTGCTGCTGTTGCAGTTCTCGCTCACACACCCCCAACAAAAGTGGAGGGATGCTTTTGTTCCTTCAGGGAGCAGAGACGGGTGTTGGTCCAGTCCTCTGAGCATCCTGGTCACCTCCTCCCACTTCCGTGTCCTCTGACAAGCTCAGAGCTGCAGCTTTGTTTGAGAGGAGACCAATACTTTCTTGGGTTTGGGTTGATCCATTTGGAACATCACTGCTGGACAACGGATGTCAAAAAGGACAGTGAGAATCAAGGGAAGGATGGGGGGATAAAGAAAAACTGAATCAAGTTAACAAAGACATAACTGAAGAGACACACCAAATACGTTTGGCAACAGTGCTCCAAATGGCTTCAATCAATGACAATCTACAGACAGATGGTTGCATATGAAAAGCAACCAGTGGAATATCCCAGCCTGGGATATTGAATATTTAAGATAAATGTTGGGTAAAAAAGACAAATTCATTCAAAACTGTGTTGGATGCATATTAATTCAAGCTTACTATCTCCCAAGATATTTATTTTCCAATGGAGGTTCAGTCATGTGTCACTTAGAGATGTTCTGACCAACGATGGACCACATAAATGACAGTCTGTTATTAGTGTGTTGGTGTTAGAGGCCCCAGAGACCTCTTTAAAGGTCACGCTGGTTGTAATCTAGTCTCTAGTGGCCTCTGCGGCACTCAGAATGAGGGAGAACTTAACCCTGTTGTTAAGTGCCACAAACCTGTAATGTTTAAATCACTTCTAGTAAAGCCTTAGAACAGGGGTTCACAAACTGGTGGGTTGTCACCCACCAACCTGGAAGCATGCATCTCTGGCCCCTTATGGAGCAATGGCAGCAATACAATCCCCCAGAAGGTGTTTTGTTTTTTCAGAAGGTTTTTTTTTTAAACTTACTGTTGTCAGTTCTAGCCTCTGGAGGTGTGGAGAGCCTTGAGGACACCTTCACAGGGCTCTACAAGCCTCCAATTGAGTAAAAATAACTATCTGAAACTACTTCTGGTTGACGGCTCCAGAGCTCCCTGCACTCCCCAGAAGGGCATGACATCTGAAAGCAAAAAAACAAAAAACCTCTTCTGACCGTAGCAGTGGTACAATCCTGGGGATCATGTCGCTGCCATTGCCCTGCCCCCGTAAACACTTAAGTGGTTCCCAACTTCTCCACAGGAGTTGGGAACCACTGCCTTAGAACATATGCCTGTCTTCTGATAGGTCCAAACCTATCAAAAGTAAATCACTATAACAGACATCAAACAATATACCTGAAGCAGGGCAAGAGATTCTGACATGGCTGAAGTTAGAGAACTTCTAAATTTAACCAGAGAATGAGGCTCCAAAAATACAAACTGGGCTTGCTTGGCTTTTTGGAGGCTTTCATGCCTTCTCTGGACATCATTAAAATTATGCAAAACATGCAATATCCAAATCCCAGTGAAGTTTAAATTTTCATGCCTTTAGTTCTTCTGTTATAAATCTAGGGATAGTCCTTTCATTGTAATGGCACATGTTAAAACTTACAATGGTCCACACACATTTTATTGTTGTAAAAGTTAGACTGATAGCAGTGGTTCTCACACGTTTAGCACCGGGTCCCACTTTTTAGAAGGAGACTCTGTCAGAACCCACTAGAAGTGATGACCAGAAGTGACATCATCAAGCAAGAAAATTTTTAGCAATCCTACTCACAGTTACTCAGGAGTAAGTCCCATTTACTATCATTGTATATACATAGTATATACAATAGTATTATACATAGTATATACAATAGTATTATACATAGTATATACATAGTATATATACATGCATATATATACTATATATTCATAGTATATATACATAGTATATACAATAGTATATACATAGTATATACAATATAGATATTGAATATACATAGTAGCTTGTTAAAAGTACAGGTCTGTAACATTTCCCCAAATGCAGTCACATACCATGGTAGCATCAAGTCTCATATATTAAAAATAAAATATTGAAATGAATGGGAACCCACCTGAAATTGGCTTGCGACTCATCTAGTGGGTCCCGACCCACAGTTTGAGAAACACTGACCTACAGTATATACAGTATTGAGTATATTAGGGGTGCTGAATCCAAAAATGGCATCGGTTTTGCTTAATTGTCTCTAGCCATCATGTCTGCTTCCTCATAAGGAAGCTGCTTGAATTGGCATATAAGGTGGCTATGCCATACCCCCAAACTAGAGCCGATCAGGCAAAACTGGTGTTATTTTTGGATTCAGCACCACAAAAATATCCTAAATTCATTCAAACAACCTTGGCAACTTAAAAAAAAATTTCTTTTTGTAGACCTGTGTTATTTGTCCCTGCTGTACACAGGTCTTCAGGGAGGACACTTTTATGTGTTCTGCCACCAATACATGGAAGGTGCTGGTGGCCCAGATTATGAAACTGCCTCCTGTAAACTATGAGGTCAATTCCCTTAATAATTCAATTTCAGAGCTGGCCGAAGACCTTTGTGTTGCACTTGTGTTCTGTTTGTTATTCTGGTGCTGGTTTGATGTAATTTATTTGTTGTCCTGCAGTATGTTTCTGATACTACTGAATTATTGTGCTTTGTCATATTTTTGTGATTTTATTGTTTTAAAATTTTGTGGCATTGTAGTGAGATGCACCTTGAACAAATCTTTAACAAGAGGGGGAAAAGTGTGGGAAAAGAAAATTTAAAATAAAAATAAGCACACATACACAGGTACTCTGATCACTTTACATGTTCCTTGCATGTTAGATCATGCTCTCTATAATTAAAGGACCAGTAAAAAATTGTGTTCTATTACCTGAACGTCAGGGCAAGGTCTTCAGCTGGTACCTTGCTATGCTGTCCATTTTCCGCCTGCTTATTAGCTCCCACTTTGCTTTTTACATCCAGTGAAGATTGGCTCTCCTTGGGAAAGGAAATGCAAAACCTACATTCACTATACACAAAAGGTTTCTGCAAATTTGTATTACAGATGAGGAAATGGCAACTTGTAAAACCAAACTATGTCATACCAAAATCTCATACAAAAGCCATAGGACAAGAGAACATAAGCTGAGAAATATCTGTCCTAGATACTCAATCAGAATACACAGCTTCTCAAAAGCACATGTACCAAGCAGCAGAGACTGAGGTAGTCTGACACCAGTCCGGAAAACCACTGCCCTGTTATAAATGTCATTTGCCATGAAAATGTTTACTGACACTTAACAGTAGGAGTTTTCTATGCGGTATTTCACAGAACGGCCCTATCACTACTCACAAAGCAAAACAAACCACTATATGTGATCAAAGTCAGAATATTTCTCACTCTAGCCTCAGAATTGTGAATGATGAGCAGCGCGATCCTATTGGGTTTAACACCTGTGCTCTTGCCTTACTGCCAGCTCCGGCTGTCATAAAAAGTGCTGAAAGGCACTCTGCTGCTGGTGGTAAGGCCGCAGCGCCTGCACTGAGGTTAGTGCCAGTTGGTGCTGGGGTTCAGTGCTGAGAAGATCTGTTGGGGGAGCTCTGGACAGTGAGTATCATCACCAGTTGGTGGTGAAGCTTTTCAGGGCAGGGGGATGGTGGGGGGAGGGTGGAACTGGGTGGAGGGAGGAAGGGCTGGAGGGAGGTTTAGGCCTGGGAGGGGGTGCAGATAGCAGCAGCCTCTGCTGCTGAATCCTAAAGCACCCTCCCAAGCCCCGGAGACCGACATGGGTCTCCTTGCTTCTGCACCTGCTATTGAGCAGGCGTAGATCTGTGTAAACCCATCTGAGCCAACTGAACTGAAAATGGAGTAAGGGTACTGACATTCTCTTCCCCTGATGAGACCAAGGGCAGCTTCTCTGGCCACACAGGATACAGTGGCAGCCATTTTGGTGCTGCTTTTCCTCTGGGCACTGGGGAAGTTTAGGACTGGGCCCTAAGACAGGTAGCTGCCATCCAGCAGAGCACCTTCCTACAAGGCAGGAAGAAGCACTGCAACTCAGCAAGCAACAGCTGCATCTTCCATGTCTAATTGACCCACCCACAAAGCACTCACCATGCTCAGCTCTCGTGTTCTCTTCCCGATTTCCCTCTCCACCTGGTGCAGCTCCAAGCTCAGCTGTTCACTTGAGATCATTCCAGGCCACTTAGGAGGTGGCAGTGGGGGCTGTGGTTGACCTGCCAAGGTGGGCACCTCCCTCTGCATCAGCAGCCTGTTACTAGCAGCCTAAATGCACAAAGCCAAGCACATACACATCTGAGCACACAATACACACCATGCAGACATGGATATCAGGCCAAAATTTAGGAGTATTGCTTGGTTGCCAAAGTTCACCTTCCTTGTTATCACATGGTATATAAGAAACAGACCCTTATTCTTAGGAATGTTTTACAAACAGGTGAAGGCAATCTCAAGTCAGATATATAATTATGGGGACCTATATCTGTAGATTCTATAACCATGGTTTCACTTATCCATGGATGTGGTGGCCCCCCACATCTCCCTCCCATGTGCATTAACAATGTTTAAGAACTTACCGGGGGAAGTGGGTATATCTTTCTTTAACAGGGCGCTATAAGCAGTTAAGCTTGCAACATGATGCAATCCAGCTCTGAGCAGTGTGAATCCTGTTTTTAAACAAGCTCCAATGCTGAACGGGGAGCGGCAGTTAACCTCTTCACATCTAGCTTCAGAGCTAATTTAATCAAGGGATTCTCTGCTTCAAGCTGGATTGCATCGAGCTGCAAGCTTAACAGTGATATAATCAGGCTCCCTGGCAGTGAATCCTTTGTTTAACCAACACTTGATGCTAGACAAGAAGTGGCAGTTAACCCCTTCTCATATAGCTTCAGAACTACTTTAATCAAGGGATTCATTCTGCTCAGAGCTGGATTGCATTGTACTGTAAGCTTAACTGCTTACAGCACTGTGTTAAAGAAAGATATACACATTTAAGTTAAGTTCTTAAACAGTGGGTGGGGGGGTCATTATCAATACAGGTGTCCTCCTCCATATCTGCGGTTTCTGTATCCACAGGGGTCTGTGGAATGGGGGCACAACTGTACCTCATAAAACATGCAGAACTGTTTTTCCAAAAGGTAGGTCAAACTGTTTAATCTTAGTAACAGAGTTGTTGCTTCTTTAATACTTTTTCATTTCAACGTGTTGTACAAACGGAGATATTTGTAAAATTGCTCTAAGCTGGCTGACAAAGCAAATCCCACTGACTAAGAATCTAAGAAGTATATCAGATCAGCCACGATACCTCCATGAGTCCACAAGAAGAGCATGCAACTCGTTTGTCCCTGGCACCAGATATTCAGAAGTTTACCCCCTCTGAATAAAGAGGTTCCTATTTAGTCATCAAAGCTAAATGACTAACAATCAAATAAACTTATGGTTAATGCCCAATCAGTTAGAAATAAAATGTTCTTTGTTCATTAATTTGTTTTAGAGGAAATGGGAGATGTAACATGTTTTACCTGGTGGATGAAATTAGTGGGTCAATTTTGCTGCAAAACATTTCAGTTGGATATTTGGTTCATCCACCACCTCCAGTTGGAAGCCAGGGTGGGGTGGAGTGAATGTTCTTTGTGACTATCTCCTTGCACATATACTCTGTATAGACAATGTCTGGCCTTTACTACAGTGGACCCTCTGTATCCATGGATTCAGAACCTGCGGATTCCATCATCCGGAGGTTCTGAACCTGTGGTTGAACCCCTTGTCCTGGTTGTGTCGAGGAGGCTGTCTAAGGACCACAGAGGTTACAGCCAGCCTCTGCAGGTCTCAGAAGGGCACAGGAGGTGACCAGAACCTAGTTCTGGCTGTGCCTAGAGGATCCAGGTGGCCCAAATCCACAGATTCAAACATCCATAGATGTCAGTATCCACGGAATTCAGTATTCAGCGGGTTCCAGGATTGGAACCTAGGCAGATAACGAAGGCCACCCTGCATATATATCTAGTGTAGGGTTCTAAGGACAAATTGTGATACCATTCACAGGCGGTGCCCAGTGGATTCCCTAGAACAGATCACAAGTTGCGCTGTCCCTGAGTGTAGCACCTGTAATTTAATCACTGTTAATCTTTTTCACATTCCATACAATGCAGGAAAAATCTCTATCCCTATGTACAATTATTCATATGTAATCTGTTGTCTATCGAAGAACATTCATTTTTCACATGATCTTATTGGCTAGCAAAGACATAGAAAAACACAAGAGAGAAGGATCCTATGTATAGGCCATTTTCTTGCACAGGAGCCATTTTTAAGTGTTGCTAGGGGTGGAAGTGAGAGCTAGGAAAGCCAGGATTTCACCATAGCTAAGACTGGGCAGCACCATACTACAAGCAAAGAAAGTTGTGTCTGTACTTTCTAATCCTAGTCTTTTTTCATATGAAAAAGTTAAGAGTTTAAACATCTAAAATTAGTCCTACCACTGAAAGTCCAAAGCAGGGACTATCATCCCAATTGGGGGGGGGGGGAGCTGAGACAGTGTGGGTTACGACAGCCTGCCCACTACAGGTGTCCCTCCTTACCCGCAGATTTGGGACTCATGGATTTGACTATCCACGGTTTCCAAACCTGCAGGGTGGGTCCAACCTGTACCCTCTGGAGATGTTTCCGTTCCCTCCGGAGGGAGCGGAGGCAGAGCAGTTAACAGCAATGCAGTCCAGTGTTATTTCCTTCTTGCAGGTTGGACTGAAGCAGACAGTGGCTTATGACAGTCCTGCAGTGTAGTGTGCTGCTAAGGTTAGAGACAGGTTGCGGTTGTTTTTAGAGGGCCTCTAAAAAGTCTGAGAACCACTATGCTTGGGATCATTAGGAAGGATATTGCGAACAAAACGGCTAATATTATAATGCCGTTGTACAAATCTATGGTAAGGCCACACCTGGAGTATTGTGTCCAGTTCTGGTCGCCGCATCTCAAAAAAGACATAGTGGAAATGGAAAAGGTGCAAAAGAGAGCGACTAAGATGATTACGGGGCTGGGGCACCTTCCTTATGAGGAAAGGCTAAGGCGTTTGGGCCTCTTCAGCCTAGAAAAGAGACGCCTGAGGGGGGACATGATTGAGACATACAAAATTATGCAGGGGATGGACAGAGTGGATAGGGAGATGCTCTTTACACTCTCACATAACCCCAGAACCAGGGGACATCCACTAAAATTGAGTGTTGGGCGGGTTAGGACAGACAAAAGAAAATATTTCTTTACTCAGCGTGTGGTCAGTCTGTGGAACTCCTTGCCACAGGATGTGGTAATGGCGTCTAGCCTGGACGCCTTTAAAAGGGGATTGGACAAGTTTCTGGAGGAAAAATCCATTACGGGGTACAAACCATGATGTGTATGCGCAACCTCCTGATTTTAGAAATGGGTTATGTCAGAATGCCAGATGCAAGGGAGGGCACCAGGATGCAGGTCTCTTGTTATCTGCTGTGCTCCCTGGGGCATTTGGTGGGCCGCTGTGAGATACAGGAAGCTGGACTAGATGGGCCTATGGCCTGATCCAGTGGGGCTGTTCTTATGTTCTTGTGTGTTCAGACTACTCAAAGGTCAGTGTGAAAAAAATACAGTACTATCACTTAAGTATGTTGTGGCAAAAGTTTGTGTATTGTCTCCAGAATTCTTCAAAATTTCATTATGGTTCTATGTGGTGACACTTTTTTGGTGACACTTTAGAATATCTTTCTTTTAACTCACCAGTATGGATAGTAGGAGATATCTATTGAGAGGAACTGAGTGAGCTCCCTAGCTACCAAGTGTGCTGTCTTTTAAAAAAAAATTCAGAATTTTATGGGAAAGAGGGAAAATTCTTTAAGAATTTTCAGGGAAAGATGGAAGGAACCCAAAATTTAAAAAACAAAAGCCAGCAAGAAATATTCTGTACAGGTTGGCCCTTGGTATCTGCAGTGAAACCATTCTCAGCCTTCCAGAAACTTTTATCAAAACCAGAGATTTGACAAAAAAAACAACCATAAGTGCCTCTGGGAGGCTTTCTGGAGCGTGCAGAGGTCATATACGACCTTTGTGTGCCTCAGAATCTGTCATTAAGGAGAGCCCATCTGTAATATGTTGCTTAAATGTTCAGAAATATTATACCAACAGGGCAATACTATGGCACTCTCACTCAGAAGTAAGTCACACTGTGTTCAACAGGGTTCACTCCTAGCAAATGTGTTTAGGACTGAAGTCTTCATAATGCAAAACATGTAACCATGTTGTTTTGCTGTGCTTTTGCTGTCTGAAATTGGCACAAGAGTAGCATAAATAAGAACATTAGGAGAGCCCCGCTGGATCAGGCCAAAGGCCCAACTAGGCTTCCTGTATCTCAGGCTTCCTGTATCTTAGGAATGCTCCAACATTTAAGAGATTAAAATAGGAACATGACTGAAAGGGCTTATGCAGCATCACATGATATCATGGGGTTGGAGCCTAATATATTAAGTAATCAGAGAAAACAAATTACACTACATATTTAATACTTTGCACGCCCAAGGTGCAGTTCCTAGCAACCCCTATTTAAAATATCTCTGGACTGAGAAAGATTTTGCCAGAGATCCTGACCAATATTGCCTGCTTGCTCACAATCTCTCTTGGGGTAGGTATGAGGACTGGACCTGTGGGCATGCAAATAGGCAGAGGATGTTGCTTGTGCAAGGGCACCTTCTGCATTCTTCTTCCAGGCAGCACAGTGCTGAACCCAGCGAATTTGGTTCTCCATATCCTATGACCCTGAGATAGAGGGAACCTAATCCTTTCCAGTAGACAGGAAATGAGATGTTGCCCAAATGAGGGGGAGGGGGCTGATACAAACCCAAAAAATTTAAAATAAAATTGAAGACATCTCCTGTGTTTTTTGAAGATAGACATTTCTAGTCTAGTAAAGCGTTTCACAGGTTAAGCCCCTGTCAACAGGGGCTTGACACAGGAAATCTATGAGCATCTATGAGCTCATGAGGAAGGGCTGTTATTTCTAAAAGGGAACAAAAAACAAAAGAATGCAGATTAGGTTGCTGAATTTAACAGAAACATTACTCTTTTCCAGCTGACTGGAGGTGATGGGGGGAATCAGTGGAGAAATCCATTGCTTGCATGATGGTGAATCTTATTCATGTGTTGGCAGAAGAAAAGAGATTTCAGATTACATGTCCAATGCACTAGGCTGAAAATCTCATTGAACACAGCAGGACTTACATCTGAGTAAACATGCATGGAATTCTCTCTCTAGTATAACTTTAAGGCAGCAAGATAAATAACACCTATTAAAAATAAATGAATTCAAATCACTGTTCATGAAGTTTGCCTGTAACCTTGGACATGTCACCATTTCCTAGCCTAAATTACCTCCAAGTTATTTTGAAGATAAAATGGGTAAACTACTCTGAAAATGATTTGGGGTGGCCCAAAGTTTACTTTGCACACATACACATTTGTTTTCATCAGTTATTCGTATATTAGTATAGATTGGTGTGAGGACAATATGTCTTGTGCAAAAAATGAAATACAGGGCTTGACACAATGGTAGGACAACAAAGGAGACAGTCTATCAGTGCTGTGGGTATGTTCTGAAATTTACTTTTGAGATGCACACAGCCAGTTCCTGATTTGCTTATATGTACAGTGGCATGGAGGCAGCATGTTTAAGAGTGACTTGCACAAAAAAATGAAGTGTTTACATGCTTTTTACTGCACCTTACTGGGGACAGTGAGGCAGTAATAGTATGTATCACTTGAGGGGGGTCCATGGGTTAATTTAGGGTACAAGAGTACCTTAACTTCAGTTTGTTATTTAGACTTCTCATGCAGCTCAATATCTAATAAGCAAATGGAAACAGTGGGGTGCTACCCATGGAATAGTAGACCATATGAGACATCCTGACTTTGTATCCAACTCAAGGCTTTGTTTTTATGTAAGACATTGTCAACTGTGTATCCAAAATGCATATTAATGCAGCTTGACAAAGCCACATTTGGTATGCATTTGATTTGAAATTAGACTTTTATTGTTAACTGAATGTTAGCAGCCTTGGGTGCCCTTCGAAGAGAAAGGCGGAGTATGTATAAATAAATAAATACATAAAATAAATAAATAATCCATGTTTGTGGAACCTCTTTCTATTTTCAGGGCAAAGGGGCTAAGATGGCACTCCTTCAATCCGGCTGACAACACATTTCTCCATTCAGATGTAATGTCAGGGTTTAGTGCTGTCAAATAAGCACAAAGAAGGCATGTGCCCTCCCACCACCTCCACAGCATTTTCTTCCTCTTTTGTGCACATGAGAGTGAAAGCTTTTGTTTCCTTTGAAAACAAGTCATGTATATTATGTAAAAATTTGGGAAGGGTTTTTCTTCACCAACTAGAGTTGGAACCAATGAGAATATCAAACCTCTATACAATACCCTAAGCTTGTTTCAATTCTAATTTGTTAGAAGCTGCAGTTCCCCAAGTTCATAATGTTAATATAGAACTGTGATTCTTACAGTGCAAGCTGAAGTTCTCACTCTTCATATGTGCAAGAGAGGGGCTGGATTGGGACCCCTAAACACTTGTTAATGTCTGAACCAGACTATTGTTTTCCATGGTTGCTATTCTGCTATTGCTGATGTTATGTTCATATTTCACATCATTACAATTTAAACAGCTTTGGGTCTTAAAAAAAGTATGTAATTATTTTACTAAAATGAGGCTTTGTTTGAATGAATGCATCTTTACAGTCCTGATACTACTGAAGTTTAAAAACAAATACTTTAGAAATATCTGCCTATCACAGCAGCAGGTAAGGAATCACTTAAAAAAATAATCTAGCACCTGAATCATTAGGCATTCAATAATGCATTTTATTATATTAAAAAGCAACAGTTGGGTATTTTTTTGCCCGGCCCACAGGTGTACACATTTGGTCCCTGTTCCATAAATGGCATAAATGTGGTCCCTGGGCACAAATGGCTTAAACCAGCCAATACTCCTCTTCTACAGCTTTAACAAAGGCAAGCATGCAAGAATTAAGCATAATTTCTTCTCTTGTTCCTGAACTTTTATACAAAAATGTCAACAGATCATTCTTGAAAACAGTAATAAATTGCTTCCTGCAACAGTCACTTTTGCCCAAGGCTCCTGCCAAATTTATAAACACCATTGATGTCCCTTTGCCTAAAGTCAGCCATGTCTTCTGAAAATAAAGGATAGAAGTATTTGCCACTGGGAAAATATGAATTACACTTCAGTCCTAAATACACTTACTATGGCACAAGTTCCACTGATTTCAAGAGGCCTTAATTCAACTTTGGATTGCACTGTGAAATTATTTGCAGCCCTCTCCCCTCCCCCCGCAACAGGCAGTCACAACCTCTCTTCAGTTTATTTTGGGAGAGGATATTGCTATTCTAGGATGAAAGTGAACTACAGCTCCTACTACTGTCTATTGTTCCTCTCAGAAGTATAAATTCTAGTTCCAAGAAATCAAATCCATTGTAAGATTTCCAAGATGCATTTTCAATAGATTACAGAACTTATTTTGGCTTGCTGCTGTTTTGGAAGGAAAGGTCAAACAACACAAAATTAAACACACCACAGGAAGACTGCTAACAACCCAATTCTAACTGGGCTGCCTGTGGCACAATACAGTGGTGCCAAAATGGTTACCACTGTATTCTACATGGGCAGAGAGGCAGCTGGAGGTCTCCTTGAGGAAAGTGAATATTTGTTCTCTTACCCAATGTTGAGCCCCAGCAGCTTTTATGGGTCTACTTGGAGCTGCGTCAGCAAAACCACTGGCACAGAACCAAGTAGCCTCATGTAGGGCTTTTAGGGCAGGACAGGGATTAGGATGCAGTGGAGGCCTCCTCTGCCATCCCTGTCCATGTGTCAGCCTTGAACCCCTTTCCTCCCCTGTTTCAAAACAACCCCTCTACACCCCTGTTCCACTCTCCCCCTACCTCCTGGCTTTGGACTTACCCTGCTTGGTGGGCACTGCTCCAACATCGGCAGAGGCCTGCTGGTGCAGGCCTCTCCACTGGTGGCAATGGCCTCTGCACGGTCGCAACGTGCTTTATGGAACACTTTGCAACAGTGTGCATGCCCATTCTGCCAGCAGAAGCAGACATAGGCTTGTCTGTATCATTACTTCAGGAACCCCAAAAATAGAAAACCTATTCACATCAAAGGAAAAATTTATGGGTCCTACACTGACAGAAAAAGTAAGTGCATGCACATGTACAAATGAAATCAATACTATTTTGCAATTTGAAATGTGGGCTTAAAGTTGCAATAATTGGACAGAGAAAGACAACTGTAGAATCAATGGAAACTACCTTTTACCGTCCAGTTACAGCAACTTTTAAGTTCACATTTCAAATTGCAAAATAGTAATGATTCTGAAATGCTCATTTTCATTCTGAAATGCTGTGAAATGATTTGAATACAACTTCAACATAAACAAAGATAAATGTATATTTATAATGTGTTCTTGCTCTCGTTCAATTTCTTCAAGATTTCTTTAGAAAATGATGGAGAACATGTGTACATACCTCCAGTCCTCGCAGTTGTGTCTGCTGGTTAATCTGATGGTTTAGTTGCTGCAATTCAAGTCGTAGCTGTTGTTCCCTCTCAGATGAGGGCAAAGGCTTCCCATGACCAGTCACATCAGGCACAGACACTCTCTCCCTTTTTAGGGACAGGGGATGAATACGAAAAAAGTTTCAGTTCCCACTTTTTTGAATGTCAGAATAACATTCAAAATATGAATAGCATGCACAACTGAGAATAGCAAGGTTTCACACCCTTACCTGTCATTAATGCGTCCCTGAGAAGGTATGTTTTGGTGGGATGAATACGGTGAGCCTCCCCATGCACTGTGTGTTCCATAAGGGTTGTAATCTACAAGGCAATTAGAAAGAAGGCATTACTCATGTCCACCTAATACTGTGTGTAATGTACTGTAACATGCTAACTGGGTTTGTGCATTGGCCCAATATCTTTCTACCTTCTCTACCTTCAATGTCACAAGAGAAAGTCTCACAATATCCAATTGACACATTTCCACCTATGTGTTGCTGGTTGGAGCCCCTGTGTATTCAGGGCACACACTTGTTTAAGAAGCTGACCAATATCATGATTTTAAGCACTTCATGTGGTCCCAAGAAGGGCATATAGCAGGGGTTCCTAAAGTATGCATCTTGACACCTTAGGGTGTTGCTGCGCATTTGCAGAGGCACTGCTGGATACCCCAGGTGGCCCCTCCTATCAGTTCTCCCAGACACCACCATCTTGAATCTTGCAAAATCTCATGAGATCCAAGATGGCAGTGTCTGGCTGAGCTGGGAAGAGGCTGTGGGGGAGCTGTGACCCTGGTAAGTTTGGGAACCACTGACATAGAGCCTGGACAAAATTTATTTAAATTCCAGCATAACCAGTTTTCTGAGATGGAAGACAGTCTGAGGAGAATGCTATAATTAATACAATTTGCTTTAAAGAGTGCAAAATCAACATGAGTTCTGTGTTGTTTTTTAAAAAGGCAGACACAGAGCTCTACAGTTTTAAGCCCTTTTCTCCATGTCAAAAACCAAGGTACTGACACAAATATTACCTTCTCACCCTCTCCCTCTTTCTCCTTGCCCACTGTCAACTTCAACAACATTGCTAAGCAACAGTTTATCATCTTCCTTTCCTGGACTTGACAGAATGGCAAAGAGGACGATGACTGAATCAGTTGTCACAGTGACAGCAGCAGCAGCACCACACCTACCTGCTGACTGATTAGCATTCAAGGAAACTGTCCCACCTGTCCAATGGTATATTGGTATATATAGGCAGCACATTGCATGTTTGGTTTCAAATAATGAGTATACTGACATTTATAACAAGCAGTATAGCCCAACATATTCATTGGTGGGCAACAATCTGCTAGTTCTGTACCTCAATATGTTTTCTAAAACCCTTTGGATTTATCAATGTAAGCACATTTTTTTTTACTTCTATGCTTTGCCCCACAGAGGTCTGTGTGTTCCAAACAGGAAGAGACACTTGGGGAGCAATCCAAACTGCGCCTTGGACTAGCGCAAGTCCTTTGCGTCTGCCCAGGAGGATTGCAAACATGCTGTAAGGCACATCTGCGCCTCCTCAAGAGTCGGCTGGGTCAGCAAAGGGACACAGATATGCCAGATCCTAGCCCTCATTCCCAAGTGGTGCAGAGCGGCTGCAAGCCACTCCACTGTCCTCTGACTTATGCACCCTCCTGAGATGGTGCAAGTCTGAGGAGACCCATTGGGGCTGCAGTGGCTTGCCTGGGGGTAAGGGGAAGAGTTTCCCCTTACCTCCAACTGAGCCACTTTGGGCCACTATCTTGCCTCCTTGCCTGCCTGTTCCAGTACAAGTTGGATTAAGCTATTGGTTACCTACTATTTCATATAGACACAAAGGAGTTCTCAATTTGCCTCTCTGTCCCACCACGTCAGTGTGTAACCTGAGACTTTAACACAATGCACAACTCTAAGTGAATTCAACCTGTAGCTGCTATAGGCGAGGGCTGGGACTCAAGAAACTATCTTAGGTAAGCTCAAGGGCTTTGTGCCAGCCCAGTGAAACAATATTTTACCGTGGAACAACATGGCCCCATGACACATCACAACACTCTTCTAGAATTCCGCTTTTTGAGAAAAAAGATTTGGCAGGTGGTACAGAAGGCTGAAGTTCAAGGAGTGTGTATTCAACTCCGCTTTGGGCGCACAGAACTTCTTGGGCAGTTCTCTGCACTCTGTTTAAAAGGGTACTTTGCTCTCTCAATCTTTGAACATCCTCCATCTTTTTCATTTAAAAAAAATGCACAATCCAAGGAAAAAATTCATATACTAAGGTTAAGATTGCCTTCCACTTCCTGGTTGAAAATAATTCTGCTTGAAATTCTGAAATAATTTCAGTTGCGTGGGGACTGAAATGGCAAGTGAAGGCATCCTCTGGTCTCTCCATCAATCACAGGACTAAGAGTCTCTGGGAGGTTGCACTTCCTGCCTCCCAGGATGAACACCATGCAAAGATCAGCCTGGTTGTTCCTGTAACCTTCTGCTAGAAAACAGAGCAATGGCAGGGAGCTTAGCTTCCCCTCCCTGCCCGAAAAAAACCTATGCTATTACTGCTAGTTGCCTGGAAAAGTGAGTAGAGGCATTGGCCAGAGGATGCAGGAGCTCCAGGGTTGTTTTATAGCTTTCTACTGTAAAATATTGTAGGCATCATTTTGATCAAAAGGCAAAGTATAAATTCAAAAACATTATTTCTGCACAAATCCCAGGTCACTATTAGCAAGGACTAATATGTGCTTAGGGCAGCCCCACTTTCACATTTCAGCCATGTACTGGTAGAAAATTACAGTTCAAGGAAACAGGTTTCCCAAAGAAGCAAGCGTTATACCTGAAATATTGACTGGTTTTGTAGGTGCTCCTTGAACTGTCATGGCTTGCATAGCGCCAGGGTTCTGATACATCGCTTTGGATGTACGTGAAATGGCACCAAACCTTGAAACAGTAGGCCGGTCTCCAAATGGAATAAGATCATCGTCACCCGTCTCTGCTGCTCTCCTCTGCAAATCTAACCGTTGGTCTCGCATCCCCTTGCTATCCACATTCTGGAAAGAAAGAAAAATGAGCAAAGCTCTTTTTCACTCACACTATTCACAGCAGGAATCAAGCTCCTATTTTACAATCAGCAAGGGGAAAGGGGAAATGTCTTTGGATGAAGGGTATTTGCATTAAAATCTTTTTTCAAACATCCAGTCAAATTAATCTTAATAGCATTAAGGGAGTAGGCTCTGCTGTAGGCAGGTTGCAATTGATCTATGCTTAGGGTTCTTTTGAACTTTTGGCAGGGATATTTGCCTTAGTTTTTCGTTTCACGCAGTACAGCATGATATTACAAGATACCCTTCAATTCTGATGTACCAAATTACTGGACAGGTGGAATAAGCACCAAGGTAGTGGTCAATGAGAATACAGTATTCATGTTACCATATCCTGGAGGACTTCAGTTTTATTTAAGACCCCATGGTTTTACCTTACTGGAAGGGTAGTTGGTACAATTGAGTCTGAAATGCTGCCTATAAGGTTATCATATACTATTTCCACCCACTGTTGTCATTAGACCAGTATTTCCTAAACTTCCAACTCATTTTTCTGCATTAAAATCAGAGGCAGACTTCACTCTTACACCCTGAAAGCTTACTTGCATAAGAGTAAGGATTGCCTGCTTTCCAAGGGGGCCAACTTCCTGTGATCCTGCATACATCTCTGTTTTGGTCATGGCTATTCTGAGATAACTGTATTTACTGCATATTTATTCTGAAAATAACCATGTCACCTAATCACACCCACTGCAAAATTTTATATATTAAAGAAACACATAAAATGGACTGGAAGGAGACAAACTTAGAGAACTGAATTAGGACGAACTGCAGGAGGCAGCCTGCTTTGTTGGTGAGTATTTTGGCCTTGTGGAAGCCTTTATTTAATAAATACATGCATATATTTTGTGAAGCATGGTAGTAGTTCTCTTGCAGTGTTATAATTGTGGCATTCTGACACAATTGTTTCTGAATCAGTGGGTGAGACTCTGGCCCCATTAAGACATCACAACCAACAGACATCACAATAGTTTACACCAGGAGTTTTCAAACTTCTCAGTCTCTGGAACCTTTTACGAGGGTCACCCAGAAAGTAATGCACCACATTTTTTCTCAACCTACAGTAATGGTACGAATGCGAAACTTTAGATATACATTATTTGAATTTTCAGGAGTGCGCACACAAATTTTTGGTTTCTTCAGACAGATAGCGTAGCTGCAGCAGTGTTTCGAAATGGCGTCTGTAAGTGATGTACGTTACAAGCAGCGTGTCGTCATTGAATTTCTCACTGCGGAGAAAGAAACTGTTGGGAACATTCACAAACGTTTGTGTACAGTTTATGGAGAATCTGCAGTCGACAGAAGTACGGTTAGTCGCTGGGCACAGAGGGTGAGGCCATTAGAAGGCGGTTCGGCAGAGCTCCAAGATTTGCAGCGTTCGGGGCGGCCATCCACGGCTGTCACACCTGACAAGATGCAGCTTGCTGATGTGCTTATTTGCGAGGACCGACGCATAACGACTAGGCAGTTGGCGCTGAAGCTGTCAATCAGCAAAGGAAGTGTGGATGCAATCATCCGTGCTCTTGATTACTCAAAAGTGTGTGCACGATGGGTTCCGTGCTGTCTTACGGTGGACCACAAATCTCTCAGAAAAAACATTTCTTCTGAGTTGCTGAAACATTTTGAAGATGAGGGGGAAGCGTTCTTGTCCAGGATTGTGACAGGTGATGAAACCTGGGTTCACCATTTTGAGCCCGAAACAAAACGACAGTCGATGGAATGGCGTCATCCTCAATCTCCACAGAAGAAAAAATTCAAAGCAACTGCTTCCGCCAGTAAGGTCATGATCACTGTGTTTTGGGACTGTGAGGGCGTCATACTCATTGATGTGATGCCAAGAGGCAGCACCATTAATTCTGAAGCTTATGTGAAGACATTAAGCAAACTCAAGAAGCGCTTCCAGCGACTTCGGCGCCATAACAACCCAGGTGAATGTTTGATTCAACATGATAACGCTCGGCCTCACACAAGTTTGAGGACTTCGGAACACATCACTAAACAGGGTTGGACTGTGTTACCCCATCCACCCTACAGCCCTGACCTAGCTCCCTCAGACTTCCACTTGTTTGGGCCATTAAAGGATGCCATTCGTGGAAGACATTTTGAGGATGACGAAGAGGTGATTCGCACAGTGCAGAAATGGCTTCGTGACCAGAACAAGGAGTGGTACCGACAGGGCATACATGCCCTTGTGTCTTGCTGGAGGAAGGCCATAGAACTGGATGGAGATTACATGGAAAAATAGGGAGTGTAGAAGAAACATCATTCTTGTGTGTAAGTTTCATTGTGTTCAATAAATAATTGTTGAAGAAAAAAAATGTGGTGCATTACTTTCTGGGCGACCCTCGTACATTCCTAAAAGGAGTCTCAGAGGAGCCCTGCTGGTGTGTGCACATTGTCTTGGGGAGCCCCAGAGCACTTGTACATATGCAGAGTGGCACACTGTTGAGCCCAACACTGGTCAAGAGCTGGCAGAAGGGGAACAAGGAAGGAGAATCACAAACAGGGTGGGTGGGAGGATGAACATGCAAGTTGAGCAGGGAGCAGAAGACGGCCATTCAAGGTGCACTCGTGGAGCCTCTGAAGGGGTCTCTGAGAGCCCCAGGGCTGCTAGGAACACATTTTTAAAAATCCTAGTTTACAACATTGCTTAGAACCCAAGTCATATTCTAAGCTTCCAAGTATAAAGTAAGCAAACCACGTTTTAGAGCTTGTCTGCTTCCACTTTCTATTTAGTGTTATGTGTTCACTTCTATCTCCATGGTGCCTCTGGAGGCAAAGCATTTGTTGCAACTATGTTTCCAATTCTGGTTTGCAATCAAAAATAAACTTTTAACTTAGACATGATGCAAAACCATAGCTAATCTAAAGCTTCCTTCCCTGTAACATGTCCTTCTGTGGATGAAGTGCCTGATAATTAGGAAACAAAGGACACCTCAAGTGTGCTACAATGCCAGCAGTAATCCTTAAGCCTCTTATCAAAAGTTGCTATGTCAGGAACAGGGATTCTCAGTATGCTAAAGCCACTGTCCTTCTGGAGATTTACAGAACTAACAAGCCACTGTCTTTAGCACTGTTTGGTCTTGCTTTTAAGCTTACCACCATCTCCACAGTCCCTGCTGCCACAATGTCTTTGGGTTTTGCATCTTTGGTTCCAATATAGGAGCCAATGGTGTCACAGGACCAGGGAGAGTATTGGCTGTAGTCATTTCCTTTGTATTTGCCTGCTACCTTGAGATCTTCATCCATGTACTGCACAAAAACAAAGCCTATGTGAGTAAATGAAGAAAAGGAAGCATATCCTAGCATCTAATTACAGTACACAGAAAGCACTAAGATGAATAGAAAAAAAGAAAAAATGTAAACCCTGCCAGATGCATCAAAGAAACTAAAAATGTTTTGTATTTGAATTGCTGCTCAGACAGTTTTAAATATTTTCCAGATATGCCAGCATGCATACAGATATATTTCAACATGGGGATGGATTCAAACAAACAGGCCGTCATGCATATTTTGAAATGGTGTCACCACACCTACAAGAATTGTACCCTGTGCCTTTATCAAATGTATGAATTGGTTCTGAAATGGCATTTGAGACAAACTGGATAGCTTGAAAAGCGCTTAACAGTATCTCAAAATGATGTTCCAATCTGGCTATAAGTAATATCACTCAAATACATTTGCATAACATGCAAATAGCTGTACCAACAGATCTAATATTTTTCCAGTAGTTAATGGAGACATTAGGTATGGCTATTAATACAGATACAAGTACAACCTAATTATTAGTGGATTTTTCACCTGTGGTTTTATCTCAATAGGAATGAGGTTGGTCCTTTAAATTAAAAGATAAATGTCTCTCTAGGTAATTGATAATGGCTTAAAATACCATGGTAATGTGGCAGCCAGGCAATCTCTTTCTCTCTCCCCCTCTCTCTGACTTAGAACAGTTTCATTTCAGCTGGGAGGCAGACACCTCCATTCCCCCTGGAACACACTTTCGAAGGAATGCAAGACAATTTGAAAGTGATTATCACTTTGCATTCTTTCACTGCCCCAGGGGGAAGGGAGGGGTCTGCCTCCCAGCTGAAAGGAAGCTGTTCTAAGCCTGCCTGCCCTGTCACCATGGTAAGCAGGTTATTTTTAAATTGTTGCCTAAAGGGTTTTTAAATTGTTTTTGTTTAATGTGGAAATCAGCATCCACAGAGGTTCACAGAACATAACCCTCCTGGATGCCAAAACTCATTACTCCAACATCTCTAGATTAAATGAGTGTCTCCCAGTCTAAATCTAAAATGTCTTAAATTATGTCACTTGTAACCAGCCACTTCTGCCTGGCAATAATTTTTAAAGCAGAACTGTCCCTCACAAAGAAGCAGCTGCCTTGTGAAGAGGAGGAGAAAGCCAGCAAGGTAAGAACCACCACCACCCCTACCTGCTTTTATTTTTAAAGCTGAACTGTGTTCTTAACTGAACGTGGACAACACTGGATGTAGTTTGATCACAATGAAAACAAGGATTCAAAACATAATTTGAAATGTTTCTCACATCTTTAAGCCACGGATTTAAGTACATTGTAGGATATAGTCCCAATGTTTTGCTTTCAGCTGAGGAAGTGAAACATTGGGACTAGATCCCATAATGTACTTTAATCCGTGGCTTAAAGACTCGAGAAACATTTCAAATTATGTTTTTAACTCATCCAGCCATGAAAAGTCTTAGTATATTTGTAAAACAAGGATTATATGTCGTTTTTGGAGAAGGCCTTTGATTGCCTGGAAGACACATATTTTGCATTATGCACTTTGGGTCTTACTTCCTCCAGGCAACTGAAGCCTATTACATTTAGCCATTGGCTCATCAAGATTAATAGGATCTGAACAGATTATTTCTGAGTGCAATGAGGAATGCATGGCAACTGTCCCATTACTGTTTGCAACACCTACAGAGCCTCTGAGCTGAAGTTGTAAGGACTAATGACCCATCAAACAAGTGATTATTGGTGAAATACAAAACAAACATGTCTGCTAATGAAACATACCTGAGTATAAAACATTACTATGATTTTATTTTATAACGTTTATATCCTGACATATCCTGCCTTTCAGTTATTAAAATAAGGCCCAAGGCAGCTTAGAACAAAGAACAATAAAACAATAGTAAAAAAACACACACACACAAAAATAAAGCATAGCAATGAAAACAACTCAGAAGCAAATATAAACAGTTCTCATCCAACTGGCATGTTAAATGCCTGCCTAAATAAAAAATATCTTAACTGTGAAGTTGGGCAAATATCTTACTGACAGAAAAATAATTGAACAACTTTATTTAAAACTATATTCACCTCATCAGTATGAAAAGAAGGTGGCAGAGTTGGTGATGGTGCAAAAGGAGGGGGAGAGATCACCTTCCTCTCCTCCAGTTGAGCCATGATCTCCTTTCGTCTTCGGTGCAACTCATCCAGACTGGGATGAGGCTGTGGAGGAGGCCGACTGTAAGGCTCCTGAAATTTACAGAGTCATTTATAGAACAAATTAAAGAAAATTCTTCACCTTACAGCAACTGAATCTAAGGCTCCAATCCTCAATCTACAATGGGGCAGCCTAGCTAATTGGCTAGACCAATACATGGCTGAACAAGAACAAGAATTGTATTTTGGGGGAGTTATTTTTCTAACTGGGTTTATTTGGGAACCAGAGACCTTTATAGTTAAACATATTCCACTCAATGCCAACTATGGTATTTGATTTTATACCTGAATTCTTTGTAACAATAAAAATACCAAAAGAAAACCATATAAATTTCACATTAGTTAAAAAAAACACGGCATTTTAATCTATTGAATTAAAGGAAAGTTTGAGCCCTCCAGAAACAGCAGGTTATACTTTTACCTTAATACTTGCAATCTACATATTGCAAAACGGAATTTCAATGTCCTACCTGAAGAGAACAACACTGTTCCGTTTGGCCCAATACCCTATTTGGACCTAGATTAAGGCTACTATATTGGGTGCAGAATTCAGCTACCGCTTTAAAAATGCACCTTTTAAGCTCTTATGGTTGCAAAAGTAACACTTCAAAATGTATGAGCAATTGTTACTGAGGCCAGGGGAGCTGCTGAACAAGATTTCCGGGACAATAGATAGAACCACCCAGTACTGTTTGGCAGACTTGTGGTGGAGAACACTGCACTACTAGCATGGGCCTAAAACACGCTGGTTTTAGGAAGAATAAAGTATGTCTTCCCCCCCCCCCACACACACACTTTTGAGGTCTTGGGACATGCAACGTGGGAATCTAGCACAAGACCTCAAAAGCGGGGGGGGGGGGGGGAGGAGAGACATACTTTATTCTTCCTGCCTAAAGACCATCATATGTTTCTAGAGTAAGTCCAAACCTAGTGGAAACCAGCATGTTTTAGGCCCCTGATAGTAGTGCAGTACTGCTGTTTATACTGAAAGATGTGGTTGCACTCCACCTCTAGATTTCCCTCAACTAAAGGCGAAGCTTCAGTATCCTATACTACTCTTGTCCTTCTCTTTGACTAGAAGGAACAAAAATGTACAGAAAGAGAAAGTAAAAATTTGCTTAAATTATACAGGTTACAAAATTTAGTTTTTCTTGATGCAGAATTTGGGTTACCTTCAGACATGTTTGATCTTATGGAACAGAACACAGACAAGTTCTGCTCTACACTGAGGTCACTGCTTGGTCATATATTTGCTTAGTGACCCTAAGCAAGCTTCTCCTATCTACAAAATGGGACCTCAGAGGATTAATGAAAGAATATTATACAGTGTTTTGCACATTAGAAATGTCAGGCAACAAAAATGATAGAAAAGAAGTAATACATAGCACACATACTCTATGGTATGAAGGTCTGATCTGACTCAGATGTGGACCAACTGGATAGTAGCCTTCCATTTGTGGATATCTGTCTCTTGTTTCGGGTACATACGGCGATACAGCTGGTGGAGGAATTTCAATGGGCACGGGGCTTCCTCGGATGATCTCTTCCCGCTGGTATGGCTGGGCAGGGGGATACACACGACGGCTGTCATAGTGAGGAGTGTACACTGGCTGTCCCATAGGAGGGTACTGCTGGGGCTGTGCACTGTACTGAGAATTTACCACGCGATCTTGGAGATATGGTGAATAATGTTCTAAATAAGGACCGGATTCAGGAACAGATGGTGGGGGTCGGACAAATCGAGACATACACTGTGAAGACTGAGCTGCAGGATAATATACACCTAAATACATGAAACAAAATTTTGGAGAAACAGCAACATTTTCATGTAATTTATACTTTCAGTTATTTAAGCCAACTGTTATCTGAAAGAATCATAGAATCATAGAGTTGAAAGGGCCTAATAGGTCACCTAGTCCAACCCCCTGCCTTAGGCAAATTGCCACTTTAAATCTGCTTCTCACTATACATCAGGGGTGTCCAAAGTTTTTGGCAGGAGGGCCACATTGTCTCTCTGACACTGTGTTGGGGGCAGGGGAAAAAAGAATTAATTTACATTTTAAACTTGAATAAATTTACATAAGTTTACATAAATGAATATATTAAAGATGAACTTACATGAATGAATGAAGGTAGCTCAAGGCCTATAAAAGGCCTTGCACAAAGCAAGCCTGGCCTTTCCTTTGCTGCCGCTACTGCATCACAGATGTGAAACAGCAAGCAGTGGAGGGAACTCATCCCACAGCTCATCGAGAGGTCAAACAGTTGCCCTCACACTGAGAGCAGTTGCATCGGGCCAGTGTGGGCACCAACAAATCACCAGAGGGCCAGAGGTTCATTGGAGACTGGGAGCTCCCTGAGGGCCACATTGAGAGGCCTCGAGGGCCGCAAGTGGCCCCAGGGCCGGGGTTTGGGCACCCTGCTATACATGTTTGAAATATGGAGGCATTTTCATAAACCATGACCATATTAACAGATGGAAAAACTTCACACTGGAAGTACAGAAAATCATTGTTCTTGATGAAAATGGGGCATAGCAAAAAGAGTTGGATGTGTCTCTGGAAACTACTTAATGTATTGGTCTATATTCAAACAGGGACAAGTCCTTGCATATACAGAAGTCTCTGGCTAACTGTAGCAGCTACAACCAGCTAAAGAGTGCCACTGGAACACTCTATAAAGTGTTACCCGTATCTCAATTGTTTATCTACTCAGGTTCCTTCTATGTGCCTGGTTTATTTGAGCAGCAGAGGTGGAGTAAGAGAATCAAATAAAAAGAAAAGCAACTATTTCTTGCTCCCTCCTCTCAGCTGTTTAAGGAAAACCTGGTTATGCCAAGGAAGGTGGCACAGGCAAGCAATGGTGGACAAAGCTGCTGAAAGGGTTGGAAGACAGCTGTATGGCTGTAGCAACTGTTAGATGAACAGCTGTTACAGACTGCTAAGACTTCTGCACAAGTGGGGGCTGATTCACAGGATCTTTTGTGAACAAGCCATAAGTTTCACAAAAAATATTAAGACATGGGAGCAAAGTCCTAGCACAGTGGCACTCAAAGTGGTGGGTTGCGACTCACCATAGGAACAAAAAACGGGTCATTTCCCCTTAAGGGGAGTGACCCAGTAATGGGTGCTCTGGCGGCACCGTGGCGATTGCGGTGCCACAGGCACCTAGAGGCTTGCCAATTTATCTGAGGGAGCCTGCATGCCTTGGAAAGAGTCTGGGAGGTCCGCAGCCCCCTCTGTTGGTCTCCCCCAAGCTTTGTTTCACTCCAATCTGAAGGTGGGAACAACTAGAGGTAAACTGGAAGTAAACTGAAAGTCGTTCCGACCTTCAGATCAGAGTGAAACAAAGCTTGGGGGAGAACCACAGAGGGGGCTGTGGGCCTCCCGCACCCTCTCCAACAAGTCTTTGGGTGCCCAAGGCGCTGTGATTGCTGCAGCACCACTGGGGCACATCCCCCTTCAAGTTCCCACCCCCACAACCACTTACAAGCAGTTCTTGGACTCCCAGCGAGTTTGAGAACCGCTGCCCTAGCGTATGTCCACTTTGTGTAAACTCAGCAGGAGGTACAGTCTTTTAACACCAATAGTCACTTTCTCTGGTCAGTTCAGATGGTTTCTCTTAACTGTGGTTTGCTTAAGAAACCAGGATTACCATCATCAAACTGTGGTCTCTTTTCTCTAATCATGGTTGGTTCTAGGCTTTATTCTTCTGTGAAGTACCTGGATGTAATCCCAAACTCTATTCATGCATGACGCTGCTCATGTAGCAACATTTTCCCTTGCCAAACCGTTTCAAATTCTAAATCCATCTGATTCATACTAAAGCTTGCCACAAGAGAGACAAATTTGTACACACTGTCATGATAAGCATAATTCTGAGCTCAGAAGCTCATTTTTCTATAATTTAGATCGATTTAGAACAGAACATGAACAGCAATTGGATGCACGAGCACAAAATTAAGAAGGGGACAGAGAAAATATATTCTTGGCATGTGACGAGTACAGAAAGATTTATGACACGAAGAGTGCAATCCTGAGACACCCTTGGGCCAGTGCAAGTCCTCGTGAGTCGGTTAGGCCAGCGTACGGAGGCCCACCAGCCCATGGAGGTTGAATCCAGCCTCTGTGCCGACAGAGGGACCGAGCCTTGCGGTGGCAAAACTCGGCCAACGCAAGACCCTGGGCTGGGCGGGGAAGAGGTGGGAGGGACGTGTTCCAGGACGGGGCAGGACAGTCCCTGGGGCAGGCAGGTGGGGAGTGGGAGGCGGGGCTTGGACGCGGCAGTTATGCTGCATCCTGACTCTGCTCCCTGAGCAGCATGGAGCGCCTTCAAGCCACTCCACTCTTCTTGAACTTGCGCCTCCTCTTGAGGTGGTGCAAGTCCAAGGAGACCCATAAGGGCTGCAGTGCTTTTCCCGGGGGTAAGGGTTTTTCCTTATGTTTGGCTAAGCCACTGTGGTGCCCTATGTTGTGCTGGATACAGCACAGCACAAGCCTCCTGGCTTGCCTGTTCTAGCGCAGGATAGGATTGCGCCCTAAGGGTGCAATTCTGAGGAGGAGTAGATAGGACAGTGGAAGCCCCTTGCACCGGCCCACCACTGTTGCAAAAGTGCTGTCAAGCACTTTTGCGCCGACTTAAGAGCAGAGAGAACAGCATGGGATCCACTCAGCTGGGGCAACAGGTAAGCCTACGTCGGCCAAACTAGGCCAGTATGTGGGAGGGCAGGAGGGAGTCATTTCGAGGTGGGGGGATTGTGGGTAGCAGGGACGTGGAGCAGAGCAAGGATCTGGTACTTATGCCAGATCCCATCACCATTCCTGGTAAGCACGGGGCAGCTCCGGGTTGCTCGGATCTGTGCCACCTCTTTAGGTGGTGCAGATCCAAGTAGCCCCATTGGGGTGGCTGGTGCTTTACCCTGGGTAAGTGATTCCCCTTGCCCTGAGCTGAGTCGCTTTCAGTCCCAAACCTGCCTTGGATCCAGGGCAGGTTAGGATTGGGCTACCTGAATGCAATCCTAACCTGCAGTAGAACAGGTAGGCCGGCTAGTCTGTAATGTGACCAGCATGGGTTTGGTGCATGCTGGGGCACAACCCCAAATAAGGGGATTTCCTTCCCCTTATCATGAGAAACACCCCAGGCAGCCCTAAGGAGCTTCTTGGATCTGCGTCCATGATTTCGCCCAAGTAACACTGGTTGGGCCCTATCTGCCCCCTGGGTCACCTTCCCCTCAGCCAGAAACATCCCCTTCCTGCATCCATTCCTCCCTACCACCACCCACTCCCACCTCTTGTGCCAGTCTGCCAGGGCCAGCACAAACTTGCCTCCTCTGCGAGGCCAGTGCACATCCACGCACTGGCCAGTCCTATACCCTAGTTGTTGCAAAAGTTCTTTACAGAATGTTCAGGACTTGTGCTGGCTCTTGATTGTGCCCTGTAAGGGTACAATCCTAACCTGCGCTGATACAGCCAGGCTGAGTGGTCTACACCGTATTAAATGCAGGTTAAGTACAGGCTACAGTTCACCTTGGGATAAGGGATATTTTTTCCCTTTACCCTGAATTGAGTCCTAGCCTATTCTATGGGACTACATGGATCTGTGCTAGTTATTTAGCTTGTGCAAACCTAAGTATCCTGTATAAGGCTGCCAGGCCGGGCCATGGGGATTAGGATCCAGTGTGCACTGCTGCCACCAATCCTGCCCTCCTCCCAGGCCTGATATGCTTCCCTTTCCACCCTACCCTGCCCCAAAAAGCACACTCCCCACTCCCAGAACACTCTCCTGCAACCCTCTACTGCTCCCTGCTCAATCTGGCACAAACATACCTGTCTAGCCAGCTCAGGGGCTGGATCTGGCTCTGGCAAGTTGGCACGGGCCTCCGCACTGCCCCTGCTGACTCCTGAGTCAGTGCAAACAGGCCTTATGGCACATTTGCAGCAGGAGCCAGCTCAGAGGGCCTGGGCCCACTCAGACTGGTTTGGATTGGGCTATAAGGCAGCTTGGGCATAGTGTGCTGAATGTGGGAGCAGGTTATTTGAAATCTGATACTTGACAAGAAGGATATAATGGAGCACCCTGCAGGAAATTCCTTTTCACACAGTATCCAAGTATTTTCTCCTCTTACTCCAACATATTTCATAAAATGCAAGGGAGTCAAAGCAGATATACTGAAATGCCAAAACAGCTATTTAACTATTAGCACCCCATCCTCTCTCTAAGACTCACCCTCCCCAAAGGTGGGAATGTTCACCTCAAGCCCAAATTTCTCAACAACCAGCTGATACTGTTACCTGGTTGATAAGGTGGGGGTTCAAAAGGTGGAGCTGCTCCTCGAGGATCTGGGTAAAACACATCAGCTTGCTGAGCAGGATACAACTGGGAGCCTCGTGGTACCATTTGGAGCTGCTTGCCAACTGATATTGGAGGCAGGTCTACTGGTCCCCGAGGGGCCACCGGGTGAGAGTTCACTGGTAAGGCTGATAGAGAACTCTTGGGAACAGATTCCAGCCTAAGAGAGACCAATCATCATGTCAGACCAGTTACAAACCTGGAATCTATCTTGCTAAACACTGCTGCTTTCCATCTCCATGTATTTCTAAGTGGGCTGTGGACGTTTCCCACTATTTCTGCACCACTAAATAACACATAATAGATGTACAGCAACAGCACCAATACGATTCTGCTGCAAATACGGCACAGATCCCAAGTCAAGCTGTGGTGGCTGTAATAGTCCAGCTTTATTTACATAAAGCAGCAACTACCTCAAAAGCTGGGACTGAAGTACTGTATCCAAATACAGTGAATACAATGGAAGCAGAGGATATTTTCAGCAGCTAAGGAGGACTTCCTGCCCCTCAGTTTACACTAGAAAATCTAACCATTTTTTCCTATTTAGTTCAGTATGGCTTTAAGTCTTGTTGGGGTGCAACATGCATGTTATTATTATTCTATTTCAGTCTGAGACAGAAACTGGCTTGACTTTTTATGTTATAGTCCAAAGAAAGTGATTTGCATGTGGAAATAACACTCACCCAGAAAAAAATAATAATCTACCACAGTCTTGACTTTAAGCACTAAGCTAATTGCCACTTGCAACTTGGAAGTTTCCAAATGGGCAAGTGGCACCAAGACTTTTTTCTTTTTAAAAAGTGGGTGGTGAAGATTTCTGCCACACGTCAAATGCTAATAGCATTCTCAGAATGAAGTCAGAAATGGTTCTCCAGCATGATGTAGGGCTATTTCTTGGTGCATTCTAGAAGAAAAAAAATGGCAATCAGCTGGCTGCTGAGAATGCTATCAGGGTCTCAAGACCTGCTGAAGGGGTCACCACTGCCATCATGAAAAAGGTTAATTTTTTTTAACGGCCCCTTTGTGATTGCTGCTAATGCCAATAAAAAGTGAACAAAAATATTCCTCCAACCCAGCTAGTAAGCCCCGTAAAGCAGGAGAGGTATATTTCTGGGTGAGTGGGCAAGATTTTAAACTCTAATTACAAGGTTGATCTATTAATTTTGACAATGCACATGTGGATGCACATTTAAACGTGGCACATTCCACTATACACAATCTATCTGTGTAAACTGCTTTGTGAACTACTCCTGTTGAAAAGGGGTTTATTATTATTAGTATCAACATTACCAGTGCAGATACATGCCTTCTGCAGTCAAACAACATCTGGATTTGCATTCAATTTATGTGCATGGAACTCACATGCAGATTGCCTTCTTTGGATCAGGAAAGAATGGGTGATTTTACACCTGTTACATTTATAACACCAGAAAGAAAGAAATCATACAAGTCAGGTGGTGACCCAGGGGCACTGCTGCTAAGATGGTCAATTTTGCCAGGCTTCAGGGCTGAATCATAACTGGAATCAGTTCCACGAGAGATGAGTTGCGTTACCGCACTGCCTGCTGAAACAATCCCATTCGGCAAGGCAGAGGGTTTTCTGTTCGGCAAATCCACAGTCCCATCATCTGAGAGAATAGCTGCTGATGACAGGCCCACTTCATTTAGTTGGCCTAAGGAGGCACTCAGGGGTCTTCGAGGAACCAGACGTTTATTCATCTTACGAAACCTTCAGAAAAAAAGGAATCATAACAAATTATACAAGTATCAGAACTGTTTGGGTTTTAGTGGTAATATTTCTGTTTGTAACAGACAGATGCTACATAGCACACTTTAATTCAGGTGTGATAACTTCACTAATCACTCATATTTGATATTCCAAAGCTTCTTGGTGCAAGAAAGCAAATGTACAATGGATTCTATATGACAAAATTCAAAATGTGACTGGTGCTTGGGAAAAAACCTGAAGGTGTCTTATTCAAACTCTTATTCAAATGCAACCTCCAACATTTCTACTCAGCCTACTACCTGCCCTATGTAAGAGCCTGCAGTGCAAACGCTTGCTGCCATATGTGATGGGAAAATCAAGGCATAACTCCAGATCCACGTACATATATATGCACTAACTATACATAGCAGCTAGTTGTCATCTTAGGCACTATTGGCCCAGGGGCAGAATGCAAATATAAATAAACAAAAGCTAGTACAAAACAGGCTTGAAACATTTTCAGACGCTATATAGAATCAGCTTGCGATTTTTATTTTTTTTTCTTAATATACCAACCTACAATTTTTGAGCACTTCAATAATTTTAACATGATATCTTACTTTTCTAGTTCTTCCTGTGAATGTGCAAAGGTGCAGCTGGCCCCACGGGGGCACCCTCCTCTTTGCTTCATGTCTCGGCACATATATGTCTTGTACTTGCTGTGCTGAGGAGGCTGAATTAAGAAGTGAAAAAGGTAAGGAACCCAACACTATATTTTGACAAAGTCCAACAGTATTCTGAAAATAATGCTTCAAAATAAATCAAGAGTAAAAATAATTTAGGCGGGATGGGAGATTTACTGAAAGAAAGCTCTGTTTGAAAACTCTTTTGCATGTACAAAGGATTTACAGTTTTTATTTTCCTTTTAAATCACATTAAAGTACGGTTAGGGGGAGCCTGTAACACCAGTCAAACACAATTTTTGGCACATGGAACAAAGAAGGTGTTTCTAACCTAACTTTTCATGCTGAATTCAAATATATAATCACCCAGATTTTCCTGTGAACATTTTTTAATAATAGATTGAAAGATTTGTCACAATTTTGTAACAATTGGTTACAGAAACCAAAATGGAATAGCATGTGTGTGTTTACTTATTAGTAGGTGACGGTGCCTAAGTCTGCTTCAAAAGGCAAGTAGAGGAGCATGCAATGTCCTGATTCGATGAACACAGGGCTCAAAAATCTCTCAGAAAGGAAGTCACCCCTTCAAGTTGACAAGGAAAATACAGGTCCAGACTATTTATACATGGATTTTTTATACACAATTTGACTCAACAGGAATGGCCACTGCAAATGAGAAGGAATGTGCTGATCCCTGGAGAAGGGGAAGAATGCATCATTTTAAAATCAGTTTAAAAAACTGAACAGTAAAAATAGCCTCCTTAATGAGAGAGAGGGCAGCTGGCTGACAATCCATCAATCCTTCTCTCTCCCGGCAACCCTCCCTTCCTCCTGAGCATGTGAAAGAAAGGTGATCACTTTGCATTGGTGAAGGGAGGGGCTGAGTGAAGCACTTGGAGGAGGACTGATTGATGGATTGTCTTCTTAATGACTCTTATCTTACATCACAAAGGTCAGCAAGGTTGTTTTTCAATCACTGGAGCAAAGAAACTTTGCTTTTTAAATTGATTTGCTATAGTGTGTTTTATGCCATCCACAAGAGTTCTTGGAATAATGAGGTTCAACCTGTATATTGAACCCTACAGAAAGCAAAACTGAGCCACATGTGTGCATTTAACTAATGAGTAGGCAAACATGCCTCTGCTGTTATCAAACACCAGGCGAAGTGGAATGTAAGGCCACCAGAATAGTCCTGATCTGATTAACATGGAGCTCAAACACTCCAGAAGGCAGCAGCCTATCATAGTAAAAAGGATAAAAACAAAGGCTTGAGCAGCTGGTGAAGTGAAAAATTTTTTTTAGTCTCATAAAGAGAGCTGGATCCTGATACAGCATTGGTTTAAAAAACAGATCCCTGCGCTAAAGAACAACAGGCATAAGGAACAGATCTGATCCCTGAGCTGGCCGAGTGTCGTACATTCCCAGGGTTTTGGGGTGCTCAGAGTTCTTGGTTCTCAAACCCTAGAGCCCTCAAGGACCCCTGTTTGGTAGTACTGCCACCATCCTGTACGTGCCAGTGTCTCGGTCCAGGGATACCGAGACCCTCTAGGCTTAATTCTATCCCTTGCAGGCACTGAGTACTTTCTTTAATAAAAGCCTCAGTCCTCAAGTTACTAGTCTTCAATGAGTATTTGGTAGCTTGCTGAAAGGCTAGGCAGGATTCTGAACCTTTGTTCTCAACAGACAATGAAACAACTTAGTAAAAGGATTTTTATTAAGTAGATAGGGTTACAGAAAGTTACAAAAGGCAGCAAATGCTAGAGGCATAAAACTTCTAGGAAACAGATCAGCATTAAAATAACAAAGCTAACTGGCTATCTCTATTATTCCCTAACTCTCACCTGGGTTAGCTTTCTTTAGTAGATCTTTCAGCTCCTTTACCTATGAGGCCTCATGGCCCTGGTGGACCAGGCTCTCCCTGCAGGATGTTGCACCCACAAGCTTTTCCACCAGACAGACAAAGACACACCCCTTGGGCTTTGTTCTTATACTTCTCAGGCTAACAGGACTGAGGTGACTGTACTCATTTAAACTGCCCATTCAGAACTCTTGGGGACAGAATCTTCTCGAAGTGGGGCTGGATATTAGCCCTCTCAGCTTTCCCCTCCCCCTGGATATCCACCCTGCATTCCCTCCTTGATGGGTGCCTTGCTATCTGCTTGCTTAGGTGCTACATTATCACCTTCCATTGAGTTGTTAATTCAGTTGACTGTTGTTACTCACATCCTTGCAGCTAGGAACTGCAAGCCACTTCTCTGTTACTGGTTAGTTTGGTTCAGGCTCTACATGCTACTAGGCCTAAACTAGAGTGTGTGATCAGCAGTGGAAGCACATGCCATATCCTAATCCTCACTCTCAGGCCAGGCAGCCTTACCTGGCCCGCTCAGATTTAAATAACAGGCACAGATCGAAGTAGCCCCCATAGGGCAAGCTGCGGTTCAGCTTGCACAGGGTACCCTCTTACACAGGGTAAGAGGAAAAATATCCCCTTATCCTGAGGTGATCTTCAGCTGTCTCCCAACCTGCACTGGGTACAGCACAGGCCATGTGGTCTGGCTGTACTGGCGCAGATTAGGATTGAGTTCACATTTTTTATATTGCAAATTTAATTTGTATTGGTTTTTATTCTGTAAGAGGCCTTGAGTGCCCTTGAGTGTGGGAGAAAGGCGGGGTGTAAATTCTTCAAATAAATAAATGCAGAAGAAAATCATCAACTGTGACTTTTTCAGTAATATGAACACTATATATTTACACAAATCTACAATTTTTTTTTCAGATTTAACCCATGTGTCACTAAAAATCCCTGCAGGATACAGAAAAACTAGTCACATATTTGTTACTTGAATTCAGTATAAAAAGTACTGTACTGCTAGAATCAGTTTTTCTTGTGTGCCAAAAATTTTGTTTCATTTTGTAGACCAGTGTTATCTACAAAATCCTTTAGAAAAAGGTGTATTTATTGCATTTTCTTATTGCCTGAGGACAAAACAAAAAATATGTATAAAATCCACCAGTCTTCCAACACTTCCAAGAGTACTTAAGAGCACTGACTGGATCCTCAAGATCAAATGGCCTATATCAAAGGATATGGATAGGCCTAGTGGTTCTTTTGCCTTTGAGCAGCACATTCCCATTTTCTATCACATGCTATCACATGGTGCTTTTGAAATGCCTCTTGGCATTTCAAGGTTGGTGGCTCCATTGAAGACTTATTCATCTTCAGAATGTGGAATTGACCCAGGTAGCTGACATGATCATTCCCAAACACTATCTCATCTAGTTGTGCCCATAAAGCTCCATAATTTACAAGAGCTGGGGGTGGTGAAACAGATGGAACAACAGCTATAACAAAGCTGGAAGAAAACCAGCAATGAGTCCAAATGAACACAAGTCAGAGGTCATTTTAGAGCTCTCTGTGGCAGTAATAGCAGCAAAACACATCTCATTTTTCCACCACCAATATGTCTGCGCTGTACCGATGCAATTGTTCAGAGTGGTAAGGGAGGTTTTGTAACTTGGTTCTTGGAAAGAAGGGCTTCAGAAATCTGCTGACCAATTTCAAAACACTTTGTAAACAACATTGTTTGTAACTGTGCTGACGTGGGCATGTTACCTGGAACTAGCATGGTTTTTTGAACCTACTACCTCATTTACAGATGAAACTCAAATATCCCTCAAATAATATTTTACTTTGAAAACCTTAATGATAGTTCCTTTTCTGTTCCTGTTGCCACAGGACAACTTTCCAGAGACTTGAAGGCAGTATCATAATCATCTCTGCAACATAATTTTTTTTTGTCCCAGAATGATCTTTGGTCAAACTTGGTAGTGCAGTCTTTTTCTCTCAAAGACTATAGGACAGAAGAGACAAACATGTGCCACAGGCAATAATGGCCCTATCATATTGCCTTCTAGTAAGTGTATAGTGCATGCAGTATGTCCCTCTGCATTCATTAATTTTGCTGGGCAATGGTTGGGAAGGGACCAGACCTAGTCTTTACCAGCCGTTTGGCTTGTCTAGAGACCTTGCCTAAGGAATCCCTGTTGCTCCAAACTGCTCTTGGAATAAGAGTGAGCTGTGACAGCTGTTTCAACTTTGTTTCCTCCTATATACACACTGATTGTTTTTTACATTTGAGAAGGCTAACTATAACAAAATGTGCCTTCCCACCATTAGAAGCCTTGCACAGACTATACCTGCTGCTGATCTGCTCCTTTCTTGCTGTGATTCTGAATATAATCAACCAGGCCATGTACCACAGTCCGCACAGCAACCAATCCATTCTCAAGCTGTTCCCAAGTGGGTGGTGGAGCATCTACAGTATGCAAAATGAAAGAGAACAGTTGAATTTCTATCTCAAATGAAAAAGCCTGTATAAAAAAAAAACTCACAAATCATAACTGGCATCAACAATTTAAAAATGTGCAAAATGTAAAAGTCAGTTCTACAAAACAAGAAAATTATATGTAAGAGTAAAGAACAGAAAGCATGATTTGCCAAATTCAGGGAACAGCTGCAGTGAATGCCCTCCGCTTGTGGGTAAGGAATAGAGATAACCAAATTGCACTCAACAAGAGGTACTCCAGAAAAATTCTGTGATGGGGGAGAAGTCAAGAGACAAGTGAAGGCAACTGGGGAAAGTAGCAGGGGCAATATAGTGTCCAGGAGCACTAAGCACTTGCAGCATCAATAAACAGGTGTAGGCATAAGACCTCATTGTAAAGAAGTGGTGGACAGCATATAGCAAGACAGGATGAACCTCTGGACACTTCCTCCCCTTCATTTCAAAGCAAAACACCAACACCTCTCGCCTCCATGGTTAGTAGGCAAAGAGGGTGGTTATAAATAATTCACGGTGTAAATAGTCCCTTAGAAGTCTTTTCCCACAGCAGTAAAACCTGCAGGACTGCAACACATTCAAAACTAGCCTCCACATTAGTCCACTGTAGCACACACCAAGTCTCAGGGTACTTTAAAAATGAACAACTTCATGATGAAATAAGCTTTTTCTGAGTCAGAGTCACATTTGTTATTCAACAGATATGCCAGAAAACGTCTATATGCTTGGGCTCAAAGATCTTTGGAGGTTCAAAAGAAATCTGCCTCAAATGAGAGGCAAGCTTTTTCACTTCTAAGTGCACTGGAAAGGTGGGTGGGGGAAAACTCTCCCCCACTCCCTGCATGCTACCACACTTTCTCCCAGACTGGTAAGAAGCGGGCTGGGTGAAAGGATTATTTTCCAAACTTTGAATCAATTTGGAAAACAATCCAATTTCTTCCTGACCTTGAACAAAAGAAACTGAATCATTTCCAACTAACTCCAAGATATGTTTATGAGTGCTCACTAAGATGCATTAAGTGGTCACGTAATTGGGTGGGCATGGGCTTGCAGACGCAACGCATATAATCACCTATAGGTTGAAAAAAATTTATGCCTGAGATCCTGGGTCGACTTATATCTGGGTCAATGCAGTGGGTGGGGCGGGGCCTCTGGGAGCTTCTGGGAAGCTCAGCAGCTGTCTGGTGAAGGGGGGCACGTGGAAATGGGCTGAGAAGCAGGAAGCAGGTGGAGAAAAAGGAGAATTTTTACCAGTAATTACGGGATTCAGAGGCAGCCATTTTAGCCTCTTCTCCAGACAAGAAGAAAAGTGAAGGCACTTCTGGGAATTGTAGTCTCTAAGGGGCTGCTGCTATGGAATGCAGCACATATTCCCACAAAGCCTCCCCACAATTCCCAGAAGCCCCTTTCTCTCCCTCCCAGTTTGGAGAAGGGAAATGCCTCCTTTTCTTCTTTTGCTGCTGCCTCTGAACATTCCTGGCAAGTAATTTGCATTCTCCCCCCCCCCCCCAAGTTTAGGGGTCTGGTTTTTAAAACCCCAGGATATGATCCTCATTTCCATCTGAAACAAAGTTCCAGGCTACAATGCACCGTTACTTAAGAGTAGCACCCATGGAAAGCACTGGGTATGCTTCTGAGTAAAGAGGGTTGCAACTGTGCACAGCTCAGTCGTTGTTGCTCATCTCCCTGCTATGAACTGAACTGCACACTCCCAATTACATGTTTTATGTTGCATGTTATATGTAGAGCCTCTGGTTTCACACACCAGGCACCTTCAAGAAGGATTTGATTAATGGTTCTACTGGTATGTGGTTTACAGGCACTTACTCTGACAGTGTTTACACAAAGGTTGTGAAGACCAGAATTTTAAAAGTTAATGTCAAAAATGTATCTTATGATCTTTTATTGTATTTTTAATAAATTAGAAACTGCAAAGTTTTTAGGTAACAATTACTGGAAGGTTATTTTTCAGGATCTAGCTTCAGGTAAAAGACAAAATTATAGTCAGACCCCCCCTAAGTTTAACCCCCGACTTATCCAAGGGTCATAGAAAATGCCATGATTTGGGGCTCAAAACCTGCCCTCAGCTTATCTGTGAGATCGACTTATAGGCAGGTGTCTTCAGCGTGTGTGTGTGTGCGCGCGCGCGTGCGCGTGCTGCACTATTTAAGAGCTAGTTAGGCATATCTAAGAGCCTGGGCATGCCCAGTAGAATCCTTGATTTCTATTTGAACAACAGATTCCCATTTCACATCAACAGAAAGAGAAACTTTCCTCAGCTTCAAAAGGGATTAGTCATGTGGTGTGTGGTGATTGGGAGCTGTTCAAGAAATACAAATCTTCCTTGATTGTGCACAACTAGTCACCTGGTTCTTTGGATTCAACTCCTTGAGAACGAAACAGTATCTTTTCAAACAACAAAGAAAGGCCAAATGATCAAGCAGTACAAGAGAACAGAAAGTACAGACATACCTGAATCCGCAGATACAAGAGGATACCCTCCCCACCTTCTGGAGGCCTCCCCTCACCTCCAGAGGGTATTCTGAGCCCCACAGAGGCCACGAGTGTCCGCCAGCAGCCTCTGCCAGGCTCAGAATGATTGTAACTATAAAAAAAAGCAACATGCCTTTTCATGAAAACTGAATGTGGATAAGGCATTAAAAGTCTGGGTTTTGGTAAAAAAAACAGGAAGTTGTGTTTTAGAAAATAGTTACAGTCATTCTGAGCCCGACAGAGGCTGCAGGCAGGCATGCATGGGGCTCAGAAAACCCTCTGGAGGTGAGCTGGGCTCCCTTTGACTCCAGAGGGGATGCAGATCCAGTCTGCAATTAAGTGAAACCATGGATATGGGATCCACAGATAGAGGGAACACCCTGTACATCACAGTACTATGGAGAATACAAATAATTATAAAACCCAGTCAATATAGGTATGATCTACTTCTGACTAGTGGTGATCAACAGACATGATCAATAATGTAAACCTAAAGAAAGTGCTTTGACTTCACTTGCGAGTATATGTACCTAACCCACCTAGATGGCCACTTAGGAAGACACATTACTGTGAATTAGACCACTGATCCATCTAATTCAGCTGTCATTAACTGGTAGCAGCTCTCCAAAGTTTCAGATAGAAATATTTCTCTGCCCTTCCTGGAGATATCAGTGTCTGGGTTCTCCTACATGCAAGCAGATGTTCAGCAATTTCCTAAATGCACTTGGCAACATGGTCCCAATCCATAAAAGTTTATGCCACAATAAATGTGGCATTTATTATTTATTAAGCTGTCTTTTAAGGTGCCACAATAATCTGTTGTTACATGTTTAGATTTTAGTGAATATGTATGTATGTGTGTATATATGTGCATATGTACACACACCACTTCATAGGAACACATAGCAGCTGGCACCAGAAGTGGATGACAACTCCAGGGTGGCAAATCATGTATAGAGAACTGAACTGTTCAATAATTTAATACAGTACCAGAGATTAATGTATTTTGTGTCTTCCACCTCCCAGGTCTGCCTCTCCCAAAAGTTAGAAGGCGACAAAGAGATGGAAACTAGACCATTATTTGCTGTCTATCTAGTTTCATTATGAACAATGGCAATGATCAAATCTTTCTGCTCAGAATAGCTATGATATTTGAACAGCAGAGAGCCAAGAGAAAAGTCTAGGCTTCTGAAAATTCCGTTTCAGTACTCATCACTACTGAACTATTGTAGTACATAGTTACACCTCTCAGAAGACAATCTTCACGTTCAGGAAAGAAAGATGCTCACTTGATTTGAAAAAATTTCTAAGACGCAGTTTTGAAAAAAAGTGATACCAGCTGTGTAAACAAAAAAGCATCTTAAATCCCAACATGTTTCAAACACTGTTTTCTCTGTCTTAGCAGTGATTAACAGTGACTCCAGGGACAGACTCACCGCTGAGCAGGGATGGCTTGCCCCTGCTTCCAGTCTAGCAATGCATGGCTCAGCTCCAGTGTCACCTAAAGCAACAGAGGCTGCACTGAGTAGAGCCAAATGCCTGGCTTCTAACCACACCAGCAAAAGTCTCCATCAGCAAGGAGGTGTAGAAGCTACAACTGGGTATTCTGGAGTTGGGAGGGATATGGAGGACAAGGGGAGCATGTGCAGAGAGTGGCCTGCTTCTATGATTAGGCTGGTGACTACAGAAGGTTTTCAGGCAGGCTGCTCCCTGCTGGGAAGCTCTCCCAGGAGCTCAGGGACACAGAAAGGGCTAGCACTATGGAGGAGAAACTGGGTACAGCTTTAACCCCCTTCCTACAACCTTCTGAAGTCATGAAGAGACCCTAGAAAGGCATCAGGACACACTTCCAACCAGTGTCCTGGTAAGCACCCTGTCCCCAACACAGTGCAATCCTTTATATATCTTATTAGAAATAACATCTATTAAGTTCAATAGGACTTAGTCCTAGGTGAGCATGTATAGTATTACAACCTAAAGTTTGCTGTTTGAGCCATTATGCTGCCTAAATCTAATAAATTTCAGAAATATAAGGAAAACATAATATTGTCCTCTAACAAATGGATGAGCAAATCCTTGTCTATAAAATTTATAGCCTTGTCTATAAAATTGTTCTTCTTTTGAGAAAGACTGGTGTTCCAAAATTTGCTGGGACATGAAGGTACATTTTTGTCTACACAAACGGAATTCTTAATAGGTGATCTTGGATCATTTTTGTTGGTTCCAATTGATAATTCTCCCTAAATACACCTTGTTTTATGAACACATCTATTCTCAGTTTCTCTCCTTAATGATTATTCCTCAATCCCAACAAACAAAAATCTTTCTGCTTCTGAGAACTGCCCTAGAGAACCACCTAGAGAATCTAGAGAATGCCCTAGAGAATCACAAGAGGAAACATAACTGTTACTAGAGAGGCCTCTCTGTGAAATGATGCTTCTAAACTTGATCAAAAAATAAACACAAACTGATAAAACAAGCACTGATATAAGCATTTGTCTATATAATTACCTGGACTGGGATCAATATTTGCTAAAAGTTCAAGATGGGGCCGAAGCCGGTTCAGATTGGCTGGATCACCAGTCCGTTGGAGAGCAATGGTTAGCTCCTGAACACTCTGTGCAAAAGAGGCTGGAGTCTGCAACTTAGGAAAAAAATATTTAAAAAATTAGAACTGGTCTCTTTGCTGCTGGAGGCAACCATAAATGGGTCATATCCAAAGGTACATTTGCAATTGTCTTGTTTGAATTGTTCTCAAGATGAGTATTTTGATACGAAACCATTTTCCCTTCCTAATACATGGAATACCCTTTACTCAAGCATTCATGATTATTCCCCATTCCTAAACTGTAAATCACACCTTAGACCCCTTTGCAGTAATATAGTTTGGATATTCATTAATTGCATATTCCAAAACAGATTAGATCAAGACTCTGTGGAACCAAATCTTATTCAACGGGACAGTTATTCTGGGAAAACAGAAGAAAAGAGGAAAAAATGTATCTGGCATCAATCCTGATACTACACTCCCTCCCATACATAAACAAAGGCATACAAATTGATTTAACAGAATTTATTTGAAAAAGCTTAATTTTCATTATGCACAAAATCCTAAAAGCACAAAAGATACATAGGTTAGCCTCAGTTCTTCCAGTTAAGGAATGTGTATTTACAAAGTATTATGGAGCTATTGTACTGGCTCCACAGTTAAAGCAGCTTGGTTTTTCAGCACTTTGCCATTAGGCTGGAAATTCTACTAATTGTGAAAAATCAATCTCATGTGTTGTATCAGGAGGAATTTTGGAATGGAAGGGCATAATCTGACCCAACTGCAGATAAAATCACTGTAGAATGTTAATTTATATGTTGAGGGCTTTTTTTGTTTAAATCCTGCTTTTCCTTCCAAGGAGCTCAAGACAACACCCTTTATTTTAGCCTCAAAATTGTTAGGTTAAGAGAGAGCAAACAGTGAGCCTGAAGTCACTCAGCAAGCTACAGGGCTGGGGATTTGAATCCAGGTCTCCGCAGACCTACTCCAACATTCCAACAACTGCGCAAAATGGGCTCTCAAGTGGTTGTGTTGCAGTAGTTAAAAGATTGTGCATCATTGTATGACAGTCACACTTGTACCTTTTTTCTTTTTGCACATAAAAAGCAAATCTGAAAACTTCTGCTTTTGGTGGTTTAAATAATGTCAAGAAATTCAAGTGTTTCATGGAGACCACTTCAGTGTACTGGTGAAAATCCATCCTGTATTTCAAAAGTTATGAGATCAAAATGGAAATAAAACTAGGCCAAGTCAACTAGGAATTCTAAAGGCAGAATGAAGGGAGCATTGGGAAATTGTCTCAGTGAGCAAATATTGCATTTCAATGGCTGCACCAAAAGGAGGTGAGCCTTGCAGGAACAAAAGAAAAATGGGAAAGAGGAACAGATGCAGTGGACAGCAAAGCAGAATATAAGCAATGTGTCAGGGTCCCCCTGACTCACTCAGGGGAAACAGGCTTGAGGGCAAGAGGGGGGCTCAAAGCAAGGAGGAGGCAGGCCTCAAGGCCAACTGCAAGAAGAGTACTGGCCAGGAAAGGGGGGAGCACCAGGCCCCACCCTTCCCTGCTTGGGATGGCTAAAGGAGAAGCCAGTCAACTTTTTAGCCCTCCCATGGAGGAAGGGGTGGGGCCTGGAGTGGCAGTCACCAGCATAAAGCCCAGCTGAGCCAAGGATGAAAGCAGTCTGGATTAGGCAGCTGGAGGGAGCAGAACCTGGTTTGCCTAAGAGCCAGGACTTGCTGGGAGCCCAGTAGCTGGGGAGAAGGGCCAGGGTGATGCAATCCCCCTCTCCCACACTTCTTGCTGAGGCTCCAGTGGCTGGGTTGTTGCTCCTGGAGACAGAACCTCTAGTACCCCACAGCTGTGTCTCACAACTAAGAGGGTCTTCCACAAGCCAGGACCCCACACAATTACTTTATATAACCATTTCTGAGCATGTACAACACTTTATAGGTATTATCTTATCCTTACAACAGTCCTTAAGGTTAACAGGTATTATATAACAGCTAGTAATCTGAGGCCAAGGAGCAACTTCCTGCACCAAACATCATTATCCACATCCCACAACAGTAGGTTATAGCACAAGTGCTGTGCTGTATCTGACTTACCACAACTGATTTCACATTCCTACAATAGCAATACACACACATCCCTGCAGTGCTACTATAAGTGAAGACTAGTCCTGTTAAGGAGTCTCAGGAGGAACATTATGCTCTTATAAAAGCATTACAACCAAGGAAGTGTTAAACCTCTACAGCAGAGACAGGGGATGAGTATCCACTGCTGTCTAGAACTACAGCACAGGGAACAGGTGCTTAACATTCCAGTGTATTTTATATTAGCTTGGGAGAGGCTGCAAATAATTTTTTCAGTCATTCCCAAGTCAAATTCTATGGAGCAAAAAGGAAGGGCAAAGTTCCCTCTGTATCACTAGTATACAGCCAGCCAGCCATGTGAAGCTCAGTGGAAAGCTGTCACAATGCAGGGTGTTTAAACCCTGGCCTTCCTGCACTATAGTAACTGCAGTAGGAGAGAGTAGATTTAAAGCTGTGCATGTACAAGGACACTTGAATGCAGGTGCACACAAAGGAGAAAGTTTACTCAGCAACAGAACAGTAGTCTGTATGGACATACAGATGAGAGAGACAAAGAGACTTTTTGGGAGGGCCTGAGCGTGAGTGATGGAGGGAGCTTGTATGTTACACACACACACACACACACACACACACACAGAGTTTTCTAGATGCTTATTTCCACAAGCATATAATGCACAATAGTCTTCAACTTCTTTGTAGTATGGCTCACTTTAAGTAACCTGCTTTGTGTGAGTTCCCAGTTATCCAACTGGCTGACTATTCTTGGAATCACACCTTCAGCATCAGTGTTTGTAAAATGGATCCAATTTTTTGGGAATGCCTTTTAAAGGTTTCATTCTCATTTCATTTTCAATGTGCAGAAAATGTTATACATATTAAGCATGCCTTAATAAACCCTTAATCCCAAGCTTGCAATTTGCTACAGTTGTGCTGCACTTTTAAGAGGCTCCAAGTGCTTCAGAAACAACCCAAGCCTTCTTTCTGCGCATTGAGCTCAGGAGGGTGAGGGATTGCTGCTGCAAGCACACTGTGCTTCCAGTGGTTGAGACTCTTCAGAAGTATGGCATGACACAGATAGATCTCCAGCCCTCTTTTCAAATGTGGGGCTAAGATGGGGGTTTGATTTTTGTAGTAACACTGTCCAAACATCTCATGGGATGATCCTGAAACCCTCTCCTAGCTTGAGAGCAGGGATGAGACTTGATCTTAGTGTGATATATTTCCAAAGTGCTCAGAGCACCTCAGAAGCACAGTGCTACTATGTGAAGGATACTGCACCCACTCCCCAGCTTCAAATTGAAAGGAAGGCTGAGAGGGGTGGAACACTTGCCATGACAAGTTGAACAACAGGCCCGTTGACAACAAACATCAATATTAAGAACATGATGGAAAATCAAAGGACATAAAATGATCTGAAGTGACTTTACCTTGTCAATAATGGACTGCATATGGGATTTGTGGGACTGATCTCCATACAGCAAAGACGACCACTGATCAGGAGCAATGCGCAAACCAGCCTCCATAGCAATTTGCACAATCTGTGAATCATGTTCTCGTCTCAGGGCTTCATATGTCCGGAACTCCTCTTTCAGTTGCATCAAGGAGGAGTCCTCATCACGTTTTGTCACCTGGTGGAGATAAAAGGACTATTTTCAATCTATCTGGATGAGGTAAGGTCAGCCTGCTTGATGGGTAAAACCTTACCCAAAAATGCTAACATGTTACCAGTTCTTTTTTATCTGGCCTAACAGTAACAGTTGTATATCAAAATTAAGGAGAATCAAATACTATGACCATAAAAAATTCTTTCTATCTGTACTGGGGGGGGGGGCGCTTTCCAATGATCAGAAGAACTGAGACAATCATGTTACACACAAATATTCCTCTATTATTGAACAGACTGAAAAGCAAAATACAAGACATAAGTAGAAAGATGAATAGAACCTTGTTTCTCTGTGAGGTGGAATGCCCATGGGGGGGGAAGGGGAATTTCAAGGCAACTGTGAATGCTGGAATCCTGTAAATGATTTGCTCCTATCAAACCCAATCAGTGCTTGGGGATCATTCTCAAATGAGCACTACTCTTCATATAAACTTGAGGCCCTAAAGTAGGAAATTAGCAAGCAGCAGTTAGCAAGGAGCTACTCAGTTTTCATGTATCAAAGCACCCAGTCACTACTTAGAGCCAGAACTAACAGGCTATTGAACTTTTTCATCTAATGCAGTGTAAGCAGTATAAGAATGGGAACGAAGCAACAGAAAGAGAAAGGAAGGGAAGCCTTTAGCAACCTTTTGGCTTGACCCACAGATACAGATACACATCTCAAGTGGGATGCAAGCTGCTGCATGCAAAGAGCTCTATATGATTCATATGGAGAGCGGGAAGGCAGGACAAAGATTATATAATGTTTAGAGAGAGTTCAAATTATCTGAGGACCTTGTCAAGATGTGGAAAAAGTGTAACTGTTCAATGACTAAAAACAGACATTAGCAGAGGATATGTGTTCAAATGTGAAGACCAATGTCCATGATAAAAATTTCCAAGTCTGTGGCATTAAGCAGATTGCTCTCTTTTCCACTCCTTTCAAGATGAAGGAGCATTGGTTACCATAATCTTCCAAAGGACGAATCACCCCTGCAGGGGTGGGAAGAAAATTTTTTGTCTATCTGTTGCCTCAGTAAGCTGCCTAAGGAAATGGGAGGAGGCGGGAAATGCCACCTGTCTGTGCCTAACAGTGCAACACTCAATGAAAGCGTCAACCCAATGTGCAGCAGCAGTGTAAAAGGCTAATTCCATGCTGGGGATTATCAAAAAAAGTATTGAGAATACGATGGCTAATATTATAATGCCATTGTACAAATCAATGGTAAGGCCACACCTGGAATACTGCATCCAGTTCTGGTTGCCACATCTCAAAAAAGATATAGTGGAAATGAAAAAAGAGCAGAAGAGAGCAACCAAAATGATTACTGGGCTGGGGCACCCTTATGAGGAAATGCTACAGCGTTTGGGGCTCTTCAGTTTAGAAAAGAGACACCTGATGGGGGGCATGATTGAGACATATGAAATTATGCAGGGAATGGATAGAGTAGATACAGAGATGCTCTTTTCCCTCTCATATAACACCAGAATCAGGGGACAGCTGCTAAAATTGAGTGCTGGAAGAGTCAGAACAGACAAAAGAAAATATTCTCTCAACTATTTGTCTCCCTTTATTTGAATTTATGCTATCAGTTTTGCTAATCCTGCAGAACAAAGCTTCATTTCCCATTCTTCTGCATCTAGCACTCTGTCTGTTTTCAGCAAATAAAATTCTTTGTATATAAATCATCTAACAAACTGTGGGGTCCTGGCTTGTGTGGCAGCCAAGTTGTTAGTTGTGAGAGGCAGCGGTGCAACACTGGAAGTTCCATCTCCAGGAAAAATGACCCGACCACCAGGGCTTCAGCAGAGTGTGGGAGAAGGTGGTTGCGTCACCCTGGCCCTTCTCCCCAGCTGCTGGGGCCTATAGGCTCCCAACAAGTCCTGGCTCATAGGCAGGCCAGGTTCTGTTCCCTCTGGCTGCCTTCCCCAAACTGCCTTCATCCTTAGCCAGCTGGGCTTTATGCTCATGACCACTCTCTCCAGGCCCCACCCCTTCCTCCATGGGAGGGCTAAAAGACTGACTGGCCTCTCCATCCCCTGCTCCTTCCTGCTTAGGATGGCTAAAAGGCTGGGGCCTGGTGCATTCCCCTCTCTCTTTCCTGGCTCTTCTGACTAGTACTCCTTCTGCAGTTGGTCTTGGGGCCTGTTTCCTCCTTGCCTTGAGCCTACCTCTTGCCCTGGAAGCCTGTTCCCCCACCAGGTAAGCCAGGGGGACCCAGACACAGACTTTTTTTTTCTTATTTCATCTACAGGTAGTGCCTGATTACCTGCAGATTTTTCATCTACAGATCTGACTCAATGCGGGTCCACTGATCTGCATTAAGCCCTGTCTAGGCGCAGCCTGAACTCTCCAAATGTAACTGGAGCAGAGTTCCAGTAACATCCTGGAGGATGTTCTGAGGGCCAAAAATAGTCATTTGCAGTTTACAGTACAGCTCTGGTCACTTCCTAGCTGTTGGGTGCCAAGTCCTGCTGATTTGATTACTCACAGGTTTTGGCATCTGCAGGGGTTCAGAGGACAGAACCCCTGCCAATGTCAAGGCATGACTGTATATTCTTTATATAATACAAAAAGTTCTGGGTTAAGAATGATATAAACATATGTAATACTATAAATGCGTCTGTCCTGTACTTCTGTGCAAACATGTAAGTCCACCAAAGGAAAAAAGAAAGTTCCTATTTCCTAATTATTCAAATTTTAAATGCAAATTCTTTCTTTTCTGGCCCCCATTCTTTCTTTCCTGGCCCCAAGTGTCAGAGAGATGTGGCCCTCCTGCCAAAACGTTTGGACACCCCTAAATTCATTAACTACCGTAAATACTCTCCTATAGGGTAAGAAATTTGTCAATAAATCAAGCTTAGATCATCACCACCTATCTGTGAGGTCACTCAGGGGTCAGGGCTTTTCACATAAGTGGCAGCAGGGAGAAGCAATGCAGAGATAATTAGAGGGCTATTAATCTCCATGGTTACCTCCCTGGCAAGCTCCAGTCAAAGTTAACCTTTTATTCTTGAGAAGCTCAAGGCTTCCACTGAAATCAAGCAAGCCTGGTACTCTTTAGCAGACCCTGCTGCAGCCTTGTTCCATTTTGCAAATACAGGTGGAGCCTATTTATCTGCATTAGTTCAGTTCCATGACTCGGCACGATGAACAAAAAACATGTGCTAAATTCCACAGAGTTAAGCAAACACGCCACGTTTGCAGATCAAAGCTTCATTTCCCATTCTTCTGCATCTAGCACTGTCTGTTTTCAGCAAATAAAATTCTTTGTATATAAATCATCTAACAAACTGTGGGGTCTTGGCTTGTGGGGAACCTTCTTAGTTGTGAGAGGCAGCGGTGCGACACTGGAATCTGACACTTACAGATGGAAGGAAACTAAGGCAGCTGTTCTCAATCCCTTCCCCTCCCCTCCATACTCAGCTGTCCTGCTTCTTTCACAGTTGGAATGGTGAGCTTGCTTGGGAAGCCTCAGTCCTCTGTGTCCCAGGCAGCCTCCCAATAGCGCTGCAGGTTCTCCTCCTCCTCTTCGCTGCTGCCGCTCCTGCAAACCCCCCCCCCCCCCGCCACCATCATGGAAGCTCCTCTGACCCAGAGCATTTTGGGACTTGTAGTCTGGCTCTCTGCTCACCCTTACCTGTCTCTCAAAGGCTTCCCAAGACTTGCTTGGGAAGACTTGCTGGAGCAAGAGAGCCTGCATCATTGGGGGGATTTGGCAAACTCTCCCTGGGTTTTTTAAAGCAATCCCCTCTGTTGCTACCACACCTGCCCCTGAGTGTGTGTGAGTGAGTGAGTGAGCTCCACCCTGCTGCACATGTTCTGGTTACACAGCGTTTTCCGCCCCCCTCTTCAGCCTCTTTGCTGGCTCAGGGGCTCCAGGAACGTTACTGTTCCTTCGAAAGGGGAACCTCTTCCAGGGCTATTTCCCTGCCTGGGCAAGACAGAGCCTTTTTGCAGTGTTTTGGGCTGCCTGGAAACTGAATGAGAGGCCATCAAAGGGCAAAGAAGGCAAAGGTGTGTGTGACTTTCAGTACCCCCACCCCACTTGAGACAAATCTGCAGATAAAAAATCTGTGGATAAATAGGCTGCACCTGTACTTGACAGAGGTCTGTTTTTAAACACCAGGATGTAATCCTCATTTCCATTTGAAACAAAGTTCCAGGCTACAATCAGTGCAACATTACTTAAGAATTAACACCCATGGAAAGCAATTGGTCTACTTCTGAGTAAACAGAATTGCAATTATGTGCAGCTGCACCTGCTCAAGTCATTTCTTGGTGCTTGTGTCTCTGTTGTGAATTGAACTACACACTCCCAGTTATGTGATACGTTATATGTAGAGTAGTGGTTCTCACACATTTAGCACCGGGACCTACTTTTTAGATGAGAATCTGTCAGGACCTACTGGAAGTTATGTCATGACCAGAAGTGACATTGTCAAGCAGGAAAACTTTTTACAAACCTAGGCTGCAATCCTACCCACACTTACCCAGGAGTAAGTCCCATTGACTCTCATTGTTAAAAGAATATCCATAGTAGCTTTTTAAAAGTACAGGTTTGTAACATTTCCCAAAATGCAGTCACATACCGTGGTAGCATCAGGTCTAAGATATTAAAAATAAAATATTGAAATGAATGGGGACCCACCTAGTGGGTCCCAACCCACACTTTGAGAAACACTGATGTAGAGTCTCTAGCTTAACATACCAGGCACCTTAAAGAAAAATTTTATTCATGGTTCTGCAGTGGCTCCCAACATTTTTTCACTTGCATACTCCTTGGCAGCTTATTTCCATAAATTGTACCCCGTCATATTAGCTAAATGTTTGTAATTAATATAAACAATATAAGCCCTCATCTCCTCTAAATGAACACCCACACTTATGTATTCATCACAGTGTTTTCTTTTTATCTGTTTGAAGAACAGAAGACTCTGCCTCTGCACTGTTCTGGACCAGAAGTGTCCTGAGAAATTCTTAGGGATTGATCACTTCCCATATTATGTTTCAACTTTTTTTACTGTGCTGGTTTATACATGATGACCCAAAACTAGCTATTGGTGGGGCTTTCACAGTCAACTAGCTATGTCCCTTCCTGCCTTGCTGGCCCTGCAAGGCAACCTGCCTTTTTCTGCCATTATTCAATTTTTTCAAGTGACCCTAAAGGTCCTGTCGAGTGTCCCCAGAGGTACATAAACCCTAGGTTCAGAACTACTGTTCTACTGCTATGTTTTTATTATTATTATTATTATTATTATTATTATTATTATTATTATTATTATTATTATTATTATTAATATACCGCTTTTCAACTAAAAGTTCACAAAGCGGTTTACAGAGAAAAATCAAATAACTAAATGGTTTTACTTACTCTGCACTTACTCTGATAGTGTTTACAAAAGGGTTGTGAAGACCACAATTTAAAACGTTAAAGAATAAAAATGTATCTTATGATCTTTTATTACATTTTTAATAAGTTAGAGACTGTACAGTTCTTAGGTTCTAATTACCGGTAGGTTATTTTTCAGGATCTGGCCTCAAATAAAATCAGACAAAACTGTAGTCAGACACCCCCTAAGTTTACCCCCCCCCATCTGAGAGTCATAGAACATTCCATGATTTTTGGCTCAAAACCTGCCCTTGACTTATCTGTGAGATCAACTTATAGGTGAGTATCTACAGTAACTGAGTCAATAATTGCTTCTGTGTACATCATATGTAGCATGTGTGAATTATAGAATAATAAATCTGACACTATAAAGTGTGGGTATATTTTCCTGAGATACATTTTAGACTTGGGGCTGATTCACACAATATGCCTACAAAGAGAAGTTGAGAAATAAAAAGGTTTTCTTCCCTCAACGTCTAGCACAAAACAGCTAGAAATGTAATCAAAACAGCTCCATACCTTGAAACAGGAGGCTCTGTAAAGAAGCTGGACAACATGCCCAATGCTGGTTTTAGAAGCCTGAGGAAATCGTGGCTCCAACCTCTGTACCACAAAGAGAACCAAAACCTTCCGAGACAACGCAGACCCATCCTCCAAAGCCAAGAGAACCAATTTGAGGGCTTCCTCCTGCATTGCTGAAAAATTCAGACTAGTATGACAAAACTGAGACAAGGAAAATTTTTCTAGACCACATGCTTAAAGAAAATTTTCAATTACAACTGTAATGCTACTGTTGAACATAATACTGGAAATCCCAAGGCAACTGAGGCCGCAGTCCTAACCAACTTTCCAGCAGTGAGGTAAGGGCAATGCAGCTCTGAGGTAAAGGAACAAATATTCTCTTACATTGAGTAGGCCTCTGTAACTGCCCTTCAACTGCAAGATGCAGCACATGCCCCATTGGCATAGCCATGTCAGAGCTGGAAAGTTGGTTAGGATTGGGGCCTGATTCCATTAGGATAAAAATTTTTCTTACAAATGTCGATTTGATGCAGGGAAGTTGCAGGAAAATTTGCATAGGTTATGTCAAAGTGCATGTAACTGACCTCTACAGAACAATTTGTTTTTATTGTTTAGGGTGGCATCTAGTTTGCACTTACACATTATGTGCAAGTTCAAGTCACCATCTCTAATCCTCTCCTCCCCAGGTAACTGAGCACTCTGAAAAGCTGCTGAGGGTTGGGGAGCCCTGAGAAGTGGCATAGGGCGTGGTGGGGAAGGGGAGAATACTCAGAGGCTGGGGTGGGAACCAAGAATGGAGCAAAAGGAAGAGGAGGGGAAGGTGGTTTATGCTCATGCACATTATATGAACATAAGCTGAAAATGCTATCCTCAGTATTTAAGATAAAAATTAGTTAATATTTTCTACAACAAACCTGCCTTTGCCCCCTTTAATTACTCTGTAATAAATGAGCATAACCCCTTGTTGGACCACACCCTAGTTCACACAGCTATAGATGAAAATTTGGCAGCATGCTGGCAGTTTTCACAAAAAAAAAGTCTGGGTATGAACTCCTACACTTTGGGTTCTCGGCAATTGTCAATGCATTTCGCTTAATAAATCTCCCTGCCTGTTGAGATCACTAAGGGCCCTCTCTGTCTTCTCTTTTGAAAGGAAGTACACAGCAAGGCCTTTCCAGTAGCAACCCCTAGATTCTAGAATGACCATATAATATGTGCTATTGTACATTCCTCCCCCTAAGTCTGAGGAAGCTAAACTGTAAAGCCACTTACTTAGAAAACCATTTTTGTATTAATTACTGCTACATATTGTTTGATCTATTTTAAGAAGCAAATAGACGGGAAGTTGGAAGTGAGGTTTATTAAGGGAGACAATATGATTTTTACTTTTATTTTCACTCTGGTTTTAAAGTTTCTACTCCAAGCTGCTTTGAATTTTTGGAAAGTCTAAATGAAAGTGTTTTAAATAATACATAAAATATCTCATGATCTCCATTTCATGACTCCTCTTTGGGATATGGATCCCCCTACCTTGGGCTTTACAGAAAAGTGGTTAAACATACATTGACTGTTCAATTGCACTTCTCAATATATAAACCAATGTCCCTTGTTCCTTGAGTTTTTGTATTAATATGCATAACTTGACTGGTATATACCTGGCCCAAGGAACTGGCAACCGCGGGCCCTCACTGCAGCCCAAAGGTTGGAAGAAAGTTGCTGGGGGTTCTGATGTTGAAGGATGAGTTCTGTGACCGTTCTTTCACCCAATGATCGTGCTGCACGCATAGCCCTAATTCGCCCTTCTTCCTCCACAAGCTGGCAGTGGACTAATGTCACAAGTTTCCTCTGCATGGGGCGACTCAGTACACTCTGGGTGGTGCTGTTCAGTCCCACACCTTTGTAAATAAAAAATGACAGAGTTACTTCTCAGATCTTTAAACAATGCAAGGTTTACAAACAGTTCATTTCTGGCTGGTTAATGGAAGGGTATTCCAATCTTATAGTTTTATCACTGTTAGGATGTTGTCCTCTGAATACCCCTTTCATTAATTAGTTTTTCAACAATGACATCTCAGTTCACATCTCCATATTTATGTTTAGGTGCAGTCTATCTCCTGCTAAACTAAAACAAATGAATAAGTATCTCCAGATAAATTTACAGTAAGAGAAGAGAAGAGAACTGTAGTTGTGCAGAGGAAGACTCAGTACTTGGTTAATCAATTAAACAGCTTTTGATCAATAATGCCTCCATTAATGCAGTAGTACAGTGTTTCTCAAACTGTGGGTCGGGACCCACTAGGTAGGTCGTGAGCCAATTTCAGGTGGGTCCCCATTCATTTCAATATTTTATTTTTAAAATATTAGACTTGATACTACCATGGTATGTGACTGCATTTGGGAACCTGTACAGACTTGTACTTTTAACAAGCTACTATGAACAATCTTTTAACAATGATAGCCAGTGGGACTTACTCCTGGGTAAGCTTGGGTAGGATTGCAGCCCAGGATTGTTAAAAATTTTCCTGCTTGATGATGTCACTTCTAGTCATGACATCACTTCCGGTGGGTCCTGACAGATTCTGATTCTAAAAAAGTGGGTCCGGGTGCTGAATGTGTGAGAACCTCTGTAGTAGTATATAAATTTTTATTGTTAACTTTTCAAAAATACAAATAATTGCAAAATCTATAAGTGGCTGATGCCAAACAGGAGGCATTCCTTCATTCATCAGAGGAAATGTCTCTTTTAAGACATATCTCCTACAATATGTGTGTTATCTAAGAAAGCATATGCACACACACATAATGATTTAATCAATTAATGCACTGAATAAAGCTAATACAATTAACCAAGTGACAGCCCTAATAAAAAGTAATCCCTGCTGCCACTTCTGCTCATTATTTGATAATCAGGAATAGCTGCCCAACCTTTTTGATCTGTTTCATTTGAGTCCTCTAAACAGTGGTTCTCACACATTTAGCACCAAGACCCACTTTTTAGAATGAGAATCTGGAAGGACCCACCGGAAATGATGTCATGACTGGAAGCGACATAATCAGGCAGGAACATTTTTAACCATCCTAGGCTGCAATCCTACCTGCACTTACCCAGCAGTAAGTCCCATTGACCATCATTGTTAAAAGCATATACAGAGTAGCCTGTTCAAAGTACAGATCTGTAACATTTCCCCAAATGCAGTCACATATCATGATACCATCAAGTTTAATATATTAAAAATAAAAAATTTTATTTTACCAACCCATGGTTTGAGAAACAATGCTCTAAACTACTATAAACACAGCTTACGTGCTGATAGAGAAAATTATGTGCAAACCGAAACTGTAACCAATGGGGCTGAATCCCAAGAAAACATATAGGAATGCAGTCTGAAGCAAATTCAACCAGAATTAGGTTCTGAAACTTAGATTTTCTGGTACTGGTCTTTCTCCATTTGATAGTGCAGTGGTTATCAAACTGGTGGGTTGCAACCCACCAACCTGAGAACCCTGCCCTTTTCCCTTTAAGGGGCAGGGGGAAAGCAGAAACACAATCCCCAGGATTGCGTTACTGTGGGGAAGGGGAGGCTGTTTTTAACTGAATTGCCTGCTGCTGGGGTTCAAGGGGGGGTGTAGGAAGCCCCACAGAGTCCTCTGCAGGGCTCCCTGCAGCTTGTAGAAAAAACAATGATCACAACCCACTTCCAGTTTAGCAAATTTAGCAAATGTTTTTACTTTCTACAAGCTGCGGAGAGCCTTGCAAAGGGCTCCACGGGGCTCCCCGCACCCCCCGGATGCCGACAGCAGGTAAGTTCAATTAAAAACAGACCCCCCCTTTCCCCATAGCGGTGTGATCTTGGGGATAGTGTCACTGCTTTCCACACCACCTCCCAGATTCTCAAACTCCCAGAGAGTTTGAGAACCAGTGTCATATTTATTATCTGGGAAGAAAACCAAGTGTTAAATTTGTTGCTGGCTTATTGCCACTTCATCATTTTTTATTCTTGTCTGATTGTTTACTGTTTGCTTTATATGCTTGTTTTTAATAAAACTTTGTTTTTATATTTTATTTTATTGTAAACTGCCTTGGACACCATGTGCATCATCTTCATTGGCACAGTTAATCACAGAGAACACAAGGTAGAAAACTACACAAGAAATAGTCTGGTAAATGATGAAGAGGTAGAGAGAATTGCTGCAGCAGGTGAAATAATGGAAGAGGCTGAAGACAACAGCAGCACATGAACAATTAAGATTACTTACAAAAGCTGCCAGGTGAAATTGCCAACTACATAGCTCCATAGTAAATCACTATAAGTGTTAACAGGAATTTATCTTATGGCATGCTACTCTCTTAAAACAGAAAGGAAAACAAGGAACCTAGACATGTTCCAAACACAGTGAGAAAAGCTAAGGAGGAGGAAAGAAAGAAGAAAAGGTTACTCAAGAACACAGCAAGCATGTTGCTGCAGAGCTTTCTAACCACTGCATTATCACCACTACTGTATTGGAGAAGAAAATCACCTACTTTAAATGTGGGTATCATCACTTTCTGGGATGTGGGGTAAATGGCACTTCCCAGCCTAAAAGTCTAAAATTATACAAATTTTCCTAGGACAGTATGACTTCAAAGAGACCACAAAAATGGATTATCTGAGCTATGCCTGATACATTTCTCAAAAGATTATGAGCCAATTGCTTCATAAGATAATAGTGCAAAACAAACTTTTGGCTTTGTCTGATACTAAGATGCTATCAACTGTAACCAATATCAAAATTGCTCAGTTTGACAAAGAGACTCACCCACATGTGTAGTGAGAACTTTTCAGGCAAACCAAATACTTAATTTTTGAAGAGTTTGTTCTATCTTTTCATCCCTTCTGACTACTGATGTGCCACATATGCCCAATACAGGCATTATATAGAAAAGGTGACAAATAAAAATGTCCATAGGCCAATATGTGGCTTCCTCTTCAAAGGCCTTTTCATGCCAACTCTTCTTGCCACGCCATTTTGTTTTGGTGCAAAGCACACTGGTGGTTGACTGAGGAGCGCAGCAGCATCGCAGCCTGCTTCTTAGCTGCAGAAGTGTCTGGTTGCCATTTTGTTTGGCGCGAGGTGCAATTCTTTGCAGGATCGGCTGGTTCTGCAACACTGGACCTCTGCGTGCTGCCTTTACGCCTAGAGACACACCGCTGTGCCCACCAGGAGACCGCTGCCCCATCATCCAGAGGGAGAAGGAGTGCAGTCCTGTGGTATCCCTGACCTTAGCAGCCTAGCCTTGTCACCCTTCCCCCAAGTGGGCTCAGGAGCAGTTTAGCATGTGCGGGCCCACACAGGTTTTCCTCTACACGCTGGTGAGGTCTCTGGTTGGTGAGGACCTCTGGTTGGCGAGTCCTATCTTCTCTGTTTTCTTCTGAGATGGACCCCCTCCAGCACTGAACAGAAGAGCTCTGGTCCTGATGCTACTTGGTTTAGCTCTCTACGAATGCTTATTTCACCATGAACTTTCAGCAAGTTCTTTTGTAGTCATTTTAGAAGTGGTGGGAGTTGGGATGATTTTAGTGACAGCTTTCACTGCAGATTTTCACTTTGCATTTGCACTGGGACCACTGTATCCATAGAGATTCCATTCTGGAACTCCCTATGGATACCAAAATCTGCAGATAACAGTGTCTCAGTGTAAATCTGTTTAAAAACAACAATCAAGAAAAGCACCAAAACTGGTGTTCCTACATTGGCATGGCAAAACTGTCCCATTTCTAAGGCTCTCAGGGCTAAAAATAGCTCTAAAGACCCACTTCTGGGTTGCACGACAGTTCCTCTCAATGGGCAAATCCTCCTAATGCTGGGAAGAGAGGAACCTCTGTGTGACATGGAAGTGAGTCTTTACAGCTATTTTTAGCTTTTGAGAGCCTTGGAAACAGCATGTTTCACAATGACAAGGTAGAAATGCCAGTTTGGGTGCTTCTCTTGGTCATTAACCACTAGCTGTTTGATTTCCTCTGTAAACCGCTTTGTGAACTTTGTGTTGAAAAGCAGTATGTAAATACTGTTAATAATAATAATGATAATGATAATTGTTTTAAACACATTTACACTGGGACCCTAGTATCTGCTGGCATCAGCGGTAAGTCAAATCTGCAGAAGCCAGATCCACAAATACTGGGGTCCCATTGTGATATAACAGAAAATTACTCACCTCTTGCACTGCTAAGTGGTTTAAGGTACAAGGCTAGCTCTTCTACACATTTCTTCGCTTCCTCGTAATGCTTAGTATCTTCAGCACCACTGCGTAGAGTTATTGGCTGCTGTTCTGGCACCTATGAAAAGGAAAGAAGAGAATTAATGCAACTTATGCACAAAATTGAAAAAGTATTAAGACAAGATTGCCAGTCTAAAGAATGCAACCCATCAATTCCAGAAAATGAAAAGGCAAAGCTTTCAATGAGGTTCACAGCAGTGCTTTAAAGTAATCCCTACTGTGGTTTGCAAACCCACTTCAAATGGTTTCTCATTTTCGTTTCCTGGTCAACTGGTAAACCAGATTATGCAGAGTAAACCAGATATTCTGCCAAACTCCAGTTAAGTTGCCTTAACTGCTGTTTGGTGAGAGGTTTGAACCACTGCTACCAGCATCTGAAATATAGGAATAATATAAGCAAGTTTTAGAAAGGCTGATAACGAATTCTTCAGTACTTCCACATCAACTTCACACTGTTCTCACACAGTAAATTGTCTCCTGCTTATTTATGCATCCTAAATATGGAACAATGGCAAGAAATCAATCATTTAAGCCTATACCATTCTTGTTACTTGCCCTGATTTTTCTTCTCAATCTACTGAAGATTTCATACATTTGAGAACTATAAACAATGTAGTGCTTGAAGCATTTATTGATAGCAGTTTCTATTTACTTAGCATGTGTAACAATAAATTTGCTTATTCCACAGTAAATATGCCTCTTAGAAAAAAACAAGATGGAGCAAAGACAAATCCGTCAAAGGAAGAATGTGTCTTATTATTCATTTATATATATATAATTTTGGAGGTGGAAAGAGGAAACACATACCCTTTGAAAATAAATAAGGCAGCCTTACCTGAGCTCCCACAAGCTGCAGCAAGGCTGAATTCACCGGAAGGTGTTCAATATCCGTATTGATAGTGGTCTGGTCAAAGGGGCATGCCTTCCTGTGTAGCTTGTTCAGGCACATCTTGCAGACTGTGTGGCCACAGCCCAGGCTGATGGGCTTGCGAATAGTTTCATCAAAGGTTTGTGTGCAAATAGGGCAGGAGAGAAAATCCGTCCACTGTGGAGCTTGTACAGGCATTGTTTCAGGCTTTTTATTCACAAGACAAAATCTAAAGCACAGATTCCACTGGAATCAAAAAATTTTTGAAAAAATTGTTTTTTAAATATCTTCTGTAAGTACAGACAATCAGCACATAGTGTGAAATATAATCTGAAAGAACAAAACAAAAACAGTTAGCACCTAAATATGTTATATTACTGAAAAGGAAATTCATTTATTTGATTAATGCATACATAATCCGATGGACATGACAGACTACTTCTTTACTTAGAAGTAAACCCCCTTAAATTTGATGGGACTTCCTCTCAGAGAAGTATCTGTAGGATTGCAGTTGTAGTCATCTAGCCTCCTTGCTACAGAGTCACCATTTTACTGCATAGTCACAAACTATACTGAAAATTGTGGGGTATGGCCTCTAGATAGGACAGGATCAAAGGACAAGATCCCAATGGTTTTCCGGGGGGGGGGGGAGGAGGAGGATTACATTATTGTCCCAAACAGAAACACAGTAAGATTTCTCATAATTTTCACTTTGCCAAAATTAACATTCCAATCTTGCGTTTCCTCATCTTTGGGTGCAGCCCCCTCATTTTTTGTGCTCCCATGAGAAGAGAGGCCCCAGGGAAGCATTTCAAGTAGAGAAGGGACATCACCACTTTTTAGCAATTGTGACCTACAATGTAAAATCCCTTTCCCTTCTTGCAGTTCAGAAAAAAAAATACTTAATGGTTGGTTGGTATATCATTCAGAAAAAGCCTTTCACTATCTCTGCAAAAGCTGAATGAAATTAGCATCTATTGAATCAGTCATCTGCACAAATTATATAATCTATTCAATTTTCAGTCTAAACTTAAAAATATCCTGAGCCATAGACAGTTTTTGAATTGCAAAGAATTAGTACAATTATGTTCAGAACTCCTTTTAAATCAGAGAATACAGAAACAATGTACAACTCTGACTATCTTAATACTATCAACAAGACACAACTGCACAAAAATATAGCCCACTTTGAAGCCTCAATATTGTGCTATCAATATTATTATCATTGTTATTATTAAGAATAGTTGCATACCACTCCTCAGCAAAAAAAAGTTGATAGACCTATTTATAGACAAAATCAAATAATTATTGGCTCCCAAAAGGTGCTTAAAATCTAAGAAGATGCAGACCACCACCGGCAAACAGCCACTGCAAGATACTGTGCTGTGGGTGTGAAGGGGGGAAAGGGACAGTTACTCTTCCCCTGCTAAATATATAAGAGGAGCACCACTTGGAAAAGTGCCTCTTTGCCAGTTAGCATCAATATCATGGCCTCCAACTGGAAAAGAAAACTTTCAGTAAGAAGGGTGTTATCAAAATTCCCAGTCAGTTCTACATACAACAACAACAACAACATTTATATACCACTTTTCAACAAAAAGTTCACAAAGCGATTTACAGAGAAAATCAAATATCTAATGGCTCCCTGTCCCAAAAGGGCTCACAATCTAAAAAGATGCAACACCAGCGGACAGCCACTAGAAAAGACACTGCTGGGGTGAGGTGGGCCAGTTACTCTCCCTCTGCTAAATAAAAGAGGAGCACCCACTTGAAAAAGTGCCTCAACCAGTTAGCAGGGGTTAAGCCCTGTTTAAATCAAGATTCTTCATAATGGAGAAGTTCATTGAAAGTTGTAAAACATAATTCTGAGGTATTGAGTTATCTGCCTCCTCTGAATGGGGTTGCATTTCACCTGCAGGAGCAGGCGAGCAGTTTGGGTGTGCTCCTGGATTCACAGCTTTCCCTGGAGAGCCAGGTGACAGCTGTGGCCAGGGAGGTTGGGCGCCACCACCCACTCAATCACCTTTCCCAGAAATGGAAGTTGTTCAAGTTAGTAGGATCCAGGGAGGGTTTCTTCAGGAGAGGGTGAACCACTGCTTGCTTCAAGGTTGGTGGCAGTACCCCCTCCCTCAGAGAAGAATTCACCACCTTCCCTGTCCACTTGGCCAGCCCCTCTGGGCATATCTATCTAGCCACGCTGGGCAAGGGTCGAGCAGGCAAAAAGATGGCCTCACGCTCCAGAGTATCCTGTCTACATTCTCAGGTTCTACAAGCCGGAAAGAATTCCACAAGATAGGAAAGACAGATGCCCCAGGGATATCACAAGGTACTGCTAATGTGGCGTCCAAGTTGTGCCAGATCTGATCGACTTTATCTGCAAAGTGCTTAGCAAATTTGTCACAGTGAGCATCCGTGTGCTCTTCCCCATCAGTAGGGGGGGCAAGATGGAGTAGACATGGAAGAGCTCAGCCGGACAATTCTCTGTGGACATGATGGCGGCAGAGAAATAAGAGAAATATTTAATTTATTGTTTATGGGCTCTCCTTCTTCCCTCTCCCTCATCTTGCTTCAAAAATGCACAATAGCCCCTTGAGCTTGGCAAATTCTTACAACTAACCAAAAGCATACACAGAAACACAAATGGATAGATTCTATTTGCATCTCCTGCTAAGATGCCAGGAAGCATATGGTTTCAGTCAGTACCACCCAGGTCCCAGTACTGAGATGAAGAGAGGAAGATGGAATGCCTCAAACCTTTCTGAATTGTAGTCAAAATTCTCAAAGTGTATGCAGATTGGATAACATGCCACAGGTGGTAAGCCAGGGAAGTCAAAAAAGCAGGAACGCAACAAAGCAATTCCGGTTTCCTTTCTCTCCCCCTCTTTCTGTCTCTTCTGTGTGGCTGAGCTCTTCCATGTGGTTCGTGGTCTACTCCAACTCGACCCCCCCTACTGATGGGGAAGAGCACATGGATGCTCACTGTGACAAATTTGCTAAGCACTTTGCAGATAAAGTTGATCAGATCTGGCACAACTTGGATGCCACATTAGCAGTACCTTGTGATATCCCTGGGGCATCTGTCTATCCTATCTTGTGGAATTCTTTCTGGCTTGTAGAACCTGAGGATGTGGACACATGCTACAACAGTTAAAAGGCAGTACCTAGTTTCCAATTTGTTTCAGGGGCTATCAGGATCCTTACTGATCTCCAGTTCCCACTTCTTGCTATATGTGGCTCTGCTGGAGCTTCATGAGCAAATAGCAATGGTTTGTCCCCAATGAGACTAATTGCAAGGTATTAGAAGAGCAGGTTCCCATACTTAAAAGCTCAATAATGGTTTGATGTTCTGAATGGAGTGGGAAAGCACTATTTTGAGACAAGTTTCATAAAGCAATAGGAGGTGAAAAGCATATCACATACCATTTAGCTATCCATATTCTCAAAGGATTCCTGGAAAATGTCTGTCCAACCTTTTCACACAATATAAAACTACCATCTCTCCTGAATAAAACCATGCAAAGCAGGAACAGATTTGAGCTATAGCTTGCATGGACACCTTTGCAGATCATGTCTTCACTACTATAAGTGCCAAATGATCAGGCCTAATCTGAAAGACCACCCTTGGGAATACAAGCTATTTCTGTTAGGGAAGCAGGCTGCAAAACTTCACAGCGCTTCAAACTATATGCAGCCCTGTTATGGTGGTAAGAACCGGAACAGTCCCCTAAAATTGAGGCAAAACAAAATGCAGGAGGAATTATGCCTACCTCTTTATGGCTAGCCCAATCTATAAGGCTACTTTTGCAGAAAGGCTATCATGCATATTTCCAAAAAGGATGCTCCTGCAGCAACTCACTGTGATAAGTGGGTGCGGTTATTAATTCTTTCCACAATCCTGACCACTTATGGGAACAAACTCTAACCACACAGGTTAACACAGAGGTCAGACCACTATGGGCAGTATTAGAACCATGCTGATATTGTGCAATCTGGTTCAGGATTTCCTCAACTTCCCCCTTCATTCATGACTTTGCAAATTCACTTGGCTAAAATCTGTGAGAATTTTTTAAAAAAATATCCTCTCTTTAAAAAGATTTTTAAAAGATTAAAAAGAATTGTGATGTGCATACCAAATTGGTAGAGATGTTTGAAAACTGTTATATATTTTACTCAGAAGCAAGACCATTGTATTCAGTAAGACTTTTAGGCTGTAATCCTATCTTATTCACCTGAAACAAACACGTCTACAAATTGCACTGATGATGTTGGAACACAAGGACATAAGAACAGCCCCACTGGATCAGGCCATAGGCCCATCTAGTCCAGCTTCCTGTATCTCACAGCGAAATGCCCCAGGGGACACATCTGATAACAAGAGACCTGCATCCTGGTGCCCTCCCTTGCATCTGACATAGCCCATTTCTAAAATCAGGAGGTTGTACATACACATCATGGCTTGTAACCTGTAATGGATTTTTCCTCCAGAAACTTGTCCAATCCTCTTTTAAAGGCATCCAGGCCAGATGCCGTCACCACATACTGTGGCAAGGAGTTCCACAGACCAACCACACACTGAGTAAATAAATATTTTCTTTTGTCTGTCCTAACTCTCCCAACACTCAATTTTAGTGAATGTCCCCTGGTTTTGGTGTTATGTGAGAGTGTAAAGAGCATCTCTCTATTCACTTTATCCTTCCTGTGCATAATTTTGTATGTCTCAATCATGTTCCCCCTCAGGCGTCTCTTTTCTAGGATGAAGAGGAAGTAAGTGATGGAAGTAATGCTTTGCTAAGAAAAGCCATCCATACAGGGTGACTGAGGAATAATGGGACTAAATCAGAGACACACTGATGTTACTATTTAGCCCAATGTTTCTCAAACTGTGAGTCCGGACCCATTAGGTGGGTCGCGAGCCAATTTCAGGTGGGTCCCCACTCATTTCAATATTTTATTTTTAATATATTAGACTTGATACTACCAGAGTATGTGACTGCATTTGGGGAAATGTTACAGACCAGTATTTTAACAAGCTACTATGTATAATATTTTAACAATGATAGTCAATGGGACTTACTCCTGGGTAAGTGTGGGTAAGACTGCAACCTAGGATTGCTAAAAATTTTCCTGCTTGATCATGTCACTTCTAGTCATGACATTACTTCTGGTGGGTCCTGACAGATTCTCATTCCAAAAAGTTAAATTAAGTTTTGTTTATCAGTCAGCTGCAGAAGACAATGCTCAAACTACACATAACAACAAAAGATAATGGCTACTATGCATCTGGAGGACTCAGTTGAGGCATCATAAAAAACTCTGCGGTGCAGTCCAAGCAGTGGTATCACTAGGGTTTGTGTCACCCGGTATGGGAGGCATGTATGTCACTCCTATGAAAGACCTCAATGATGCAAAGTCCCAGGCAGCGGACATGGTGATGTACCATCACCTTGCCCATGTTGGATTTTTCGCTATAACTTTTGATAATACAGAGAAATTTCAACATGGTTTGTTTAAATGCATTCTGCATGAAATTATGCATCGACTGGTACATATAACATGATGGTATTATTTGAAAATAATTAATTATTTTAAATAATAATTAATTTAATTATTAAATAATAAATAATTTAATTATTTTAAAAATGTTGGCGAGTTGTGGTGGCACCCCCACATGCATGTCACCTAGCGTGGCCTGCATCCTCCACACTCCACTAGGGATGCACTGGGTCCAAGACAGATCCAAAAGGTCAAAAGATTAAAAATAGGAGGAAAAATTGAGAATTTTCACCACATCCCTCCTCCTAAGTAGATGCTGAGGGGGAACACCCCAGGACTGACTCTCCTTGATTAGATCAACAACTGAATGATGGATAAAGCTATGAAGAAAAGCTGAGTCTGCAAGTTACACATCTTGAAAAGTCATACAACTGCAGAAAGCAAATGGAACTCTTCAAGCATCCCAGCTCATTACAGTGAAAAAACACCTCCCAAGAGACAGTTGCTCTTGAGCCTTGTGGGGATTGTTGGATGAACCAGCACATGTGTGGAAGACACTGATGGCTCTTCTACTCACAGCAGCATTTCCCACCTCAACAGGGCTGGCATGAGAGGTTCAGTAGTCATCTTTCCACCTGTCCTGGCACCCACACTTGCAGCACACTGCGTAGACTCCATACCATGACTAACAGCCAAATCCTAACTAACTCTCCAGGGTCAATGTAACTGCACTGCAGTCCCATTCCCTTACCTCAGGGTTCATCAACATGGCTGTTTTGGGTAGCTTGTGGCTGGCTGGAAAATGAGGCAAAAGGGTTGCAGCCACCACTGCAGTTAGCAGGCAGCCTAGCGCAGTTAGCAGGAGCGGTTGGGTGCAAGTTGCAGCTGGAAAGGGCAGAGCTGGCTAGTAACCTCAAGGATCAACTCTCTCAAGCCTCAGCCCACCTCACTGGGTGGGTGGGGGGAAGGAATGACCTTGCACCTGCCTCACCAGGTTGCAGAAAGTTCCGTCCCAAAGTGGCAGTGGTGGCTCCCACTGCCATTGCTGGGTGAACATCATGGTGAGGAGGTAGTGGCAGCAGTGGTCGCTGCCTCTGCTGCTGCTGTCCTCGCAGCCTGCCTGAGCTCTGTCTTTTATGTCTGTTGCCAAAATGCAGCTCCCGCTGCCACCAAAAGGGGGCTGCCCGCAACATTTGAGCCAAAGGTGTGTGGCTCTGGGGCTCACTAGTCACAGGTAAGGAGTGTCTTTGGTGCACCAACAGCCAGAGGATGGGATGACTTACGCTCAGTGTACTGCTGCTGTGTTAGACTTGGGTCCTTCCCTCACCCACCTCAGCCTCCCTCCAACTGTTGCCCCTCCCTCGCCTTCCCTCCCACTCTCGCACCTTTGCCCCTCACGCCTTTTCCTCCTCTCTCTCCTCCTTTCCCCTCTCACTTTCGTTTCCTTTTGCACTCTCTTTTTTGTTCCTTTCTGACATTTCCCTTATGGATCTCCTCTTTTGCTCCTCTTATCTGTTACGTTCTCTTCCGTTTCTTCCACCAGACTCTGGATTTTCTTCAACCTTCTTCACTTTGCACCTCATTTTCTTTTACTCTTTGTCCTATGTTTGTTCTCTCTCTCTCTCTCTCTCCAGCCTTCTGGATGCATGGATAGACCTCTGGGCCAGCAGATCCTTTCACACCATTTAATTTGGTGTACAGTGATTACAACAAATCACCTGGGGGCTGGGGATAAGAATAGGCCCTCAGTTTGGCTGTACTTGTCGTAAGAGGCGACTAAACAGCCACCGGGTAGATGGGACTCGTCAGCCTGGGAAGGCAGCTCATCTGAGAGAAGGAAAACTTTGATCCCAAACCTCCACTGCCTTGTGGCTACATCCACTTATGGAAAAGGCTTCAGGAGTCAGCCTCGAGGCAAAATCCGGAGCCGGAGTCCCTGAGGCAGTTCATGGCTGAACACAGTCACGTTCTGGCAACTCCTGCGACACCGCTGGAACCAACCGTATTGGCCTCTGCCTTTCCATTGGACCATTTCAGCGACGTGGAGAGGGGGGATTTGCTGCATGGGTAACAGCCTATCCTCCATACCTAGGCTTCGCGCACTGGAGAAGACACTCTGTTCCAGAACCACCATTCAGAGTGTGACACCATAGTCTTCCGAGACTGAAGGATGCCAACACACAGATTACAACATCTCAGTACTGGTAAATGGACCTTGTCAGCCTTGTATGGATTCAACAGTTCATGGGGAATCCCTGAAGGAAGTGGGGCAGAATGGGAAATAACAACTGAGATAAGGGAAGACCCCCCTAACCCAGTGTTAGAAGACATGCTTTGCAGGTAGAAGGTCCCAGGTTCAAAACCTAGTGCATCCAAGTAGGGCTGGAAAAGATTCTTATTTGAACCCCTTGAGAGCCACTGCCACAAAAATGAACAACAGACCAATGAAATGACTTGATGTCTACTTAATTGGTGAATATACTGTTTATTTGTGCAATCTCTGTATGGGCTAAAGATAATCTTATTTGAGGGACCAGATCTACAAGTCTAGGGGAGTATCTCTGGCTCACAGATCTGAACATGTGAATTGACTCCATTGAAAAGCATTCTTTTAAGGTCATATGTATGAAATGTCTATCTATGGTGTATGTTTGAGGATAGCTCACATGCAGCAATATGATATGAATACGCCCGGAGAATCTTCTGTCAGATATCTCAACTGTTCTGTACCCACACTCATGGGTATGGAATATTTCTATGCGTGTTGGATACAAACGCATCTTTGAGGAATGCACTTCTTCACTTTTTACAGTAAAGTTAAAACTGTTTAACACTGGTAGTGTACACTGCACCTAAAGTTTAGATTCCAAGCTTTATACTCTTCCTCATTAAGACTGTAGATTGGTTGAAAGGTGTAAGGAGCGCTACATTCTCAGAAAATTTCTACAACTCTCTCACTAGCTTCAGGTAATGAACATCTGCTGTTTGCTAGTTGTCTTTTGCTTTGGAAAAATACTCAGCACTTGCCAGAGCTATGAATATTGAAAAGGGACAAAATACAATAGCAAATTGTCCTGTTACTATAAGTACAACTGGCTGAGTGTTTGTGGTTCTTGCACAGCCCCTTCACTGTGACTTTACTGGACTGAGTAAGAAAATGGACTGTCAAACATCACATTAAAAGATAATTTTGTTATTAAAGTGTTATGACTTCTTGTTAACTTCTGTTCGTAAGAAGAAAATACAATACAAACATAAAATTTGCTCGATTTCAAATATAATTTATCTTTAATCCACTTTTAAAGAGTACTGTATATACTTACCTATGAGTTGAAAAATTTATGCCTAAAAACTGAACCTGAAATCCTGGGTTGACTTATACCCAGGTTAATACAATGAATGAAGTGGCAGCCCCTGGGAGCTTCTGGGAAGCTTAGCATCTGTCTGGTGAAGTCGGGGGTGGGACTGGGCTGAGAAGCAGGACACGGGGGGGGGGGTGGAGGAAAAAGGAGAATTTTTACTAGTAATTACAGTATTCAGAGGCAACCATTTTAGCTTCTTCTCCAAACAGGAAGAGAAGCGAAGGCACTTATGGAAATTGTAGTCTGCATGAGGGCTGCTGCTATGGAAGTGTAGCACTTACTCCTCATAAAGCCTCCTCAAAACTCCCACACGCACCTTCATCTTCCTTCCAGTTTGAAGAAGAAGCTAAAATGCCTCCTTTTTTTTTCATTTTGCTGCTTCTTCAGAATATTCCTGGCAAGTCATTTTCAAAAATTTCACCCCTCACCCTCAGTTTAGAGATCTGGTTTTTAAAACACCAGGATGGAATTCTCATTTCCACCTGAAACAAAGCCCTAGGCTACAGTTCAGTGCACCATTATTTAACAATAACACCCATGGGAAGCAATGGGTCCACTTCTGAGTAAATCAGGTTGCAAATACGTGTAGCTGCACTTGCTCATGCTCAGTCCTTGTATCTCCTCCATGAACTGAATTGTATAAGTTTTATGTTGCATGTTATAAGCAGAGCCTCCGACGTAACATACCAGGCACCTTAAGGAAGGATTTGATTAATGGTTCTACCAGTATGTTGTTTACAGTGCACTTATTTTGATAGTGTTTACAAAAAGGTTGTGAAGACCAGAATTTTAGAAGTTAATGAATAAAAATGTGTTTTATGATCTTTTACTAATTTTTTTATAAATTAGAGACTGTACAGTTCTTGGGCAACAATCACTGGTAGGTTATTTTTCAGGTTCTGACCAGGAGTAAAATTAGACAAAACTATAGTCAGACACCACCCCCTAACTTTAACCCCCGACTTATGCGGGGGTCATTTAAAATCATGTTATTTTGAGCTCAGAGTCTGCTCACTATAAGTTGATTACCTGTGTGATCAACTTATAGGCTCGTATCTATGGTATGTAAATAATGAAGAATACAATCTTTACTATTTCAAACATTGCAGTAGATCTTCAGTAGTTAGTAACTTTGTTAAGTAGCTCACGTATATTCATTGGTTGCCTACCCCACCTCACCCTGAGGAGGCCTTTGACAGCCCCCCACACACAGAATGCAACATGTGTCCCATTAGCATAGCTGCATCAGCGCTGGAAAGTTGGTAAGAATTGGGCTGTAAGGGTCACTAGCTTCATGAACTTTTCTTTTTGTAGAAAGGATATTGTAGCTGTAGAAATTTTCTGTTTACTATATGCAGTCAATGTTAGCAGAATTTCCATAAATCAAAAATTTTCTGTTCAACAACCTCGTTCCTTAACTAAAGCACTGCTCCGGTGTATGGTAACCATTCAATGCCTTCTGTAATTGCAGTTATTATCAGACAGTCAGTCAGTAAGACCTTCATAGGCATAAAATACAGAGAAAGAAACAAAACAAAACAAAGACATACAAAGACAACACAACATAAACATCAGTCCTTTCCTCACACACTGCCCAGAGTCCCAGAGTTCTGCCTGGCTATTACCCCAGATAATGCAGTTACTAAAATTCAGCTAAATGTGCAATACTCTCTCCAGGGAGACTCAGGTCCAAATCCTAACCAACTTTCCAGCACTCACATAGGTGTACCAATGGGGTGTGTGCGACATCCTGCAGTTGGGTGGCGGTCACGGAAGCCTCCTCAAGGTAAGGAAATGTCTGTTCCCTTACCTCAGAGTTGCATTGCTGTTACCTCAGTGCTGGAAAGTTGGTTAGGAATGCGCCCTCACTTGGAATGCATTTGATGTATTTTTGGTGCAACACAAAAACCTTTTTCCCAGGCATTTGAACTGTTGGTTGGGATTCCATTTATCCTGAAAACTGTAGTTTTAGTCTTGGGTGTTTCAAGACCAAATAGTACTGTACAATGTTGGTCCTGCTGGACCTCTTGGCGGCTTTCGATACCATCGACCATGGTATCCTTCTGGGCCGACTGGCCGAGTTGGGAGTTGGAAGCACTGTTTTGCGGTGGTTCCGCTCCTACTTGGAGGGTCGGTCCCAGATGGTGGTGCTGGGGGATGCCTGTTTGACACCCTGGCCTTTGAGGTGTGCGGTGCCGCAGGGTTCAATTCTGTCCCCCATGCTATTTAACATCTACATGAAACCGCTGGGAGAGGTCATCCAGGGGTTTGGAGTGGGGTGCCATCAATATGCTGATGACACTCAGCTCTATCTCTCCTTTCCTCCAGACTCCAGGGTGGCGGTTGAGGTCCTGGAGCGCTGTCTGGAAGCAGTGAGGATCTGGATGGGGGCTAACAAGCTGAAATTAAATCTGGATAAGACAGAGGCTCTCCTGGTTCGGAAATCCTTGATGCAGGTGCTGGATTATCGGCTTGCTCTGAATGGGGTTGCACTCCCCCTGAAGGAGCAGGTCCGCAGCTTGGGGGTCCACCTGGACTCGCAGCTGCTCCTGGATTCCCAGGTGGCGGCTGTGGCTAGGGGGGCCTTCGCTCAGCTTCGGCTGGTGCGCCAGCTGCGTCCGTACTTGGATCATGCAGACCTGGCCACGGTGATCCATGCTACGGTGACATCGAGGTTAGATTATTGTAATGCGCTTTATGTGGGGCTGCCCCTGAAGACGGTTCGGAAACTGCAATTAGTGTAGAATGCAGTGGCCCGTGTGGTCACATGATGTGCCCGTGTGGTCACTGGAGCTAGGCGGTTTGACTCGGTCAGTCCGCTTCTCCGGGGACTACATTGGCTGCCCATTCGTTTCTGGGTCCAATTCAAGGTGCTGGTTTTGACCTTTAAAGCCCTATACTGCTCTGGGCCAGGCTATCTTAGAGATCGCCTACTCCCGTACAATCAGGCTTGTCCTCTCAGGTCATCAGAGAAGGCCTTTTTACAAGTGCCACCGCCCAAGGAGGTTCGTGGGGCGGCAGCAAGAAATAGGGCCTTCTCAGTAGTGGCACCAATGTTGTGGAACTCCCTTCCCATTGACTTGAGAATGGCTCCCTCTCTTGAGTTTTTTCGGCGAGGCCTGAAGACTCTGCTCTTTAAACAAGCCTTCTGATTCCATGGCCTTTTTAACACTTTTATACATCTTTTAGTTTCTTTTTGACAGGCTGGATTCCTCTATGATTTGCTGTTTTATGCTCTTTTTATTCTGACTACTGTTTTTATGGTCTCTGTTAATGTGTTTTTAACATGTTTTTATCTGTGTTAAATCATGCTTTTTAAAATTGTTTTTACATGTTGTAAGCCGCCCTGGGTCCCTTTCAGGGAGAAGGGCGGGACACAAATAAAGTTTACTACTACTACTACTACTACTACTACTACTACTACTACTACTACTACTACATCTCAGAAGCATTCCTACTGAAGAATAGAGTATACATTTATTAAACAAACTATCAATCTGCTTTGCCTGAGGCCATCAACTTCTTGCCAAGGGCAAGCATGAGGCATATACCTAAATACTATGAGACCAAATAACCTGGTAATAAAGAATAAGGGTATAGACAGACAGGAATGACACATGATGTGCAGTTGTATGTATCTCCCAACATTTATAATAACTAGTCATGAGAATCTGCATTCTTGAACAGAGATCTGATGGAATACAGGTTACTCAACACGCCCCCACAGACTGCTTTCCTAGTTAAAAATCTCTCAACAACTCCTTTTACCCCTGTAGGGAAAAAAGATATGAGTGGTTATATCTTTTTTTTCCATAAGCAGAAATGCAGCTTGTGTGTGGAAGGGGGTACAAAAATAAGAAGAAAAACAGCCAGAGGAGAAAGAGTTGAACATCCTCCCTGCTGGTCGTCTGATTCAAGACTTCTGCCTCCCAGGGATGCTTTTGTTTTCAGATTTTCGTCATGGAGAAACATTTCATACACTTTACCTTAGTGTTAGATTTACAGTCTTGATTAGCAACTAGTTTTGCCAAATAAAAAAAAATCCCTGCTGTTCCCTGCTGCTGCACACTTTGCCTGAAACAGCTCAGAGTTTAGAACAGGAAAAAAGATGACACATACATAAATGGCATACATAAGCACAAGGAGAGAGAACTTCCTCCTCACACTCATGTAATTCAGACCCACAATTCTACTTCAAGCAATATAAAAACATGGCTCCTGTTGCCCCGCATTGAGAAGTGGATTGAGAAAGGAGTTCATGAAGGAAAGAAGAATCCTTGTATGCACTTGCTTCAAGGAAGGTAGAAGAAAAGACAATAGGCTGCCAACTGCGATGTGCAGCTGCCCTTTGGTGATTCCACTAGGTATAGAAATTAGTAACTAATAACCTCTATCTTACAGAATAAATTCTATTATCACTCCAAAAGCGGATCCCCTAAAAGCAGGCTGAATCATTCTAGTACCAATAAAGTACTTGAATGACTCTCACAGCATAGACAGGGATGAGTGAGTTCACAGCTGGTCCAGTGCCACAGCAGATCAAACAACCAGAATAATCTGCCCAACACAATAACAAAACAACCCCTCAACACCTTTCTTATTCTAAAATTCACATTCCTACAGCCTTGTGAAGTATTTACATTTCAAGCAACATTTGACAAAATTATAACTGCCCCTTAAAAAAAAATACATGACTCAACTGCAAGATACATGAAAAGAGCAAAGTCTCTTATGCAAGACTTCCCCACCCAACTGCTCAGAACAGCCTTAGAAAACAAACATGATCACAGATGATATGCAATACAATAGGAGAGAAAAGTTTTATAGCCCTTACCTTTCCTTCCAGAGCTCCATGAATACCCTTAAACAAGAGATACTATTCTGCTCTAAACAAAATGTTCAGATCAAAAGCTCTCAGAGCTTGTTCACAGTGTTAACTACAAGTTTCAGTTCACTGCTTCCTCATTCTTCATGTATATACCCATCCCACAATCATACAACGCCTGACTCAGTGATGCAGAGTTTGAAGAAATGCAGGTCCTAAAAGATCTACAATCACCTTCATTTAAGAACAGGGCCATTCCACTTAAATATATTTAATTTAAAAGAAAGAGGATCAATTCATTTAAACATGGAATTCCTTTCACATGATTCAGTGTCCCACACTCCTTAGCTATTTTTCTATGCAACAGTTGCCAAGGAAAACAATGTAGTTGTACTATTGTAAATGCGCAGATTTCTGCCCTGTTCATCTAAGTTTGAAATTCTACTCCTCTAGGAAATTTCTCTCCAGTGTCTGTCTGCTACCACTGAATACCTGAAAATATACCATGTAAGAAATTAGGAGGAAATCATATAGAGGCAGCAGACAATACATATCCAGAAGCCAAAATTCATACATGTTACCTTTGACTCTTCTGAATCCTAGAATCTGCTCCGCACCCATCTTTTTCTCAAGAAAAAGAAGGGTCATTGACATCTACTGCTCAAAAGAGACAAAAAATTCAGTCTCTCAAATCCCAGTCTCTAAGAGAAAGCAGCAGGAGAGGGGGAGTAGCACATTAAGAAGTTGCAAAAAGAAGGGAGGGATCAGAGATCAGTGGGAGGATAAATGCTTTGCATGTCAAGTGACTCAAATTTCTTCCAGGCAGCTCCCTTTAATTAAATGATTTCAGACAGTAAGCACCTCCGTCCAAGACCTAGGAGATCTGCTGCCATTCAGAATAGATCAGGGGTAACCTGACCAGTCTTGTAAGATTTTTCTTTTAAACAAAAACACTAGGGTTGACCAACGCAAATTACTCACAAAACTCACAGTGGCTCAAGGCAGGTGACTCACTGCTCACAGAAAACATTCTGTACATTAGGATACCATAACTGCATGTACATTCTGTACATTAGGATACCATAACTGCATACATCTCAATATTAGAGATATCTGGTCCTTACAAATCAACCTAATACCATTCAAGTTACAACAAACTCCTCTATTTGTCCAAGTAGTTCCCTGAGGACAGATTTAAGGGGAATGTACAAAATTTTCTGTCCCTGTTCACATTCTATGTTTTGCATTGTTCAGATTTTTAACATATTTTTATTACACACAGCTCAAAAGTTAGAGGATGGATAAATCAGGATGTATCCTGATTAACTTCGTCCAAAAATGCCACAATAAAACTAACTTTAATATTGTACATCAGTGGTTCTCAACCTTTTAGCACTGGGACCCACTTTTTAGAATAAGAATCTGTCAGGACCCACAGGAAGTGATGTCATGACCAGAAGTGACATCATCAAACAGAAAAATTAACAATCCTAGGGTGCAATCCTACCCACACTTACCCAGGAGTAAGTTCATTGTTATCTTTGTTGTTCAAGTATCATTGTTAAAAGAATATGCATAGTAGCCTGTTAAAAGTATGGATCTGTCACATTTCCTCAAATGCAATCACATACCATGATAGCATCAAGTCTAATATATTAAAAATAAAATATTGAAATGAGTGGGGACCCACCTTGTATTGGCTCGAAACCAGTTTGAGAAACACTGCTGTACATTATAAATACCCTATCTGAAACTATACACCTTAAATACAAAGAACTGGGCTCTGTGACTCTGGGCACAATCCTTAACCCTTATGTCAATGCTTTCCAGCACTCACATAAGGGCAATGCAGTTCTGAGGTCAGGGAACAAACATTCCCTTACTTTGAAGAGGCCTCCGTGAGTGACACCCAACTGCAAGATGCAGCACACGTCCCATCGGCACCGCTATGCCAGTGCTGGAAAGTACTGACATAAGGGGTTAGGATTGCGCCCAAAAAGATTAAAAAGTTATCAACATAATTCAAACAGTTTACCCAGACAGTATCTTTCTTCAGAAAACACATCACAAGAAGGGAGACACGAGATTCTTGAACTCACCATATTTTGGAGAATACTTTACAGCTCCAAGTACCTCCAAATCCAAAGGGGTGTTGATTATTCTTGTAAAAATACTTACATTCCATCTAATTAGCATAGATGTAGTAAAAGATTTGTTTTTGCAAGAGGTAAAATGAAAGACGTCACTTTAGGTTCTATTTAAGCTCCTAATGCATGGAGATTTCATTTCTCAATAATACATTTCAATACTGTGACCACTTTAAAACAGATCTCATGACAATGGGGAAGGGGGGGAACACCTCAATTTTAGATAAAAATCTCAACAGAAGCAGAAGCTACAACCACCACTCTCTATAGATTTAGGTCTAGGGAAATTGGAGTTGGAAAATTCTCTAATAGATGGAGAGAATTTAACACTGAGGTTAAAGATTTTACTTCATTTTCATTATTTTAAAATATATATTAGAATTCATTGCATCCTGACCTCTCACAACTTGAATTCTGACACTGGTCCAATAACGGTTTCTGACTATGCTCCAGTTACCAGGGATCTAGAATGGTCCAATATGAAAGCTTATACTCCAGTGGTTCTCAAACTGGTGGGTCATGACCAGTGTAAGGCTTCCCCGTCCCTTTAAGGAGAGGGGGAAGGGGGGAGGCAGCAACATGATCCCCAGGATTGCATTGCTAAGTGGAGCGAGGAGGGGTGCTTTGCACTTACTTTTAACTAGGTAGGGCTGCTGGAGGCTACAAGAGGTGTGGGAAGCCCTGCACAGCCCTCTGCAGTAAAAGCAGACACAAAGCACCTCCTACAAAACAGAAGTGCTTTGTGCCTGCTTTTAGTGAAGATTCCAAGCCTTGAGGAGCATTGCCAAGGACTTTGGGGACATTTAAAAACAATAAAACTACTAAAACTTGGATTCCAATTAAAACTGTGCCCCCTGGTGTCAGTATAAAAAGATAGCACAGATAGCATAGACATTAACTATATCAATTAAGGGAACAAGGGATTAAGCAGAACATGTATGAAAATAAAAGCCCACTGATTTGTAAGGGATTAAGCGGACAAGGGATTAAGCAGAACATGTATGAAAATAAAAGTCGACTGTCCAATCTCCAAGTCATGGCTTGCCAGACTACGGCCCCGCAGGCCGAATCCGGCATTCTGTCTAAGCCCTTTCCCTCTGTGAACAGCGCTTACTGTTCTGTGGGGGAGCCTCCACAAAGTGCCTCTGCGCACCTCCAATCTTCGTGCCGGCCAGCCACTTCCAGCTTCTGACGCCTCAGCAGCCTTAGTGCCTGGGTTTCTGGGCAGAAGTAGCTGGACACGGTGAAGACTGAGGGCACATGGAGACACTTTGCAGAGATCACCAGTGGAATAGTAAATGCCATTCATACCAGGGAAAACTAGCTAAAAACCAGTCTTTCAATTGTGCAGGTTAACTGGTGCCAGCTGTTGCAAATTATACATTTCTCCTTTATTTCTGTAGCTAAAGACCAATTCTAGACCCCGTCTGTCTTTGATTGCATGACAATTAATCCACTGTTTCTATTTAAGGTAACTGCCTTGCTGTTCTATGAACTGCTAGTACTCTTTGCATATAAAGAGCCTGTTTGGGCTCTTTGGGCTAGAAAGTCATTTAAATCCACCTTCACACTAATAAAACACTTTCAGATTAGTCCATAAGTGGTATTTCTGGTCACATCGATGAGAAGCGATTCCCAAATTGTGGGTCTGTGGCCCACGACCAAATTTTTGGTGGTTCGCAAAACTTACAGGATAGATTAGGCTTATGTGCATCAAGGGTTAAACACCCTGCTACTTGGGGAGAGCACAGCTGCCCAAGCACCATTATAGCACAGAGGCTTTAATGGCTAGTAAAGTGAAACTTATTTAAGGTGGGCCCCAGTTTAAAAGTTTGGGAACCAGTGAATTAAGGCATATCTGCAAGAGTTGTCTCCAGTTTGTTGGAGAGGATTACAATTATGTGATGTGGAGTTTAAAAAACAATTACAGACTTCTGGGCAACGATTATCATGGGAAATCACAGCAATTATGAATTCAGCTACACAACCAGACCATCTACTTTCCTTTTCATATCTGATGAAAAATAGTTTCCCCTACTTCTGAAGGATTTGATTATTTTTCTACTGAAGGTGGCCACTAGAAATTGCCTTTCACTAGAAGGTAACTAATTAGTTATCAATAAACTCCTAGTACACAACAAACCGGTTTGTGGTTTGAGTCACTAGTGAGTCACGAGCCAATTTTTGGTGGGTTAAGAAAAGTTTTTGAATTGTTAAAACAAAAACTTTGCAAGCACGCTTGCCCAGTTTGAAAAAGAAAATCATTAGCTGGAATGCTAACATGTAGAATGAAGCAATCTTCATACTCCCAAATTAAAATGTCATGTTTTCCCTTTTTCTCTAGTAATTGGCGTGCTGTAGATCACTTATGAACCAAGTTTCAGCCTATAATCTGGTCTGGAAGTCCCTAACTTCAAATCTTGCTCTCCAGTTCAGCCTTCTGGATACCCCAGAATGACTGTAAATGACTTTGGAGGAACAGTCCTTGAAGTCAATTTCTAGGGCGAGCCTACCAGTTGTCTTCACTCACATACTGTATGTAAGGTATGTAAGCAGCCTCAAGAGCACAGGTCCCTGATTATTATTAACATTACTATTAATACACAAATATTTATTTCTAGATTTCTGTTTTTTGGTCTAGGAGTCGTGATAGACTGTCATTTTAAAAAGTGGTCCCAGTGCTAAAATGTTTGGTAACAAGTACTGCATTGCTGTGCTGGGCATAATACAGTACTTTGATAACTTCCTGTATTTATGTGTTCATAAGTATGTAGTTCTGCAACCTTGCTCCACCGTATCCGGAGCCGTGTTGGACTGGCCACCCAACACAGAGGCTCTAGCTTCTACACCGACCTTCAGGTCGATGTAGAATCAAGTTGCCCCATTATGGGGCTACTCGCTTTACCCGGGGGAAGTGGACAAAACTTCCCTTCTCCTGATGAGGCGGCTGCATGGAGTGCGGAGGATGTGGTGGCAGCCATTTTTGGCACCATTGCAGTCCCGCATGCCAGACACCTCAGGATTGGGCTGAACGTCAGACAAGAAGATAGCAAATCCACACTGCAACCTGGTTGTCCTGACATGTAGCTCTGCCATAATTGAAATTCATAATTCTGAATTCAAACAGGCAACTGAATGACTCAGCAGCCTGGTTTAAGATGATGAAGCATTACAGAAGCCTCTTGAAGGGATGAGAATGGTCTAAAAATTGTGAAAAAATTGGCAAGGGGTGAAATCAGATATATATTTTCTGCAGGACCTGTTTAAATAGGGGCTCATACGTGAGTACTCTATGAGTACTTTATTAGTACCATAAGCACATGCCACAGCACTGTCATATCCAGATTTCTGAGAAGGATTTCATAGATTCACTGTATGCATTTAAGTAAGTTCTTATTCTAACTTTACATCAAATGTACACGTGTCAAGCAAGCCCAAGAACAGGAAGGGTAATCTCACCCAGTGTGTTAATTTATACTTGCAAGCAAAGTGATGCTTTTGAATTCTTGCCCCTTCCCCAAAAATTACATCATTCCTTCAGCAGTTTTCAGCATGCAAAGCACTTAAACTAGTGTACGCTTTTATCCTTGTGAGAGCCATCAGTTGTAAGCCTACGTAGACATGCATTGCGGAGGATGAGGAAGCACATGAGGAAACACAACATTGTACTCTCTGTATCTTCTAATATTGAATAAGATACAAATTGTATCTATCTGTACATAAACACAGTGAATCAGATGCAAATATCTTTTCAAGTCAGGATGGTGTAGTGGTTCTGAAGTTGGACTTGCTATAGACCTGGAAGATCCAGGTTCAAATCCCTGCAAAGTCATGAAGCTTCCTGGGTGATCCTGGGCCAGTCACTATCTCCCAGCCTCCCCTATCTCACAGGGTTGTTGTGAGGACAAAAGGAGGGGAGCAACTAAGTACACTGCCCTGAGCTCCTTGTGGTAAAGGTGGTATAAAAATGTGAGAAATAAACCCACCTGTAGTGAAAAGGCATCCCCCCATGCCAACAATCCCTTCTAAGTACACCGCTGCTGACATAGGAACCAACTTTTCACCTTCCCCATTTCATTAAAAGATTTATGTCATGTACAAGAGATATGTTTTGCCCAAGATGTATATTATGTGAGCCAGACTGTTTGGTAGCAACTAGGCAAGCAATTTTCAACCACTGTGCCACAGGAATTTGGGGAGGGTCATTTATTAATAATACCATTGGAGAATATGAGCCCCTGCCAGCAGCACAGGGTGCTCTGACAACTTTAGAGTCTTGACAGTATGTCTTGAGATTAAAAAGCTTGAAAACAGATAAACTAGGCAAACAAAAAGCCTTGGTTAAAATCCCTCTTCCAATCCTTTTTGAGTCTGACTCACACCTGATCATAATCCCAGTCTGCCTGACATTAAAGCAAAACAGAAAAGAAAAAATTGGGGGAGGAAGTCAGAGCATGGGGGGGCAGCCTCGAAAAAGAGATAAAAAAGAGAGTAGTGAATTCTGAGACGCCAGCCAAGTCAGGAGAGATTCCAGTGCTGTCCAGCAAGGACAAGGTTAGTTACTAAGATGTTCTGTCTCTCTGGTGCCACAAGATGCTGTTTTAAGTAACTGAGGGCTTAATCCTAACAAGTTTTCCAGCATTGGTGCAGCTGCAATGCAGCCCCAAGATAAGGAAACAAATGTTCACATATCTTAAGGAGGCCTCTGTGACTGCTGCCCCACCACAAGATGCAGTGCATGCCCCACTGGCACAGCTGCACTGGCACTGTGCCAGATAGGGCCCAATCCTATCCAATTTTCCAGCACTGATGCAACAGCAATGCAGCCCCAAGGTAAAGGATCAAATAAGGAGAACTCTGTGACTCCTTCGTCACTGCAGGATGCAGTGCATGTCCCATTAGCATGGCTGCTGGAAAGTTGGATAGGATTGGGCCCTCTGAGCAGCAACTGTTACCCTGCACATGCCTGATCTTGTCTGATCTTGGAAGCTAAGCAGAGTCAGGCCTGGTTAGTACTTGGATGGGAGACCGCTTGGGAATACCAGGTGCTGTAGGCTTATACCATAGTCTTTCGAGACTGAAGGTTGCCAACCATTTCTGACTGCAATCTATACACACTTATATGAGAGTAAGGGCGCAATCCTAACCCCTTATGTCAGTACTTTCCAGCACTGACAGAAGGTCAATGCAGCTCTGAGGTAAGGGAACAAGCATTCCCTGACTTTGAGGAGGTGAGCGACACCCAACTGCAGAATGCAGCACACGTCCCATTGGCACAGCCTTGCCAGTGCTGGAAAGTACTGACATAAGGGGTTAGGATTGCGCCCTAATTCAATGAATTATATGAGAGCCCCACTCGATACAGTAAGATTTACTTCCAGGCACACAAGTATAGGATTGTATTGTTAGTGGGGAAAGTTTTAGTTAGAACGTGATTTATCCTTTTTGAACTTTGCCTCTTATCCAAAATTCAGAACTCGACTATTTCTGTGTCTCCTTTTTCTTTGCTTCCTTTTTGTTTTACTTCAATAAATCTTTTCTTAGTTTGTTTAAGCAACTGTCTAAGCAATCTCTCCTATTAAGGAGAGAGTAATTATCTCCCACCACCACCTTCATCAGCCTTCCCAAGACAGAAGTATCTGGAATAGCTATTTGCATGTGTAAGTGTGAAAAAGAGAGGGAGAATTCAAGAGGGGCACTTTGGTTTCAGATGCTTTTTTCCCCCTCCTCCAACCTATGTAACTCAGCAAGGAGGGCTGTCAGCCAGACAAACCAATCTCTGATTGGGTAAAAAGGCCTGAAATGTAACCCAGCTGACAAAATCCAGTTCATTTTAAAATTTCTTTTGATTTGAAATGTATCTGAAAAACAAAAAAACATTAAAAGCAAATTTTTCAAAAAATTCAAAAGAGCCATGTGTTTGTTGAAAATATCATGTGTACTTGCTGGTGAAGAAATAAAAATCCAAAATGTATTCACATTGTTGTTTTCTTTGAATAAAATAATTTAAATGTCTTGTCTGGTAATGCTGGTTGTCCTCTTAACAGAGTAAGGTCAGGAAATCCTCTACATATTCATGATTAACCTGTTGAACTGGAGATTCTCCACCATCCAATGCTTCATTCAGTGCCTTCACAAGAATATGTTCCAATCGGTTTTGATAGCAAAAATAATCTTTCATTCTCAGGTGTAATGGCAAAACTAATCTGACAGTTTTTTCAAAATATATCATGTTTAAAATGTATGATGCTGGGCTTCTAAAAATGAAACCCATCTCTGATTTGTGAGAAATATTACAGTTATAGTAAGCAAGAGTGCACTTTATTTTAAAAAAAATCAAAAATCACATAAATCATGTCTTAATGATTTAATTATGATTTAAATCTACTGAGTAAAGAGGCATTTGAGAACTTTTAATATAGCCAAAAATGAGTGCCATCTCAATAGAGTATGTAACATCAAATAGTTCCAGAATTAACCTTAACATTGCTATGTAGTCACTACATTCAATTTGTAGCGACTCTACAAATTGAACTGAAATTCAATTGAAATTGAATTTCTTGAACACTCTAACAAAGCAATACCTAATATAAAAATACAACACTTTATTGTAATCTCATATGCAAAAGGTTGGATTATGTTCAAACACAATAGCATTTCTCATGCAGTAGACACCTATGTACATCTTCCCAAATGCCCCACATACCAGAAGCCATGAATTCCATTATTTTAAAACTAAAAAAAGCTTTTTACAGAAAGATTTACTTAAAACATATAAAGATGAAACAGATTTTCATTAGGCATTCTAGGCATTCACCCTTGACTATCATTAGTCTCTGCCCTGCCAGTGCAAAAGTTGAAGCGTTTTGTGAGAAAAGCTTTCTTCATTCTGCCGTCTGATTACTATAAATCATCTCATGCAAAGGCCACCAATGATCAGTACCTAAGGACCTAAGGTCAAGCTGGACTGAGTTCACATGTCATGAGAGCATAAATCTCTTAAGGCATTTATGTACTGTGGGTATGAGCTGCCCCAGATGCAAACAGAGTGGCAGCTGCCTCTGAGAATCCGGCCCATCACAAGTGATTCTGGAAAGGGGGCAAGCTTAGCCCAGACATCACAGCTTTAGTGGGAATTGAGGCAGCTGGTATGTGAATGTGGCTCTATTGCTGGGGCAACCAGGGCAATAAACAGTAAAAGCATTATGAGAACCAGCACTCTCGCAGGAAAAAGGGAATCTGCTTGCATGCATGGGGATGGGGTATCATTTAGAGTTTTGACATCAGAAAACACAGGCTGATGGCTTTGTTCCTGAAGTCTAGGGCAGACCAGCCTGGCAAGTGAACTGTACAGCATACATGAGCATACAGCATACATGAGCATACAGCATACAACAGTACAGCAAATATATACTTTCACATACATGAGGAGCAGACCATGATGTTGTTTACATGAGATCAGTTGCCTGAAGCATAGTGGGGCTGGGGAAGAAGAGACAAGTGAAGCATTCCAAGTCTGAGTTCAGGACCTAAAATTCTATACAGATAAAAAATTCCATCACTTTAAAAAGTGTTCTCATGGGCTAGTTGACTTCCTCTGCTCTAGACAAAAGTAAAAAGAACTGAAGAAAGAAGGGGGGGTTGACACCTATTGTGTAATAGATCCATTTTGAAAGAACATCCTTTCTGTTCAACCTCAATTACCAGTTTTGATGGGTTTAAAACAGTGTTTCTTGATCCTGGATGCAGGTGCTCTGATTATCGGCTTGCACTCCCTCTGAAGGAGCAGGCTCGCAGCTTGGGGTCCTCCTGGACTCGCAGCTGCTCCTGGATTCCCAGGTGGCGGCTGTGGCTAGGGGGGCCTTCGCTCAGCTTCGGCTGGTGCGCCAGCTGCAGCCGTACTTGGATTGTGCAGACCTAGCCACGGTGATCCATGCCACAGTGACATCAAGGTTAGATTATTGTAACGTGCTTTATGGGGGGCTGCCCCTGAAGATGGTTCGGAAACTGCAATTAGTGCAGAATGTGGCAGCCCGTGTGGTCACTGGAGCTAGGCGGTTTGACTCTGTCAGTCCGCTTCTCTGGGGGCTACATTGGCTGCCCATTCGTTTCCAGGCCCAATTCAAGGTGCTGGTTTTGACCTTTAAAGCCCTATACTGCTCTGGGCCAGGCTATCTTAGAGACCGCCTACTCCCGTACAATCCGGCTTGTCCTCTCAGGTCATCAGAGAAGGCCTTTTTACAAGTGCCGCCACCCAAGGAGGTTCGGGGGACGGCTGCAAGAAATAGGGACTTCTCGGTAGTGGCACCAACATTATGGAACTCCTTTCCCCTTGACTTGAGAATGGCTCCCTCGGTTGAGACTTTTCGGCGAGGCCTGAAGACACTGCTGTTTATACAAGCCTTCTGATTTTTTGGCCTTCTTAACATTTTTATACATCTTTTAGTTTTTTACAGGCCTGAGTCCTCTGTGACTTGCTCTTTTATTCTGTCTCTTAATCTGACTACTGTTTTTATGGTCGCTGTTAATGTGTTTTTAATATGTTTTTTATTTGCTATTTGTGCTAATTTATGTTTTTTAAATCTGTTTTTTACATGTTGTTAGCCGCCCTGGGTCCCTTTTAGGGAGAAGGGCGGGAAATAAATAAAGTTTATTATTATTATTATTATTATTTCTCAACCAATGGTATGGGTACAACCGGTGGTACTTGAGGTGGTGTCTGGTGGTACTCACAGGACCCCTGGATACCTGCAGTTTGGCTCTGTGACTAGGAATGCAACGCAACAAACAGCAGTAGGAGGTTCAGCTGAGCTGTATTAAATTGTTTTCCTTAAGTCTTGTTTTTTTTAACTGCCAAAGGGTACTTACTTTCAGAATAGCCCTCATCCATCCTGAGAGCTTGTATTCTGCCACAGAACTTTCAGGCTGTGGTTTTGAGTTAGCAGCCAGTTGAAGCAACCTTATACCCTGATTCTCCTTCTCTGAGACAATTAGTCATTACCTTCATGGAGCCAGTTAAACAGGTTGGGGCTCAGTAACACTGACTAGATGACAACTGCTAATATGACAATAATTACAGTGGCACTCCAGAAAATGAAACATGATACTGGAAAAAACAAAACAGAAACTCTTCCTGCCCTTGATTAATTAGTATATATTAAACACTAAATAATTCTTTATTAAAAATCTGGTGAATTCAGGCAATGAACTGTCAGCATTTCCAGAGGAGGAAGAACCCATGCGGTAGTCATGGAAAAGTAATTAATAGTTCAATCCTACGCAAGTGCATGCAGAAGGAAGCCTCACAGAATTTAATGGTACTGACTCCAGGTGAGCGTATACCAGAAAACAGACTAATAGGCATTTTTCACTAACTGTAACTGATCCTCATTTCACCTAATTATTGCTAGCATTGAACATAGGTTTGTTATTTTTAAAAAGACAAGAGAAGTCTTGCAGGGCGAGGTAGGTAGGCAGCACTACATGTGAGCGGGATCTAAAAGTTGTGGTGGATCACAGGATGAACATGAGTCAGCAGTGTGATGCGGCAGCAAAGAAGGCAAATGCAATTTTAGCCTGCAATAACAGAACCATAGCTTCCAAGTCACGAGAGGCTGTGATTCTGCTTTACTCTGCACTTGTTAAACCTCACCTGGAGTACTATTCTGGGCACCCCACTTTAAGAAAGATGCAGCCAAACTGGAGCAGGTTCAGAGGAGAGTGACGAAGATGATCAGGGGGCTGGAGTACAAGACCTACGAGGAAAGGTTGAGGGAACCTGGCATGTTCAGCCTGGAGAAGAGAGGGCCAAGAGGGGATACGATAGCTCTCTTCAAATACCTAAAGGGCTGTCGTATGGAAGAAGGGAATAATTTATTCTCAGCTGTCTCTGAAAGCAGAATTAGAACAATGGGTACAAACTGCAAGAGAGGAGATTAGACGTCAGGAATTTTTTCCTGATGGTAAAGGCAATTCGGCAGTGGAAAAGATTGCTGAGAGAGGTGGTGGACTCTCCCTCACTAGAGATATTCAAGCAGAGACTCGACAAACATCTGTTGGAGAGGCTCTAAGAGGATTTCCTGCCTAAGGCAGGGGGTCAGACTAGATGACCTATGAGACCCCCCTTACGTAATTCTATGATATGGTTCTGAGTGTTTTTGTCAGAGGACAGAACTTGCTCCACAATAAGATAGTGGGTCAAAAACAAATTTTTCATGTCAACTTGGCTATACACTCTCCAACTTATAAACCAGCTCTCATCTTTGAAGCTGTCTAAAGAAACCTCTCCATCTTCTCTATATACCTCATAAACCGTAATACTTATAATCCACCAATTAAACAAGGCAGTACTAGTTTCTCTAAAGAGTCAGAAACCATGCTGCTTCAAATACAACACCTGCCACTTTATATTACTGCAGTTGGTTCTTCTTTCTCATGGATAATATTTTTACATTTCTCAGTGTTGAATTCTAGTTCATTCTGATGAGCTCAATGAGTCATTTTTCAATTTGAGTCATTTTGAATGTTTCAGCAAGGATAGAAAGTATTAGCATAAAAAGAGTAGGGCTCCCAAAAATAAACTCTGGTATTGGTGTGAAATGTTTTGGAGCGGGCCTATCCCTATGCTCAGCAGAGTGCACATTTATGATATTCAATCAAGAAAATGCTAGCCTCCATTTTTCAAGAAATATACTAGTATTCTGTAGATTTGTACCTGGGACAGCTACTTGGTTCAATGCATTTTCAGGAGTTCACAATTCAAGTGCTTACTATTTCCAATTCCTGACATTTCTAGTAGGTAGTGTTTTCCATTTAAAATAGCTAACTGGGGGAGATCCACTGTAAACTCAGATACATGAGGCAAGTGCACAGACACTCATTTTAAAAAGCACCTGCAGTATTTTGAACACACATGGCAAATAGCTGGGTCATAAACTTTCTTTTGTCAAGATGTCTTCAAGACCAATTTGGACGCAACTCAATGGAAGTCACCACCAAATACAAAGCTGCACTCTTCTCCTTCTGCCATTTTTTTAAAAAGGCAATACAACGGCCCCTCCCAAACTTTTTAGTACCAAGACCCACTTTTAAAAATGACAATCACAACCCACTAGGCAACAAAGAAAGATCGAGAAAGATTTTACAATAATAAATTATTGATGAATAATAATCAGAATCCTGTGCTCCCAAAGCTGCTAGAGACCTTACAGAGAAAGAAAGAGAGAGAGAGAGAGAGAGAGAGAGAGAGAGAGCTTTCGTGTGTGTGTGTGTGTGTGTCTCTCTCTCTCTCTCTCTCTCTCTCTCTCTCTCTCTCTCTAGAAATGGAGTTAAAGGACTGTTTCCCCAAACCTTTTTACAGTCATTCCAGGGTCCCCAGAAGGCTGAACTGGAGAACAAGTTAGGCAGTCAGGGACTTCCAAGCCAGATAAAAGGCTGAAACTGGGCTCACCCACGGTCTATGGCATGCCAATTACTACAGAAAATGTGATAGTTTAACATGAGGTATGAAGATAATGTCTCATGCCAGCTAACAATTTTTTTCAGTAAACTGAGCAAGGATGCTCACAATTTTTTTTTTAATGCTTCCAAAACTTTTCATGACCCATCTGCACATGTCCAATCTCGTCTGATCTTGGAAGCTAAGCAGGGTCAGGCCTGGTTAGTACTTGGATGGGAGACCGCCTGGGAATACCAGGTGCTGTAGGCTTATACCATAGTCTTTCGAGACTGAAGGTTGCCAACCAGTGCAGTGCATGACCCACCAAAAATCAGTTCATGACCTACCAGTGGGTCCCGACCCAAGGTTTCAGAAACATTGCAATACAAGGTATTATAACATTATATTTGATAAAATTCTTCCATATTTTACATTCTATATCCAGGGCAGCGTTCAAGATGGCCACCTTCACCATGCTCTTACATAACTTCCTTTTAAAACAGCCACCACTAAGTGCAGATAATGTGAAGAATCAAGAGATTACAAGCTCTGGAGACAGCAGTTTATGTAGGTACAGCCTCCATAAACTAGATGGGCGATCATTCTTCCTAGCAAACTTTTAACTCTGAAGAACACCATTCCCAGTATAAAAGAGAGACATTGCAAGCAATTATCCTGCACAGATCCTGTTTTATTGAATGGGGGAATATATCACTATCACCCTACAGGTCCACAGTGGCTGATCAGAGTCCTTGTTCTATGACTTGATAGTATTTCCCTCCAACAGCAGATAATCCATCTCACTGATTCCGTGCAAGGGCAATATGATAATCCTTTTATGATGATATTCATAATACCAGACTCCGTTCTTCTTGGAGTTAATTTCAAGTGGTGAGATTGATCTAGTAATAGAGGTACGTTACAGGATTGTTTGGAAATTCGAAGGCAGGGTTTTATCAGGCAGGCAAAGTATAGATTGAGTTCTCTCAGGCTGGTGATCATTTTTTCCCTTTCCCTTCTTCTTCTTCTTCTGTCTTTTGAAAGGAAAGGTGCAAGATGACTTTCTAATGGCATTTGCAGGAGATTACGGGTACAGACTTTCTGTTGTACTTCCGTGGCATGATCTTTTTCAGGGCATTTCTTACATCTGAGACAGTAATGGAGACATGGCGCTTCTTCTTCCTCAAGCGCTCAGCTGCCAAGGACACCTTTTTATAGAGGTCATGTACACAGAAGTGCAGGATGTTCTGAGCCCCATTGGTTATCCGAACGCCATCGAGCTGCAACTTCTGCATTCTCCCAGAGTTCCTTCTAGCAACATCCTTCTTTTGGCAGTGGCGTTCTGCATGCCTCTTATTGATTTTTTTCCCTCTGGGTCTTCTCCGTCTATACTGGGTCCTTTTTTGCCGTCTTCGGCACACTTTACTCATTCTCCTGCATCTCTGGATGGTAGCAGCAGCCATTATTTTGTTCTTACACAGCCAGGCACCCTGCCTGCCTGTAAATGCCACTGACCTGCCTCCTAGATATATGCTTATATAGGACTAGTTATTCAAATAAGCAACTGTTTGCAAGCCCAGTGATTGGACATCAAGAACAAAGCACTAGCTCAACGCTTCATAATGACCTAACTATGATCTATGCCTCCTCTACTGAAATGAAGATAGTAACAGCCCTACAACCATGCTGTGTCACATTCAGTTCAACTGATAGTTTTTTTAAAATCATTTTAACTGTTACTGCAATGAAGCACATTTCTGGCTATGCACATAAATCTGCTACCAAGGTGACCTCTTATTGTAACCTCTTCATGTATTATATACATTTATTCTTATTACACCCATGATTTCATCCCTCCTTCCCAAAGCCAAAAGAGGTCTTTTAAAAGAAATATACGATAATAAATTAAGGACAGGAAACAAGCTAGGTTTTCATTTCTCCTCTAGAAGACTGACAGAAGAGGTTCTCTTGTGATGACATTCATAAAAGATTCCACCTGGAATTGTGCATGGGTCAGAATTTTAAAGTCAGAATTTCATGGGATGTGGAGATGAGAAAGAGGTAGAGTTGAATCTGGCCTTGGGAAACCCATGTTCTGACCAACTACACAGTGTCACTGTAAAGATAAATGGAAGAATCAGAGTGAAAACACATGCCATATATGCAGCCCTGCACAAATAAGAGGAAGGGTGGCATAAAGGAAGCATGTAATAAGTCAATAAGTTTTACCTGAGGGACAAGTTCATCACACTACAAAGAATACTTATTACATGATCCTGCATGTTTCTTGTGTGTGCCTGGATAACAGCAAACATCCACTTGTTGCCAGAGTAAGTCACTATTCATAGCATGCCATTAGGGGTTTCATTAAATTCACAGCATACAATTTTTATGTTGAAAGGCATTAGATTGTGAGCTAATACATCTCCATTGTACAAAAGGTCTGTTTAAATGTGCTAGACAAAAGTCAAATCAATTTAGTAGTTAATCCTGTGTTAAGAGCCTTCCCTAGATTGCACCACACTGGAAAATCACCAACTGTTCAAAAATACCAACAGTCTAATACTCCATTCTTGGCCAAGGTGCTTGAGTACATAGAGACAGCCCAGCTCTACGGATTCCTGGATGAGCCATTTCTGTCTGGATTCTGTTCCTTTAAGAACTATGAAAAGCTTGAACACACTAGCAAATGATCTACACTGGACATTAACTAAGGGATTATGTTTCTGTTGCTATTGGCCATTTTAACAGTTTCTGATACTACTAACCATGGTATTTTTTTGAACTGCTTTGCCAGGATGGAACTGGGATACTAATCCTCACAGCCTATGGACAGTGATTTTTCCAATACTATTTAAGGTTCACATGAAAGCACTGATGGCAACTTATTTGGCTATCAGTATGCAGATGACAAGTACTTCTATATCTTCATGTCATCTTAGCCTGAGGAGGTTGTGGAAGTTCTCAATTGGTTTCTGGGGTCAGAGAAAGGCTAGATGTGGGAGAATACCCTGAAATTAAATCTAGAAAAGTCAGATGCTCTGAAGTCAGGGGATCTGCTGATGACATAATGATGCGTCAACCTATTCAAGATGTGCTCCACTTGAAAAATCAGGGGCATAGTTTGGGTGTGTTCCTGAATTTTGATCCTGGGCAAAGCCAGCATTAGGAGCTGCAGGACCCAATGCAAAACATTTTTGCAGGGGGGCCACCCTTACGGGGCCCCTACCCACCAGGATTTGCGTCAGTGGTGAGGCACCCGGCAGAGGCATCATCACTAACTGCTTTCAGAAGTGGGATGCAATTTCAAGTCAATCGGACCCAAGGGCAGGTAGGAGGGAGGCCCATCCCATGGCAATGCTCGGCTTGCCGCACTCTCCTCACAATGCCTTGGTAGGGAAGATTCTATGCCAAAGCATCAGCTACAGAGCAAGGTGTCAGCTGGGGGCACTCAGCTTAACACCCTAGTGTGGGGGGCGCACCGCTTAGCACCCTAGTGCGGGGGCCCCTCCAGGTGCATGGCCTAATTGGCCAAATTGGTCAGAATGCCCCAAGGCCAGCTCTGCTCCTGGGTGCCCAAAGAGTGGAGATGGCCAGAAGTACCTCTGCACAGCTTTGGCTGCTATACCAGCTCATAAAAACATCTTGTACAGTCAGACCAGGTTTCAGACATGCATCCTTTATGTCTAGATTATTATAATGTACTCCAGTGGCGGGTGGGGGGGCAAGGGGGCAAAACCCCCAGGCACCATGCCTGCTGCCGCCACCCTGCCTGCCCATCAGAGCTGTTCTGCGGGCAGGCAAAGTCCCGCATGGTGCTCCAAAGAGCACAAAAAGCCTTCCAAGTCTTCTAGCTTAGTGTTTCTCAAACTGTGGGTTGGGATCCACTAGGTGGGTCGTGAGTCAATTTCAGGTGGGTCCCCATTCATTTCAATAATTTTATTTTTAATTCATTGGACTTGATGCTACCATGGTATGTGACTGCACTAGGGGAAATGTTACAGACTTGTACTTTTAACAAGGTACTATGTATATTCACAATGATAGTAAAAGGGACTTACTCCTGGGTAGATGTGGGTAGGATTGCAGCCCAGGATTGCTAAAAATTTTCCTGCTTGATGATGTCACTTCTGGTCATGACATCACTTCCAGTGGGTCCTGACAGATTCTCATTCTAAAAAGTGGGTTCCAGTGCTAAATGTGTGAGAACCACTCACTGTTCCAGTGTGATCTTAAAGAGTACTTCCAGTTTTGTTGGGAAACCGGAAGAACTCTTTAAGATCGTACCATAAGCCTCAGAAGGCTTTTCGAGCGCTTCAAAGTCTTGTGCAAGGCTCCATTACACCTGGGTAAGTATCCTCTGGGGGGGGCGACGTGATGGGGGCAGCATTGGGGCCAGGTCCATTACTTATGCACACTTAAGTGGAAATTAGAAATCATTTCTGCACTTCAGGTGCAGAATGCTTCCATAAGAGTGCTGACCTGTCCCAGAATCACGGGACCATTTGGTTAAAAACAAAACAAAAAAAAACCCATTGGCTGCTAGTTCATTTCCAGGCAAAATTCAAGGTGCTGCTTACCTTTCAAGTATCAAGCGGCTTAGAATATCCAAAATGCCATCTTAACCAATATGAATATGCCAGTCCTGGGTGGTCATCTGGTGACGCCCTTTTCAACATTTTTCACATTTTAGTGATGTTAGTGATGTGATTATAGTATCATTTCAGTATGCAGCAAACAGGACAAATCCTTGTAAAGTAGTATATAGATCAAAGGCAGGTAATCCACAATACAAATTATAAAAGCAGCAATGGACGACAACATTGATTGTTATAAGGTCTGTCACAAGAAGTGGGATTTTGGGCATGGGGTTAATGGGGAATGGCATGACTTCTATAAAGGACAGTTTGTTCCCCTTTAAGGGAATTGGTTTTGTTAGGAGGATAAGGGGCAGTTGTGTCACATTCTTTTAGCCTGGGTAGGCTATAAGAATGGACTTTTAAGAGTTAGTGGTTGTCCTTCTCTGCCTGCTGAGGTTAATCTCTAGTTCTTCTGGAAAAAAGTTTATACTAGGAATAGGTCAGATCAGAATTAAGTACATTTTATGCTATGAGTGAAACCTTTTTCTGTTAAACTCACTTTGCTTGCGCATTAAACTCTATCTGTGTGAATTTGGTTGCTTAATAAGACTTTCTTTGTTCTCAAACTTTGTTTAATCTCTGAATAAGGGAAGAGTGTTCTGAGAAGATTTTGGTTGTAGGCTCACTGGCTTGTTATTTGGCATTCTTCAACAAGACCAGGGTGAGTGGTTATTTTTTTCACAAGGTAAAAATGCATTTAGAAGTTAACTCTGCAGTTGCAAAGAATCATTTTAGAACAAGCAGTTGGAAGAAGAACCCACTCAATTCCAGTAAATCTGCTGGATTCCACCAAAGCACCAATTCTGGTTTTTGTTGGCTAAAATCACATTCACCACATTCCAGTTCAAGCAGATTTTTTTCCCAGCAGTTTCCTAATGGTTTTACCTAACCACATAAAAGTCATTTAAACACACAGTTCAGAAGCACCATGGTTTTATTTTCTTTATTGTTTGCATAACTGTGTAACTGCCAGCTAACCATTTTTTATGTTGAGCAAACAAATCAAGATTAAATAATAATCTGAACCCATGGTTTGAAGTTGGTTTATTAATTAGAGTTCCACATTATGTCTGAACTAAGAACCCTGGTGTTTTAAGCTACTCTGAAGCCTCCCAATACAGAGAAGCCAGCCTAAATCAGGAGTTAAACAGAACCTGTTCTTGCTGGCACTCTTTAAAAAGAACCTGCCCTTTTTGTCTGCCTAGCAACAACTTTGCACACACATCTTCTCCTCACATTGAAATGCAGAGGGAAGCACTTTCACGGCATAGCCATTTTCCTTGCCAAACAAAGAAATGCAAACCAACACAATGGGATCACAAGCATCTTATCCCAAGTCTTATTCTTTTAAACCAAAAACATTCAAAAGCAAAAGGGGGATGACTTGAAAACAAAGTTGTTCTTAAGAATTCCAGAAACTTTTCCTTTTAACATTTAATATATTCACTGAAGGGAATGAGCAAGAAATGGTTGACTTTTCTTGCAAAGGGGGAGAAGTAGTAAAATGTGCTTTGTGCTTCCCACTCAGCTGTTCTGAAACCAAGAAGAAATGTCAGAAGAAGCTAGCAACCAGCTTACAATACCTCCTCTCTTTTCTTCAAAGACCTTAGGACAGTGGTTCTCAAACTTTCTACACCATGACTCACTTTTCAGAATGTCTGGGACTCACTGGAAATGATGTTAACCTGGAAGTGCTTTCCTGAGAATGCAGCAAGCACTTAAATTTTTTATAGATAGGTGGGCTATAAATAAATTAAAATGAATAATTTAAATAAGGAGAGATGAGATGGGAAAGCCAGACCTGTTTTACCAGATGATTCCTCTCTGTACCCTGCCTGTAAAAACCTCAACCCACCCCTGACAAAAAAACAAAACACACCAAAACAAAGCATAAGATTTTCAGCCCTGCCCAGTGCCTAGCCCTACCCAGTGTCCAATTCAATTTAAGTTCTTATATTTAAGCCAGTTCAGTTTGATTTGAGACAAAATCAATTTTAAATACAACATGGTTGTTTTTTGTTGTTTGGGCTTTTTGCATTGGGGAAACATTAGGATTTTGGCAGTACCAATTTCTTTTTTTCCATCACTACTTGAGGAATATGCACTGCATTTATTCTTTCTGCATTTATTCACAAAATAGATTAACCAGGAAAGAAATCAAACCAGATACTGGGCAACAGGGTTTTTGCCTGTTTTTTAAAGTGTTGGTCCTTTTTAAAGTGTTGGTCCTCTTACAATTATAGGGGGAGAGCAACTGTCCCTACTAACCCAAGCACAGTGCCTTTTCCAAGGAGTATTTGCTGCTGTTTCTTCTACATTATTTTAGATTGTGAACTCTTTGGAGACCAAAACCATTTACTTTTTATAAGCTTTTTTGTGAATTTTTTTGTTGAAAAGTCGTGTATAATATTCCTTAACATCTAGACATGCAATAAATGGTTCTCTCAACCTCAGCGGCAGCATTCAGTATCAGGGATTTTTAATCCAAGTACTTTCAAACTGTGTCAGCTGCTTGTGTCATGTATCTTTTAGGCCCAGTTCAAATACTGTAACAAATGACACCAGGCAGGCACAAGGTTTTGGTTTCCAACCCCCCCCCCCTCACTTTTCTCCTCTTCCTTGAGAAAGGGGAAGTAACTGCAAGCTTACACATGAAGTTTGTAACAAACCAGTTACCTGTACTCTGACATAATGGTTTGTTATCAATTGGAAAGGAGCATCCAATCTCCTCCTCTTGTGAACCAAAGAGGAGGAGGCCAATGGAAGCATGATGCTTGTATTTGCTCTCTGGCATTTACCCTCACACCCCCCCAATAAGACACCAGACTATAGCTTGGATTTAACTTGCGCAACTTTATTAAACAAAACTGATCAATCTTGAAAGCATGAAACCTATTGAACACAGTTCGTCCCTCGCCAGTCTGGAGTAGGTAAAAAATCTGCCATACAAAGACAATTTGGGTGACAGAAACAATTCCTACCCAGCCTTCATCATGAGCAATCAGCTATCTTATACTGTACATATCCATCATGGCTCGTAACCTGTGATGGAGTTTTCCTCCAGATATCTGTCCTTTTAAAGCCATCTTTGTGCCAGCTTGACCTTTGCCCGTTGCTGCTGCTGCTGCTGCTGCTGCTGTTAACAGTATTTATATACCGTTTTTCAACGTAAAGTTCACAAAGTGGTTTACAACGAAAATCAATTCCCAGATGAGGTGGACTATCTGGACCCCTCCAGTCCAGCTTCAGGCAGGGTTTTGGGACAGAGACAGCCACGGTCGTTCCGACAGATGACTTTTGCCAAGGAGTCATAGGGGTAGTGCATCCCCACTGGACCTTTCAGTACCTTTTGACACCATCGAACTCAGTATCCTCCTGGACTGGCTAGCCAAAATGTGACTTGGGGGCACTATTCTGCAATGATTCTACTCCTTCCTGCCTAATTCTGCAATTAGTGTAGAACGTGGCAGCTCGGGTGGTTACAGAGGCTAGATGCTATGACTCAACAGGATCATTGCTTCAGCAGCTACACTGGCTGCCCATTCACTTCCAGTCCCAATTCAAGGTGCTAGTTCTAACCTTTAAGGCCCTCTATGATCTAGGTCCAGGCTATCACAGAAAGACAGTCTCCTTCCATACATTCCAGCCCACCCTCTTGGGTCATCTGAAGGGACTCTTCCACAAGTGCCACCTCTGTCCCAAGTGACGGGGTGGCAGCTTGGGGCAATCTTCTCTGTAGTGGTACCGCACTATCAAATGCCTTCTGAAAATCCATGGGTTCTCCTGCATCCACATGCCTGTTTGAATGAGTTCTAAAAGAAGTTTGGGAGTTTCAGGAGCTGAGAAATCCTGGTGCCAAGGAAAATAATTTACCTTTTTCTTGTGAAATATACTAGGCAAGTTTACACATAAGTTTGCATAGTTGCAATATTTGGGGGATGGATTAAGAAGAAAATTTAATAAAGTTGCAAGATCAAGACATATGGACTGAAGCTATAGACACTGGTGGACAGTTGTACTGTACTGAGAATAAGTAACACTCCATGATTAGTAGAAACCTCTCAAATGCCTCAAATCAACAATGAAGAAAGAACAGCAAACGTTCTTTATGTTCTCAACAAAATTAAGTTCAGATTCTATGGAGTTTCTCAGGCACTACACACCATCCTAATATTATCTGGATTATCCATTACACTGTAGCCAATAAATGTTTCACTTATATAGCTTCTGCATGAGTAACTTCCTACAACAATGGTTTTCACACATTTAGCACTAGGACCCAATTTTTAGAACAAGAATCTGTCAGGACTCACAGGAAATGATGTCATGACCGGGAGTGACATGATCAGGCAAGAAAATTTTTAACAATCCTGGGCTATAATCCTACCCACACACCTACCCAGGAGTAAGTTCCATTACTATCATTGTTTAAAGAACATACATAGTAGCTTGATAAAAGTACAGGTCTGTAACATTTCCCCAAATGCAATTACATACCATGGTAGCATCGTCTAATATATTAAAAATAAAATATTGAAATGAATGGGGACCCACCTGAAATTGGCTTGCGACCCACCTAGTGGGTCCCAGCTCCGTTTGAGAAACACTGCCCTACAATATTTGGCAAGGAGGGTTTACAACGCATCCCACATGCAAGTGGAAAGATGGGCCAGTTTCTGCAACACTGATTTGAAAAAGTGGACATACATTAATATCAGCTTTTACAACAAAAAGTAAATTGGAATAAAGCTGAAAGCATGCACCATTCTGTCAGGCATTCTCCTGCTACCACAATTAGCTCATATAAACAAGGTTCCGCATTATTATTTGTGTTAAACACATCAACTAAATTCCCACTTTATTACCACTGTTTCAGACATCATTTTGACTAGCATTTACAGACCAGTAGAACAGCAATTCTACAGTTCTACAGAAATCTTTTAGCGTCATGCTTGTGGCAGTGAAGTCTCAACATGAGCAATGAATACAGCAGGAGAGAGTGAAATGTACTTCCAAATCCTATTGTACTGTGGAAGTATGACCCAGAACAATGAAATAACACTCTGCCTAGCCAGCACTGGTGGCATAATGGGAGTGCTTCACCATTACTGTGGCAATAATGTCAATGCTTTTCACTTTGTCATCCTGGGGCAGCTCACCTCAGCTAACCTAAATAGTTTAATCCATCAAGTGCTGAGCAAGTTCCAGCTGCTCAGTCCTACTCCTTGCCTCACAGGTAGAAGTGGCTGCCTAGTAACTGCCAACTGCCAGCACAGGAAAACTTGTCTCTGAAGACCTGCACAATAACTTTGAAGGCTCCGTCCAGGTCCCACATATGGCATTCAAGTGATACTTTGTTGTTTGATCTCCGATGTCTGCATCCCTGTAATAATGCTTTGGTCTAAATTAGGGGTGTCAAACTCATTTAATACAGAGGGCCAAAGTTAGTGTTCAGGGTACCTGCTGAGGGCCGGAACTTACATCATTAAGCAGAAAGTGACATCATTTAGCAGTTGATGGCCAGAAATCAGCACTTTGTTCTCACAAAGAAATTCATTAGCTGCAAATGACAGAAGAGAAAATATACAAATCTTGATCATATTTCAAGATATGAGAAAGGCCTATTTTCATGTGGGCCACTGTTTCAGCAGTAACACCTCAGCACTACTCAGTGGCTGAGAGCCCGAGGGCCGGATAAAAAGCTTCTGGGGGCCACATCCAGCCCCTGGGCCTTATGTTTGCCACCCCTGGTCTAAATAGTTAAACCCCCCCATGACTTTATTGTTGTGCATATTGTACATTTCAGTGTGGTATTTGTAAGCTGTCTTGGGAATTTGTTTCTGCATGGAAAAGACAGGATATAAATCTTTAGGGTAGTTTACTACAAGTGCTAAATTGACATATAGATGATTTAGTGCAGTGATAGTACTCTACTGAACATTTACTGAGCAGAAATGGCTTAAGTTAACACAGTGTTTCCCAAATATTTTAGCACTGGGACCCACTTTTCAAAACACCACTATCGGGATTCACCTTTTTTAAAGCTTCACTTTACCAGCCACTCAAGCCTCTATTTTTATCCTTTTTACTATGGTGGGGGGGGGCACCTTCTGGATCACCAGTTAAACAGCATGTTCATCGAATTGGGACTATTCCAATGGCCTTGTGTTCCCCTTCACCTGACCTCTGATAAGAGCCAAAGCAAGATCATCTACTTGCAAGTAAACATGCACATGTGGCTCAGTTTCGCTTTCCATTGGACTCAATATATTTTCTCTCTCAGTTATCAGCTTGACAGTTGTGACCCATCAAAAATCTGGTCCCAACCCACAGTTTGGGAACCACTGGACTAATGTAATTTCTATTCAGAAAAATGTACACACCTTCCCATGAGAGTCCTGGGAATTCTAGCATTCTAGAATTCTAGCAACTAGAATTTTTTTCACATTATTATTATTATATACAGCTTTTCAATTAAAAGTTCACAAAGCTGTTCACAGAGAAAATCAAATAACTAAAAGCTCCCTTTTCCAAAAGAGCTCACAATCTAAAAAGATGCAAAAAAAATAACACCATCAGACAGCCACTAGAAAAGACACTACTGGAGTGAGGAGGGCTAGTTACTCTCCTCCTGCTAAATAAATGAGGAGCACCCACTTGAAAAAGTGCCTCTTACCCAGTTAGCAGAAGACACAGAGACCAAGACCCTGCTGTCCTTACCCTTTCCTTACCTTCACCTGCTCTCAACAAAACCTCCCTTTTTTCAGGCCTGTTTACAATGAATAGGAGGAGTGCACCATGCTGGTATGGTAAGGAAACAGAAGGGAGTGAGTGGCAGGCTTGACTCCGATCACTCACTCCCCTCTCGCTCTCTATCTCATAGGGGTTTGCATATGTACACAAGGTTTTTCTTTGTGGGATAGCAATTCTGGGCAACCTCAAGCAGCATCCAAGCACAGGTCAGGCTGGATCTTATTTCTTCGGTAGGTTCACATGAATGCTAGAGGTCCTTAAAATAAATAATAGCTCCAGAAGGATCTCTCCAAACTGGCAGAATGGACAGCAAAATGGCAGATGCGCTTCAATGTCAGTAAGTGTAAAGTCATGCACATTGGGGCAAAAAATCAAAACTTTAGATCTAGGCTGATGGGTTCTGAGCTGTCTGTGACAGATCAGGAGAGAGATCTTGGGGTGGTGGTGGACAGGTCGATGAAAGTGTCGACCCAATGTGCGGCGGCAGTGAAGAAGGCCAATTCTATGCTTGGGATCATTAGGAAGGGTATTGAGAACAAAACGGCTAGTATTATAATGCCGTTGTACAAATCTATGGTAAGGCAACACCTGGAGTATTGTGTCCTGTTCTGGTCGCCGCATCTCAAAAAAGACATAGTGGAAATGGAAAAGGTGCAAAAGAGAGCGACTAAGATGATTACGGGGCTGGGGCACCTTCCTTATGAGGAAAGGCTACGGCGTTTGGGCCTCTTCAGCCTAGAAAAGAGACGCCTGAGGGGGGACATGATTGAGACATACAAAATTATGCAGGGGATGGACAGAGTGGATAGGGAGATGCTCTTTACACTCTCACATAATACCAGAACCAGGGGACATCCACTAAAATTGAGTGCTGGGCGGGTTAGGACAGACAAAAGAAAATATTTCTTTACTCAGCGCGTAGTCGGTCTGTGGAACTCCTTGCCACAGGATGTGGTGCTGGCGTCTAGCCTAGACGCCTTTAAAAGGGGAGTGGACAAGTTTCTGGAGGAAAAATCCATTATGGGGTACAAGCCATGATGTGTATGCGCAACCTCCTGATTTTAGAAATGCGTTATGTCAGAATGCCAGATGCAAGGGAGGGCACCAGGATGAGGTCTCTCGTTATCTGGTGTGCTCCCTGGGGCATTTGGTGGGCCGCTGTGAGATACAGGAAGCTGGACTAGATGGGCCTATGGCCTGATCCAATGGGGCTGTTCTTATGTTCGCTTGGCCCTAGGCTGAACCGTGCTTTAAAATTACAATTATCGTCCCAAGCTGAAACTGGAAACAAACTGGTAGCCAGTATAGATTTGACAAAACCAGTGTAATGTGCTCCAAGTACCCCATGCCTGTTGTCAACTTGCCAGTTTCATCTTGCACCAAACCAAACCAGAGTTCAGAGTTTTCTGAACCATTTCCAAGGGCAGCCCCATATAAAGCACATTAAAGTGGTCTAGTCTGGATGCAAAACAGCACATGGGATACCGAGTCCAGATCTAAATTTCTTGAATGTGCTGATTCACCCCTTGGTTTTGTACATATATGTATTTTCAGACAACTACCAGTTTATTTCACTTGATGCAGAATTTGGAGAAATCTAAGGCTAGAAGGAGTCAGATGCTATGCTATAGGAGTGTCCAAACATTTTGGCAGGAGGGCCACATCATCTCTCTGACACTGTGTCAGGGGTGGGGGGAGGGGATTTACATTTAAAATTTGAATAAATTTACATAAATGAATACATTAGCGATGGAACTTGTATGAATGAATGAAGTACTTTCAATAGCTCAAAGTCTATAAAAGGCCTTACACAAAGCAAGGCTGGCCTTTGCTGCTGCTGCTGCTGCATCACAGAAGTGAAACAACAAGCAGTGGAGGAAGCCCTTGGCCGGCAGCTCACATGAGAGGCTGAACAATTGCCCTCTCACTGAGAGTAGTTGTGTTGGGTAAGTGTGGGCTCCAGAAAGTCTCCAGAGGGTGAGAGGCTCATTGGAGACTGGGGTCTCCTCATGAGCTGGATTGGGGGTCCCCAAGGGCTGCGAATGGCCCTCAGGCCAAGGTTTGGGCACCCCTGCTGTATCTCCATGTTGCAAGAGCAAAATGCTTGGAAGACTCCTAATTTGAACCAAACACATGAAGTAGTGATTGAAAATTACTTTCAAATGTTGGCAAATACATCAAGACAAGAGTGCTGCCATTTTAGTAACCAGACAAATAAGTAGTCATGCTAAAATTACAAAGATTACTATTCTTGAATACTGGATATAAGAGTTTTGCAGCAGTACAATTGGCTACCACAATATTCTTTGAAATACTATTTTAGAAGTATTTAACTTTCTGAACTTGTATGGTTTTATTCTTCCACTGGAAAAAAATTCTGGCAGGGATGTGGGGAGGAGACATTTTTTTCATCTAAAGTCTTCTGGCATTTGCATTTCTAAATATAAATAGCTTCTGGAACCTGAGAAATCTGTTCAATTTAACTAAGTTTAACCAATGACAAGCTATTTGGGGAAGGAAAAGTTATTGCTATAGGTAACAGTGTTTTTAATCAATTCTTTCCAAGATTCAGGTTCAAATGAGTCTTGGCAAGTCAGTTTGTCATGTAAATGTTTGTCTTTTTGTAGGAAGAATCCATAAATACTTCTTGACACAAACCTACATCCACTACCAGCCCTGCCAGGTGTCTAATCAGCTGAAACCAGAATCTAAATAGTCACCCTGAGCTTTGCTTTGTTTTAAAAATCTTTCAGCATCAATATTTTGAAAGAAAAAGTGACAGTCAAGCAGAAGATTTAAGCTTTCATCCATTTCATATACCACTCAAAACATGCTCAATTAGCGATATGGGGTCTTACACACTTGGTGTGCAACAAAATCTACAAACATTTATTCTTTACTTTTTATATTTATTACCAATCATTTAGTAATGAAGGGTTAAGCCTGCAGTTCATTCCTTAGATACTTTTTCCTCAAACCAAATTTCTAATACTTCACTTCAACAACCTCTATATCAGAGTACAGAATACACCACTTTCCATCTATACTAAAATAATTATTCAGTTTGACTATTTCATTCAAATTATATTGTATGTGATATATCCTCTTCGTGAAAATTGCATGTACCCTGAAAGCCTACATTACATAATCAAAGCCTACAATTGTGGAAAAGACCAATCTTTAACCATAAAAAAACAGTCACATGCAGAGAAGGCAATTTTCATTCTATGATAAGAATACATTAAATGAATCAAAAGATCCAACCCCCTTCAGCCGCAAACATATGCACACTTTCCCAAAAATAAGCCTCACTGGGCTTATTAACGGGACTACTAACTCACTAACGGGACTTATGTGATTGTGAGGAGCTCCAGAAGGATCTCTCCAGACTGGCAGAATGGGCAGCAAAATGGCAGATGCGCTTCAATGTCAGTAAGTGTAAAGTCATACACATTGGGGCAAAAAATCAAAACTTTAGATCTAGGCTTATGGGTTCTGAGCTGTCTGTGACAGATCAGGAGAGAGATCTTGGGGTGGTGGTGGACAGGTCGATGAAAGTGTCGACCCAATGTGCGGCAGCAGTGAAGAAGGCCAATTCTATGCTTGGGATCATTAGGAAGGGTATTGAGAACAAAACGGCTAGTATTATAATGCCGTTGTACAAATCTATGGTAAGGCCACACCTGGAGTATTGTGTCCAGTTCTGGTCGCCGCATCTCAAAAAAGACATAGTGGAAATGGAAAAGGTGCAAAAGAGAGCGACTAAGATGATTACGGGGCTGGGGCACCTTCCTTATGAGGAAAGGCTACGGCGTTTGGGCCTCTTCAGCCTAGAAAAGAGACGCCTGAGGGGGGACATGATTGAGACATACAAAATTATGCAGGGGATGGACAGAGTGGATAGGGAGATGCTCTTTACACTCTCACATAATACCAGAACCAGGGGACATCCACTAAAATTGAGTGTTGGGCGGGTTAGGACAGACAAAAGAAAATATTTCTTTACTCAGCGTGTGGTCAGTCTGTGGAACTCCTTGCCACAGGATGTGGTGCTGGCGTCTAGCCTAGACGCCTTTAAAAGGGGATTGGACAAGTTTCTGGAGGAAAAATCCATTATGGGGTACAAGCCATGATGTGTATGCGCAACCTCCTGATTTTAGGAATGGGTTAAGTCAGAATGCCAGATGTAGGGGAGGGCACCAGGATGAGGTCTCTTGTTATCTGGTGTGCTCCCTGGGGCATTTGATGGGCCGCTGTGAGATACAGGAAGCTGGACTAGATGGGCCTATGGCCTGATTCAGTGGGGCTGTTCTTATGTTCTTATGACTTACTTCTGAGTAGACATGCATAGGATTGCATGATTTGAAATCTACTATCCAACTCCAACTTCTGACCCTTTAGCACTATACAAACCCAAACCTAACTATCCAGTACTGGCACCGCAGCACCCCATCCATAGGGTCACCATGACATGGTGGTGGCTACCAAGCCACCTAGATAACAAGAAAAAAAGAAAGTAAAAGTTATTTGATTTTTCTCTATAAACCGCTTTGCAAACTTTTAGTTGAAAAGCGGTATATAAATACTGTTAATAATAATAGTAAAGCAAATTCAATACATCTCTCATGATCAACCACAGTAGAAAAAAATTACACTTCTGTACTTAATTAACTGTAGAATAAGTTTCTTGTTGATGTTTGCACACAAAATGCCACTAACAATGCTTTGTCATATTAAAATAATCAAATCACTGTCTGATCAAGCTAATCCATAAAAAGAAGCCCACAGTTTAAAAAAAAATAAACCACACTTGTGAAGTTTCTCAAAGAACAGAAGTGAATAAGTTTCTACAACAAAAGAATTATAGAGTTTCTTGGTGAGTTGTTTTAAGAAGTCACTTCCTACTCAACATCTAGGACAGCAATTTGCAACCTTTTTTATCTTATGGCACACTGACATGGTGCTAAAATTATTAAGGCACACCATCAGTTTTCTGACAATTGACAAGGAACACTACACTGCTGGCAGGAGCTTGCATCCCACAGTGGCTCTGCTAACAAATGATCCTCCCCAAACTCCCACAGCACACCTGCAGATCAATGGTGGCACACCAGTGTGCCAGGGCAGAGTGGTTGAAAATGACCGATCTAGGAGATTTGTCTTCTTAAAAGTTTCTTAAAAACACTGCAGGGTATCCAACTTGAATCCTTCATTTCCTGGCAAACAGGTTCTGCTCCATCTTCATAATTATTATAATGCATCTTCTGCATTATATTATGATATAAATATAGTTATATTTAACATGTAGGATTTCTGTTCCCTCTTAGGTGCGCAGAGTGAGTGAAAGCTGGGACACTCTCAAAAAGGTCATGAGGAGGATGGGGAGAGAACCTAGCAGACTGCAGATGAAAATGAAGGGCAGGGGGTCCAATAAAATGGACCTTTGCTTTTTGACCTTTAGATGTGGGGTGACAATGGCTGCAATCCTGTCCACACTTTCTTGAGAGTAAGCCCCACTGAACAAAACAGGACTTGCTCCTGAGCAGACCTGGTTAGGACTGTGCCCTATGGCTGCACTCCTGTCCACACTTACTTGGGAGTAAGCCCCATTGATTGCCATGAGATGCACAGGACTGGCTCCATGTGAACGTTGTGAGGCTGGGCAGGGAATGTGGAGGGTTCCTGCACTGCAAAAACACTGCAGGGGGGCGGGGAAGGGGAGAATAAAGGCACAGCCCGCACGACAGGCAGCCAGGCCAGGCGCTGATGCAGAACGCGGCCCAATCCGGGCTTACTCGGAAGTAAGGCGTGTGGTGCATGGAACTTACTCCCAGGGGAGCAACAACAGAGCAGACATCGCGGCCTCAGCCTCGCCTTCTCCCACTGCCCACCTCAGGAAGAGGACGTGCAGCGGGGGCGCCTTCCCCTCCCCAGCCTCCAGCACCTGGCGGGGGGCTTCCTGCGCGGCCGCCTGTGCGGAGCGTGCTCGAAATCGAGCCCGGAAGAAGCCTGAGGCCTACAAACAGTGGAGCACGAACGGCGGCGAGAGTAGGAGGGAGAAGCCCCCCCCAGGCTGCTCCGACGGCCGAGGCCGGCAGCCCTCCCCGAAGACGGGGGCGCCGAGACTCCCTCTCCGAGCGACGCCGGGCCGAGCCGGCGGAGGCCGCAGCCTCCTCCCATTGTTCCCCCGGCCGACGGGCTCTCGCTCACCTCACGGCGGCGGCGGGAGTTCCTCTCAGCTGCGGGCCACGGACGCGGCCGCCGCATCCACCGCCTCCTTCTCCAGCAGAAGCGACAGCGAGAGCCGGCCGGCCACGGCCTCCGCGTCCGCGCTCTGGCCCGCTGCCGCCACGGCTGCCTCTGCAGCAGGGGCCATCTTGGGTGGCTCTTCGCTCGCCTCGGCAGCGCAGCCCTGCCTCGCCTCAGCAGGAGCGGCCGCGCTCGCTTCCCTCCCCTTCCTGCGGGGCGGAGCAGAGCAGAGCAGGCCGAGGCGCTTCCTCGAGGGGGCAGGCGGGGCCTGGGCCGCGCTGAGAACAGGCACTCCGGTTCTGAGCAGTGCAGGAGGCAAAGCCAAGTGGTCGGAGTAGCAGCCTAGTAGTAGCACTACTACAAGTAGTACTAGTGTATAGGCGGTGTGCCTGAGGGACTCCTGCTGCCCCCATTTAAGACCATCTCAGCCATTTAGAGCTTAACGTACAGGATTTTGAGGGTCCAAAATGGGAGCTGGCTGGCAGCCCACTCCTGGCCACACTTTCCTGGGAGGAAGCCCCACTGCCTCTAATGGGACTGACTTCTGAGGAGACAGGCAGAGGAGGGGCTCTGAGGCTGCAATCCTATCCACACTTTCTTGGGAGTAAGCCCCATTGACTCTAATGGGACTGACTTCTGAGTAGACATGCATAGGATTGGGCTGTGTGTTGGTCATTAGGATGACCTCTTTAGTAGTGCCAGGTAAAAAGGCACCACAAAGTAAGCAATTATTTTGAATTCTTCAGTCAGGTTATTAAGGAAAGGGGGGGAGGCACAAGGCTTTGTCAGTGGGAAAACAGCCTCAGTAGCCCTTGAGGTATCCTGAACACTGGTTAGCATCTGACAGGGTAATCCAACTTTGCCTTGATGTAAAGTCCCATACTATAAAATGTCACAAGACATAATGGATCATATTTGATTTTTCCCATAGCTCCAAATGTCTTCATCCTTTCTTTGTGTAAAGGTAACCTTTTTCTCTGCGTGAAGTGTGCTCAATCCAAAATGTGTTGACTGTGTCACTCCTTCCTGAATTGCTTTAGGGCAGTGTTTACTCAAACTGTGCATTGGGACCCACTAGGTGGGTCATGAGCCAATTTCAGGTGGGTCCCCATTCATTTCAAGGTGTATTTTATTTTTAATTTATTTGACTTGAAACTACCATAGTATGTGTCTGCATTTGAGGAAATGTTACTGATCTGTACTTTTATCAGGTATACTTTTAACAATGATAGTCAATGGGGCTTACTCCTGTGTAAGTGTGGGTGGGAGTGCAGCCTTTGGGATGTTTGGGGATCTTTTTTAACAGATCAGCAACTGGTTAGGAGGGTTCTTCTTTATTTAAAATAAACTTTTAATTTACTTAAATAATCATTTGATTTTGTAGTATGGGGGGCTGCTATAAATTTTCCTACTTGATGTCACTTCTGCCCATGACATCAATTCTAGATTAATAACTGCTGGTGGGGCCCAACAGTGTGTCATTGTAAAAAGTGGGTCCCAGTGCTAAAATGTTTGAGAACCACTGCTTTAGGTAGCTACATTGTTTTTCTCTTAGGAGCTTTCAGAAAAAGAAATATGTATTCTGATGATATGTGGCCTTTTCACAAGTCACAATTTTCAAAAAGGAAGCACTGCAACTTGGCAATTAAAAATAATAGCTATTTAGATGCCTCTAAACAAAGGTAGGTAAGATAATTTTATATTAATTTTTGTTATTGTACAAAGTACACAATTTTCTGGTTATTAGGAAACACAAGAAGGTAGGTTATTCTCAGATATAAAAGAAATATATCAATATTTTATTCTTAGTAATTTAATTACAGCAGAAGCCTACGCATGTCTACTCAGAAACATAGTTTCAAATTAGTGTTCAGTGGGGCTTATTTCCAGGACAGTGTGAACAGTATAGGACTGGAGATCCTAAGGTCCCAGTCCTAACCCCTCTTAGCGCCTGCACTGAGCTCCAGCTCAGGACATAAGGCAGGTCCGCACCATCTGGGAAGGAGGGGCTGCTGATGCTGGGCCACAGCGCTGCACAGACAGACAGCGCTCCTCCAGCATCAGCCAGTGGTATGTTTTCTTGGGGTGGGGGTTGGCAGGGAATGGGTGGAACAGAGTGGAGGGAGGGGAGGATCAGGCCCAGGAGGGAGCTAGAGATGGCGGCAAACTCTGCCGCTGCATCCTAATCTCCATCCTAACCCGGATAGCCTAACACAGGCCTTCTTCCGTCTGCGCCCACTCAAAAGCAGGCGCAGATCCAAGAATATTCATTGGTGCCATGGCTGTGTTGCCCTTACCCTGAGAAGACTCCCAGTGCTAGCCCAGAGGTAGCCGTTTTGGTACCGCTGGAGCCCTGGGCGCTGCCAGGATTGGGCTGTAAACCTAGGTACAGCCCAATCCTATTCACTATCAAGGTGTGTACTAGCAGAACAGCAATGAACTTGCCTTGCACAGAGGCAAGTTAGTAACAGCTGTATAGCACCCATTGTAGACACATGTGCAGAACACAGGGTGGTACAGCTGCAAGTGCACATGGGCAGCTACTCAACAGGATGCTTCATGCCCATGGAAGGAGCAGTCTGGAGGATGATCATAATTCCAAGAACAGGACCCCAGTTCACAAGTTCACTAGGCATCATTGCCTAAATGTTAACTCTATCTCCAAACCTACAACTAGGTGCTAACCACAGTGGCAGTGGTGGTAACCTCGAGGTGCCCTGGGGCAAAGTACCATGAATCCACCCTCCCATGTGAAGCCGCCCCGGCCCACTCACCTGGATTGCCATAGAGCTTCACGTGACCCCACGACCAACGGGAGAAGCCATCTGAGGCTTCCCCACGGTCTTAAACTGTGCTTCCAGAAATCCGAAAACACAGTTTCCAACCGCATCAGGAGACTTAGGACTTCTTGCATGGCCTTGGAGGCACAAGCAGACCTCCCATAGGGAGAGTGGGGCAAATGCCCCGGGCATGGATACACAATCAATCCAGGGGCAGCTGGATGCCCCAAGACAGGATGCCCCAAACAGAACACAATACCATACAAAACATTTGCTCATTCAATACTCAGAAGGGCAAAAGTCCTCTCTGCTTATAGATATAGTTGGCACACGTCAGATAGTTTTGCTGATACAATTGGAGGTAGGCTAATAAAATCTCTGGAAATACAGCAGCAAATTCAGTTTCAGGGAAGAACCTATCGTTGTGACACATAGGCCCAAATCCTAACCAACTTTCCTACACTGACACAGCTGTGCCAAAGGAGCATGTGCTGCAGCCTGAGTTGGGTGGTAGTCATGGAGGCCTTCTCAAGATAAGGGAATGTTTGTTCCCTTACCTTGGTGCTGGAAAGTTGGTTAGGATTTCGCCCATAGTGATAATTACAGATGGCAGTCCTCAGCAAAATATGTTTTCAGCCCAGCTCTGGTACAAATATTGGCAGCACCCTGGCCAATTGGACACTGCCCAGAGAGTCATCCAGAAATGTGGCCACTGCCATTACAAGCTCAGGCCATCATCATCATCATCATCTTGTTATTTTTGTTATCCAATTTCACACAGTCACATTTTTTCAGACTGGATTTTGTGCATATCCACCTATTAAGTGCTTCCCAAGGACCTAAGATAGGTAGCTATTTTTTGTTTTTATGTTGTTGCATTACAAATATTACTGTAGTATATGTACTGTTCTTAGTAAGGTGGCCTTTTGTAATTAACTGATGGTGTTTGTGCTCTTCCCAATGGTGTTCAAGTGCTTTTCCAGGTATTTCAGGATAGCTCCCAAGGCCCCTATGACTATTGATATTACTCTTGCTTTCTTGTGCCACAGTCTTTCAATTTCTGTTTGTAGGTCTTTATACTTGGTGATTTTCTCCAGTTCTTTACCTGCTGTTCTACTGTCACCAGGTATTACAATGTCTTCTACTATCCAGACTTTTTTTTTATTCTTGTTGATGATGGTTATGACTGGTGTGTTGTGGCAGATGTTTGTTGGTTTGTATTCTTAAATCTTGGAGCACTTTGACTTCTTCAGTCTCCCACTTCATGATATGCTTGGTCATTTTTCTGCTCCACTGATGATGTGTTACACCTTGCTATGAGCTTTGGGCCATACTCCAGGTGGCAGCTCAATTGACTGAGCATCCATTGTTCTGTAAGGTCAGAACTAAGGGGGAAGAGCTGTTATCAAACTTGATCACAGGACACACAATGGTTGGGATGCCCGGCTCCTAAAGAATCCAATCTTAGGGTATTACAGTGAGGTCATACAGCATGACATTTTCTTGCTCTCTGTTTGCTGAATGTTCTATACACTGTCACACAGAAATATCACTGTTATTTCTGCACACATTGGGTATGAATGGGCACTATGTGGCTTGCAGTGGTGAAATGTTATTAATTATCAAACCAAAGCCTTGCAATAAAAATCAAACTCATATGTTCATCATGCCTTATGAATTAAGTCCTCAATTTTCTATTTTACATAACAGCTCCTGAATTCTGTCATTTGATATTCAGAAATCCTCTGGTACATTCCAAAACCAGATATTGAAATCTTAATTTTTTTTACTGCACATTCAACCCTCATATTCAAATGACAGAATTCAGGAGCTGATTACGCAACCAGAATACAGTGTTCTATGTAACCAGACAAAACAGAAGTGCTATTAATAGGGGTTCTGACAATCCGAATGAGGATATACAACTTGTCTTGGAACCCAAGCCTATTCATGTCTACTCAGAAGTAAGTCCAATTATAATCAATGAGGCTTACTCCCAGGTAAGTGTGGATAGGATTGCAGTCTTGGATAGTGTTGCACTTCCCCAGAAGTCCTGTCTAAGAACTACCTGTTCCAACATGAACATGTTCCTACACAAACATTGTGATTGGTATCAGATACACTGCTCTGTCATTCCTTGTGATCAGACAAGTGGGAGATAGGGCCTTCATGATGGTGACACCAAGGTAGGAAGATTTACCAGAACCCCTCTCCCCCTTTTTTAGTAGATGGTTGAAAACTTTAAAAACTTCAACTAGTGTTTAATATACAACTTGCTGTATGTTGAAAACATATTGGGATTTTCTGTTTTGAGATTGATGCCTTTTAAAGTCTTAGCATTTTATGTCTTAATATTTTGATGTGTTATTTTATATTGTGTATTTCCTTGTTTATAAATTGGTTTGGTGCGTTTTAAAACAAGGGTTAAACATTAAAATAATAAATAAAACAAGAGCATTCTAGTGACTCAGTCATAATTCTACTCATATTTCTATCTTTCTCATTTTATACATGCACACACAAATTGATAGTTTCTGGTTTTACAAGTGATTGTTTCACCATATTTTTCTATCAATTTTTTCACACTCTATTGATAGTCTAGTGCCCTCTTCTGTTATAATTACATAGTTCTTTTTCATTTCTGAAACCCCACAGAGGTTTCAGTTCATTGTACCAACTTCTATACATTACTATGAGAATTTAGGGTACAAAAAGCTGGGTCAGCTGCCCCTCAAGACCTCCTTCATCTGCCTTACTGTTGGTGCTGTTGTTCATGGACCTGCTGGTAGTGTGCAGGTATTTTCTCTTCTACCCAAGAACTGCCATGCCAGCCAGCTCCCAGGGCAGGTATTGGGCTGTTGTTTTGCTTTCCAGCCTTTTGTCTTCCCAGCTTCCTCTCCCTGAATGCAACTAGAAATCTGCTGCTCCAGTGCCTGCTGAGTAACCATCCCTTTGTACACTGCCAAGTGTTCGCTGAGCCACCTTGCAATGCTCCTTCTCCCAGGAAAGCAACCTTAGCTCTCTTGCTTTGCTTCACTTTCTTGAGATAAGTTAAATCTATTGCCTAGCCCCAGGTTTCCTTTGAAACCTTTTGCTGCCTTTTACCTTTCTTTGAACCAGGATATTGCTTGGTCTTGGCAACATAGCCAAGTCCCATGATTCCTGTGATGCTTCTATCTGGCTCAGCAGAGACGGATAGGTAGCCTTGGTTTTAGACAAGCCTAACCATTGACCCATAAATCTGTCTGAGTCTTCTGTGCAGTCAAATCAACAACATAGTGCTTCTGTTGTTTCCTCCTCTGTGTGAATACTGTATGTTTTTGAGGCTAGGATTCTCGGTCTATTTTTGACTGTTTTCGGGGAGGCCTGAAGTTGGCCCCGGGTCTCTGGTTGGGGACTCTCTTAACCCTCACAGCAGTTGCTCAAACCCTTGGCTGCTCAAGCGGAGTGAGCTCCCTTCAAGTCCTACAGTGAGTGACAACTGAAGTGTCACTTAGCAGCATTCGTTGAGACTAGCCCTCCCACTGCACATGAGTTATTTCACAGGCCACTATGGGGCTCACTCCTTGACTTTAGTCCTACAGAGAACTGCAACTCTATCACAGTCTTTCGCTGCAGCTGGAACCTTTGTATTTAATTTCCCTGCTTCTTTCTCTTCCTTTCCCCATTTCTCCTCCATCCCTACTGCTACTAAAAATTCCCAATTTTTTAGCCACAATTCCCCTGGGTAACCCTCCTGATTTCCCTTCACGCTGACCCTACTGTTCCTCCTTTCTGTCTTCATTGCTTGTGCCATTCTGCAAATTCATTCCCCTGCAAGAATTTCCTCCTCTGTTTTTACCTCGAAACAATTCATCTTTAGGGCATAGTTGTGTAAATGATTGAATAAACCGTATACTTTTCCCAAACTTTTGGTTCCCAAACTTTTTAGCACTAAGACCCACTTTTTAAAACAATGCTATCAGACCCACCTAAGCTTTATGAAGCTTAAAAAAAAAAGTTTCACTTTACAAGCCGCTTCTGTCAGCCTCCACAGCCGTCAGCCTCCACAGGCTGGCGCTCCTCAAAGTGCTGGCCCGGCTTCCCCTCGAGGAGGCGCAAACGTGCTTTATGGCACATCCTAACTACAAGTTAGGATTGCGCCCTATGTAACTTATATCTGCATTAAGACTGTTCAGTTTACTAGTGCTGTTGTAAATTCGTTGTTTTGGTTTGTCAAACCAGTAGGTTCAGCTGTATGCTACACACTTGACCCACATCCATCTACTCTACAATCAAGATTGGGTGTGGTGCCAACAATTTGACCTGGAAAGTTGTCACAGAAGAATCGTGTTGACAGTTCTTGTTTAAAGAGGAAAATGTGACAGTCATATAATGCAAACATATCTTTGGCTGGCTATTAGAGGAAAATTTCTGTCTTTATTACATATATTTTGAATTAGATAGGGCAATAACCAATAGATAGGAACTGCAAAAGAAGGCATCTCTGGACCAGATCAGACAGAAAGCTCTTCAACCTCTCCAGACTGAGAGCAAAGTCCAGCTGAAATGTCTGCGTGACTTCCTCTACCCACTCTGCCAAAGATCTCCAGCAGCTCATGAATCGTTTTAGCAAGGCCTGCCAAGATTTTGGACTGACAATCAGCCTTAAGAAAACACAGGTCATGGTTCAGGATGTGGACTCACCTCCCTGCATTGCAATCTCTGCACATGAACTGGAGGTTGTCCATGACTTTGTGTACCTTGGCTCAACTATCTCCGAAACTCTTTCTCTCGATAACGAGCTAAACAAACACATCAGTAAAGCAGCTACCACGTTTTCCAGACTCACAAAGAGAGTATGGTCCAACAAGAAGCTGACGGAACATACCAAGATCCAGGTCTACAGAGCTTGCGTCCTGAGTACACTTCTGTACTGCAGCAAGTCGTGGACTCTTTGCTCACAAAAGGAGAGGAAACTGAATGCTTTCCACATGCGCTGCCTCCGACACATCCTCGGCATCACCTGGCAGGACAAAGTTCGAAACAACATAGTCCTGGAACGAGCTGGAATCCCTAGCATGTATGCACTGCTGAAACAGAGATGCCTGCGTTGGCTCGGTCATGTCGTGAGAATGGATGATGGCCAGATCCCAAAGGATCTCCTCTATGGAGAACTCATGCAGGGAAAGCGCCCTACATGTGGACCATAGCTGCGATACAAGGACATATGCAAGAGGGATCTGAAGGCCTTAGGAATGGACCTCAACAGGTGGGAAACCCTGGCCTCTGAGCAGCCCACTTGGAGGCAGGCTGTGCAGCATGGCCTCTTCCAGTTTGAAGAGACACTTGGCCAAAAGACTGAGGCAGAGAGGCAAAGAAGGAGGGCCCATAGCCAGGGAGACAGACCAGGGACAGACTGCACTTGCTCCCAGTGTGGAAGGGATTGTCACTCCCGAATCGGCCTTTTCAGCCACACTAGACGCTTTTTCAGAACCACCATCCAGAGCGCGATACCATAGTCTTTCGACACTGAAGGTTGCAACATCCTAGGGCAGTAAATAAAAATGAAGTAGTAACAACAGGGTTAAAAAAAAAAATAAGCAGTGTTAGTAATGAATTAATTCATCAAACAGACACATGGAATATGGGCTGTGTTCTCTTTGGGAAAGATAATTTCTTCTTGCTCTATGCTACTTTTGTCAGCAGTTCCAAAGGTAAGAAATGCAGGGAGGCTGTCATTTCTGTTCTGCTAAATTTAATTAAACTAGAACAGCACTTCCTGAATTGTGGATCATGACCCAATGTGTGTTATGTCGTGACCCACCACTCAATACTGCCACTAAAAACGTTTCTTGGAGGCCCTGGAGGTGGTTTCTGGGTCACACCGGCCCACAATCCACTCCACTGGCCTCCATCAGCCTGAGAATGCCTCCCAGACATGATGGGAAGCTACCTCTGGGTCGCAGGAGTGACTTCAAGTGACTTCCGATTTCCTTCCACAACTTTGTGTCACATCCAGGAGGCATTCTGAGGCCCATGGAGGCCAGTGGAGTGGGTTGTGGGCCAGCACAACCTGGAAGCAACCTCCAGGGACTCCAAGGAAGGCTTTTGGAGGCGGCATTGAGCATTCGGTCATGACCCACCGCAGATACTTACTCAGCAGATACTTGCCCACCAGGGGATACTTACCCAGCTGACATAAGTATCCCCTGATGCATTTCTGACAAAAACTGGGTGTTCTGGAGACCTCAGAAGGCTTTCAAAGTGCTCACAGACACAGTGCAGGGCTTCACCTGCCCCAGAATGCCTCTGTAGGGTAGAAGGAGGTGGCAGAACAGCGTGGCAGTAGACGCAACAGTGCTGCCCTCACTGGGCCCACAGGTGTGGCACCTGTTGCTTTTACATCCCAACCTCCTAAGGACCACCACTGTTGCTAACTGAACAAGCAATATCCAGATCAATTCTATTCAGCATACAGGTTACTATATTAACATATGAATCAGATTTTTACTGAGTCACATGCCAGGCCAATCTAGACATGTCCAGTTTACTCTGACTGCCTGTGGCTCCCCAGGCCTCTGGAAAAGCCCATACCCACCTCAATTATCTCAGATTCTGTAGCTGAAGTTTACAGTGATTGAACTGAGACCATTTATATACAAAGCATGGGCTGTATTATTGAGGTATGAGCTTTTCCTGTAGTCTTTCCTAAGTTAAATTTTTTTGGTTCAAGAACTACTCTGTTCTGCCTAATTGTACACGTTGGCTCAACTCTTCTAGCCTCCCCACCCCTGTTTTTCCTGTTACATAGTTTTGTCCTTATCTCATATGCCACTTAGTTGTGTACCTACTCTTCAGAGTTTTTCTAACCAATCTACCTGCTGCCACATCAACTGGTCTGTCTAGTTCTGTGATTGCTATTTTCAGGATACCTCTTTTGATTCTTGCAATGACCGACCAACCCTGATTTTTACAATACAGATAAGAGCGATGTTTTAGAATAGTCATCTACCAGCTCTATCTCTATCACTTCTACATCTTCAAATTAAAAGTGATACTTAATTTTTGTATGTATAAAACACATAAGAGTGTTTTACAAACATGTTTGTATTGGTTCTCAGCTGCCCTGGGACTGTGATTAGTGTATTACCCAAAGTCAATCAGTTAATAACAGATCTTATAGGTTTACATTTCTTACAAGTTCCTTGACTCTCAGCCCAATCCTATCCTCTGCCCCAGGGCTGATGCAGTAAGGCCCATGTGGCCCGCACTGCACCCTACTCAGATTGCCCATGCTGGAGGTCTCCTTGGGGGGGGGCATTCATCACCTTTCCCTGGCAAAAACTGCAGCATGGTTAATAGGGCAACTCAGACCTATGTAAGTTGTGTAGCTGGCGCAAGTCCACATGGTCTCATGTTGGTGAATTGGACCTGGAAAGGACGCTGCTGATCCTGCCCTCCTTCATGGGACCTGATCCATCCATCTCCACCCTATCCCCACCCGCCCCCTCTCCTGCCTGTTAATCTCATCCCTGACCTCCCCCCCCCGCAGTTACACCCCTTCCCCGCCCTCCCTCACTCCTCTGCCACTTGGCACAGAATGTACCATGTCTGACATGTGCTGGGTCTTCTGCCAGCATACTGAGGCCAGTGCAAGCCTCTGTGCTGGTCTTGGCAACTCCTAGGCTGTTGCAAAGTGCTTTATTGCACTTCTGCAATGGCTTGCTCTGGCACAGCACATGCTGTGCAGTTACTTCAGGACTATGCTGTCTAGCTCTTAGTGAAGTCTAGCTCAGACTTTAAGGACGCAATCCTACAGACACTATTATTGCTATTATTAATATAAATTCAATTTATGCCCTACTTTTCTCCTGATTGAGCACCCAAAGTGTATTCAAGTATTCACTGAACTTAGATGTACTTTTGAGTAAAAGCCATAGGATCAGGCTGCACATCTCCTTTCCCAGAATCCAGAAGATTCTTTATTATCACTCCCAACTGAGGTATCAGCAAAGTTTCAGGATTGTTGAAGTAACTCTCAAAGAGGCCTCACCCTTGCTGCAAAGCTGGTTTCCAGCTCAAATGAAATATCAGTGAAATGTGCATTCCAACTGGTTTGGGAGTAAGAATATGCTTCCTGAAATGAAATAGAATGTCCTTTTCAAAAGCAGTAAGTCAGCGTTGTATAGTCTCTGGCTGCAATCCTAACCATACTTTCCTGAGAGTAAGCCCCATTGAACAAAATAGGACTTACTTCTGAGTAGACCTGGTTAGGATTGTGCCCTCTTCTTAACTCAAGCAAAAAGTGAAAAGGAACAGCTATAGTTTATTCCTCAATAAAATGCCAGAATGGACAGTGCATTACTGTACTATATTTGTATTGATAATTTAATAAGGAAGTAGTTTGAAAATTAAATGTGAATGTTTCCGCTGATTTTGAATGCAGCAATGGATGGTGCATAAGAAATCCACAGCTGAATCCTAACTGATTAAACCCTGCTAGTGGGTCCAGACTCACAGTTTGAGAAACACTGGGCTAAGTAGTAACATCAGTGTGTCTCTGATTTAGTCCTATTGTTCCTCAGTCACCCTGTATGGATGGCTTTTCTTAGCAAAGCATTACTTTCATCACTTACTTCCTCTTCAGTCTAGAAAAGAGAAGCCTGAGGGGGGACATGATTGAGACATACAAAATTATGCACAGGAAGGATAAAGCGGATAAAGAAATGCTTTTTACACTCTCACATAACACCAGAACCAGGGGACATCCACTAAAATTGAGTGTTGGGAGGGTTAGGACAGACAAAAGAAAATATTTCTTTACCTAGCGTGTGGTTGGTCTGTGGAACTCCTTGCCACAGGATGTGGTGTTGGCATCTGGCCTGGATGCCTTTAAAAGAGGATTGGACAAGTTTCTGGAGGAAAAATCCATTACAGGTTACAAGTCATGATGTGTATGTGCAACCTCCTGATTTTAGAAATGGGCTATGTCAGATGCAAGGGAGGGCACCAGGATGCAGGTGTCTTGTTATCAGGTGTGTCCCCTGGGGCATTTCGCTGTGAGATACAGGAAGCTAGACTAGATGGGCCTATGGCCTGATTCAGTGGGGCTGTTCTTATGTTCTTATGATGATGCATCTGCACCAACGGAGCATGTGCTGCATTCTGTGTGTGTGGGGGGTCTCCTCCAGGTAAGGGAACATTTGTTGTTCCCTTATCCTGGGGCAAGCCTCCCCTGCCTGAATGAGAATGTGGGTGTGCACCAGCCACTTTGCTGGCACAGAACTGGGGAGAGTAAGAGAGAGGGAAGAGGAGAAGAAACAGGGATGGGATCTTGGAACAGTGCTGCTGGGATCCCATCTTCATTCCCCTGTTCTGCCTCCTGCCTGATTGCCTCCCTACCCAGACACTCCTCTGTTCCTCCCCCTCCCTACCCCATTCCTCCCACCACCATTGTTAACCTACCAGCACTGCCAGCAGGAGGCCTCTCCGCCAGATTGCATATGATGCCGCCGGCCATGTGCACTGGCCACCTCATTGAGTGTGCCAGCACCACATCACTTATCCGCCTTGAGTCCCTTCGGGGAGGAAGGCGGGGTAAAAATAAAGTTGTTATTATTATTATTATTATCCCACCAAACCTGCATTTCTGCCATCAGAAAATTGGGATTGGCCCCCAGGCTTGAACACCTGTGCTGTTGCTTAGGAGATATGAAGCAAGTGTAAATGTCATCAGTGGGAGAATACAGGTATGTTGCTCTGACCTTTCTGAAGGCAGAGCAGCATAAAACTGGAATAAAACTGTAAAACAAGGAAATGAATTTTGTGACAAAATGTAGCTTGTGTGACTCCAGTAAACTTCTTCAAGTTCTGTCACTTTGCCCTTCATATGCACCAATAGATGTACAGAAAGGGGGCCTTTCCTGTAGTATGATCCTCCACAGCTATGATATACATAAATAACAAACCATGTGGGAATGGCCATTTGCATGGGTCTTCTCTATCTGATGGTTGCCTGTCTGGAGACAACAAGCAGTTGAAGAGGTACTGCTTGTTGTCTCCAAGTGGCTACCACACCACTGCCTGTTGCATGTGTCTAGTGTATTCTTCAAATAAGTTGAAATCTGGAAATAGTATCCCACACTTCACAAGAGAGAGGAAATCAAGGGTTTGAGCAGTGAAATCTTAATATCAATTGGGAGAATAGCTTCACTTTGTTTCAGTGGAACTGGTGAATCAACATTTTACACATGAACTATAAAGCAACTTATCACTTCTTTTCACTCTTTTTCTCACCAAGGCTTGTGCCAAAGTTATTGCTGAAAAATATGTCTGGCACCAAACACATGCAAAGGAAAAGAAGACAGGAATGTTGTTGTTGTTTGTCACAAAGGATTAATTGTTGTATTGAGAGCATAAGCAAAATTTTAAAAAAAGTGGGAAAGCTGGTAAGAGGAGAGGTACAGTTGGATTTTGGACAGGAAGATGTTGATTAAAGGGGATAGATGAAATATTTAGGGTTGGGAAATAAATAAGGAAATGATGGTTGGCAACCTTTAGTCTCGGAAGACTATGGTATCATGCTCTGAATGGTGGTTCTGGAACAGTGTCTAGTGTGACTGAAAAGTCCGATTCAGGAGTGACAATCTCTTCCACACTGGGAGCAAATGTAGTCTGTCCCTGGTCTGTCTTCCTGGCACGGGCCTTCCTTCTTTGCCTCAGTCTGTTGGCCAAGTGTCTCTTCGAACTGGAAGAGGCCATGCTGCACAGCCTGCCTCCAAGCGGAAGGCTCAGAAGTCAAGGTTTCCTATCTGTTGAGGTCCATTCCTAAGGCCTTCAGATGCCTCTTGCAGATATCCTTTAACGCAGCTGTGGTCTACCTATAGGGCGCTTTCCCTGCATGAGTTCTCCATAGAGGAGATCCTTTGGGATCCGGCCATCATCCATTCTCACAACATGACCAAGCCAACGCAGGTGTCTCTGTTTCAACAGTGCATACATGCTAGGGATTCCAGCTCATTCCAGGACTATGTTGTTTGGAACTTTGTCCTGCCAGGTGATACCGAGGATGCATCGGACGCAGCTTATGTGGAAAGTGTTCAGCTTCCTCTCCTGTCCAGTGCGAAGAGTCCATGACTCACTGCAGTACAGAAGTGTACTCAAGACACAAGCTCTGTAGACCTGGATCTTGGTATGTTCTGTCAGCTTCTTGTCGGACCATACTCTCTTTGTGAGTCTGGAAAACATGGTAGCTGCTTTGCCGATGCGTTTGTTTAGCTCGGTATCAAGAGAAAGAGTGTCGGAGATCGTTGATCCAAAGTACATAAAGTCATGGACAACCTCCAGTTCATGCGCAGAGATTGCAATGCAGGGAGGTGAGTCCACATCCTGAACCTGTGTTTTCTTCAGGCTGATTGTCAGTCCAAAATCTTGGCAGGCCTTGCTAAAACAGTTCATGAGCTGCTAGAGATCTTTGGCAGAGTGGGTGGTGACAGCTGCATCGTCCGCAAAGAGGAAGTCAAGCAGATATTTCGGCTGGACTTTGGAGTTTGCTCTCAGTCTGGAGAGGTTGAAGAGCTTTCTGTCTGATCTGGTCTGCCTTCTGTTGCAGTTCCAAAGGCATGCTTCAGCAGGACAGCGAAGAAAATCCCAAACAAGGTTGGTGCAAGAACACAGCCCTGCTTCATGCCGCTTCGGATGTCAAAGGGGTCTGATGTGGAACCATCAAAGACTACAGTGCCCTTCATGTCCTCGTGGAAAGACCTGATGATGCCTGGGTGGACATCCAATCTTGAGGAGAATCTTGAAGAGGCCGAAAGCCTTCGTGAGAGCTGTGAAGGCTATAAAGAGTCGCTGTTGTTGTTCCCTGCATTTCTCCTGCAGCTGTCTAAGGGAGAATACCATATCAAAATATGAAGAAATTATTTGATAAAAGGGGTGGAATTAATAACACAGGCCTACAAAACTGAGGGTTGGAAAAGTTTTTCCCAAACTTTATGGTGGTTTGATATGAATTTGGGATGCCGGTTCCAAAAATGGCATCCGTTTTGCCCTATCACGTCTAGTTTTGGAGATATAGTATAGCCTCGTTATTGAATGGTTAGCCATGGTGCAGGCTTCCTCATGAGCAAGCTGCTTGAACCATTCACTAAAGAGGCTATGCCGTGTCTCCAAAACTAGATGTGATAGGGCAAAACGGATGCCATTTTTGGAATCGGCACCCCAAATATACCCAGGAATTGGTGTAACATTTAAGGAAGCAAAATATGTGTTGGCCTGTGTAATCAAAGGAATATTTTTAAAACAATGTTGTTTTTTAAGTAATTTGATTTTAAGCAAATCAGCAAAATGTGAAGAAAAAGATGGGAAAAGTAAAAGAAATTTTTTTTTTTCTGTTTTCAATGTGAGCTTTGAAGTATAAAAGTATATATTTTAAGTTGAGGTTTGCGTTGAAGAATAAGTGGAAGAATATTATCATATATGTTTGATGTATCTGGAATTATATAAAATGTAGATATTAGATATGAAGGTAGATGTACTTTTTTAGTTTTAGAGAGTTTATGATCTAAAAATTTTTTCTATATATTTTTCAAACTTTTTTCATCTCACAGTACACTGAGAGAAGAGAGAAATTAGGAGAGTATCTATAGGGTAAACGGGAAGGGTTTGGTTAAAATAAGTGATTAATCAGGTGAAACATAGGGGATAAAATAATGGAATAAGAAGAAGTTAACTGATAAAAGGGATGAATTTAATTAGTATTTGATTCTTTGAAATCTTTGATTTTTGTGTTTGCTTTGTTTTTTAAACAAATAAAAATAATTTTAAAAAGAGCGTAAGCAAAATAAAATACATGTTTCAAGTGTGGACAAATTTAAGAATATGTGGCTAGAGAGGCTAAAAACAGAATAGAAATTCTGTTAAGAGGAATGTTGAAGAAAGGGAAGGGGGTTAGGAACAAGCCAAAGTGCCTGAGGCCGGTCCCACCACCTTCCTCACCAGGTCTCATCAGCTGCTTGCCCGCTGCCCTCTCTACTCCTGCCCTGCAACACCCTCCCCTGCCCTCCCAACCCACCATGCTGACTATCCTTGGCTGGCACAACCTGGGTGGTGTAGAGGCAGGATGTGGTCTCCACGGGCTGGTGCGTGTCCTTGTATCAGCCCAGCCAACTCTCCTGGAGGCGTAAAAATGGCTTATGGCACACTCGCAACACTCCTAGGCTGGTGCAACAGACTTGCACCACCTGAAGAAGGTGTTAGGATTGCACTTTAGAGAGTGCCTGCCCTTGTTTATCTTCTCATAGTAATACAGTAATATTTATTTTAAAATGTAAATTGGTTTGAAAACCACAGCCTTAAACTTTAGAACTAGCACCTTGAATTGGGACTGGAAGCAAATGGGCAGCCAGTGTAGCTGCTGAAGCAGTGGTCTAGCCGAGTCATATAGTCTAGCCCCCATAACCACCCAAGCTGCCGCATAGTGCACTAATTGCAGCTTCTGAACTGTTTTAGAAGTAAAGTGTGTTACAGTAGTCCAGTTTTGAAGTTACTAAAGCATGGATCACTGTGGCCAGGTCCAAACAAGTATGGTCTCAGTTGGTGCACCAGCCAAAGCTGGGTGAATGCACTTCTAGCAACTGCTGCCACCTGGTTCTCCAGAGAGAGCTGAGAGGTGAACTCCTAAAATGTGCATCTGCTCTTGCAAGGGGAGTGCAGGCCCTCAAAGTGGGGAGATGATTCAGCACTTGAGCATAACCTGACCAGGAGGAGCTCTGTCTTTTCAGGATTCGTTTTCAATCTATTGGCTCTCATCCAGTCCTCAACTACATCCAGACAGCACCCCAGGACTTCCACAGCTTCCTCAGAGACATATGGCAAGGAGAGATACAGTTGGATGTCGTCAGCATGTTGGTGACACCCCACTCCAAATTCCAAATCTCCCCTAGTGGTTTCATGCAGATATTAAAATGCATGGGAGATAGAACCTTGAAGCCAACATTAAAATAAATATAATGGCCAATATTATGCCACTGATTATGCCATTATTATAAATTATAATTTATGCCATTCATAATTATAATTAGGCCATTATTATAAATTATAAATGGCATTATAAATGCCATTATTATGCCATTGATACCAGCAAGACCCGCGATCAGAGAAAAGTGGAGGAATTTGCACAAGCGCTTGAGGAATCTCTTCCAGGCCCGGCCGACGCAAACGCATCCAACAGATGGGAACATTTCAAGAATGCCATTTACAACAACGCCTTGTCCATATTTGGCAAGAAGACCAACAAGAAGGCAGACTGGTTTGAGGCCAACTCTGAGGAGTTGACACCAGTCATTGAGGAAAAGAGGAGAGCTCAAGCAGCATACAAGGCCTGTCCCAGCAAGCACAACCTGCAGGTCCTCCGAGCTGCTCGCAGCAAAGTCCAGCAGACTGCCAGGAGATGTGCTAATGACTACTGGCTCCAGCTCTGCTCCCAGATACAGATAGCAGCTGACACGGGCAACATCAAGGAGATGTATGATGGTATCAAGCAGGCCCTAGGTCCAACGCAGAAGAAAATTGCCCCTCTGAAGTCTGCCACAGGCGAGGTCATCCAGGATCAGGCACAGCAGATGGAACACTGGGTGCAGCACTACTCTGAGCTATACAGTATTCCAGAGAAAATGTTGTCACCGAAGACACGCTGAACAACATTGAGTGCCTGCTGTGCTGGAGGAGCTTGACAGTGAACCAACCCTAGAAGAATTTCACGTGGCCCTGGACTCCCTTGCCTTTGGCAAGGCACCTGGAAAAGACAGCATCCCTGCTGAAGTCCTAAAGTGCTGCAAAGAGATCATCGTCACTGAGCTGCATGAAATCCTCTGTCTCTGCTGGAGAGAAGGTGGAGTACCTCAAGACATGAGGGATGCAAACATCATCACGCTGTACAAGAACAAAGGCGACAGGGGTGACTGCAACAACTACCGTGGCATCTCTCTCCTTAGGAAAGTTGTTTGCCGGAGTTGCACTAAAGAGGCTCCAGGTACTTGCAGCGTTTATCCACAATCACAGTGCAGATTCCGAGCCAACAGGTCCACCACTGATATGGTATTCTCCCTTAGACAACTGCAGGAGAAATGCAGGGAACAATGACAGCCATTCTTTATAGCCTTCATAGATCTCACGAAGGCTTTCGACCTGGTCAGCAGGGACGGCCTCTTCAAGATCCTCCCCAAGACTGGATGTCCACCCAGGCTCCTCAGCATCATCAGATCCTTCCACAAGGACATGAAGGGCACTGTTGTCTTTGATGGCTCCGCATCAGACCCCTTTGACATCCGAAGTGGCGTGAAGCAGGGCTGTGTTCTTGCACCAACCTTGTTTGGGATTTTCTTCGCTGTCCTGCTGAAGCATGCCTTTGGAACTGCAACAGAAGGCATCTATCTCCAGAACAGATCAGACAGAAAGCTCTTCAACCTCTCCAGACTGAGAGCAAAGTCCAAAGTCCAGCTGAAATGTCTGCGTGACTTCCTCTTTGCGGACGATGCAGCTGTCACTACCCACTCTTCCAAAGATCTTCAGCAGCTCATGGATCGTTTTAGCAAGGCCTGCCAAGATTTTGGACTGACAATCAGCCTGAAGAAAACGCGGGTCATGGTTCAGGATGTGGACTCACCTCCCTGCATTACAATCTCTGCGCATGAACTGGAGGTTGTCCATGACTTTGTGTACCTTGGATCAACGATCTCCGACACTCTTTCTCTCGATACCAAGCTAAACAAACGCATCAGTAAAGCAGCTACCACGTTTTCCAGTCTCACAAAGAGAGTCTGGTCCGACAAGAAGCTGACGGAACATACCAAGATCCAGGTCTACAGAGCTTGCGTCTTGAGTACACTTCTGTACTGCAGCGAGTCATGGACTCTTCACTCACAACAGAAGAGGAAACTGAACGCTTTCCACATGCGCTGCCTCCGACGCATTCTCGGCATCACCTGGCAGGACAAAGTTCCAAACAACACAGTCCTGCAACGTGCTGGAATCCCTAGCATGTATGCACTGCTGAAACAGAGACGCCTGCATTGGCTCGGTCATGTTGTGAGAATGGATGATGGCTGGATCCCAAAGGATCTCCTCTATGGAGAACTTGTGCAAGGAAAGCGCCCTACAGGTAGACCACAGCTGCGATACAAGGACATCTCTGCAAGAGGGATCTGAAGGCCTTAGGAGTGGACCTCAACAAGTGGGAAACCCTGGCCTCTGAGCGGCCCGCTTGGAGGCAGGCTGTGCAGCATGGCCTTTCCCAATTTGAAGAGACACTTGGCCAACAGACTGAGGCAAAGAAGGAAGGCCCATAGCCAGGGAGACAGACCAGGGACAGACTGCACTTGCTCCCAGTGTGGAAGGGATTGTCACTCCTGGATTGGCCTTTTCAGCCACACTAGACACTGTTCCAGAACCACCATCCAGAGCGCGATACCATAGTCTTTCGAGACTGAAGGTTGCCAACAACATTATTATGCCATTTTACAAACTGGAAGTAATACTACATCTGGAGTATTGTGTATAGTTCTGGTCACCGCATTTCAAAAAGGGTGTAGTGGAACTAGAAAAGGTGCAGAAGAGAGTGGCCAAATGATTTGCAGATGGGATCACCTCCCTTATTTGGGGCTCTTCAGTCTAGAAGGTGCTTGAGTGGGAACATGAGGGAGACATATAAAATTATTCATGGGATGGATACAATAGATAGATACAATTTTTCACCTTTGCACAACACCAGAACCAGGGGACATCCACTAAAAATGACTGGTGGGAAAGCTAGAACAGACAAAAAGAAATATGTTCTTATCGAGTGTTTAATCTGTGGAACTCCTTGCCACAGGATGCTGTGATAGCACTTGGCCTAGATGCCTTTCAAAGGGGATTGGACAGATTTAGGAAGGAAAAAACCATCACCACAAGCCACAATGACTACATGCAACCTCTGGGATTTAGAGGTAGCCTATCTCTGAATGCTGGATGTAAGAAAGTGGCAACTAGATACAGGTATAATGTTGTCTTCATTGCTCCCTGAAGCACTTGGTGAGCCACTGTGAGATACAGGAAGCTGGACTAGATGGGCTGTTGGCAATGACTGGCACTTTAAAAGAAGGCAAAGAGGCCATAGTGGAGGCGAAGGAGTGGTCCTTGTGCGCAGGTTTGTGTGTGCCCATTGGTGGTACAATTGCAGTGAAGCACAACAGCAGATCAGCTGCTGTTTTGGGTAGTGGATCAGCTTCAGCTTGGGCTGCTTCTGTACACATCTCCCTCCAGAAGAGAAAAAAAAATTACTTGAGTGAAGAAGCCAATAGCTTAGTTTTCACTTGGCAGTACTACTCACTGACAGTCCAAGAAAGGTGACTGGACATCCTCTTTTTCCAGGACATGTCCTCTTTTTAGCCTTGTGTCCTGGAAAAGAACTTAAATGTCCTCCTTTCCCCTGTGAGCAGGAGCCACATAGCCTTCCTACAATTAATAAATTATATATTAGTTTTTAATTTAATAAGTAACATTATGTTTAAATTAACCACATGAAATCAATGGTGTTTTTCATTTTTATTATGTCATGTCCTACATTTTTCTGGGGTGTCCTGCATTTTGAGGTGCCTGGTCCTCTTTTGCGGTTATGACCTCTGGTCACCCTGAGCCCAAGCCTATGCATACTTACTCAGAAGTCAGTTCCATTATAGTCAATGAAGCTTACTCCCAGGTAAGTGTGGGTAGTATAGCTCTGTGATGCCAGTGTTGTTTATGTGCAGAGAATAGTTCATATGGAGGAGCATTTCACTCCTGTGAGCCAGGACCTGCAGTCTGAAGTGGTAGAGGCCAGCCCAGAGTTCATCCGCTCAGCAGTTAATGTGGAGAAAAGCACTGCCTATACCAGAGACAATTGGGCTGCAATTCTATCTGAACATACCTGAGAGTAAGCCCCATGGACTATAATGGGACTGACTTCTGAGGAGACAGTCCTGTCCACACTTTCCAGGGAGGAAGCCCCACTGCCTCTACTGGGACTGACTTCTGAGCAGACAGGCAGAGGAGGGGCTCTGCCAACGTGACGGGGCGCGTGTCCTCCTCCTGCGCAGCAGCGCTCTCCTCCCTCCCGCTCCAGCTCAGGCGTCCGCGGTAGTCTAGAGGAGAAGGGGGGCGGGGGCAGCCACTCGGCTCTCATTCGCTCTGCAGCAGCGCGGGTGGAGCTTGAGCACGGAGACTGGAGAGGGCGATGCACCCACGAACGCGCCTCTTCCTCCCTTACGCGCTCCGTTCTCAGCGACCAGCTGCTGCTGCTGCCGCCGCCGCCCGCTTGCCTCACTCGGTCCCTCCGTCATGATTGCCGACGAGGAGCCGGGCGCGCCCTTTTGAGGCTTCTTTTGCGCACGCGCAGTCGCGGCTTTGCGGGCGCGCTCGCTCCCCCTCCTCCCGGGAGAGAATCTTCATCTTCTCTCCCACTGGCGGGCAGGGGCAGTCGGAGCCTGCGGAGAGAGTGGGAGGCTGCTGGTGAGGAGGGGCTGCCTTGAGGCGCGCGGGGAGGGGGACGAAAGGCCGGTGGGCGGGACGCTGATGCTGGAGAGTTGTTGACTCCAAGTTGTTTTGGCTCGCACTCAAAGGTGGGGGGTGAGGAGCCCCCCCTTTTCTTGCGCCCCTCAGCTCTGGAGGTAGGAGAACAGCTGCCTCCCCGCACTTCGCAGGACCGAGGCAGCAGCAGCAGCAGTAACTTTTGACGTGACACACTTTCAGCCTTGCTGGGAGGCACTCTTTGCACTGCCTCAGGGAAGGTGCAGGGGGTGTCTGCTGTGTGTTTCGGTGTGTGCGTGCTGCTGGGCGACTTCCTGCTTCTGTGTGTCTGTGCTTGTTTGCTTTCTCTTTTTGCTTGGACTTGGACTGGAGCCTGGCAGCTGGTGATGCTCGCCTTGCCTGCAGTCCTTTGCACTGCAGTCCTAAGCACACTTTATGAAATCAATGACCAGGGAGGTGGGGAGGTAGGTGAGGCAGAGCCTCCCCAGCAGAGTCCTTCAAAAAGCAGCACTGCCACCTTGAGAGGTGGTCAAGCACACTCAACCCACGCGGGTTGAGTGTGCTTGAGCACCTCCCATGGTGGCCTTGCTGCTTTTCGAACGCCTCTGCTGGGGAGGCTCTGCCTCACCTTCCTCCCCACCCACCACACCTCCCTGCATAAGACCTGCACATGTTTTGCCAGGAATAGAGACATGATAAATGAATTAATTCCTCAGGATATATTATACCCAGCATGCAGTTAATGTGTGGAACTCTTTGCCCCAGGATGTGGTGATGACATCTGGCCTAGATGCCTTTAAATGTGGATTGGACACATTTCTGGAGGAAAACTCCATCACAGGTTACAAGCCGTGATGATTACGTGCAACTTTCTGATTGTAGAAGGAGGTGACTGCAGAACTCCACATGCAAGGGAGGGCACCAGGATGCAAGTGTCTTGCCCTCTTTTGTACTCCCTGAGACACGCAGATGGTGGACTACTATTGTCCAGGAAGCTGGACTAGATGGGCCTATGGTCTGATCCAGCAGGGCTCTTCCTACTTTCTTATGATATAAAGTTGTTACTAGTTTTTTAAAAGTGTGATGGAGGTTTAATGCGCATTCCTAACAGATGGCTGATAGTTCTTGCTGAGCTAGCTCTATAAAATAATCTGCTTAAGATAAAGAAGCTTCAAAGACTGAATTAACAAGGCTGAGCAAGGCTGAATTAGCAAGGTTGAGAATTAACAAAATAAGCAAAACTTGTCAAGTTTGCTTTGTTGTCATTATTATGTGCACTTCAGCCTTGCAATCATGACAGAAAGAGCAAAAGTACTTGATGTACTTTAGACTCTGATAGGGCATAGCTAGCTGGTGTTTCAAAAATGAGCTCCTTTCGCAGAAGTTAAAAGTGTTTGAGGGAGAGAAAAGGAATACAATTGTTTGAATCTGCTTTTTGTTTAAAGGTAATTTGTGCCAAAAACTGTCTGTTTCACTAACAAAGTTTTAGATAGGTTATGGGTTGGTGAGGTGAGACCAAAGTGGAAATTTTAGAAGCTGCTTTTCTCACAATCTCAGCACAGTTATTTCCTGTTAGACCCATTAGCTAAAGAGAGATCTATGCACAGCATTCTTGAAACTGATATGACCTGAAAAAGCTCTAGAATTTGCAGAAATGTTGTTCTTACACATGCAGTGCTATCCTAACCCCTGGATTGCCACTTGTGCTGACCCAGGGGTGTGACAAATGTGCCGATTTTAGAGTTGGGGAGGCCAGCACAAGGACTTGTGCTGGCCCCCCCCCCCCAGTGTTGGATTCGGGCCCAGCGGGGTAGATTTGCCTTGGTTGACACAGGGGTGTGTGTGGGGAGAGTGGGGAGGAGGCGTTTCAGGGTGTAGGGAGGGTGGGCGGTCCCGTGGGCAGGGAGCCGGAGGCGGGGCCAGGATCCAGCAGTTTTGCCAGATCCTGACCCCGTTTGCTCCGGTCTGCCTGGATTTACACCACTTCCTGAGGTGGCTCAGATCTGAGTAGACCCATTGGGGCCAATGCTGTGCAACATGGGGTAAGGAGAGAGTTTTCCCCTTGCCTCAGGTTGCGCCGATTCTGACCCCAAACTTGCACTGATGCAGTGCAGGCCCACTGGCCTGCCTGCTCCAGAGCAAGTTAGGCTTGCACCCTTAGACAATGGTTTTAGCAGGATGCTTATATGTCCGCACACTTACAAGTAGTCCTGTTGATCTCAATAAGTATAGACATTGTTAGGATTGTGCTGCAAATCTATGTACATTTTTGTGATTTGAAAAACCCCTTTCAAACCTGAAAATGTCCCATTTTCCCACTATCTAATTTTTTTAAATGGGAATGCACTGAGAAGTTGAACAAACCAACTGTAAGATGTTGAAATGAAATGGATATTCTAATACATTTTCATTATTCTAATCTATAACAGCATATTTGTCAAGTTATCCCAATGACATTACTCAGTAGCCACCCATATTTGTCACATGCACACCTCCTTATGTCAAGTGTGTTCAAGAGCTTTGTATGAACCCTCTGGCCCATGTAATCCATCTTCTAAATATTCTTGTTACTAATTTCTCACTGTTTCATGACAGTTGTTGCTCCTCTATGGAAAGTATAACTGACAAATCGGTTTCTGTGGGCAAAATTTAAAAACTCATAATTTAATCTGAGTTCTAAGAGTTTTTTTCTTGGTTAAAATCAGAGTTGTAGTGGAGAAAAGAGAGGAGCAGAACTTCTGGAGTTCTCCTTCAGCAGAAGCAGTGATGTTGTCAGCAGGGGCACTCACATACTGCCTTTGAAACTTTTCAGATGATTCTGTTAATGTCTAGACCAGGCTGGAGGACCTTTTTCAGAGCATGTGCCTAAACTGGTGGTGATCTTCTAAACAATTCTCTCATGTGTCCATGATAATTTTGAGTAGCAGATTATCTCTTATTATTATATTTGTATTTTACAAACTGGAGAAAAATTAAGAATGCTTTCAAGCATTTTGTTCTAACAGTTGCACACGCCATCCTTTTATTTACCAGGACCTTGATCTGAAGCTTTCTTGGTCCTGCTGCTTCTGTTTGAAATGGAAGTGGTGCAGTTTGGGTTCCCGGCCTGCTATTGCTCATGTCAGATAGAAGGGGCGTGGTCTGGGCAGGCTGCATGTCACACTCCCATAAACTAAATGGAAAGGGAGCAGACTCCAGATTGCCTATCCCTGCCTTCTTGTAGGTGGGGAGATGTGATCTGGGAAATGATAGCCCCCCCCCATCCTTGCATTAGTGGAAGAAGGATGGGGGGGGTGGAGGAGAGTTTCTTACCTCCTCACTGTGCTCTGTCTTTGATTGGGTTTTAGAGTTTAAAAGGAATGCATCCCTTTTAAACTTAAATGGCATGCAATTGTGGAGCAAGGGGAGTGGTCAGTTGCATGCCTGGGGATCCCGGTGCCACCCCCATTTTCTGCCCCCCCACCCCTTTTTTTCTCCCCCTGACCTGGAAGTAATTGCGGTGACGTCATTGTCACCACAGTTACTTCCGTGTGCCTACCTCCTCTGTTCTCCCTTTGATAAAAAGGGGGGAGGAGGTGGCTGAGGCCCCAACGGAGCCTTCTGTGCCACATGTAGGTGGGGCGGAGGTCTTCATGGAGCGGTTTGGGCTGCTGGAAGCGGCGCCCAAGACTGGCAAGTGCCGCTTCCAGGAGGTGGGCAGCGCTCCTGTGCTGGGTGCTGGTTCTGGCAGCCCCAGACTGCTCCAATGGAGACCCCATGCAGCTTAAAAGCAGTGTGGAAGGCTCTAAGGGGGCCTTGGAAGTGGCTTGTCTCCTCCAAAATCAGAGGAGGCACGTGCTGCTTCCCCTCTGCCTCTGAGGGATGCCCTCAGATGTGGAGGAGGGGCGACCAGGATTGCTGGAGAGCAGTGATCGGATGCAGGACTGGGCCATCCCACCTCCCCTCCTCCTTTTTAGGAGGAGAGGAAAGCGAAACCCTAGAGAGGCTGCGTGCTGGGAGTTGTGACTCCTGGTGTGTTGCTTCTCTAGGGCACATGTTTCCTGTCCTCCGGAGGAGATGAGACAGCACTCTAGAGAGGCAGCATGCTTGGAGTTGCAATGCTGCCTCTATAGGGTGCCCTCTCCGCTCCGGAGGAGGAGAGGAAATGGTCGCTCTAGAGTAGGGGTCTCCAAACTTTTTGGCCAGAGGGCCACATCAAATATCTGGTGTAGCGTGGAGGGCCGGAAAAACAATTTAAATATAAAATTTAAATAAATAAATTAGAGTTGGAACTTAGATGAGTGAATAAATCAATCAATGGGCTCATTCATTCAACCTCTCTGGACCTCAGAACACCCTCCAGACCCAATCAGAGCACAGTTCTGGTCATGTTCAGTTGAGTGGGCCAGAGGCTTTCAGGGGACGAGAGGCTGAATGCGGGCCGGGAAGAGACTTGCTGCGGGCCGCATCTTGCCCCCAGGCCGGGGTTTGGAGACCCCTGCTCTAGAGTGTCATGGCGCCGGGAGTCGCAACTCCTGACATGCTGCCTCTCTAGGGCTCCCCTTTCCTCACCTCCTAGAAAGGAGGAGAGGAGATGGAGGCAGCCCAGTCTGGCTCTGGATCACTGCTGGAGAGGCAGCTTCTCACTGTCTCTCCAGTAGGGATCCCCTCCTCCATCGGGGCTTTTTTTAAAGAGATAGAAGCTGGTGTATCTGCTGGCTTCTTTCCCTTTAAAGAAAAAAGGCTAACAGGTGGGGGGGGGGCACAAGGCTTGAGGAGGAGCCCCCAGAGGGTTGGCACTTGGGGCATTTGCTCCGCTTGCCCCTCTCCAGGTAAGCCACTGGGAGAGGTAATGAAGTGCTCCTTCCTCACATAACATTTAAAGTTTAAAAGGATGCAGTCCCTTTAAACTTAAGTATAAACCAAGAATGGAGCACGGAGAGAGAAGAGGATGACCCACTCCTGTGTGTATTTTGTGAGCAGTGTGCATGCTGCATGCAAACAGATTTTTTAAATTTGCTACTTGGGCAGACTTGCTATAGTTTCACCACCCCTGGTCTAGATCATCATCTTTTACAAGGCCTGCCTTAGAGACAGTATGTAGCTTGTTACATTCAGACTACATTTCTATGCAAATTTACCCAGTATTAAATTCTGCTGAACACAGCTGGACTTACTTCTGAGTATACATGCAGGGACTAGCACTGTGATACACCTTTTATATTTATCTGGAATTTTTTTTAAATCTCATTTTTCAATTTGTATACATTTATTTTAAACTATTGCAAACAGGGCATTCCAATCTGGTTTTGAAACTAAAGAAAATGTAAAGATTGGTGTCAGTGCTTTGAATGTCAAGTATAGTTTGAGCCTTATGGTTGTGTATTATAGGCTGCAGCTGCAAGAGGTACAAGAGGTTCAAACTGTGCAAGGTGTCAGGGTTGTGTCATACCAATGTTATTTCCGTTGTGTCCTGGAATATCTTTCAGCAAAGACCCACTTGCAAGTTTTGTCACCTTCTGAGATTCATTTGGTGACATTTTGCAAAAGAGTCTTCCCAGTGGTAGCCCCCACTGTTGGAAATTCCTGCTTTGCGATGTGTGGCTGATGCTCTCTCTGCAACTCTTTTAGCATCAGTTGAATCTAAAACATGCCTTTTGGCATGCCTTCATTAGCTTGCTGTAACTTTTTACTGTACTACTTGTGTCTTTATTTTTTATTACAGTATTGCTCTCTCCCTTCATATTTGCTATTGGTTGCTGCTCTTAATTGCTTTGTTGATTGTCCTTTCATCTTTCTTGTTGTAAACAATCTTGGATGAAGTGTGGTTTTTCTTTTAATTTAATTTTTAAAAAATTAAAATAGAATGTAACCTAGCTCTAATCTAGCCTAGCTTTGATTATTCACTCGAACTGAATATATATAGCCCCAGGCTTTCAGGGACACAGAGTTTCTATGATGATCAAATATTTTTGTACAGCAGCAATCTATACTCTGTGCCAAGTGGAACCCAAATAACATGCATACATGCTGCATAATGTATAATTGTAATACTTAGGAGTTTAAAGTGTTGAAACCGATTTGGCAAGGTAACTGAAATCCACTTTAATAATCTTTTCCTAGCATAAAACTTTCTTTGCCTTCTGAACCTTCAGTTTTTAAGCACCTTCTGTTCTTTAAAAACCTTTTAAATATGCGACAAAGACTGGAACTTGGTCTCTCTTGAAAACAATAGCGCAAGATTCTCTGAAAGGAAAAAATTGCTGCCAGCATACAGTTATGGACAACATAAATAATTAAGATGTTAAACACAGATATAAGGTTGTTTTCAAAATACATGGAAAAACTATTTTTCTTCTGAGTTTTGTTCCATTAACATGCTTGTTTTTCTGCCATGCCTTGTCTGCAGTACAGTTTAAAACAGGTATTCATGTCTTCTGGCTAGACTTTTGCATTGGGAAGCCTGGCTTTGTGTGGTAGCAGTGGCTTGTAGGGGGAGAGAGGTGAGCAGTGGAAGGTGTTAGGCAACCATCTTTTTTCTGCAGTTTGTCTCCTTACACATCTGTGTTTGCTGCTCATATGTAATTATGACCCAGTATTGTTTCTGTTTCTTCAGTTCAATGTGGTCTGAACTTTTGAAGTTTTTATAAGTATTGGATATCTCTACCTGGCTTACAGACACCTGAAAACAAGAACATTTAACAGAGGGTACTTATGGTGATTTCAATACCTAATGTACTTCTCAACAGTGGTAACTTAGCCAGATGGGAGTTGGCTTTCATCCAATGATTTTCCTGCAATTTTTTCATTATTTAGTTGAACTTAAGGGATCACTATGTTCTCCTAATGAGGACGGTTTGATATTTTCAATAAAAGCCTAATTAAAGTAAGGTTACTAAATATTCTTAATACTTAAATACTCTTAAGTTAAGATTACTTAGATACTCTTTAATAGTAAAATTTAATTTAAAAATGCTATCTAGATACATGTTATTGATGATAAAGCTGAATCATGTCACAATCTCTTTTTTGAAGGCTATTTCACCAAATAAAGATGATCAAGGCAAATAAACCTTTTCTTTAATCAACAGGGCAGAGCAGAAAGTGCATTTGGGTTTTAGTCAAAGTTCATTATTAGCATGCAGTTTTATAGAATAGTGGTGATTTAAAAGTTGCAGCTCTTGATTGACAGAAAGATAAAGAAGACAGAGAAAAGAAAAGAAGGCAGAGAAGAGATTGCTGTTTGCGAATCAAATGGTTTATCTGCAGCCAAAGAATAGGGCCTCTGGTAGGCCAAAATAGAGAACAAATGTAAAACAGTAACTAGATGGATTAAAATGAGAATCCAAGGCAAAGAAGCAGATACTATAAGCTCCTGAAGTGACCACAAATAGCTTGAAGTAATTCAGCTAAACAAAACTTTGTCTCTCTGTTTCTTAACATTCTGTTTAAAGGTCTGTGTATCTTGAGGAAAAGAGGAAGAAATCCAGTATAGAGAACTTGTATCATCCGTAATTGTGTGTTTATATTTTGACTAATCTTAAATATTGTTTCAGTTCAAGATAAACTACATATTCAGCTTATGAGAAGTAGTATATAAATCAGCAGTTCCCAAACTGATGGGTCGCAACCCACTAGGGCAGGGGTGTCCAAACTTTTTTGGCAGGAGGGCCACATCAGCTCTCTGACACTGTGTTGGGGGCTGGGAAAAAAGAATTAATTTACATTTAAAATTTAATAAATTTGCATAAATGAATTTATTAGAGATGGAACTTATATGAATGAATGAATGAATGAAGGTCTTGCAGTAGCTCAAGGCTATAAAAGGTCTTGTACAAAGCAAGGCCAGCCTTACCTTCGCTGCCACTGCTACATCACAGATGTGAAACAGCAAGCAGTGGAGGGATCCCTTGCCCCACAGCTCAGGTGAGAGGTTGAACAGTCGTCCTCATGCCGAGAGCAGTTGTGTTGGTACCAGCAAGGGCTCCAGCAGTCTCAGGAGGGCCAGAGGCTCATTGGAGACTGGGAGCTTCCCAAGGGCAGGGTTGGAACCCCCTGAGGGCCAAAAGTGGCCCCCAGGCTGGGGTTTGGGTACCCCTGCACTAGGGGAATTGGAAATGAGCCATTTCCCTTAAGGGGAGTGGTCTAGGTATGAGTCCCTGATGGTGCTGCAGTGATTGTGGTGCCGTGGGGACCCGGGGCAGTTTACCATACCTGGGGGTTTCCTGAAGTTTCCTGGAGACTCACAGCTTCCTCCTCCATGTAACTGTACTGAGTTTCAGTCTGCTGTTGCTGCTCACATCTGGTTTGTGATCACGCTAACTGGAAGTGACCTCCGATAGCAGATTGGAGCTGAGTACAGCCACGTGGAGGGTGTTGTGAGCCTCTAGGAGAATTCAGGATGCCCCCAGGTATGGTAAACTGTCCCTGCGGCGCTGCGATCACTGCGGCACTGTTGGGACCACCCCCTGCTCCCAACCTGCAACAGCTCATAGCGGTCCCAACTCACTCAGAGGAGTTTGGGACTCACTGATATAAATGTCTTTAAATAATTTCACCCCTGTTTAATTGTTTGGATCCAGTCCCTCTGTCCTTAGTCCCTAAATGAATCTTCCATGACCCTTGACTTATGTCGGGGGTAAAACTTGGGGAATGGTGGTTGTAAGGCTCTATAACGGAGTCTCTGACAAATGTAAACAACGCTTTGTGTTTGTAAGCTGTCTGCTGTCACTTGTTCCTCACATGCTTCACAGACCCTCCACAGGCCCTTTCAAAACTCCTCCTGGCTTCTCCTGGCTGCCATGACACATCTGAACCATCTGCAGATAAGATGAGGAGACTACGCTTGGCAATTAAATTCTTTTTTGCATGTGGGATGAGTGAATCCTGGTTGGCTTGAAGTTGTTTACCCCACCAAAGTTTGCTGAAATTCTTCCATCTTCCAATTTATTGATCAGATCTGTATGTTGTCCAGTTTTCTGTAGCCAGAGGGGACAATGGGATTTAGATGGGGGTGACTAGAGCTTGATAAGATGGTTACCTGCTGCACCTGCTGAGAGTAAGATGATACTGGGTCTCACATAGGCAAAGGATCCCGATGCCCTTGCCAATCTATTTTGTTTAAGCAGACTTATTTTAACTTTGACAAGATGTCACAATGTTTGAATAATGTCTTTTGGGTCCAGATAGGACTTTTGCATAAGTTACACTCATCATTTGGAAAATGCCATCCTCCATGTGACTTTTAATGGGAGAAGGATGCAGGAGAAATAGGTAAAAGAAAAATGGCTTCTAACCATGCCTGGGGTTCTTGCTCTCCTGTCATTAACTCAGAATCAGCAGGCCCTTATCTAGAGTCCAGTATCAGCCTAAGAGAAGTTCTGCAACAGCTTTATTCTTTGTTACACTTGTCTCTTGCATTCCTCTCAAAACCAGCACAGCTTGGCACCTGAGGTGGAAAATCCAGATGGCCCCCTTCTGTCAGTAAAATATAATAGTAAAAAAGTTAAGGAGTCCCACGAGGTGCGACTTCTACTATCACTTTAATACTGTGCGAAAATTCTCTTTTCTATATATCTCTTAAAAGTGAAAATGTTTTCTTGGAGAATCTCAGGATTAGAAGTTGTAGTGAAAGTGGATAGGCTAGCTAAAGCAATAATTTTTGCCGTCATAGCTGCTGATGTGGCATGATGTCACAACATGGGATTGTTGGGACTCTGTCACTTGGGCAATATAAGCATGCGGAGTGTATAATTTTAGTGAACCTGTGATTGGCATATTATTACACATGCTATCATTTAGAATAACTTGGGAAAAGTTAAACATTCATAAAATGCTATTAAGTTACTGCTAGTTTCTTTTAAGCCCCCTTTCCCCTGTTTGTTCATAAGATGCAAGTTTATTACTTCAAGCAGAAAATTAGGTTTTCCCCCCCCAGAGTGGAATAGGCAGGTTTTAGTTCTTCAGGTGTTTATCTCCTTATCCTTATCTCCTAGTGAAAAAAACAATTGTGGTGATGTGTGCCTTAGAATGTTATGCAGATTGCAATAAGAGTTGGTTATTGTATCACTCTTTATGTATTGCTTCTGGTGTGTTTCTTGATGGCATAAGGATAGAGGCATAATGTTCCCAGGGCAGTAATGCGACACTGTAAGCCCACCTGAGTTTACAATATTGTTCACTTATTGCTTCCGAGTTCTTGATGGAGGGAGTGCTTGCTGCAGCAGCTTTACTCCCCCTCAAGTGATGCAAGGCAGTCTCTTCCAGGTTCTTCCTGGAGAAGGAGCTAGCAGCTTCGTGCGCCCCATTCTTTCTCCTGTGGAGGTTCCCCTTTGAAGAAGTAACAGGGGCATGAAGCCACTACACCTCCATAACTAAGATGGAGCATAAGGGGCAGTCAGGCACCCCCCTTGGTGTCATGCCTGGGGCACATGCCTTTCAGGCCCTGCCCTAGTTACACTTCTGTCAGGAAAAATATAATTCTCCACTACTGTATCATAGTGAAATGTATTTAACTTTGAATAAGATAAATGTTCTTGCAATACATTTTTGGAAATAGTTCAAGTGAACTTACAAATTATGAGATAGTACACATTTTGTAATCTCTCAAACAGAGAAAACGTTCTGATCTGCATGTACTCCTTCTCATATGTGGCGCTGTACAAGCTGCCCTGAGCTCCTTATTGAACGGTGGGAGAAAAATGTAACAGTTATGTTCAGTTCTGGATGTGTGTTGATGCTATATAGCAGGGGTGCCCAAACCCTGGCCCTTTGGCCACTTGCGGCCCTCGAGGACTCTCAATGCGGCCCACTGAGAGCCCCCAGTCTCCAGTGAGCTCTGGCCCTCCGGAGACTTGCTGGAGCCTGCGGTGGCCCGACGCAACTGCTCTTAGCATGACGGCCAACTGTTTGACCTCTCATGTGAGCTGTGGGACAAGGGCTCCTTCCACTGCTTGCTGTTTCACGTCTGTGATGCAGCAGTGGCAGCAAAGGAAAGGCTGGCCTTGCTTTGTGCAAGGCCTTTTATAGGCCATGAGCTATTGCAAGACCGTCATTCATTCATGTAAGTTCCATCTCTAATGTATTCATTTATGTAAATTTATTCAAATTTGAAATGTAAATTAACTCTCCCCCCCCCCCCGGCCCCTGACACAGTGTCAGAGAGATGATGTGGCCCTCCTGCTAAAATGTTTGGACACCCCTGCTATATAGGCATGTATCTCAGAGCCATAGGATCACCCTGAATCCATGTGGTATTTGGTTTTGGACTAAAAAGCTCAGTGTGCAAGTGAGAGAGCTTTCTTCACGATATTTGCATATCGCATGCTTAAAACTGTTATTGAGAAAGCTGAAGGGCAATACCTTATCTTCATGAAGGATCTCTTTGTATTTGCAAATTTTGCTTTAAAAGGTACCATCTTTGGCACTTATGTCACCACTGTCTGCATGACTGTGTGAAAGTACCCTCCAATTGTTTCTCACACTTTCCACTGCATTATGATGATTCTTTCTATAATACAGCCATTTTCAACCTTTTTCAGCACTCTGACAAGGCACTAAAGTTGTCAATGCACACTACTACTTTTTAATTACATTATTATGTTACAATTAATTTAATTAATATAACTAAGGGCACAAGCCTAACCAGGTCTACTCAGAAGTAAGTCCTATTTTGTTAAATGGGGCTTACTGTCAGGAAAGTGTGGTTAGGATGGCAGCCTTAGATCATTACATGACAATGAAAGAAATTCTCCAGAAGCTTGGAGAGGGAGGTGTATGTGGTTTCTGGAAAGGTTTTTGCTCCAATATGCCAGGAAGTGGCAAAGAGAGATGAGACTGAGCACACTGGAGAAATAGAAATGTGCTGTGAGGGACAGTGAGGAGATGTGGCTGAAACAAGTGCAGGATTCACTGGGGTGGAGGGAGAGAGGGAGAAAGGGAATGGGAGGCACCTTCTGAACTTTGGAGGGGAGGGGCAGAAAGAGAGGGGTTAACTGCAGTTATGATGGGGGATGTGTGTGCAGGAGGGGAGGAGGTGGGGTGGGGGGGAAGAAAAGCATCACTTGCCTGCTCATTTATTCAAGAAAGAATGCAACCAAGCCTCTGTACATCTACTCAGAAGTAAACCCCATTGTAGTTAATGGGGCTTACTCCTAGGTAAGTGTGATAGGATTGTGGCCCAGTGCCCTTCCTGCCAAAGCCTTGCCAGGGGAGGCAATGCAGGCAGGGTCACTTTGGGGCATTGCAGACAAGGAAAAGGGTCTCTCCAGGATCCTTGCCAGCCAGCTGCTTCTGGCTCCTACCTGCTTCCACCTTCAGGCTCGCTCCCACTCTCACTCCCTCCTTCCTCTAGCTGCTCGCCCTCACTCCCTCCACATTCTGCCCACTGGGAGCTCTTCTAAGCTTCTCTAGCTGCTTGGCTGGCTGCCCAGTCAGCGTGTGGGGCAGGCACTAGCAACAGCAGGAGTGTTCAAGCCCCTTCGCGGCTACCCCTTTCTCTCCTGCTGCTGCATGAGGCTCCAAGCCGCCGCTTCTCCCCTGCGTGCAGCTGCTGTTGCAGCCACCACCGCCACCTGACTCCTTGGACCCGCGGCACACCTGAGGCAGCCTCATGGCACACCAGTGTTCCGCGTCACAGCAGTTGAAAACCACAGCTATAATAGTTAACAAATAAAGCTGCGTGTAGGGCTGCAAAAAGTAGGGGGGTTGTTAAGCAAACAGATTGCAATAACCAACCTTCCAGTTTGCTCCACCTGTCAGATCATCATGTTCTGCTACTGCTAACTTTCTAGAGAGGGGATTCGAGTCTTGGCCGCCTAGTCTTGGTGAAGGCAGCAGGAACACTAACAAATGACCACTTTGACCAGTAAGCACAGTGAAGCAGAGAGCAAGGGAGAAAGGACTGCTGCTTACTGCTAGGCAGTATATGTGTGATGCCCTCTGTCCCCCTTTCTTCTAGTTGTAATCTGGGTCTGGTTGTTTGGTGATTATTTTGAATGAAACAGAACCAGGCGTCAACTAATGAAACTGTTTGTTGGAAGATTCAGGACCAGTTAACAAGAATGCATAATCAGCCTGTGGAGCTTCTTGCTGTGGGGATGGTCACCAACTTAGAGGACTTTAAAAGAGGATTGTACAGATTCATGGAGGGAGGACCAGTCCATCAGTGACTGCTAGTCATGATTACTCTGATCACGATAACATGATAACTCTGTGCTACCTCCAGATTCAGTCACTTATGCCACCACTGTCTGCATGACTGTGTGAAAGTACTCTCCAACTGTATGAATACTATTACTCAATAAGTAATGTTACTCCTTTTGCTTTAATCCTGAAGTTTTAAGCCCGTCCTGATATCTGCTCACTTCCATTCCAAATGTAGGCATTAGAGAAAAAGTGCGCAAGCAAATTATTAGGTAAAATTAGAGATGTAAAATTTCTGGAAATTTTGAAGCTCGGAAAAAACAGGTTTTTTTCCAGGTATTTTTTTGGGGGGGGGGGGGAATGGAAATTTTTGGAAAAATGGGGAAAACATGCTACATCAGCACTTTTTTTTTCTTTTCCAGATTGAAAGTAATTCTGTTACTTTAGGAACATAAAATATGGACAATTTGACTTGGCATAAAATTATCACAACTAGCATATTGAAAATATAGTGTATCCAAACAATTATTACAAACATAACTTACTTTTTAAATAATATTTATTTGTAATTGTAACAAATGGAGCAACAATTTCCTGAACGGTTTACTAGTTTAGCCTTAGTAATTTCAAAGCTTCCTGCCAGTATGTATTTTTAGTTATTGAAAATGGTGTTCCAGAAGAATATATTGCTCTTGCAAGAGCTTGATCAATTTTTTCCTGATCTTCAGGTGTCATCCTGTCTACAAATGAAGTTATTGAATAAATTTTGGATGCAGCTGTCTTCAGTATCTGTTTACTTGAAGATGCTGCTGATGGGACAACACTTTGTGTTGCTGGTGCTGTTTCAGATGGAGTAGAAAGAGGGCTTCTTGAATGAGAATGTTGAGAAAAACTATGTACATTTTCATCATTGTGGTCCTCTTCACTTAGATCCATGAAGGATTTTTTAATATCTACAGGACACTTGTTACATACGAGAATGTGTTTTGTCATCCTGGTAGCATTCGGAAATGCATATTTTATCTGACAATATTTGCAAATCACATTTTATCTCAGAAGAACTTGTAATGTGAAAATGCCTCCGTATGCTAGATGTTGGTCTCACCATTTTCCTGAGGGGAGTAAAAAAAAGAAAAATAATTTAATGGCTAGTTTGCAAGAAGACACTAGTCTATGGTTGTGGGTGGGGGAAGTAAAGAACCAGATTAGTAGTAATTGAATTATTGTTTACACAAAGGTTATAAAGATAAACTAATGTAGCTAAATGATTCAGTTTTCTGGAATCAGATAAATGTAAACTCTTACCTTCTTAAATTAAGTACATACTTTCAGGTCCTTTTTGTTCTGTATTTTCTGTAGGCTGCAGTCCTACCCACACTTACCCAGGAGTAAGTCCCATTGACTGTCATTGTTAAATGAATATACATAGTAGCTTGTTAAAAGTACATTTCCCCAAATACAGTCACATACCATGGTAGCATCAAGTCTAATATATTAAAAATAAAATATTGAAATGATTGGGGATCCACCTGAAATGGGGACCCACCCACAGTTTGAGAAATATTGGTTTATGGAATTTGTCCTGAACTGTTGAGCAGTAGCTGTTGCTGAATCATTAAGGCTGGGTGTCATGTTGCATTCTTGCTCTGAGAAACCTTTGCTCCCAATAATTTTTAAACTGAGTCCACCAAGTGTATGAAAGAAAGCTAGAGGTGTTTCAGTTTCTTCACAGAAATGTCCTCCAGGTACGAATTACTGGTGTACACTGGTGTATGGCTATATGTTGAAAGACCACTGGTTGCTGAAAATTGGTGTGTAAATTGCTGTAAAAGCGCTACTGAAAAACCAAGCAGTTACCAAAGGCCAAGCTAAGGTCTTCCAGACCATGTTTTTCCTTAAGTAAAACTGCAGATATTTTGCAAATACAAATGGAGTGAGAACTTGCTGCCTAAGATGGCAGCTACTTTGAGATTTAACTACGAGCTTTAGCTGTTACCCTCAAACAGGACTCAAGTGTTTGAGACATCGTGGCTAACAGCGGTGAACATAGGTTTGGTGTGTTTTTTTTTGTGGTCTCTGCAGGCATGCACCTGGAATTTGTGCCTCTGGAGAACATCTTGGAATTTTTTAGAGCTAGAAAAAGTACATGCAGGTGCTTGGTTATTGCCTTGGAGAGGGAGGTCCCTGCAGAGTGCATCTGCCTTGGGGGTGAGTGAGTGCCTTCCTATTTAGTTCTTTCTTGACCACTGCCAGAATAACATCATTGTAAATGTGTTCTCGCATTTTGTCGAACTAGGTAGGAGCTTTTTTGTTTTAGTAGTTTTGTGGTTAGCTCATTGTTTGGTTCCTGGGGCTTCTTCATACAACTACAGGCCAGAAGGAGTTGGTCTTGTGTTTTATGCTGCACAAGTTCAAGCTCATGGATGTTTGTGACTCGCTTCAAGCCCATTCTTTCCAGAATCATAAAGAAAAGGAACCATGCTGAAGAGGCAGTCTATTGCATCGTCTGTGCAAGGGGTCTCCAAACCCCGGCCCGGGGGCCAGATGTGGCCTGTGGCGAGCCTCTGTCTGACCTGCGGCCAGCCTCTTGTTGCCTGAAAGCCTCCTGCCCACTCAACTGAACATGGCCGGAGCTGTACTCTGGTTGTGCCTGGAGGGTGTTCTAAGGGCTGGAGTGGTTGAATGAATGAGCCCATTCATTTATTTATTCGCTCATCTAAGTTCCATCTCTTATTTATTTAAATTTTGTCTTTAATTTTTTTTCCGGTCCTCAACACCACAACAGATATTTGACGTGGTCCTCTGGCCAAAAAGTTTGGAGACTCCTGATCTGTGCCATTGTACATTTTAGTGTGGTATTTGTAAGTCACCTTTGGCTTACAAATTTGCTTTGGCATGGGAAAGACAGGCTATAAATCTTTAAAACTGATAAATAATAGCAAAGTCCTCTGCTGCTAACTGCTAACACACAAGACATCTACTTGACTGGTCCTGCTTCAGCTCACACATTTCTTCTTTCATCCCACCAGACCATGGCCATAATCACCTGAGGGTGAATCTCCAGATGAATCTGATTCCAGTTCTTCTAACTCCTGAGCATGATTAGGACTGTGACCATCCTCACAGCCAAACCTTCCAGATACCTATTTGTATTGGCAACCTTCAGTCTCGAAAGACTATGGTATCGCGCTCTGAAAGGTGGTTCTGGCACAGCGTCTAGTGTGGCTGAAAAGGCCAATCCGGGAGTGACAATCCCTTCCACACCGGGAGCAAGTGCAGTCTGTCCCTGGTCTGTCTCCCTGGCTATGGGCCTTCCTTCTTTGCCTCTTAGCCTCAGACTGTTGGCAAAGTGTCTCTTCAAACTGGGAAAGGCCATGCTGCACAGCCTGCCTCCAAGCGGGCCGCTCAGAGGCCAGGGTTTCCCACTTGTTGAGGTCCATCCCTAAGGCCTTCAGATCCCTCTTGCAGATGTCCTTGTATCGCAGCTGTGGTCTACCTGTAGGGCGCTTTCCTTGCACGAGTTCTCCATAGAGGAGATCCTTTGGGATCCGGCCATCATCCATTCTCACGACATGACCAAGCCAACGCAGGCGTCTCTGTTTCAGCAGTGAATACATGCTAGGGATTCCAGCACGTTCCAGGACTGTGTTGTTTGGAACTTTGTCCTGCCAGGTGATGCCGAGGATGCGTCGGAGGCAGCGCATGTGGAAAGCGTTCAGTTTCCTCTCCTGTTGTGAGCGAAGAGTCCATGACTCGCTGCAGTACAGAAGTGTACTCAGGACGCAAGCTCTGTAGACCTGGATCTTGGTATGTTCCGTCAGCTTCTTGTTGGACCAGACTCTCTTTGTGAGTCTGGAAAACGTGGTAGCTGCTTTACCGATGCGCTTGTTTAGCTCGGTATCGAGAGAATGTGTGTCGGAGATCGTTGAGCCAAGGTACACAAAGTCATGGACAACCTCCAGTTCATGCTCAGAGATTGTAATGCAGGGAGGTGAGTCCACATCCTGAATCATGACCTGTGTTTTCTTCAGGCTGATTGTCAGTCCAAAATCTTGGCAGGCCTTGCTAAAACGATCCATGAGCTGCTGGAGATCTTTGGCAGAGTGGGTAGTGACAGCTGCATCGTCGGCAAAGAGGAAGTCACGCAGACATTTCAGCTGGACTTTGGATTTTGCTCTCAGTCTGGAGAGGTTGAAGAGCTTTCCGTCTGATCTGGTCCGGAGATAGATGCCTTCTGTTGCAGTTCCAAAGGCCTGCTTCAGCAGGACAGCGAAGAAAATCCCAAACAAGGTTGGTGCAAGAACACAGCCCTGCTTCACTCCGCTTCGGATGTCAAAAGGGTCTGATGTGGAGCCACCGAAGACAACAGTGCCCTTCATGTCCTTGTGGAAAGATCTGATGATGCTGAGGAGCCTGGGTGGACATCCAATCTTGGGGAGAATCTTGAAGAGGCCGTCTCTGCTGACCAGGTCGAAAGCCTTTGTGAGATCTATGAAGGCTATAAAGAGTGGCTGTCGTTGTTCCCTGCATTTCTCCTGCAGTTGTCTAAGGGAGAATACCATATCAGTGGTGGACCTGTTGGCTCGGAATCCACACTGCGATTCTGGATAGACGCTCTCTGCAAGTACCTGGAGCCTCTTTAGTACAACTCGGGCAAACAGCTTTCCTACAACGCTAAGGAGAGAGATGCCGCGGTAGTTGTTGCAGTCACCCCTGTCACCTTTGTTCTTGTACAGCGTGATGATGTTTGCATCCCTCATGTCTTGAGGTACTCCACCTTCTCTCCAGCAGAGACAGAGGATTTCATGCAGCTCAGTGACGATGATCTCTTTGCAGCATTTTAGGACTTCAGCAGGGATGCTGTCTTTTCCAGGTGCCTTGCAGATACAGGGACTAGGATTCTGCTTCCTGGGATGGTGACTTTCCTTGGTACTGCATTTATGTGTCAGCTTGGAGTTTTTTTTGCTTGCGCTTGCACCATTTGATGGTTTGTCCCTTTCTGCCGTTATATCCTTGATAAGTGTAATGTCTGAATCTGCTCAGAGTGTTCACTTGCCTCTAGAACAGCAATTTTCAACCAAATGTGTGACTGCACTTTATTGTGCTGTGAATTATCCGCAGGTGTGCCACTGGAGTTTGGGGAGGGTCATTTATTACACTGCATTGCTAGTGGGCTCACATCCCCAATGGCCCGATTATTAAGTAGAGCCATTGGGGGATGTGGGCTCCCACTGGCAATGCTGTAGAATTTGTGCCTTGTAAATTGTCAAACTAATGATGTGCCTTGTCAGTGTGCTGTGAGATGAAAGAGGTTGAAATTTGCTGCTCTAGAAGCATACAAGGAGAGTGGCTGAGCACTTGTTCCTACTTTTTCCTAGTGCGAAAGCTTTCTGAAATGGGGTAAGCACAGAGCCACATATGTAGCTATACAGATGTTCATTTGATGAATGTTGGTAACAGGTTGGCAGCCTTCTCTATTATGTTTAATACGGAAGCATCATAAGATCAGTAGTGGACAATATCTGAAACAATGGGTTTAAACTCAGACTCAACAACATTTTATCAAATCATATTTTTGTGGGCATCAACATCAGTTTAAATATTTTGGTATATGAATTCTCGGGCCTTCTCATATTGATCTTCAGTGATACAGATTGAGGCCGTTTTTGGTTTGGTTCCTTAGATTTAGAAAAACAGCAGACCAGAAGGGCATCTGTAAAGGTTCTGCTCACATCAGTGTCTTGCCTCGCCTGATTTATTCACATGCTTTACTTCGTTCCAATAATATTCTTTGTTCTGTTAACTTTTGGGGTGGTGGTGGTGGGGGTCTGGTTGTTTAGTCAAAGATTGCCTCTTCTAAATTACAATTGTGTGCTGAAACTGGAAGATTTTTACAACTTTTATCATCTTCTCTCACAGGTTATCTCCTGCTCTCTGATGATGTTTGAACTCTGAGATGGGCAGAATTTGAGACACCACAGCTTCTACTAGCAGTAGGTTTCCATGCATTTGCTATGAGATGTAATAGATACATTTTAAATTACTTGTACTGGTACTATATGGGCGGTTTGGATGTGGATTATGAACTAATCTTATTTTGAAGCAATCCACATTCTGGACAAACCCATACAAGTTTTTGATTATCTTTAGAGCAGGGTTTGAACTGTGGGTTGCAACCCACTTGGTGGGTCACAACCTGATTGTTGATGAGTCGTGAAGCTTTAACTGATAAGCTGATAGTTGAGAAGGTAAATGCACAGAGCCCTGTGGAAAGTGAAACTGAGCCATATGGTGTGTTTACTCATGAGTAGGCAAACTTGGCTTAGTCCATTGGAAAGGGCAGGCTGAGAGGAATCTATTGACACCAAGAATGGTCCCGATAAATGAATGCAGCCTCCCAAAAATACCCAAGAAGGAAGGCCCTCTCTCCAAGCAATTTATTGAGCCCAATTTATTGAGTGGAACTAAGCTACACATTTGTATTTACACGTGATTAAGCAAATGTGCCTTGGCTTGTGGTCAGGTCAAGCAAAGAGGATTGCAAGGCCACCAGAATGGTCTCGGTCTGATGAAAGTGGAGCTCAACAAATGCTCCAGAAGGCAGCCCCTCCTCCATAATAAAATAAAACAGAGGCTTGAGGTGGTAAAGTGATTTTTTTTCATTTTTAGACTTGTAAAGCTAGGTGGGTCCTGATAGTAAACTTAAATTTAACTAGGTGGTGGGTAGGGTTGAAAATCTTACTTTTTTTGTGGGGTGGTGTTATTGCAGGCAGGCTTTAGAGAAAATTCACTTGGTGGAACAGAGCTGGCTTCTCCTTATTTAATGTATTTGTTTTACTTTTGTGTAATTATAATTATTTACTTTAATTTGTTTGATGTCACTTCCAGCCATGACTTCTGGTGGGTACCAGAAAGGTTGTCATTCTAAAAGATGGGTCCCAGTGCTAAAAGTTTGAGAACCACTGCTTTAGAGAATTCTTCCTGATGGGTGTTTCTCTTCACCTTGTCAGATCAGGTTATACAGCATTATTATCAGTGAGGGATGGTGGCTTATTTAAAAATGCACATGAAGATCTTTATTGCTAGACTAATGAGCTAGTTTACTGAGAATAGTTCACAAAGATGCAGGTATGCAGCTGATGGAGTCTTTCATGATTCTTTTTCCTGCTGACTCAGCAAAGGAGAGGTTCTTTGGTCCTCTATGTCATATTTCTGAATCTGTAATGACAGACCAGGGTCAGACTGTACTTGCTCCCGTTGTGGAAGGGATTGTCACTCCCGAATTGGCCTTTTCAACCACACTAGACGATGTTCCAAAACCACCTTTCAGAGCGCGATACCATAGTCTCTTGAGACTGAAGGTTGCCAACAATTCAGAGTCTGTGGTCCTATATTACTGTAATTCAGATTCTTTTGGTCCCATACTTCACAATTCTTTGGTCTCATACTTCACAAGGATATATTAATCCTATTGATGGTGGTCCTTTTTATAATCCTTTGCATAAAAAGCAAACTGTTACCTATATTACATAGTATCTCCTTGAGATCTCAGAGTCTGACTAAACTTGGTCTGCTGGGGAAAAAATAAGTATAGTGCTCTGACTGCAATGTCAGTTACCCCTTTGTTGGAAGAAATAATCAAGTGTGTGAACTGAAATGCATGTGCAGCTACTACCTTTTACTGTATAGTAAAAGGTACCTACCTACCTACCATTCCTGTATAGTTTGTGTGTTAATTTCTTTTGTTTGGTTTTTGTGTTTCATCTTTTGAACCCCAAATACATGACCTAGGATTAATTGGAGGAGAGGATTAATTTGATAGTATTCTTGAATTGTGTAAGACATTCATTTTGTGTTTGGAAACTGTTACACTGACAGTTGTATAATGTTTTTTATGTAAAATATTTAGTGTATCAGTAATTATGCTTTTTTATTTAAAAGGCTACATTGCTTTAATTTCAGAGCTGATGGTTGTATTTAATTAATTTGGCAGAAGGGGTCATCATTCTAAGATGGAAGTCAGATCTTCATTTGACAAAGCTAGTCTGTCTTCTGAAGCTGTGTCAGTACTAAATCATGAGGAATATGTCTTGGTTAATAATCAAACAGATGAACATTCTATACAAGATGAGAAATCTCAGCTGATGGTAAAGTTTTCTTGACTTTTATTCAAAAATTACTCTTATTACTTTAAATGTTTCTATGAAACATATCCTATTAATTTTGAAATGATTTCATGGGTTCCCAGCCCATTTCTGAGTACAACTCAGTTCTGCCGCTTAACCTTTAAGGTCTTATAGGTCCTGGCTAGATGGACTAGCTTTTCCCATATATTTCTGCATGTTGTGTTCTTTGTTAGAGACTCTTTAAAGATCCCATCCTCTTCTGAGTTTAAGCGAATGGTGACTACTGAAAGGGTCATTTTTGCTGTGGTGTCTTTTCTCTGCTTTCCCTGGGAAACATGGTCAGGTGTCTACCTTTTACATCTTTTTGGAACCAGGTGAACACCTCTTTATTATCTGGGGCCTTTAATAACATCAGAAGCTGTTGAAAGGTGAATTATCCAAATGGTATTGCATCACTGAGGTGATCTTTCAGGAAAGATACCAGATATATAGCTAGGGAAACTCTTGCTTAGTTCTAGGGTGGAGGATCTACATGTGGACACCCCTTTGATGTTTTCCAACATGTTCATAAACTGCCTTGAAGACCTATGTGATGGGGGTGCAGGATATAAATTTGTTAAATTCGATTTATATTTCCAGATATTGGCAGTTCAGATATATTCTCTTTCTATGCAAAGTTATAGAAAATACAGTTTATTGATTGGTTTGGTTAGAAATATCTCTGTGTGCATGTTCTTGGTCATATAGATGCTTCCAAGTCAAGATGAACAAATGGAAAAAGCCATGGAGGAGATACTGAGGGGTTCTGTAGGAGGAGATACTGAAGGCCAGAAATGGAGTAGTACTGACTATGAAGACTTGAGTGGTGATTGCAGGCAGTTACTTGGAGATATTGCCCTCAGCCAAGCTTCTATGCATCTTCTGCTTGATCCTTCAACCACAGGTACGGATTTTAAATTTCAAAGGAAAAACTGGACTGTAATGTACAACAAACTTTAAAATCCTTGTCATTGTTTCATAATCGCATTTAACATATATTTTAGATATATTCATTCTGAGTATTCTTGCAACTGTGCGCTGTTTTTTAACTGAAATGAGCTGCAGTATTGGGTGCAGAAAGATGCTTTCTTAAGTAAACAGGTTGAATCTTCATATTTGCAAAGGTTTCATTCCAGAATTGTGTTAAAGGAAAGAAAAATCGTGTTAAAGGAAATTCATCTTTAAAAAGAGTCCCTTTGGTCAGCAGTTTAAAAATAACCTGGCTTGCTATTGTAATGCAGGAGAGCAGCAGGCAGACAGTCAATCAATCTTTCTCCAGGTGCTTAAAAAGGCTTCATTCCAACTCTTCCCTTCACACAGGAGCATGGGAAAAGAATGCAAAGAGGAGGTGATAATCATTTCCACTTTGCATTCTTTCATGTGCACCAGGGGGAAGGTAGGGCTTGCTTGCCTCTGAGTGAACTGAGCAGTTCTAAGCACCCGGAGAATGACTGTCTGTTCTGCAGCTGGCTATTGTTAAAGGATGTTTTTCCTTTAATTAAAGGGCTCGTTGTGTTGAGATAAAACTGTGGATGAAAAACCTGTGGATAATTAGGTTAGCCCTGTTTGTGCCCCAGATTGGTCCTGAGTTCCATGGACCGATTTTCATTTCCTGAAAAATCAACACAAAATGGATAAGCATTTGAACATAGAACATAAGAAGGACCCTGCTGGATCAGACCAAAGGCCTATCTAATTCAGCTTCCTGTATCTCACAGTGGCCCACCAGGTGCTGCAGGGATCACACAAGACAGCAAGAGTTCTGCATCCTCGTGCCACTCACTTCCATCTGGCATTCTGAGCTAGCCTACTTCTAAAATCAGGAGATTGCACATGGTGCAATCATGGTTCAATCATTGCATCATGGTGTCTAACCTGTGATGGAACTACAGAAATACATCCAATCTCTTAAAGGCATCTAGGCCAGATGCCATCACTACATCCTGTGGCAAGGAGTCCCACAGACTAATTACACGCTGGATAAAGAAATATTTTCTTTTGTCTGTTCTAACTCTCACAACACTCAATTTTAGTGGATGTTCCCCTGGTTCTGGTGTTGTGTGAGAGGGAAAAGAGCATCCCTCTATCCACCCTATCAGTCCCCTGCATAATTTTGTACTTGGAAAAAGTGTGTAACAATGTGCCGTGAAAATGGATATAAAACAAAATGACAAAATGTAAAAAACAAAACTTCAAAAGCAACAAAGTTCTGTGGCCTTTTGAAGGTTACAGTGTAACAAAATAGCCTCCTGTTTATTTCATCCTACTCACTGAAAGTAAATCCAGGCTAATGGGTATTGGGTTTGGGCCTTTGAGTATCCAGTGGAGAGTTCAGTAAGTGTAGAGTCACCACCAGGTGTACCTTTGTGATATTCAATGGTTATAGGTGGGTTTTTTTGAGGTAATGAAATAAAGGCTGAATCTTAACCACACTTTCCTGAGAGTAAGCCCAATTGAACAAAATAGGACTTACTTCTGAGTAGACCTGGTTAGGATTGTACCCAAAAATACAGCACTGCTTTCTCCACTTCTCACTTTTGTAAAACAGCAAAAAAATCCAAAATCTGCACAAAATAATTCTAACACCTTAACATGCATGTGGCTGCATCTGCTGTTACTTTATCACCTATATTGCCTACCTAGTACACATTTAAAGCGATTATAATTTATAAAAACACACCCTTGGAATAAAAACACTGCTTTCTAACTTTGGAAATCATTGATATCTGCAAAAAATAAAACGGTTTTCACTCACCTCTGTCAATGGTGCCTAAAGGCACACTTGGTGAATCTTGGAGACTGCGGTGATAAATGGAGAAGGAAGTAGTTCTTCAGCTCACACTGTTTAAGGTTCCTTTATATTTGTGTCCTTGAAAGTCAGTGCAGATACCTTTTTAGGAGCAATTCTGACATTGTGACCAGCTACAACCTTCAAGTAGTCTTCTAGGACCACTCAAGCATATTACTTAGCAAAATTCCTTAGTCATGAATGGCTGCTGCCAGAAAAAAAGAGAAGATTGTGGATAATTGTTGAATCTGATTCACTTTCAGAAGTTTTGCCAAGACCCTATTCCCCAACTATACCTTCAGAAGAAGACAGTGTGTTGTTTAACAAACTGACATACCTTGGATGTACAAAGGTTTCTGCTCCTCGCAGTGAATCAGAGGCATTATGTGCTATGGCAACTTTGAAAAACTCAAGTCATTCAACTTTCCCTGTAACTTTGTATGTTCCGAATATCCCAGATGGTTCTGTTAGGTGAGTTGCATTACTGATAATTTCATAATATAAACTTGCATGTATACACGCACATAACACCCAACATACACAGTATATATGTTTTATAACTTGTCCTGTTTGGTGGAAGTGGTGTGTGGACGTTCTTGGTTCCTTTTTAAGCCTACAGAGATGACAGGAATGGATTTCTGAATACTGTGGAACCTCAAGGGTAAGTGTACAAGAAAATCTTATGTGCTTGTCTTGGAATACTATCCTAACTGACCTCCTACAACTCCCAAACTGTCTGAGACAGAGGGGTAAATATTGGGAGCAGGGACCAATGCACAGATACTAACACTGAACCAACTGGAGCTGGGATTTAGACTTAGTGGCTTGTCACTTACTTTTCCTCAGCCATGGGCTAATGAAGAAGGGGGTTTGGCTCAGTGCTTCTCCTCAGAGCCCAGTTCTTTTTCTCTAAGCAGAGGAATGCAGAGATTCTCCAATCCTCTGAACATACGTAACCTCCTTGATCAAGATGCATAGACATAAATTGTATGTGTGGTCACTGAAAACAGTGTCATGTGGTTAGACAGCATTTGTACTTGAAAGTATATCTGATTGGGTTCCGAATGTCCACAGTTCCTAAACTAGCAAGAGTTAAATGTTAATCCATTTAAGAGATCTTTAGCTGAATAATGAGAGGAAGAATTACCCCTGCTTTGACATGACACTTTTCTTCCCCTTGATTTCTTTTCTTCTCACAAAAACAAGGTAGGACCACTATACCAACCATGGAACTTTGTTTGTGGGTACCTTCTTGAACACACCAATAATAATGGGTGTAATTTTTGTCTTTTACTACAAACATGGAATTTTCAGTGTAATTAGGTGGAGACTACACAGCAGTGTTGTTTTTTCAAAACACTAGTCTTGCCTACAGGACAAAAGTTTGTTCGTGAGCCATTTCAGTTCTTAGAAATTTTTAAAACAGTGTAGAATGTATTTATTGACTCATACTGTTGTGCTTTGTATATTGCTTGAGTGTATGTTAACAGAAAAATGTTTTAATAAACATTTAGGATATTGACAATTTATTCCAGTGAAAGAAGACATACAACAAAATATAGCCTTGTTTGCAGAAGTTACATATTATCCGAAATCTATATTCCACCCGTGTTGTGTACTTGAGTCAAGTGATTTTGGACTCTTTTTCGCACCCTTATAACTACTTTGGGTAGAAACCTCAAATATAGTGATTTATACTAATAAATGCTAATATGCAGTTGCTACAGAAGAGATATACTTTCCTGACACATGACTAAACTAAAAACAAGGGCAACTTCTAAAAAGATATTTCTAAATGGACTAGAACTACTCAGGGTTTTAAACTATCCAACAGCACAATTCTGTGCATGTCTACTCAGATGTAAACCCTATTCATTAGGGTCTACTCATAAGTAAGCATATATAGAGAGTTGCAACTGAAGTAGCATATGCCATTATGCTGACCTACTGAGTATGTCTTGGAACACTTTGGATGAAGAAGGTTGTTTTTTTCATTTGGGTTCCTAAAGTGGCATTAGAAGTCTTTATTTGGAATGTGTTTACCTAGAAAGATCTTTCTGTTTTTCCTCTCTCATTTAGAATAATTGATCAGTCCAGTAATACCGAAATTGCTTCCTTTCCAATCTACAAAGTGTTGTTCTGTGTCCGTGGTCAAAATGGGACCTTGGAATGTGATTGTTTTGCTTTTACTGAGAGCCTCTCTGATGCTGATGAGTTCCAGATTCATGTCTTCTCCTGTGAAATTAAAGAGGCAGTGAGTAGAAAAGAGCATTATTATTTCAAAAGATTTTAATGACTATGTTACAAACACTGAGTGTTCCTGATCCTTAAGCATAAACTTATATTGTTTCATAAAGGATCACTATCTTCATTTTGACATTTATTTTCTTGCATGTTTCTGAGCTCAAAACTTCACATTATGAAAGTGTCTTATACTGAATCAGACCACTGGACTATGTTAACGCAGAAACATGTACTCTGACTGGCAGTGCATGGTTTCCGGGAGGGATCTCACTAGCCACACCAAGTGGTGCCAGGGCTTGTACCTAGTGTCTTCTGTGTGCAAAGCATGAGCTTTGTGTGTGCAAAGCATGTGTGCATGTGTGTCTTCTGTGTGCAAAGCATGAGCGCATACCGAATTATAATTATACTTTGTCTGATTTAGGCGAGTGCTTCCCCAACGTTTGAGCACCAGGTCACACTTTTTAAAATGGCAATCTATTGTGACCCACTAGACTAAAAAAGTGAGATCTAGAAATAAATACTCTATTTATTAATAATAAATATGTTATTAATTAATAATAGTCAGGGGCCTGTGATCCTGAGGCTGCTTACATATTTTGTGTCCGTCCGTCCGTCCGTCCAGGGTGCCCAGAAAGCTGAACTGGAGAGCAGGATATGCAGTTAGGGACTTTCAGGCCAGACAGTAGGCTGAAACTTGGTTCATAAGTGATCTGCGGCACGCCATTTACTAGAAAATCAGAAAATGTGACATTTTAATTCGGAGGTATGAAGGTCCTTCATGAGGTCCCTCATACTACAGGTTAGCGTTCCAGCTAACAATTTTCTTCTTCAAACTGGGCAAGTGTGTTTGCAAAGTTTTTGTTTTTGTTTTAGCATTTCAAAAACTTCGTGACTCACCAAAAATTGGCTTGTGACTCACTAGTGGGTCCCAACCCACAATTTGGGAAACGCCTATTTAGGCTATATATGCTGAATAAGGCATATTTGTTCCTAATAATTCTGTAGAAAGTGGCATAGTTAGCATTGCCTAATGTTTCTTATTTTGAGGGAACATCCTGATTACAGAATTTTTTAACTGTATGAAACATGTACACTGTTTGTCTTAATTTTATCCTTTGTCCTTCTGCAGAATAATTATGGGTGGCTTTTCAGGGTCAATAAATCCTAATTTTATCTCATCGTTGAAAGCTGAGTTTGGCAGCTGCAATTGTGGTTCGAATCACTCCTGGCTGTTCTGGCTTGGCTTATCTGAATCATGAGGAGGCACATTGGAGAGCTATCTGTATAACTCTTTACTTGGACCTCCGAAAAGGACTACAGAAATAATTTTTATGAGATTTCTACCCTCATAGGGGCTACCAGTGAAACTTAATCTCTCCAGGGGGCTTTCTGAAGCCCCCAGAGGCAGCACACATGGGTTCCCCAGGTCTCAGAATGCCTTAAAAAGCATTAAAACATCACTTCCAATTTCCCTTCGGAAACCAGAAGTCACTTTTTTTGACTCTAGGAGTCAGTCTGAAACCAGCAGAGGTATCAGATGTGTGCTGCCTCTGCAGGCTTCAGAAAGTCCTCTGAAGGGGACTGTAATGCAGCTTTGGTCCCCTTCGGAGGGCAAAAGGGGGAGAAAATCATGGATTTGTTTATCCTCTATATTTGGTATCCACAGGGGGGTCTGAGAACGGATCCCCATGGATACAAAGACCCCTCCTGTATGTACAAAGTAGTGTGGACAGTTCCACAGGTCACTTTGAGTAACTTATTAGGATGGGAAGACCCATTAACTCAGTTTGCTGACTGCCTTTGGTACAAGAAAAGATCTTCTTTCCCCTGTGGGAAAAGACAACTTTACTGAATGGTACTATAAAACAATCACTTAGACTTGTACATCACAGGTGTTGCACACTTGTCTCTTATGCTACTGAAACTACTGGTTTATTAATACCTTTTTATTTTTTCTGCTCTGTTCTCTTCCCTTCTTTGCCTCCTCCCTTGGTTCAACTTCAGGTCAGCCGAATTTTGTATAGTTTCTCAACAGCGTTCAAACGTTCTTCCAAACAAACATCAGATCATGTAAAGGAAACTCTTGTTCCAACTCCTGATAGTGATGTATTCACTTTTAGTGTTTCCTTAGAAGTCAAAGAAGATGATGGTAAAGGAAACTTCAGGTAAAATAAGAACCCCTCACCCACACTTTTGCAATTTAAATGTATTTTGTTTGCATTTTCTCAGAAATTCAGATGAGCATGTATGTTACATGTATGTTACATGTACATGAGCATGTATTACATGTATGTTTCCCATTAATATAGGAAGTCCGTTTCCCATTAATTTGAACTTTCAGACTGTTCTGGGGGTCTAAATTAATGGTTGAAAATTCAATAGCATACATTAGCATGAGCTGCATTCACCCAACAGCAGTTTGTCTGGTGTAAGTGGGCTTACTAGAGCAATCTGTGATGTCCAGTGCAGTTGATTTCTCTTGTCAAGGTCCATGGCTTGTCGGGAACTCATAGCAACCAAGTGACAAGGATTGTCTGCAGAGAAGTGTGAGCAGCTGGTATTGGCCATCAAAAGGGGCTGAGCCAGCCAAAAAGAGGAGGGAAACGAGGAAAGGAGACAGTGAAGAAACAACAAAGGTGAAACTGGAGGGGGCGAAAGAAGGAAAGGGACAAGGAGGCGGAAGAGCCAAGGGGCAGGAGGAGAGGCAAGAAAGGGGAAATGTTCCGAAAGATGAGAGAGGGAGGCAGAAAGATCACTAGGGAAGATGAGAGGTGAGAAGAAGTCTTCTGTATACAGAAAGACAAGGGATTAGAAGGAAATGGCTGACTCTTCTCAAGATAAGGGAATGTGCCTAGGAAGATACTGATGGCCCAGGAAAGAGGCCCTAGGCTACTTTGACCCCAGAACCTTATTACTTGGGGCAGTCTAAAATGGATTTTTTTTCATGAATTTTGGTGTTATCCTAAAAAAAAAAAAAAGGCTGCAAGCGGTGTTATGTATTTTTATTCCAAGAACATTTTAACCAATTTTAAAGCATTTTTATTAACTGTAATCACTGTCTTGTAGGTGGTATATACAGGTCGTGCCTGCATATCCGCAGATTCAGGACCTGCAATTTTACCTCCCTGGAACTCCTAAATCTGCCAATTTGCCTGACTTGTAATCCTCCATATGCCTCCTGAGGATTGGGGAAGCCTCAGAAGTGTGTCCCCCCCCCAATTCTGGTCATGTCCAGAAGAGTAGCATGTCCTGACCCATGGATTTAATTATTTGTATGTGTCTGTTGCTGTCAGCAGACATTGCCACAGGCATAATGCTGCCCCCCCCAAATAGCATGTCTGCATAGTCAGCTACTTGAATTAAACTTACAGGAGCTGTTTTAAGATTTGCATGCTACCTGAATGAATAACTACAATGAACCTAATGCTACCACATTAGAACACAAAGATTAAAACCTTGAGAAGATGGCAAAATTAAACACAGCATTGAATTGCTATGGAAAAAAAAACCTAGTTTTTAAACTGCGGGGGGGGGGGGGGAACCAACCACCTTACCATTGTGGTGGTGAGGGGGGATGCCTTCTGGATATTTTGTGCTTCATTGGATGGGGACCATTCTGGTATCCTTATGTTTCCCTTTGCCTGGCCTTCGATTGAAGCCAAAGCATGTTTGCTTACTCGCGAGTGAACATGTAGCTCAGTTTCACTTTCCATAGGGCTCAATACATTTGTGAGCTTGGAAGGAGGGGCTTCCTTCTTGAGTGTTCTTTGGGGCTTGAATTCATTGGATTGGGACCATTGTATTGGTGAATTCTAGTGCATTCCTGTCAGCCTGTCCTTTGAAATGGACTGAGGCATGTTCACCTACTCATGAGTAAATGCACAGTGTGGCTCAATTGCACTTTCCATAAGTCGCCATGCATTTTCCGTGGCAGCTTCTGGACATGTTCAGAAGACTCTACAGCTGGTTAGGAGAAAGCAGTAGAGCAGTGGTTCTCATGCATTTAGCATCGGGACCCACTTTTAAGAAAAAGAATCATGTTGGGACCCACCGGAAGTGATGTCATGACTGGAAGTGACATCATCAAGCAGGAAAATTTTTAACAATCCTAGGCTGCAATCCTACCCACACTTTACCCAGGAGTAAGTCCTATTTACTATCATTGTTAAAAACATATGCATAGTAGTCTGTTAAAAGTACAGGTCTGTAACATTTCCCCAAATGCAGTCACATGCTATGATAGCATCAAGTCTAATATATTAAAAATAAAATATTGAAATGAATGGGGACCCACCTGAAATTGGCTTGTGACCCACCTAGTGGGTCCCAACCCACAGTTTGAGAAACACTGCAGTAGAGGTTAGAAGGCTAGAAACACTGTCAGAGGCACACAGAATGGTTCAGATGCTCTGCAGCCACTTTAATAGGTAAATTTCAGTGTTATTTCATTAATTGAGCAGGATGCAACTTTTTATAAGCCCAATTTCATGTTATCTTGTTTTTACCTTTTTGGACTGCCCCCACTTACTACAGATGTAGGTGAGGTGGGCTGTATGTTTACCCCTCAGTGCCTCTGGTATGTTATCCACATCAAAAGAGGGTAAACAGCTCCTCACATGAGGGATAGGGACTGCTTTTTCCAAGTAGACACAGTCACTTGGTAGTTTGGTGTACTTTAATCAAAAGATGCTAGTCCAGCTTCAGGGCTTTTTTGAGAGTTTACAAATTAGCATCAAGCAAGGGGCTTAACTTTTGTTTGAACCCCTATTTCTATTTTTGCAGTTTATGCTGTGTATTTGCAAAGCAATGCTAATTTATGACTGTGCTTGAATGTTTTTGAAGTTATTCAGTTTTTTGTTTTGTTTTAAAGCAGATGGCCTTGAATGTTCATCTGGCATTTTCATCAGTTTGCAAACATTTTCTTACCTTTGAAAGCTGTAAAACGTGTGTTTATGGAATTTAATTCTTACTATTTTTTTTTTTAGCCCAGTACCAAAGGATAGAGAGAAATTTTATTTCAAACTAAAGCAGGGAGTAGAAAAGAAGGTTGTGATAACTTTACAACAGATTTCCAACAAAGAATTAGCCATTGAAAGGTAATGATTGAAAATGCAATTATGACTGTGTTTTGTGGTTATATCCAATTCCCTTACAAAGTATTAGAGATGGGCAAATCCAGCACGGCTTGACTTGAGTCATTAGTCTCCACTCCCCCTTGACTTGACTTGAAAACAAGTCCTAATAGTGACTTTCCGAGTCACCCTTTCGTGACTCTAAAGTCAAGTCGCCCCCCTTAAAAAGCCCGCTGTGGAAAAAAAATGGGGCTGTTGCTGGGGTGTGTGTATGTGTTGGAGTTCTCTTTAAACACTCCCCTGCTGTCCTGTCTTATCTGTAAACGGGGCAGGAAGGGGTGGGAGGGACTGCGTGGAAGCGGGGATAGAAGTGGCAAGAAGGAGGAGGGTCATGCACTGCAATGGCGAGGCTTACCAGGACGACTCAATCCTTTGCAACTGTACTCAGAAGTAGTCCCATTGCATTCATTCAGTGTTGCTTCTTCCTCCTCCCAAGTAACAATGGACCCATGCGCTTGGCAAGCATGATCACTACAAACCGCTTCCACTCCTGGCTTCCCTGCCTCCTGCTGCTCACTGCGCTTCTCCAGCCAATTGTGACGCAAGAACCCCCCATCCTGCATCTAGTGATCATTGGTTCTTTCAGAGATGGGCAAAAGAGCCCACTCCCACCTCCCCTTCCTGTTCAGCTGCAAAAGCAAACATTAACTCTTCCCTGCCTCATGGCTATAATTTTTCTGCTGCTTGCCTGGTCTGAATGATGGCTCTATGAGGGTTTTCACACTGTGAAAACAGTAAGCAAGCACATCCAGACGCACAGACTTGAGTCTGCAGGCATGGGGACTGGTGCCGAGTCAAAGGGCCCTTGACTCGAATGTTTTGCCAAGTCTTCTACGTGCATGACTCGAGTGTACACGAGTCAGTGAAAAATGCTGATTTTTGTGACTCAGAGTCTAGTCATCTGATTCACGTTCCCAACCCCACAAAGTATATCTAACCCAACAAAACTAGAGCATCTCTCTCTGTCTTTTGAGTGTCTAGGTGGGAGACTATAGTAAAAAATCATGTCCCAATTCAGTTTGGACCAAGGCCTTGGGAGAGGGGGGTTCCAGCTATTCCCCCACTATGATTCTAATTCTCAACACTCCCTCTGCTGCATTTTCCTTGAGGAAAATTGGTACCAATGGAAGTTTTTGTGCTGGGGGAAATGGCAGTCATGAGGAACCTAATTCATATCAGAACTAACTGGGGTTGAGCTCTCAAGCTGAAATGTAGAATTTGAAAAAGCAAAGAACACTAACTCTGTTCTTCTCATAATGTGCACTTTGATCTTTGGTAGAGAAAGACCTGCTTTTCATAAACTGCATTTCAAAAGGAGGTCCACTAGATGGCAGCATTCTTATAACCTTATAAACAGGTTTTCATATAGGAGGGTCACCAACTTCTTAATTTAGAAAACTTAGTCTACTGAAGTATGGATTTCTTTTAGAATACAGAACTGCAACTAATTAACCCCTTCCTACATATTTTATTGCCTTTTTCCAGTTTTTTTTCTGTTAGAGGTGAAATTTTGTCTAAAAATTGCACTGAATGGCAGTGAATATTTTTTCCACTCTGCTGTCAGATGCTTCAAATGGCCAAACCCAGTCAATAATCTGTCTGCTATATTCATTCATTTTAGAGCACAATCCTAACCCCTTAGTGCTTTCTAGCACTGACATATAAGGGGTTAGGATATCGCCCTTATCTATTTTGTTTCCCTGCTTTTTCGTCAGAATCTGCTTCCAAATCAGCTTATAATTTTTAAACCTGAAAAAGGTACAGTAGTAGTCTTCAGAGGAAGTCCCATGTACGCATATTACATAATCTAATATGGGCATTACCAGGATATAGATAACAATGAGCAGTTTCTCTGTCCAAGACAGTCTACAGCTGGCAAATGGCTTCAGTTGGTAAAAGGTGTTTTGTGTCACAGAAGCTGCCCAAAGTGTGCCCCTCCCAACCAGATTAAACACCACCCTGGTCAGCCAAACTACCCAGTAGCAAAATCTCTCTTGATTGAGCTTTCATTAATTAGGCCTTATCCAACCCATTAATCTTCCCAGGTACCCACTCATTACTTCTGCCGCCATGTGAGTCAGATAAAAAGGAGAAATAGAGCTAGGTGTCATCTGCATACCAATCACAGTTCACTCCAAATCAACCAGATTTCTCTTAGTGACTTTGTGTAGATGTTGGAAAAAAACACAGGTGATGGAATTTGGTCCTGTCAAATTCCATAGGACAAGTACCACAGCACAGAGTAAAATTTGCCAACATGGCCTTCTGAAACTGATCCATCAGAAAAGAATAGAAATGCTGGAGAAGGATGCTCAAAATTCCTACCTCTGACAGATGAACCAGTGGGATACCATTGTTGACGGTATTGAAAGCCCCTGAATGATTCAGGAGAATTGGCAGGGTTATGTTTTCCCTTTCTAACTCTAAGCATAAATTATTCATTGGGGCTGTCAAGGCTCTTTTCATGCCAACCCCAACCTGGAAGTCAGATAGAAATAGGTTAATTGGTGTCATCCAAGAATATTATGAGTTGACTGTCTTATGCAACCATTTGATAGTTGGAACAGTCTTCAGAGTTGAAAGAAGATTTCTTTATGACTTGCTGAACAATCATCTACTTCAAAGCAGCAACTTTTTTTTATAAAAGCAAAAATTATCTCCTGTTCTCAGCTGGTCATTGTATCTTCCTCTTCCCACCCTTCCTCCTTGGCAAGATGTTAAAGGGCAAGGGTTGAATAAGCAGGTGAATAAGCACCTCTTCAGTTACCTTGCCATTAAAACATCATAAGAGTTTTGCTGGATTTGCTGGATCCAGCATCCTGTTGCTTGCAATGGCAAACCAGATGTTTCTGGGAAGGCATGCCCCTCTCCTGCCGTTACTCCCCTGCATACCACCCCTGCAGAGAGACATACCACAGCTAAATCTGAAGGTAGCATGCAACCATCATGATTATACTCATTGATAGACTTGTTCTCTATGAACATGTCAAATCCCCTCTTGAAATTTTCTAAGTTAGTGGCCAACATCACATCGTGTAGAATTGCATAAATCATGTGCTATGCGAAGATAACCCAAACTTTTGTCTGTTTGAAATCTGCCAATTAGTTTCAGTGCATGACCTCTGGTTCTACAGGGTGACCCCAAAAAAACAGAACCCATAAAAATTTTATTAAATCCTACAAAGGTCCAGTAAATTTCAAGAAACTTACTGGACTCAAACCAAGACATATTGGGGAAGATTATTGTTCCAATATTTCATGCACAAAGTCGACTTGTATACCCTGAAAGAAAAAAAATGAAAAATTGAAATTGACAGTTTTATTCAAAGATTTGAGGGTTCTGTTTTTTTTGGATCACCCTGTAGTATTGTGGGAGAGGGAGGAAAGTTTATCTCTTTACACCAGGCATAATTTTATAGATCATATCCCCACTTGGATTGTAATTCTATGCACACTTGTGCAGTTCTGTACATGTTTACTCACTTGTTAGTCCTACTGTGTTCATAGGGCTTATTCCAAGGAAAGTGTGCATAGGATCACAGCATTAGTACATGACTGTCTTCTGAACTAAAAGACTCAAACGTTGTCTGCGTTGCCCTTAGGTTGCAATAATTGACATGTATGTTGATAGCATCGGCATTAGTTTAGTTCAGTGGTTCCCAAAGTTCTATTTGAAATTTGGGACTGTGGTAAGTACTGGCAGGGGCCGGGGAGAAGGCCTTGACAGCGCCAGATCGATCATTGTGACACTGAGAACAAGGGGTTTTTAAAACTTACCTGGGGAGTTGTGCTGGCCTCAGGAGGCTAGCAGGCTTCTACCCTGCTCTAAATAGCTCCAATTGGCTATCTGAACTATTTGCAGCAGCAGGGAGTCCCACAGAGGAGGCTGTGAGCCTCCTGGACCCTCCCAGATGTCAGCACAATCCTCCCCATGTAAGTTAAAAAAAAATTGTTCCCACTGTTGCTGCAGGCGCTCCGACGCCTTCAGTGCACCCATTTCTGGTTCCCCTGGTGTGTTGCGGCCCACCAGATTGGTAACCACTGCTTTGGTCTATATAATTCTATTTTAGAATGGAAAATAGTAGTTAATATTTTTGTTTATGAAGTTCAGCTTCTTTTTCAGTGATCTTTTATATTTACTTTCTAAATATCATTTGCAGGTGCTTTGGAATGCTGCTAAGTCCAGGCCGAAATGTCAAGAATAGTGACATGCACTTACTGGATATGGTAATAATCCTCAACTGCAGCTAGTAAAGGCTATGGGATGCATTTTATTTATCTTTAAAAGGGCGCTATCAACATACACAAGATTCTGACTTGCAAAAGTCACGTGAATTTTAAGTAGTCTCTCTTGAAATCTGGAATGTAACTGTTTCTTTCTTTGAGTAATTACATCTTTTGACATATGGTAGAATGTGACATTCTCATGCTTTTAAGGGTATGTTTGCACTGGCAGTTTTTCCCAAAATTCGAGTAAGAACAGGTCCATCCTGTGTGAAATTCTAGTTTATTGTTCCCTTCAGGTTTTTATTGCACAAAGATCCCAACAGGCATTGCAAGAAGTATGTATTGCTTTCATGGGATCAGATCTCCTGACTGGGGAGGGATTTAACCCCCGTGTTTCAAGTGGCAGGCTAGAATCATATCTCCTTGTTTACTTAGCAGGTGTTCTTGTGTCAGGCTAGGGTTCTTTACAAGTAATTCTTATGCCATTACTTGGTTAGTACTAACTGTTTTGTCAAGGGCAGCACAAGAGTCTCTCAGAAGGAGGAAGGGCTAACAAAGACACTTTTTCCAGAAAGGATGCTGCAGATACAGACTTTGATTTTCTAGTGGACTGAAGGCCAAATTATGTGTCATGTTAAGCCTGTGATTGAGGCAAACTTTTTTTATTTTAAGAACTTAGATAGCTGCCATGATGAGGTGCATTTACACATGTTCAGCGTTATGTCAGGGACAATGGGTTCGGCTCCTTTTATCCTCATTGCTGTCCCCATTCCTAATCCTCCCCTTTCCCTCTTGTCCAATATGACTGCTATAAATAACTGGCTTCTGCTGCAAATTTGCAAAAGAGTGGATTTTTTTGAATCTGTCCCAGGGGGACAGTTTGCTTTGAACTGAACATTATAAGACTCTTTACAACAGGTTCCACTGTTATAGAAAAGTTAAGGTTATCGAAAACCTTATTTTCTCATACCATTAATTCTGTGAATTGCACTGAGTTGATTTTTATTATATCTGAAGTCTGTACAGTAGTTGTGAATAGATTCCAGATAATTGTGGGCAATTAGCAGTTTCAACTTTTTTCTAGCATCTAAGGATTCAATTGCTGTTCTCCAGATATCACTATCAGGACTTCTGGGAAAAATCTTTATTAAAACAAATGACAACCTATAGTGAAAATGTCTTTAGTCATGCTGAGTGGTATCTTTGTAACTACAAGTGAATGTCTGTTTCACATGCATTTGAAAGCTGTTCAGATAATACGATTGGAAGTTCAGGTTTAATCCTGAAAGAAGTAATGTTGGTTTTCTTAGGAATCTATGGGAAAAAGCTGTGATGGAAAAACCTACATTATTACTGGAATGTGGAATCCCAATACACCTACCTTTCTAGTCCTAAACGAAGAAACTCCTAAAGGTAAATTTTCCTTTAAAACACAATTTGTTAACTTGGTACCTTTTATCACCGCAGCAGTAGAGGTAAAAAGATATAGTACAACATCCTGCTTTTAGCAAAATTCTTTGTGCACTAGATTGAACTGAAACATGTAGAATTATTTATAAAGTTCTTCAGCACTAGAAGCTGTACTGTAATTAAGTTAAAAAGAAGCAGCCCTACTGCCTTGCTTCCAGTAAGAAAAAAACAGGACTGTTGGGGAATGGAAAGATGTGTAAGAGGAAGGGAAAGGAGAAGAAGAGACAGATCTAATATTAAGGGTTTGGAAGAAAAGGTAACTTTTAAGATGCTATTTAAACACTTGCAGGAAGGCAGAGGTGTAGCAGAGTTACAGAAAAATGGGGTAGCAAGAAATGGAAATGGGGCTGTGAAATACTAGTAATCTGGGGTTTCGACATGGAAATAGTTCAAAAGAGTGGAAATGAGATGACAAATAGTGTTTTTTAAGGGCATCAGTTATGGAAGCATTAATTTGTGAGGCATTATTTAATTGTCATTTATGTTTAGTCATTCATTGCTTTGGGTGAAATTGGACTTTTTTGTTCTGCAGATAAGCGTGTGTACATGACTGTGGCTGTAGATATGGTGGTCACAGAAGTGGTCGAGCCAGTTCGTTTTCTGCTGGAGACCCTTGTGCGCGTGTATCCTGCCAATGAGCGCTTCTGGTATTTCAGTAGAAAAACTCTCACAGAAACATTCTACATGAAATTGAAACTGGTAATCTTTTTGTTTGTTTGTTTATTAAACAATTGTAATGGTAGTCAAGGGTTTGGGTCAGGCTTCCTATACTTGTTGGTAACCCAAATTTAGCTGGTCCCCTCCAACAGGCTTCCTCAGACCTGTTATCACACAAATATATCAGTAGTTCTGGCACCATCGCCTGTCTGCACTCCTTGCAATCTTGGCCTCAGGCAAGCAAGCCAGCATACCCTTTAAATAAACATGTTTGTTCTGCTAATTAACCAAGTTTGATCTAAGATTTCTGAACTGTAGGCTGTAGCGCAGCGATTTTCAACCAGTGTGCCATGGCACATTGGTGTGCCATAGATGGTCCACAGGTGTGCTGTGGGAGTTTGGGGGAAGGTAATTTATTAGTAGGGTCTTTGGGGGATGCGATTCCCCACCTGTAATGGGGTGTGTCTGGTCAATTGTCACAAAACTGATGGTGTGCCTTGACAATTTTACAACCTTGTCAGTGTGCTGTGAGATGAAAAAGGTTAAAAATTGCTGCTCTAGTGCAGGGGTCCCCAAAGGTTTTGGCCAAAGGGCCACATCAAATAACTGGCACAGTGTTGGGGGCTGGAAAAAAAAATTAAATATAAAATTCAAATAAATACATTCGAGATGAACGAATAAATGAATGAATGGGCTCAGATTTCCAGGATTTCTTCAAGCACCATCACAGGAAAAAAAGCACACACTTAAATAGACCCCCATTCTCCCACCCAACAAGCACAGCTCTGGTCGTGTTTGGTCAGCTGGACCAGAAGCTCTCAGGGGACCTGAGGCTGGCCGTGGGCCAGGCAGAGGTTCACCGAGAATTGCATCTGGCCCCCGGGCTGGGGTTGGGAGACCCCTGTTCCAGCATAACTTTGAATTCACAGAACCAATCGGGAATTTGTTTTAAAAAGATTTATTTAGAGTAATAACTTTACATAAGGCAGTGTTTCTCAAACTGTGGGTTGGGACCCACTAGGTGGGTTGCAAGCCAATTTCAGGTGGGTCCCCGTTCATTTCAATATTTTATTTTTAATATATTAGACCTGATGCTACCATGGTATGTGACTGCATTTTGGAAACTGTTACACACCTGTACTTTTAACAAGCTGCTCTGTATATTCATTTAACAATGACAGTAAATGGGACCGACTCCAGGGCAAGTGTGGGTAGGATTGCAGCCGAGGATTGCTAAAAATTTGCTCATTGGAAACTGGGGACTCCTTGAGGGCCGCATTGGGAGTCCTCGAGGGTCACAAGTGGCCCCAGGGCCGGGGTTTGGGCACCCCTGCTCTATACAATAATAACATACAACTTGGGAAATTCAGAATGGTACTTTGTTCCCACTCATTATTCTCGAAGTGTCTACCTAAAGCGTGTATCAAGTAGAGGTTAGCATCTGGAGCTCTTGGGCCAAATGTGGACTTGAATGGCACCTGATTGTAAATTGTCAATGTGGGGAAGAGGAAAGGGTTTAGAAGGCAGTGATCCATGAGACTTGAGAATTTATTGGCATTTTTCTTTTGAGGAACAGGGCCATGACCTGTCACCTCCACTCTTTCCTCTGAGTGACCAGTTTTTGAGGCAGGTAAATTACTTCAGTCCAGCAAGGAAGATGCTTGAAGAATCTTTCAAATGTTTTGAGAACTCTGCTTTCAGCAGGCACCTGCTGCCTTAATTTTGAATTGGCTGATTTTTCAATAGTCTGTGAGGTCTTGGGGGGCGGGCGGGGAATAACCACCTTCAATCACTTCCAGAGTCTTGCTGAACGAGTGCTCCCCCATGGACCACTTGTAGCCACAGCTAGGAGTGAAAGCAGCAATCCACAAATCTATATAAATCTTTTCTAATTATTACAAATTTCATTGTATTTGTTGTGTGTAGGGGGAGGAGGATGGAGGGGGTTGCATGTGGTCCATGACGATTCCAGTTTTTGGCTCAGTGGTCTGCAGGCTCCTAAAGGTTGGGAACCACTGTCTTGATCCTACCTGTCCATGAAGATAATCAGAGGTGGCTCTTCTGATGGTACTGCCACCGGCAGAGGTGAGGGGGATGGCAGCCAGAAATTCAGCTTTCTCAGTGCTGGCTCCTTTATGGAATATACTTCCCCTGGAATTAAGAATGGCTCCCACTCTGGAGACCTTTCAGTGGAGCCTCATGACTTTTATTCAGGAAGGTGTTTGACTGACATTGTGAACTGGTCTTCTTAATGAAATAGATTTTAATAGTTGTGTGATCCTGATTGTTTTGTTTTACGTTTTAAACAGTTTTTATGCTTATGGTCTTAGCATTTAATTTAAATACTACAAGGATCTCCTTGACATGGGACTCCTTGATTCTGTGCTGGCCCAAGAACTGCAACAGAATAGAGAAGCCCCATCGCGGGGCTATTTCTCTTACCTCAGGGAAGGGGACGAATGTCCCCTTCCCCTGAGAAGCTGCCACAGGCTGGCCAGCATGCATTGGATGCCGCAGTAGCCATTTTGGCCCCACAGCAGCCTTGCATGCCAGGGCTCAGGATTAGGCTGCCTGTTATTCTGTGACTAGAATAGCTATGAATGTTTTACCTGTATGTTGCCATAGTCTGAAGACCTGGCTCTTTTAGCAGGCTTTTATCTGAACTGTTAATGATTTTATCACATTTTGGTTCTCTCTCTTACACTTTTTATATTTTGTCTAAATAACTTGTGTTTTTTCACCAACAATAGGGCTTGTGCAGTGGTTAGCATTAATAAACTACTGTGAAAAAATCAGTTTACGTTGGAACTATCAAAACAAACTTAAAGAATATGAAGGAAAACATATTTATCTAAATATCTGAATTTGTACATTTGAATGGTTGTTGACTTTAAAAGTACTTGGGATGCTTTGGGTTTCTCTGGCAATAGCTGATGTTGCTAAACTTCAACAATTTATGCTCCTTGTCTTATCACTTATACCATATACCATTTTTCATGTCAAGAATGTTCCTTTTGTATTAAATGTAACACACGGTTTGTTTTTATTTATTGCTTTTGCCGTGCTGGTTTGACATTCTCATCTTGTTTGAAAAATAACTCCTGTGGTTAAAACTATGGTAGATTTGCAAGGGATGAGGTACCCTGGTATCCTTGGGTATATAGCATGCAGCCGTCAACCTTTTGTTTGTAGTTCACTAGATAACTGTTTGTTGGTCACATTTTTAATTCAACTGCATGAGAATATGAGTGATATTTATTTTGAATAAGATTTTAGGTTTTTTCTTTTTTTGTAAAGATTAATGTCATTGTGTGTTAAGTGAAACTCTTGATATCGATCTTTTTATTTAAAGTTTCAGTGCTTTAAGAGAGAATAACTACTTTTGTCTAAATTTTTATATAATAAAATAGTTGACACCAAACACATGGCAGTTTACAAAGGGGGGGGGTGGACTGATTCCTGCCTGCTTTCAGTCTGCTGAATGTAGCTTCAAAAAACCTAATGCAATATTGGGAGGCAGTAACAAAGCCATAGAGTACAAATCATGAGTAGCAGTAGTTCGATCTGTTCTGTTCTAGCCAGACCTCCCTTGGAATCCTAGGACTAATGGATACATGAGTTTTGTATGTTTTGCCTGGAGAAGAGAAGCCGAGCTATCTTCAAATACTTGGAGGGCTAAAACATGGAAGAAGGAAGTGAACTTGTTCTCTGTGACTCCTGAAGGCGGGACTCACAAACAGTGGGTTTGAAAGTATAGAGAAGGAGGTTTAGACTAGACATTAAGAAGAATCAGACTAGACATTAAGAAGAATTTTGTAACACTATGAGCTGTCCAGCATGGGAACATTTCCCTCATGTAGCAATGGGCCATCTGTTTGGGATGCCGTAGTTGTTGCTTGCACTGAACAGGGGTTTGGACTAGATAATCTTTAAGGTCCTTTCTACCTGATGAAGAAATGAGGAAAAGCCAGGAAGTGTCACACTCTTTCACATTCCATCTCTTAGCTTTCATGGGTGGAGCCATCTTCTCTGCCGTTTTTAATGCTGCATTTGTACGTTTGCACCCAGTTAGTCATGTCTACCTTGTTGGAACTGTCTAGGTCAGGGGTGTCCAAACCCTGGCCTGGGGGCCACTTGCGGCCCTCGAGGACTCCCAATCCGGCCCATGGGTAGCCCCCAGTCTCCAATGGGCCTCTAGCCCTCTGGAGACTTGCTGGAGCCCAAGCTGGCCCAATGCAACTTTTCTCAATTTGAGGGCAACTGTTTGACCTTTCGCATGAGCTGTGGGACAAGGGCTTCCTCCACTGCTTGCTGTTTCATATTTGTTATGCAGCTGAGGCAGTGAAGGAAAGGCTGGTCTTGCTTTGTATAGGGCCTTTTATAGGCCTTGAGCTATTGCAAGACCTTTATTCATTCATATAAGTTCCATCTCTAATATATTCATTTATGTAAATGTATGTAAGTTTATTCAAATTTGAAATATAAATTAATTCTTTTTTATTCCCGGCCCCTGACACAGTGTCAGAGAGATGATGTGGCCCTCCTGCCATATGGTGGTTCCATAGTTGGAATGGTCTAATAATCTGGAGCTGGATCCAGAGATGATACTTTTGGTAGAACTAACCACGAAGGCAGTATTCGGCCAGTAGTGAATGGGGTTGTGCTTCTATTTGAGGGTTTTTACTTTATCCAGCACTACTGCAGGATACCCACATGACATCTGTAACTTGGATAGTATTCTAATTGCATCTTGCTCTGGAAAGGAAGGACCTGACCATAGTCATCTAGGTCTTAAGAACATAACATAAGAACATAAGAACAGCCCCACTGGATCAGGCCATAGGCCCATCTAGTCCAGCTTCCTGTATCTCACAGCGGCCCACCAAATGCCCCAGGGAGCACACCAGATAACAAGAGACCTCATCCTGGTGCCCTCCCCTACATCTGGCATTCTGACTTAACCCATTTCTAAAATCAGGAGGTTGCGCATACACATCATGGCTTGTACCCCATAATGGATTTTTCCTCCAGAAACTTGTCCAATCCCCTTTTAAAGGCGTCTAGGCTAGACGCCAGCACCACATCCTGTGGCAAGGAGTTCCACAGACCGACCACACGCTGAGTAAAGAAATATTTTCTTTTGTCTGTCCTAACCCGCCCAACACTCAATTTTAGTGGATGTCCCCTGGTTCTGGTATTATGTGAGAGTGTAAAGAGCATCTCCCTATCCACTCTGTCCATTCCCTGCATAATTTTGTATGTCTCAATCATGTCCCCCCTCAAGCGTCTCTTTTCTAGGCTGAAGAGGCCCAAACGCCGTAGCCTTTCCTCATAAGGAAGGTGCCCCAGCCCCGTAATCATCTTAGTGGCTCTCTTTTGCACCTTTTCCATTTCCACTATGTCTTTTTTGAGATGCGGCGACCAGAACTGGACACAATACTCCAGGTGTGGCCTTACCATAGATTTGTACAACGGCATTATAATACTAGCCGTTTTGTTCTCAATACACTTCCTAATGATCCCAAGCATAGAATTAGCCTTCTTCACTGCCGCCGCACATTGGGTCGACACTTTCATTGACCTGTCCACCACCACCCCAAGATCTCTCTCCTGATCTGTCACAGACAGCTCAGAACCCATCAGCCTAGATCTAAAGTTTTGATTTTTTGCCCGAATGTGCATGACTTTACACTTACTGACACTGAAGCGCATCTGCCATTTTGCTGTCCATTCTGCCAGTCTGGAGAGATCCTTCTGGAGCTCCTCACAATCACTTCTGGTCTTTACCACTCGGAAAAGTTTGGTGTCGTCTGCAAACTTTGCCACTTCACTGCTCAACCCTGTCTCCAGGTCATTTATGAAGAGGTTGAAAAGCACCGGTCCCAGGACAGATCCTTGGGGCACACCGCTTTTCACCTCTCTCCATTGTGAAAATTGCCCATTGACACCCACTCTCTGCTTCCTGGCCTCCAACCAGTTCTCAATCCACGAGAGGACCTGTCCTCTAATTCCCTGATTGTGGAGTTTTTTCAGTAGCCTTTGGTGAGGGGCCGTGTCAAACGCCTTCTGAAAGTCCAGATATATAATGTCCACGGGTTCTCCCGCATCCACATGCCTGTTGACCTTTTCAAAGAATTCTATAAGGTTCGTGAGGCAAGACTTACCCTTACAGAAGCCATGCTGACTCTCCCTCAGCAAGGCCTGTTCGTCTTATATTTCTTACAACATTTCTTACAACGTCTTATTGTATATTTCTTACAACGTCTTATATTACTTACAATGTGTTATATTTCTTACAACATCCAGAATTGTCAAATGGTTCAGAACATGATAGCCAGCACGTTGATGGGGCTGGCTGATGTGATTGAATCATGCCTGTACTTTGAACTGACTCCTATTTTGTTTCTGGGTTGTGTTGATTCACTCTGCTGATTTACTCTAACTTGGTATGTCTTCTCACTTTCTCACTGCATACTGTTTTCCCTTCAGTTTGCATTTGTGTTGCTTAAGCTCTAAACTAGCTACAATATTGCCTTAATGCAATCAAAACCTTGCATTTTTCACGCTTCAGTTCTGGTGTGAAAACATTGTATTTAAAGACTTTTCCTTCTTGATACAGGAAAAAATTTCAGAATAATAATCAAGTGAGATCTTGTTGATCAGAGGTTATAAACACAAATTGGGAAATGAGCTCCTTGGACTAAAATTCATTTTCTGTTTTGATATTTAGTGTGAAGGAAAAAGTCACACAAATGCTGGTGATGCAATTTATGAAGTTTTGAGTCTGCATCGGGAGTCTGAAAGAGAGGAAGAAGCTATCAGACCATCAAGTGGTGTAGACCAGATGTCGCCACAAGAGGATGATGCCGAAGAGGGTAAAATGAACTTGAGTGATTCCTGAATAAGATGAACCCTCAAATAAGAGATGTATCTATTTTAAGTTTAGGTGTGGTTGCCATGAATCCAAGCATCCAGTCTTTCTCCCCCACTAGGCAATGAGGAGAGATGTCTGCCTCCTGTAATCACATTTCCAGCTTACTGCTCATCATAAGCTCTTCCTAGTCCACTTTGTTTTGGAGATTAAAAAAAATCAGCATACATTTTGGTACCTTTGTTTGAAATGAAGACTCAAAATTAAATCCAATTTTAATTAAGGTGGGGCTATTCCTTGGAATAGTTGGAAGCACACCTGTAGCCAGTGTGCAGCTTAGTGGATCTAAAACTAGGGATGAATGTGCTTACGTAATTCCTGCTAGACCCATCAGAACCTCCTTTTATAACATATACCACTCAATAGTATCAATGTGCTAATCACTGCTGGAGTTCCTAGCTCGTGTCTCCCTTCTGAGAATCCCAATTAGCTTTTTAAGTTTCCATTCATCAACACTGCTTAATGTTACAAGCTAGATGTGAATATGCCCCCATCCCCCTTAACAGCCAAATTAGGACCATATGGGGAAAAGAGACTTCAATCTTTTTCACCATCCACAGTTCCAGTTCCACATCCTCTCCTGCTGCCACTGATGTTTGCATTGGCAGCAGTGCAGTCTGTCTGGGTTAGGGTGGTGGCAGGATAAAGCGCACCCCCACCACAGTTTCTGTTCAGCTGGAACTATTTCAGGAGGCGGCACCATAGACACCCACCCACAAGTCGATCTCACAGGGCAGGGTTGAGGGCAGGGTTTGAACCGAAATCATGGAATTTTCTATGACCTTCAGATACGTGGGGGGGGGGGGGGTTTAGACTGAGAGATGTGTGAAATTCTTTGAAAATGACTTACCAGGAACTGTTATGAGGAGGCAGCAGCAAGAAGCCAGAAAGAAAAGGGAAAAAAGGAACCATTTTCACTTTTTCTCCAAGCAGGAAGAGTTTATGGGAGCTTATGTAGGCTTTGTGATGAGTATAGTGCTGCACTTCCACAGCAGCAACCCTCATACAGACTACAGTTCTCATAAGTGCCTTCACTTTTCCTGCTTGGAGAAGCTAAAACAGCTGCTGTTTTTTGTTGCTACCTATCAATACCGTAATTACTGGTAAGTAAAATTACTCCTTTTTTTCTCCACCCCCCCCCCCGCATGCTGCTTCTCAGCCCAGTTCCACTCCTACCTCATGAAGCTGCTGCTTTCAGAAACTCCACCTACTGCATTGACCCGTGCATAAGTCAACCCATGTTTTCAGAGTCAATTTTTAGGCAAAAATTTTTCAACTTATACACAAGTATATATGGTATGTTGTTTGACCCTCATTTATCCTGTAGCAAGAAACTTTGATGTACTCAGGGGACCTGTGATAAAGACCTGTGATAAAGATGGAAACAAGGCCTTGTCATGCCCCTGTCTGATCCCCCTTGCCATCTTGACATGTCTCAAATATATTTTGAGCCACAACCTGGACATATATATTTGTACTTAAATGTATATATTTGTACTTAAATGTGAGTTACCCTGTAGAGAGGTTGTTCTTAAATTTGTAAAAAGCGGTGGCACAACTGGATACGTTACAAATTTTCAGTTTTCTATTCTCTTATGGTTGCTGGTAATAAAGCCTCTGTATGAGAATTAGAAATTCAGCAAGTGTTTTCCATCATTGCATCTCTAACCTGGAAAGAATCTGTTGAATATGTACTTGCTAAGCAGTTATTCCAGGCAGGAACTGTGCCTGGAAAAAGATGTTAATTCAAAATCTGATGAAGGAGGAATTGTCTAAGAAGACCAACTACTTGCATTCACAGCAGAGTCCAGCCATTCATTTGCTTGTTTATTCATTTCTTTGATCCATCTCTCAGGTGACTTTAGCTCAACAGTATCACCAGAGTCCAGAATAAAGTTTGCAGTTGAGGATAATGTTTGACAAGGGGATAAAAAGATTATTTAAACCAGACTTGAGCCCTGTGCTATAGGAAGGAGAAGAAATTGCCCCTCCTCAAAGAGGCTTGGCTCATAGTAAATTTACATATTGGGGAAGCTGGCTCTTTTTTTATTATTTATTTTTAATTAACACACACAGACATACAAACATATAACATACATTTAGGAGTACTAAATACCATATACCATTACTCATTAATCATACTATATCTCCTAATCTACTACTCATCTACTTCCGCCTCTTATTAGTTTATCCATTTATTTATATAATATATACCAAATTTTCCCTAATGCCCTGTACTGTATTTTCTAAATTTTCACTTTCTATCAAACATAAACTTACTTCAATTACTCATTAATATTAAAACAAAATAATCTAATTACCAAAGTATAACATATAAAACAATTCTTCCATCTACTTCTAACTCTTCTACTCATTTATATATTTCTTATATCAAATATAATAGATTTTTCCTAATTCCTTATATCTTTTCTAAATATTCACTTATCTCAACTAGTTCAATTACTCATTCATATCAAATAATAATAATCTAATTTCCAAATTATAATAAAACCAACAATCTCTTATAATATGTTCTTTACCATTCTCCAATCTAACTCTCTAATCTGATTACATTTTTTTCTTTAACATAATAACCACCTATAAAACAATTCATCCACACGCTAACATTTCCAGCTATTTTTTCCTAATTCATTTAATTCATATATATCAATTTTGTATATATTTATTTTTAAGTAAATTTAAACCAGTTATTAACTAAATAAAATCCTCCAATTTTCTTTAACTGTCGGGTTAACCCTCAGGTTTCTTTTTCTTTCTTTCCATTTTTTCTCTTGTAATATCTTTAATAATCTCCATATCAGAATCCGATAAGCCCACACTTTCTTGTATAAGGAATGTTCATTCTTCCAATTAACTGGGATATGTTTTCTTCTTCTTGTTCCAACAAATTTTGTATTTTGTGCACCCATGTTACTCTGTCCATCTTCTCTATTTCAATCTCCATCAGCGTCCCCTCTAGATCCTGTTGATTTTCCACTCTTCTAATTTCTGTATCTATTCTTCTGATGATAATTTCATCCCTCACCATCATCTTTTCCACTTTCTCCTTCTGTTTATCTTCTGTTTTCTTCACATCTTCCAATTGCTCCTTGCACACATCTATCTGTTGTGAGAGATTCTTTAAACTGGTTTGAATCTGCAAGGACCAACTCAACTGCTGTCTTCTCATTGTGAGCAATTTTTCCAAATTTTTGAGGATCATTTGAGTCCAAATATCTGAAATATCTTGGGATGAATGTTTTACCAGGTCATGTACCCCATCTACATTCTAGATCCACTGCTGTTCCTGATCCTCAGAGCCTCCACATCTGTTTAAAAGAGGGTTGGTGCATTATTGCATCCATGCAAGTGTAGGAGTGAATCAGAAGAACATTTGGGGAGCAGAGCAGGTTCAGCTGTATTAAGCTGTAGTACTGATGGGCTCTTTATGTGTGACCTGCTTTGAATCAGGAGAAAGAAGGGGAGAATCTTCTCTAGCTAGATCACAGCAGCAACTGCTGAGGCTAAGTGACAAGGGACTTGTGATAAAGACCAGTGATGTAAACAAGGTCTTGTCATGCCCCCTTCTCCCCTCCACTTGATTGATATACTTATTTCTCAGAGAAGATAATAACAGTAGTTGAGATCTTGCTGCTGATGAGAATTATGAACTCCCAGAGAAGATGATGGTGCTCTCATTTGCTCTTGGTGATACTTTCTGGCTTTTAAATTAATTTCCACCTCTTGAGTCTTCTCATTGCTTCCTTTCATTCTTTCATAATGTCTTAACTGCAAAGCATGTTTTCTGATATTTTTCTTCTGCATATCCTTTCTAACACTTCCATGCTGCTCTTTTTCCCCTCTCAGGACTTATGGTGGCTCTTCAAACATGGACCATTTATTTTTAGATTGCTGTTTTAGGAAAGCCAACCTGTCTTTGTAGTGCTCTTTTGTTGTTCCATTTCATCCTCCCCAAGTCATTTTTGAGTCAAGATCAGTGTGTATGCTTTGGACTACCTAGTTATCCTGAGCAGGCAACATAGAATAGTTTAAAATAAATATGTCCCATGTCTATTCTGCATATTGCTTTGTTAAAGGCTGTTACTGAAAATCATGATGGTGAATATTCCAAATATGTAATATTGTTGTAAATTCTGATGTGTGAGAAAAGAATTAACAGTTTTTCCACTTTATGGGAAGTGGTTGTATAACTATAGAGTAAAATTTAGCTAAACTGTCTTGGGGGAGTGGGTGGGAAGAAAATGGGCCTATTCAGCTTTTTAATACCCATTTAGAGCATCTTGCAGCCCATGAGATGCATAAGATTACTGAACTTTTCCTTTTTTTCTGGAGTATTGGTACCCTTTGTTCCATCCTGGAGAAGGGAAACACATCCTTAAAGAGATGTTGATACCTTGGAACTGGGCCTACAATACAAATGTTGGCTGCAATTTCTTTTCTTCTTGAAAGCAATATGAGTGCAGGCCTGGCTCAAACCCTTAATGCACTTGAGATGAGACCACCTCCCCCACTTTTCTCCCTTCAGGGTGCAAAATTCAGAATACCTGCTCTCCCATTTGTTCCTTTCATCCCTCCCTCTGTTGACCTTCAAAGAACCCCACCTGACAACTTTCCTTATTGGCAGTGGCTCCTGCAGTGATTCTGGCTCTATCATGCTGGTGCCACAATTCATTACACTTTCTAGGCTAACTCACTCCTACACTGCCTTTTCAGAAGACAGCACAAAAGGACAGGCAGTCCTCCCTTTCCTTCTTCCCAGTCAGTGAGAAGGAAGCAAGAACAGAGGCACTGACAATTGGTGCCACAACTATTAGATAATAACAGTAGGCACCAGAGTCTCCATGATGTGTCTGCTTAGATAGTGGATGGACACAAGGTGCGCATATGCCCATCTGCTGCTTCACCAAAGCTTATGGTCAGGCCACCCCTGCATGAGCACTCATATTTGTGTGATGCAGAGAGGGAGCTCTTTTTCAATAAAGAAGCAGTTATGGTCACTATCAAAGTAACTTAAGTTTACTGTAGGATAGGTATTGCGGAGAGTTGTCTCCTGTTGTGATGTATGTGCCCTTTTCATGTTGTGCTGCCACTTTCCTCACACTTAGTTGTAAGAACAGATGTCCTAAGTGGGGGGAAAATGAAATGTTCTGTGACAGAGAATTGATAAGTGCTTGCAAGATGCAAAAAATGTTCTGCACAATTTTACTGCACTAAAAGTGATCTGAAAAGTCTTCAGGCCACTACTTTGTTTTCATTGCGTTTATCATTTTTTTTCTTAAACTATCTGATTAATTTCCTACCTTTCACGGAAGTTGGAATCTATCGTTAGATTAGAAATAGGGCCTTCTCAGTAGTGGCACCAACATTATGGAATTCCCTTCCCCTTGACTTGAGAATGGCTCCCTCTTTTGAGACCTTTCGGCGAGGCCTGAAGACATTTTTGTTTAAAGAAGCCTTCTGAGTGCATGGCCTTTTTAAACATCTTTTCTGTATCTTTTAGTATTTTTACAGGCCTGATTCCTCTGATTTGCTACGTTTTGCTCTTTTTATCTGACTTTTTATCTGACTATGGTTTTTATGGGTATATGTTAATGTGTTTTTAATATGTTTTTATTTGTGGTTAAATTATGTTTTTAATCTGTTTTTAATATGTTGTAAGCCGCCCTGGGTCCCTTTGGGGAGAAGGGTGGTATATAAATAAAGTTTAATAATAATAATAATAATAATAATCATGTCACTGGTAACTCGTCTCAATTTTTTTCTGCAGAGAGTGATAACGAACTCTCAAGTGGCACTGGTGATGTATCAAAGGATTGTCCAGAGAAGATCTTGTATTCCTGGGGAGAGTTACTGGGAAGATGGTAAGAATTAGTTAATCGGTAGGTAAATTGTGTGTTCTTTGGAAGACAAGGTAAAACAAAGATGTGATTGGCAAATAAAGACAGCTACTTCACAAACAATGAGAGGAGCATTTACCCCTGGGTCACAGGTAGCATTCATGTTGCTGTCCCCCCAGGCCATCCAGAGATGGGTTACTCAGGTTTGCAAGTAAATCATTTATTTATGTTACAAAATTAGGCATTAATGAACAAAGTTGGAGACACTTTGTTTATGCAAGAAGAATTGAGGAAATATTTCCACTATATGAGATTTTGGGTTGTCTGCTTGTTCAAGAAAAGTGAAATGTGAGAAATTGTACAGGATGCAGTGCAGACAGCAGTTCCAGCAGCAGCAGCATATGATATCAGTTTCATATTGGCAGTGAACTGAACTGTGCAGTTTTCATAGCAAACTGTAAGCAAAGGCTTTTTGTTGTGCTTTTATGGATGTAAAGTCATCAGTGATGACATTTATTTGCTTTGCAAGCGCAGTCTCCACTGAGAGCATGATCAGAGGTTCAGGCTCTCTGCCCCCATCTACATGTAGTTCTTAAATACTCTTAAGGTTACTCAAATCCCAAATCAAGTCAAGTCAACCTTTATTAGGCATAAACATTAGGTAGGTGAAGACTCTGTACGGATACCGTAGAGAGAATATAAACCTAAGTAATACACAAGTATATGTATATGTGCACACCTACGTGTACACACAGATACAAACGTACAATACATTTTACATACAAACATGTATTATTAAAAAAACAAAACGATCAGTTACTCTGCAGATATTGCCAAAGATGTAATGTGCTCAGTGATTACTTGCTACAGAAAGCTTGGCTCGATTCAAATTACTCAAGTTTAGGAACTGTGCGACTGAGAGGGTTGTATGCTCTACATCACCTGCTAGAAGGAATTGAATTATAGCTTTTTCAGAATGCCCTGTTTTAGCATGGAGCAAGGGAGAGAGAAATTGCTGTCTTAATGCTTGACATCTGGGACAGTGCAACATAATGTGGGTGGATGAGTACTTAAGGTTACTCAAAGTTTGTCCTGTGAATGCAACAGAGACTGACAAATATATCTCAGAGAACACTGATGCTAGACCTTTTTGCTATACATCTGATTGAGAAGGTTAAGTGCAGTCTCGATAGATCTTCCAGATGTGCATAGATTTTGTAAAACAGGCAAAGTTCATCTTGCAACTAATTGTCATTCACATCTCTTGGGCATATGGTGAACAGGGATTTTGCCAGAGTTGCAATCTCTCCATATTCTGCAACAGCTGGATAAAGGATAGATGTGAACATGTTTGACAGTTTCCCATCGTTTCAGCCAGGATTTGGCTATCTGAGAGGAGGATTGTGAATTTCACTTCAAGGGAATATATTGTATATTCTGTACTGACTGGGTTATTGTGGAAACACTTTCTCCAGATTCTTCTGGTGTTCTCTTCAGGTCAGGGGTGACGCATAGCCCTGCAGTGATGATCTTAGCTTCCATGAGAAGACTTGTAAGAATCATTCAGCTATTGAATTTTTTGCCAGTTTGCTTTTGACATATTGCACCCCTTCTTCCAAGATCCAAGATCTTGGATCCCTGAAGAAGCTTGCTTTGGACATTGATGGGCTGCAGTATGTTGTACAGTCAAAAGGATGAACTCAAAGGTTTTCATCCACCTAATAAGATCTGAAAGGTTGGCCCAGGTTTCTATAAGTTAGGTCCAGTTTATCCTCACTTTTTCTTCATGGCATGAGGTCCTATTGCACCCAGCCTAACTTCTCCTTGTCCCAAAGGGGGCAGATCTACTACTAGGCTTTCCTACAACTCTTCTGTGCTACCCGGACTTCACAAAAGCAAAAGTATTCCCACCCGTTGTCTATCCCCTACTTGTTTACCGAGACTATTTCTGTGGCTTCCCAACAGCCTGAGTGTCTAAGAGTTGGATAGGAGACTGTGGAGAGGTAAACACTCCCTTACCCCAAGGAGACTCCTGGCTCTAACCCAGTGGCCATAGGATATAACCACAGTCTTTTTTGTGCTGCTGGAGCCCTGGGTGCTGCTGGGGATACAATTGTGCCACTCATCTTCTGGCAGGGGCTAAAGACATTGCTCTTCAGTTTCTCCCTCTTTGGTTGCTCTTTTGGTTCTCCGTCCTCCTTAGCATTCCTCCCCCAAGCCTTCCTTTAGGTGTTATTTTTTAGGTGTTATTTATAAAGTGGTGGTTGTCATTATTACTGGCTGCCTGGTTTTTATTGGTTTTTACCACTTCTCTGGTTTTTTAATGCCTTATTATTATTATCATTAGCAGCCTTTTGCAACTGGGATTTTTTTGTTGTATTTTACTGAAGTTTCTGTAAAATAACTTTGCTATTAGCTGCATTGAAAACTCATTTTACTGGAGGAACAGCAGCATATGAATATTTCTAATACGTAAAATGCCCTGTTTCCAACTTGCCAAACAGCCCAATCCTGTGCTTCCCAGTGCCCAGGGCTGCAGCAGTGCGGAAATGGTTACTGCTGCATCCCATGGGGCTGGGAAGCAGCGCTGGGGCTATTCGGGGTAAGGGAGCTTATGTTCCCTTATCCCTTGTAATGGCCAGGTGGTCTTGATGGGTGTCCTTGGAACTGTACCTGCTACTGAGCAGGTGCAGATTTGAGGAGACCTGTGTCGGGTCTTCTAGGCTGGGATGGGGCCTGCCCCCATCTGCCCTCCATCTGCCCCCACCCTGCCTTCCCCCCACCCTGGAATGCCTCCCCCCACCCCAACTTACTGTTCTGCTGCCCAGCGCTTACCTAAGCTCTGGGTGGTGGTCCTCCTTCTTCTGGGCAGCGGTCCTTTGTCCTCTGGACTGGTGCAGAGTGTCACAGGCATGCCTTTTGGCACATTTGTGACACTGAGTGTTGGCACGGGCCGGATAGGATTGGGCCATAAGACTCTATAAGGCTTATTACACTGGGATGGGGGAAAACATGTTTAATCTTCCTGGTCTAGATTCAGCAGTAGTCTGCTTTAATTGATGACTTCATGTTATAATATGATCCTTTAAGTTGGGGGTCTCCAAACTTTTCAGTACGAGGGCCACATCATATATTTTATACATTTTCAGGGGCAAAAAAAAATCAGTTTTATAAATGAACAAAGAATGAAATTTGAATGAATAAGTTTTTCTTGAATATTTTTTTGTAATCAGCACAAGGTGATTCAGAACAAAAGAAAAATGTGACAATTACAAAGAAACAATGCCTTGCTTTTAACTGAGAAATGATATTTAATTATATTTATTTGCTAATGATATTAGCAAATCATCTGACAAAGTTGCTTTGGAATGGATAAAATCTTGTGGAGGACTGGGTGTGACCCCCAGGCTGTAGTTTGAAGTCCCCTGCTAAGTAACAGAATTTTAAGAATAGATTTATTTTCTTGGGAGTTAGCGCAGTTGCAAATGAAATGCTATTTCAGAGAGAAAAGTTGATAAAGACCAAACAAAATATACTTCATTTTGCAAAACATTCACATAAGCAGGTGCCAAAAGAATGTTGTGGGAGTTGTGGTAGCAATTGTGTCTTGGATATAACACCTTGCATTTTAATTTCTTCCTGCCATTTAATTAAAAAGTTATTGGAATTGTGAGCTGACTCACAACAGAAGAGATACATGATTGAAGAAGTGTTGAAAAACTGCTAGAAATTGAAAAAAGAACAACTATTTTTAAAGGCATGCTAACATATGCATATTAAAAATAAGGTGTCTATTTTTAAATACAAAGCAGATGAGGGAGGACTTTTGTTGTATTGAATAAGATGACAGATGTCCTCACAGTACTTTAATTGCTGCTTGCTTTTTCTTGGAGGATTAAAAGAAAGAACTTGACTGTGTCAAAATTAAGTTACAGGTTAAGGGCCCAATCCTATCCAATTTTCCAGCCCCGGTGCAATTACAATGCAGCCCCATGGTAAGGGAACAAATGTTCCCATACCTTAAGGAGGCCTATGTGACTGCTGCCCCACTACAAGATGCAGTGCATGCCCCATTAGCACAGTTGCACCTGCACTGGAAAATTAGATAGGATTGGATCCTCAGTCTCATTATTTGGGAGGATTCCATTCCAAGAACTCAGATGGATGGCAAAAAACGAACTATAGCAAATCAATTTTAAAAGCAAAGTCTCTTTGCTCTGGTAATTTAAAAACAGCCTTGCTGACCTTTGTAGTGCACACAATCAATCAGTCTCTCTCCAGGAGCTTAGGCTTCAATCCCTCCCTTCACCAGGAGTCCCAGCAAGGGGAAAGAATGGAGAAGGTGATAATCTAGGCCATTTAGCCTTCTTTCACATGTTGGGGGGGGGGGAGGGAGGAATGAAGCCTGCAGAGAGAATGATTGATGGATTGTTAGCTGGCTGCCCTCTCTGGCATTGTTAAACTACTGTTTTCCTGTAATTTAAAGGGTCCTTCTGATCAGCTTCGAGATAGAAAAATCTGTGGATACTTAGGTTATACCTGTTATCACTTGTATGACTGTCTCTCTGCAACAGCAAAAAGTAGCTTTTTAAACTGTGATTTTAAAGGGGTGCATTTTTCCCCTTCTCCAGGGATCAGCACATTCCTTCTCATCTGCAGGGGCCATTCGTGTTGAGTCAGATCCCTGTATAAAAAAATCTGTGTATAACAAGGCTGGACCTGTATATCTTAATTTGAATTGCATGAACATTTTGAGTGAAACCTAACAAAATGTGTAGAGCACAATAATCCTGTTAAAAGACTGGCTCCAGTAAATATGTAAGGGATCCAGACCATATGACAAGCTTATTGTCAGGTTAAACAATATTGACCAAAATATCTCTGCTCTAGGTCAGGGGTTGTCAAATTCTAAATGCTTCAGGACCTTTGAAGGAATTGATGGCCAGAGATTATAGACCTCTGATACAATTTTGGGTAAGGGTACCCAAAGGTGGAATAAAAATTCAGTAAATAAATAAAAATTAACATACCATCCCTAAGATTTTCTATTGTTTTATCAGTTTTTCAGAAAAAAGTGGACAGGTCCTTCCCAGAAACTAATAAACGTTTGTCATATAAAGTTATCAGTGTCAACTGAACATTGCATCTTCTGAATCGTGTGAATGAGAGCAGTGGGTGCTGAGAAGAGTAGAAATTCATCAAAGTCTACTTTTAGCCATGCTGTTTTCAAAAGTTTTGAAATTTGCTGTCAGTCATACACTGATTTCTTCGGGTGGGTTTGATCATTTTAATTGAGGAAAATGCTCACATGCTCAAGCAACCATGGAAGAAATTCTTCTTGAAAAGTGACTTAATTTCAGCAACCATTCCCTTGAAATTAGTTTCCAAACTCAATCCACTTTTCATGCCAAAAAGGAGTTACTTGGTAGACTGCACAGCTCAAATTAGATTCAGTCAGATTCATCTGAAATATTGCACTTGGTTGGATTATTCAACAGGATCACTTCTGGTTGCATGCTGTCAGAATCTTCATACTCAGTGAAGAACTTCCCCAAAAGCTCATCAGGCTTTGGAACTTAGAAGTTGAAGCATGTACCTAGAATTTCTAATGTTATTTCCTTGCACAAAGTGAACTGACCAAGGCTATTTTTCCTTAAAAGTCTTCTGAGGGCCTCAGAACGAGATGTAAAGGTTATGTGCTTATGGAACACGAGCTTTGGATAGCTTTGCTCTAACTCTTCTGCTTTCTGTAGAAGGATGTAGCACTAGCATTTTAAAGAAGCAGGAAAGGACTGTCTCAGTAATGATTTTAGCAACAGCAGGGGCCTTGCCGAATCTAGGATCTTGAAGTTTAGAGTCCTTTAGAGTCCTTTTAATAGCTGTGCTTAAAACTACTCACTATTTATTACTTTGAATGAGCTGTTTCTGCAATGCTCCAGGCAATTGTAGAACCTTTCTTCAATCTCATTAGTACACCACTGGGAAACTTCTGTTATATACACAAAGACAGAATGGAACTTAGCAGTAGAATAACTAGAAGGGGGGCAAAATAATAAGTGCAGCAGGTGCAGCAAAGCGCTGTGTAAGCACTTGCTGTCAGAGCCATTTCAGGCAGTGAAGGCAACACGAAGGAGATGCCGTCTGGCTTGGCGAGTACCTGCATATCACTGCTGCTGCCCTGAATGGCTCCGATGGTGAACGAGAGGGGCTGCTTACACGGTGCTTTGCTGCACCTGCAGTACTTACTGTTTCCCCCCCACCAGCTATGCTACTGGCACTTAACAGTAATTCAGCCATTCCATTCATAACTTTTGGGATTCAGTTTTCTTCACAGGTATTTTGCCAGACAGTTTTGAGTATATCTAGTGTTGGGTTCTTGAGACAGAAGAGGGATTCTGTTGCTGTACGGCCTAATTCTCTCCTTCTCTGCATTGAGTGAGGTCATCTTGGTGTGGTGTTGAGGATCCCCCAGTATGGAGGAAGGCCATGAGACATGATGCTTTTAGCTAGGTTGCTAGGCTTGGAACTCTGGTCAAGAGAGGTTCATTCTGTTTAAATGCTCCTGGTATTTGGACAGCTGACTAAAGTCTCTTTTGGAGAGTATTTGGGACTTTTTTGTTCAATTTGTCTGAGGAACCGTTTGCTGGGGTTTTATAATAATAATAATAACTAGGTATTTATACCGCCTTTCTGGTCATTGGATTACTCCTCTGACTTTATTCAAGGCAGTTTACGTAGGCAGGCGTTTCTAAATCCCACAAGGGGATTTTTACAATCATAGAGGTTCTCTCTTTCAAGAACCAACAGCATTTCAGAATGGATCTTCCTGGTTTGGTCTCACTTCTGGCCTCCAGTTCTCCCACGCAGGCTGACAAACAGCTCCGTCTCTCACATGGAGGGCAGCCAAGACGCTTCTTGCTCACACATAGAGCAGGTGGAATCACTCAGCTCGACTTGTCAGCTTCTTCAAGGTCTTGCCATTCTCAGCCGTTCAGGGAACTGCCGGTGTCCTCGAACTGGTGACCTTCTAATGTTATCTTCGGGCTAACGGAGGCTCTACCCTCTAGACCCGACCTCCTGCCCTTATCTGTTACTGTTCATTTAGTACTGTGTTGTGTATTATTGCCTACTTTTGTATATGGTGCATTACAAAGAATGAGAGGCCTCTGCCTTGAGGTCCTTACAATCTAGATTTTATTAATTTAAATAAATTATTTTAAATAATAAATATGCATGTACTGTTTTCTACAATAGTTCAAGACATTAAAACCATTGAAATCATAAAAACAATTAAACTTTGTATATTTTAAGTTTAAACATTAGAAGCCTTGTTGACCAGCTGGGACAAAACGTAGAGTTGAAAATATATTAAATGTTTTTGCGAAAAGATAGTGAAAAATGCACATTTGTTGTACAGGTTGTGCTTCCGGGGTCTCTGGAACCCCAAGTGGATTTAAAAAAAATCAGTGGATACCAAATCAGTGGGAAAATAGCTTTAAAGACCCACTTCCAGGTTTTACTGGTGAGCCTGGAGTGTTTTTGCAACTTGAAAAGATTTGAGTTTCGAGTCATTCCCTTTAAAAAGTTTGCTGCTGCTCCAAGGAAGAAAATGGGGCTGCTGCTGGGCTGTGTGTGTTTCGGAGTTCCCCTACTGCCCCCATCCATCCCACCTGTCAGACAGCAGTGGAGAACGTGCCAACCTGTTCCCTTCTCCCATATGATCCCACCCCAAAGGAAACCCCCCCCCCCTGCTCGCATCATGGACACAGCAGGGCGGGAGAACACACCCCAGCTTAGCAAGGCTGTGGACAGGAGAGCACAGGACAGGATGGGGAAGGCCAGGTAAGCCCCTGTTTAGCTTAGTTTACACAGGGGTGGCAAGGTGCATGACCCCCATTGGTTGCAGCAGCACATGCAGGCTGAATCAAGGGAAACTGATGAGGGAACATGCTGTTCAGACACACAGTGACTGACAGTTTCAGGCATGTTTCTAGAAGAAAGGAGGAGTGTTCTGGGGGGCCAAAGTATCCACTGTCCATCCAGGCATCCCATAAGAACAGTAGCCTAACAGCTTGGACATGGGAGATAAACCCTCTGCATGTCAAGCAAGCAGCATGCAGGCAGTGAGAAATGACAGACCTCAGTTCTGCAACCTGCTTCAACTAAGCTGCTTGGCCGGCGTGTGTTGCGCACTCAGAGACACAGCTGACCTGTACTGTGGACCGAAGGTGTCAGAGAGTTTGCTTGACCAACCCCAGCCCCCTCCACCTGCTTGCAAAACCCATTTGTCCCTATGGCAAAAAATGGCTCCTCCTGTCCCTCCCTCTCTCCCAGAGAAGCATCCTCCATCCAATGTATGGTCCAGGGGCAAAGTGCCTTCCTCCCCTGGGTTCTGTAGGCATGCAGGTGCCTCATGTGGATTAGTGAGCTGGCTAAGCCAGCTAAAATGAATACTTTTGCAAAAGTTGCTACAAGTTCTGCATCACAAGTCCCTGAAAGTTTTAAGTGCAAACTCTGAACATAGTGTACCCTGTTGCTGCTGGTACTGCTGCTCATGCAATCAAAACTGGCTTCTGGATTGATGCAAGAGGTTTTTGCTGGTGAGACAGAGGCAGCGCAACCTGTGTCCATTGGTGGTCAACTCGAATTGCCCAAGTGGATTGGGACTCACAAGTCGGAGGACTCTGACTCAAGAGTTTTGCTGAATCTCTGACATGAGTGAATTGAGTCTCTACGAGTTGGTGAAAAATGCTGATTTTTGCAACTTTCTCGAGTCACCTGACTCGAGTCCTCATCCCTGCAAAAAGCTGAAGTTGAACTTCAGTCTTGGTGGTGGTGGAACAACCCCTTGTCTCATGAAATCAGAATTTTTTAAGTTGTGCCTTCTGTAATAAGAGCTAACCGTTCTTGAGTGCCATTCATTGTTAGGACAAAAGGGAAATTCATGACAAGTCCAGTTTCCCTATTTCACAGTGACATACTACAGGGTGATTTCTAAATAGTTTCCCTATGAAACAGGTTTCTTATGTTTGTGCTTCTCAAGTGAGATACAACTGTCATCCTTTTTGCTAGGCACAATAATCTTGGAGTGCGACCAAAAGGACTGTCTTCACTGGTGAAGAGTGGTGTTCCAGAGGCATTGAGAGCTGAGGTATGGCAGCTGCTAGCGGGATGCCATGATAATCAAGCACTGTTGGAGAAATACAGAATTCTCATAACAAAGGTCAGTTTCTGTTTTAGTTTTATTCTAAAGCAGCAGTTTTATTTATCTGTGCAATAGAGCTTCTACTTTACAATCCAAGGAAATTGTTGCTGTCTGCTGATTTACTTCAATTTGGAATTGGACTAGTGGCCAGAATATTTGATAGTGCATGGTATGTAATATTCTGTGCCAGTGGTTCCCAAACTGGTGGGTTGCGACCAGCCAGTCTGGGAAGCACTTCTGTAGCCCCTTAGGGATCAGGAAGGAGGGCAAAGCAGCAACCTGATCCCCAGGATCACGCTGCTACTGGGAGGGGGGGTAGGGGCTTTTTCCCCACTTACCTAAGGGGATGGGTGGGCTTTCCAAGCCTCTGTAATAGTAAAAAAAAAACTTTATTTAAAGCCACTTAAAAGTGAAGAAGTGACTTTAAGTAAATTTTTTTACTATTACAAAGGCTTGGGAAACCCTATCAAGGAGTCTGTAGGGCTCCTTGCACACCCCCCCCCCCCGTGAGGTTGGCACACCCTTAGGAAAGTGGAAACCCTGCCAACAGCAGCTGTAGGATCCTTGGGATCGTGTTACTGCCTCCTTCCCTCCCCCATACATACTTACAGTGCTCCCGACTCTCTTGTAGGCGTTTGGAAAGCATTGTGCTATGTTATACCAAGAAATCTGAAGCATGATACTAAAGCACTTGAGTACTTGATTTTTAGTTTTGTTTCAGAACTTACCCTTTGTAAATTTATAAGCATGAGCCTGTATACCAAGTTTTTAATAGTTTATAGTGGTCAGTTTTCTAGGCCAAGACCTGAGACCCACTTTGAACCCCAGCTTGTAACTTTGGACCCATGTCAAGACTTGATGTATTCAGGGCAGAGCTCAGTGGTGCATGTGCAGCCTACAGACGATGTGTTGTTCTGGATCATTGTTTCTCAACCATAGTGTCTAGTGGTACTCGCGGGACCCCCAGACCCCCACTGCCTGGCAGTGAGACCAACAATGCAACATAAGCAGCAACAGGAGGCTCTGCTCATCCGGCAGAGCTCCAGCATGTGCTTTTTGCAAGCTTGTCCCCCCCCCCCAGGCCTCTTACCGTTGTTTGTCGTGTTTCATTTGGTCTCCCAATATGGAAATAACTGGTGATGACATAAATCACCAGTCACTTCTGATGGTACTTCCAGTAGGTGGACCACTTCAAGGGATGAGTGAAGTGGTGTGTCAAGGGACAAATACTGAGAAACACTGATCTAGATAAACTATTTGATATGCTGACAAGTCCTCTGCTGCCATGTAATACCATCCATATACAATGCCAGGCTTACCCAAATGAGCAAACACAGTCCATATTATAAGCGCAAAGCAAGAACTAAAGCTGTTTTATCTCAAGCAGTCACAACAGCAGTTTCCAAGTTAAATCTCATAGCATATATGCATCATTATTAAGGAATAAAGTGTTTGGAGGGGATTTTGGAGAACATTTGATTCCTTTAGGGACAGAAGATACAGGCATGCCCCTGTATCCATGCGGATTCCATTTTGGAACACCCCCTCCCACGGATAGCTGAATCCAAGCATATGGGGGGGCGTCCCCCACCCTCCAGAGGTGAGGGGAGCTTTCCCAGACTTCAGAATGCCTTATAAGGCAATAGAACATCACATCTGGTTTTATGATAAAACCAGGAGGAACTTTTTTCCAATCTAACAGTCGTTCTGAGGCTTGCAGAGGATGCAGGTGGACGTGGGTGGCCTCTGAAGACTCTCTGGAGGTATGGGGAGCCCTGTGGATATGTAATGATATTGGTGGTTTCTCATTGGAAGATCAACAAATGTGTTGCAGAGAACTAAGAAAGATGCAAATGCCAACACTCAAGAGTGAGCTAACTCTTATTGCACATATACATATCCATTTCATTCACACAACTACAGAACCACACATTTTCTTTTGTCCCTCATGCCCTTCATCTTCTCTCAGTCTCTTTCCTTTTTAAAAATAGCTTTGGGGCCCCCTTGCACTGGGGAGAGAAAACACTCCATCTTCTCCATGGTTTTTCTTATGTAATACCCTCTTCACAAACTGCTATTTACTGTGTTGGAGTGGTGTGTGTTTTCCTAGGGCAAGTTGAAATGAATTAGAATTTAACAGGAGACAAATAATCATTGATTCATGTTGAAATGACCAGTAGATAAATATCCTGGTATTAAATTAGTAGTGGATCTGATTAATAAATCAGGCTTGTATGGGGTACAAGCCATGATGTGTATGTGCAACCTCCTGATTAATAAATCAGGCTTGTTCGGGGTACAAGCCATGATGTGTATGCGCAACCTCCTGATTTTAGAAATGGGTTATGTCAGAATGCCAGATGCAAGGGAGGGCACCAGGATGCAGGTCTCTTGTTATCTGGTGTGCTCCCTGGGGCATTTGGTGGGCCGTGGTGGGCCGCTGTGAGATACAGGAAGCTGGACTAGATGGGCCTATGGCCTCATCCAGTGGGGCTGTTCTTATGTTCTTATGTAATAGGTTTGTAGTTCGTTTTCTATAACTTAGTCAGATTGAGAAAGTTGGAAGGAATTGAAACAGATGTGCGCAGCTAATATTTCTGCCATCATTATTCTCATCCTTTCAAATGACCTTTTCTCTTATGTTCAGTTTTCATGGTAGCCTCTTTTCAAGAAATGTTATGTAAAATTGGTTAAAAGCTGTGAGCAATATGCTCATGAATTATCTTTGATTTACATGGTGCTGGTTCTTTATTCTCAATATGTATCCCAATTACAATGGTCTTATTAAGATGATAAAATATGGAATAAATACTGTTATTTTATAATCTACAGTTGACAGAAATGCTTTGAAACTAGAATTGTAAATTGTCGTTGCTGGATTAATTATTCATATGTTATGCACTTTGAAGATGAAAAGCAAGATTTATTTTAATATTTCATATGCTGAAATGACACCAAAATGGGTACAAAACCACATAAATATAAGCATCCTGATCAACTTTGATTTACACTCAGATAGGTTACTGTACATACGAACCACTTACTTATAAATGATATTGTATTGGTGGATGCGTAGTTTGTCGTACTGTATTATTGCTTTGGTTGTTGGGCCACTCACAAGTAACAAGGCACCTAGTGGCAAAGTCATGTTGCTGAATGTAAGAATGAGGCAAACTTTCTATTGAACTTTTTCAGTGTTTTATATTCCTAATCTTAATGCAGTTTGAACCTTGGGCAATGAGGAATGATTTCCTTACCTGTTAAAATAGTACTATAAATTAACTATAAAGAAAAGTTAGAGAAGTTACTGGCAGTACCATGGAGGAAGCCATAGGATGATTGCAAATATGCTGCATTGGTCACTATATAAATGGGATCCAGTATATAAGATGGGAATTGATTGCTAATCGGTACCCAAGTATCATTTTTCTTATTATTGTTCTTGTTGATAAACAAAGGCTGCCTTAAAAGAGGAACTAGATGCAGTCGGAACAGTGGGTAAGTGTACCCGCTTCAGTGTTCTTTCAAGCCTTTTAAATTCTCACTTTGGTTTATTCCATTAGTTAATCTATGGGATATAACATCAGCACTATGAGGAGCAATATTGTTTTATCTCAGTGGTGCAACAGGCTTGCATTAACAAACGTTCTGAGATTAATCAGCAAAGGGACTCTTGAAAGAGAGACCTGCCTGTGCTATGATGCACTGACCAATTTACAGAATACAATATAGAGAAGAATGAAGTGCCCTGAGCCATAATTGGACTACTCTGTAGAAGACCCCAAACTTTATTTCTCTCATGTAAGACTTGTACTTATGCAGTCAATATTGCATCAGTAGGGCAGGGCTCTAGGGCAGTGTTTCTCAAAGTGTGGGTTGGGACCCACCAGGTGGGTCGCGAACCAATTTCAGGTGAGTCCCCATTCATTTCAGTATTTTTTTAATATATTAGACTTGATGCTGCCTTCGTGTGTGACTGCATTTGTGGAAATGTTACAGACCTGTACTTTTAAGAAGCTGCTATATATATTCTCTTAACAATGATAGTAAATGGGACTTAAACCTGGTAGGATTGCAGCCTAGGATTGTTAAAAAAAATTTCCTGCTTAATTATGTCACTTCTGGTCATGACATCACTTCTGGTGGGTCCTGACAGATTCTCATTCTAAAAAGTGGGTCCCAGTGCTAAATTTGTGAGAACCACTGCTCTAGGGAAAACCCCTAGAAATCTAAGAAAACCTTAATCTAAGAATTGGATTCCCCTCCCCTCCCCAGCAAGTAAAAGTGGCCCATTCGGGGATAGTTGCCCTACCTCTATTCTAAGGCCTAATAGCATTGATGAAAGAACTAGGGGAGCAGCATTAGAAAAATGTAGAAACTTAATGAACATAAGAGAACACAACCCGAATTCCAGTTTAACTATCCAGCTGGTAGCCACTACATTCCGCCATGGATGGAGAATGGGTAAGGGTAGGGAACATCTCTGGGCACAAGGTACATTATTCAGTAATGGCCAGCCTTTGAGCCTTGGGTGGGGGTGTGTGTGCGTGCGTGCTGCTGTTATTTTGAAGTGTTTATTTGTTTTTAATCAGCTTACAAGAGAATATGTGGAAAATATTCTAAATTGAAGCCATAAAAGATGCCAACCGCTAGAAGCAGACTCTTTTGATCTAAAGAAACCAAGTGCTTAAAGATGAACAGCAACAGACTATTCCTAGACTGGAATAGAGAGGTAGAGAGGAAATCTGTAAAATGATGGTGTAAAAACCTGATGTCAATGGATTCTACTTCTTGTTTCTTTGGTGTTTCTTTCTGGAGCAATAAGCTGATTTGCTGTGCCAGAAGGAACTAGGGTCATGCTTAGTATCCTGTCATTTTAAGTCTGACAAGAACAAACTAGAGGAAGATACATTGTATTACAAGGCTTGATGTATGCAAAATTTGTATATCATTTTTCAGCAACAGTTCCAAAACATTTTACATAATAAAGGATAAATGTGAAACACATCATATAAAACCAAAATACAGCTGGGAACACCAAAAAATGAAAACAAATAGGTAAATAAAAAGAGTTGGTATGATGGTCTAGTGAAGAGGTTCCCAAACTCTCTGGGAGTCTGCAGAGGGGTCCGTGAGGTTCCCGCCCCCTCCAGAGGGTCAGCACTGCCCCAGTATTTAAACACCATTTTTTTGCAGCAGCACAATCCTAGGGGTGCTGTCACTGCGTGATATCACCACACCCCTTAAGGGGGCAGCAACTGGGCTTCCCTGACTGGGGCATCGTAACACCTCAGGTTGGGAACGTTTGGTCTAGTGGAGTGATGGGCTTAAACAAAAGAAACCAGTGTTCAAATTTCAGTCTAGCCATGAAGTTCACTGGGAGTCATGTTTAACCCTTGCTAACTGTACTGAAAGGCACCTTTCAGGTAGTTGTTCTCTTAGATTAAGCAGGGGGAGAGCAACTGCCCTATTTATCTTAACACAGCTTGTTTTCCTTTTCCTTTTTCATGCTGTCTCATTTGTGTACAGGCAAGGCCTGTATCCATGAGGGTTCTGTTCCCTCACCCCCCGCAGATAAGGAAACTGAAGACATGGAGGAATGCTATATAAATACCTCTGCCTGCATTCCCATTACATTACCTTACCTTGTTCTTTGTGTAGTCACTCTGGAAGCATGGATGTTTCTTGCTTTAAACTTGCCTAAGTAAAACAACATGATATGCAGGCAACCAACCTGCACTCTACAGAGACACTAACAGGAAGAAGGAACTGTCCTGCTCTTGCCTGTTGCTTTGTTTAAGTTAAATCCCAAAGACTAACTGGAACAAAATGCTTTCAGTTGTTGTTAGAACACTGGAAATGGAGTCAGACTTGCATTCAAGGCCAAGGAGCTCCAAGATCTGCATGTCACTACAGAGAAGGACTAGCAAGTGACACTCCCTAAACATACCTCTTATAGTGGGTGGGATACTATAGAAAGCCCCCTTAGTTGATCTTTGAGGTTGGACAGTTTCATGGGGAAGAGCCTGTCCTTTATGTACTCTGTTCAAAGAGCTGGGTTTTACTTTCAAAGCCCTAAATTACTTATTTAGGGCTTTGAAAGTAAAACCCAGCTCTTTGAATTACTGTACTTTTAGGAATAGATCAGCTGCTGCTAATAAAACAGACAAAATGTGCTCACTATTCCTCATGCCCAGAGAACTGTGCAGCAGCTTTGAACACTAAAATAAATCCTTTTGTTGCAGCTGTCACTCTTCCCTCCCCTTTCCTCTCCTACTGAATTGTATAGCCTGCCATTGGCTACTATACAGGGCCCACGATTGTTGTTCATTATCCCCACAATAAAGTACATTTTGTTGTACCTTCTACTCTTTCCTTGCTCTACCTTTCCTGCCAAGCTTTGATCCCTGCACAGGTTCCCTGCATGTGAATTAGTTTTCTCCTATGTGCTCATGTTACTTGTGTTATATGCACACCTAGTAATAATAAATTCACAATAAAGCCAGAGTAACATGTCTTTCTATGTATTACCAGAGAAATGCATTGTGAGATTTTTTTCCTGCTTAATTTCACCACAAGCTTTGCTGACTGCCATGTCAATGAACTTGATTTTGCCAATGGCCATAGGAACTCATTAAGAGGGCTGCAGGAGATAGATCACTGTTCTTAGTGAAGATTCCTGCTCTTTCATAATCAACAGCTCCCCTCTGTCATTGCATACAAGCAGTCCATAGCTTTAAATAGTGCTCTTCTGGGATGTTCTGCTTCTTTATGTCCACTGTTATTCACAGCCATGTGAGGTAGTATCTGATATCTGGATTCAGTCTCAACCTATTCATCCTCATCCAGACCCCAGCCACCTCCAAACATTGCTCCAGGACTTACACAGCTTCCCTGAAACAAGATGGTAAGGAGAGATAGATTTGGGTGTTATCAGCATTTGGGTATCATCAGCACTCCAAATCCCCGGGTGATCTCCCCCAGTGGTTTCATGGAGTTAAAAAGCATGGGGAACAGAATGCTTGCGGCACCCCACACTGTAAAAACCAAGGTGGTGAACATGAGTTCCCCTAGCATCACTATCTGGGACGTGTCAGCCAAGGAGTGGAACCACTGCAAAGCAGTGCCCCCAGTTCCCAACTCTACTAGCTGGTCCAAAAGGATACCATGATTGATGGTATTGAAGCTGCTGAGAGGTCCAGCAGAACCATCTTGGTCAGCTCAGGTAGGGAGACTGATGGGCAGCCAGGTGAACAATATATACCTGTATATACCTGTATATAATGTATACCAGTAGTATCTCTAGCCTCTCTAGTCCCTGTAGCATGACGTGGAGTTATCTGTCTTGGGTTGACTTGCAGTTATCAGGAAATCATTTGATTTCTCCCTTGCACAAAGGATTGCAAGACATACTTATTGACTCACTCTATTCTGTCCTCTTTCTCCTTACTTTCCTTCTTGCCCGAGTCTCTGATCTGTAGCAGCTCAGCTGTTATCATTATCCTCTTGCCATTGTGTGCTTCTTGCCATTTTACACCATGAGCATAGCTCTTCTCCTTCTCTGGATTGAATTAACTCTGTAGTTCTGTCTAGTAAAACTTGTTCTGAACCTCTCCTATTAGCCACCATTTTCTTGTTTAATGTAGATTGTATACTTTCTGACAACACCATAAGCTTTCTGACTACACCAATTTTGTAATCTTAGTAGTTTAAAGTCACTTGATTCTGGATTAATTTGGGACATGTTTTAAAAAATGACAAAAATGCTTCAAATACAGTTGCATCAAGAGGTGTCTCAATGTGTTGTCATTTTGTCGGGGGAAGTAAGTAAGATGTCTGCATTTTTTAAAATCAGTTTTCAGAGTATGATGGTGTGACTGTTGATAGAATTAGTTTAATGTTAATTGTTGCATCTTGTCCCAATAATGTGTATTACTGGGTCTTAACAGTTATCATTCTAATGTGTGTGAAATTTTAGATGATATTAGAGTGTACTAGAGAGTGTAACCTTAAGGTAGTTATGTGAGAGGTATCTAGAGAAGGCAGCTTCAAAAAAAAGTGAGTGTTTTAAGCATTTCACAACAAAAACGCTGCTGCTACAGAGTTTAAATTTGCTTTCCAGTGTACTCTGTCAGATACCTGAAGTAGCTAGAAGCAAAAACAGAACTACAACTTTTTGCAAGCTAAGCACATTAATTCTTTGGCTGTTTCCTATACTGCATCAGTTTTTCACAACTCATGCACAAGAATTCTGCAGATTAGGATATTCTGTAGATTAAGAATTCTGCAGATTAGGTTGAGTCACACATGTACCATAGATACTTGCCTATTTTACGCCTATAGTAATTTTTGCCAAGTAATCAAGCTCCAGTTATCACTTCGCCTTATCTCTGGGTCAATCAGAGGGCAGAGCTCTTCAGCTCTGAAAAGTTTCATTTCTTGCTCAAGCAGGTCATTAGAAGCAATGCAGAGATTTGTTTCAAAGTTAACCTTTTATTCTCCTCTGTTCCATTTTGCAAATGCTGTTGGAACCTGGTTCTGTTTTCAAAGGCTTGCATTTAGCACAGATCTGTTTTTTTCAACACCAGGATGGGATCCTCCTTTTCATTTGAAGCAAAGTCCCAGGCTACAATTCAATGCACCATTACTTAAGAATAACTCCCATGGAAAGCAGTGGGTCTACTTCTGAGTATAAAGGGTTGCAAATATATGCAGCTGCATCTCTCTGCTGTGAATTGAATTGCACACTCTCAGTTACCGTATTTTTCGCACCATAAGATGCACCTGACCATAAGACGCACCTAGTTTTTAGAGGAGGAAAACAGGAAAAAAAATATTCTGAACCAAATAGTGTAATAAATATTTAATAAATTATAACAGAATAACATTTGAACCATGTAAAGTGAACAGTAGTCAACAGTGGCATTAAGAACCATTATCACTGTCATTAACAAATGGAGAGAGTACTCTAGGTCTGAGTACTCTAGTTTTCTGGAAACCCCAAGAACTCATCATTGCTAGAGTCAGAATTTATGAAGCTCATTTGCTCACAATCACTGACATCACTTTCTTCACTGTCTTCATATAAGATACAGTCTTCACTTCCATCTAAGGCATTGCTAATGCCACATTTTTTGAATGACTGTACAACGATCTCCTCCTTTACTGAGTCCCGTGATGTTTTCACCCATTCACAAACTTGAGTGATGGTGGGCCTCTTCATTCGTCCAGTATATGTCAGATCATGATTACCAGCAGCCATCCATTTGTTCCACTCTTCTCTCATTAAGACCTTAAATGGCTTGTTGATGGAAACATCAAGAGGTTGCAACTGGCTGGTAAGACCTCCGGGAATTACAGCTAAATGAGTCTTCACTTCTTTGAAGCATTTTTTTGTTGGTTCGCTAATATGTGCTCTAAACTGGTCAAGCACTAATAAGGCACGTTTTTTCAGAAGTCCTCCAAGACGTTTGGACCACACCTTTTCAACCCATATTCTCATTCCATTTTCATCCATCCATCCTTTCTCATGTACATGTACAACCACTCCTCGCGGAATCACTTCTTTTGGAAATGTTTTCCTTTTGAAAATCAACATGGGTGGCAATTTGGTGCCATCGGCACAGCAGTGTAATGGGTCTTCTCATGCCCTGAAGTTTTCACAGTGATGGTTTTGGCACCCTTCAGATCTACAGTCCATATTAGATGGCACATCAAAGGTTAGCGGGACTTCATCCATATTCCCAATCTGGCCAATTTCAAAGCCATTTTTCTTCCTAGCATCAATAACAAATTTATGAAAGGACAGAATCTTAGATTCATATTCTTTTGGCATTTTTTGCGCAATTCTAGTTTTGGTCCGCATAGCAAGACCACATCGCCTCATAAATCTGTAGCACCATGATGGTGATCCTGTAAAATCCTGAATGCCTTTCTCTATAGAAATGCGTTTCGCTTCAAATATGATCATTTTTGTCGAGACAGAGAAGCCATTATTCCGGTGATGTATGATCCATTCTTTCATGTCCACCTCCAACTGTGGCCACTTTGCAGCATGCCCACGGAAAGTGTGCTTACTGGTACTTTTATCTGCTTTTTGCAGCTGATCCTCCTGTTTCCTCCACTCTCTAATCATTTTTTCAGTTGGAGGAGGCCCAAAATGTCTCTCAGCTGCTCTGTTTCCATGCTCCTTAGCATATTTTACTACCTCTAGTTTAAAAGGAATTTTATATGCTAGCCTTTTCTGCTTTATCATCCTTGCACTGATAGAATGAGGTACTGTAGTATTTTTCTGCAAGAAATGAAGGAACTGTCAGTATCATTTCTTCAATGTTTACCATTGAGCACTAACCATTTGCTTTAACTTTTTTGCTGCAGTCCTATACACAACTTTCCTAGGAGTAAAGCCCATTAAACACAACGGGGCTTACTTCTGAGTAGACATGCATAGACTTGTGCTGTTCTGACGTGTGCCTGGGCTTCTGCGGGTGTAGGACACTCCCAGGAACATCCACTTCTCAGTGGGTTCGTGGGACTGGCCCCCAAGCACCGGGACCCCAAAGACCGCAGCCTTGATCGCTTCGGCCAAGTGGGATATCACATCGTCCCCGCCCCGTGAAAGAGCATCCGCAAGCCACTAGAAGGATAATCCCCTTGATTCTTTCTAATTGGGTTGCAGGAGGGACAGGGCTCCGTTTCAAAACAGGGATCTGAGTTCTGATTCTGCAGAGGCCCCTCCTGAGCCACCCTCCTTGAGTTCTGGACAGTCTCACGGTTTATCCCAGTTCGGGATGAGGCGATCACATTCAGAAGGGGCTTCCACAACGTGGCCCCAATCCTGCATGAAGTGAGGATTGCTGCTGTAGTGCCTGAGGAGCTTCCTCCTTCAACAGAAAACCTCATTGGAAGCAAATTTACATGGAGGTAAATTCCATGCAAAGAAACCGAGACAATGTGTTTAGGACCAGGGCCTTAGTTCCAAGCAAGGTCTGAGTTAGCATCTGGCAACTGTGCCCTCGACACCTATACTTGGAAGTAAGTCTGTCTCCCCCCCTTCAATGGAAAGTGGTTCCCAACGAAGGCTCCTCTCCTATGTACACTTACTAGCAGTGAAGTCCTATCCCAGTCTTTCAGATTTACTTCTGAGTAAGCATTCTTAGGATCGCGTCTTGCGCCATCCTGCAATCCTGTCCACACTCACCTATTGTAATTCCTGTTGACTATAGTGGGGCCTGCTTCTGAGTAGACATACGTAGGATTGGGCTGTAAGACCGCTGCCATCACACACTCTGTGTTGCAATCCTATAGGAATGTTTACTCAGGAGTAAATTCCACTGTGTTCAGTGGGGCTTACTCCCTAGTAAGTGTTTCAGGCATCCAACATTAGGGTGTGATCCTATTAACCCTTTTGGGGGGGGGAGTAAAGTCTATTGAATTTGGGAGAGGGTTTACTTTGGAGTAATAGTGCTTAGGTCAGACAACAGGCTGGACAAAGACCTGCCACTGATTTCACCGACTCTCCCACTTTCTCCCGAGTAGGCTTTTTTCACAATTTCCTTCTGTCAGCTGCTTCGGCTCTCAGTCGGATCCCAAGCAGTGTCTACTCGCAATTCAGTTCCCCAGAGATCCCTGAAGCCTTTGAGCACAATCCTCTGCTTGTCAGAAGCCCAACTTCAATGGGGCTTACTCTCAGGAAAGCGTGCACAAGATTGCAGCCTTGCCAACCAGCTCCTGTGCTTAGAATGACACCGTCGGTTGGCCTGTGGATCGGAACCATTGAACAACAGAGAAGGCTCCAGATCTCCGGCTCTACAGTTATTAGTATTATTATTAAAGTCTGTGTGATCCACAGAGTTGATGCCACACCAAGAAATGCAGTGTCACACTGTTTATCCCCCCACCTAGTTTATCCCCCCCAACAGTGTCACACTGTTTATCCCCTCCCCCCCCCACAGTTTAGGAATGTCACTGTCAACACTGCTAGGGTCCAGCTACACAACACCTAACGGATTCAGCCCAATATTATGCCTATCAACTCAGGCATAAGTCCCATTATAGTCAATGGGATTTACTCCCAGGTCAGTGTGGATAGGATTCCAACCTCTTTCAAGTTCATCTCAAAGAGTAGTGAGCTGTTCGCATGCACACTTTCCTGGGAGCAAGCCCCACTGAACATAATGGGACTTCCTTTTGAGTAGACCTGCTGAGGATTGGGCTGTCAGGATTGGGCTGTTTCACACAAGGGGACTTACTTCTGAGTAGCTGTGCACAGGCTCAAGCTTTTAGGCCATGGCCCCCGAGCGCCAGAAGGGCTCTGCATGGGAGAACGAGGGATCCCAGGACAGTTGGGGAGGGGGTGGCCAACCCCCCAGAGGCTGCTGCCGTCCATCCCTCCCCACACACACCCACACACGTGTCGCAAACTGGGTGTGCGGAGAGCGCGTGGGAGGGCGCAAGCGAGGGAAATTTGAACCAGAAAGCGCGCAGGCAATGAGCGCAGCGCAGCGAGAGGCCCGCCTGTTCTGATGCCAGCGGAGGCGGACCTTCTGCTGGGTCGGCTGGTTCTGGAATCGGCTTTCCACCCCACCAGCCGCACCCGCGGCCAGAGCAGGGCAGGAAGTTCGCGGCTCGCCCGCCAGCTCCACGCAGCTCCCAGGGAAGGAAGCGCTTTCCCGACAGCAGCAACCCGAGCGGGTACGCACCTTCCTCGGAGCACAGCCCTGCCCTCGCACTCTGCAACAAGCCCGGCCGGAGAGGCGCCCGAGCGAGCGGAACCGGGGCGGCATCGCCTCCTCATGCTCCTGCAGCTCGACGCCTCGTGAGCAACAAACAGGAGCCTGGCTGGGGGACCGGCCGGTGCCCGACTGAGAGCCCAGTCCGCACCTCGGCTGGTCTTCTCAGACGAAAGGTGCTCCCAGGACAGTGTGGGCAGGTATGCAGCTGGAGGCGCTGGAGAGGACCCTGAGCGCAGCCTGGAGCTGCTTCCTCCCCAGTGGCAGCTGAGGGAGGCGCACTCCGCTCCTGCCGCGACAGTGGAGGCCACGATCCCAGCCGTGCTTACCCGGGAGTAAGCCCCGCTGACGAGAACGGGGCTTACTTCTGAGTAGACGTACCCAGGATGCGGCTCTGTCCCCGCCGAGACACGCGAGCTGCCACCCCTGGGGGACCGGCCGGTGCCCGACTGAGAGCCCAGTCTGCACCTTGGCGGGTCTCCTCGGAAGAAAGGTGCTCCTGGGACAGTGTGGGCAGGGCTACAGCTGGAGGCGCTGGAGAGGACCCTGAGCGCCGCCTGGAGCCGCTTCCTCCCGAGTGGCGGCTGAGGGAGGCGCACCACGCTCCCGGAGGCCATGATCCCAGCTGCGCTTACCCGGGAGTAAGCCCCGCTGACGAGAACGGGGCTTACTTCCGAGTAGATGTGCCCAGGACGCGGCTCTGTCCCTGCCGAAGTGCGCCCAGGCGCCTACCTGGCCAGCAGCTCCTCCACCCGCCCGGCTTCCTACCGTCTCTGGTCTCCTCGCTGGGCCACGCGCCGCAGTATTCGCTCCATAAGACGCACACACTTTTCCCGCCACTTTTTTGGGGGGGAAAAGTGCGTCTTATGGAGCAAAAAATACGGTATGTGTTATGGGTTGTATGTTGTATGTAGAGCTTCTGGCTTAACACATCAGACACCTTTGATTCATGGTTCTCCTGCAGTGGTCCCCAACCTTTTTCACTTGGCAGCCAATTTCCGTAAATTGTACCCTTCATATTAGCAAAATGTTTGTAATTAATAATACAAGCCCTCATCTCCTCCATATGAAAGCCTCATGTATTTATCACAGTGTTTTCTCTTTTTATCTGTTTGAAGAACGGAAGACTCTGCCTTTGCACTGTTTTGCACCAGAAGTGTGCTGAGAAATTCTGGGTGATTGGTCACTTTCCATATTATGTTTCAGCTTTTTTACTGTGCTGGTTTTCAATCACTGGTTCATAGATGAATTGATGACCAAAAACTAGCTACTGCTGGGGCTTTCACAGCCAACTAGCTACTTCCTTCCTGCCCTGCAGGCCCTGCAAAGCATTCTGGAGCACGACCTGCCTTTTTCTGCCATTGATGTTGGCATCCTTCAGTCTCGGAAGACCATGGTGTCACGCTCTGAATGGTGGTTCTGGAACAGAGTGCGCGAAGCCTGGGTAAAGTAGATATGGAGGATAGACTGTTACCCATGCAGCAAATCCCCCCTCTCCACGTTGCTGAAATGGTCCAATGGAAAGGCAGAGGCCAATACGGTTGGTTCCAGCGGCGTCACAGGAGTTGCCAGAACGTGACTGTTAAGCCATGAACTGCCTCAGGGACTCCGGCTCCGGATTTTGCCTCGAGGTTGACTCCTGAAGCCTTTTCCATAAGTGGATGTAGCCACAAGGCAGTGGAGGTTTGGGATCAGAGTTTTCCTTCTCTCAGATGAGCTGTCTTCCCAGGCTGACGAGTCCCATCTACCCGGTGGCTGTTTAGTCGCTTCTTACGACAGGTACAGCCAAACTGAGGGCCTATTCTTATCCCCAGCCCCCAGGGGAATTTCTGCCATTATGCCATCCTTTTTCAAGTACCACTAAAGGTCCTGTTGAGTGCCCCTGGAAGTACATGAATCCCAGATTGGGAACCACTGTTCTACTGGTATGTGGTTTACAGTGCACTTACTCTGATAGTGTTTACAAAAAGGTGGTGAAGTTCAGAATTTAAGAAGAATAAAAATATATCTTATGATCTTTTACTATGTTTTTAATAAATTAGAGACTACAGTTCTTAGGTAACAATTAGTGGTAGGTTATTTTTCAGGCTCTTGCCTCAGGCATTTTGTCAAAATCAGACAAAACTATAGTCACACCCCCCTTAGTTTAACCCCCGACTTATCCGAGGGTCATAGAAACTTCAATGGTTTTTTTGCTCAAAACCTGCTCTCAGCTTATCTGTGAGATCGACTTACAGGCAAGTATCTATGGTGATTTACTTGGGCCCTGATTCACGACTTATGGCAGTGATTCGAAAATGAGTCATGGTTCGTATAGACTCCAGTAATGAAGACTTCTGTTTTTTGTGCCTGCAACTCAGTTTTGTGTCCATATGTGCTTGCATACTTTTGTTGTTGCTTCCATGTCACCCCGAAAGACCAAATGGCCAGTTTGGAAGCTGGCATTCAGACCGGCATGAGCAGCAGATATGGTGGGAGGGTAGGTTGGTTCCAGGAGATTGGGGTGGAGGGAAGGTTTTGGCTCCACAAGGCTGTGTGAAGGACCAGAAGGTTTGTGCCCAATCCCTTGGCTGGGAGTTGCTGGAGGATGCCCCTGGGTTGACATAGGAGGCCTGTGTAAAGTTTGGCCCCAGCAGAGGCAGCAAAAGCCTGCTACAGGCGAGAAGTGCTGAGTCACTCAGCAGGTGCTAGTTGATTTCCTACAGAGTGACTACAGGCACAGGTGGAAATGGGTGGGGCTGATGAGCCCAAGCCTGCCCTGAAACAGGCACCTATTGGCCAGCCTTTGTATAAAGCCAAAGCAGTCACTGCTGGACTTTAACTGTCTTGCTTGGAGTTTTGTTTGGTTTTGGCTCTTAAGTCCATGGAGAAATGTTTCTTTTTGCAAAACCTTTTTATCTGCTCATTGCATCTCAGGATATGCCTTCCTTGAATCAGAACACATGAGGTACACTTTTTGGGGTTTTTTCCGTTTACATGAATACAGGTTACATGACTAAGGTATAGGGATTGTGAGACATAGACTTTAGAATTTATTATCACCCAATTTGTACTGCAGTGCCAGATTAGCATTGGATAGCCAATTGTTAGTTTTCTATCAATTGGACTTGAGTGAGAGTCAGGAGGGCTGATAAATACCCTGATTCTCGCACTGTCCATCAGTTAAAGTGTCTGTTGTGGGTGACTTATAACAGGCAAAATGGGGTGCTATATCAAACAAAATAAAATGTATACAGATGTCCTGTAAAAGAAACAAGGTTTAGAAATCGTTAGCCTTTCTCTTGAGAGCAAATGCTTTTTTTATTTTTTCCCTGTCCTTTCTTGTTGCTGAAACAAAAAGGGTTAAAACAAAAGATTGCTGATATTTTGCACTCTGTGCATGCTCTGAGGCACAAAGATTAGGAGGATTCCTCCTGCTTTTCTTTTCCTTAGGAACAATGCACTGGCTTCTTGCATTGCATACATGAGAAACCTAGAAAGTTTTAAGGAAACATTATCGTTCAAACTTCTGTTGCTGGCTACAGTGGCAGGGAGTGCCAATGGCCAGTATGATCTGTTTGACTTTTAGCATCAAAGAAACAAAATGTTATTAAGACCTTTTAATAGGTTTTAAAACACATTGAACACACACATCGTTCAGTCTTTGCTCCAACACAATAATGTCTTCTTCGGGGTGCTGCTAGAAATCTTCCTATTGTTTCTTTCTCCCTAATTCTAGGCTTGCAAGTTATTTCTCCTGCTTTAGCTTCTTGGCTGATGGAAGAGATGCCTGAAGGATGCTCTCTTCCTGTTGCTGCTTTAGTAGCCATGCCTTGTCCATATGGATTTCTGCCTACTGGAGCTTCTCTATTACACTTTCCAATGGCTGCAGCTTTCTGCCTGTTCAAAACATCACAAAAATCTTGTCCTAAAAGAACTGATGTGGGTGTGTCTGAATGTAGAGCCACAATACGTGTACCTTTCCGGCCTCTAAATTCTAACTGCACTTTTGCTTTAGGTACAGAAATCTCAGGACTCTCATAAGGCTTGACCCTATATGTTTCCCCAGGCAAAAGCTGACATGCTTCCACTAAATTTCTATGGACTGAGGTCAGTCTGGTCCCAGAATCTATGTGTCCATGTATCTTTTTCCTATTGACAGTCAAATAAACTTGATGTTTGCTAGAAGTCTTTGAGGGGCAAGAAATGGTATACATCATGGGGGCAGCTGGTTCTAAGGCAGATGGCTCTACCTGTTGGACAGCTGCTGCAGGCTTTGCGGCAGTATTTTGTGGCTAATTCCACTAACTGCTGCAGTTTAGCTCTTTCCCAAAACTCTTTAGGAACTTCTCTCTCTGCTAGTTTTTTTTCTTAAGAGAGCTTTAGATGCCTCTAGTTCATTGTCTTTTTCAGGGGAGTTGTTTATTCTTCTGCCCTGAATCTGACTATTAAATGGATTGAATCTCTTGTTCCCATTTCTCTCCCAATTTTGACTATTGTTTCTAGTACCTCCAAATCAGGAGTGAGGGCCATAATTAGAGAAGGTTGCTGCCTGGATTGGATCTCCTTTTGTTTGTGTGTTGCACACTCTATTCCAGTAATTCGCATCTCTCCTTCCCATTGAGGGTTAAATGGAGACTCTGGCACTGAATCAGAGGACAAGGTTTGCTCTGATTCAAAGATTTCTTCTGCTCCACTCCCATAGACTGCTGCAATGGCTGCTTTATGGGAATTCAAAGCTTCTTTTAATTGCTGTATTTGGTTCTGGCAACTTACATGGCTTACAGCCTGTTTGTTTTGTTGGGCTTGGGTCATAAGTTTTACCACTAGGTTTCTAATTTGTTCTAGATCCTCCTTCAGCTTACTATTCTCTTGTTTATATTTATGAACCTCTGCATAATCTTCTAACTTTCTCCTTTCTATGGTGTAAATGGCATGTTCATTTGTGTAACGTTGTAATTGCCTGGTCCAATCACTTATTCTAACCTCTTTCTCTGCTTCCTGCTTGGCTTTGTCTCGTGCAAGGTCAGTAAGCTGTAGCTGCAATTTCACTTCTTGCTGCTTCTGATCTCTCCTGAATTCTTCTATCTGGGCATCTTTCCTTTCTAGCTGGACCTTTAGTCCTCTATGACACTCAGCAATCTGTGCATCTTTTTTCTCTAACTGGATCTCCTGATCTCTTTTAGATTCTGCTATCTGGGCATCTTTCTTCTCTAACTGTAGCTGTTGTTCTTTGTGACACTCAGCAATCTGTGCATTTTTTTCTCTAACTGAATCTCCTGATCTCTTTTAGATTCTGCTATCTGGGCATCTTTCTTCTCTAACTGTAGCTGTAGTTCTTTGTGACACTCAGCAATCTGTGCATCTTTTTTCTCTATTTCTTTATCCCACTGCTCCTTCAAGATTTGTATGCTTTTCTGGAAGGTCAAAATACCATTCCACAAAGCATGGGCAAAAACAGCATCTTTCTTAACTCCTCTTGGTTTATATTTCTTTTTATATTCCTCACAAAGATGAATCATCTTTCCACAAATGTCTTCCATTTTCAAAACATCCAAATGCCCAAGGACTCTGTCCTTTTCCCCCTAACCATTTCTCCAGACAATTCATTCTTGAGCTTGTGTACAAGCTCTGAGTTCCTTTACCTTCTGCCTTTTCGCCACTCATTTTCATATTGCTTTTCCTCTCTTATATATGCTTATTTTGCTTGCCAATTGCTTCAGTTAAAGCACACCAAAAAGGAACTCTTATTGAGGCTTTCTGACTATTAAGAGCAAATAGCTGACTCCTTTTAGCAGGTTTAGGAGAAAAAGACGTATTATTCACTGTCCTGCAACAGTTACTACTGTCCAAAGAATACTGGAGGGTCTGATTCTTGCAGACTGTTAACCAGTACCACAGGCGTAAATTTTCCCTGGTCTGCATTCAGGTACTGCACCCTACTCCAAATATCACAAGTCTGTGAGTCTAGCGCTTCTCAAGTCTATGTTCCTACTTTCTATGCTTTCTTCCTTTAACACTCAGTAAGGTTTTTCCTAGTATTTCCAAACTTTCCAGAAGGATCTTTGCAGAACTACTGTCTGATCCTGTGTTAGCTCTGTTACATGTGGCATAACTAACACATGCCTGCCTGCATTCTCCACCAATTAAAATGTTACCAAAAGGGCTGTTTTGTTTAGGGGAATTATTACACTGCCCTTATTGGAACCTTAGGATCACTGGCTGGATAACAAGACAGCGTAATGCAGAGAAATTCCCTTTTGCTTAAAAAGGAGACTGAGAGAAAGACAACTTTCAATAAAAGATTATAGTTTTATTACAAAAGCACAAAGGTAAACATAATGCACATGGAGAAATGATAAGTGTATGTTTCTTGGTCCTAATACTTGGATCCAGTGTACCTAGCTTTCATGGTGGTTGCGTGTAAAGAGTATTTGGTGCATCTGAGGAAATTAGAAAAGGAAAGGTTGTAGGGAAGGATTTTAGGGGTCCCTGCTCTGCCAACACCAGCTGCTAACTAAAGATGGGGAGAGAAGGGGAGAAAAAGGGGGGGAAGAAGGGAAAGAGTCCCAGGTGCAAGAGAGTTACCTGTCCTGTAGAGCAGTTGGAGGGGGGAAGAGCCCTGTGAAGAGGACCCGCTGACAAAACACAGATATGTTGGTCCTTGGAGAGAAAGAGAGAGAGCATGTAAGAGGAAGCCCTCTCCTATAAGGGGTTGGGAGACGGTGCTGAGCTGGATGGTAGCTTGATTGCTAACACAAGGCTGGGTGCTTGGAGTATGTATACATTTTAATTGGGATCAGTTATCAGGAAAATTCAATGGAGTAAATGACTGGCTTCCTAGAAGGGGGAACTTAACAAAGACTGAGTGGAAACAATACAATGACTGAGCAACACAAGAAGGCAGTTCAAGTTTGCATACAGTAATGTAGGAGATGCTTAAACAATGATTGGATTAAGACACAAGACTTCCTCCCATAATGTGTGACTGTGGAGGGGTGGCGGTTGTGTAACCATGAGCTTGTGGCTTGACCAGAGTCCTGGAAATGTGGCCTGTATGCTGGGAGAACAATTTAGCTTGCATAATATTATAGTCCATAATAACATAACCAGATATATATAGAGAAAATCACAGCTAAAAGGCAAAAAAGGGGGATTTTCACGTAACACAGATGCCATCTCCACATCCTGCAGTAAGGAGTTCCACAGACCAACCACACGCTGAGTAAAGAAATATTTTCTTTCGTCTGTCCTAACTCTCCCAACAATCAATTTTAGTGGATGTCCCCTGGTTCTGGTGTTATATGAGTGTAAAGAGCATCTCTCTATCCACTTTATCCTTCCTGTGCATAATTTTGTATGTCTCAATCATGTCCCCCCTCAGGCGTCTCTTTTCTAGGCTGAAGAGGCCCAAATGCTGTAGCCTTTCTTCATAAGGAAGGTGCCCCAGCCCAGTAATCATCTTAGTTGCCCTCTTTTGCACCTTTTCCATTTCCACTATGTCCTTTTTGATATGTGGGGACCAGAACTGGACATAATACTCCAGGTGTGGCCTTACCATCGATTTGTACAGTTGTAGTTGGCATCCTTCAGTCTTGGAAGACTATGGTGTCACGCTCTGAATGGTGGTTCTGGAACAGAGTGTCCTCTCCAGTGCGCGAAGCCTGGGTAAAGTAGATATGGAGGATAGACTGTTTTCCATGCAGCAAATCCCCCCTCTCCACGTTGCTGAAATGGTCCAATGGAAAGGCAGAGGCCAATACGGTTGGTTCCAGCAGCGTCGCAGGAGTTGCCAGAACGTGACTGTGTTCAGCCATGAACTGCCTCAGGGACTCCGGCTCCGGATTTTGCCTCAAGGTTGACTCCTGAAGCCTTTTCCATAAGTGGATGTAGCCACAAGGCAGTGGAGGTTTGGGATCAGAGTTTTCCTTCTCTCAGATGAGCTGCCTTCCCAGGCTAACGGCAATATAATATTAGCTGTTTTGTTCTTAATACCTTTTCTAATGATCCCAAGCATAGAACTGGCCTTCATCACTGCCGCTGCACATTGGGTCAACACTTTCATCGACTTGTCCACCACCACCACCCCAAGATCTCTCTCCTGATCTGTCATAGACAGCTCAGAACCCATGAGTCTATATGTGAAGTTTTGATTTTTTGCCCCAATATGCATGACTTTACACTTACTGACATTGAAACACATCTGCCATTTTGCTGCCCATTCTGCCAGTTTGGAGAGATCCTTCTGGAGCTCTTCACAATCACTTCTGGTCTTCACCACTTGAAAAAGATGGTGTCGTCTGCAAACTTAGCCACCTCACTGCTCACCACTGACTCCAGGTCATTTATGAAGAGGTTGAAAAGCGCCAGTTCCAGGACAGATAGTTGCGGCACACTGCTTTTCACTTCTCTCCATTGTGAAAATTGCCCATTGACACCCACTCTCTTTTTCCTGGTCTTCAACAAGTTCTCAGTCCATGAGAGGACCTGCCTTCCTTGAACTCCTTCTGAAAATGAACACCTTCTAAAAATCCATGAACACCTTCTGAAAATCCAGATATATAATGTCCATGGGTTCTCCCGCATCTGCATGCCTGTTGACCTTTTGAAAGAATTCTATGAGGTTTGTGAGGCAAGACTTACCCTTACAGTAGCCATGCTGATTCTCCCTCAGCAAGGCTTGTTCGTCTATGTGTTTTGAGATTCTATCTTTGATGAGGCATTCCACCATCTTACCCGGTATAGATGTTAGGCTGACCAACCTATAGTTTCCTGGGTCCCCCCTCCTTCCCTTTTTAAAAATCGGTGTGACATTTGCTATCCTCCAATCTTCTGGCAACGTGGCAGTTTGAGGTACAAGTTGCATATTTTACTCAAGAGATCAGCGACTTCATTCTTCAATTCTTCAATTCCTTAATAACTCTTGGGTGGATGCCACCTGGGCCTAGTGACTTATTGATCTTTAATTTATCAATGAGGTCTGAAACATCTTCTTTTTAAACCTCTTTTAATCTCTCTTAACCTCTATCTGACTTAATTCCTTGGTCAGGAGGGGCTGTTCAGGCAGCCGTATCTGCCCGAAGTAATGCCCGAGGTAACCTTTTTAATGTTAGGTGACAGCAGTCTGATTCCATTTTTATTCTAGTGAAGCGTGTTCCTCTTGTACAGGCCTGATTTGTCCCAAATGTTCCCCAGTGCCTAATGAATTTAAACCCTTCCTCCTACACTACTGTCTCATCCACGCATTGAGATCCCTGAGCTCCTCCTGCCTAGCTGGCCATATGTGTGGAACAGGTAGCATTTCTGAGAACACTACCTTTGGGGTCCTGGCTTTAAGCTTCCTACCTAACAACCTAAATTTGACCTCCAGGACCTCCCGGCTGCATAGCCCCATATCGTTGCTGCTGACATGCACCACAACAGATACTTCCTCCCCAGCACTCTCTACCAGCCTGTTTAGATGAGATGTGAAGTCTGCAACCTTTGCACTAGGCAGTCAGGTCACCTTTCAGTCCTATATCCTAATTCTCTTTACCTTGGCACTTTGTCCCAATGAGGCACTGAGTTCCAGAAGGCACTCACAGCTTGTGGAAGGTCAGCCTACCAGGTATATTTATATAGATGAATTACAGTTGGTTCTGAGGTGAGTGTTACAAAAAGATTTTTGAAGTAGAACGGTTTATAGACAATAGCTTCCATGTTAAAAATGTGTTTGTAAATATCTACAGAGGAACCACTCATAAGCACAATACACACTGAGAAGGGTAGGCACATTGTGAAAAAAGAGGGACAGGCTGGTATTGTGCTAAAGTGGATCTGTGGCTCCTAGTCACTGGTTGAAAAATGGACCTGGAAAGTGGTAGCTGTCTTATGTTTAATGGCAGGATAGCAACTGACCTTATTTTAGTTATTTTTTTTTCTGCCACCCTTCCTCCAAGGAGCTCAGGGTGGTATACATCCTTCCCTTCTTTTGTCCTCTCAACAACCCTGATAGTGTGAAGAACAAATTAAAAATACTGGCTCAGATATGACTCTATCTTGTAGCCACATGGCCATTTTGCAGCAGCTGTGAGAACAGAACTTGTTAGCAGATTGAGAAGAAGCTCCTTATTGGGAATCTCACTTTGGCTGGGTGAGAGGCATCTGGGTATGCAGAAGTAGATGCATGCTTTAAAATAGCATTCTCCAAACTAGAGACTGCTGTGCTCCAAAAAAGTTCTCCCCATCCTGACCAGTGCTTACTGTTCCACCATGTTGCCACTTTGTTTCCGTCCCGATCTGGGCACAGGGGCACTCTGGGCAATTGTCTATTGCCCAGTGTTCCAGCAGGCTTTGCAGCAGGATGTCCAGGCAAACGCGACTGCTCAGTGTGTCCCTGTCAGGAGAAAAACAAAGTGGTAGCGCAGAGGAACAGTCATCACAAAGCATACCCTGAGTGGCAATTACAGTCTTTTAAATTCAAAAGTGTAGTCTGACAAGGGTGTCCAGATACAATGGAGGACAGAGGGCCTCTACCTTTGACCACAGAAGAGGGAATTTTGGCAGGTGCACCTTTTTAAACCCTTCCATGTTGAGCTGTACCTGCCAAAATTCTCTCTTCTATATAGTGGTCAAATGTATAGGCACTCTGTCCTCCATTGGATCTGGTCACCCTGAGTCTGACGGATGAGTGGAATGTGTGGATACAGTTTTACCTTCTGCACATCCTGTAAAAACTACAGCCTCAGTGACATTGAGTCAGGACCTATGACATTCCAGGGGGATCCAGTGTGTTGAGGAATTCAATAGGGTAGTTTACTGCCTGATCTGTGTTGATCCCCATATGAACTGAATTAGTTCATATTTGAATTAGGGGAATTCAACATAGGGGAATTAGAGGGTTTTACCACCTTCTTTGTAAAATGCATTCTGTCTTGCAACTTAATTTCTGTTAGGGATCCATAAGTAATAACCATGCCAAATTTCAACTTCATCGCTTACAAGAAATAGGAGAGCCATTTCAATCAGGGATTTCGCTTTTATATATACAGATAAATAAAAAGATTCATCTGTTACCTCCATAATTTGAAGTCATTACAGATTCTAAACCTTATTTATGCAGTTATGTAAAAGGTATATGAATTAGTTTTACTATAAACCATTATTTGTATGCCTTTATTATGATCACATAAGTAATTTGTAGAGGGATTACAGGAAGAGTTTTCGTTTTTACTAAGCACAATAGTGCATATGTTAACTTTTGAAATGCCAAATAATTGTCTGATTTCGTGAAGGCTTTTCATTTATTTCTGAGTTTAATAATTAATAAGTCTGTCTTGCCTAAGGGGATTAGATTACGACTGACTTGTATTAACTGCTAGTGGTTATAATATAATATTAAAGGTTGCTTCCATGTTGAAGCATTTAGTGTTAACACTATCAATATTTTCGTGGGTTGGTTAGTTGGGAGAATGTAGCTCTGCAAAAACATTCAGTTACTAAAATCCTCAATATAGTAATTGGGGCTGGTCACTTTCATTGTCTTCATTTGTCATTCTTATTCACAGCTTGCTGTGGAAGGCTATAAGCAGGCATTGTGCCTGGCAACTGTTACCTAGTGACAGTTTCAGCTGCAGTAGCCATTGGCTGTGTGTTTGATTGGGGTTGAAGGACCGAGTCACCTTTCTGATGGCGAGTTCTGCATCAGCCAAGGATGTAGAGGAGGAGAGGTTTAGGTGCAAGCTGCAATTTTATAAGAGAGCCATGTGAGAAATAGCAAGAGCATCCTCAAACTGATCACAGCAAATAGGATTTCTGTGTCTATCCTACAGCTTCTGACAAAAAGAATGTGTATGAGTGGTGATGGCTTATAGCTTTGACAAAAGAATTTAAACAATTTTAATTTTGCAACGGATCAAACGGCTTGCGGATAATAAGCGACTGATGGACGGCATTCTGTGGATGTTATAAAAAGCATTAAGGAGCTTCAGCGCATCATGGTGACGAACATGAGACATGAAACTTAGAAAGCTTTTCTATCCCATTACTGCATCAGGACCAGAGACAAATCTTTTCTTTTGCATGTAAGGAATTCCTTCAGAAGGCACAGCAAGGACTATAAAAAACACAAGTGAGATTCCAGCACTTAAAAAAAAAAAAAAGAACTTCAGCAAAAATCCAGGATAAAATTGAAATGTCCTTGGATTTTTTTTTTAAAGATTTGAACTGATAAATTTTCCCCTGCATCTTTAAATGTTTAAAGATGCATTTGATTTGGGTGTGGATCGTGGGTGGGCTAAAAACCAAGACTGCTGCATATACTGAATGAGATTTGTACAGTATTCAAATAACTGCTTATTAGTGAATATCGAAAGGGCTTTCTTTTAACCCATGGATGTGTCATGACTGATTATAACATTTAACTTGCCAGATACAGTTTTTGGAGCAGATGTTTATCATAATTGTCTAAAGAAAATGCATACACAGCAACGGAGGAAATGAAGCCCAAAGACTAATGGAGTATTAGTATACAATGACAGCTTATTTTGTTAAATCAGCATTTCATTTGATTCTCAGAAGAATTTAGACAGGAGTTTGTGATCTCTTTGTGTTGGGGCACATCAAAAAATGTGGACATCGCTATAGAGGTGAGAAATGACATGGATACAATTTTGAACTTCATTGTATTGGTCATCTACTGTAGCAGCTGTGATATAATTTCTAAAGCAATGATTTCATTTTATAATTCCTGAAATTAAACACAAGACAATTCTGTATTTATGAAAGCCTGGAATTATTTTGCTGACTTTTTATCACTGTAACAGACAGCATATGTTACAAAACTCAATTGGCTATTGGCTGAAACTGTATTATGGCTTTTCTTTAGTTAAGACAGTGATAATGAATAGGAAGAATATAATGAATAGAAGGATGATCTGGCTTTTCACACATCTATCATTGTCCCAAAATGTTTTTATTCCTCAAATGCTCAAAGTTTGTTTGTATTGATATGTTCTGAATTATATCTTTACTAGTCTAAAACAGAATGGATTAGGATGATGCAAATATTGTTGCTACTTGGAGTGCCAAAAGATAGAATACACACCTTGAACTTTTTAGTCACTAGATTGGTGATTTATAAACAGTTTCTGCTTTAGAAAACACTGTTCAGGGAATTTTTTCCCCATGTCATCATCCCTTAAAGGAAAAGCAATAAGAAAAATGGACATCCAGACACTTGATTGCAACACATTAGCTTTCTCTTTCCCCTCTTTGTTGTGAAAACGAAGGACATGCGTTCTAAGGACATGCGTTGTTTAGAAGTACTTTGTGTTTTGTTGAGAAAGGAGTGGACGCAGGAAGAAGCAGAACAGTGGCCTTTTCTGCCTCATTTTGTGTTGTAATGTTAACCCTTCAGAAGCAATTCTACATTCTACTTGGAGAAACTGAGACATCAAAACAGAATTAGCTGGTGACTGAGAGGCCACCTAGTTACTGGAGTTCTGATCACATTGTTATGTAATGCAAACCATGAACCACTCTGGGTGGATTGAATGGAGGACTCTGAATATGAGCAACAGGATTGTCAATGTATCCGAGCATCACTCCTGCCCATTTGGATTTAGGCACTCCCATGCCATTGACACCTGCATCCTTGAGACTGTCATTATCGTCTTACTAACATTTTTAATTATTGCTGGTAACTTAACGGTAATTTTTGTCTTTCATTGTTCTCCACTGTTACATCATTACACTACCAGCTATTTTATTCAGACTATGGCGTATGCTGATCTTTTTGTGGGGGTCAGCTGCTTGGTTCCTACTTTGTCATTGCTTCACTACTCTACAGGTGTTCAAGAGTCCTTGACTTGTCAAGTTTTTGGATATGTCATCTCGGTCCTGAAAAGTGTTTCTATGGCCTGCCTTGCTTTCATTAGTGTGGATCGCTATCTTGCTATCACGAAACCACTTTCCTATAATCAGCTGGTCACACCTTGTCGATTGAGAATCTGCATTATTTTGATTTGGCTGTATTCCTGTCTGATCTTCTTGCCAGCCTTTTTTGGCTGGGGAAAGCCAGGTTATCATGGAGACATATTTGAATGGTGTGCAACCTCATGGCTTACCAATGCCTCTTTTACTGGGTTTATTGTGTGCTTACTATATGCTCCTGCTGCCTTTGTAATCTGTTTTACATACTTCCACATATTCAAAATCTGCAGGCAGCACACCAAAGAGATAAATGATAGGAGAGCACGTTTTCCTATTCATGAAGTGGATACACCTGCAGAAAGTGGGCATACTCCAGACCGTCGCTATGCTATGGTTTTATTTCGTATAACGAGTGTGTTTTATGTGCTTTGGCTTCCGTACATCATATACTTTATGTTAGAGAGCTCTAGGGTACTGGAAAATCCCACTCTCTCTTTCTTGACAACATGGCTTGCTATAAGCAATAGTTTTTGTAACTGTGTAATATACAGCCTCTCAAATAGTGTTTTCAGGCTGGGACTTTGGAGACTTTCAGAGACCATGTGTTCATCTTGTGTACATAAAAAAGACAGCATTGTTCAGGATCCAGTTCCTAGAAAACGGGCTAATTCCTGCTCTATCTAAGGAGAACTGGGACAGTTATTCAAGTGGTATTTTGTATAGGGACTGTGTAATGTTTCATACTTTGAAATATTGCCACATTAGAAATTCACCTAATTAACTGTAAAATGAATTATGGGTTGAAAGCTGATTTGTAAAAAAGCAGGTTGCTTTAAGAATGCCTTCTGGAATAGCACTGAAATGGTCAAAGATCAACATGGAATTCTCATAAATGAATTTGAGGGAAAGCTTTTTGTACCATGAATCTGTTCAGGAGCTAATGAACACTTTTTTTCCAACATTAATATTAAAATTATCACATATTATATATGTGAATGAATATGTAGTAATCTGTTGCACTAAAATGCATTTTGTTTAAGCCAATAAGTGATGGCATATCAATTATGTCTTTAGCAGATACAAAATAAATGTTTCCATTTATGGCAGCTTCAGTCTTGTAGTTTTTATCTCTTGTACAAAAACATCTTAAAAATTGCAGTGATTTTGAGATTAAATTCTACCAACTTCTGGCAGGAAAATAACTTGTAAAGTATACTTTATTTCTCTAGTGTAACGTGTATGAACAATCTATTTTACTTTTCAAACTAGTGCCTGTATTTTCCAAGCAGGAGGTTTATTTGGCAGCTGACCCATCTCTCTGTATTTGTCCCACCCTGCTACCCCCCCACTTGTACTCCAAGTTGTGCAGGAGAGGGAATGGATCATGCCCTTAATGAGTAATCTTTTGATACAGTCTATATTGCTTGGTCAGCCCACAAATGAAATCAAAAGGGATTATGTGAGGGGGGGAGGTTTTAGGAGATAAGTCCTTGTAAGCAAAACATAATATTCCAGATGTATTGATATTAATTGGCATTTTCTAGCATCTACTAAATTAGCACAAATGGCTGTTGTCATTTTGTGCTAACTTCTTTGTTCTATAGGTTACACATTCAGTAACACTGAATGGGTGTGTGGCTTAGCTTCTGAGTAATGTTTTTTAAAAAACACCCCATTATACTTATTGTAGCTGTTAATCCACCGCATGAACTCTGCATGTATAGACTGTATATTTTTAAAATGTAAATTTTGTATTCTGTGCCTAGTGTTTTTCCTAGCATATGGTTAGCATCCTGTCGTTGCTACTGCTGTTTTTAAACCTGGGACAAATAAAATTTAAAATGATGTATAGAGGGATATTTGTGAAATGTTAAATATTATTAGACAAATTTTAAGCATGGGAGATTGTTGTGTCTGATCCCATTAAGAATTTGGGCATTCTTATGTCACTAATTGCCTTTTAAGGTAAAACAGATTAAGGAATTTTGTAGCGCTTCCATAATAAATTTATGGGAGCTCAAAAAGCATGTGGAATATGCTCCAGCGTTCAGCTGTTTTTAAGTCTTGCTGACTTTCGTGGGCAGGTTTAGTGCTTTAATTGTTCCAAGTAAAATTACTGAGACTTAACATGGTGTTAACTAAAACTTTGGTTTTGTCCTCTCTTCGGTTTGGGGTTATTGTACAAAAATAATATTTTTACCAACTAACTTGTCATTCTTTATTTTACTAAGATGTGCATTGATATTGTGCCTACAAAACACTGTTTGGGATGTGAACTGTTCTCTGATGGTCCTGCCTGTTTTGCTCAGTGGTGAAGGAAAAGCCCTTGGCATAATCTCAAAGGCAGTATCCTTTTTGTTTACAACTTCCATAGTTCCAGTGTTCCATAGTTCCAGTGTTGGAGATGCAACCTGGAGTGGAGTGTGGTATGAATAAAACTCTCTGTTTTGCTACATTTCTCAGAGTTCTAGGAGTGCCTTAAGGGCCCAATCCTATCCAACTTTCTAGTGCTCATGCACCCATGCCTATAGGGTGTGTGCTGCATCCTGCAGTGGCAGTGGGAGTCATGGAGGCCTCCTCAATGTAACAACAACAACAACAACAACAGTATTTATATACCGCTTTTCAACAAAAAGTTCACAAAGCGGTTTACAGAGAAAATCACATAACTAAATGGCTCCCTGTCCCAAAAGGGCTCACAATCTAAAAAGATGCAAAACAACACCAGCAGGCAGCCACTAGAACAGACAGTGCTGGGGTGAGGTGGGCCAGTTACTCTCCCCCTGCTAAATAAAAGAGGAGCACCCACTTGAAAAAGTGCCTCTTACCCAGTTAGCAGGGGTAATGTAAGGAATGTTTGTTCCCTTACTTGGGGCTGTTTTCCAGCTGCATTAGCATTAGAATTGTGGATAGGATTTGGTTCGAAATTACAATACAAGGTAGAGCTGTATATGGCAGCTTTGTTGCACGTGCAGCCCAGTGGGCTATTCATGCTCACAAGGGCTCTTTTAATTTCAAAGGGGAAGTTCACTTTTGCTTAAGAAGATGGGGGGGGGGCGGAAATAGCATTTTCTTCTGTAACTTGGATTCAGAAGGTTTGACTTTAACTATTTAGCCCTAAAATAATTCCAGATGTCTTTTACTTGCATTTTACTGTGCTGAATTTGTATGCGTTGCTTGGGAATCATATTAAGGTGGATTAGAGCAGTGGTTTTCAAACTGGGGAGTTGCGATGCCCCAACCTGAAGGCCCTGGCCTCTGCCCCCTTAAGGGGTGGGGGCAGCGAGGAGGCAGGGAGGAGGCAGCGACGTGATCCTGAGGATTGCATTGCTAATGGGGCTGCAGGGACTGGGAGGCACTCACCAGTCCCTGCAGCAGCGATCCTGGGGTGCGGAAGACCTGCGTGAGCATCTGCAGGGCTCCCCAGGCTTCTAAAAGTGAAAGTGGAGCGATCGCGTTCCACCTCTGCAAAACTGGAAGTGGAGCACGATCATTCCACTTTCACTTTTGATGACCTGGGGAGCCTTGCAGATGCTCGTGCAGGGCTCCCCGCACCTCAGGACAGCTGCTGCAGGAACTGGTGAGTGCATCCCAGTCCCTGCAGCCCCATTAGCAACGTGATCCTGGGGATCGCATCGCTTCCTCCCGTCCTGCTCCCACCAATACTTACTGTGGTTCAAACTTTGCCTGAGAGTTTGAAAACTGCTGGATTAGTGGGTTAGCCTGAAATTGGCACCTATCTGATTATATGAGGGCTAGTCATAAAGTAACCTCTGGTAGGCTGTTAAAAAAAAAAAAAAGGAAAACAATTCTATTATGCATAAAAGTTACTATGACACTATCACAGTGTTATCACCACCCAAATTGAGGCACTTGTTGTATTGTGGTACAAGCTTTTGTATGCCCTTGCCTACGCTATTTCTGAACTTTGCATTGAATTCCCTCTAGTGAATTCCCATTGAATTCTTGTTAGTGAATTTCACTAATAATGGAAAGTTCAGAAATCATGAACTGATGGTGCTAGTGAATCACTGTGTCAACTCATTTAACAAGATCATATGCTGCCACGTTTGCAGGGAAGTACCAAGTATGTTGTCAGGAGCGTACTTGACTGTTCTGTGTGAAACTGTGACTAAGAAACTAGGCTATTGCATGTTTTGTGCAAGGTGGGTGCCCAACAACCTCATGGACATTTACAAAAAGCAGCAAATGGGTCCATGTTGATGTTCTTTAACAAGAGCATACAAAAGTTTGTGCCTCATTCATTCTTGTTTTTTTTTTTTAACAGCTTATCTGCGGTTACTTTCCAAATAAACTTTATATTAAATAGAGGTCTTTGTTATTAAGTGCTTTAGAAATAATACAGTTGAGGAGGATTCAGGGACCAAGGTGCAGTGGCTCTACAGTACCATATTTGCCTAATCCCTTCAGGTAGCCCACTGGGCAATTTATGCAAAATGCTAGTAGTTTGATTGCTAAAAATTTTAATGTAGCTGTGAAATTGAAAAAAGCAAACAAAAAAGAGTGGAGTGTCACTTATAGTTCACCTGTCCTTCTTGGAACTCAAGGTAATACATACAGGATTGTTCAGATGGTTCAGGTATTGACTAGACCCAGCCCTGTTTAGCTGCATCATGTACCTTGAGACTGTAGCCCTAGAAGTCTCCTTTATGTGCCATCAGTGTTTTAATGTGTTTTTTGGGGGTGGGGGGTGGTGTTTTGCTTTTAAATCTTGTTTGGTTCTTTTGATCATTTTTAATGAACAAAGACTTATACATTGTGTAAGTTGTGTGCAAATATGATGAGCAAAATGTTCATAACCAGAATATAAAGGTAATTTGGTACATTTTCTTACTGTAATTGGATGTGCAAATATTCCCTGCACATCCAATAATAAGCACACATTTGCCAAAGTGTTGGCTGTTTTAGTTTTTTATTACTAATTTTGAATTTAGATAATGAAGAAGTAGAAAAATAATCTCAATGTGGTGATAATTTCACAACAACTTACTTTTTCACATTTAATTTGCATCTTAACTTTTTTCCCCTGGGAAAATTTTAAGCTGGAGTGTTTGTTTCTTTGTGTTTGAGATTTCTATCCTGCTTCTCAACAAAACACTCCTAGACCAAATAGTGTTTTCACATTCAAAATATGCAACCATCATTTTCCAATAACATTCTAACCTTAATATTCAGCCAACATTATCAACAAAAAACATGCCATCACAAATAACTGAATTCCAAAATCCAGCTATGGGTTGCTTCTCAAGCATATACTGTGTAAACGCTGTTCTTGAAGAGCAGTCTATTTTTTTTCCTTAAAGCTGGTTGGCTGTGATGCTTCATTGAAATATACTTTTCTGCTGCTTGAGCTTAAGAAAACTATTTTTAAACACCTGTTTGCTTGCTTATGTGCTTGAAGTGAGAGAGAGAGAAAATGTAAATTTGTATCAAAACTGCATCTGGGATTTGAGGATCATTATGCACAAATATTTGTATACAGAGGAATACAGAGGTTCCTAATCTGTGTGTTGTGACATCCGAGGGCACTGCAAGGCACTTGCCGGGGTGTTGCGGGCTGCCCACTGCCAAGCAACAAGACTGCAGTATGAATCTCAAGACAGTGGCAGGAAGCTCAGCACATTGGGCAGAGCAGCAGCACGTGAAAACTGCATACTGTGAAAAGTCAGTTCACCCACCCATCCTGATTTCTCTTACAGCTATTTAAAGGCCTGCGTTAGGCCTCAGAACCAGGAAGTAAATTGTGGTGACGTCACTTTGTGATGTATTTTGCATCATCATAATTCACTTCCAGGTTCCAAGGGTATCACAGCCATGGCACTTTTGGGAACCGCTGCCTTAATGGCTAAGAAAACAAAAATTGTGTTTCAGATGGTACCCCACAGTGAAGCTTAGAATGCAGGTGTTTGAGAGCCTTCTTCATGGCAAGATGCAGGAAGTTACTTGGGGTAATGTGATCTGGAAATGTGTGTTCAAGAGACATATCAGGTAAAGCATATTTAATTTTTGAATTCTCTCTTGACTTTTGTATGCAGGTATTTATATACCGCCTTTCTTTGGTCATCAGATTTCTCCTCAGACCTTAATCCAAGGCAGTTTACATAGGCAGGCTGTTCTAAACCCCCATAGGGATTTTTACAATTGAATAGTTATAGTCTTTCATAGAACACCTCATTCCAGCTGGATTCCTTCCCGGTCTGGCCTCTCTCTGGCCTTTCGCCTCCCATGCTCCACTTGATGGCAACTCCTCTCTGCCACCAAGGGTCAGCTCATCTATCAGCATGTCATCAGTTCTCGGGTACTTCTGGTTGTTTCGAACTGGCAGCCTCAGATCTTCAGGCATACAAGGCAGCAGCTCTACCAACTGAGCCAGACCTCCTGCTCAACATTTTTGAGACATTTGTTCTTTGTAATTTGTTCTTAACTTTAGAGGAAAAGTTTCATAATAGGAATGAGTTAATTAAATTGTAAAGGTACTGGTAGCTTTATGGATGATGAAAAATGTTTTTATTTTTAAAGGCACCTTAGGGTTTTATATTGTAACCTCCAAAAACAAACTCAGGTAGATGAATACTTATCAGTTGTAGATGAAACAGGAATGCCTGTTATTTAGGGATGCTGTTATATAGTCAGTTATTTCTGCGTAGATATTTTTATAAATTAAAAGGAGAAACTAGCACAAAAAACAAAAACACATGCCCAGTAGCCCTTGGAACATTGAGATATTCATTGAACAAAACAGCAACAGCAAAACATGGGATGGCATGGGCATCAAGAGAGGAGTTTGCCCTACTTGTGCAATTTAGAGCCCAATCCTTTGCCTATCTACTCCATTATAGTCAATGGAGCTTACTCCCAGGAAAGCATGGATAGGATTGCAGCCAGGCAGCCCAATCCTGAGCTGCCCAGGGCGTGGAGCTGCAGCGGTGTCAAAAATGGCTGCTGCCACATCCTACACGCTCCAGGCAGCCACCCGGCTCCTCAGGAGAAGGGGACTTTCTTCTCCTTCCCCCAGGAAAATGGAATAGCCCTGCAATGGGGCTACTCGATATACCGCCAACCAAAAGGTAGGCGATGAATCAAGTGCATTCGTGTCAGGCAGTGAGCCCAACGCAGAGGCTCTGGATCTGGTGGAGCAAAGCTCGACCGGTCCTGCCTCACTCCCTCCCCTGGCATGCCTCCGCCCTGTAACGCCTCCTCTCTGCCCACCTCTTCCCCCCACGCCCCCGCTTACATCTCAGCTGCTTGGCGGTCCCCGCGACTGCCAAACGGCGGAGCTCCAGTTGCCGCCTGGCAGCAGCTCAGCACCAGGCAGCGCTGGGCTACCACCGGTACTAGCCCTGCAGTAGGGCCCACAAACATGCCTTATGGCGACAGTGCGCACCAGCGGTAAGCTGACACACACTGTTCTGGTTTGGGCCCTTAGGCATTCAGTTCGGGGAAATGTAATATTTTGTTGCAGATCCCAGTTTTGCTTTTAATAATAATAGTCAGAAGAAAATGCATTTGATTATTTGCAAGAAGTTTAAAACACATCTTGGTAAGTCACTTTATGCTCTATAAATGGTTTTAATAATAATAAGAAGAAGAGGAGGAGGAGGAGGAGGAGGAGGAGGAGTTTGGTTTTTGAAAGAGCACATTTTAATGTAAATTTGGCAAGTCAGAACATGGTGAATTATCTTTCCAGTTGGTTGTCTCCAACTTGGCAGAGAGTGTTTACGTGTCTGTCTAGGGATGTATATGTCTGTGGTTCAAGTACTGACAAGATTGCTTTACCTTTGCTTGTTGTTGAGCTCTTCCTACACAAAAGTATTACAGCTATTTCAATTTCCTATTAAAAAAGACTCTTCCTAATACGAACGTTCTGCTGCCAATGCTGGTACTGTTCCTTCTCATTCACTTTTCCCACCAGTTAATCAGTTCAGCTAATCTCTCCAAGTCCCTGCGTTACTCCAAATGAGAAAGCTGCAGAGCAATCTGATCTGTTAGGCTAGTGAGGAGGGAGGAAGTAATTCTACCCTTCTCTCTCTTTCCCCATCATCTATTCAGCTTGGCTTTTTGCCCTGCAATAATGTGAGGGACTTGGGGAGAAAGCCAAGCCAATGAGTTTTGGGGAGAGTTTTGGAGTGGGTGAGAAATAGGAGCTGCTGTCTCTATTACCTGGTAAGGGGTGTGTGTGCACAGGATGCATGAGGGGCCAGGGGCCCTTACAAGCCAGTGAAGTTGTTGCTTCTTATTTGGTCTTTCCAACTGAAACATTGGCTAATTCAGGGAGATACCATCCCATTCACTTTATCAGCATCTTCAGATCTTTAAAGAAGAGGGATGGAAAGTGCATACTTTGACAAGTATTCTCTTGCCCAGCAAACTGTACCCTTGAACATATTACTTTCATCTATTATTTAGATATAATCTCTTTAAAGTAGTTGATGCCTCAAAGAGGAAGAAAAAGATGAGGAGTGGATAATTACAGCATTCATTTAATTAATCCTTCCTATTTGGGATTAATTAAACCTATTATAAGGTGTATGTTGTAGAACTGAAAGTTGTATAAAATGCTTGAAAAGTGGTGACAGAGTGTCTTTTATGTAAGGATATTGTTTTTACAGGAGCTGTTATCAGTTGTCCCCTTTCACCTGTCTCTGATCTTATCACTCCTTCATATTTACTCTTCTGTGTATCTCATATTGCTTAGAACAATTGGGTTCCCCCATTTCATTTCACAGTACTGTTTCTGACATTGCCAATAATGATGTAAGCTCATTGTTCTGCACTTTCTGCTCATTGAAGATGCCTCTCTGCCCAGCTTCAGCAGATTCCCTTCTAACACTTCAGTCCTTTGTGATGCTTACTATCCAGTTCCTTGACTCTCTGCACATGCCAAGGACTGCATTAGTGAGGGGGTGTTTAGGAAAATACCTTTCCATTGGCTTTGTTCCCCTTGTGGTTGTTTAGATCCAACTGATTCATTCCATTACTTTGTCTTGACAATTGTCCTATGTCAGGGCCAAATGTGAGTCTTATCTCTTATTGTCAGCTCTGTCTTGGAATCCTCTCATGGCTCTTTTCATATCCCTGTTCCCTCATAGGTTTAGAGCAGGGGTGTCCAAAGATTCTGGCAGGAGGGCCACATCATCTCTCTGACACTGTGTTGGGGGCCGGGGGAAAAGGAATTAATTTACATATAAAATTGGAATAAGTTTACATAAGTTTACATAAATGAATATATTAAAGATGGACTTATATGAATGAATGAAGGTCTCGCAATAGCTCAAGGCCTATAAAAGGCCTTGCACAAAGCAAGGCTGACCTTTCCTTTGCTGCTGCTACTGCATCACAGACGTGAAACAAGAAGCAGTGGAGGAGCCCTCATCCCACAGCTCACGTGAGAGGTCAAACAGTCACCCTCACGCTGTCGGGCCAGTGTGGGCTCCAACAAATCTCCAGAGGGCCAGAGGCTCACTGGAGACTGGGGGCTCCCTGAGGGCCGCATTGAGAGGCCTTGAGGGCTGCAAGTGGCCCCAGGGCCGGGGTTTGGGGACCCCTGATCTATACTGATCCATTCTGGTTTTTGTTTCCTGGTCATGCTAGAGTGGATGGGATGCTGGAATTTTGATTAGCAAAAAGCCAAGACGGAAGCCCATCTTTTGATAAATTAATCTCTGCTATGACTGAGGGTAACATGTGTTCTGTGAAAAAAATAGATGAGATGATGATGATGATTCTAAGGCTGATGTTTGTTGGTATAAGAGTTTGAGTTGAACAGAATTCTTAACTAGGAAGTAGTATTGCTTTGTAAGAACATTTACATTCTCAACATAATTTACAACATGATATACATGAATAAGGTCTCCTGTTTTTTTCCAACAGACTGTTGGGGGGGCCCCTGACTTCCCCCCATTCCTTTTGCTTTCCTTCTAACCCAGGGGTGTCCAAAGTTTTTGGCAGGAGGGCCACATTGTCTCTCTGACAATGTGTCGGAGCCAGGGGGAAAAAAGAATTAATTTATATTTCAAATTTGAATAAATTTACATATGTTTACATAAATGAATGTATTAAAGATGATCTTATATGAATGAATGAAGGTCTTGCAATAGCTCAAGGCCTATAAAAGGCCTTGCACAAAGCAAGGCTGGCCTTTCCTTTGCTGCTGCTACTGCATCACAGATGTGAAGCAGCAAGCAGTGGAGGGAGCCCTCATCCCACAGCTCACAGGAGAGGTCAAACAGTTGCCCTCACACTGAGAGCAGTTACATCCATCCAGTGTGGGCTCCAACAAATCACCGGAGGGCCAGAGGCTCATTGGAGACTGGGAGCTCTCTGAGGGCCGCATTGAGAGGCCTCGAGGGCCGCAAGTGGCCCCAGGGCCGGGGTTTGGGCACCCCTGGTTTAGAGAGATGCTATTCTCATACTTTCTTTGAATTGCAGAAAATAAATGTGGCTGTGTAGAACATGTAGCAAATAGCAGTCTTTAATTGTATGTATAAAATGGTGGTGTGTATCTAAATGTAGTACAGGTGTAGTCCTGCATCCCTGGAGGTTCCGTTTTGGAACCCCCTGCAGTTAAGTGAAACTGTGAATATGGCCTACCTCCTCACCCTCCCCTCGCCCCCAGAGGGTCCTCTGAGCCCTAGAGGTAAAAGTCACTTCTGTTTTCTCCGTGAAACTGGAAATGATTTTTTAATGCCTTGTAAGACTCACTCTGAGCCCAGCAAAGTCTGTCCACAGCCTCTACTGGGCTCAGAGTAGTGATGTCACTGCTTTTTTAAAACACAGAAGAGCCAAGGTGGTGTAGTCGTTTGGGAGGTAGACTCAGACCTGGAAGATTCAGGTTCAAATCCCCCCTCAGCCACGAAGCTTCCTGGGTGACCTTGGGCCAGTCACTTTCTCTCAGCCTCACCTACTTCATAGGGTTGTTGTGAGGAAAAAAGGAGGTGAGCTGCTGTGTACACCGCCCTAAGCTCTTTGGAGGAAGGTCAGTATAAAAATGTAATAAATAAGTGGCAGAATAAATTATAATTGGCAGAATAAATTAGTGGTGCCTGTTGGAAAAAATCTGTTTATAATACATTGAACCACTTTGGTGTGCAGCAATAGTTCGGTCACACTAAGGATTTGTCAGATGCCACTTTACAAAATATTGTACAAATATGTGTTTTGCAGGAAAAAAATAAGGACCTTGTGTCACAGTATTACTTCCTACAAAAACAAATAATATCATCTGAATGTCTGTAGTTTGCCTTCAAGGTTTTAAATCCTTAAAATAAGTGTTTAGATGTCAATACTCTCTCCTATCATATTTTCTTCAGTTTATACCCTTCTTTGGGTTTCAGCTATCAGTAATGTAGTGGTAACCAGTTTATACTGGTTCAGTGTAGTAAAAATAGGACTTTCTCAAGATGTACAGTAGTTTTTAGTTCTTGCTAGGCAATACTAGAAACTTTGAGCATCATTCAGAGCTTCTAGTTTTTCTAGTTAGATCTAGCAATTATATATTTTGGGTTTTTACTGTAACACTGTATGAACGGCATTTCAGTTGCTATCGCTAGCTTTAACACTGGCACAATATGTTAAGTAAGGAGCTACATTAGAAACCAGGGAATATTTGCAGTATGTGTTTGTTTTCAATGCTTTCCCACCGTCCACACTTAGTCTACCCCACTCAGTAGCATTTCTTTGTGTATGTGTATGTGTGTGCGCCCCTATGCATGCACTTATTTACTGTGGTAATAAGACTGCTTTCTTGCTGTGCTTCCAGGCCTTTCTGTCTTTAAGCAGTTTGTGTGAGAGGCTGTTTGTTATATCACCACTGCTCAGTTCAGCCAATGACTTCCTGAGTATTGGAGACTGAAGCCTGTGTTCACCTCAGCCTTTGGTCTTTTGGGGTCAGATTGGCAAAGTGACTTTTTTTAAGCAAATGTATAGTTTCTGTGCTTTGACACCCATTTCTGAGCTGTAATTTGACATCAACCATAGTAAATGTACTAAAATATTACCTATGTGTTCATATGCTCTGGACATAAATATGTGAGATAGTTATTTCCTTTTTCCTGCCTATTTCATGAGATATGTTTTCCTGTAATGAACTTGATAACCTTAAGAAATAAAGCTTTTATGAGGATCCCAGATTGTTTGTATGAAGAACCTCTATGGATAACATTCAGTTGATGTCCCCTGCTGTTAGAAGTCTGTGGCCCCTGTCCCCCCAGCTGAAAACAATCCTAAATCCATTGAGAATTTTATTTATTTATTTATTTATTTATTTATTTATTTATTTATACAGGTATTTATATACCACCTTTCTCTGGTCGTCAGATTTCTCTGCAGACTTTAATCCAAGGCAATTTACATAGGCAGGCTGTTCTAAACCCCCATAGGGATTTTTACAACTGAATAGTTCTAGTCTTTCATAGAACTCCTCCTTCCAGCTGGATTCCTTCCTGGTCTGGCCTCTCTCTGGCCCTTCACCTCCCACGCTCCACTTGATGGCAACTCCTCTCTGCCACTGAGGGTCAGCTCATCAGTATATCAGTGTGTTGTCAGTTCTCGGGTACTTCCGGTTGTTTCGAACCGGCAGCCTCAGATCTTCAGGCATACAAGGCGGCAGCTCTACCAACTGAGCCAGATGTGGTAGTTATATTGAAAAACTTTTGGTTATGTGTGTGAACTTGACATTTGTGAATGTGATTTTTTTCAAAAGAAACCTGAAAGCAAGATATATAAACTTGAAGGTTCTTGAAGAGGATTAAAAATCTCCTGTGTATTACTAGCCATTAACTGGAAATGACATTGATCTGCCATTAGAAAGATTATTCACTTTACAAGTTAAAAAATGCTTTTCAAGGAGTATGAATGTATTAGCTGATGTGTCACTTCAGTTTAAGCTTGACTGTAGCATTTATAAAGTAATCCTATTTTACATGTGAAATGTTGACATTCATCCCATTAATGCTTTCTTGTCTTTTTCTATATATATATTCCATTTAATGTCATAATAAATCTTTTATGTTCTTTTACTTTTCCTCAGCTTTATAAACCTTAGAATTTTCACAAAGGTTGGGGAAAAATCTCATGCATTCCTTGTGTGTATTAGAAAGGGGTATACATTTTCAACTGTATAAGGAAGGACTACATTTATTTCATGTTTCAAGCTTCTTACCAGGTCATCATTGACAAGTTTTTAGTGCCATGTTGGAGTGGTACTCCAGTAGATTCCAGCACAATTACCTCGCTTTCTGCCATCAATGGGTTCTGAGTTCAGGACCTCAGACAGCTGTGTTTGTGGCTCTTTATATCCCATGTTATGTTGGAGAGTCTGGGAAATTGGCATTTGTAAACTTTAACCCAAAGTACATGTGATTTTAAATGCATCGTTTTGTAGATAAGGGTTGAAGTTTACTTAGGTGTAGCAGTTGCATAGGGCTGTAATTTGAACTGAGCCTATGGTGCAAAAGGAGAGGGTATTAGACCCTTTATTTCTATGATGTTTTTCTGCCAAAATCCCCCCTGCCCAATGGAAAACTGCTGTTCAACTTCAAAAGTGCCCGAGAGTTTATTAGCCACAGCATGCGTGGAATGTATGCAATTTTTATTTTAGTGAGAGAACAGGGCAGAGGGTAAAGGGTTGACTACCTTCTACTTCAGCACTCCCATCTCAATCTGAATTGTGGCCGTATGCAACCACATTAATAAACTTGAGGTCTTAAGTTAGAATTTAATTTGACCTTAATCCTTAAATTTAAATTACTTGAAATTTATTTTTATTAAATGTTTATTCAAACATTTTGTCAAAGGAAACTGTTGAGCACTGCAGTCCTAATGATAGCGGTCACCAGGGTTTATGCTGATCTCAAGCAACACAAGATAACTAAAGTCTATGGCTTGTAGTGTTGTGTCTTAACCATTGTTTAGGTTCCAAATGATAAAAAGATGAGAGAAATGGGATTCCTAGCATGCACTAAGTCCCAGATTATGACATTTTGGAAGAAAAGGTATGATTGTACTGCTTATCTTGAGCACTTTCAGTTCAAACAATGGAACTGCCTTTGCCTAGGGAACTCTTACTGGAGTAGGAATCAGTTACTTTCTTGTTTGTCTCCCTGAGTGGGTGCGCTGCACACTTCAAGAATCATGGTTTTAGAGAAATAATCAGTGCTTACTTAATACTTAAAAGTTCAGGGAGGAGGAGGAGGAAGAATTACAGCAATGAGTTATAGAGAGTGGGAGCGACAGCAGTTTTTTTCCTTCAAACTCATGCCATATTTCCCCACCACCACAAATTCATCACATACCTGATTTTTATTTTCTGCTAGTTTAATAAGCATGAGTGTATGAACACAGATAATATTGAATTTGGAGGGCTAATTCTGTAAGTTTGCATTTCATGTTAAGTAACATTTAGAAGAGGGGGGAAAGTTTTCAATTCTTCTTAGGACCCTTTAAAAAAAACAATATGGTTCCCCCCCAAGGCATCCCTGGGGTGGGTACCACCCAGTGCAGAAGCTTGGCATTCTGAAAGTTTGGGGGTGAGGTAGTGATGTAATTATTAGTAGTCATGTCACTGAGCCCCCACCCCCCACCATTCTGAGCAGCTTTATGAGTAAAAGATTTGTGGGCCTTCCTACACATTTGCTAATGGGCAGCCTGGCTTTGATACTGGTCTAGGTTTTTAGTTGCAAAAATGCAACATAGTAGTTACTCTTTTAAGAGGAAAGAAGATTATTCTTCTGCCAAATTTGCAGCCAAAGAAATTATTGCCATGTTTTAACAATCAGTTTTCCAAGAGTTTATTGTGCTGCATTGACCAGTTCTGTGAAATAGTACTGAAAGAAACATACCCTGTACCTCAATGTTTGTGTTTTAGGCATTCAAACTTTGTTCACTCTAAGATTTCATTTTATGAAATCATAAAAGTTTATGATTAGGGTTGTGTTTATGATTATGTTTATGATTATGATGACAGTTTATTAAGGGTTGTATTCAGTGCTTTTTTTGTAAATAAAAAGGTGCAGGAACTCACAACTTGTTAATCATTTATTTATTTATTTTAAGCCATTTTTTATTGGAGAAATAAAATATTTTTTATGTGCTTCCCCCCCTAAAGATGAACTTACTTCTGAGTAGACATGCATAGGATTGGGCTGTCAATCTCCACATCCCCTTCCCCCTAGCTATTTTTTCTACACATGGGGAAAAATACTGTACAGGTGCACTTGTAGCATGTAGTATGTAGTGTGGCACTACTTCGAGGAGAGGAAGCAGTGAATGGATTCCGGAAAATGGCTTACATGAGTTCCATGTATTACTCTAAGCAACTGTGGCAGTAAGAACAAAAAAGGAATTCTTACACAAGAGGGGTCCTTAGGTGCACATAGAAACAGCTACGTTTGCAAACAAGTCATTAAATATTATTTAATTCAGGTATCAGAATACTCTGTGTCTTTGGGAAGGTGCTTGGCATGCAATTATATGTTCTCTGCTGCCCTGAGCAGCTGCTGTGCATTGCTGGAGAGGAGCTGCAAATGCTGGCTGGCGGAGGGCATGCTTGTGGGGGAAGGATGAGGCAAGGCTCTGGCAAGGCTGGACAGCATGTTGTACACACGTAGAATCCCTTTTCACCTGCCCTTAGCATGTGAAAACGGGTGCAGATATATATCTCTGCCAGGATTAAGAGCCCAATCCTAGGTATGTCTACTCTGAAGTAACTCTTGTTCTAGTCAATGGAGCTTACTCCCAGGAAAGTGCCTAGGATTGCAGCCTAAGAGCCCAGTCCTATGCATGTCTGCTCAGAAGTCCACTTTAGTGAATGGGGCTTACTGTGGATAGGATGGCAGCCTCAGGGCCCAGTCCTGTGCCTGTCTCCTCAGAAATCAGTCCCTTTAGAGGCAGTGGGGCTTCCTCCCAGGAAAGTGTGGACAGGACTGCAGCCTCAGAGCCCCTCCTGTGCCTGTCTGCTCAGAAGTCAGTCCCAGTAGAGGCAGTAGGGCTTCCTCCCAGGAAAGAGTGGAGAGGACTGCAGGCTCAAAGCCCCTTCTCTGCCTGTCTACTCAGAAGTCAGTCCCACTAGAGGCAGTGTGGCTTCCTCCCAGGGAAGAGTGGAGAGGACTGCAGCCTCAGAGCCCCTCCTCTGCCTGTCTACTCAGAAGTCAGTCCCACTAGAGGCAATGGGGCTTCCTCCCAGGAAAGTGTGGAGAGGACTGCAGTCTCAGAGCCCTTCCTCTGCCTGTCTACTCAGGCTGCAAGGCTATGACACTTTCCTAGGAGTAAGTTCCATTGTGTTCAATGGAAAGGCAGGCTGGGCTCAGGCGAGACCTTGGGGATGGGGGCAGGAGGGGGTCGTTGTGCGGTCAGGCAGGGGCCAGGCGCCCACCAACCCTGCACCCCCCAGCACCCACCCAGCAAATGCCTCTATTTTGCTCTCCCCCCGGAATGTCTCCAAAGGGGAGGGGCAAAAAGGTGCCGGAACTCCGTCCCCCATTAGAAAAAAGCCCTGGTTGTACTATAAAGGATGTCGCACACTTCAGATTTCATTGCCCTATTTTTTAGTGCATTTTGAACATTTGCACAATGAATACTTGCCAAGAACTGATTGACTGAAATACAATGGATGAATTAATCACATCATTGCATTTTGTATTGCAATATGTTTCAATTTCTTTTTGCTCTGTTCTACTGAAGAAAAGCTAACAAAACTTTATGCTAGTGATGATGCAACTAGAATTCTTGATCCAAGTAAACATTCTCAGTTTTCAGATTCCATACTAATATGAATGTGCTCATCTCCTGTGGTGTAAACATGCTTAAAGTAGTTAACTCATTTATGCTATACTGTGTTAAATTTGCAATCCTTTTAGAAAAATCTAGGTTTTGTTCAGTACCCGTGCTACCGTTTTAAAACTGTTTCCAGCCATTGTCAAATAACATTAAGCAACTTTGTCTATTTCAGTGGACTTATAGGTTCTTGTGTAAAAATGCCCCCCCCCCCCAGTTAAGTGAACGGAAATTGTGCATCAGCAGTACTTGATGGATGGCATCCTTTGCTGTTGTTTTGCAACAATAAATTGTACAGGCAGCCAGAAAGAAGACAAATTAATGCTGGGTTAAACAGGCTTCCACTTCATTAACTAAAAATGGTTATAGATAACACTATACTAGTCTATCAGGGAGAATGTAAGAGCGTCATAAGAAACCTGCTGGATCAGACCAAAGGTCCAACTGATCAAGCATTCCATTTTTTATGGATTTCCAAGAAATCCATAAACAGGTAATGAGAATAATAACTTTTTTCTGCTGTTGTTTTTTCCCAGCGACTGGTATTCAGTGGCTTACTGCCCTGGTTTACTGCAGAAAACCAAAACAAAACAGTACAATAGAGGAGGCAAATGAGGAAGTGCTTTCTACAAACTTCTGATACTCTGAGGTATGCAGAAGTATAAATGTTGTAAATGAAAAGTAAAGACAACCCTTTCCCTTAAAAGCAACCTCGTGGCCACTAGGAATGATGGCATGTTGTGGTGTCAGCTGAGGGAGAAAAATAGCTGAATGCCAGTAGTGAGAGGGGTCTGGTGTGCTTAAACCTTTAACAGATGGAAGTGGGTAGATTTTGAGCTAGGGATATCCTTCTTGTTTTAAAATCATGCTGAGGCAGAGTGTTGTATACCCTTACAGAAACCATTTTGCTTCATTTTCAGCAAGTCTTGGTCTTCGTGAGTAGTAATTATTCTACCTTTAACAACTGTTAATATAGACTATAGAGCTCAAAATTGGCATTACATTGGCTTTGTCACAATCCTTTGATTAAGAGAACAATTTTTGTCCCAAAGTGCATGTTAGGAGAGCAACAACTTTACATTTTCAGTTCTTTAAAAACTTTCAAGGATGTATGCCGTCCAGATCCAGTGAGATATTAATTTTGAATTCCTCAATTAACTGTAAAATTTCATCTCTTGTCACCTCTCTCTAACTCAGTTCTTCAGGTGCCTTCCCCCCTAAATGCTGTTCAATGTCTTCTACAGTGAAGAACAGTTTGACTGCACCATCAGTTGTCATTTCTTCCTGGATGGATAGCCTAATTGGTGTGCTGAAAAAAGGATCTGTTTAGTTCCAGCTTGACAGTCATGCCTCTGGAATTTCTTCTTACCCGCCAGTATTGACAGTCAATGCCTCCCATATTTCTTCTAACCTTATAATCTTGGTGCTTTGTTCTCATTGGTAAAAGGTTAATGCTGTTGTTTAGTATTGTATATGCTTCCATGTATCATTGTACTGAATTCTAGAGACAAATGGATCAGGCCATGTTTTGAGCCAGTTGAGTCCCTAAGGAATATGCCCTGTCACATCTGACTTTGTAGGAAGATAATCATACTGCATTAACTCAGAAATGAATCTTGCCTTTAATGTCCTATTTTTTTTGTCTAAGCTCAGTGTAGGAGTAGCCAGAATTATTTACCACCTCATCTTTCCTGAAAAACAATACATCCAAATATTCAGAACCTGTAGAATGTACTGTATAAACAGGCTACCTATCTTGAAAGAATGTACTTTATCCCCTCTGAACAAACTGAACTCTCAGTGGGAAATGACTTGGTGTGTGTTCCAGAAACCAAGTATTTTGTGACTTTCTTGTTTGTTTTCTAGGACATTTTCTCGACTGCTAGATCTCAAGCCTGTGCTTGAGCCTCCCTTTTTTTTTGTAACACATCAAAGAAACCCATGACATTATTTTCCATATCTCAAGGCATTTTTTGCACAGCAGAGTGTAGCACAGTTCCATCTGGATCACTGACAAGCTGGTATTAAATAACAGTGTGTGAATCCAGAGCGTTCTGTTTTAAGGCTATAGATCATTCTTATATGTCCATGGACTGGTAAATCAAAGTTTGAAAAAACTTTGGTGCAGAGGAAAACCAGAATATGATTGTACTTCACAGGAAGCTTTAATAGTGTTCAGTGTGTGTGTGTGTGTGTGTGTGTGTGTGTGTGTTTTAAGCCTTCATGTTTCTCCAGTGGCCCCAGGACATGGAGCCAGTGTGAGGGTCATTGCAGGCCTCATTTCAGTTTCTTTTGAAGCTGAGATGATTTTGTTTGTTTGTTGCATTGGACCTGAATTATTTAGAACAACAGCAGGGCTTCTGCCAGCTTGTTCTGTTGTAAACCTTAAACAGTGTATTAAATGGTCTGGGAGATGCTGTGAAGAAATGAAAGACTGATGTGATTATCTCTTTTAAAAAGTGGTTGTAAAACGGCTACACTCACATGCACACACACACCCATTTCCTAGGGCCCCATTAAATTATTGCATGTAACAAATGCTTTTCATGTAGACCCCTTACAAGGCTGAAAGACAGATATAAGACTTTTGAAACATGATGTAAATCTCTCACCATGTCCCTTTCCCCAAGGGATGGGAAGGATGAAAGGGGAGCTGTGTGGAAGCTCAGTGTCCCAGTGGTGCTGTAAGAAGAGCATCCATCAGCTGGCAGGGTCCTACTCTTTGCATCCTCATATTCTAGAGATTTCTGGAGGCCCCACCACCATCAAAGGAATATCTGCAGAAATCCATTTACAGATATGAAGGACAGGAGAAACCAGTAATAGAATGATGTATTCTCTCAAGTTCATTAATGGAATAATTTAAAAAGGGAGAATAACCAGCCAATATAATAATAATATTGTATAAATCCATGGTAAGCCACATGTGGAGTATTGCATCCAGTTCTGGTCATCAATCTCAAAAAGGATTCAGTGGAACTGGAAAAGGTACAGAAGAGAGCATTAGTGGGCTGGGGCACCTCCTTTAGGTGCCCACCACCACCACCACCAAAGGAAGGCTACAACGTTTGGGACTCTTCAGTCTAGAAAGAAGACGCCTGAGAGGCGGACATGATTGAGACATAAAACTATGCATGGGATGGATAAAGTGGATAGAGGGAAGCTCTTTTCCCTCTCATACAACACTAGAACCAAGGGACACCCACTGAAATTGACTAGTGAGAAGATACAAAGAAATTTTTCCCAGTGTGTAATTAATCTGTGGATTCACGTTTCAAGTGAATTAATTAATTCAAGTGGGTGCTCCTCTTTTATTTAGCAGGGGGAGAGTAACTGGCCCACCTCACCCCAGCGGTGTCTGTTCTAGTCGCTGTCTGCTGGTGTTGCATCTTTTTAGATTGTGAGCCCTTTTGGGACAGGGAGCCATTAGATATTTGATTTTCTCTGTAAATCGCTTTGTGAACTTTTTGTTGAAAAGCGGTATATAAATACTGTTGTTGGAACCCCTTGCCACAGGATGTTGTGATGGCACCTGGCCTAGATGCCGTTCAATGGGGATTGGACAGATTTAGGGAGGAGAAGTTCATCACAGGTTACAAGTCATGATGTAATCTCTGTATGCAACTTGCAAGTTCTAGAGGTAGCCTGTCTCTGAATGCCAGATGCAAGGGAGTGGCAACAGGATTTGGGTATCATGTCTTGAGTACTCCCAAAGGTATCTGGTGGGCCTCTGTGAGGTACAGGAAGCTGGACTAGATGGGCCCTTGTCCCGATCAAACAAGCCACCTCTTACATTCTTATGCTCATTGCTTCACTGCTGCCCTGCGTAGATTTGAGGGTTGGCCATGTGGGCCCTCAGCGACCAGTACTTGACCTGGTTGATCTTCAGTATTGCCCATGGTAAGACTTGTTTGCTTGTGCTGTGCTCTCTGAGAGACTCAGACTTCCCTGCTCCCTGAGTGTGAGACCTGCCACACCAAGACTTCTGTTGGTTAGAAATGTAAAGGATATCTACCTGGGCCAACTGAGACAATAGTGTGTGGGTTATATGTTGTTATTCCACAAATGTTGCATCTGTCTTCCAGTTGTGAAAAGGGCTGGCATGAAAAACTTTCCTATATGAGAGCTACATCAGTGGAGTTGCCGCATTTTCCGCATTGCCAAATCAAATCGGAGTTGGTACAATTTTTTTTAATTAAAAAAAAATTAAGACAGTGGTCCTGATTATTTAAATCTTCCAGCATGCACTTGAAAATTACAGGAGTGTGAGTATATGTTCAGTTCATATATGTGACATAAACATCATGATGAGGTCTCAACAGTAAGATGTTGGTAATTTTTAAAATGTACAGAGCTATATACAGTAATCAGGGATGAGCATAGTCTGTTTTGGGGAAAGGTAATTACAGCAGTACTGTAGAGAGGAGTTCTTTAAAAATAGCTGGCCTCAGATGGTGTGGGAGAAAGGTACCGTATTTTTCGCTCTATAAGACGCACCTGACCATAAGACGCACCTAGTTTTTAGAGGAGGAAAACAGGAAAAAAATATTCTGAACCAAATAGTGTAATAAAATATGTCTCTCCGCTGCTCTGTTTCCATGCTCCTTAGCATATTTTACTACCTCTAGTTTAAAAGGAATTTTATATGCTAGCCTTTTCTGCTTTATCATCCTTGCACTGGTAGAATGAGGTACTGTAGTATTTTTCTGCAAGTGCATTGTCACTAAGCACTGAACATTTGCATTACCGTTGAGCGCCGGCATTTGCATTACAATTTGCATTTGCATTACCATTGCATTTGCATTTGCATTACCATTGAGCGCAGGCAGGACCCTGGTCAGGGGCAGAAGCACCTGCCAAGGAGGCTCTGCTGCCCTGAGAACGCATGCAGCTTTGCAGTATTCACTCCATAAGACGCACACACTCCCCCCCACTTTTTGGGGGGGAAAAATACGGTAATTAAGGCATGAATAACAATACTTTCTGCAATACAGTTCTTTAACTGCTTTACCTGTAAGCATGGTTTCTTGTCTCTGCAAACCCCACTGAAATGAGGTTTAGCTCTGCATTTAAGCCTGAGACCTCAATTGGCCCAATCCTATTCAACTTTCCAGGGCCGACGCAGGCCCAAGGGAAGGGAACAAATATTCCCTTACCTCAAGGTTTCTGTGACTGCCCCCCATCACAGGATGCAGTAGATGCCCCATTGGCATGGCTGCATCGGTGCTGGAAAGTTGGATAGGATCGGGCCCTTAGTCTGTACCACCTGGTAGCTTAGCAGAAGACAGTCCTGGATGCCTCAGGCTAGTTAGCTGCTGTTCTTGACTGCCTTCAAGACAACTGATCAAAAAGTAGTACAGTTAGTCCACATCTTATGTGAGGGTTATATTATGAGGTCAACACATAAAGCCAGGCTATATGATAGTTTGATCTTATGGTTTCACCACTACACATGGAAATGCAGTAAACTAATAAGTGCAGAAGTTATGTGTTGAAAAATAGGGAATCTCAGTTGCAGGGTTTTAGATCTATTGATGCCCCATGAAGGTTACCTTATTTTCTTTCTGGATCAGTTCTGAGTTCCTAATGTTTGTTTTCCTTTTAGCCTTTTTATACACAATATTTAACTTCTGTCTTCTGTTGCCTAAATCAAATTATTTCCCACATGTCTTTGTCTTAAAAATTAATTCCCAAAACTAGCAACTGTTCTGAAGATGTTTTTCAACCATTGGTATCAACAGTATTAATAGTACTTAACAACATAGATAGTACTTGGCCTCACTGCCATGGTGATCATGTCAAACCTTTCTGGAAATGGAGATTGGTGAGATGGAATGCACCAATGGACAGGATGTGACTGGTAGCTGTCTGGCCTTTCAAAACAGGCCAGGGAAGGGGAGGATGCAAATAAAGTCCTGCTTTAGGGATGATAATAATTTCTTTGTGTGTTCTGAAAACTTTGTTTCCTGTAACCCATTTCCAAACAGCACTTGTGTAGCATGTGTGCAATTTGTATAGTTACAATTTCATTGTAAGTTGCTTACAATCAGTTAGAGCAGTATTTCTCAGGGTTTGTCCTCCACCCTACCGCTTCACATGGTCCACCTATTTGAAGCACCACTGGAAGTAACTGGCAGTGACATCGCCAATTTCTTCTGGGTTGGGAGAACAGATGTGCTATTTTCAAGCTGACCTATTTCTATCCTCTAGATCCTTTTCATCCATTTAGGATGCATTCCCTTTCCTAGAAACATCTAACTCAGTGTTTCTCAACCAGCGGTTTGGGTACCACCAGTAGTACTTGAGATGGTGTCTGGTGGTACTTGCAGGACCCCTACCACCCAGTAACAAGATTAGGAACATGATCAACAAACAGCAGGAGGAGGCTTGGCGGGCAGAACTCCAAAACATGCTTTTCCATGCCATATATCTGTCCAATCTCCTTTTAAAGGCATCTAGGACCAGGTGCCTTCAAAAAATCCTGTGGTAAGTTTTCTATTGTCTTGTGCACAAAATTGTGAGGAATTACATAATTTGCAGGTAAAGTTGTCACCTGAGGAAGATGAGCAAAGACTTCAGCCAGTGAAGAACCATCCTCACCACTTCCACCTGGTTTTTTTTTGTTGTTTTTTTTTGTTCTTTCATACTGTGCCCTTCCCTCCTCATGGAAGATATGGGGCACAAATGGCATGTGATGAGGAGGAGAAGGAAAAAAGAGTTAATGATATTTCATAATTGTGTTGTACACTTTAATTTATGTGAAACACCTTAGGGGGTCTCTTTAGAGGTAAAAAGGCAGGACAATGTGAATGCTGCTATAAAATGGTGACCTTCTAAAAACACGGATTGACAGCACAATCCTACGCATGTCTACTCAGAAGCAAGTCTTAATGTTCAATGAGACTTACTCCCAGGATAGTAAGTATAGGATTTACAGCCTTAGATTCTAAATTAGGGTTTGTTACAAGAAGTTCCAGCCCAATGTGGGTATGCCAAGGACTGAAGCTGGGAGTGGGACCTTATCCTTATTAGACTTTTTAAAGAAGTTATGTCTTTCTGGGTGATACTAATAAAGATAGTACTATATTGTGGTTTTTCTGAGGTTCCTTTCTGCTTCCTAGTCCAAACCATATCTAATTTCATAAACCTCTATCTTTTTCTCCACCCTACCCTACTTGCCTCACCAGCTGTTGTTTTCCACAAGATTAACAAGCCTCTGATCATTTTGGTAGCCCTTCTTTGCACCTTTCTACAAGCTACAGGATTATTTATACTTTTTCCTATGACACCCTTTTGGAAATGGCACAGACAGAACACACCCTGTAGTATAATTCTTCTAGTGGTTTTTGCACAAGCACTCCTGTCTTCCTTCCTTACTCATATCGGGGGAGGGTAGGAAAAAAGGTATCCTGTCACTTATCTGCACTCACATTTGGCTTCCAAGCACCATTTCTATCAGCAATCTGTCAAGCATGCCTAGTTTTCCTCCATCAGGCTTCACAGAGGGAGAAAATGATGAGAACAAAAGGTAGGTGCATGGCAACTTTTTTGAGCTGTGCAGGGCTTCTACTACAGCTGAGCAATTATTGGTAACAGAGCAAATAAGTTGTCTTATCAGAACATTCCCTCAGGCAGTCAGGAGTTGCAAGGGGGTCTAACAAGACCATTTTCAAAATGTTGGATCCTATTAAATGACATGGTACATAAAACCATGGTATTCACTGAAAGAAATTCCCTTTCTCTATTGTTGTTTAGTATAATTATATTTTTTGTGTCTGTTCTTGAGGTACTGTGCTCATGATGATGTGAAAACTGACTACTTCCATACTCTAATTCAGTCTATTGTCACTCCCATTGGTTTCCGTGTGGAAACCATCTCCATGTCTGTGGCCCATAGTTATGTGGTTTTACAGCCAATATGCAGGAACACTTCAGGCATTGAGGCCCCTTCTAAAGGATCCTGTCTGCCAAATTTCATCTATTCGTCACCACGGGGACCTGTTCTAAAGGATATTGAAAAGGGCATGCCTACTAGCAGCTTTCTGTTAATTTCTTTGTGGGAACCAATTCCAATTTTTCTCTCCAGAGCATTGTGATTTTTAAACTTCACCTCTCCCTGAGCAATAGATTGTAGTATCCAAATATATATGAAGAAATCAGAAATGCTAGGTTTTGTGTTTTCTTCCTTACTTGTTTTCAGGTTAAAAACTGTTATACAGAGACCAAAGTGTGTGAGCCTCCAGTGTGCTGTAAAATTTGGAGTGTGCTGGGTGATGGATCAGTGGAAAGCAGATTAATGAACTGCTTAAGATAAATGCAGGCATTGGAAGCCTTCCCAATAGACAAGTTCTCCAGCAGGCTGAGAAAAATAGAACAATTTGGGAAAGAGATGTTTTAGAACTGAAAACAGAGAAACCTTCTTGAAAGACACCCTAATTGCAGCATTCCTTAATACAAGGTCATACCTCACCTCTGAAATCCCACCTTTCCTTATGATGCAAACTGATTAAACAGAACAGGTGTGATCCCATTACTTTTCTTAACACCCTTCTGTCTAACCATGTTAATTCAATTAGAGTTTGTGTTTCATGGTTTGATGGACATAGGCAAGAATACTTCTGAATTTAAAATAGGAGGTACCTATCCCACTATAAGCTTCCTTGAGGAAAAACAGAAATGCAGCAATCCTATACATATTCTTTTGGGAGTAAACTAGGATGGTCAGGGTGGTTCAGCAATGGAACAGATTGGAGGGAGGTGGTGAATTCTTCCTCACTGGAGAGCTTCAAACAGAAGCTCAGCAGACATCTGCTAGAGATATCCTAGGAGGATTTTCTGTTACAGGTAGGAGGGTGGACTAGATGACCTTGTAGATCCCTTCCAACTCTGATGAACACAATGGGACTTACTTTTGATATGCTTAGGGTTGTGCTGTCATTCTTACCTTTAGCTACTTTCCTGGCCACCACTGGGAATCTTAAGCTTATTTATGGGTTATTGCCTGTAATGGGGCTTTCCCTCCTTTAAACCTTTTTCTGATGTGTGTCTGGGGCAGTAATAGCTTCAGCTGCATTTGAAACGCTGCTCTTATTCTCAGTAGCCAGTTCCTGCCAATTGCTATTTTTTCTTTTGAATCCTCCTAGAAATGGCCTTATGGTTTTGGTGTCGTTTCCTAGAGCATTCAAAAGGAAAAAGAAAACCAGCCTTTCGGCAGCTTCAGAGCACTTTCAAGCACTGCTGAAGTTGCCACTGCTCACAGAGACATGGCAATAAAGCAGTTCAGGAAATTCATGTTCCCAGCAGTTCATGTTCCCAGCATGAATTTTTCTGTCCACATTGTGATTAAACGGGTTCAGTGCAGTGGAAAAAAAGATGTAGTACGAAAAATTCAGAGCCCCATTATTACATACCGACAACAACAAACATTGGCTCCAGCAGGCAGGAAAGAATTTATTTTGAGTGAATAAATTGGATTGGGGGAGGTTAGTAATAAGACTGCATTAACTCCTCCCCCAGTGTCATGGTTTTTATCTGAATTGGAGTGCCCCTCTGTGGCTGCTATTAACAAAAACAAAACACAACAAAATCCAGTTTAGACCTTACTAATGATGACTGACAGTTAAGAACATGAGAATAACCCTGCAGAAAAAGTTCAGCAATCTGTCTAATCCAGAGGTGTCAAAAGTAAGGCTCAGGGGCCGGATGCGACCTGTGGAAGTTTTTTATCTGGCCCTCAGGCTCTCAACTGCTGAGCAGTGCTGAGGTGTTACTTCTGAAAGGGCAGCCCTCACGAAAATTGAGCTCTCCATATTTTGAAATATGATCAAGATTTGCATATTTTCTCTTTCTCTTGCAGCTAATGAGAAATGCAGCTAAGTGAGAAAAAGTGCTTATTTTTGGTTATGACCTGTTTAATGACATCATTTCCTGCCTAATGACATCACTTCTCTCCCTCAGCAGGCATCATGAATGCTTTTCGGCCCTTGGTTTGAAACGAGTTTCACATCCCTGGTCTAATCCAGCATCCTGTTATCATGGTGCCCAATAGCTGTCTCTGGGAAGCCGCAAACAGAAGAGAGAGGCATACCTGTTAGAACCAGCCCCTCAGAGAATTGAAACTCTGTACCTGCCTTATATAATTGGCAGACATTCTGAAATAGATCAGTGCTTTTTGAAAGAGCCACAGTTTTGCCATTTGGAGACTTTATATGCTAAGTAAGTAGAGGCCCCATTTTTGGATTCTCCCACCAGTGCAGTCCTGCAGCTGGCATTCAGAATTCTAACTGTGCCTATGGTACTATGCCTCAGATTTGAGTCTGGATACTCTCGATAGATGCTTATCACAATTAACTTTTGTGCTATGTGATAGTGATCCTATAACTTAAATCAGTATGGGGGCCCCCCATATCTGTGGATTCTGTATCCGCGGTTTCAGGTATCCACAGATGTAGGAACCCCCCGCGCCCCTGCATGCATCCATTAAATCATTTTTTTAAATTATCAGGGTGAAAATCAGCTTGCTTAAACAGGCCAATTTTTGCCCCTATAACATCTCCCTCACTCCCCCCCCCCGCACCCTTAAACTATTTTTAAAACTTACTGGGGTGCCTTCTTGTTTAAACAGGCTATCTTTACAGCCAGAAGGAACAGCAGTGATTAAAACTGCTTAGGGAGAACAAAGCAGCCGGAATGGTTAGAGAGAGCACCAGAGAGGTCAACAGGAAGACCTCACTGCTGTTCCTTTCGGTTGCAAAGGCAGCCTGTTTAAACACAAAGGCACCCAGGTAAGTTTTAAAAATAGTTTAATGGGTGCATGGGGAAGCGCATGGGCAGTGGGGGGTTGCCCCTACCTCCTGTGCACCCCTCACATGCCCATTACTTGGCAGATATATGTCCATTCCCAGGCATTTGAGGCTTTGTATTTGCGGAGCAGGACAGATTGAAGATATTGTACATTACCTGCTTCATTGTCAGCTTTATCAAAATCCTAGAGTAAGATTTTTGGAGCCTATTTTGGCTACCCTTCAAGGGGAGAACACACTTACGAAATTGTATTGGTTACTTTCCGATTGTGACCCATCGGTCACCTATAGTGTGGCGTTGTTTGCTAAAGCTGCCAGAATTATTCGGGCCAACTACCTGGGGGAAATAGCGGTAGATTGTAAAGGAGATTCCTTAATATGATGGGTGTAGGTGCCTTTTGTGCTTGATTTTGACCTAATTTTATCATTTTATCATTGTTTGTATTTTGATGTATTTTTGGATTTAGATGTTTTATCTTATTGTGATGGCTATTAGCTAATACAATAAACAATCTTTGACTTTTGACATGCCCATTACTTCATTTTAAACAATTAACTGGGGTGAAAATTGGCTTGATTTTCACCCTGGTAAGTGTTTAAAATGATGTAATGGGTGAGTGAGGGGTGGGGGAAGATACCTGCAGTATCGGCGGATCCCTGGTATCTGCAGGGGTCAGGAACGGAACCCCCACGGATACCAGGTCACGCCTGTATTTGTGTGAAACAATGGAGCACTTTTGAAATAACAAAGGAAAATGGCATTTATTATAATAATTCCTTTTGTAGGGCCAGATTTTTTTTGTGTGCAGTGGCAGGCCCCACTCGAGGGCAATTGTCTTGATCATCCTAGTGGATGACCTATGCTGCACACTGGACTGGACAAGTGTTTTCATTTCACTTCTGCTGAATAGTTCAGTAGCTGTTGATACCATCAACTATGATGTTGTCCAGCTGGTTGGATTGGGTTGGAGTAGGGCACGGTTTTGTGCTGGTTCTTCCCCTACCTGTAGGGCAGCTTCCAGGAGGTGATGCTCTACTTCTCCCTGGATTTTGGTCTGTGTTGTTTCTTAGAATTCAATCTCCTCCCCAATGAGGATCAAAATATTCCTGAAACTGCTGAAGAGAAGTCACCTGGGTGTTTGGAGTGTGGTGTTACCAGCATACTAGTAAGGCCCATGACTCTGTTGCTCCTTTCCATCAGATTTCAGGCATCTTTAAGGTTTGTGATGGTCTAGATGTGGTCCGACATACAGATACTTAATCCAACAGAATGGAAGTGCTTCTGGTCAGAAGAAAAGCCAGCCATTCATGGTATAGCCTGTTTTGGATGAGGTAGTGTTTCCGCTGAAAAATCAGGTTTGCAGCATTAGATGCTCACCCTTACCTAGCACGCTGAATGTGTTCTTGGCCAGCAGTGCCTTGGTAGAGCTTCAATTGGTGTGTCTGCTATGGTTCTTTTCAGAAAACGCAGGTCTGTCTTTGTGACATCCCAGCTAGGATGCACTCTACGTGAGGCGACCTTTGAAAAATTTTTGGAAACTGCAGCCAATAACAGAATGCCACTGCTGGAGGTTGCTGGATGGTCTGTTCAGAGCAAGGTTTACTCCACTGCTCTTCTATTTTCACGAGCTCCCAATTTTTTTCTAAGCCCAATTTAAATTGCTGGTTACGATATTTAAAATCCTAAATGCCTGGATCTAGAATATTTGATGCGCTCCCATTTTGATACTGATCTTGAGATCAACAAGAGAGACCCTCCCTTCCCTCAAGTGTAGTTGGTGAGTTTAGGCTTGTCTCCATATCTGCAGGAGTTCTGTTCCATAACCCCTTAGGGGTACCTGAATCTGTGGATATGGGGGGCACCTGTACCCTGCAGAGTTGAGGGGAGCGGTGCTCCCCTCGCCTCCAGAGGGTCTTCTGAGCCACACAGAGGCTGCATATGTCTGCAGGCTTCAAAATGACAGTTCCAAGTGAAAAAAGTCACTTCTGGTTTTTTTTTCTCTCCAAAACTGGAAGTGAATTTTTTCACTTGTAATTGTCATTCTGTGGCCCACAGAGGCTGTAGGTGAATGTGCATGGCCTCTGTGGACGCAGAAGACCATCCAGAGGTGAGGGGCGTGTGGGGAGGGCGCCCTCATCTGAAATGACAAATAGGATCCAGGATCCATGGGGCCCGCTGTACTTATTGTAGGGCCTTCTTGATCATGGTACCCCAATTTTGGAACCCTTTCCCTGGGGAGGCTAGCCTAGCTTCCTCCTTTTGGAATTTCATAGAGTGGTGAAGAGTGTGTTTATTTGGGCTTTCAGTGTGACTTGGCATCATCTGAATTGTGAATTGCTTTGGCTGTTACAGATGATGTGTGTTATGCTGCTCTTCTTTAGTAAGTTGTTTCTCTTGTTTTTTGTTTTATGCTACTTGGGGGCTTTTGGTTGAAAAGCTGCCCATACATTTAAAAATTAAATATTTAAAAACTCCTCTCTATTCAAAGCACAGCTACAGAGTTGCTAGGTGTTTTTCCTAACAATACTCTGTCAGTCTACTTTGAATAGTCAGAGGTACTTTATAAACCCTTTTAAAGACAGCTTGTTAAATTGGCTAAGTTTGACATTCTGATCACTTTTTAATATTGGTGAATATTAAAGTAGCTCTTAATTATGTAGTAAGCACTGACTTGCACTGTTGTCTGTTGCTGCCGGATGTACAGCACCAAACCTGGCACCAGCGGAGTGTGAACACAGGGCTGCTACAGGAATAGAAAGGCAGATGGCACTGTGTGCTATTTATAGCTCTTATCAATGAAATGAATGCTGCTGAACTGATTATGAGAGATGCTTTCAGCTACTCAGGAATAGACATGAGAAAATCTCACATAAATAACTTTTCTGGATTTTTGATTTGCAGAAGCATTTTTCTGGGGCTTGTAAGGTAGCTCCAAGTATCAGTGAGCTAATCTTATTTTGGGAGAAAAAAATTGCATTCTTGCTTCTCCTCCGCCCTGCTCCTGTCAGCCTTTCAGTTTCAGCATGATGGCACTACTCATGATTGAGCCTGAGGAATGTATTGTTCTGTGGATGTTCTGCTTCCATAGCAACTTAGGTACATTGAATTTTAATTGCAATACGCCACGTAAATTTGAAAACACTTAAAAATGCAGAATTAGGGATTTCTGGCTTACTCTGAGTCATTCAGGTGGGGATGCAAGAAGTATAGGTTTCATGGGCTGCAAAAATCCCCAACCGTACTGGTCCTGTTCTCTTGTTTTTTCTTGCCTGTTTATGCTGCTGTTGTAGTGCCATTTTGTAAGGCTTTTTCACTGTGTTATGCCAGACGAGAGGAACCATGTAGTGCAGTGGTACTCAAACTTTTCTGGCCAGTGGTTCCCTTGACCCCCTGTGGCTGTTGGCCATGACTCCCCATCATGTTGCTGACGGCTGGAAGTGACATCATTAAACAGGAAGTGGCCAGAAATATTAACTATATTAATTATATTAATCATATCATTAATTAAATGCAGATCTTAAAAATACACAGCATTTTACATGCTTTATAAATGATCAGCTACTGATCACTGTTGGAGACAGGATGCTGGAGTAGGTAGATTTTGTCTGGTCCAGGAAGACTCATTTTTTTTTAACTTTGTAAGCCATACCAATAGAATTGTTTTATCAAATGAACTTTGTGAACAACCAGTCTGACCAACATTACACACGCACACACACCCCTGTGACCCCAATCCAACTAGTCATTTCTCACATTCTCCTTGGATAGGATTGAACCCTTTATTAATTTAATTTAATTTAGTTTTTCCAGCAGCTGGTGGGGAAAACAAAAATAGACCATGAAAATATATCAGAGCTGATAAGGGTTTGGTTAGGAAGCTGATTTGTCCCCTATACTAGAAGATGCACAGCTCAAGCCTATGCATGTCTACTCAGAAGTAAGTCCCATTAGAGTCAATTATTTTGAAAAATTTCCAACTATGGGGATCCTTTTTATGGGGAAGGGCTCACAATATGCATCTCCTATGCAATCTTCTTCCCTCCTTTCATCTGCCAGTCTCCTTATTTCCTGTTGAGGTTCCTATGGGGAGAAAGCAGGCTGGCTGAGGGGAGTAGTGCCTTGGGATTAGTGCTGACACACCCTTTCTGACTGCCTGCTTTCCCTTTTTTGCAAGGTCTGCAGGTGAATGGTGGGGGGGGGGGGAATCTGTCAGTTTCTATCCACTCCCACCATTCCAGGCTACGTAGACTAGTTAGAGGGTCTATGGCAAACTCTGGGGGAAACCTCTCCCAGGAGAGCTTTCAATCCCAGAGGTTCTTAATAAAAATCAGAACTGCAGTAACATCTGTAAAAATGACACATGACACATAAACCACAAACATTTTTGCTACTCAACCTTGTAAATTCACTACCTTCAATTCAAACAATTTTGTTATGTGTTATTGGAATAATAGTAAATGTACTGCCTCTTGCTCCTTCCACTGAACAAAACACAGAAATGGATGTTTTAAGTAGTCAAATGGCAGCCTTAGTTTTTCCTGAATTTGTTTTTCTCCTTGCTATTGAATATTGTTAAAAGTCTTGACTAACAAAGCCTAGCCGATTGCATTTTTAAAACCTTCACTCTCTAAATGTCACTGTTTTGTATACCTTTCCAGAATTTGTTTGTAAGCTTGAAAAACAAATCTTTACTTCTGTTTTAAAAATGCAGGTTAAAAGTTGACGCTCTCCCCCACAAAAATATAGTGTATCTTATTATAGCACTCTTGTTCATTAAGTGAGTAATGTCTTCATGGATTGTGAAGTTACAGGGAAACAGAATGTGTTCTACTAATTAGCATTGTGTGAAGTTCAACTTCATTAGTTTTGACTTAGGGTTTAATACCATCTGTTGCCTGTATATGGTTCTTGTTTCATACAGAGTATATAAAAATTGCAAACTGGCACAGCTCTCTGCAGACTTATTGTCAATTATTTTATGTGAAATAACCACATAGGATGAAAGTAAAATGCAGATTTTTCTCTTTTTCTTATGTTCAGTTAATCTGTAATCTCTTGACATGTATTCCTGTGTAATGTTTTGATCCAAGTTTGGTTGATTCTTGGTAAAATTGCAACAAATTATTCAACTGTAGATGTCATCAGTTGTTCTATCGAAAATGCGAACTTTTCTCCCACCCCCAACTATCACCAGACCATCAGAATATCTCCAAATGTTCGTTCCATGTAAGTTACTTGAGTTCTGCTGGAATTTTAAAAAGTTCAATCTGAGATATCACAGCCAATTTTTTTCCTTTCAGTACAGTACAGTAGTTAGTATACTGCTTTTCAGCCCAAACCTCTGAGTGGTTAACAAAGTTTTAAACAATTAATCTGTTAAACAATTATCTATTAAAAGCACAGTACAGTACAATAAAAATAAGATAGCAGAGAGGCAAAGCAGTTGAAGACTAGGTTGGTTATTAAAACAAAACAAAATTGTCAAAGAATTGAAACAAGAAAGATTTTCTCCTTAGTCATGTGAAGTGCAGTGGTGTTAGGTGAACAGTAAAAGTTGAGATTTAAGGCATGGCAAAAATAACTATTTGGTATACCAATGAAGGCATGTTCTTAGATTTTACTCTTAAGTTCTCAGTCTTCCTTGCAGAAGCCTGATATGCTCCTTTCATGCTGTTCTCTTCAGTCAGTGTGTTCTTCTGTCTCCTTCCTTCAGGTCAAGGTAATCCCTTGGTCAGTGGTCTCACTAGGGTTTGCATCACCTGGTGCGGGAGGCCAGTGCATCACCCCCATGAGAGACCTCCTCCCATGCAGTGGGCAGGGCAAAACCCTGGACGGTGGGGGTGGTGATGCACCATTGCCCTGCCCCCACTAGTTTTTTGGCTATAATTTTTGATAGAATAGCAGTATTTCAATGTGGTTTGTTTCATTGCATTCTGCATGGAATTATGCATTGAATGATATATAACATGATGGTCTTATTCAAAAACACCAAGATTTAAAAAATTTTGGCCTGTAGTGGTGTCATCCTCCTGCGCGCATCACCTGGTGTGGCCCGCACCCCCTAGCAATGCCACTAGCCCTGATAGCCCTGGGTGAATGTTGTGAGAGCATGGGGCACCCCCTCCACTGGAGCAGCATAACATAACTAGGTTATGGGTAGCTCAGCAGGCTGTTCAGTACAGCATGAGAGTAGTTAGTAAGAACATAAGAACACCCCACTGGATCATCTAGTCCCATCTAGTCAAGCTTCCTGTATCTCACAGTGGCCCACCAAATGCCCCAGGGAGCACACCTGATAACAAGTGACCTGCATCCTGGTGCCCTCCCTTGCATCTGACATAGCCCATTTCTAAAATCAAGAGGTTGCACATACACATCATGGCTTGTAACCCATAATGGATTTTTCCTCCAGAAACTTGTGCAATCCCCTTTTAAAGGCATTTAGGCCAGATGCCGTCACCATATCCTGTGGCAAGGAGTTCCACAGACCAACCACATGCTGAGTAAAGAAATATTTTCTTTTGTCTGTCCTAACTCTCCCAACAGTTACTTTAGTGGATTTTAGTGGATGTCCCCTGGTTCTGGTGTTATGTGAGAGTGTAAAGAGCGTCTCTCTATCCGCTTTATCCTTCCCATGCATAATTTTGTATGTCTCAATCATGTCCCCCCTCAGGGACATGAGGCTGAAGAGGCCCAAACGCCGTAGTCTTTCCTCATAAGGAAGGTGCCCCAGCCCAGCAATCATCTTAGTTGCTCTCTTTTGCACCTTTTCCATTTTCACTATATCCTTTTTGAGATGTGGCGACCAGAACCGGACAGAATACTCCAGGTGTGGCCTTACCATAGATTTGTACAACGTCATAATATTAGCTGTTTTGTTCTCAATACCTTTTCTAATGATCCCAAGCATAGAATTGGCCTTCTTCACTGCTGCCGCACATTGGGTCTACACTTTCATCGACGTGTTCACCACCGCCCCAAGATCTCTCTCCTGATCTGTCATAGACAGCTCAGAACCCATGAGCCTATATGGGAAGTTTGGATTTTTTGCCCCAATGTGCATGACCTTACACTTACTGACATTGAAGGGCATCTGCCATTTTGCTGCCCATTCTGCCAGTCTGGAGAGATCCTTCTGGAGCTCCTCACAATCACTTCTGGTCTTCACCACTCGGAAAAGTTTGGTGTCATCTGCAAACTTAGCCACCTCACTGCTCACCCCTGTCTCCAGGTCATTTATGAAGAGGTTGAAGAGCACCGGTCCCAGGACAGATCCTTGGGGCACACCGCTTTTCACCTCTCTCCATTGTGAAAATTGCCCATTGACACCCACTCTCTGTTTCCTAATCTTCAACCAGGTCTCAATCCAGGAGAGGACCTGTCCTCTAATTCCCTGACTGTGGAGTTTTTTCAGTAGCATTTGGTGAGGCACTGTGTCGAACGCCTTCTGAAAGTCCAGATATATAATGTCCATGGGTTCTCCCACATCCACATGCCTGTTGACCTTTTCAAAGAATTCTAAAAGTTTTGTGAGGCAAGACTTACCCTTACAGAAGCCATGCTGATTATTCCTTAGCAAGGCTTGTTCGTCTGTGTTTTGAGATTCTATCTTTGATGAGGCTTTCCACCATCTTACCCGGTATAGATGTTAGGCTGACTGGCCTATAGTTTCCCGGGTCCCCCCTCTTTCCCTATTTAAAGTAAGGCATGACATTTGCTATCCTCCAATCCTCTGGCACCATGGCCGTTTTGAGGGACAAGTTGCATATTTTAGTCAAGAGATCAGCAACTTCATTCTTCAATTCCTTAATAACTCCTGGGTGGATGCCATCAGGGCCATCAGGTGACTTACTGATCTTTAATTTATCAATGAGGTCTGAAACATCTTCTCTTTTAACCTCTATCTGACTTAATTCCTTGGTCAGGAGGGGCCGTTTGGGCAGCGGTATCTGCCTGAGGTCTTCTGCCATGCAGACAGATGCAAATTACTCATTCAATTTCTCTGCCGTCTCTAAATCTCCTTTTATTTCCTCTTTCCCTCCCTCACCATCCAGAGGGCCAACTGTTTCTCTAGTGGGTTTCTTGCTTCTAACATATTTGAGTAAGCTTTTATTATTCCCCTTAATGTTGCTGGCCATGCGTTCCTCATAGTCTCTCTTGGCCTCCCGTATCACCTTCTTACATTTATTTTGCCACAGTTTATATTCCTTTTTATTGTCCTCATTAGGGCAAGACTTCCATTTATGGAAGGAAGCTTCCTTGTCATTTACAGCCTCTCTAACTTGGCTGGTTAGCCATGCAGGCACCCTCCTGGACTTAGTGGAGCCCTTCTTCCTTAGCGGTATACACTTCCGCTGGGCCTCTATTACTGTTGATTTGAGCAACCTCCATGCACTCTGTAGAGATTGGACTCTTTTTACCTTCCCTTTCAACCTCCTTCTAACCAGCCTCCTCATTTGAGGGAAGTCCGCTTGTCTGAAGTCAAGGGTTTTTGTGAGAGATCTGCCCGGTATTCTTCCCCCGACGTGCATGTCGAAACGGATCGCAGCATGATCACTGTTCCCCAATGTCTCAGTAACATTGACATCTCTAACCAGGTCCTGAGTACTGCACAATATTAAATCCAGAGTCTCCTGTCCTCTGGTGGGTTCCATGACTAGCTGCTCTAAGGCACAATCATATAGCATGTCAAGGAATCCGGTCTCCATTTCGTGACCAGAACACAAATTGTCCCAGTCAATATGAGGATAATTGAAGTCCCCCATGATTACAACCCTGTCCCTTCTTGTCACCTCCCTGATCTGTTTCCTCATTTCTAGGTCCCCTTCCGGTTTCTGCTCTGGAGGACGATAGTACGCCCCAGTATTACATCACTCCTCAGGCCTGGTAATTTAACCCATAGAGATTCTATGGAGTCGAACCCACCTTCAATCTCTACTTTGCTGAATTCTATCACTTCCTTAACATAAATGGCCACCCAACCTCCAACACACCCCTCCCTGTCCCTCCTGTAGAGTTTATAGGCCGGGATTGTGGTATCCCACTGATTTTCCACATTCCACCAGGTTTCTGTTATGCCCACTATATCAAAGTTTTCTCTAGTCACCAGATATTCCAGTTCTCCCATCTTTGCTCGGAGACTTTGGGCATTTGCATAAAAGCATTTGAACATGGAATGCCCCAGGATGGGCTGCTTATTAGCTCCTTTATCCCTGAATCCTCTCATGGTGCCTCTCATTGTGTCTATCACATCCCATCATGCTACCATTCCCAATTTCTTCTCCTACTCTGTCTTGTTCTCTAACAAGACATCCCATAGGGATGAGGAGTCCCGAACCGGATGCCCCTTGGCTCCTGTCGGCCTTCCCCCAGGGATCAGTTTAAAACTGGGGTCGGCAACCCGCGGCTCTAGAGCCGCAAGCAGCTCTTTCAGCCATCTGCTGCAGCTCTAGAGTCTGGGTGAAAGTGGCAGCACTCACTGTTCCCGGAGCATGGCCATTTTGTGGAGGCAGAGAGCCCGTGCAGCGAAGGAGAAGCGCCTCCGAACGGAAGAGACTCGCAGGTGGAGAGGGATGAGCGGAGAGCCCAGCTGGAGGGTGGCTCGTCACTCCCCACACTGGCCGTGGTAGCCCCTCTCCCTCCGCTGATTGCCATGGAGCCTCGAGGAGTTGCCCAGCCCAGCGGAACTCCTCTCTCAGGAGAAGGAGGGCACCAGCCTGTGCGGTTTATTTGCTTCATTTGTTCAAATAATTTTCTGACCTCTTGCTTCTGAAATCTCACAACATATCCATTAATAAAGACTGACTTTTACTAACATCCTTTAAATGTTTGGATGCCATTCTTATCAATATCAAATCAAGCCAATATACCTCTGGCTATAAAAAAACAGAGATAAAATGGTCCAGCAATTAAAAAATCAAGCAACTCTCATTATCTTGTTTCACCTTCTTGTAAGGCTAATTTCCAAGTTTTATATCCAAAAGGGGTAATATTCCACTTCAAGTCAGTAACAATGTCAAATCAGTCCAACAATTAAAGAGTCATCCAAATCTTATTATCTTGCTTTCCTTCTTGTCCAAGGTAGTCCTTAATTTTTAATATCCAAAAGGATCAGTAATCCAATTCAGGTCAATAACACTGTCAAATTAAGTTAATATGTCTTTAAATGGTCAGGCCTAAGGAAGCAAAAGTGAAAGTTATTCCAGCCGTTAAAAGTTATTTATTTATTCCTTTTCCATGCATACCATTTCAGCAGGGTGATCTTTTATCTTCCCTTATTTATCTTGTCTTGTCTCTCGCCTTTTCTTCCAGTCACCCTTACAAAAAAGAAAAAAAAAACTACTCCAGCAGGGGCTTCTTTAAATCCAGGCTCGCTCTTTTCCCCTCTGGGTGGCTACAAGCCAATGTAAATAATCTTAAAGTTATCTTTCCCTCCTTCCAACCTCTTGATTGCAGTTCTTTTTATAGCCTTTTAATGAACTGGTTACTCACAGTTTAAAGCTTTTTTCACTGTCATATTGTTGTATCTAGGCTTTAAAATCTAGTAGCTCTGTATTGCAAAGTCTCTTTTCTGTGTGTTTTCCTTTCAGCTTTATAAATGTAAAGTATTAATTTGCGCTGTTTAAAGCAGAGATGGGAGTTCATTGGAATGTGTGCAAAATATTTATCAAAGTAATTAAGCAATGTCAAGGCTGGCACCTCCTAGTAGCTGTTTTTACCACGTGCTTAGCTGTTACAAAACACAATATGTGATAGCTTGCTTTGTAAACTTATAGTCTGTGGATATAAAAATCATGGTTATGTTGCTCTCCCATTTGTGTCAGGAAAGCTGAAGATTATCACAAATACCATGCTCTGTGACATGTTTGAAAATGGTGTTATTTACTTTACTCAGAAGTAAGCCCTTTGTGCGTAGTAAGAATTGGCTGCAATCCTCTTTTAATGGGGGAAAAAACACCTCTATTTATTTCATATATAAATCCCACAGTATCTTCAGACAAAAAATTTCTGGTTTCTTACCAGCTTAGGCTATATCCCGTTTCCTTGTAGAGCTTCTTCATGCCAGTTGGTCTCACAGCAAATACATAGCAGAGTTTGTCTTGAAGGCAGTAGTGCTCTTAGAATAACAAGCCCAGTTCTGAACTTCAATCACCTTCAGTCCTTGATAATGGAACATATACAATGAAAAGCCCATGAGGAAACTTAAAAAGAAAGACCCTCATATCTTATACAGGCATGCCCCTGTATCCATGAGGGCTTTGCTCCAGAACCCCCCCCCCCAGATAGCTGAATCCACGGATACGAGGGTCAAATAGAGCTCCCCTTGTCTCCAAAGGGGGCGTGCGCAAGAGACCCTGGGGTCCCAATAAATGAATAAAGCAGATACAGTATCTGCAAATATGGGGGCCCCCTGTACTGTACAATCTCTCTATTGAATCAATAACCCAGAGTAGTTTAAAAAGTACTAGTTTCTTTTAGCCCAAGGATCAGAGGTCAGGGTGTCTTGGAGAGGTCCTAAGTAAACACTTCTTTTTAAATTGCTTATCTGAAGAACATCTGCACTTACAAAAGCACAGCAACTGTTACCCTGCACATGCCTGATCTTGTCTGATCTCAGAAGCTAAGCAGGGTCAGGCCTGGTTAGGACTTGGATGGGAGACCACCTGGGAATACTGGGTGCTGTAGGCTTATACTATAGTCTTTTGAGACTGAAGGTTGCCAACTGTTTGATCCCTATTTGCAGTTGAAAAGTAGAAAAAGCAGAGACACGTCAGATCTCACACGTCAGATCTCTTCCCTTCCCATTTTGTGGTTTTTCTCTGAAGCTTTGGGGTCAGAACACCTTGGAGTCATAATAAAGACCTTGTCTGTTAATATATACATATATAAGAACCTATATTCCACCTTTCTCTGTTTTTTAGACAGCATTCAAGGCAGTTTACATAGGCAGGTTTAGTCTAAATCAGGGGTGTCAAAACATTTTGGCAGGAAGGCCACATCATCTCTCTGACACTGTGTTGAGGGCTGGGAAAGTTTATATTTCAAATTTGAATAAATTTACATAAATTTTGCATAAATGAATACATTAGCGATGGAACATTTATGAATGGATGGGTTTTACTGAGCTTCTTTATAATACACATGAGATACAGAAAAGGGGGAGATGTTAAAATAACTGCTGACATACCTAACACACCTCTTCTCAGGGAAATGTACAAAACAAAATTAAGAGGAGCAAACCTGGGCTCCCTTCCCCTCCTTGCAGGAGCATGTTTTTACTCTCTCTCTCCCCCCCCCCCCCAATCCTGGCAACAAGCAGCAGCAAAGGAACACAATCAGTCAGGGATCTGGTGGGCACTTGCACACTCAGGGCAGGAGTTTGTTTCTCCTCCTTCACATACAGAAGGGAGCTCTGTGTCTCCCTCTCTTAGGCTGAAATCCTATCCACACTTTCTTACTTCTAAGTAAACAGGCATAGGCTTGGGCTCTCTGTCCCTCCCCCAGCCAGCATCAAGCACCAAACAAACAAGCAGGCAGAGAGCTTTGTGTTTTCCCATTCACAAAGGGACCCCCATCTTCCTCCTTCTCTGCCAGCAACCCTAACAAGTAAAAGCAGCCTGCTTCCTCCCCATTCAAACATCCCTGAGACTTCTCCCCTGCAAAGCCTGCCCCCAACACCAAGCACTCACAGCCCAATCAACCCACACTTTCCTGGGAGTAAGCCCCACTGACTCTATGGGACTTACTGCCAAGTAGACTTGCTCTCCAGCATTCAAACATCCCATGATTTCTCCAATCATTTAGCGCCGCCCGGACCCCAAGGCACACTCAAGCAGCACACACTTTCTCACTCCCTCCTCCTTACCTGTCCCCCGCCCCCTCCAAGCCAAACTCAAGCAGGACAATCAGGCCCAGGACTTCTCACCCCCATCCAATGCCTGGACTTAGCAGCAGCCTCCCCAAGAGTGTTGCGGATGGGCTGGTCTTCTGCAGAGCTCTTCCATGAAGTCTGGGCAGGGCAGCCTTCCCTCGCTGATGCTGGCAAGACCAGTGCATTGGGCCAGAGAGGGCTCCTGCAAGTCTCCAGCGGGGCAGAGGCTTGTTGGAGACCAGGGGCTCCTCGGGGGGCCAGATTGGGAGTCCCCAGGGGCCGCAAATGGCCCGCAGGCTGGGTTTTGGGCAGCCCTGGTCTAAACCAGTGGGCACCAAACCCTGGTCCAAAAGCTGGAACCAGCACCCGTGGAAATCTCTCTCCTGTCTGAATGAACCTTACCATTCTATGGGGAAGCTTGCTATCTATGCTGCCAATCGCTTCCAAATGTTGTGCTAAGCAACTGCTTCCACATTCTGGCAGCCCAGCACGCTTGGCACCCGGATTTCAAGGCAGACACAACTGCTCAGTGTGACATTTGGGGCGACTGGCAGCAGAATTAGCAAGTTGTCCCACAGAAAAATATGCTCCATTTGTGCCAGGGACGGCTTTTCTGAGGAGTAGCATCTCGCGGTTTGGAGACTGCTGGTCTAAATCACCATTTTTAATGGGATTTTGTAGGAAGACTCATGGAGCCCTCAGTTACCTGATGCTATCTTCATGGTGTGGATTATCTCTTCCGGCTGCATGCCATCAAACTTCAGCAGGCATCTTAAATCAAGCCTGGACAGGTCCTCAAGATTTTTTCCATTCTTTGCTGGCTGGTCTTCACACACTCCCCCACACTCTCACTGTGGTGGCTAATCAGCTCACTAGCAAGTCTGTTCTGCCACAGTGGGTACTGCAGCTTGTTACAGCCTGGCATTCTGTCTCCCATCCAGAAACAAGACCATGGTATCTCCTGCTTAGCTCTTCAGGCAGTACCCAGCAGCTCAACCATCAATCCATACCCCTTATTTATCATACCTTGCAGATTTTAGTACATGATCTCCCCTATCTTGTCCTTTTCCTCCTGCAATGCCCTGTTGGCTGTCTTTATAGTAGTGTAAGATAAATCAAGAAATTATATGCCTCAAAAATTGCACAAAGTAAGCACATGATGAAAACTGGAAACAATTGGGCTTTGAAAAATATTGAGCTTTTCAGAGTCATTGTTTGAGCTTGTAAGTCAATGAAAGTAAAGAAATTCATTGTGATCACAGCTGTACTCAGAAAGGTCCACTGTTGTGAAAGGTTCAGGGTGGAATAGGATTGAATGGTCCTGGCATAATACATTGTTCACCTGAAACAAAAGTCAATGAGAGGTCTTTCCCCCATTCATTTTGTTTTGTTATGACACACAGTTATGGAAGCAGAAAAATGGCACTGCTGTAATCTGCTGCTTGAAGTGACAGGTCCATATTATTTCATAGCAGCTCTCACCTCTGGAGGAGAGAAAAAATTAGAATAATTTTCTTTCTATTTTCCTTTCTATTTTCCTTGAAACTTTTGCAATGGGACTGACAATACTTTCTGTTCTGTCCAGTCACTACAAATGAGAGTGAAAAGTCTGAATAAAGCAATTGCGATATTATGGCATGGAGTAAAGATGTGATAAATAGGAGTGAAAAACGTCAGAGAAGTGCATGAAAAGCTCTGCTTCTGAGAGAAGTTTGGGACCAGAATACCTTGAAGTGAATAAGATAAATGTCTTGCCAAATGAAGAAATGAAACGTAGTAATACATGGAAGAGGACTGCTGTGAAATCAGTTTGGGTTGAGATCACTGATATTTACAAGAAAATAGGATATGTCTCCTGTTTAAAGATTTGTCCTTTACTATAAGTCATCTACTGCTATCTCTGGTTTTTTACTACATCGTCATCACATTTCTAAGAAAAGTGACCATTGAATTATTTCCGTATAGATATAATCATCGAAACAGACCATATGTTTTCCTACAGTTGTGTAATCCAAGTTTGACTGTTTGTGGTGGGGAACAGGGCATCCCTTTCAAAACATGCAAACTATAGCCTTGAGAAAGGAGGTGATAGAGTAAGGGGTACAGATCTAAGATGAAACCTCTGGTACTTCATCATATTGCAACTATCTTAGTCACTTTTCTTACTAATTTGACCTCCCTGTAGCATTGGAATTTGAGTTGGCAAAGCAAATGAGCAAACATTGAAATAAACAATGTTTGGGCTGATAGGCTGCAGTAGAATAAAGCTGTTCGCATTTGGTAGGCATTTTAGAAGGACAAAGCTACAGCAATTGAGCAGTTTTCTCTGTTAAGTGTGTGAACCTGCCCCATATATGGAGAATTTCAGAGTCTTTTTCATTATCATAGTGGATTGCAAAAGAGAAGCTGAGATCATGGAAATTACTTTGACTTTCTTTGCATAAGCAGCTATATTGTACTTTACTGTTTTACCTACTTGTATATTCAGGTTCATGATCTCGTATGTTCAGTGTTACATACTTTATAGCATTCTTTTCAATTGTTTTTGAAAATATTTATCTCCTTATTGGCCGATTACTAATTCAGATGCTTTTATAGTACCTCCCATGTTCTTCTCTGTAAATCATATCAGTAAATCGCTTAACCTAAAATTATCCTTTTACTGCCGAGTGTTTGACTATCAAATATTACCATGCTTTACTTAAATGTTTTTATAGACTGAACTTTCCAAACAGATACTCTTTGTATTACATTAAGTGGATTTAATTACTATGCTGGAAAATGTTCAACCTTGGATATAACTTTAGAAAGCATGGATTCGCCCATTTACTAATCACCTGTACTCTTTTGGACCTGGAGATGAGAAATGGAAATGTACCACTAGCTGACACATTTTTGGTCATTCCCCCAAATATTCCCACATTCATCACTTGTTTACAGAGGCCAGTGATTAATCTATTATGATTGTGAATCATTGAAGGAGACATAGATGGTATACTTTTGTTCTCCCTGGATTCTGTAAGTATGGGGGATGATGATTAAAGAGGGTGAACATACCAAAGTGATGTAAAGTTTCCTACCCCTTAACAATAATTTTTGAACAGCCTTTCACAAACTCCTTTGTCATTGCTTCTCATAAAGGAATTCTGTACTTTCGATAGTGTTTTGTCTACATAGATATTAGCCGTAGTCAATGCTAACTAGGATACACTTTAAACCTACAGTTCTGAACTAGATCTCAAATCCTGGTTTTAGGAATGATCCCAATCACATTGAACACTGGTGGGGACATAACATGAACTATGGTGATGCAGATGATGCATGGCAGGAGATTTGCATTCTAAAGGGGAGGGGCTGGGAGGGAAAAAGGAAACCTAGGGAACAAAAACATCGTTCTGAATCAGTCAGAAAGGTTTTTAATTGTCTGTTTATTCCTCTTTTCTTTGTTCTGAAATTCTTATTGTTGTCATTCTTTCATTATTTCTTATAATTCTTATCATTTTCAGATAAGTCTGGTATTTAGACAAGCTTTTATGCAGAAGAAAATGTTTGTGAATTTGGCAAAAACAAGCTGATTTTGTTTCAGGAAACTATGGAGCAACTTCTCTCCCATGATAGAGTGCAGTGGCACCGATACTGGAAATGTATTGCTCACACTTTTGTATCCTAAAGAGTGCATGTGAAAAGAGGTGGCATTTTGTGCTCTTCTGTGGGCAGTTGCACAACAGCATGTGCAAGCAATAGCACAACAATAAGATACTGAGGATTTTACATGTGACATCTTGTATAACATGTTGCAGAACCACAGAGTCAAGTCAGAATTGCCTTGTCATGCACAAACCCCCTTACAGAAACAGAAGGATAACTTATGAGACAATTTGCAGTGCATTCTGATTAGTTATATTGTCCAGAAATTTTCTAGTGTATTAAAGAAGATGTTTAATGTATTTGAATCCCATAGGGTACTTCAGCAAGAAGTACATAGGGTACTTCAGCAAGAAAAAGAATTTGTGTGTACTTTGTGTGTAATAAATTAAAGTTTATTTTAAAAGGGCAGTGTTCACATTTTTTAAGTAGTGAATTCTCTCATATCTTCAAGAAGTACCATTTTTTAAGTAGTGAATTCTCTCAAATCTTTCACATTTTTTAAGTAGTGAATTCTCTCATATCTTCAAGAAGTACCATCAGGCATGTACTACAGGCATGCCCCAGTATCCGAACCCCTGCAGTTTACTGAAAATGCTGATACCAGGGAACGCCCCCTCATCATCTGAAGTCAAGGGTAGCTCTGCTCCCCTCGTCTCCAGAGGGTCCTCTGAGCCCAGAAGAGGCCATACATGTCTGTTCGCAGTCTCTTCTGGGCTCAGTCTGAGCCTTACAACAACAAAAATGCAACTTCTGGGTTTTACAAAAAAACAGAAGTTGCTTTTTTTTAAAAAAACCCAGAAGCAGTGTTTTTTCTTTGTAAGGCTCAGTCTGAGCCCAGCAGAGGTTGCGGACGGACGTGCACTGCATCTGCTGGGCTCAGAGGATCATCCATAGCTCCCCTTGCCTCCGGAGGAGGTGCGTGCCAAGGCTGCATGTGGTGGGGCTCCATGGACAAGTGAATCTGTGGTTGCAGGATCCACAGATACGGCCCCCCCTATTTTAATTCAGAAAGGCATAATACTGCCAACAGGACAATCATACCGCACCTTCCACCAAGATTAAGTCATAAAAACAAAAACTGACATTAAAAAAAAAACTTGCTTGGACGTTAAGCTCCAGTGCCTTCAGTGGGACTTACAGCCCAATCCTAAACTGCCCAGCACCAGAAGAGCAGTGGTGCCAAAATGGCTACTGCTGCATCTTATGGGTGCCACAATAGCTGCCAGATTTTCCTTGGGAGAAGGGCATTGCACCTTTCCCCATCGGGTCTCCTCCAGTCTGCGCCAGCTATTTTGCTGGTGCAGACTGGAAGAGCTCCATGTCGGGCTTTTCAGCTCAACATGTAGCATTGGATCCAGCAGAACAGGGCTCCGCCAGTCCCACCCTCCTCCTACCAGTTCCTTCCCTGCCCTTTCCCCACTCCAGACTGCCTCTCCCCATGCCCTGACAAACCTTACAGCTGCCCAGAGCTCTTCCCTTGCTCCGGGTGGCGTCTGACTGGCACTGGGCTCCGTTTCATCTGGCGCTGGGCCACCGCTGACAACTCCTACACGGAGGATGCCGTAAACATGCTTTACGGCATGTTTACGACACCCAGCACTGGTGATACACTCATACTGCCAGTGCTAAAGAGCTCAGGATTGGGCTCTTACTCTAAGTGTGTGTAGAATTGTAGCCGGAGTGACAAATCACTTTCTACAAGAGCTATGAACTAATCTTCTGGTTCCTACCCTGCCATGTTAATCAATTTATTATGTAGGTGGGAACTTGGGGGTAGGGGGTGGTGATAGAATTTGTCAGATGCATGTTCTTATTTTGTGTTGACAGTTATTTTGCTTTCTCCCTGTTATAAATGTATTTTGAATGTGTTGGATTTTTTTTTTCTTTCACAGGAGTCTACCCAGGAAAGTGTCATTGCACGAGACGTTCATCGTACATTCCCAGCACATGGATATTTTAAAGACACAGGTGGAGATGGACAGGAATCTCTGTATAAAATCTGTAAGGTAAGATTGGAATTGTATGAAAAATTATGGGTTTTTATGATTAATCACTTTGAGTATCCTTTGGAGAGAAAGGTGGGGTAAAAATCGAATGAATGAAAAGAGTTTCTCCAAATCTTAATATTGAGTGCATTATTCTGAACACAGTTTCTGGATTTTTTTAAAAATTTGGAACCATGTTGAAAATGGAGTGAGAAAGGGTGTTGATGGGGAATTCTTCACTTGGTGATGATAAAGGATTTTATGAGACTGGCTACAATGCAAAGCAGCAACTCCATATTGATTATGATAACATTATGCTGGTCTGCCCAAACTGAATGTAATCAATTCTGATTATATTCACTGCCATTTTATGTACATTGGCACTCATCCCCCATCCACAAGCAATGTAGGATTTCCATTTGTCAGAGACCCTGGTTTGACGGCTTGTGGGATCTCAGACACTGAATTTTTAGTATAGCTTCCACTTTTGTGAGTAAATGTGTTTCCTAATTTTACTGATCACTAAGGATGGAGTATTCTCCTGCATGAAGTTGATTATTTAGAAATGCAAACTTTAGCAGTGTAACTCAAAATAAAAGCATGTAATCGCTGCTTGAAAAACTCTGTAAGGAACTTGTTGAATGCCTCAAAATACATCTTCTGATACTGGATATGTAAGATATTTGGCAACATTTTTTTTCTCCTACAGGGTATTTCTTTTTTCCATCACATAAAAAGATTTAATTTTCTGTTTCTCACTGCATTATGGAATAATACTGGTGACCTATTTTCATGCCTGCCTGTGTATTTGAAGGTGTTTTGCTACAGGGAACCAAAATAATTGGCAAAAGTAGTTGTCTTAGCTGCTTATACTGCTTTGACTGCAATGTACAACTTAATTTGATCCATATTATTGTTTCACATGTTCTAGTTAAAGCAACTTGTGTTTATCAGAAAAACAACTGCAGTGACTTTAACAGGAAATACTGAATGTGTTTCAAGGGACTCAATATCCTAGTTTGTCCTGGTTAATCTATCTCTCCGCTATTTTTAGTATTTGATTCTATTCTGATTCATTTTGAAATCTGCATGTGATTGGGTTGAAAAATGATTGAACAACCTTCATCTGCTACATGTATCTCTTCAAGGCTCCTGGTGGAACAGAGAAGAGTCTTGCCCACTTTGACAATTCAAGATTTTGTTGAGCTACAAAATGGGATGCAACTATGTCAGGAAGTCTAGGGTTGAACACTACCTGTCTGAGGTGTTGCATATCCAGCCATAGATTTAGATGACACATACTGCAATATATCCTCAATGTTGGAACATGGGGATTATTTAAAATGTAGCACAAAACATGATCAGTGCTGGATGCTTCTTTTTAGCATCTCTGCAGGTTCCTTTTGGTACCAGTGGTGTTCATGAGATCTATGACTATGGTCATTCTGCTCTTCTGACATTGGTTTTTGCATTCCTGAATGATTGGTTGATAGTGGCAGAATCCAAGCTAAAACTCCTACAACATGTGGACTATACTTTAGTCCTTCTTATGTCTTTGGACTTACCCATTAATCAAAAGTAGTCATAGCTGGAACCTGTACAACACGTTCTGTTTATACCAATGGTTCTCACACATTTAGCTCTGGGACCCACTTTTTAGAATGAGAATCTGTCAGGAATCAAGCAAGAAAATTTTTAACAATCCTAGGCTGCAATCCAAACTTACCCAGGAGTATTGACTGTTATTCTTAAAATAATATACATAGTAGTTTGTTAAAAGTACAGGTCTGTAACATTTCCCCAAATGCAGCTACGTACCATGGTAGCATCAAGTCTAATATATTAAAAATAAAATATTGAAATGAATGGGGACCCACCTGAAATTGGCTCGTGACCCAGAGAGCTGGGACAGAAGCGGCAAGAGGGAGGAGGGTCACAAGCAGCAACTGGGAGGCTTACCAAGATGACCTGATTCTTTGCAGCCCTTCTCAGAAGTAGTCCTACTCTAGCCAGTCATTCAATGAAGGTTGCTTCCCCAAGTAACAACAACAGAGCAAAGAAGCCATAAGATTGGAAAGCAGAATCGAGCAAAAGTTTTCTCCCACCTCCTTAGGCTTCTGCAACCAATTGTAAGGCAGGAAACCCCTTGAGTTCCTCCTGCTCTCCCTCAGCCAATAAAAATATCCAAAAGGCCATTCTTTGACCAATGATCTTCCATTCCTTCCTTCCTTCCTATCAGAGATGGGGAAAAAAGAACTCACTGCCTCCGCCCCCCACCCGATTCATTAACCCTTCCCTGCCTCCTGGCTGGAACTTTCCTGCTGCTCACCGTTGGAATGTTGGCCCCACAACGTTTTTCACATGGTGAAAATAGTAAGCTAGCACCCCCAGACATAGGCAGACTCAAGTCAACATGCTTGGGGACAAGTGCTGAGTCGGGGGCTCTGACTCAAGTCTTTTTCAGAGTCTTCCACGCACTGCACAGTTGCAGGGTCACTGAAAAATGCGCATTTTTGTGACTCAGATCCAAGCTACCTGACTCAAGTTCCCAAAACTACATTTCCTGCACTGGTAGATTCTTACAAAGACTTTTTTTGGTAGTGTGCCTTCCTGATCCACCTTTGGGGCTGGTGAGCTTACTGTGGCTCTCTTAAGATCAAGGAAATCTGATCCACTTCCTTCCACTTTTGAGGGGTCATGGAAAACTATCAGGCAACTCTACAAGTATGTTCTTCACAGATAAAACAAAAGGGCACAGGATTCAGAGTCCTGTACTTCAATTGTGCTATTTCGCTTTGGTGCATCAACCATTGCATCAACCTGTTTGCCACTCACCTGACTGAAGTGCTGACAAACTCCCTAGGTACAGTAGGAGAGATAGTGATTACTCATGAATGGAGCCTTGACATAACCTCATGCTCTGAAATTCATTGATCACCCACCCTTTCATGTATCAATTGCCAGTAGTCAAAGTGCTGAGTGTCCCTTCCTCCTATGTGTGTTGTGTGTTGAAGTGTATTGCCATTGCCTCCTTCTGGCACCTCTGGGGAAATAGAAATTTTGTTTAGCTGCTAAATTTCCATTCTCAGAGACTTTGAGGGAAGCAGTCTTCCTTCCTTGTTTACCGAGCAATGCAGTTCAACTATGAAATCCACTTTTAAGTTCTAGCTTTCAGGAACATCTTCAATATGTTCTTCTGAGTTTATTGTTTCTCAGATATATTGTGTTAAAAATATTGAATAGTGATAAGGGGCTTGGCTTTATGGGCTTATTCTGGAATGCTAGTAGCCTAGCCCCTTAGTACCCTAGCAACTTGACCTAGTCTATAGCTAAGGGGAGGTGTTGTCTCATATAATGTCTGCCTCCCCCTGCCACCTCTGAAAGACAGGGAATGTATAGGTAAACAACATTTCCCTTTTATCTTATGAGGTATTGGAATTCAGATTTGCACAGCTGATACCCAAATACTTGGTTTTTCACCATAAATTAATCATTAACTATCTTGCAGTGAAGAAAAGCATTGTTATAGTTATAACACTATGTGTTATATAGTGGGTTAATGTTATATGGTTGTGTGTTTCCACTATCTTTCGGAGTTCAGAAAGGTAGGAAATTGGGAACTGAGATGATGGTCAGATTTTGATAACGCCAATCCCTGCATTCTCCGTCTTTTGTTGAAAAGATGGTGAAACTGAAACACTGAGATCTAGAAAGTTTCCTGAATTTTTTAAGAAAGCAAACCCAGCTTTGAAAACAATTTCGAATAGTGAAAATATAGTCAATGCTTATTTTCAAAGCAATAAACTTGTACTTTTGTTTAAAAATAATAGCAACTGCTGTTATGTAACTGCTGCCCACAGTAGGGAGTACCAGGCATTGTCAATCTCTTTTTACTGGGCTGTATGTCATCCTTGAGAATTGTTTTTAAAAGGGAAAAAAGAGGGTTTTTCTCAAAAGGAAAATGGTGAAGGCAATCAGAAATGAAAGCTAATGGCTGAGGGGGCCACATTAAGCATGTGGGGATAAGTCTCCACATTCACTCCACCTATATGTTTCTCTATTTACAAACTCCTGTGCATGCTGTATTTTTTTGCCCATGAAATCAAGTATACCTAAATGAGATATTCACTCTTCTCCCCCACACAACTGATTAGCTAATACACAGATGCTGTTTCAATTTATTAATTTCTTATTTTAATGTATGCATCTCAGCTCACAAAGCAGCCAATAACCTGTGTAATATGGGTTTTACACAATCTCACCCCCCCCCCACCACCTCATTATTCCTCTCTGGGAGTTTGGGAGCTGCTGTAAGTCTATGTAGGGGAGGAGGGAATGCAGCAACCCAATCCCCAGGACTCTGCCACTACCAGGGGTGACGGGGCCTTCGTTTTAATCACCAGTATCAGCAGCAGCCTCCTGGGGTTGCAGGGAGCCCTTCTGAAGCTTCTGCAGGGCTCTCCAAGCCTTAGAAAATGAAAAAATAAAGATTGCTACCCACTTCTGGTTTTCAGTCGCCAGGCAGTGAGCTGCGACGTCACATTGCAGCTGACTGCCTGGCAGTTGAAAACCAGAAGTGGACTGCAATCTTTATCTTTACATTTTAAAAATGTACCAGGGCAGTCCCATTAGGGTTCTGATTATGTGGCCCGAAACTTATGGGGTAAGGAAACCTCCATTATTGCTTCCTAACTTGTTCGTCTTCAGTGGAAAATGTCCATTGTCACAGGAATTTTTGCTTTTTGGTTTTGGTCTTAGTTTATCTGCATTGTTATATGCTTCTGTAGTCATTCCCAGGACTCATTGGACCCAATGACCTCAATGATTTAAAGCATTCCTCCTTAGATGCCAACTTGCATGAGCCAACTGGCATAGAAGCTTGCACAAGGCATCCTCTTTTCTCTCCTTCCCATTACAGACTACTGTGCTTCCCAAAAAGCCTCTCTTGGATGCAGGGAACTCTCTTAAAGGGAGATGTAGGAGGCTACAAGAAGGGGGAAGCCCTGCAAATTGTGCATGGGCACTTTCTACCTGAAGGTACAAGTGCAGTAACATACTTAAATAAAGTGCTTTTTCAGTTTAGACACTGCATAGCAAGTTCCAGATAAAACTCCAGATGCAGAGCAGAAGCTATCTAAACTAACATACTCCAGAGGCTGCTGAATTAATAAATTCTATTGGCAATAAGTTTTCGTTGTCAGCAGATGTAACAGATGTTCAGTGTTAGGCGGGGGGGCATATACTAACTCTCCCCTTGCTATCATGAATATCTTGGCAAAATTGTACGATATAGGCATGGCACTTGTTCCTTTGAAATAAAATCCCTCCTAGTGACCTTGTAGAAAACAGCAGTATAGATGATGGCATTCATTATAGCAAACCAATTTTTTTTCCTTATTCACTTGGATATTTTATTTGTCTATACCAGAGGTTCTCAAACTGGTGGGTTGTGATCCACCAGTTCCTGTAACGCTTCCCCTGCCCCTTTAAGAGGCGGGGGAAGGGGAGGGAGGCAGTGACGCAACCCCCAGGATCTGTTTTGTTCCTGCAAAACAGAAGTGCTTTGCGCCCACTTTTAGTGAAAGTTCCAAACCTCGGGGAGCGCTGTGCAGCCCTGCCTCCTTGAAGTAAGTGCAAAGCACCCCCCTCGCCCCCCCTTAGCAACGCGATCCTGGGGATTGCGTAGCTGCCCTAGCCCCTCCCCTGCAAGAATTTACTGAAGGAAGTTTGAGAAATGGTGGTCTATACAGGTATGCACCACTTTGCGACGTTCTGGCAGCTCAGATGACCCTCCAGAGGGGAGGAGAGCAGAGCATCCCCTTCCCTGCGGAGGGACCGGATTGCGTCAAGCACTGCTTGATGACAGGGATTGCAGTCCTGATCCCTGTTAAGTGGCGCATGACTATATTTCTCTCCTCAAGCTGAAATATAGACAAATGAAATATCCAAGCAAATAAGCAAAAATGTGCTTTGCTAAATAATAGATGCCATCTTCTATACTGCTGTTGTCCAGGATATAATTTGTGGGGGCAAGGAGGGGAATGTTCACCTTCAGACATGTGTTTTGCTTCCATGCATAAGAAAGTAATACTGTTGCCTATTACTGTGCTTGTATGGAGACATTCTTTCAAATACCACTCCTTCTGCAGCAATTCATTCCTTACTTTCCTGTTCATTTGAAGGTAGATATGTAGTATCTTTGCCAAGTTAGGTTCATTTTAGGTTGGGGTGGTGGTGGTAACTGGTTGTTTTGTTGGCTTGGGAAGCGTTCACTGTCATTTTAGACCAAGTTTATCTTACTCTGCCTGTAAAGAAAATATATACAATAAATAGTTTTTCTTGGAAGAGATTACTTTGGAGATCCATATGGTTTTGATTACATATATCACATGATATTTATAAGTAATTATTCTCTGAGTCTCCCAGAGGACATTCCAGAACCTTCAGGTTAGCTCCTGCTGTGAAACGGTAGGCAGGGTCCTAACAACCTGTCTTGTTGTTTGCATGGGGGAACCTGCTCTTCCAGACTTGCTCTGTCTTGTGGCAGTTTATAAGGTGTTTGTTTTGAGGCTCATAAATAATATTTTTGCTTTTAATCTTCAGTTTTTTCATATTTATTTCTTCCGTTTTCCTCCTCTTTTCCTGCTATTGTCCAAGTAGGAACTGGACTGGGGAAAGGCCATTGGAAGATGGTAGAGCAGTAGTTCCCAAACTGTGGGTTCAGACCTGATTTTTAGTGGGTTGCCAAAGGTTGATGGAAAGATCAGATAACTGCCTCAAGCCCTGAGGCTATTCAGAAATCAGATACAGGTCCAGCCTATTTATACATGGATTTTTTATACATGGATTTAAGAACATAGGAACAGCCCCACTGGATCAGGCCATAGGTCCATCTGGTCGAGCTTCCTGTATCTCACAGCGGCCCACCAAATGCCCCAGGGAGCACATCAGATAACAAGAGACCCTTGCATCTGACATAGCCCATTTCTAAAATCAGGAGGTTGCTCATACACATCATGGCTTGTAACCCATAATGGACTTTTCCTCCAGAAACTTGTCCAATCCTCTTTTAAAGGCATCTAGGCCAGATGCCATCACCACATCCTGCAGCAACGAGTTCCACAGGCCAACCACACGCTGAGTAAAGAAATATTTTCTTTTGTCTGTCCTAACCTTCCCAACACTCAATTTTAGTGGATGTCCCCTGGTTCTGGTGTTATGTGAGCATATAAAGAGCATCTCTCTATCCACTCTATCCTTCCCATGCATAATTTTGTATGTCTCAATCATGTCCCCCCTTAGGCGTCTCTTTTCTAGTCGAAAGAGGCCCAAACGCCATAGCCTTTCCTCATAAGGAAGGTGCCCCAGCCCAGTAATCATCTTAGGGTGCAATCCTAACCCCTGACATAAGCACTGACATAAGGGCAATGAAGCTCTAAGTTAAGGGAACAAACATTCCCTTACTTGGTGGAGGCCTCCTTGAGTGAAACCCAACTGCAGGATGCAGCACATGTCCCATTGGTACCGCTATGCCAGTACTGGAAAGCACTGACATAAGAGGTTAGGATTGTGCCTTTAGTTGCTCTCTTTTGCACCTTTTCCAATTCCACTATATCCTTTTTGAGATGTGATGACCAGAATGGGACACAATACTCCAGGTGTGGCCTTACCATCTATTTGTACAACAGCATTATAATATTAGCTGTTTTGTTCTGAATACCTTTTCTAATGATCCCAAGCATAGAATTGGCTTTCTTCACTGCTGCCACACATTGGGTTGACACTTTCATTGACCTGTCCACCACCACTCCAAGATTTCTCTCCTGATCTGTCACAGACAGCTCAGAACCCATTAGCCTATATGTGAAGTTTTGATTTTGTAGTAGTGTAAATGTGCACAGGCACTGAGTTTCAGAGCTTTCTATGAAACATGACCACCCTTTTGGGCGAGAACACTCGCCCCCTCCTTGTTTTTCTCCTTTCTTTCCTTTCTCATCTAAGGAAAACCTTAGAAGCTTTCTGTGGCATGAGAAGTAGGAAGCCTTGAGGCACAGTGCAGGGAAAGACACAGAGATGAGTCATGAGTTATAGATAAGAGAGTAGCAAAGAATGCACTCTTCTGCCTGGGAAAGAGGAGTGGCCAAAAGGTAACTTAGACATTGCTTTTGTATTGTTAATGAGAGACAATAAAAAGTGAAGGGGCGGGCTTAGTAAAGGCTGTGGCCGCATTTCGCCCCTGGCACTCAACTGAGCATCTTAGCAGCCTGTCGTCTTTGCTTCAACTTGTGATTACTACAGATTTTTTGTCCCAATGTGCATAACTTTACACTTACTTACATTGAAACGCATCTGCCATTTTGCTGCCCATTCTGCCAGTTTGAAGAGATCCTTCTGGAGCTCCTCACAATTACTTCTGGTCTTCACCACTTGGAAAAGATTTGACTCAACACCTCAATGGCCCCTGCAAATGAGAAGGGATGTGCTGATCCCTGGAGAAGGGGAAAATGCACCCCTTTAAAATCAGTTTTAAAAAACCGAACAGTCCTTTAACAATAGCCTCCTTAATGAGAGAGAAGGCAGCTGGCTGACAATCAATCAATCCTTCTCTCTCCAGTGGCCCCTCCCTTCCCCTGAGCATGTGAAAGAAAGGTGATTGCTTTGCATTGGTGAAGGGAGGGGCTGACTGAAGCTTTCTGAGCTCTTGGAGCAGGACTGGTTGATGGGATTGTCTTCTTAATGACTCTTATCTTAGAGTCCAAAGGTCAGCAAGGCTGTTTTTAAATCACAAAGAAACTTTGTTTTTTAAATTGATTTGCTATAGTGCTTTTTTTGCCATCCATGAGTGAGTGCTTGGAAAGGAATCCATGCAAATAATTCGTCTCAACCTGTACTGCTAATTGCTGCTGCTGCTGCTAATTGATCTGCAAAGAGCTCAGATCCTGCAGTTTGTATGCTTGTGTAAATATAGGAAGATAAATGTTTAAGAGTCTTCTGGTTATTGTTACTTATAAACAAAGAAATAAAATATTTTTTCTTTCTAGATCTCCTTTTTTAAAAATCTGGTAAACTTAGGTGGATCCCAGTAGAGTGTCTGTAAAAATGTGGATCCCGGTGTTAAAAAGTTTGGGAACTACTGGGTAGAGGATCTTGGGGGAACCTTCCCCCTGCTCTTGATTTGGAGAACTTTTCCCTAAAGATGCTGTTGCCTGCAAGTGCTTGGTTTCCTACCTACCCACTGAGCTTCAGACAATGGAGAGGCTTTTGTGGCTGTGCACAGCTAGAGTGATGCAGTCAGACAAGAGAAAAACAGTAGCTAGCAGTCTTCTTTCTTCCTGCTTCCTATTTGGGACATTAGGAAAATAATCCTCCCCTATTTAGCGTGAGCTTTTCCATTGCAGGACTGATGAGCAATGGCAAAGCATGGTGGTCCTTGAATCTCTGGAGTTGCCCCTTCTCTCTCTCATTTGGTCGTGTCAGCATAAGGTGGCACTTCAGGTTGTGCCAGGCCCCTAAGTAGCTCAAAAAGCATGTAGAGTGTTTGTCAGTTCCTTGAGAGAATGATGAAGAGAAAGGTTGAGCTGACATAAAATATCTTTGCATTTGTAGTAAAATATGTGGCACTTGCCAAGTGCAGATGATGCGATTACTGAAGTTTATGATTGTCAGTGTCACTTATGCTGTGAAAATACCTTTTGTGACACATAGCCTACAAGTCTGAAGACAGGGAGAGTATTTTGAGAGCACCACTGCTGCCCACCATATACACATACTTTTATATATCCCACTGTAAGCTCTGATTACACTGACTTTATAGGCTTTTAGTAGATTTGAGAAAAAGCTGAATTCTGTCTCACCAAAGGGAGATAACACAAAATCCTCTGATGTGTGTGGTTGTCATGGTTACTTGTGGGGTAGCATCAAACAATTTTACACAAAGTAGTATGCATTTAATGATTACTTAAAATAAACTGTGCTATTAGACATAGGCCATAATGCAGAGTTGCTTGAGATGCAAGATAGTTGTGTTTTCTTTGAACAGCACAGCCCCATGCCACATTGAAACTCTTCTGAATTTCCAAAGCAATTTATACTAGGCTGTGATGATCTGATTGGTCATCACAGCATGGAGAGATGGGGAAAAGGCAAGACATGCATCTTGTGCGCCTAACTTGCCTGCACATCTTTGGGCTCTTTCTGGAGTGATTATGACAGAAATGACAAAACTTACACTTGCTGAAAGGCTAGCTGCTTCCACCAGGAAGGGAGAATCAAAGCAAAAGGGGTCTGGTTTTAGATTTCCTTCCTCCCATCTGGAGAGAACCCAATTGCAAGAATTCCCTCAACATGGAAGCTGTAATTTCCTGACTTGACTAAGCCCAGATCCTCTGCACTTATATGGATGCTTAGGAGTTTATACAGGTGGGTCCTCACTATCCACGAGGGATCAGTTCTTGAACCCCCCTCCCCTGTGGATACTAAAAACTAAAGATAATGAAATCCCTAGGGAAATCCCTTGGGAAACCAGAATTTTTTTTTTTTTTTGGCTCTATGGGCCATTCTGAAACCCACAGAAAACCCGAGCGGATGCACACAGCCTCTGTGGGCTTCAGAAAGTCCTCCAGAGGCTATTGGAGCATAGCTTCGGTTGCCTTAGAGGGTTCAGGTGGGGCCAAGACTGGTCTCCTGGACCCACATTGAGCCAGATTCGTGGATGTAAAATCCATAGATAAACAGGCTCCACCTGTACTGTTAGCAACAAGTGATCTGTAAGAGAGAAGGGGGCAACAGCTCTGTATTCTGGTCTGATGGCAATGGCATTTGAAAACAAAAATTTAGCTTATTAAAAGGAAAGTGAGGAGTAAAGCAAAAGTTGGCAAAGTACCATTAGTTTTTTAAAAAAAGTCCTTAAAATTAAGTTGAATCAGAATTTGGCATTAGAGGCAAATGAACTAAAATCCTAATGCATACTATCTAAACCTAATCACGGACTAGTATGTTTTCAGTTGCAGTTCCCTTGTTCAGATTGGAGGAGTATGGCAGCAGTGTACAGGATCTCTGCAAATGCAGGAACGCAACCTGTACTGTTTCAGTACAGCCATAGCCTTTTGCGGGGTTCCAAAGGACCAAGATCTTATCTTTCCTGTGGGCTATTCCAACAGTTGGAAACACATTCAGTCCCCAGAACTTTAGGTCAGGGGTCGGCAACCTTAAACATTCAAAGAGCCATTTGGACCTGTTTTCTGGAGAAAAGAAAACCTCGGGAGCCACAAAACCCTTTTGACATCTAAAATGAAGATAACACTGCATATATAGTTTTTTTTACCTTTATGCTATGTATAAAAAAACTATAGTGTGTTGCATTTTTGAAATGAATGAACTGCTACAGAGAAAACAATATGTAACATATTTTAATGTTACAAGATCACCATAATCTTAAATTTAGAGTTACATATAAAAAACGAAAGAGCTAAAATAAAAAACATTTAAATTAAATACTAATTTATTTTCCCAGGGCCTGCCCTAGCCAATTTGGTGCTATAGGCAAGACTTGGGCTGGTGCCCTCCCTAGCAGAAAATCCTGACCAACAGTAAATAGTCATCTTTGTGTCTTTTCCACAGTAATGTAAAAGAGGTACAATGAAATACAAAATCTAATGACTAGTATTTTTCAATACAATAAAGAGATATATAGTTATTACTCGCCCTTGTATGTCCCAATTTATAATGCATTCCCCTCTTGTATATGCAACTTTTATAACGCGCTCCCCTCTTACAGGTCCCATTTTTATAATGTAGCCCCTTCTTGTAGCTCCCTTGTAGGTGCTGGGGCACCTTCCTTATGAGGAAAGGCTACGGCATTTGGGCCTCTTCAGCCTAGAAAAGAGGCGCCTGAGCGGGGATATGATTGAGATTATGCAGGGGATGGACAGAGTGGATAGAGAGATGCTCTTTACACTCTCACATAACACCAAAACCAGGGGACATCCTCTGCCTGTCTCCTCAGAAGTCAGCCCCAGTAGAGTGAAGGGGGCTTCCTCCCAGGGAAGTGTGGACAGGCTCCTCTGCCTGTCTACTCAGAAGTCAGCCCCAGTAGAGTGAACGGGGCTTCCTCCCAGGGAAGTGTGGACAGGAATGCAGCTCACCTCGCTCCTTCCTGCCCATTGCCTCAGCAGCGCTGCGACTCCCGCGCTTCTCCGACCAGCCTCGCCTCTTCCGTTCAGCCCCCTACCTGCTGCAGGGCGAAGGAAGGAAGAGCGCAGGGAAGAGGTGCCCAGCTGCCCCCCCACCTGCTCGCAGTGGGGCGGGGAGAGCAGATCCAGGAGAGCGCAGCTGCGCCTGCCTGCCTGCCAAGGAAGGAGCTGCCGTGCGCGCGGGGGGGGGGGCGCTTTGCAGGGAAGGAGCTGCAGCTTTGCAGGGAGAAGCGGAGCCCCGCACTCACCAGCAGCCACCCACAGCACATCGCGCCGGAGTGAGGTGCCCTCGGGGCTGGGCTGGCTGGGCGGAGGCCAAGGGGAAGGGCGCCCCGCTTCCAGCCCCCACTGGGGAGCCGCATCAGAGGACTGAAAGAGCCGCATGCGGCTCTGAAAACACAGGTTGCCGACCCCAGCCTTAGGTGAATCATACTGATACTGTAGAATCAGAGGCTTCCTATTTGGGTGAAGGAGTTCTAATAATCACATATGCCTCTGGGGTAAGGGCTCCTGACAAAAGAGATGTCCAGAGACTCATCTGTGCAGTCACTTGAGTTGTGATCATGGAATTTAATTATTTGTTTGTAATCAAACTTGCCTTTCTATTCCAGGCATATTCGGTATATGATGAAGAAATTGGTTATTGTCAAGGTCATTCCTTTCTTGCTGCTGTTCTTCTGCTGCATGTGAGTACATTACAGAATTAGTATTCTTATGATCATTTAAAAGGTTTCAAATTAAGACAAATTAAACTTTTTATTTATCTTTTTCATGTCTTAATTATTTCTAGTATTGTTTCCCTTTCCTGATCTTTACTTGTTGCCACATGTGAGAGTAGGTATAATTTACTACTTCAAATAAATCAGGACTGGCGTGATAGTTATTTGAATTAGTTACCTCTATCACCCTCTTACTTTTTTAGTACAGAATCTGTTTCTATCATGAGAGCCTTTTAGGGAGTTCATTTCAAGGGAAGTGGATGTAAGTCAAACCCCTTTATGCCCAGAAAGCCATTATGTTGAGGAATCATTTGAACCGTCTGCATACGAGAAGTGGCCTGAGACCAGTTCTGTTTACTAAAACACTAACCAATCCCAAAGCTCCATATAACTTATGTCTCCCTCATCTCCATTAGGGAAAAGTTATCACAATCTGATGTTAATTGGCCTGATTAATTTTAGGTGATTTTAAACCATAGTGTTTCAAGATATCTAATACACAAGTAGAATTTTCATTTGACTTTTCACATACTTGTTGAAGGCATGGAAAAATGTATTTTATTACCTACATTTTAGCCAGGTTGAGTGCATGAACAAAAATACTAATTTAGTTTTGTTGTATAAAGATAGTTATTCTCACAAATCACGATTTAGTCACCAGTTGCAAGTCTTATTTGTGAATGATAGAAATAAAAACTGTTATTGAGTACTAAATTGGCTTGCAGGAATGTTTGGGGAGAATTCTACCTTTTCTTTTTCTTTTCTTTAGTGCATGTGCATTTTTGTACTGCTGCTTGGGAATTGTCATTCAGGGACTGGGCATGGAAGATTGCGTTTTGGCTGTGATCTCTCAGTAGTAGGGCGCAAGCAAAAGCAACGTGGCCAGCCACAATAGCCAACCTTTTCCCTAGTAGATCTTATGAGGTCAGGCAAGCAAACAGCAATCCAAAAATAAAATCCATTAAATACATAGAAGAATCTACCAAATTTAAAAACCAAGAGAACACAATCCTGAGCCATTGGAAAAATAGCATGATGAAAAGGGTGGCTTGCTCTAATGGTAGTAAAATTGTGTATAATTGAGTTAAAGAAAGAGAAGATCTGTCCAAGTCAAGTGAGGGATCTAAGGATGCAAATTATGGGTTTTTGACATCCCCATTGCCTATGGTTTTCTATGTGGAAGATGTTCTAGGTGTAAGACATTACAGATCTCAAGTGAGGGCCTCACTTCAATAATTGGTCTCCATTTAGATGCCTGAAGAACAAGCATTCTGTGTGCTGGTGAAGATCATGTATGACTATGGCCTGCGGGACCTCTATAAAAACAACTTAGAAAATCTTCGCAGCAAATTTTACCAACTGGAGAAACTAATTCAGGTAGGGTCAAGATTAGGGATTCATCTTTTACTTTGTAAAATGGTAGATTTTATGGGGGGGCAGCGATGATGAGGTAATAATAATAATAATAACTAGGTATTTATTTATATACCGCCTTTTTGGTCATCGGATTACTCCTCTGACTTTATTCAAGGGGGTTTGCATAGGCAAGCATTTCTAAATCCCTCAAGGGGATTTTTACAGTCATAGAGGTTCTCTCTTTCAAGAACCAACAACATTTCAGAATGAATCTTCCTGGTTTGGTCTCACTTCTGGCCTCCAGTTCTCCCACGCAGGCTGACAAGCAGCTCCATCTCTCACATGGAAGGCAGCCAAGACACTTCTTGCTCACACCAAGAGCAGATGGAATCACTCAGCTGAGCTTATCAGCTGCTTCAAGGTCTCACCGTTCTCAGCTGTTCAGGGAGCTGCTGGTGTCCTCGAACTGGCAACTTTCTGATGTTGTCTTCGGGCTAACGGAGGCTCTACCCTCTAGACCAGACCTCTTGCCTGAGTAGAGAAGAAACCTTTTCTACTGCATGTATACTACATGAGCTCATGTACCTACAAGAGCTGTAGAATTCTCAGTTGCCTCATTTCCCATATCACCAGTGTTATCTGTAAGGCGTCTGCTCCAGTGTGTGGACCTCTTCTGTAACTGTGTGGTGCTGCATCTGTTGCGGTATGCCACCTCTGGACATTTGGCAATGACATTATCACGTCATCACAAAACATCCACATTAACGCATGGAGCTCAGCACCTTAAGAGGGAATAGTGTATGTTACATCCTTGTTTCGCATATAATTCGCAGTGATAATTGTGCATTTGTTCCACACACATGATGTATGAAGTAGCCATCAGTTAATGAATGACAGTATAGTTGTGTTTGTTTCCTTAGGAGATGCTATGTCCACATTAGTTTATGCCAAAGATAGTTTCTATACATCTCAATTGTATAGAAACTATACTGCATTTGGAAATAGAGCAGTAGTTCCCAAACTGTTGGGTCAGGACCCACTGATGGGATACGACCTGATTTAGGTGGATTGCAGACCAGAGTCTCCAATGCAAACAGAGATGATGGAAAGATCAGATAACTAATTATCTCAAGCTCTGAGGCTATTCAAAAATAGCTGCTAATTGCCCTGCAAAGAGCTCAGCTCCTGCAATTTTCCAGTCTGTGTAAATATAGGGAGATATGGTAAGTGGTTGAGCATGTTTTTCTGCTTATTATTACTTGTAAACAAAAATTATTTCTTTCTAGATTTTTTAAAAGTCTTCTCGTAAACCTCGATAGTTCCCAATAGAGTGTCATTTTAAAAAGTGGGTCCCACTGCTAAAAAGTCTGGGAACACTGAAATAAAGTATTGTTTTGTAAGACACCTGGGTGTGTGTGTGTAAACATCAAAGAACAGAAGTTGTACTACAGCTTTCTCTTTTATCTCATTCTCCAGGAGCAGCTGCCTGATTTGTACAGCCATTTTTTGGAACAGAACCTGGAAGCTCATATGTATGCATCCCAGTGGTTTCTCACCCTCTTTACTGCCAAATTCCCACTCTGCATGGTCTTCCACATAATTGATTTACTCCTCTGTGAGGTAAAATAAAACCACCTTCAATCAGAATAGTCTATCTTTACATGAAATGAATTGCCACTTTCCTTGGGTTTGTCTTTGTTATGGGGCCACAGGGAAAACTGTTTCCTGTATTTTATGGAAATTGAATTTTGTGGATTAAAAACACTGGGAAGTATGTTTGTGTACAAACACTTCCTAAATCACTGTTATAGATATGGGAACGAGTTGTGAGACTTAATAGCATTTCTATGCTATAATGCTTGTTTTAATGTTTGAGGCTGTTCCTGGATGTTAAAGGATAAAGGAGTTAATAGTGTGATTTGCCAGTATGATCTGGTGAATCTTGTATTACACAGATATCTACTTAACCAGGGTAATCTTGAGCAAATATTTATCTCTCAGTCTAACCATTGAGTTGTAAGGCTAATATGGGCTAGCCCCATGTACTAAGTTCCTATGAAGAGAGCAGGAGACCGTATGTTAAAATAACAATCTCCCAAATGTCTGATTTATTTAAAAGATTTCTCTCCCACCCATCTATCCCTAAAGCACCACTACAAAACAACCGAACCATCAAATTAAAGCAAAATAAACAATCCAGAAGGTAATCAACAAATATTAAACAAACCAAGGAACAGTACAAAGCATCAGAACACCAAGTGAAATCAGTAGGCCATGACTGGGCCAGCTGGGCACCCCTAGGGAGGGAGCTCCATCATCTTGTTGCCACCACCAGGGGTACTGTGTTGTTACATGCTCAAGTTCTACGTTCTTTTATCTCAAGCCATGCAGGAGACACACATCTATTCACATGTACTTGGTGCTGAGCATCTGCCTGGAGAGCATCTACTTGATCAGTAACTTGGCTATTTGCAGGATGATGGCAAGAAGTCACAATTCCACAGGCCAAGAAGGCCATACATTTGAGCCAAGTAGTCAACCCCCCGTCCTTAAGGATCTAACCCAAGTACTCCAAATTCAAATTATTATTATTATTATTATTATTATTATTATTATTATTATTATTATTAACAGTATTTATATATCGCTTTTCAACTAAAGTTCACAAAGCGGTTTACAGAGAAAAATCAAATAACTAAATGGCTCCCTGTCCCAAAAGGGCTCACAATCTAAAAAGATGCAAATGAATACCAGCAGACAGCCACTAGAACAGACACTGCTGGGGTGAGGTGGGCCAGTTACTCTCCCCTTGCTAAAAAAAGGAGCACCCACTTGAAACAGAGTCTTATGTACTTCTTAAATTCTAGTAAGCTTTCACAGTCCTAAAACTCCAGTGGCGCCTACTGATTCCAAATCCTGCTGGACCCACAAGGCAGCATGCACAGAAGAATAAAAAGTACACAAAAAAATTCACAAGCACAATAAAAATAATTAGTCAAAAGACCTGGGAAGTTACAGATCCATCAGTCTGACTTCAATACCGGGAATTATATTAGAACAAATTATAAAACACAGTCTGCACGCATTTAGGCAATAACTTAGTGATTAATAGAACCCAGCATGGATTTGTCAAGAATAAATCTTGTCAGACAAATCTCTTCTCCTTTTTTGATCGGGTTACTAGCTTACTGGACAGTGGGAACGCTGTGGATGTAATTTATCTTGACTTCAGTAAAGCATTTGACAAGGTTCCACTTAACATCCTAATCAGCAAGTTGGTAAAATATGGGCTAGATCAGTGTTTCTCAAACTGTGGGTGGGGACCCACTAGGTAGGTTGTGAGCCAATTTCAGGTGGGTTCCCATTCATTTCAATATTTTATTTTTAGTATATTAGACTTAATGCTACCATGGTATGTGACTGCATTTGGGGAAATGTTACAGACCTGTACTTTTAACAAGCTACTGTGTATATTCTTTTGATAGTAAATGGGACTCACTGCTAGGTAAGTGTGGGTAGGATTGCAGCCTAGGATTGTTAAAAATTTTCTTGCTTGATGAAGAAGCACTTCCAGTCATGACATCACTTCCAGTGGGTCCTGACAGTTTCTCATTCTAAAAATTGGGTCCTGGTGCTACATGTGTGAGAACCACTGGGGTAGATGATACAGTCGTTAGGTGGATTCGCAACTGATTGACAGCCGTATACAAAGGGTGTCTGTCAAAGGCTTCATATCAACATGGAAGACAGTTTTGAGTGGGGTGCCCCAGGGCTCTGTATTGGGCCTGGTTCTCTTTAACGTTTTTATCAATGACTTAGATGAATGGATACAATGGGGACTCATCAAATTTGCTGATGACACCAAGCTGAGAGGAGTAGCAAATACAGTAGAAGATTGCAGAAGCCTTCAGGAAGACCTAGACAAAATGGAGTACTGAACTGAAATGAATAAGATGAAGTTCAACAGGGACAAATGCAAGGTTCTGCACTTAGGCGAAAATAACCAAAGACGCAGGTATAGAATTGGACACAGTACTCCTGGTGAGGTCTTACCAATGCAGAGTAAAGCGGAACCACGGCTTCTCGCAGCTTGGAAGCTACGGTTCTACTAATGCAGGCTAACATTGCATTTGTCTCCCTTGCAGCCATATCACACTGCTGACTCATGTTCATCCTGTGATCCACTGCAACTCCAAGATCCCTCTCACATGTTGTGCTGCCAAGCCAAGTACTTCCCATTCTGGGCACCTCACTTTAAGAAAGATGTAGCCAAACTGGAGTGGGTTCAGAGGAGAGCGACAAAGATGATCAGAGGGTTCGAGAACAAGCCCTATGAGGAAATGTTGGGGGAACTTGGTGTGTTCAGCCTGGAGAAGGCTGAGAGAGGATATGATAGTGCTCTTCAAATACCTGAAGGGCTGTCATATGAAAGAAGGGACAATTTTTTTCTCAGCTGCCTCTGAAAGTAGAACTAGATCGTGGGTACAAACTGCAAGAGAATGGTTTCTGATTAGACATCAGGAAAAAAATTGCTGAATCTATAAAACTTTGCTGCTGCTGCTGTTAAAGCATAAAATTAAAAGCAAAAATGTAATAATTCCTAGCATGAATTAGGAGGGCAATGAATATTGAATGTCTGAAAAAAAAAACAGTGCTAACTTCAGTAAACATAGAGAAAGTTGCCAGAGAAGAGACTAGATGAGCCTTGCAGGGTAGAGAGTTCCACAGTTGAAGTGCTGCAGCTCAGAATGCCTCGTCCCATTTTAATATCAGTAGCATTTCTGAAGATATTGCAACATGGAGCAATACCAAAGACCTTAATGAGTAGACAGGAGCCCTTTAAATACTTTAGTCCCAAACCGTTAGGGCTTTAAATGTAGTAACCAGCACTTTGAAATGGGTTTGCAAACTGATCCAAAATCAATGTAGAGCAAATAACATCAGAGTAACATGCTTCTAAAAAGAGTTTTCCATGAGCACTCTGGCTTCAGCACTCTGTACCAGCTGCAGTTTTCTGAACATTTTTCAAAGGCAACCCCTTATAGAATGCATATGACCTAATCTGCATATTGTGCAGCGTGCAGTGCTAAGCTGAGGTCACAGAATTCTGGAATTTTTCCACTTCAGACTTACTGTATCCCTATCTGGATAATATCTTGATCCACCCTGGGTCCAGGGAACAGAGGCAGTGGGATGTCCAGCAGACAGTTGAGTGTCTTCAAATCCATGGCTTTGTGATCAACTGGGAGAAGAGCTCACTATCACCTCTTCAGATTGTGGAGCACCTTGAGGTGAAACTGGTTACATGCCTTTTCTGGATGTCATTGTCAAAGAGCTCACAATTGTAGGAAAAATTGTGTATTATGCAACATTTGCAAGAGGGATTCACATTAAAGTGTTGAGTATCTGTTAGTAGTACTGTGTAAGTGTGCTTGAAGAAGCTCTTTGGGAGGCAGACAATAATACTGAAGTGATCTATGTAAGCTCTTCATATTTTCTCACATCTATACTTGGGTGGTTAGAAGCATAGGCTTGAATTTATAACTATGACATGATTGGAATCCAACATATGAAAAAGCCTGCCATGTTCGTGTGTTCTCCAACTATGCTGTGTGAGACATTTCAGATTTCCTCTTGTCCTAAAGGTATGAGATCCAATAGGAATAATTTAAGCAGATAAATTGTATACAATTTCCTGCTGGAATAGCATGACAATGTCTAGTGTCAAATTTATGCTTATCTAAGGTCGCAATCCTAACTGGCAGTTATGCCGGTATAGGTGGCCCTGGAGGGTTGCAAACGTGCCATAAAGCATGTTTGCGCCTCCTTAGGCGGGAGCTGCGTTGGTGCATTCACATGCGTCGACGCGCGGACAGAGGCAGAAGCCTCTGCTCCCACGCCACCGCTTGTGGATACTAAGCGGCAAAGGTAGGTGTGGGGGGCATGGGGAGGAGGCGTTACTGGGCGGGGGGAGACAGGGGAGGCCGGCCCAGTGGCGAGTGTGCGGGGAGCCAGGGGTGGGGCTGGGACCTGGCGGTTATGCTGGATCCCAACCCCTGTCCCCGGGGTACAGTCTCAGATGTCAGTCCCCTGAGAAGGAACGTCTCAGATGTCAGTTGGAGGTGGGGGCTAATTCATAAGGAAGATGGTCTCTTAGGTCCCCAGCCATTTAGAACTTTAAAGATCAAAACCAATACCATGATTTGAATCCAGAAGTATACTGGTAATCAGTGCAGATGGTATAAAATGGGAGTCTCATTTGCCCGTGCATAGGCTGCAGCCTCATGTTGTAGGTCTCATGCCTGCACTGTACATTTCCCTTATCCTTTATCAAGTTTTCCCATTTTGAAATAGTACTTGTCAAAGTGATAAGGTTTCCTGTTTGGAAGTTAAGTGCCTGGCTGAATGTTCCCTGACTGAGTTTTGACTTTGATTAAAAAGTTTATTAAAGATAGCCCTACAAAGCAATTCCCCAGGGGAATTGCTACAAGATTCCTACAAAGATTCCCCAGGGGAATCTGATGTCCTGAGAAACAGTGTATTAATATTAAAGGTTTTGCTATTGGATATTAGTGCTCTGTTACCCATATCTGAGTCAGAATTAAGGTCACATGTTTCAACTGAGGCTGTTTTATGTGGCATCACTCTGAGGGCACAATCCAGAAATGCCCTTGGGGTGTTTCTGGACTGACCTAGAGGTGGCACAAAAGTGCCATCAAGCACTTTTGTGCATCCAGAAGAGGAAGAAGGCTGGTGCATGTCTGTGCACCGCTTCCAGAGGCCACTGGCCCCACAGAGCTGGCACACTGGTAAGTTCATGCCAGCTGAGTCAGGGACCCAGAACTCAGTGGGGGGTGCAGCCAGGATCCAGTCCAAGGGCCAGATCCCAACCCCACTCCCAGTCAATTCAGTGCTGGGCTGCTCGGATCTGAGCCACCTCTTTAGGTGGACGCAGATCCGAGTAGACCCATTGGGGATGCTGATGCATTACCCAGGGTAAGAAGAATGATTTCCCCTTGCTGAGTGTTGCACTGGATACGGGGCAGGCCACCTTTCCTGCCTGTTCCAGCATGAGTAGGATTGGGCTGTGAGTTTCATAGATATTCCATACACTTGCAAGACCAACAGTGCTGTGGGGTCACCTCCCTGAATTCTTTCTGTGTTTTGGTGTGGAACTTTTCCTTGTAACTCTGAACCTTGAAGATGCTCTTAGAGCAGTGGGATATTGCTAGAATCTTTCAAGTCTCAGCTTGAGTTCTAGGGAGCCTCTACTCTTCTCTCAACTATAAAAAAGGGTGAAGGCTTTAGGCACATTAAAAATGCACTCACCCGTGACAAGCTGTCAAGCAAATTGTGGATACATTAAAATACATCTTGAATTTTAATTGAATACTTTAAAAATGGCCTCAATAGGAAAACACATGACATAGGTTGATAAGTTGTTAAGAGAATCAAAACAGATCTTCAAGATCTCCTCAAGGTATCTGGTCTAATACGGAACTTAGTTTGAATCCTTCTAGAACTTTAACATCTAGGCTTCTGGTGCAAGTCCTATCCAACTCCAAGGTATGCTCAGATGGGCAGGGCCTCACTTCCCTCTTTGTTCTTTTTTGACTGCCATAGCAGTAGCATAGTGAAGCACTTCCTCTTGTTTTTTTCCCCCAAGTGAAGTGGGCCACTTTGACTTCTTTTTCTTTTCTTCTTTTTTTGTAGTCTTTCTCCTTTTTTCCTTCTTTCTTTGCATTTTAGTTTGTATTGCTCAAATCTCTGTCATAAGCTTAGAGCTCCAAAGGCTCATAGTTTCTTAAAAAGCATGAAGTCAGTGTGCTGAAGCCACAGAAGGCCACAAGCACCTCTTGCTGTGCTTTGGAAAAGAGCAAAAGGGAATCTTGTATCCACTGTCAGAAGTTTACCAAGCTGGCTTATCATAATCACTTTTCCAGTCTTTCCATGCTCTTGTGGAGAAAAAGCACTTGCTATTTGGGAGTCCCTGGCTCACAATTTGAGTGCAAGCCCAACTCTGACTGTTCCAGTCCAACTCCATCCATGGTAATTCTCAGGGACAATAGCATTACCTGCAGTTCTGAGTCAGTTGACCAAAGGTTCCCCGTCAGATTCAACTCTGCCCCAAGATTTGGTGTCACTGCTATTGACTACAGAGCAACTGAGCTCATCACTAAAGAAGACCAAATTTTTTGTTAGCTACTAAACATAAGGGTAAGATATTCAAAGACCTTACAAGGAAACAAATTCAAAAACCCAAAGTCTCCAAAAATTACGTAAAGATTGTGCTATACATGAGTCAGCACTATAGCAGTAGGCAGTGGTTTCTCTCCAGTCTTCCAGTAATTGCAGCATGCGCTTTCATCAGGCTCTCCCTTTGCTCCCCAAAGTCACAATGGATCAGGTCTGCTTGGCCATTCAGTCCAACCTTATCTATCTGTACTGGAGATCAGAGTATCTCTCCTGCAATAAGTCACTGAAGGTGACGTCTCTTGCCTACTTTCTAGGAGCAGTTGTTGCTCAAGACTCTCCTTGCCATTCTTTTTGGTGTCTCATACTTCATAGTCCCCTCACCTTCCTGCTTGTGAACATCCAGGCTGGAAATTTCACTGATGATTCATTTGTTCATCACCTCCAGTCTGGTATGGGCACTCTCCATTGTGCTATCTTCTGCCTTGATCTCTGCCTTGAACTTGAGTTTGTGGACACCACTCTCCCTATCTTTCTCACTTTTCTGCTGAAACAGATTGAGGCATTTTCTAAAATCCAACTGGAATCCTTTTTACTAAAACAATTGTAACTGTGATCCTAAGCAGACCCTGAGCCAAGCTACATGTTCAACAGTACTGTGTGGTGGAGTCCTTCCTAGGTTGTCAGCTCATTCTGAAACCTCTTTTCATGTAGAAAACTTTGTACATCAGGAAGTAACTGCATAACCTTAGTCCTTTTTGTGTGCTAGTTTTCTTCATTGAATTTCAAGGAGTTGATTTTTCCTGTTCTCTGATCATTATTTGTAACAGTTTCATTTAATGTTTGCTTTACAGAATTTAACAATTGCTATTCATTGTGGCCAAGTTTTAGTGATAATTTGTTGTATTTATTCTTGTATTCTTACACTTTATTTCATTTAAATCAGTTATAATTTTCCTTAAAGCAACCCTTTTCATGAGACCATTATTCCCATCTGTAATAAAGTTGAAATTCTTCTAATTGCTTTTGTTCCCAATCATGCTTCCTTCCCTTCTCTTTTTCTCTCTTCTCCCTGTATTGTCTTTCCAGCCGTTGATTTTAGATGGTGACCAATTTGAGAGCAGGAACTTCACTCATTTTCTTTGCTTAAGAAACTCTGTAAACTAATTTGCACATTGATGATGTAGTACAAATGAATACTTTTTGAAATTTAAGAACTTTGTGCAACCATTCTCAACAGTTTCACATTTATTCATTTTAGTTATAAATACTTGTGGAGAGAATCATGAAATGAACTTAGTTCAGATGTAGTACCAAACCATATTTTGCAAATTCAAAATGCCCCCTCAGACTCAAATGCTTCATCACTTTCTGATCTTCACTAACTATAGTTTGTTGTGATATCCAATGGGTAAACTGTGTCTAGCATCTTGCCTCCAGAGCATGATTTGAAACCATTATATGAAGAAGTTGGGTTTTCAACTCTGGTTTTGAGGTTAGCACGAATACAACTACATTTTGCCAACTCAGGAGTCACAGCTATGACTATGGTTAGCAAGAATCAGAAATGATAGTGGAAACCTGCACATGTCAAAGGGGGGGGGGGAGAATTTATGAGTCCATAGGGATACTCTTGGTTACCAAACCATAGTTGGGAATATAGATCTGAATATATTTCATAATATTAGTTTTCTATTTGTATGATGGTTTTGGAATGTTTGAATGTGGTTGCTGTTGCCTATTGGGTGTGTAAATGCTATTTTGGTTTTAATTATTGCTACAATTCTGACCTCTAGTGGGTGAAATATCACTTACTTACAATATGTCTATTAAGTACAATTACTTAGACAGCAATTCAATGTACTTGTGTGCCTATTCAAATCAGTAGAACTTTACGACATTTAATTTTGTCATCGGTATCTGGAAGTTACTCCAGCTGTGCAAATTTTACACTGAACCATGGCTTAGCATTATGCGCACAAGCAACTGCAAACTTTGGGCTTACTTACTCCCTCTCCTCATATACTGTGGACAGAAGTTTCTAACTGCCATTTGCAGCACGCAATCGTTTACTGTTTGTGTCCGAACCCAGTCAACTATGAAAGCCAGGATTATAAAAATGGACGAAAGTGCTTTACTATCATGGTCTCAAAGCAGAGTGTGGTCTCCTGCTAACACAGAAGCTCCTGCACCCAAGTTACAAGGGGAGAAGGGAGCGTGCAACTCCAAGGCTCACAGCTACTTGTGCACATAAACTGTAGTTTAGCATTAATGTCTGGACACAGCCACGGCATATCTTTCATGTTGTTTGTTTTTAGCATTAGTATGGCAGGGGTCTCCAAACCCCGGCCTGGGGGCCAGATGCGGCCTGTAGAGTGCCTCTATCCAACCTGCACCCAGCCTCTGATCCCCTGAGAGCCTCTGGCCCAGTTGACCAAACACAACCAGAGTTATGCTTGTGGGGGGGGGGGGAATGGGGGTCCATTTAAGTGTGTGCTTTATTTCTTGGGCTGTGTTGGTGCCTGGAGAAATCCTGGACACTAGATCCCATTCATTCATTCATTCATTCCAGTCATTCATCTAAGTTCAATCTCTAATGTATCTACTTAAATTTTATATTTAATTTTTTTTTCTGGCCTTTGACACCATGCCAGATATTTGATGTGGTCCTTCGGCTGAAAAGTTTAGAGACCCCTGTTCTAGACCCATAAACCTTTTTTGTGTGTGTGTACAATCTAATGCTGTCACTCTGAATTTTTGTGCTCTTGAATTTGTGGCAAAGCTAGAGCTTGATTTTGAAGAAGAATGAATGTAGCTTTTTAATATTAAAGGTCTTGGCCTTAATATAGCATTACTTCACCCAGACAGGCAGAGCACACTGAAAGGGTTTAATATTGGCACCTGGTTGCACCAGGCACTTCATACTTTGCTTTTTGAGCAAACACATGTGCAAGTGGAACCCCCCAAAACCTCTCTCTCCCTATGAGGCAAAAGGCAAAGAAGAAAGGGGAAGGAGCTTCGCTTCACCATCTGCTTACCTTCATTGTCACTGTTCTTAGTAAAAGTGAAGAAGGTATTGGTGTGTAAGCAGCAGTGTTGGGAATTCGAGTCAGTGACTTGGATAAGAGTCATGAAAATGCGTGATTTGGGGTGACTGGGTGATGTGAGTTACGCACGTGAAAGACTGGAAAAAACTTGAGTCAGGACCCCCCTGTCTTGGAGCTCATCCCCACGCATGCTGACTCATTTACCCGTCCTGGGGTGCTTGCTTACTGTTTTTGCAGAATGGAAAACCTCGTGGGGCCAGCATTCCAACAGGCGAGCAGAAGAGAGTTCCAGCCTGGAGCCAGGGAAGGGTTAATATGAGCATGAGGGGGGAGGCGGTGCGGGGCTATCTTTTCCGATCTCTGATTGGAAGGAAGGAATGGATGATCATTGGACAAAGGATGTTCTGAGATGTTCATTGACTGAGGGAGGACAGGAGGAGAAGCCAAGGAGGTTCTTGCCTTATGATTCACTTGAAAAGCCCAGGGAGATGGAGGAGGCAAGGAGGGCATAGTGATCACATTTTGCATGGCATGGCTGGTAGGGCAGGGAACCCTCATTGAATGACCGGCTTCAGTGGGACTACATCTGAGTAGGGCTGCAAAGAATTGGGTCGTCCTGGTAAGCCTCCCAGCTGCTGCTTGTGACCCTCCTCCCTCTTGCCGCTTCTGTCCCAGCTCTCTCACAGTCCCTCCCACCCCCTCCCGCCTCATTTGCAGATGAAAGGGGAAGACAGGGGAGTAGTTAAAGAGAAATCACACACATATACACAGAGCCTGGCAGCAGCCCAGTTTTTCCCATGGCTGGCTCTTTAAAGGAGGCGACTCAGCCCAAGGAGTCAGGGAAGGAGTTCATAGCAATCACGTTTTGCACAGCATGGCTGGTAGGGAGGGGGACCTTCACTGAATGTTTGGCTGAAGTGACATTACTTCTGAGTAGAGCTGTCAAGGATTGGGTTGGGTCAGCAGGGGATGGGTTGGGTCAGCAGGGGAGTGAGTATAGAGAACTCCAACACACACAGAACCCAGAAGCAACCCTGTTTTTTCCACAGCCGGCTTTTTAGGGGGAGGGGGCAGCTCGACTAAAGTCCACTAGAGTCACTAAAGGCTGACTCAGAGATTCAGAAAGTGACCCTGTTATGACTCTTTCGAGTCGCAGAGGGTGGTGACTCTGCAGCTTGACTCGATTGAAGCCATGCTGGATTTTCCCATCCCTGATAAGCAGACCAACTGGTATGTAGCATGATTATTGAAGGAGGAGGGAGGGGGAGGACATACCCCTGTGATTTTTGCACAGACAGTTCATCCTGCTCCATCCTTTCATCCTGCTCCATCCTGTCTTCCCATCAATCAACTTGCTATCTAGGAAGGAAAGTCTTTGGAGAGCAACAATTGATTGGGGAGGAGGGGTGAAAGAGAAAGAACAAATGTGAGAATCACACTGGTTCCTCCCACCTTCCTCTACCCTTCCAGCCATATTTGCACTCCAGGGACTGAGAGCATGGAGAACAAACAGCAATCTGGGAGCCAGTTAGCTACAGAGTACTACACTCTGTTGCTGTCATATAAAGGTGGGGGGTGGGGTGTCTCAGGTGTTGGCAGGATGACCCTTGAAAGCTGGTGGGTTCTTGGTCAGTTCCTGTTCTGGTTGATCTTCGACTCTGTTCATGAATGGAATACTGTGTCTAGTAAAGTTCATAAAAATAGCAGGTGGAATTATTAAACTGTGCCACTTTAGACTGCTAGTGGAATAACACAGTGAAATGTTTTCTTCCTATTAAAACACAAAGCCTTCTAGAACACAAAGTACTATGCATTGGGGAGAAGGTTCTGCAGACATCTCCCTAAAGTGCTAGCTTGTATGCTCAGAATGTTGTCAAGATAGGGAAACATTTGTCCATGAAGTCTACCTGCAACCTGAAGTGCAAACAGTCTGTGAAGTGTTGTAGTGCTTTGCTTTTTCAGGTGACTGCCAGTGATATTTGGAACTTTTCAGCAGAAACTATTCTGGATGGACTTCATACCTCCTAGTCATTTTTTATGTACAGAGCTTGTTTTTAGTTAGTTCTGATGGTACTTGTAGTAGTAATGTTTTTAGTATTTTATAAGCAGAAGTAATTTTTATTTCTTTTTCTTTTGTAGGGACTGAATATAATCTTCAATGTAGCACTTGCTCTCTTAAAGGTAAGCCATTTCTGTGATTATTCCAGTTACAATTGATTGGGGGTGGAGTGGAAGAAAGAGGCAGAACCAATGTGAGAATCACACTGGTTCCTCCCACTTTCCCCCGCCCTCCCAGCCACTGCTTTGCAAATTAATTGATACAAATGACTATTTGGGTAAATTGTACAAGCCCGTATGTCCTTGCTTGCTTAAGTTCTGCCTTTTGTGGCTCATTGAGCCGTTTGAACAAAGAGAATGGGAGGAACCTTATTCTTTTCCAATATACAAACTCTTTCCAAATAGTTTTTATTCACTATAGCTGTTTACAAGCTTGCCTGTACAATTCATATATGATATAATAAAAATAAAATATATATACGTATAATAAAAATAAAATATAGAAACTGGATTCAGAAGCTAGTTCTTCTAAACTTACTACCAGAAAATATATAATAAACTGTTATCTGTTATCTATTAAGGCAGTGGTTTCCAAACTTTTTAGCACCAGGACTCACTTTTTTAACCCATTTTGGCCCAGCCCACAGGTGTACACATTTGATCCCAGTTGCATATGTGCAGCGTTGGGCAGAAATAACTTAAATGACACTCTGTCAGAACCCACCTAGGTTTACCAGACTTAAAAAAGGAGATCTAAAAAGAAATATTTATTTTAAAGTAATAATAACCAGAAAAATGACCCTCGGACATCTACCTCCCTATATTTACTCATCTTGCAAACTACAGGAGCTGAGCGCTTTGCAGAGTAATTAGCAGCTTCAGTATCTGATTTTTAAATAGCCTCAGGGCTTGAGGCAATTAGTTATCACCCTTTGGAGACCCACCAGAAATCAGGTCGCAACTCACCAGTGGGTTCCAACCCACAATTTGGGAACCACTATATTAAACTGTTACCTGATACATTATTTTTATGAATGAGATTTGGATGAAAATTTGGTATATTAGTTCATGGATTTTGAAAGAGTCTAACAGGAGGCCCCAGGCTATCTTATGATTTGTGCTCAGTTTAAAGGAGTATAGACAAGACTTGAAATGGAGCAAAATACTCTGGGCGGAGCATTTGCACCATATTTGGATAAGATTCCTGGTGTTCAACTTACCCTCACTATTAGTTCCTGTTGGTTGTAAATATGTGGATGTTAATATGGGAATTGCAGTATAGCAGAGTGGCCTGTAACACTTCTTGAGGAAACTGTCTCTGTTGACCAGGTGACCTCATTCATGTTAGGCAACTTCTACATGAAACCACTGGGTAAGGTCATCAAGGGAGGTGGATAAGTCCTTTTAATGTATATATAAAAGCGTTGATGCTCCTGTATAAATACACATTGATGCTCCTGTATAAATTGATGGTGATGATGATACTTGAAATGCAATTTTAAAGTAAGAGATCAATTTTGTGGAGTTAGGGGACAAAGCTACCAAACTCTGTTCTCCAAGCACATTATTTCAGTTGGGAACAAGAAACCAGCAAGTAACATGCAGTTCTTTTGAACTTCTCTTTAACCAGACCATAATCTTCCTCTTAGGTAGATTCCCATCCTTCTTTTAATAGGAAAAGTTTCAGGACTGGAGCAAGGATGGCCTCTCACCTGTTGCATTGAATCATTCTTCTCACCTTACAAGCAATAGCAACTGCCAGAGGCAGGGTTCAGAAAAACCAGTTGCGGAACCCTGAGGGCAAGTTGCCCATGTTCCATGCTACTGAAGATTAATTCACATTAAACATTGGAAAATTAATGATTCCTGGAAAAGTATAAAAGCTAATTATTGCTACTCCAGGAGAGCCTGGCTCAAGTAAATCTTCATACGAGCAATCTGACTGTTGAGCTGATAGAGAGCCAAAAAAAGGCTTTTTAGGCCTATAGTTCATGACAAATGAGACAAACTGCAATAACAAGATTAATGTGCCTTGAAGTTTAAGGTGCCATCAAAAGGAAAAATCTTAGATCTGGATGAGGGCCAATAAGCTGAGATTGAATCCAGAAAAGACAGAGGTCCTCCTGGTTAAGAATTCCTCAGTGCATATACTGAGTCATCTGCCCAGTCTGAATGGGGTTGCACTTCCTCCTGCAAAATCAGGTGCACAGTTTGAGAGTGTTCGTGTACTTGCAGCTCTTTCTGGAGAACCAGGTTGCAGTGGTGGCCAGGAGTGCATTGGTCCAACTGGTGCACCAGCTGTGGCCATACTTGAGTTGATCAGACCTGACCATGGAGGTGTATGTGTTAAGAACATAAGAAGGACTCTGCTGAATCAGGCCAAACACCCATCTAATCTGGCTTCCAGTATCTCACAGCAGCCCAAAAGAGGCTTCAGGGAGCATACAGACAACAAGATACTCGCATCTCGCTGCCACTCCGCTGCATCTAGCATTCTATTTACCCTCACACCTCACAACAAAGACTCAGACTGTGGCTTGGGTTTAACTTGGGCCACTTGATTAAACACAAGTGACCAATTTTTAATGCATGAAACTTACTGAACACACCTTCCTTCCCTTGCCAGTCTGAGATAGGCAAAAAAACTGCCATCCACAGCTAGTTCAGATGACAGAAAAAGATTCCTACCCAGCCCTCATAATGAGCAACAAGCTAATATCATACTGTACATACCCATCATGTCTTGTAACCTATGATGGACTTTCCTCCAGAAATCTGTCCAATCCCCTTTTAAGCTGTTTCTGCTCAATATTGCATATACACAACAGGGATCAAATGTGTACACCTGTGGGTTGGGCAGAAATTGGTTAAAGGCATCTAGGCCAGATGCCATCACCACATCCTGTAAGGAGTGAATTCCACAGACTAATTACATACTGGGTAAAGAAATATTTTCTTTTTTCTGTTCTAACTCTCCTGGTGCTTAGTTTTAGTGGATGTCCCCTAATTCTGGTGTTGTGTGAGAGGGAAAAGAGCATCCCTCCATCCACCCTATCCATATCTGCATAATTTTTTATGTCTCAGTCGTGTCCCCCCTCAGGTACCTTTTTTCTATACTGAAGAGCCCCAAATGTTGAAGCCTTTCCTCATAAGGGGTGTGCCCCAGCCTAGTAATCATTTTGATCACTCTCTTCTGCACCTTTTTTAGTTTCACTATGTCCTTTTTAAAATGTGATGACCAGAACCAAACACATTACTCCAGATGGGGTCGTTCCATCCATTTGTACAATGGCATAATAATATTGGCCATTTTATTCTCAATTCCCTTTATAATCATCTGTAGCATAGACTTGTCGCAGACAGCTCAGAACCCATTAGCCTATATGTGAATTTTGATTTTTTTTGCCCCAATATGGATTACATTGCTCTTACATTGAAACGCATCTGCCTTTTTGCTGCCCATTCTCCCACTTCGAAGTGATTCTTCTGGAGCTCTTCACAATCCCTTCTGGTCTTCACCACTCAAAAAAGTTTAGTGTCGTCTGCAAACATGGCCACCACCCTGCTTATCCCTGTCTCCAGGTCACTTATGAACAAGTTGAAAAGCACCGGTCCCAGGACAAATTCCTGGGGCACACTGCTTTTCACCTCTCTCCATTATAAAAACAGCCCATTGACACATACTCTGTTTCCTCATCCCCAACTAATTCTTAATCCATAAGAGAACCTGCCTTCTTATTCCCTGACTGTGAAGTTTTCTCAGCAGCCTTTGGTAAGGGACTGTATCAAACACCTTCTGAAAATTCAGATATCTAATATTCACTGGTTCTCTCACATCCATATGCCTGTTGACCTTTTCAAAGAATTCTAAAAGGTTCGTGAGGCAAGACTTACCCTTACAGAAGCCATCCTGATTCTCCCTAGCAAGGCTTGTTCTTCTATGTGTTTTAAGATTTTATCTTTTATGAGGCTTTCTGCCATCTTACCTGGGACAGATGTTAGGCCTGTAGTTTCTTGGGTCCCCCCTCTTTCCCTTTTTTAAAGATTGGTATAACATTTGCTGTCCTCCAATCTGTGGCACCGTGGCCGTTTTAAGGATCATGTTGCATAGTATAGTTAAGTAATCAGCAACTCCATTCTTCATTCCTTAATAACGCTTGAGTGGATGGCATCTGAGCCCAGTGACTTTTTGATCTTTTCTTTGTCAATTATATCTAAAACATCCTCTATCTAACTTAGGGCACAATCCTAACCAATATTCCAGCACTGACCTAGCCGCAATGCAAACCCAAGGTAAGGTAACAAACATGCCTTTACCTTGAGGAGGCCCTCCATGATTGCCTCCCACTGCAGGATGTAGTGCACACCACATTGGCACAGCTATGTCAGTGCTGGAAAGTTGGTTAGGATTGCACTCTTAATTGCTTAGTGAGATGGGGCTGTTTGGGCAGTGGTATCTTCCCGAGATCTTCTGCTTCAGCAAAGAACTTAAATTTCTCTGCTATCTCCAACTCCTATTTTATCTCTTCTTTTCCTCCCTTACTATCCAGTGGACGGACCACCTCTCGGGACGATAGCATGCCTCCACTATTACATTTTTCCTTGTACCTGGAAGTTTAACCCACAATGATTTTATAATGGATGCAGTCCCACCTTCAATCTCAACTCTAATAGATTCTACCCCTTCTTTGATGCAGATGTCCACTCCACCTCCAACATGACCCTCCCTGTCCCTCCTACAGAGTTTATAGCCTGGGACTGTGGTATCCCACTGGTTCTCTGCATTCTACCATTCCACCGCATTCCAAGTTGGAGGGGTGGCAGCAGGGGGTGAGTCTTCTCTGTAGTGGTACCTACAGAGTTCCCTGCCAGAGGAACTAAGAATTTCCCCCTCCCTCATGGTCTTTCAGTGAGATCTCAAAAAGTTTCTGTTCCATCTCGTGTTTGCGTGAGCTGTCATTTGTCTGCCCCCTGTGCCTCTGTACCAGTCATTTGGTTATAAATAGTTGCCCTCTTCCAATTGATTGTATTCCTTTATTATGATTTTATTCATTGTTTTTATATATTGTATATTTTGATCTGAATTGTAAGCTGCCTTGAGCATTTGCTTTGGCATAGGAAAGACAGGATATAAATCTGAGAGAGGGGGAGGGGGAAAGGAGGAGAGAGAGAGACCAACCAGACTTCAAAAATTCAAACTGAATGCCTTATCAAGATCAACTTCTACAGAAGAACTATTTCCATTCAAATCTTTAGCAGTGGTATGGCCTAAAATAGTCCGTAGGGAACATGGTGAACCAGCTACTTCTGTTGACTGGTTTCCATATTGCTACATCTTTTCTCTTTTAAAAAGGAAATGAAACAGAGAAACAAAGCATTACACATAATCTGAAGTAAGCAAGTCTCTTAACACGTCTCCTAATTTGAGTATATCAGACTTCAGGGATATCCCATATTTGTTTGCCATTCAGCACTACTTCTCCCTCAGATACTGTCCTTAAGGAAGTCATTTCTTCTATGTCCCTCTCTTTCAACTGATCTTCCAATACAGTGGTTCTCAAACGTTCTCTAGAGCCTTTTCAACTCTTAGCAGTGGTCTTGGGGAGCCCCAGAGCTCCCAGGAGCACAAATTGAGAAACTCGGCTCCAAAACGTTTTCATTCCTATTAACATAAGAACATAAGAACAGCCCCACTGGATCAGGCCATAGGCCCATCTAGTCCAGCTTCCTGTATCTCACAGCGGCCCACCAAATGCCCCAGGGAGCACACCAGATAACAAGAGACCTCATCCTGGTGCCCTCCCTTGCATCTGGCATTCTGACATAACCCATTTCTAAAATCAGGAGGTTGCACATACACATCATGGCTTGTACCCCATAATGGATTTTTCCTCCAGAAACTTGTCCAATCCCCTTTTAAAGGCGTCTAGGCTAGACGCCATCACCACATCCTGTGGCAAGGAGTTCCACAGACCGACCACACGCTGAGTAAAGAAATATTTTCGTTTGTCTGTCCTAACCTGCCCAACACTCAATTTTAGTGGATGTCCCCTGGTTCTGGTATTATGTGAGAGTGTAAAGAGCATCTCCCTATCCACTCTGTCCATCCCCTGCATAATTTTGTATGTCTCAATCATGTCCCCCCTCAGGCGTCTCTTTTCTAGGCTGAAGAGGCCCAAACGCCGTAGCCTTTCCTCATAAGGAAGGTGCCCCAGCCCCGTAATCATCTTAGTGGCTCTCTTTTGCACCTTTTCCATTTCCACTATGTCTTTTTTGAGATGCGGCGACCAGAACTGGATACAATACTCCAGGTGTGGCCTTACCATAGATTTGTACAACGGCATTATAATACTAGCCGTTTTGTTCTCAATACCCTTCCTAATGATCCCAAGCATAGAATTGGCCTTCTTCACTGCCGCCGCACATTGGGTCGACACTTTCATCGACCTGTCCACCACCACCCCAAGATCTCTCTCCTGATCTGTCACAGACAGCTCAGAACCCATCAGCCTATATCTAAAGTTTTGATTTTTTGCCCCAATGTGCATGACTTTACACTTACTGACATTGAAGCGCATCTGCCATTTTGCTGCCCATTCTGCCAGTCTGGAGAAATCCTTCTGGAGCTCCTCACAATCACTTCTGGTCTTCACCACTCGGAAAAGTTTGGTGTCGTCTGCAAACTTTGCCACTTCACTGCTCAACCCTGTCTCCAGGTAATTTATGAAGAGGTTGAAAAGCACCGGTCCCAGGACAGATCCTTGGGACACACCGCTTTTCACCTTTCTCCATTGTAAAAATTGCCCATTGACACCCACTCTCTGCTTCCTGGCCTCCAACCAGTTCTCAATCCACGAGAGGACCTGTCCTCTAATTCCCTGACTGTGGAGTTTTTTCAGTAGTCTTTGGTGAGGGACCGTGTCAAACGCCTTCTGAAAGTCCAGATATATAATGTCCACGGGTTCTCCCGCATCCACTTGCCTGTTGACCTTTTCAAAGAATTCTATAAGGTTGGCGAGGCAAGACTTACCCTTACAGAAGCCATGCTGACTCTCCCTCAGCAAGGCCTGTTCGTCTATGTGTTTTGAGATCCTATCTTTGATGAGGCATTCCACCATCTTACCCGGTATGGATGTTAGGCTGACCGGCCTATAGTTTCCCGGGTCCCCCCTCTTTCCTTTTTTTTAAAAATAGGCGTGACATTTGCTATCCTCCAATCTTCTGGCACCATGGCCGTTTTGAGGGACAAGTTGCATACCTTAGTCAAGAGGTCTGCAACTTCATTCTTCAATTCCTTAATAACTCTTGGGTGGATGCCATTAGGGCCTGGTGACTTATTGATCTTTAATTTATCAATGAGGTCTGAAACATCTTCTCTTTTAACCTCTATCTGACTTAACTCCTCGGTCAGGAGGGGCCGTTCGGGCAGCGGTATCTGCCCGAGGTCTTCTGCCGTGAAGACAGATGCAAAGAACTCATTTAATTTCTCTGCCATCTCTAAGTCTCCTTTTATCTCCCCTTTCCCTCCCTCACCATCCAGAGGGCCAACCGCTTCTCTGGCGGGTTTCCTGCTTCTAACATATTTGAAGAAGCTTTTATTATTCCCCTTAATGTTGCTGGCCATGCGTTCCTCATAGTCTCGCTTGGCCTCCAGTATCACCTTCTTACATTTCTTTTGCCACAGTTTATGTTCCTTTTTATTGTCCTCATTAGGGCAAGACTTCCATTTACGGAAGGAAGCTTCCTTGCCCTTCACAGCCTCTCTAACTTGGTTGGTTAGCCATGCGGGCACCCTCCTGGATTTAGTGGAACCCTTCTTTCTTTGCGGTATACACCTCTGCTGGGCCTCTATTACTGTTGTTTTAAGCAGCCTCCATGCACTCTGTAGAGATTGGACTCTTTTTACCCTCCCTTTCAACCTCCTTCTAACCAGCCTCCTCATTTGAGGGAAGTCCGCCCGTCGGAAGTCAAGGGTTTTTGTTAGAGATTTGCCTGGTATTCTTCCCCCAACGTGCACGTCAAAACGGATCGCAGCATGATCACTGTTCCCCAATGGCTCAGTAACATTTACATCTCTAACCAGGTCCTGCGTACCGCACAATATTAAATCCAGAGTCACCTGTCCTCTGGTGGGCTCCGTGACTAGCTGATCTAAGCCACAGTCATTTAGCACGTCAAGAAATCCAGTTTCCTTATCGTGACCAGAACACAAATTGACCCAGTCAATATGTAACCATGTAACAATCATGTGTAACCATGCCACCTGTTGACTATTATCAACAGGTGGCAAGGAATCTATCCTAGTCCATGCATGCTCAACTCTCTATTGGTTACCCTCTTGTCTATTACTGACATAGCCACTCCCTGTTTGAGCTGTTTTCCTTAAATGCCTTTGATTATACCTTATTATTCTTCCATTAGCCAAATCCAGCTTATATGATTTTCGGTTCCCTTGATGTAATACAGTGCCCTTTTGCTTAAGTTTACCCTGCTTTGTTAAATGTTGAATTCTCATGGTATACCCTGGATAAAGTTCTGGAAGATCTCTGGCTGATCTGTTGTTACACAAGTCCTGTCTCTGTTACCTCCATCTCCTTTATTTGCTCAACGTTGCATATACACAGCAGGGACCAATGTGTGCACCTGTGGGCTGGGCAGAAATGGGTTAATCCCTCCAAGGGATGTCCCAGTGTATCCTGATTCTCACAGTCTGCTGCTTATGGGTAAAAGTGTCTTAGTTCTTCGACTCGTCAGTCTTTGTACTGAACTTGAATTTCTGGCATAAGTTGCAGCCAAAATGAAGATATTATCTGACCTTTCATCTTGCATCTCTGTTGACAACATAAAAAAATAAAGACCAGGGCATTGCTGAGGAGCTATAGAAGGGACCTGCTCAGCTACACAATTACTTCTAAAATAATGATTTCAGAACAAAAGGAAACCTAAAGGAAGAGTGAACAAAATACATTTTTATTTGTTTTGTGTGTGTAGAAGAGCATTCAGTTATGTGCCATAGTCTGAAGTGGTACAATCTAGACAGAAGTTTGTCACCTTAGAGCACGCACATATAGCATTCTCACACATCTTAGGTTCTCATACATATAGCATCGGGACACACTTTTTAGAATGAGAATCTGTCATGACCTGCCGGAAGTGATGTCAGGACTGGAATTGACATCATCAAGCAGAAAATTTTTACAATTCTACCCACACTTACCCAGGAGTAAGTCCCATTGACTATCACTGTTAAATGAATATACATAGTAGCTTGTTAAAAGTGCAGGTCTGTTACATTTCCCCAAATGCAGTCACATCCCATGGTAGCATCAAGTCTAATAGATTAAAAATAAAATATTGAAATGAATGGGGACCAACCTGGAATTGGCTCACGACCCACCTAGTGTGTCCCGACTCACAGTTTGAGAAACACTGCTTTAGAGAGATCTGGGACTTGGTGAGGGGAATTCTTAGAAAATTATTATAGTTTTCTTTTAAATCATTGTGCATATGTAGAAGGTGAGCATATATGCTTCCAGATTGTGGTTAATATATTGAGCTAAGATTGCAATCCTATCCACCCTTACCTGGAAGCAAGCCCCATTAACTTCTGAGTAGACAGACAGTACTTCTGAGCAGACATGCATAGGATTGCACATTAAAAGATTTAGCAATATCAGATAAATAATATTGGGCAAGAAGTGTTTTGATGTCCCCCATGCTAACTGCATGCAAGTAAAATATACAAAAATATGATTTTTATGCATCTCTAGTGTGGTGTTCTTGGTGTTGTCCCTCAGTAAGGTCCTGCTCAATATTAACCCCTTTCCCAGTAAACTTACTTTAGGTATTTAGAGCTGTTGTCTATTCAATCAGTGCAGAGGTTCCCACATTCAACAGCTTTGATGCTTTCCACCCTAGAAATTGTAATTAGTGCTGCACAGACAGTACAAATGCAGACTGTGCCATTTCAGCTTATCGTCCTTCATTAGCACTCTGTGCCTCTCTGCTTCCATCTGCTTTGCATCCATGCAGCAATCTGGGTGGGACCTGTGGGTCTCCTCTCCCCCTCCTTTCTCCCCTTCCCTTTCTGCATGCATAGGCAGGATTGAATCTTGATTTGAAAGCACATATGAATGAGGCCAGTATTTTGGTAGGCTGCTAGTCTGACTTCCTCTAAGCATGAGATGCTGAGGCTATACAGTGTCTGTGGGCATGGGCAGCTGTCAGGCTAATGTAGATGAAAGGTGGATTGGGAGGGGGAGCTTCTCTGTCTAAGAGCTCACTATTGGCTTCTTATTACAGCATTCTCTCCTGAGACACCCACTGCATGCTCATTCACCTACCTCCGCCTCTCCCTTCCCCCTCCTTTTCTACCCCTTCATTACTGATTCACAGCAAGAGGCGGCAGCAGCAGCCTAGCCAGGCTTGTCACGAATCAGGGATTGCAATGAGCTCATCCTTTTTTTCTTTGCAGCTTTACAACTGGCCTGGGTTTATTGCTCATCGCTGCTTCTCTCTGCTTTTGCACACATTCACAGGCGAGCTGGGCCATCGCAAGCTATTCTCACACTACATCATTCTCTTCCATTTTTCCTATTTTCAGGCATTTTTAGATCCATATCATCTTTGGCTTGTGTTTTCAGTCTACTTTGGAATATGGTTGGAGCCAGCATCATCTTTGCTTCTTAGCAAAGATGTTTTCTATTTTTTGAGGCCATACCTGACAGTGTCTCATAGGCAGTACAAGTATTGCTGTTTGGGAGACCGCAAACAGACTCCCATAATACCCCAGTGCAAAATTGTGGCTTAAGGGGACAGTGCTTCTCAATCTGGATACTTGTTATTTTTTGCTGATGGAAGAAGGGGTGCCTTGCCCAACCCCAGCTCCTAAGCTTGCACCACCCATCAAAAAGTCCCAGGATATACAGGATGAGAGAAGCAAGCTTGTGAATGAGTATGCCTGTCGAGTCCTGGAACTTCTGGGGATGGGGCATCGCCTGTTTGTGCCTCGGCTACTTGCGGTGAGATCCTTGTTTTCTTGAAATGGATGCATAGCAAATGTGCCATCCTTCTCACTCCATCTGTCTCCAAGTGTCCATTGCATGATTGTATGAGGGGTTCCCTATTTTACGCAGTACACTGAGGAAGTAATGATTCCTGACTGCTTTCCTTCTGGGCATTGGGCAAGGGGGCTGGATTCAATTCCTTTCTGTGTCTAGTGCTGCCACTCCTCTGTTGGCCAGTGGTGTCACAGCTGGATTTGGTTTCAAAAGGATTTCCTTAGCCTTCTGGCTTTTCCTGTTTGGAAGAGCAGGATTGTCATAAATATGATAGATGACACAACTGAGTGCTAACTGCAAATGCATTCAAAATGTGTAAAACTTGATGCTATCAACCTTGATACGAAAATGAGTTCCTTCAGTGTTGATAAATAGTAATAGTGGAAATCAGATGCTTTTGTGTTTGACAGTGAGAGTGTAGCTGAGAGTGAGAGAATAAATTAAAATTTTCAAGTATAAAATGATTGAAAGGTGTTCTCTTATCCATTACAACAAAGAACTATGTCACTGTAGCGTGAATCCAGGTTTAACTTGCATTGCTTGATTTCTTCAGGGACAGGAAAAACAGTACAGGTTTGAGTGATTCAGATTTATGCTTAAAACTCTTTAATGCATCTAAATTCTCATCCTTAGTATCACAATACTTCTGCCAAAATGACATCAAAATGTTTGGACAGTTTGTTCAGTAAAAGTCAGGCCCAAACAAAAAGCATAAACTGTCTGTTTTTATCAGAATGTGCCTATAGGGCTTCTGGGTGTTTAGGTTTTCTCATTGTCTGGTTTGTAGTCCACCCTGTGTCTGGGACTTGGGATGGGTACCAACATCTCTTTTTTTTTTCCCCTTGCAGTTGCCCCTGGAGGTGTTTTGTTGTTCTGATACTGAGAGTGAGATGTTGCTAGAAGTGTACCTCCCTTTTTTGTCTGCCCTGAAAATATCCATGCATCTATTTAGCCACAAATGGTATCAATCTGAGTTATACCCAGTTGAAAAAGAGCACATTTTTCAATGCACATTCATTCATGCACATTCACTTCAACTTACTCTTCTACAAAAAAAAAAGAAAAAAAATTGTGTATAGAAAGAAATTTAGCAAATCAGATATTGTCTGATTGTCACTTATGGGTGGATCCTGTAAGGTTCTTGTTTACTTCAGTAGGTCCAATTCTCTCTGCCCTCCACCTCCAGAATCCCTCCTTCTTGTTCACATTCAAATGTGGAATTTGGTTTTATATTTTTGAACTTGATGCAGTTCCACAACCTTGAAAATCTGAAAAAGAGCCTGATAGTCTGTGCAAGAATAACCTGTGTCAGACTGAAGCTTTCCTAGTCTTGTATGGCCAGCTAGATGCCTCAGAAAGTGCATAAACAGGACACGATGGGGGGGGGGGGAGCTTTCCTAGCTCAAATTTGTCCCTAGGATATTTTACTGACAGGCATGTTGCCTCTAAATGAGGGGTTTCCATTTCACTGCTATGGATAATAGCTGTTGAAAGACCTATCCCTCATATTGGTCTTAGCTTTTTTTTGAAACCTACTTCCATATGTTATACTGGGGCTCCCTGGAACTAATTTGCCTAACTCCAAGCCATAGTTTGGTTACAGCTGAACAATTCTGTTGCTTTCAGGGCCTGATTATAGGCAAAGAGAAGCCTTGTTAGTTACATGCCCCATAGGTCTGAGAGCTGCTTTCCAAGCTAAAATATGGCAAACCAGATATCACTGCCCTTGATGTGCAAGTACATTGTTACCTACCTTTGCAACTAGAGCTCAACTATACAACAATATTTGTAAGGAAATCATGACCAAAGTAAATAAAACTTAGGTGCCCCAGCATCAATTTCTTGTCAGGTTCATTTTGCTAGCAAAGGGACAGGAGGTCTGAGGGTGCTTAGTAGTCTCTTAGAACAATTGGATGGGATTACGCCCTTTATTCAGCAGTGGCAGTGGGAAATGGCTACATTAGAATGCTCAGTTTTCAGTTTCCTCATTTTTTTGATATATAGTAAGATCAGATATGAAGTTTTGGTCCAGTGCTTAGTCTCTCAAGTTAAAGGTGCTTGTGCTGAAATTGATCTTAAGAGTTGCACTTTCTGTGATTTATAAATGTTTCCTGTTATTATGTGATGTGTAGAGAGTTGCTCTGGTCACTAAGTAACATAAAAGAAGCATTCTGCACATGGTCACATTTGTTCTTCCATAGGATTTCCATAGGACTTCCATAGGATTTTCCATAGGACTAGGCTCTTGATACTGAAAATGGGTTGTGAAACTTCCATGTCAAATTTAAACATTGTTAAAACGATGCTTTATAATTGATGCTACCACAATTGACTTAATTTTAATATCCTGAAAATTATGCTGGCTGTAATTGGAAGTCCTGTGCACTTTTGTGATTCCTGGCCCAAGTTCCTGTTTATGTTGGACACCTTTGAACCCAGTAACTTGCTGATGAGGCTTGTGGAAGTATGGAAGTAGTTTGCATTGATCTGTCATGTCTGAAACTTTCCAGAGCCTTATTTAACAATGGCTGCAATCCTAAGCAACTTTCCAGCACTTACATAAGGGCAATGCAACTCTGAGATAAGGGGAAAAACATTGCCCTACCTTGAGGAGGCCTCCGTGACTGCCCCCAAACTGTAGGATGCAGCACACGCCCTGCTGGCACAGCTATGCCAGTGCTGGAAAGTTGCTTAGGATTGTGCCCAATGTTAGAAAAATAATCCAAAGACTGAGAAGCAAAAGTTATCACCAGGACTTTAATGCTTGTTTGTTTGCAAATGTCTATCTTCATAGGCTTTGCAAGGTTTGCTTCCTGGATATAGAAGAATAAGTGCATCAGCTTGTTAAACTCTTACATTGCTCTCAATCAATCAATCAACAGTATTTATATACCGCTTTTCAACTAAAAGTTCACAAAGCGGTTTACAGAGAAAAATCAAATAACTAAATGGCTCCCTGTCCCAAAAGGGCTCACAATCTAAAAAGATGCAAATGAATACCAGCAGACAGCCACTAGAACAGACAGTGAGGTGAGGTGGGCCAGTTACTCTCCCCCTGCTAAAAAGAGGAGCACCCACTTGAAAAAGTGCCTCTTACCCAATTAGCAGGGGTTATAGCTAATAACTCAATTGCTAATACCCAATTGCTCTCACTATGATTTTTCTCGGAATATCTTCTCACCGTCAGATAATTTTTTTTTTCCAGGAAATGGTGGTCCTCGCACAAATTCTCTTTGGAATATATACAACGATCAATTCAAGCCATAATGGAGCCAATGTGATTCTGTTTTGTTCTGACAGTAGTTCTCCAATGTGTTCCATTGCAGACCTCCAAGGAGGACCTTTTACAAGCTGATTTTGAAGGTGCTTTGAAGTTCTTTAGGGTACAGCTGCCCAAGAGGTATAGAGCTGAAGAGAATGCTAGAAGACTTATGGAACAAGCTTGCAATGTTAAGGTAAGAATGGTCATTGCTGCCTCTGTAAGGTGAAGTTAAGCCTAAGAAAAGCAACCTGAAGAATCATGGCAAAGTTTTCTTAGTTTTTCAACAAAACTAAGACTTTCTCTTATTATCCCCTCCACTCTTCCTCACCACCCCCCCAATCTGCTTTGAATAATAACTTGTTAGCATTTGGAAATTGGTTTGTGGTAAGCCTGGATCTACAATGATCTTCACTTGCTGAAGTATGTTCTGTCCTACATAAGCCCAGTGGTGGTGATGATGAATGTGTACAAATGCCTGAATAGACTTGCTGCAAAAGCCATGAGTT